>NW_027205826.1:855000-2352500 GCF_024711535.1 Dipodomys merriami
CTTACCAGAAAGAACCTAAGCCCCAGACTGAGAAATTCCCAGCCCCTCATTCAATCCCCAATACATCGTAGGTGCTCAATAAACATCTATTCAAGAAATAAAGGCAGGGGGCTGGGAAGGTGGCTCAGTGGTAGAACGCTTGCCTTGTATGCATGAGGCCCTGGGTTCAATTCCTCGGCACCACATAAGCAAAAAGAAAAAAGCCGAAAGTGGCACTGTGGCTCAAGTGGTAGAGCACTAGCCTTGAGCTGAAGAGCTGAGGGACAGCGCCCAGGTCCAGAGTTCAGGCCCCACTACTGGACCAAAAAAAAGAATAAAAGAAAAGAAATTTGCCGGGCGCTGGTGGCTCACGCCTGTAATCCTAGCTACTCAGGAGGCTGAGATCTGAGGATCGCGGTTCAAAGCCAGCCCGGGCAGGAGAGACCGTGAGACTCCTATCTCCAATAAACCACCAGAAAACCGGAAGTGGCGCTGTAGCTCAAGTGGTAGAGCGCTCGCCTTGAGCTGAAGAGCTGAGGGACAGCGCCCAGGCCCAGAGTTCAAGCCCCACGGCCGACAAAAAAAAAAAAAAAAAAAAAAAAAAAGAAATAAAGGCAGGCTGGGAACATGGCTTAGTGGTAGAGTGCTTGCCTAGCATGCATGAAGCTCTGGGTTCGATTCCTCAGTACCGCATACACAGAAAACGCCAGAAGTGGAGCCATGGCTCAAGTGGTAAAGCACTAGCCCTGAGCAAAAGAAGCTCAGGGACAGTGCCCAGGCCCTGAGTTTAAGCCCCAGGACTGGCAGAAAGAAAAAGAAAGAAGGAAAGAAAGAAAAAGAAAGAAAGAAAGAAAGAAAGAAAGAAAGAAAGAAAGAAAGAAAGAAAGAAAGAAAGAAAGAAAGAGAAAAGAAAGGAGAGAGAGAGAAAGAGAGAGGGGAGAAAGAAATAGGGAGGAAGGAAGGAGGAAGGGAGGGAGGAAGGAAGGAAGGAAGGAAGGAAGGAAGGAAGGAAGGAAGGAAGGAAGGAAGGCAGGCAGGCAGGCAGGCAGGCAGGCAGGCAGGCAGGCAGGCAGGCAGGCAGGCAGGCTTGAAACCCTTGAGCAGGATGGGTTGCTCATGCACCCACCTGTGGAAACGGGACACCCCCCGTGGCAGGTGCGCAGTGGGCAAGGGGGTGGGGGAAGGAATGGCAAGGAACCCACGGCCACTGCTGAGCCTGTCCCCTCCTCATCCTGGGTGGAGATCCCTAACTCCCACTCCTCGGGAGGGGACAGTGGATGGAGCACCTCACCCTTCAAGGCCTCAGGCACCTTCCCAGAGAGCTGGCTAGGCCGTGGGTTCTTCCTGCTCCTCTCTGCAGCCTGGGAACGTGGAGCCAATGCGAGGGGCGTGGCACTGTGGCGAGGGAGCAGGCCCAGGCCCAGCCAGGTCAGGGGAGAAGATGCCAAAGAAAAACAAAACAAAACAAAACTGCAGCCACTTGGTTCTCCACTAGTCTTGGCTCCTTTTCTCCAAGGTCGTCTGAGATGGGGGGTTGGAGGGGCAGAGGGGAGGAGGTGTGTCTCTCGGCTGCCAGGCAGCCTCACCTCTGCACCCCTCCTGGCTGGGCAGAGCCGCTCTCAGCTCCTGGCCAGGCCTCATTTGCACTGCAAGCCAGATGGCTTCCCCACAGCCAGGCTTCCCAGAACTGCCCCGCTGCCCCGCTGCCCTGTTCCCCAGTGCAGCACAGTCGCAGCCCAGTGGGCGCTTCTGGGCAGATCCACTCTCCTCCCTCCCCCCCCCCCAGCCCTGCACAGAGCAGGATTTGTCGGTTTGGGGTCAGGGGAGATAATTGGCTGGAAAGCTCCCTTTCAGCACTTGGGCCAGATGTGGATTCCTTTATGACAGGCCCAAGAACCCCCCTCCCCATGTGCACATACACCGTCCTGTCCTCCGGCACCCTCTACCCACCACTGTGACCCCCCCCCCACCGCACACACACACTGGCGTCTCTCTCTGGGGGTGGAGGAGGGGCCCTGGGCAGGGGTCCTGGCACTCAGGGCTGGCCCTATCCCCAGCGGGCAGTGGGAATCTGAGAAGCCAGGGGTGGGTGAGTGGGTGGTGGGTGGGCGAAGTGTTTTCTTTCCCCTCCTCTCCTCGAAGTTTTCTGGGAAATGCCAGAGGCCGCTGGGCCTGGAATGTCAGGCTTGAAAGGGCTCCTCGGTGGCCGCCACGCAGACATGTGAGCCGCAAACCTTTTCATTAGCTCCGCAGCCCCTCCCGGCAGGAACAAAGGCCTCCAAACTGGAATGCCGCTTCCCGCTTCCCGGCTGTGAGCCATTGTCCCTGCCTCCCGAGGCCCGCCCCCACGGGATTGTTTGCTGCCGGAAAGGGAGAGAAGGGGTCAACCTGGCTTGAGAGGCCCCACTCCCCAGCCCCAGCAGCAATCCTGGAGGGCACCGAGGCTGAGGTGCCCGTCAAGCCCCGTGCCAGGCCCCAGTGGCCGAGAAGCAGGAAGAAGAGGAGAGGCAGGTCATTAAGCACCAAAGGCTCACTCTCTCTCCGACCCCACAGACACTCGATTAGAAACATCCAAAGGAAGAGAGCCAGACAGCGCTCCCCCTCCATAGAGCCCCAGGTAGAACACACCAGCTGGCACAGAGTTAAAGCACAATGACCAATGTCAGGGCACGAGGGAGTCATACCCAGACCACACCGCCTTGTGCTATCCTAAGCCCTAAAAGGCCTGAAGACAGGGAGACCTCGGACACAGCAGTTAAGGATGCCTGCAGTGGTTTGCGGCTGCAAATGGGCCACAACAGTAATCTTAGCATCCACCCCCTGATGGCAAGCATGGCGCCTGGTGTTCACCACGCCAGGCCCTGGCTTCCTGTAAGCGTGTCCGAGGCCCCAAGCTCCCTTCCCATCTGCAAGGCTGGGAAAAAGCTCGTCTATAGCAGGGTGCCGCTGTTATCCTAGCTATTCAGGAGGCAGAGATCTAAAGATCCGCGGTTCTTAGTCGGCCTAGGCAGGAAGGTCCATGAGACATTTATCTCCAAATAACCAGTTCAAAGTTGCAAGTGGAGCTGTGGCTCAATTAGTAAAGCATCAGCCTTGAGTAAAAAAGCTAAGGGACAACACACCTAGGTCCTGATTGCACACACACTCACACACACAGAGTTCAGCATCTGTCACTGGCCAGGAGCAAAGCCCTACAGGCAACTGAAACCCCTGGAGTACTTCCCCTCCATCCAGAACGGTTATCATTCTCTTCCAAATGACCAAGCACCTTTGCCTGGAAATGGGATTGTGACTTCATCAGAGTCCGCAAAAGGCAAGATTAGAAGTAGGTGGTAGTCTCTTAAATCCCTTAGTCCGGAGGACCGCAGGGTGGAGCTGAGGCCTCAGTCTTCCATAGTTTGCTCTGTCCTCTTGCAACACCAGGAGATAAAGATGGGTGCGGGGGCAGAGATGAGAAGCAGCAGGATTCCTGTTCTCTACTTGGTCCCCGGGTCTGGGTCTGGCATGGATCTGCTCAAGTTCTTGTGCCTGGATGTGGGTTTCTGGAAATGTGCCCTGCAGTGGTCCAGGGTCTCCTCCCATTTCTCCAGTATGTTTGTTTTCAGATTAGCAGCCTAATAATCTCCAGTAAACCACCACAGGGCTTCCCAGAACCCACACCCCTATCCTTGCCTCGCGGCCGCCTTGGCTGCAGCAACGAAGGCTACTAGAGAAGAAAGCTTGCCGTGGTCGGGGAAATAGAAGCCAACACGAGCCTTAAAGACTCATTGAGAATTTCCTTTGTATCAGGTTCCAGGCTTAGAAAGAGAATTAATCAAAGGACTGTTTCCTCAAGATCCTCACTGGACGGATAAAACACTCTGGCCTAAGTGGAAAGGGTTACCCTGGAAGTTTCAATGGAGGACTGAAACACTGAAACACAGATCTGAAAGGGAAATCTTGCACATGTGAATCAACACATAGGTAAAAGGTGGCTCTGCCACTGGGAGGTGAAGGTGCAAAGAAGCCTAGAAGAACAGACACCTGTCAGGTTAACCTGGATGGGGCCCCGTGGCTGGTACCCCAGGGGTTGGCCGGCCGATGAAGTAGATATGCAAAAATGAGTTTGATCAGATACACTCCACCACAGAGCAGTTCAACTTCATCCCTAAGGTATTAAGAAACCAGAGAGTCGAAGAATTTGATGACTGGCTGAACACAGACACATTCTGGGATGCCTCTTATAAAGGAGTTAATTGTCTAGTTCTCCCAAACAGAGAAGCTAACAACCATATCTGTATATAAATGGTCCAAGTTTTTCCTTCTCTAGTACTTTCTAACTAGTGAGATTGGGGACCAGAGAAGTCTATATCGCTGTTAGAAACTGACCTTAGCCTGCCCAGGACACTAAGTTCCATCTTCAGTACCAAAACAATACATTAAAACAAAAACAGAAAAGAAAAGAGGCTGGGATTGGGATGGGAAGGTGGCTCAGTGGTAGACTGCTTGCCTTGCATGCATGAGGCCCTGGGTTCGATTCCTCAACACCACAGAAGCAGAAAAAAAAAAGCCGGACGTGGCACTGTGGCTCAAGTGGTAGAGCACTAGCCTTGAGCTGAAGAGCTGAGGGAGAGCACCCGGCCCAGAGTTCAGGCCCCATGACCGGACCCCCCCCAAAAAAAAAAGAGGTTGGGGATGTGGCTTAATGATAGAATGCTTGCCTAGCATGCATGAAGCCCTGGGTTTGATTCTTCAGCCTCACATACACAGAAAAGGCCAGAAGTGGCGCTGTGGCCCAGGTGGTAGAGTGCTAGCATTAAGCAAAAAGAGAAGCTCAGGGATAGTGCTCAGGCCCTGAGTTCAAGCCCTGGGACAGAAGAAGAAGAAAGAAGAAGAGGAGGAGGAGGAGGAAGCAGCCAGGCGCTGGTGGCTCGTGCCTGTAATCCTAGCTACTCAGGAGGTTGAGATCTGAGGATGTGGTTCAAAGTCAGCCAGGGCAAGAAAGTCCATAAGACTTTTTTTTTTTTTCCCCAGGGGCTTGAACTCTGGGCCTGGACACTATCCCTCAGCTTTTCAGCTCAAGGCAAGCACTCTACCACTTGAGCCACAGCGCCACTTCCAGTTTTCTGAGTGTTTATTGGAGATAAGAGTCTCACCGAGTTTCCTGCCTGGGCTGGCTTTGAACCATGATCCTCAGATCTCAGCCTTTTCAGTAGCTAGGATGACAGGTGTGAGCCACCAACGCTCGGCTTTCCATGACTGTTTTTTTTTTTTTTTTGGGTCCGGTGGTAGGGCCTGAACTCTGGGCCTGGGCACTGTCCCTCAGCTCTTCAGCTCAAGGCTAGTGTTTTACCACTTGAGCCACAGTGTCACTTCCAGCTTTTTTTTTTTTGCTTATGTGGTGCTGAGGAGTCGAACTCAGGATCTCATGCATGCAAGGTAAGCACTCTACCACTGAGCCATCTTCTCAGCTCCTTTCCATGACTTTTATCTCTAATAGACCACTCAGAAAACTGGAAGTGGTAGTGTGGCTTAAGTGGTAGACCTCTAGCCTTGCCCCGGCCAAAGTTTAAGCCCTACAACAAAGAAAGAAAGAAAGAAAGAAAGAAAGAAAGAAAGAAAGAAAGAAAGAAAGGAAGGAAGGAAGGAAGGAAGGAAGGAAGGAAGGAAAGGAAATAAGTTAATTAAAGAAATGGCTTTGAGCAACAGCACTGAGTGAGCAAGGTACTGCTGCAAGCATGTTGAATGTGTGAGTTCTTGCTACAGAGTGCTTGTTTCGGGGAAATGAGCCTTTCCAACCAGGTGTCCTGGAGCCCTAGGGCTGTTTCTTCCTCAGGCATCCCACGTACAGTCCTGATTTCACAGAATCGCCATCACAGCCAGTCTTCTCAAGATGTTCAACACTGAGAGCTTGTGCCTGCTGCTGGCCTCCCGGCAGGAGCCACCCAGTGCTCTGCCCGGTGCCTGGCCTAAGCCGGCCCTCAGTGCGGGTTTATGGAACGGATGAATGAACCTGATGAGCGTTGTAATTCACACAGCACTCTCCCATCCATTAACCTCAGGGCTCTTCCCTCGGAGTTCTCGTCTTCTACTGGCCTCCGTACAGAAGTGTATGGTCACAGCAGCCACGAAATCCTTCCTGGATGAGAACAAGGACGAGCTCTGATTGCAGAGAGAAGGGGGCACCCATGTCAGGAAGCTGCACACGTCTCTGGGACAAGGCTGAGGTCTCCTTTCAGATGCTCCAGGCTTTCACCCTGCCAGCTCGCCTGGCCCAGACACACAGCCCAAGAAGAAGCCAAGTGTCCTTGCTACAGCTCTCCCAGAGGCCGGGGGAGAGCAGGGGCACAGGCCGGGCCCCACTCCTACCGCACTGTGCTCTGTGGAAATCCTTTTCATCCTTTTTCTCTCTTTCTCAGATTTCCCATGAGGAAAAAAAAAAGTTATCATTCCCATCTTCCAGCTAGCAAGACAAGACGGCAGCGCCTGAAGAGACCGTGTGATCTGACCAAAGTTAAAATCTCAGTCCCCCAAATGTGAGATGGGACAGATTAGGGACCCCCTCTCCCCTCCCCCACTCCAGGGAAGAGAGGAACCAGCTCTCCCATTCACAACCCCCAAACTACCCTGTTGCCTCTCCCTTCCTGTCCACAGCCTTGCTATACTCAGTCTATGACATTCCAGAATCAGGGAGGACCCACAGCCCATCGCCATGGCGGCCTGACAGGTGGGTGATGCTTCTTTTGGGTATCACGGAGCAAGTCCCCAGGTGACTCCGGGCAACCCCACCCCCAGCCTGCCCCTTCCTCGATGCCCACGTGAGCCAAAAGCAAATCCACCTTCGACCTCGGGCTCCTCCTCTTCTCACCTCCCCCCTCTCCCCCCTCCCACCCCAGGGAAAGTTCAGACTCCTCTACACATCCCACTCAGGGCCGGGCCATCTGGCAGCCGGCTGACCCCTGACAAATGCTTTCTGGAAACTCTCCCCGGCTGGACGCTTCTTCCCGAGTCTGACCCCGGCAAGGAGGGGGTGTGACCACCTCGCTGACGGTTTCCCACTCGCGGTCCCGAGCCGGCCGGGCCCGCACCGCCCGGGGCTCCCCCCCCACCCCCCGCGCTCCCCAGGGGCCGCCGAGCGCGCGCCCTCTAGCGGGCGCGGGGAGCAGCGGGGCCCGGCCGGCCCCGCAGAGTGGGCGACCCCGCGGCCCCGGGGAGGGGGCCGGACAACGCGTCCCCGTTGCAGAGCTCGGCCGAAGGGCAAGCCGGGCAGCTGCCCCGCGGGCTGCGTCGCCTTCGCCCCTGGGTCCCCCACCTGGGGCCTCCTCCCGGGACGCGCCCACGGGTGACCGTCCCGCATCCCCACGTCTCTGTCCTGCGGCCGGGCTGGGAATGAATGGCCCTCGGCCCCTTTCGGCTGGCTGGGGCGGGGGGGGGGGTAAGCGGCGGTACCGAGGGCCTGGGGTTCCTCCCGGGGGAGGGGGGGCGTCCCCGCTGGGTCCCAGAAACAAGGAAGAAGCTCGGAGAGCGTCTCCCCCGCCGGCCTCCCAGAACTGCCCGCGCCCGCGGAGCGGCGCCCCCGCCTCTGCCAGAAACCGGCCTTCTTAGAAGGGAGGGGTGCGGGGAAAGTGTGAATGAGAAGTTGGGGGCGGAGCGCGCGCGGGGGCCGGGCGGCTGCCAGGAACGCGCGGCCGGGGCCGGGGAGGCCGGGGAGGCCGGGGCGCCGCGCCGCGCCGCGCCTCGCGCTTTGTCTCGCCCCCGCTCGGGCCCCGGCTCGCTCCCCCCGCCCCCCCTCCCCGGGTCGGGCGTCCCCCCGGCCCGCGTCCCGGCCCCCGGGCCCGCCCTCCGCCGCCCGCGGCCACGCCCTCGGCCTCCGCGCGCGCGGCCCTGCCTCGCCGCGAGTAGTGACTAAACATTACAAGAAGGCCGGCCGTGCAGTTCCAGGAATCGGGGGGCGGGGCGCCGGGGCCGCGTTATAAACCCCGCGCTCGCCGCCTCGCCGGCCGCTCGGATCCGCGCTCCCCGCGCCCGCCGCCGCCCTCGCCGCCCGCCCGCCCGCCCGTCCGGCTCGCTTCCCGCCGCCGGCCCTCGCCCCGTCCCCCGCCCCCCGCCCGCTCGGCCCGGCCCGGGGTGGTGGTGGTGGTGCGAGGGGTGGAGACCGTGGAAGCCCGAGGGACCCGCGCGCGCCGAAGCCCCTTTGTGGACTCCACGGCCGCCCGCATCTGGGCGCCGCGCGGGCCACCGCTGGCCGCCGGGCCGCCGCCGCGCCTCGGGGACCCGGGGAGGCGCAGCCCCAAGGTCGGAGACTTCGCTTCGGGACCAGGTAGGAGAGAGGAGGGGCGAGGCGCGGGGAAGGGTGGAGGCCTCGCCTGGGCTGGGGAGCTTTTCCCGGTTTCTCCTCCCCTTCCCGGGTCGTTCCCGGCAGGGAGGGGACGAGGTAGGGAGCGGAGCGGATGGAAGCCAGAGATCCCAGGTTCCCGGAACACTCAGGCCGGGGCCCGCGGCTTCTCTGCCCCCTCCCTCCCGCTCCCCCCCTGCCCCGTACCTCTGGCCGTGTCCCCCCCCGCCCCCCGCCTCCTGCCTGCATCCCCGCCGCCCGGGGCCACCGGACTGAGCGGCGCCCGGGGCGTCCCGGGGGCCCTTCCCCGGCTGCCCTCCCCGGCGGCGCTCCGGGAGACCCAAGTTCCGCGCGCGAGTTTCCCACTCGGCGTGGCGCTCCCGTGCGCGCCGGGGAAGGGGGCTGGGGTTGTTTTGGGGCGGGGGGGAGCCGGCCACCCCGCCGACGCGGGCAGGGGTCGGACGGGCTGGACGGGGCGGGGTGGGGGGGGACGCGTGCTGGGGCCGCCGAGACGGCCTCCTCCGGGGCAGGGGGCGCCCCGTCCTCGGGGCGGAGGTCGGGCATCCAGGGCGGGCCGGGTGCGCCGGAGGGTTCCGGGCACTCACGCGGCGCGCGCCCGCTTCCTCCCCGCAGCGCTCCGGGATGCGGTAGCGGCCGCTGTGCGGAGGCCGCGAAGCAGCTGCAGCCGCCACCGCGCAGATCCACGCTGGCTCCGTGCGCCATGGTCACCCACAGCAAGTTTCCCGCCGCCGGGATGAGCCGCCCCCTGGACACCAGCCTGCGCCTCAAGACCTTCAGCTCCAAGAGCGAGTACCAGCTGGTGGTGAACGCCGTGCGCAAGCTGCAGGAGAGCGGCTTCTACTGGAGCGCCGTGACCGGCGGCGAGGCGAACCTGCTGCTCAGCGCCGAGCCCGCCGGCACCTTCCTCATCCGGGACAGCTCGGACCAGCGCCACTTCTTCACGCTCAGCGTCAAGACCCAGTCGGGGACCAAGAACCTGCGCATCCAGTGCGAAGAGGGCAGCTTCTCGCTGCAGAGCGACCCTCGCAGCTCGCAGCCTGTGCCCCGCTTCGACTGCGTCCTCAAGCTGGTCCACCACTACATGCCGCCTGCGGGCACCTTCTCGCCACCGCCTGAACCTTCCTCCTCCTCCTCCTCCTCCCCGCCCTCCGAGGTGCCCCAGGACCAGCCCCCTGCCCAGCCGCTTCCCGGGAGCGCCCCGAGGAGAGCCTATTACATCTACTCCGGGGGCGAGAAGATCCCACTGGTGTTGAGCAGGCCCCTCTCCTCCAACGTGGCCACTCTTCAGCATCTCTGTCGCAAGACTGTCAACGGTCACCTGGACTCCTACGAGAAAGTCACCCAGCTGCCTGGACCCATTCGGGAGTTCCTGGACCAGTATGATGCTCCCCTTTAAGGAGGAAGGGCGGCGGGGTCAGAAGAGGGGTCCCTCTCCTCTCCCCTGGCACTTGGCACAAGCACAAAAAAAAATCCAGCTGTAACAGTCCCTTGCGTGGGGGGGGCGAAGGCCCCTCCCTTCAGTCCTCCCCTCTGCAGGATGAGGGCGCAGGACCTGGAATGTGTTAGGGAGAGTGCCACCTGGCTCCCCTCCCCGGCTCCGGCCTCTCGGAAGAGCCAGCTGGCCAGTTGGGACAATAGCCATGACAAGGGTTATCCTCCTCTCTCCACCCTCCACTCCCCCCCCCCCCTCAGCTTCCCACGGGGAACACCAGGGCAGGCAGTGTCGAACTAATGAGAACTGCGGGGAATCTTCAAACTTTCCATCCAACGGAACTTGGGTTTGCGCTTTGATTTGGTTTCAACCTGAGCAGGCTGGGGGGTGGGGGTGGGGGCCTGGGGGAGGATGGAAGGCAGAGGCCACCTATGTGAGGCTCCCTGGGGCGGCGGGCTGGCCAAGGAAACAGCCACTCCCACTGCCTCTGCCCAGGTGAGGAGGGTGGCCCGAAGGGAGCCAGCCTGGTACCTGACGCAGTCATGAAGCCCAGGTTCCAAAGTCCACTGGTGTCCCATTGCCCTTCCCTGTTTTCAAGAGGAAGTGGCATTTGGAGGGGGAGATGGATGGGACTGGTCAGTGGGTCTCATTTTCCTGCCCATGCTGTACCTTCCAGCACCTGGCAGTGAGTGGAAGGGATGAGCCATCTTTGACCCCAATGGGGGATTCTATTTTGTGCCTCCCAACTTAAGTCTGGCTAGGAGATTCGCCTTAAATGCTCCCTGTCCCACAGATCGCGACTGGCACATGAGTCAAATACTCAGCCAATCCAGGCGGTGAGGCCAAGGGATTCACCAAGGGGCACCCAGCCAGCCACTGGCCAGGGGACATGGCAGGGTAGGGTGGAGGGTGAACCCCAGGCCTTGCAGTAGAGCACTGAGGGGGTTTGGTCAATGGGTTTCCTAGCCTGGGCATGTCCCTCCCCCCTACCCCACTCAGGTGCAGGGGGCAGGCAGGCAGGAAGTCATCTAGAAGCCTGCTGACTGCCTCTCCAGCTGGTCTCTGGCTCTGTAATAGCACTGATGAGCTGTAACTTACAGGAATGTAGCAGAGATGGAATTACCTGGAACTGTTTTTTTTTTTTTTTTGGGAGGGGGGAGAAGAAACACACAGATGTTTCTGTGTCAGGTTATCTGGGCTGGGTGGGCAGCTGTGTGTTGGGGTGGTTTTTCTCTCCTTTTTAGTTTCTTTTCTTGTTTAATAATGTTTACAATCTGCCTCAATCACTCTGTCTTTTATAAAGATTCCACCTCCAGCCCTTCACCCTCTCCCCCTACTCAGGCCTTCCAGGCTGTTAGGCGATGCTTGAAGAACTCAACCAAATCCCAGTCCAAGTCAAACTTTGCACATATTTATATTTATACTCAGAAAAGAAACATTTCAGTAATTTATAATAAAGAGCACTATTTTTTAATGAAAACCATGACTTGAGCTTTCTTCTTCCCTGTCCCCTTCCCACCTCCACCCTGCTTTCTCTTTCACCTACACAGAGAAAGAGAGAGGGAGGGAGCCTCAGAGAGGGCCATCCTGGCCCCAGCAGGGCGCTCCCCGCTCCCCCAAGGTGAAATCACGTCAGAGCTCTTGCCAGTGTGTGTCACTGGCAAGCTAAGGCAGCCGCCTCTTAGCAAAAGGGGGTAATTCCTGCTAGTCTGATTCAGATCTGACTAGAATATGCAAAGTAAGTTCGAAGGAAGCGCTTCAAAGTGCTTGCTGGGAGCAGGCTGAGCTGTGGTCAAAGCTGTTAGTCTCCAAGCTATTAGAGGCCCTTGGGCTCCCTGGCAGGGAGGTGTTCCGAGAAACCCCAGACACAGGGTCCTGGAGGTGGCTTGTGACATCAGCACAGTCATCAAAACTGGTTGGGAGGGGTGGGGGAGGGGCACTCCTGATGTCAGCCTTTCATGAAAGTGGGGGGCCTCTGGACAGCCTTCAAAGGCTTCCTGGCCACCCCCCCTCTTCAGTTCCCTTCCACATCCCATCGGAGCCAAGCTCAGATCACCCATCCATCCCACGTCAGTCACCCCACACTTAGAAGCTACTTGGTTTCCCAGTCCCAGATACCCTCTATGTGCTTTGCCTGAGCAGGGACGTGGACTGATCCCTTCTGGGGCCTAGAGAGAGACTCAGTAAATATTTGTGAATTAACTAAGGGCAGCGATTCAGGTTGGACTGGGGTTTGGGGAGGTTAAGCAACTTGCCCGAGGGCATCACACTTAGAATTGGTGAGCCAGGTACCAGTGGCTCACACTTGTAATCCTAGCTACTCAGGAGGCTGAGATCTGAAGATCTAGGTTCCAAGCCAGTTTGGAGAAACATCCCTGAGACTCAGAGCCAATTAACCGCCAAAAAGCCAGAAGTGGAGCTGTGGCTCAACTGGTAGAGCGCCAGCCTTGAATTTACAAAAAGCTAAGGGACAGTACCTTCAGACCCTTGAAGACAAGCCCCAGTGTCAGCACATTAAAAACAAGAACATGCTCACAGCTGCCCCTGGATGAGTGCCCCTAAAAAGAAGCCAAGAGGCTAGGGTTCTCCCTCATATACTAGGGTTTTAATACTAAAAAAACTAGCTCTTGATCTCCCCCCCCCCCCCCATGCCTCCTTCTACTCTCCAGAACCAACAGCTATAAGTAATCCCCCAGTCAGGCCTCTCAGGTCCTTATCTGAGTCTTAGATGTCTGAAACAAATGCCAGAGCTGTTTCCTGGCTCCCAGCATCCCCCCAACACCAGATAAATTGCTTCACTGTCCAAAAGGCAACAGGGAGAATAAACAACTTTATGTTTCTTTCCCATTTCCTGGACTTTCGGGGGTGGGGGGGAATGACCTGAAGTGACAAGAGCAGGCCAGGCATGAGACCATTAAGTGGAACACAGGGGATCCACACCGGAGGGACCATCAGATTGGGGAACTGGGACCGCAGACTCAGATAGGGTCATGTTTCCAGAGTACAAGCTTAGATGCCCAGTGAGGACTGGATCTGTGTCCCCTGGAAAACCTTGCTTGTTCTAGTACTTGCCATGGCCACCTTTTCTGGTTCAGAAAGCACTCCTTCTGGGAGAATGCCAGTCTTTTTTTTTTTTTTTTTTTTTTTAAGTCAGTCATGGGCCTGAACTTAGGGCCTGGGTGCTCTTCGGTTCAAGACTAGCACTCTACCACTTGAGCCACAGTGCCACTTCTGGCTTTTTCTGCTTATGTGGTGCTGAGGAATCGAACCCAGGGCCTTATGCATGCAAGGCAAGCACTCTACCACTGAGCCGCCTTCCCAGCCCAATGAGAATACCAGTCTTGATGGAGCCATAGAACCTAGAATACACTGTGCCCTGTCCTTGGCCCCAGGAGGTGACTGTTCGGCCCGGATGTCCAGTGTTCACAGGACACTTTCAACGGGACTTGGCCTGTCTCCTCCTGCTACTTCTTGGAGGTTGAACCTTGGTTTGGGGAAAAGATGCAGACCTAGGAAGATACCTGCCTCCCTCGCCTATCCCGGTCTCCTCTCCATTCCAGATTGTTCCCCAGGGGAGAGGCCAAGAGAAGGGAAAGGGGCTTGCTCAAGTTCACAGCGAGCCTGTGGTCACAAGAATCGTGTGTGTGTGTCGTGTGTGTGTGTGTGCGTGCGTGCGTGTGTGCTGGTCAGAGGCTTTTCCTCCCTCCTCGTCCCTCGGTTACACAAGCTCTGCGGTGCTTCTCAATCCTTTCAAGGAAGGGAAAGCCTCTCCTCCTCTGAAGGGCAGGACATGGGGGGGGGGTCGCCCCGGGGGGTCGCCCCGGCGGCCAGAGGAGAGAAGGTCCGGGCGCCGCAGGGAGCGGGCTCGCGGGGTCTTGCTCAGGTGGCCCGGGGTCCGGAGCGGGTCTTCACCCACGCAGCGCGGAGCTGACGGCTCCAAGGCTCGGGCCCGGGGGTCCCAGCGTCCCCGGGGTCCCAGCGTCCCCGGGGGAGGCGCCGTCTTCACGCAGAGCCCGGCCTGCGCGGGGGAAGGAGAAGGGACGGGCGACGCCGCCGCCCCGGGCCGGGAGGGTGGAGGGCAGCGAGGCCCGGTGGAGGCGGAAGGCCCCGGCGCGGGGGGCGCGGGGCGTGGGGGCCGGGGCGCGCGGGGGTCGGAGCGCGCGGGGGGCGCGGGGCGCGGGGGCCGGGGCGCGCGGGGGAGCGCGGGGGGCGGGGGCCGGGGGGCGCGGGGGCCGGGGCGCGGGGGGCGCGGGGCGCGGGGGCCGGGGCGCGCGCGGGGCGCGGGGGCCGGGGCGCGGGGGGCGCGGGGGGCGCGGGGGCCGGGGCGCGCGGGGCGCGGGGGCCGGGGCGCGCGCGGGGGCCGGGGCGCGGGGGGCGCGGGGGCCGGGGCGCGCGGGGCGCGGGGGCCGGGGCGCGCGCGGGGGCCGGGGGGCGCGCGGGGGAGCGCGGGGGGCGCGGGGGCCGGGGAGCGCGGGGGGCGCGGGGGGCGCGCGCGAGGCCCGCCGTGAGGCCCAGCCGCGGGGCCCGGCAGCCCCTTCCCGCGCTGCGCCCCGCCCTGCCCCGTTTCGGCGGCCGCCCGGCTGGCTGGCTGGCTGGCTGGCTGGCGAGCGGGGCCCGTGGCTCCGAAGCTCGCCCTCTGCCAGGAAGAGTCACTTCCCGGACACCGCGGGAGCCCCGGTGGAGCTATGCGAAGAATGTCCGCGCGCGGCGCTGAGGTGGTGGTGGGGCGGCCGCCGGGACGCGCCTCCGCCCGACGGAGCATGCGCGGCGAAGCCCGCCCGGGCCACGCCCACCACCAGGGCCACGCCCCCGGCACGCCCCCTCCCTCCCCGCTCGCGCAGCGCCGTCGCCCGGGCAACGGGATTACAGGCGAAGAGCGCTGTTTATTCTCAGCCCAGTGCCAGGAAATTCGGCGGGGAGGCGGCGGGGCTCACCTCGCCGGGCGGGGGCGGGCACGCGGCGGGCGCGGGGGGGGGGGGGGGAGGATCCGTCATTGATCACCGGGGGTCACTGACCCCCTCCGGGAGGCCACTCAGCAAGGCCTGACTCTTCTTTCTCCCGGCCGGGCAGCAGCCAGTGAATCAAGTTTTCTGGTCCTGGCTGAGCAGAGACCTCTCCACGAGGCCCAGCAGGGCGAACCCCCCACGCATCTCCACCCCAGGGGATCCGGGCGGTTCCTGGACCCGGCAGCGCCCCCCTCCCTCATCCATCCACCCATTTGTCCATTCAGCAGATAGCTGTGGGACAATGGGGGGGGGGCGTCAAGCACGGTGCTAGGCCCAGGAGATCAAGGGTTGGACCCGACCAGGCCCTGCGTGGTGGGGGGGAAGGCTCCCCAATACCTCCTTAAACCCAGGAGCGGGCAGGAAGGCCGATCACACAGTAGACGGGCAAATAGGTAAATCTGATCAGTGAGCACACCCCGTGTGTGTCGCTAAGAAGCTTGTTTTCACGATCTGGTACTGTTTTGTCCTTCAGCATGACCAGCCTGTTCAGGTTTAGCCTGAGAGTCTCCCAAGCTAGGACAGTTGGTTTCTCTACCCTAAGGGCAGAGTTTATCCGTTATAGAGATGGAGACACAGACGCCCTCAAATCCACACGCAATCCAGGGTCATGGGGTTGGAGTCGAAGGTTCTAATACACATCCCCGTGTTCTTTCCACAAAACCACCCTTCTCTGCCCAGCACCCCCATCCCCCTCCCCTGCTTCCCAAAGACCTCCCCAAAGCACAGGGGACTGACTGACTGGGCCTGCTCGACTGCCCTGCCCCCTTCCAGGGCGAGGGTAATCTTGAACTCCAACTTCTGCTCCTGAGAGTCACCCATTCAGGGGGCCACCTGAGTCTGAGCAGTCACCACCTCTGGGAGTAACTCTTCCACCACCTCCTGCTGCCTTTTGGGCAAGGCAAGCCTGGAGCCTCCTCTCTTCCTGGACAGGGAGTTTCCTCCTAGTACTTTGACTAAGCCAGAGCTGGGAAATCAGCTGGGAGGGAAGGCTGGGAGTGCACCACCACCTGCACTGTGGCAAGCCCAGACAAGTGGGGCCTTTTCTCTGTCCAGGGGCCGCAGCCCCGGAGGCCCTGGGCCCAAGGACAGCTGGGCCAGGGTGGAGGATGTGCTCCGTCCACAGCGCTGAGCCCTCCCAGCTGTGCTGTGCTGGGAACCAGCCAGGCAGTTTGTGAAATTCTTGAGTGAGCCTGACCCACTGTCATGCGGACTGCCTGTGGAAGCTGGAGCCGGGAGGGGGAGGGGGGGCTGTTCCCAGAAGAGGGGAGAACTCTGGACTTCCCACTCCTGAGCGGCTCAGGGATTGCGGCACAGCCTTAAGCAATAGCAGCAACCTGGAAGGCAGCTTACAGGGAGAACCAGAGGCCCCAGGCTCTTTTCCAAAAAAACGAAGCCAGGGCTCTGAAGGCGAAAACGGGGCAGATCTTTGTGATGATACTCTTGTGGTGGTTATTCATAGAAATGTATTTAGGTTCACCCTTAGGAACATCTAGGCTTAGAAAGAAAACACCAGAATGCACATTTGTTGTGCACAGTACACGAGGAAATGTGTTTCCTCTCTTTCTCCTCCCCTTCCCCAAATCGTCAGTAGTCACTTTTCAAACAGAAGGCCTTGTTTTGTGTCTGTATCGTACAGAATACTGGAGACATGCATCTGGATATAAAACTCTGTGAGGAGGTGTGGTGCTGTGGACAAACTCCGTCTCTGTGATGGGATCCCATGAGGCCAGGGACTAAGTGGGCTGTAGTCCTCTTGAGCTAGGTAGGGGTATCTCACCTGATTGGTCCACACGGGTGCAAACTTGTTGGCTGCTCCCGTGTCCAGGGCTGGACATCAGTGACAAACGTGGGTGAAGGCTGGCTCAAAGGGGAACCAGACTGAAAACTGAGAAGTATCCTAAAAAGGAGTGGGTATAAAAATAAAATAGTTTACAGGGTACAGCTGGGGGTGCCCAGGAGGAAATGACCCAGGGTGGCTTCCCAGAAGGGGAGACTGCGCGATGAGTGGGAAAAGCAGGTGCTCAGGCCACAGGCCCCAGAGAGGAAAAAGCAGATGCTCTGGCCACAGGCCCCAGCGAGCAAGCATTCTGAACTATCACAGCAGGGAAAAACGGGAACTTTGGGGAACTGTGCCCTTCCTGGGCACATCCATGCCAGACTCATCTTCTAAAAATATGACTTCTGTCCTGCCACCCAGGCGGGATGCCATCCCTGCCGCTTCCCCTCGGTCTTTTCCACCAGGCCCTTTCCAGAGCTTCTCTGACTGCTCTAACTACTGCAGATAAGGCAGACGCCCCTCAGTGACCTCTCCTCATTGGACCCTCTCGCAGGGAGACAGGTGTATGCCTGGCATCACAACCAGCCCTCTCCAGTTCACAGGAGCGTCCCACCCTGACTCACCCACAGGCCCGCCTGGAGGTTACCCCACCTGGCCAGCCAGCCCTTCCTCTTTCTCCTGGTCCTCTCTCCTTGTTGAAGTACCTCCCATCCCCCGTCTTCACTGCCCCCCATGACAGCCACTGCCCCCCCCAACCCTCTCCTCCAAAACGTAGCCAGCAACAAGGGCATTATGATCCATCTACACCTCTCAGAGTGAAAACTCACTCTCTCTATCTCTCTCTTCTCTGTTATTTCTGAGACTTGAACTCAGGGGCCTGGGCACTACCCCCGAGCTTTTGTGCTCAAGGCTAGCATTCTACCACTTGAGCCACAGCCCCACTTTAGCTTGTGGTTGGTTAATTGGAAATAAGAATCTCAAGGACTTAACTGCCTGGGCTGGCTTTGAGCCATGATTCTCAGATCTCAAGCTTGGGGGTAGCTAGGATTGCAGGTGGGACTTGAAAACTCACTTTTATTCAGTAAACAATCCTTTATTAAATGCCTCTTTCCCACTAAGCACTGTATCTTTTGCTTTTTATTTTGGTGCTGATAATGGAGCCTGAACTCGGGGCCTGGGCACTATCGCTTAGCTTCTTTGCTGAAGATTGGTGTTCTACCACTTGAACCACACCTCCACTTCCAGCTTCTTGCTGGTTAACTGTTTTTGTCTGTGTGGTTTTGTGTGTATAGGTGTGTTTGCTGGTAGTGGGCTTAAACTCAAGACCTGGGTGCTGTCCTTTAGCTTTTTTGCTCAAGGTGCACACTCTACTACTTGAAATACATATCCACTTCTGGCTTTTTGGTAATTAATTAGAGATAAGAGTCTCATCCACTTTCCTGCCTCTGCTGGCTTCAGAACTATGATCTCAGCTCTTAACCTCACGAGTAGCTAGGATTACAGGTTGAGCCACCATTACTAGCTTTTGCTGGTTAATTGAAGAGTCTTCTGGCTGGGGATGGGAATGTGGCTTAGTGGTAGAGTGCTTGCCTAGCATGCTTGAAGCCTTGGGTTCCATTCCTTACTACCGCAAAAACAGAAAAAGCTGGAAGTGGTGCTGTGGCTTAAGTGGTAGAGTGCTAGCCTTGAGCAAAAGAAGTATTCAAGCACCAGGACTGACAAAAATAGAAATCCAGTGGAATAGTGGCTCTTTGTAGAAGCCCATCAAACACCTGACTTTGGCCTGTACTAAAGGCAAAATGCTCTTCAAATATTGGGCTTCTGAAGTTAGTAAGATATTGAGTCATTCACAAGTTTTGGTGGTGGTGGGGCTTGAACTCAGGGCCTGGGGGCTGTCTCTCAGCTCTTCAGCTCAAGGCAAGCGTTCTACCACTTTGAGCCACAGCACCACTTCTGATTTTCTGGTGGTTTATTGGAGATAAGAGTCTCATGGACTTTCCTGCCCAGGCTGGCTTTGAACTGCGATCCTCTGATCTCAGCCTCCTGAGTAGCTAGGATGACAGGTGTGAGCCATTGGCACTTGGCTCATTCACAATTCTTACTTCAAGAAGCATCCATTATCTCTTATGAGTGGTATATATATCTGTATAAAAATAGTACTTGTCTTTTTGTTTTCTTCTTGTTGTTTTGTGATGCTGGGAACTGAACTCTGGCCTTCACACATACATGCCAGGTACTCTATAGTTTTCTAGGTGAGGGTCAGAGAAGTTTGCACCTGCCTCCAATCACAAAGCAGTGGAACCGGTATCACCCGACTTTGCATCCAGTGCCCTTTCCACTTCGGCTTGCACCTGCGCAGGCAAGCCTGCCCTCCACCTCCGCCCAGTGAGCCTCTCCACTCAGCTACCGTGAAGGCTCCCAAGGGGACCCGAATAGCTGCTGGGCCAATCGGCTGTCGTTAGAATGTTGGTCAACCCGGGGGAGACCTTCAGTCCCCAGCCTCCCTCCTGCCCGTGTGGCCCCTGGGGAACCATGGGAGCACTGTTTGTCCTTTTGGACAGGGGACCGGGGAGCCTCAGCTGTCTGGGCTTGGTGCTCCTGGTCAACACAAGGTCCCCACGCAAATCCCAGCCAGGCTTCCAGCCAACCCAACATCCAGTCTTGGCTTGAGGCCTCAGAGAACCCTAAATCTCTTGAAACAATCCTTTCTAGAAACTGGGGAGATGGAGGAGATGACCTCAAAGTTCCTTCCTGTTGCAGAATCCTACGACAGGAGGGGAAGCAAACCAGTGCCAGGTGGGCTGCCTTCCAGGAGTGGTCCCTGGCCATTCATTGTCCTTCCAGTGCCCTTTGGCACCTGGTGAAAGTAGGCAAGGGGGTCTGGCAGGAGGGCTGGCATTGCCCAAGGAGAGGGAGGAGCAGTCGCTAACTCTGGAGTTCTGCCCAGCCTGTCCCGGCCTCCCCATTGGACTCCATGGGCCACCAGAGCTCCAGACGGTGGCTGAGACCTCGGCAGAACCCCCCTTGAGCAGACTCTGGCCAGAGCCCTGGAGTGGAAAGGAAGAGCCCAGAAACCCAGCCCGGACTCTCTCTCCGGCCCTCTTCCAGGCCTCTCCAGTCTAAGAGAAGGAGCTAGAAGGTCAGCCAAGGGGCCCAGCTGCCGCAAAAGACCTTGTGCCTACACAGAATGGGATCTGGGCAAATCTGCCCTGAGAGGAGAAGGGCTTTGAGAAGCCCTTGAGCCAGGCTCTGGGGCTCGGAGGCTGAGAGGCCTCTTGGAGAGGAGCCAATTCAAAAACTCCAGAGAGCCCCCAACTCCTCCCTTCCCCTCCTCCCCCAGCATGATGGGGAAGCGGCCAGAAATGACAGGAGAATTTCCCGGAGGCATCCAGGAGCACAGGTTGCTACATGCACATTGCTGCCCGGTACATTCTGAGCTCCATCCGTAAAGACGACGGCAGCTCTGGGGCGGGAATGTGTGTGGCACATTATCTTTCCCACGGGTGATGAGTGATAGTGAATCACCCCAGGCTAAGCCCTCGCAGTGAGCCAAACAGCTCGGTGTGGGACTCGGAGGGAGGCTGGGACAGGGGTCTGAATTTTCCTTTGGGAGGAGAAAGCTGGCTCACACCGAGATCAAAAGGTGACCTTGGTCTTAGAGAAGAGATTATGCACCTGAGTCAGCCAGTCCTGGATGGAGAGCAATCTCAGCACCCTCTGGCTGCAAGCTGAGTGCGGGATCCTGGCCTTGGCCTCTATCTCCCCCTGGCCTGTGGAGGAAGAAAATGAGTGGCCATGTTGCAGTCCTGCGTGGGTGCTAACTCTGGAGGAAGAGAACCTGGCATGGTTTATTGTATTTCACAAACACTTTTATGACCACACTTGCAATGTGCCAGACACTATTCTAAGCACTTACACCCTAACTCATTAAATTCTCTAGTAATGCCTTCAGTTAGATACTATTATTGGTCCTTGTATTTTTCAGGAGAGAAAACAGTGAGCCAGAGATATGAGGTAGCTTGTGCAAGGTCACTAAAGAAACCTAAGGAAGGCTGGGATGTAGCTCAGTGCAAAGTGCTTGCCTAGCAAGTGCAACGTCCTGGGTTCGATCCCCAGTACCAAAAAAAGAAAAGACAAAAAAAATACAGTTAACAAAAAGATACCTAAGGTGTGCGTGTTTCACACCTATAATCCTAGCTATGGAGGAAGCTGGGACCTGAGGCCTGCAGTTGGAAGCTAGTCTAGACAGGAAAGTTCATGAGACTTTTGTTGTTATTAGTCGTGGGGCTTGAACTCTGGGCCTGGGCACTGTCCCCTAGCTCTTCAGCTCAAGGTGAGCGTTGAACCACAGTGCCACTTCTAGTTTTCTGAGTGATTCATTGAAGATGAGAGTCTCACACACTTTCCTTGCCTGGACTGGTTTTGAACCTCAATCCTCAGATCTCAGCCTCCTGAGTAGTGAGGATTATAGTCGTGAGCCACCTGCACCTGTCAGTTCATGAGACTTTTTTTTTTTTTTTGGTTGGTCATGGGGCTTGAACTCTGGGCTTGGGCGCTGTCCCTGTGCTCTTCAGCTCAAGGTGAGCGCTCTACGGCTTGAGCCATAGTGCCACTTCCAGTTTTCTAGTGGTTTATTGGAGACAAGAGTCTCATGGACTTTCCTGCCTGGGCTGGTTTTGAACCTCGATCCTCAGATCTCAGCCTCCTGAGTAGCGAGGATTACAGGCGAGAGCCACCGGCACCCGTCGGTTCATGAGACTTTTACCATCTCCAGTTAACCATCAAAAAGTCAGAGGTGGCCGGGCGCCGGTGGCTCACGCCTGTAATCCTAGCTACTCAAGAGGCTGAGATCTGAGGATCGCGGTTCAAAGCCAGCCCGGGCAGGAGAGACCGTGAGACTCCTATCTCCAATAAACCACCAGAAAACCGGAAGTGGCGCAGTAGCTCAAGTGGTAGAGCGCTCGCCTAGAGCTGAAGAGCTGAGGGACAGCGCCCAGGCCCAGAGTTCAAGCCCCACGGCCGACCAAAAAAAAAAAAAAAAAAAGTCAGAGGTGATGGAGCTGGGGCTCAAGTGGTAGAGCACCAGCTTTGAGTAAAAAAACTAAAGGACAATGCCAGGCCTTAAGTTTAAGCCCCAGTACCAGCACAAAAAGAAAAAATGAAAAGGAAAGAAAAGAAAAACCTAGGGTACAGCTGGTGTCCAAAACTGGGTGGATGAGCTCCAGGGTCCCGTTCATGGCCACAGTGCTCACTGAGCCTCTCCAACAGCCCCACGGACACCTGGGTCATACACACGGGAACCCTGGACTAGCAGAGAGCAAGGGGTAAGGGCAGAGTACGGGCTGTGGGTCAGGAAGGCTGGGCACATGTCCTGCTTGACTTTTCAGGGTCTATGATCTTAAGACCACCCCTCTCACCCTGCCTAGACTGCTACTTGTACCCTGGGATGTGGACAAAACACGGCCAGTTATGTGGAGGAGTCAGTGGTGCCAGAGGCAATGAGATTTTATCATTAACAAGGTCTCCCAGCAAGACCCAGATCCTTCCATACCCTTGCTGCCCTCCTGGCCTTCTCCCCCTCCCCCGCCATTTGCCAGGAGAGTGACAACTTCTGAGGGGCAGAGACTGGTCCTCAGGTTCCTGTCTGGGGCAAGAAGAAGAAGTTGGGGAAGCATTCCTTCCTGTTCCCTGCTTGGCCTCTTCCAAGTCTTTGCTTCATGGGTCTGATGTGGATTTTCTTTTTTCTTTTGTGCAGGCCCTGAGGCTTGAACTCAGGACCAGGCACTATCCTCAACTTTTTTTTTATGCAAGGCTAGTGCTCTACTACTTGAACTACAGCTCTATTTCCACTTCTTTCTTTCTTCCTTTCTTTCTTCCTTCCTTTCTGTCTGTCTGTCTTTTCTGTCTTTCTGTCTTTCTTTCCAGTCCTGGGGATTGAACTGAGAGGCTAGGCACTGTCCCTGAGCCTCTCTGTGCTCAAGGGTAGTACTCTACCACTTGAGCCACAGCACGACTTCTGATCTTCCTTCCTTCCTTCCTTCCTTCCTTCCTTCCTTCCTTCCTTTCTTTCTTTCTTTCTTTCTTTCTTTCTTTCTTTCTTTCTTTCTTTCTTTCTTTCTTTCTTTCTTTCTTTCTTTCTTTCTTGTCGCGGTACGTGCACTATGGGCCTGGGCGCTATCCCTCAGCTTTTCAGTTCAAGGCTAGCATTCTACCACTTGAGCCACAGCACCACTTCCGGCTTTTTCTGCTTATGTGGTGCTGTGGAATCAAACCTAGGGCCTCATGTGTGCAAGGCAAGCACTCTACCACTGAACCACCTTCCCAGCCCCCACTTCTGATTTTTCCGAGTAGTTTATTGGAGATAAGAGTCTCATGGACTTTCCTGCCCAGGCTGGCTTTGAACTGTGATCCTCGGATCTCAGCCACCTGAGTAGCTTGGATTCCAGGCATGAGCCAGCCAGCCCCAGCTCTGTGTCCCCCATTTGGACAGTGGGTGGTTGTAGTACTGTTCAGAGGCTTCCATAACAAAATACCACAATATAGGTAGCTTGAGACAACAGAATGTATTCTCTTACAGGTCTATCAAGGATCTAAGAAAGAATCCTCCCTTGCCCCTTCTAGCTTCTAGGGGCTTCTGGCCATCTTTGGGGACACCTCACTCTGTGTGCCCCTGGCCAAATCATCCCTTTTTTGTAATGACACCAGTCATTGGCTTAAAGCTCATAGTAATCCATTGTGACCTCAGCTTAATCACGTTCCCAAACACCCCATTTCCAAATAAGGCCACAGTGACAGGTTGCACATAGATGCCAGGAAAGTCATAAGTTCAAAGTATGCACGGTTTACAAAGCAAGGCCAGATCTCACAAAACAAGAGAGAAAAAAAACCCCCACCATTTTTTTCTTTCATTATACATATCAGGAAGAGCTTTGCTTGAACAGAGGATGTGGGAAATACCACTTTATCCTCCACTGAAGATGCCAAGGGCAGCCCAGACAGGCTGAAAAGATACCCAGGAGGGAGCTGGTGGCTCACGCCTGTAATCCTAGCTACTGAGGATTGTGGTTCAAAGCCAGCCTGGGCAGGAAAGTCCAGGAGACTCTTATCTCCAATGAACTAGTAAAAAAGCCAGAAATGACATTGTGGCTCAAAATGGTAGAGCACTAGCCTCAAGCACAAAAGCTCAAGGACAGTGCCCAAGCCTTGAGTTCAAGGCCCAGAACCAGCGTACATGTGTGCGTGCACACACTCACGTACACTCTCACACACACAGATGGAGCCAGCAGGTAAGCCTGGCCAGCAGCAGGGCCCAGAGGCAGGCATGTAGCTTCTCAGGGAGAAAGCACGCGCATCGCATCACGTCTGGCATGGCCTGGTTCTGTTCAGACCTTGCTCCGTTTACTACAAGGATGTTTCTAGCATCTCTCTGGGGAGGAGCTGTGGCCTTGGCAACCTCAGATGACCTCCCACAGGAACACCGGCCTCTAGGAAGCTTAGGCTGAACTTCCAGAGGCCACAAGGAGGGGAGGTAGAGTTGTGCACAGGAAGTGCAAGACAGTACCACACTTCCTCAGCAATGTCACCTAGGGAAAAGTGGCGGCAATGGCCAGCAGCCAGTCAGTCCTCTTCCAAAGCCCTGGAGGGCGTGGGGGGACACACAGGACATGGAAACCTCCTCCCTCGGGAGTGTGTGTTGAATCGGATGACCAAGCTTGGGAGGCCAGGGAGAGGCATCTTCCATCTCTGCAGCCTTCTTTACCCCCCTCTCCTCCCAATGCTCTCCTCAACCAAGCCTGCCGTCCCTTCTCTACCCCTCCTGCCCCTCACCTGCAGCTCAGGACACTACACAAACCCTTCACCTGGACAGAGTCTCCGGGGGTCCACAGAGCCTGGGAAAGGAGACAGAGGATGCCAAGAAGATTTGGGGTCATGCCCTCACCTGGACCACAGGAAGAGGACCGCCCTTCCCCTGTGTACCCGCAGCTGTGATCTCTTCCAGAGACAGGAAGTCAGCTGAGTGCCTAGCAAGCAGGTGCTGCACCTGCTGAGGGGGGGGGGAGGGGGGGCGGGTGGCAGGCATCCGGCAGCCCGCTAGGCCATACTGGTTCCCACACTTAGGAGACCCCATGGCACATGGGGTTAGGCAGCCCCGGCTTTCACCTGGTTCACTTCTTCGCAGCTCTGAGATCCAGGCAAGACTCTTAAATCTGCTTCTCATCTAAGTCATGGGACTAATAAGTCCTCACTTTGGGGGGAGGGGGCTGGGATAGTTTGGTGAGTAAGCACCCATAATGCTAGTGACTAGGGAGGGCTCGGTCAAGACTGGCCACTCCAATGCCCGCAGGAAGGGACTAAGCCCTGCGCAGCCCCTCCTCCCCACACCCCCTTTTCTTGCCTATAATCTGGCATTTAAGTAGGGGCCTGGCTTGTTCGGGAAAGAAGTGGTCACCTCCCAGGCCGCCCCCCCCCAGTCCCCTGCTCCCCAGAACACAGCAATCTTTCTCCGTCCAGTCCCCAGGACACATGCACTGGGCCCCAGCCTTGTGAGGCAAGCTCTGCCCCAGTCCTCCCTACACCCGAGGCCTCTCGGGCTGGCCTGCCCAACCACAGACCCATGGGCGTCCAGCCAGGAAGTTACAGTAAGCCAGGACCGCCCTCCTTTATACGGGTGGGTCGCTCCCTGCTCCTCAGCCTTGGGTCTCATACAAGTAGGGCAGACAGCCTCCCCCTCCCCAGTGGCCCTAGCCCCCCACTTCTACCCCAAGGACACAATGGTGTCCAGGAGATACTTCAGCCTAGCAGACACCTGGCCAAAGCCACAAAAAGTAGCATCTGGGGTTGCAGCTGGCCTTCCGCAGCACAGGCTGCCCCACACTCTGGCCCTCTTTGATCTTGGGCCTCAGCCCAGGATTCCTGCAGGTCCTGACAGTAAATGGGTCCATCCCTTCGAATGAGGCAGGGCTCACAGGACAGTGCTCTGGCCAGGGTGCCAATGCCTACCATCCCCAGGCCCTGGGGACCCCTGCCATCACACAGCCAGGGTTGGCCTAGCTCTGCTGTTTCTGCCTATAGGGTAGAAATGACAACTCACTGACAGCGCTGGCCAGTTTCCATGGGGAAACTGAGGCTGGGGAGCTTTAAGGAGGGTAGTGGTAGGAGAGAGGTCAGATGAGAGGGGGTGGCGGTTGTGGGCAGAAGATGGCCTCAGGCGCTGAGACTGGGGCTGTGTTCACTTAGGTTTAATGGTCCCCGTCCTGCACTGGGGGGGGAGGGGCTGCGCCTGGGGGGGGAGTCCCAGAACCACCAGGCTCCGGGACAGCCCCTGAAGGAGGAAGCACCCTGCAAATTTCAATCAGCATCGGGCGGGAGGAGGGTGGGGGCGGGAGGGGGTGGGGGCGGGGTGGGGGTTGGTCCCCGGGAGGGGGGCAACCCTGGTCACCTCATACCCCCAAGCCCCACATCCCATTCCCAAGGATGCGGGCCTCCAGACAGCCCCACGCAGGACGCAGTCCTGCGGGGCCTGGTCGGCCTCGGGCGGGAAGGCGCTCGCCAGCTGCGGATTCCTCGGGCCTTCCATCAGCCCGGCCAGCCTAGACGGGCTTGGGGGGGCGGTGAGGTCAGCACCCGTCCCCCAGCGCCTCGGGTGGGGTGGGATCCTGAACCCAGGCCCGGAGTCCCCCACGGCCCGCCCCGCTCCGCGTGCCTGTGTCCGCGCGCCCCAGAAGTCCACCCCCTTCCCGTGCGCCCTCCCTTCCCGTGCGTCCCCCTCCCCGTGCACCCTCTCTCCCCGAGTGTCCTCCTTCCCCGTGCGCCCCCCTCCCCGTGTGCTCTCCCTCTCCGTGCGCCCCTTCCTCTTGCGCCCCCCTCCCCGTGCGCCATCTTTCCCCATGCGCCCCACTCCCCGTGCGTCCCCCTCCCCGTGTGCCCTCCCTCCCATGAACCCCCCTCCCCATGCGTCCCCCTCCCCGTGCGCCCTCTCTCCCCGTGCGCCCTCTCTCCCCGTGTGCTCTCCAGTGAGCCCCCCTCCCCGTGCATCCCCCCCCCCGTGCGCCCACCTCCCCGTGGGCCCTCCTTCCCCAATGCTCTCCTTCCCCGTGCACCCTCCCTTCCCTGCGCCCTCCGTTCCCTGCATCCCCCTCCCCGTGCGCCCCCTCCTCGTGCTCCCCCTCCCCGTAAGCCCTCCTCCCTGTCCTCCCCTCCTCGTCTCACCCCCCCAACGATGGGGTCCCCGAAGTGCCCAACCAGCCCCCTTCCCCACCTAGGCACGGGCCCCTGCCCTCGGTCCTGCGCCCCAGCCCGGCCTGCACCCTGCATTTCCCCTTTCTGGGGGCTCCTCGTGCTCAGGTCCCCCATCCCAGGGCGCCGGGCAGGGCTCTCCCCCACCCCCCGCCCCCCCCGCCCCTCCCCTGCCGCCGCCGCCCGACCTGCTGAGCCCTATTTCGGGAGCTGGCGCAGCGGCCCGGCCGCCCTGCCCGGAAGGGAGGTTATTCTGGGCCGGGCAGCCCGAGGAGTGGCGACCCCGGGGCCAGAGGGCACGCCGGGGCAGGGCACGCCAGGGCAGGGCACGCCGGGGCGGGGCCCTCCTTCCTGCCGCCCACCTCCCCCCAGCCCTCACGACCGGCTCAGATCTGCTGCCGCCGGGGTCTCCCACCTCTTCAGTCTGTCTGTCGGGGGGGGGGGGGGGGGGGGGGCTACAGCCTGGTCGCCTGCCTTTCCTCCCCTCCTCCACGGCTCCGTGTTGAATTCCCATACCCAGCCCAGGACCTGTGCGGTCTCCCCCAATGATCATGACATACAAACCGCCACACTTTCATGTCCTTTTTAGAACACCAAGTTATAAGTAAGTTTGTTGGACAAACTATAACACAGAGGTCAGCTGCCCTCTGGGCCTCTTCCCCTCCACATGTGCAGCTGCCCAGGTGGGTGACCCCTGCCCCTGGGGTTCATTCTGTGACCTAAGGACCCCTCATGCTCTTTGGGGGGGACACTTCCATCTGTGAACCAGAATAAGAACATCTGAAGTTGAGCTGGGCACTGAGTGGCTCACACCTGTCATCCTAGCTACTCAGGAAGCTGAGCAGAAAAGTCTGTGAGACCCTTATCTCCCATGAAACAGCGAAAAGCCAGAAGTGGAGCTCACTGGAGTGGCAGACAGCTAGCCTTGAGCAAAACAGAAGTGGAAATGGAAGGTATGGAGTTCAAGCCCCAGAACCAGCATTAAAAAGAAAAAAAGAATATTAGCAGTCTGGTCCACATCAATGGTTTTAAGGAGATCAAATGCTTTCAACACCATCAGATTACAACTTGCAACCATGAGCTAAACCCAACTGCTCCCTGCAGAGGGAAGGCTTTCCCCCTCAGCCAAGTGTCTGGGGAGGAGGAAGGAAGCCAACCCTGAACCTCCCACTTTCTGCCAGGTGTTTTGCATAAGCTCCACTATTTCCCAGCTTCTCATGCTTCAGTGTCAGGACCAATTATCAGGATCTCCTGCTGAACTACAGCCACTGATTCATCAGGTCCAAGGAGGGCTTGCAAGGGTGCATTAGTAAGCGACCCTGACATGGTCTCCATCTGGCCAGGATGCAATCTATCGCCCTGGGAACTGGGAGGGAGGGTCCCCCCTGCAGTCCCTGGCCGGAGGGCACCACAGAGCTCATTGTCTGGTCATCAGATGAAGAACCTGAAGCAGGATGAAGTGGCTGATAAAAGTGCCAAGCAAGGGCTGGGAAGGTGGCTCAGTGGTAGAGCGCTTGCCTTGCATGCATAAGGCTCTGGGTTCGATACCTCAGCACCACATAAGCAAAAAGAAAAAGATGCCGGAAGTGGCGCTGTGGCTCAAGTGGTAGAGAGCTAGCCATGAGCTGAAGAGCTGAGGGACAGTGCTCAGGCCCAGAGTTCAGGCCCCAGGATTGGCAAAAAAAAAAAGTAACATTTTTGTGGCACTCTAGTTTGAATTTGGACCTTGTACTTGCTCTACTACTTGAGCCATGCCTCCAAGCCCCAACATGACACTTGTGTCGTAGGGGGGGGCGGCGGGCCCTGGTGCTGAGCCACAGCTACATATCTGGATTTTCTTTTTCTACCACTTGAGCCACTGCACACGTGCCACTTGTTTTCTAGTGGTTTATTGTAGATAAGAGTCCCATGGACTTTCCTGCCCGGGCTGGCTTTGAACCGTGATCCTCAGATCTCAGCCTCCTGAGTAGAATTGTAGGTGTGAGCCACCGGTAGGCGGCTTAAAATGACACTCTTAATCTTAATGCTGTAGAATATGAGTGAAAAAAAGTCACACATGGGATGGAGATCTAATGAGAAAGAAGGAAGGGAGTCGGGGGGAGGGAAGGAGGTGGTGGGGAGGGCCACCTATGGTTCCAATGTAAACCCAAAAAGGCAGGAAACCACTTCCTCCCCAGGACTCTCTCCTCTTTCAGGCCCCCCCCCCCCCCGCAGGAACAGGTGAGGGGAAACCCAGAGGCGCCCACACCCTCCCTCATGAAGAAGTAAGTCACCCAGTGCTTTGACTGTGGGTCGATAGAGTTTGCTTCCTGCTGGGGAAGCCGGAGCCTTCAGTAGAAGGGGGAATCGATGGGAGATGAATTACAGCGGAAGTGACTGGGAACGTAGAGTGGCAGGCGAAGGCAGTGTTTCTCAGGTCCACACCTGAGTGTGTGTGTGTGTGTGTGTGTGTGTGTGTGTGTGTGTGTGTGTGTATGGCGGGGGGAGGGGGGAAGAGGGTCTCGGTGCTCCAGCTGGAAATGCACCAAAGGTGTCTCAGGCTCCTGGTCTTGGAGAGGTTGGCCGTTGAGGGCTGCAGCCTGGGAAGCTGGTTGGTCTCTTCCGTTGTAGCCAGGACTTGGTCAGCTCCTGGTGTCCCTACTCACGCGCTCGGCTGCCATGACACCATCTACAACATGAGAATCCACTCTGCAGAGGGCTCTGTGGAAGACCGTGGCTTCACTCTGGCACATGGAAGAGGCTGGGGGGACGGTCATCCTCCACATAGATTTCTCAATTCTGAGGCTTCCGAGGGGCCCTGCAGGACGGGTTTGTTTTCAGAACGGGTATTTTCACAGACTTGAGCAACTGGGTAAAATCAGGTCTCATTTCTGAGAGGGAAGAGATGAAGCCCTCTGCGGGGGGATGGTGTCTGGGGGAAGAGGAGGGGGGAAGAGTGAGAAGGAAAGGAAAAGCGGGGGAACTGGGAAATCTCACCCCTCTCACTTCTGTTTTTTGGGTCATAATCTCTGAGCTGCCCCCAGCTACCCCCCCCTCATAACTTCCTTCACAGAATCCACGGGGGCCATTTGCATGTGTCTCCTAGAAATTGAGGATCCAGCCTCACCCCAGAGGAGCTTCACCAGGGAACCGATGCGTGGGACAGAGTCGATCACCAGAAACCTTCCCCAGGGTGATTCACTCTTATTCAATAGACAGGCCATTTTTCCTAGAATGTTGCAACAGGAGTATTAGGGTTTTTCCAGACCTTTCTACTCTCGATTACCCAACCCTGAGCCCCTACATAGGACTCAAGGTGAACCCCCTCTGGGGAGGCTGGGCACTCCCTTCTGACTTGGGTCCCCTGTGAAGGGGGAGAGTGAGCTCTCCCGAGAGCAGGCCCTTGGTGCCGTCCCCTTGCTCACGCAGTGGCTCTGATCCTGTGATTTTCTTTCTTAATACACATTTGTTTAATGAGTGAATAACTGGAAATTACTTAGTTTTGATGAAGAAACAGGAAGAAAACACACTTCAATTTCTTTAAAAAAAAAAAAAAAAAGAACAACAACAAAACCCCAACTCTCCTAATCTTCTTCCCTTCCTCTTTACACCCTTCTACTTCCAGTCCTAAAATTTCCAGCCCCAGACTCACAGCTCTTAGTAAACGGGACCAAAATGTTTTTTTGTTTTTGGCAGGGGGCTGGGGGTGATTGAGCTTCCTTCGTTTCCCCTCTCATAACCCTAGGTTCCTTCCTTCCTTCCTTTCTTCCTTCCTTCCTTCCTTCCTTCTTTTCTTTCTTTCTTTGCCAGCTCTGGGGCTTAAACTCAGGGTCTAGGCACTGTCCCTGAGCCTCGTTGTGCTCAAGGCTAGCGCTATACCACTTGAGCCACAGCACCACTTCTGGCTTTTCCTGAGTAGTTTGTTGGAGATAAGAGTTCAACAGGACTGGGAAGGTGGCTCAGTGGTAGAGCGCTTGCCTTGCATGCATGAGGCCCTGGGTTCGATTGCTCAGCATCATATAAGCAGGAAAAAAAAAAAGCCAGAAATGGCGCTGTGGCTCAAGTGAGCGCTAGCCTTGAGCCTTGAGCTGAAGGGCAGCGCCCAGGCCCAGAGTTCAGACCCACGACCGGACCCCCCCCCCCCAAAAAAAAAAAGTTTCACAGACTTTCCTGCCAGGGCTGGCTTCAAACCATGATCATCAGAACTTAGCCTACTGGGTTCCTAGGATTACAGGTATCAGCCACCGGTGCCCAGCTGTTTCTTTTTCTCCTCTCTCTCTCTCTCTCTCTCTCTCTCTCTCTCTCTCTCTCTCTCTCTCTCTCTCTCTCTCTCTCTCTCTTTTCCTTTTTCTTTTTTCTGTTGATTCTGGGGCTTGAACTCAGGGCCTAGGTGCTGTCCGTTTGCATTTTCACTCAAGGCTAGTGCTCTACCACTGAGCCATTCCACTTCAGGCTTTTTGCTGGTTAATTGGAGATAAGAGTTTCATGGACTTTCCTGCCTAGGCTGGCTTTAAACCACAGTTCTCAGATCTCAGCCTCCTGAGTAGCTAGGATTACAGGCGTGAGCCACCAGTGCAGAGCCTGCCTTACGGATCTTAGCCATGGACTACTAAACCAGCCCTAGCGGGCACTGCACCCATCACACACTACCCTCAGGCTGAGTTGGGGATCTAGCCTGTTTGTGAGGTTGAGCCCACAGCCCTGGGGGGGCGGGGCGGGGGCTATGGCAGGGCAGTCCTTAGCTTTCCCTGGTTGGCCCAGGGACCACAGCTGTTCTTACTCCAGTGGGAAGAAATCTCAGCCTGAGGTCAGGAGGTGCTTGAGGAGCACTTTACAGCTCCGCCAGGTGACCCTGCAATCCGGCACACGGGGCCCTGGGACGTTAGGGGAAATGTTTCCAAAACGCTTAGGAAAGCTAGAGTTTCTAAGAGTGGAAATGGGAGAATGGTAAACTGGAAACAAAACAATCCACAGTTCACACAATGATCTGCAAAGCAGGAAATTGCTTTAAAGAACTGGTGGGAGGCAGAGTTCGTGTTTTAGGGGGAGGAGGAGAAAAAGAAAGAGGTGAAGGAGGAAGAAGGGAAGGAAGGGAGGGAGGGAAGAAGGGAGGAAGGAAGGGAGGGAAAAAAGGAGGATGGGAAGGAAGGAGGGAGAGAAGGAAGGAAAGAGGGAAAGGAGGCTGGGAATGTGGCTTAGTGGTAGAGTGCTTTGCCTAACATGCATAAAGCCCTGGGCAAAAATTGCTCAGGGACAGTGCCAAGGTCCAGAGTTCAAGCCCCAGGACTAGAAACAAAAAGAGGGAAAGAAGGAGTGAAGGAGAGAAAAAGGAAGGAAAGAAGGAAGAAGAGGGGATGGGAAGGTTGCTTAGTGGTAGAGTTCTTGCCTTGCATGCATGAGGCCCTGGGTTCCTCAGCACCACATAAGCAGAAAAAGCCAGAAGTGGTGCTGTGGCTCAAGTGGTAAAGTGCTAGCCTTGAGCTGAGGAGCTGAGGGACAGCGTCCAGGCCCAGAGTTCAGGCCTCAAGACTGATTAAAAACAAAAAGAAGGAAGAAGAAAGAAAAGGAGGGTAGGAGAAAGTGAAGCAAGAGGGAAGAATAAAGAAAGGAAGGAAGGAAAGAAAGAAGAGAGGAAGGAAAGGAAAGCAGGGAGGGAGGGAAGGAGGAAGAGAGGGAGGGAGGGAGGAAAGAGGAACAAAAAGAGTCTCATGACTTTTCCTGCCCAAGGTGGCTTCGAACCACGATCCTCAGATCTCAGCCTCCTGACTAACTTTAAAGGAAGGAGAGGAGGGAGGAGAGGAGGGAGGGAAGAAATGAAGGAGGGAAGGCAGGCAGGCAGACAGACTCCCTTAGAGGAATGCTAGGATGTTGTGTGAATGGAGGAGGGAAAGGAGCTGGTAAACTTTAGCTCCTAATGCACCTTCTAGGGAGAAAACAACATTTTGGACAGTTGTAGCCAGGGGTAGAAGGAGCCCAGAACGGACCAGTGCATAGGTGGGAAATACGATCTTCTGTACATGGATACCCACTGGTGGCAGAATGGGTGCTTTGCCACTCTCTACAAAGTGGCCACTTTGTCTCTTCAAACACTGGCCAAAGCAATGAAGCCCCACCCCACGTTCTCCTTGCTCCTCTGTCCCGTTGGAAGGTAGCAGGGCAGGTCAGACCTGGCCTCCACTCTGGTGGGCTGGGCACACCCCCCCAGGATGGGAGGAGCTGGGTCCCCAAGATCACGAGGGATGCAGGAAGGTGTGGAGGAGAAACTAGACTTGAGAAACTGGAAACCAGTGTGTGCTGTGTTAATCAGCAGTAACACTCTAGTGAATCACCTAATAAATTCGTTTATCCATGCCCTTAGTCAAAAGTGTGTGTGTGTGTGTGTGTGTGTGTGTGTGTGTGTGTGTACTGGACTTGAACTTGAACCCAGGGCCTTACGGTCTCAGCTTTTTCACTCAAAGCTAGCACTGTACTGCTACTCTACTGCTACCACAACTCTACTTCTAGCTTTTGGTGGCTATTTGGAGATAAGAGTCTCATAAGGATTTTCTGCACAATCTTCAAATCTCAGCCTTCTGAGTAGCTGGGGATATAAGCACGAGCTACCAGCACTCAACCTTGTAAACCTTAACTTTCTTTCTCTCTTTCTTTCTCTCTTTCTTTCTCCCTTCCTTCCTTCCTTCTTTCCTTTCTTCCTTCCTTCCTTTCTTTTTTTTTTTTTTTTTTTTGTGTCTGGTCGTGGGGCCTGAACTCTGGGCCTGGGCACTGTCCCTCAGCTCTTCAGCTCAAGGCTAGCGCTCTACCACTTGAGCCATAGCGCCGCTTCTGGCTTTTTTTTTCTTTTTGCTTATGTGGTACTGGGGAATCGAACCTCAGGCATGCAAGGCAAGCACTCTACCACTGAGCCACCTTCCCAGCCTCTTTCTTTCTTTCTTTTTTTCTTTCTTTCTTTTTCTTTCTTTCTTCTTTTGTTCTTTCATTCTTTGTTGGTCATGGTGCCTGGGTGCTATCTCTGAGGTCTTCAGCTCAAGGCGAGCTCTCTACCACCTGAGCCACAGCGCCACTTCCAGTTTTCCGGTAGTTCATTGGAGATAAGAGTCTCATGGACTTTTCCTGCCCAAGCTGGCTTTGAGCTGTGATCCTCAGGTCTCAGCCTGCTGACTAGCCTTAAAGGGAGCAATCCAGCCCCAAGTACCCCCAAGGGTCCAGAAAGAAAAACTGGAAGGTCAGGTTGTGTTGGAGGAAGAGCTCAAAAGGTTCCAGAAGCAGATTCCTTCCGAATCAACCTAGTCCTGGGAATCGCTGCTCAAACAGAGTCGGAAATGCCCTGGACAACCTGGAGCGCTGGGCCCCCGGGGACAGGGCAGGGGGTGGGGGCGGGGCCTTGATGGCTTCCAAGTGTTCCGGGTCCTCGGTGGGATAGAGCTCACTGCTGGGGCAGGGCAGTGCAGGGACCGTGCCAGGGATTGCTGGCTGTCTCTGCAGGCACTAGGCCGTTCTTCAGGAGCACGCAGCACCGAGCGAGTGCCCGCCACAAGTCTGCAGGCTGTGGACAGAGCTGGCAGAGGGAAGATGATGCCAGCCCGGGGAACCCAGAGGAAGCCCCCTGCCGAGCGGCCCACATCCCCTAGTTCCACGGCAGCGCTCCTGGGCTATTTCTGTGGGCGCAGAACTCCTTCTCTTTCGGGCCTCTGTGGCCTGGGGCCTCAGCCCATATTCCAGCCTCCAAAAGGGAGGGTGCCACCCTGTGAGTCACTGTGCCCACTTCCTGCCACATGGAATCCGTGGCTGAGTCACTGACCCCCCAAAGGGAAAGACTGGCCACAGGCTGGAAAGCTGAGGCCTCAGAGTGGCCCGGGGGGGGGCCGCTGGGAAAATGGGGTCACTGCACTTCTCCCCAATGGAGGACACCCCGTCCCCGAGAATACCCCTTCCCACCCCATGCGCAGACGGATCGTTTACTGAGGGGACTTCTCCCTAGAATATTCCTTGTGTGATACCCCTGAACTGAAGGAGAATCCTAAGCTTTCTTTTGAAATAACATCAGGCGGACAGAAAAGCGTCAGGAAGCCCCGGTGCACCTTCTCTGGAGTCCCCGCTCGGGCCGCTGGTCACTTTTGTGCTACTTCCTCTCTCCTTTCGCCTTGCTTTTTCCCCTTAGATAGCTCTTTACTCCAAAAATACTTCAGTGGGTTTCCCCAAAGCACGAGCATTCTTTGCAGAATAACAGAACCTCAGCCGCTCGGAAATAGCGCCTCTGTCACCCTGGTCAGCCGCGGGCTCCAGGCGCCTGGTCTCCCCTGTCTCCGGCAGAGGCCTGCTGGGGGGCTGCTCCCTCCCTCTCTTCTTCCCAGCTCTGTCCTCCCTCCCATAATCCTCTGCTGCCCTAGACATTGCAGGATGATGGTGGGCAAAACATGGTGTAGAGAGACGCTTGTGTCAGTAGTCAGGCACTGGTGGATAGGTTCTCCATTCTGCTCCCCGTTTCTTCCTTCTCTTGGGAGACCCCTTACATTCGATTAGATACCCAGGGACTTGGGGCTTCATGCTGGTGCGGCCAATTTGACATTCATAAGTTTCATCATTCGTGTGTGTGTGTGTGTGTGTGTGTGTGTGTGTGTGTGTGTGCCCGTGCATTAGTACCAGGGCTTGAACTTAGGGCCATATGTGCTTGCTCAAGGCTGGTTCTCTACCATTTGAACCACACTTTTACTTACTGGCTTTTTGTTGGCTCATTGGTCCTAAGAGTCTCTTGCTCTTGGGCTGAGAAGATGGCTCAGTGGTAGAGCGCTTGCCTTGCATGCCTGAAGCCCTGGGTTCGATTCCTCAGCACCACATAAGCAAAAAGAAAAAAGCCGGAAGTGGCTCTGTGGCTCAAGTGGTAGAGTGCTAGCCTTGAGCTGAAGAGCTGAGGGACAGCGCCCAGGCCCAGAGTTCAGGGCCCACAACCGACCAAAAAAAAAAAAAAAAGTCTCTTGCTCTGGCTGTCTTGAAATCAGGATCTTCAGATCTCAGCCTTCTGAGTAGCTAGGATGACAGGCATGAGCCGCCGCACTGGGCTATACAGTTTTCTGTTTGTATCTGCGATGTGGAGCGCTGGGCTCCATGTGGCCCAGCCCCCAGCCTCCCAGGGCAAGCTCTCAGCCGCGGCTTCCTCTCCCCACTCAGACACCCTGCTACCTTCTCCCACTAGTAGGGCCTGGACACAGGGAGTGGGGGGGCTCCTGGGGTCCTTTCCACCACCAGCTTGAGTCAGTGTTCACCCCACTTACTACCAAGGAAACGGAGGCCACGTTTCTGCTTCAGATGGGAGCTGGCACCTTGCTCTGGCATCTCTGCTACCCTCACACCCCCCCAGCTTCTGCCCTTCTGCAGACCCCCAGGCCCTGTGTGTCCCGTTCTTGGGGCACAGGTCACTGTGGGCGTGGGTCGCACAGCCTCATGCCCACCCCTGTGCCGCCTGGGCTGACTGTGGGATGCGGGCTCTGTTCTGAGTCACTCGCTGTGACCCCCTGCCTGTTTTACAGACCACCAGACCCAGCCCTAGTGACACGGAGCTGCCCAGGACGAGCCAGGAACTCACGGAGCTGGACTCGGACACTGGATTCCAGCTGTATTCCGTTCTAAAACCAAAGCTCTCGTTCACATGGGTGGTGTGTAAGGACGCCTTCTTGGACCATCTAGAAGCAGCATGGCTAATCTCGTCAATCTGTACAGGAGTTATGAGCACAGGAAAGGCTGCTGGGCCGGGGTCTGGGAGTCACGGGGAGGCCTTTGGTCAAGTGGCTGAGCCTGGTCTGGGTCAGACGTGTGATCTTCTGTTGGTGGGTTCTAGAAGCCAGGCCATGCCAACTGCGTCACGATGGCCCCTCGCCCCTCACCCACACCCCAGGCTTCCCTGTCCCTGCTCTGGGCAAAGCCTCACTAACTTTTTTTGTGTGTGTGTTGGTTATGGGGCTTGAACTCTGGGCCTGGGCACTGTCCCTCAGCTCTTCAGCTCAAGGTGTGTGCTTTACCACTTGAGCCATAGCACCACTTCCAGTTTCCTGGTGGTTAATTGCAGATAAGAATCTCACAGACTTTCCTGCCCAGGCTGGCTTTGAACCCCGATCCTCATATCTCAGTCTCCTGAGTAGCTGGGTTGACAGACGTGAGCCACCGGCGCCCGGCTCTCACTGACTTTTGAGCTTGCTACACCCTCTTTTCTGAAAGAAATCAGGAGTTTTGAGGTGGGGAGGTCAGTTTCCCCCAATCTCTTTGGCCCTGGGGTTCAGGCAGAGAGTCGGGTGGCCTAGAGTGCTGGAGCCTGCCTTGGGGGGATTGTGGCCCTACTTCCCACCCATCCTGTGTAGCAATGGGCAACGTCTCTGAGCCTCACATTCTTCTAAACAGGGCTGTCTGTGGTAACTTGTAATGGAGGTCTGTTAGGGGAGTGTTCTGGAGCATTCTGAAGAGAGCCTGTGGGTTGCGACATTGGTGTAGATTGTCGCGTTGCAAGTCTAACCAGTGTGTGCAGGGAGCATCATTAAACATCTTCACTTGCCAGGCACCAGTGGCTCACACCTGTAATTCCAGCTACTCAGGAGGCTAAGATTGGAGGATCATGGTTTGAAACCAGCCTAGGCAGAAAAGTCTATGAGACTCTTATCTCCAATAAACTATTCAGAAAAAGCCCAAAGTGGCGCTGTGGCTCAAATGGTAGCATGCCCGCCTTAGAATACAAAGAGACTCAGAGACAGAGTCCAGGCCCTGAGTTCAAGGCCCACCCCCAAAAAAAAGAAGAAAGAAAGAAAGAAAGAAAGAAAGAAAGAAAGAAAGAAAGAAAGAAAGAAAGAAAGAAAGAAAGAAAGAAAGAAAGAAAGAGGAAGGAAGGAAGGAAGGAAGGAAGGAAGGAAGGAAGGAAGGAAGGAAGGAAGGAAGGGGAAGGAAGGAAGGTACTCAAAGCTGGGCACCAATAGCTCAGGCCTGTAATCCTAGGTACTCAGGACACTGAGATCTGAGAATCCTGGTTCGAAGCCAGCTTGGAGACACATCTATGAGACTCTCATCTCGAATTAATCACAGAAAAAGCTGCCAGTGGTGCGCTGTGGCTCGAGTGTTAGAAAGCAAGCCTCGAGTGAAAAAGCTCAGGTACCGCATGCGGGCTCTGAGTTCAAACCCCAGGACCAGCATGTGCACACGACACAATCCTCACTCCGTGAAGAGGAAAACCGAGACTCAGAGAGGTTAAGTAATCTGTGTAAGGCAGTTCAGCCAGCCAAGCGGACCGCATCTACCAGATGACTGAACAAGAGCCCTAGTTCTGGAGGAGCCGCGAGCTCTGGCCCCGAGCCCAGGCCTCCCAGTGTCCAAGGCTGCGGCTGTCCAGCCCCAGGGCCAGCTCGAGGAGGAGCAGTGAGGAAACTGACCCTCCAGATAAACAAAGCACTTCCTCTCTGAGGCTGAGTCCAGAAAGAGGAGGTGCGCCAGCGTACAACTGTTTATAGAGACAGATGTTTGGGATGGAAAATGAGAGACAGCCCTCCCCCGTCTCCATGGAGACAGAGGAAGTTTGTAACTTGGGCACAGCCACTGGAATTGAAAAAGGAGAGGGGGAAAAAAAGGGAGGGCACGGGTCTGACCCACTGAAGACGGTTTGACATTTTCAGACGCTAGTGCCTAACAAAGGGGGGTTGCTAGGGCAACCGGCCTGCCGGGCACAGGGCTGCCAATCCCAGCTGGATCCAGAGAGCGCGAGGAGATGGGGGGGGGGTCACCGTGGACGAGCAGGGGGCAAACGCACACGGAGGGACCTGGGGAAGGCTCAAGGAGGACTTCATGGCCCCCTCCCTTCTCTCCTTCCCCAGGTTGTGGGGCCTGAACTCTAGGCCTGGGCGCTGTCCCTCAGCTCTTCAGCTCAAGGCTAGCACTCTACCACTTGAGCCACAGCGCCACTTCCGGCTTTTTTCTTTTTGCTTATGTGGTGCTGAGGAATCGAACCCAGGGCCTCAGGCTTGCAAGGCAAGCGCTCTACCACTGAGCCACCTTCCCAGCCCCTCTCTCCTTTCTTCTATCTTTTCTTCTCTCTCCCCCTTCTGCTCTTCCCTTCCTCTCGTCCTCCTTCCTTCCTTTCCCATTCCTTCTTCTAGAGTATTCCATACTGCCTTGTTCCCTGGCCTGGAATCCTGGCCTTATCTCCTGGGTGACCACAGACAGACGGCCGTGAGCATGTGCGACTTTGGGGAACTTCCACAGGGAAGACTGAGCAAGCCTGCGGCCCCGGACAGGCGCCTAGGAGAGGGTGCATCTCTGCCCGCACCGCACGGGCTGAGCCTTGGTCTCTGGTGGCTGATTGGGGCTTCCTCACGCCTCTAGTTCCTGACGTTTGTTCCTTGTCATCTGGTGACCTGAGACTACGACGTCTCCTGCGAGCTTGTGGGCAACGCATCTCAACACGGTGCGACCTCATCCAGCTCCTCCCGCCAAGCCCAGATTCCTGCTGGTGTCCAGCACACTGACGACCCTGCTGTCTGAGCCTTGTCTCCCTTCAGGGCTGGGGATAGGAGTGGAGGGGAACGTGTGTGTGAGTGTGTGCACACGTGTGTGTGTGTGCACCAATAACGGAGCTTGAACTCGGGGCCTGGGCGCTGTACCTTTGCTTTTTTGCTCAAGGTTGGTGCTCTACTACTTGAGCCACAGCTTCCACTTGCAGCTATTTGCTGGTTAATTGGAGATAAAAGAGTCTCATTTTCCTGCTTAGGTGTCTTCAAACTATGATCCTCAGATCTCAGCCTCTTGAGTAGCTAGGATTACAGGTGTGAGCCATTGGCACTGGCTTAATCCATACATTTTTTAAGCAGTTGGAAAATAAACCAAAAGGAAAAAAAGAAAGTATTTCATGACTTGTGAAAACCATATGAAATTCAACTTTCAGCGTCCATAAAGTTTTATTGGTACTGTGGTCCATGAACCATCTCATATCTGTCCCTCTGAAATTAGAGACTAAAATAATGACCAGTGTGCCAGCCCCTGGTCTAGGGGAAACATGTTCAAAGGCCCTGGGGTATGAGACACAGAGAAACGCTGCATTGCAGCCGGCTGGAGCGGGAGAGGGAGGCTGCCGAGGCCCCGATCCCCTCATTCCCACTCTCTGGAGGATGGAAGTGCTCTGTGTACAGACTGCCAACAGCCAGGTCTCACCCACCACAAGCCAAGGGGAAGACGAGGTGGGCAAGGGGAGAAACAGATCTTTGTGTCTGCTGATCCCAGGACACAGGGTGGCGGGGAGCTCTCCTCTCCTCTGTGGGGAGTGTGCTCCCTCTGGCCCCCAGCTTGGGGAGCGAAGGGCCCAGGTTCTGATCCTCACTCAACGACCCCTCCACCCCATCCGGACTGCATAGAAGTGAGGATGGATGGACAGACAGCCCCCAGGGATCAGCACAGCATGAGTGTGCGTACACACACACACACACACACACACACACACACACACACACACATACGGTGCCAAGGCCACAGTGAAGGGGGATCCAGCCATGAAATGGAGAGGCACAGTGAGGGCCAGGGAAATGTATGCCCAAGAGCTTCTGGGTCACTTTCTAGGTTGGGGGGCACACTGGGGTCCCCTGGAGGGAACCACAGGGCTGGGTCAGGAGCCCCCTCAGCTGGAGGGAGAATGTGGAGTCTGCTGATGGTCGGTCCTTCCAAATCTTTTCCTCCACTCACTGAGATCTGCAAGGCCAGCCGTGGGTGCCTGAGGGCCAGCCACCAGGTCACGCTGTGAGGTGTCTGGGAGCCTGGCTGTTGGGGCCTCTCCTCTGGAGGGGGGAAAGAGGGCTGTCGGGATGTGGGACAGGTGTGGAGCTACCTGAGTGGCTGTGGAGACAGGTGGGCCTGGCTCAGAGAGTCAGGTGTGGGTGATTTCCTGGCGTGGGGCTGTGGTCACTGACGGGCACAGCCCTCTCCAGCCAGGGCTCTGAGGGCTGACCTGGTCAACTCCCTGGAGGAGTTCCCCAACTCCAAAGAGATCCTCTTCACCATAGCTACGGGTGGGCATGGAGCTTCTTCAGTCCCTCTTTCTTCCCCTCCTCTCCTCCTTTCCCCTCTCCTCCCCTTCCCCCCCTCTTCCCTCTCCTCTCCTCTTCCCATCTTCCTCCCCTCCCCTTCCCTTCTCTCTTCCCCTCCCCTCCCTTCCTCCCTTCTTCCCCTCCCCTCCCTTCTCCTCCCTTCCTCCCCTCTTCCCCTCCCTTCCTCTCCTCTTCCCTTCACCTCCCTTCCTCTCCTCCCCTCTTCCCCTCTCCTCCCCTCTTCTCCTTTCCTCTTCCCCTCCCCTCCCTTCCTCTCCTCTTCCCCTCCCCTCCCTTCCTCCCCTCTTCCCCTCCCTTCCTCCCCTCTTCCCCTCCCTTCCTCTCCTCTTCCCTTCACCTCCCTTCCTTTCCTCCCCTCTTCCCCTCTCCTCCCCTCTTCTCCTCTCCTCTTCCCCTCCCCTCCCTTCCCTTCCTCCCCTCCCCTCCCCTCTCCTTGGCCGGGCTGCAGGGCCCTCTCTGGCTTCCTCCCACAGGGCCTAGAAGACTGTCCCCCACCCCACCCCACCCGGCAGCCTCAGCTTACTCCTGGCTCACACACCCCTGGGGCTCCCTCACGGGGGAGCCCCACCTCCCACCATCCTTGGCTGTGGACCCAGCACTCCAGTCTCTGGATGTGACCTCATTCTCCACCAAACCAACGCCTCAGCAGGTCCCCACCCTGGCTGGCCCCTTCCCTCTGCCCCTCCCCTCCCTGCCCGCAAGTCACCTGACCGGGGGTCCAAGCCCAGCCCACCTCGGTTCCACACCCCAACTTTCCCAACCCTAAAAACACAAAACTGGGGGAGGGGGGCTGTCCCTCCCCCCTCCCCCCCAGGCTGCACCTCCATGCATGCCGTGCAGAACACCCTCACCCACACACAGTCTGTGTGCAGCGTCATGCCAGCACACCCACGGCGTGCACACACATGTACATGCACACATGCCTGTGTGCAGCCTTGGGCCTGTACACATCCACACAACACACACACACCCTGCACGCCTTCTAGAAGATTCCTGCGAGGCTCTTGCCTGTGTCTCCCATCCCTCTGGAGGTTGGCAGTTACGGCCTGGGGTCACCGTGGCTCTCGCAGAGCAGCACCCTTCCCGTCCTGCCGGTCCTCCTCCCAGATCAGCCAGCTCACGCTTCAACCCCTTTTATTTTACTTTTTGAAAGCCAAGCAGGGAAGCCAGTTGGCGGCGGCTGGCGGCGGCGGTGGGAGGGGCGAGGAGGGCCGTGTCCAGGGACAAGGGGGCTTTTCCTCAGAAGGGACAGAAGGGACGGGACGCCTCCCGCCACCGCCGCTCAGCTCTTTACCGATTTGGGAAGCTGAGCAGCGCTTTTACTGTAATTCCAGCCACTAAATTATTCATGGAGAGCTGCAGACGGGGACTGGACAGTGACCAGATCGACAGGCGACCCCGGCCCAGCCCCGTGACCCAGGCCCGGGGCCTGTCTCCCTTGCCTCCTGGGTGAGGGGACAAAAAAGTGAGGGGCTCCGAGGCACCCCACTAGTCCTCCCTGCGGACCTCAGGGGCTGGGATGTCGGCACGCCGGGGCCTGGCCTCTGTCTTCCGCGGAGGCTCGAGTGGGGAGGCAGGGACCCAGAGGGCACCAGAGCCTGTCCGCACCTTAAGCCACCCGCTGCCCTCCCTGCAGGACCCTGCTCTGGGCAGGGAGGGGAGGGCCAGCGGCCTGGTGAGCAACGCGCCACAGGCCCTGTGCTCCGACCTGGTGGGGGGGTAGGGGGTGGAGGCAGACAGAAGGCTCCAACCACGCAGAGTCCCTGCGGGTGGGTCACGGATCAACCTGCCCTAGATAGGGGCGAGAGCTCTGGGGTATAGCTGCCACCAGCACAGAGGAGCCCCGGAGAGCTGGGCCTCTCTCTCTCTCTCTCTCTCTCTCTCTCTCTCTGCCTCTGTGCAGCGGTGGGCCCTGAGCCCTGGAAGGGGAAGGGATGAATGAATGCACCAACAGATGGACAGACAGAAGGGCAGATGGATGGAGGAAAGGAAGTGGAATGACCCAGGGTGAGCCAGAAACAGGAGGGAAGGGATGAGGAGAGACTCGGAGAGGGAGGAGGAGGAGAAAGAAGGAGGAGGAGGAGGAGGAGGAGAAAGTGGGGCCCCAGGGGCCGCACGTGCTGACTCACGCTCCTGCCTCCAATTTTCCCTGTTTCCTGGGGATTCTCATTTTATTTTCGGGAAAGCTGCCTGCTCTGTGACTAATTTGTTCTTAAACAAACCAAACCCAGGCAGTGGGGAGGCTGGGCGGGGCTGAGTCATCTCCACCCAGGGGGGCCACACCTCAGGGGATGGCCGCCTGGCTCTGGGCCTGGGCTGGGCCTGGGCTGGGCCTGGGCTGGGCCCTGCTCCTGCCAGCCCCTCTGAAGGTGACCCCGGTGCTCCTGGGGGTGACCGTGCTACCCACTCCTGACAGGGACACCCTGGGCTTTGAAGGCTGCTGGCAACTTCTTGGCTGTTTACTCACCGGAACAGTGCCGGGCACAGAGCTGACCGGCAGGTAATGTTGGCTGAGTGACTGACGGACGCCTTAGGTTCTTCAGTCTTCTCTCCCAAGATGCCTCCTTGAAGGCTCCGGAGGCCCTGCCCCTCCCCCTTTCCCTCCCCCCGCCAGGTGCAGGAAGCAGGCTCTACTAACAAGTACTATTTCTGTTCTGGGGACAACCCGCCCCCCCATGCCATGAATATCCAGGGGGTCTCGGCAGGACCTCTCCTGGTGGCCCTTTTGGGTGTGTCTCTAACCACACTGCAGCCATCCTGTTCATTCACAGCCCCCGCCCCTCCCCCCCCACTCCCCGGAGCCCTGGCCCCCACCATCCTCTCCTCCGGTACTCAGCTGGGCAAATGCAAGATGCTGCCCCTTTGTAGAAGAGACCGAGGCCGGGCATTGCTAGCTCACGCCTGTCATCCTAGTTACTCAGGAGGCTGAGATCTCAGGATCCTGATTTGAACCAACTCCAGGGGAACAAATCCATGAGACTCCTACCTACAATTAACCAGCAACAAAAGCCAGAAGTGGAGATGTGGATCAAATGATAGAGTGCTAGCTTGGAGTGAAAAAGCCAAACAGAAGCTCAAAGCCCGGGCTGGCTAAGTAGCTCAGTAGTAGAGCGCTTGACTTGCATGCATGAGGCCCTGGGTTTGATTCCTCAGCACCACATAAGCAGAAAAAATTGGAAGTGGTGCTGTGGCTCAAGTGGTAGAGCGCTCGCCTTGAGCTGAAGAGCTGAGGGGCAGCGCCCAGGCCCAGAGTTCAAGCCCCACAACGCACAAAAAAAAACCAAAAACCAAAACCAGGAGCTCAAATCCCAGAACTGGGGAGGAGGAGGGGGAGGAGGAGGCCTTGAGAGGCAGAGGGTCGCTTGGCCAGTAAGTAGCAGAGGCAGAATTTGAACCCAGATCTCAGAGCAAGCCTGCAGGACAGCTGGGCCTAGGCCTGGGACGGGGTGGCATGAGCGCAGCCCCATTTCTTTCTTTTTCATCTCACCCTCTTTAAATTTCAACTTTTACGGATACATAATATATAAGCCCAGTAATAAAGTGCTTATGGCTTATAAATAAGTAAATACACGCTCGGAAGCATTTTCCTGAAAGGGGGGAACTAACTGCCCTCTCCTCCCGCATCGCTGCACGGGGCCTCGGCCATAACAGGTGCTCCACGCACGCGCCTCCGGGCGGCGGGCGCTTCGCAGGCCCGGCTGGGAGGAGAGGCCGGCGGCCGAGGGGGCCCCTCGCCCGCGCCCGCCCAGGGCTGGCACCCAGGCCCCCGCCTGGCCCGCCAGGGTACCGGGAAGGCCGGCCGCCCACCGCCCGGAGGCCCGGGGCGCCCCCACCGCGGGCCGGGGCCCCGGGGGAGCGGCACGCGCCCCGGACGGCCCTGCAGGCGGGGGCGGCCCGCGGCCTCCCCGAGCGCCCGGGCCACCCGGCTTCTCCCGCTCGGGAGCGCGTTTCCAGTAAGCGCGAGCCGCGGAGCCCGGCCTGAGTTCCCGACAGCGCGGCCCGGGTGCGGGCGGCGCGCACGGCGGGGCGGCCGCGGCGTCTGCGCCAGCGATCAATGCGCGCCCGCGAACGCCCAGACGGCGGGGCCCAGGCCGGCCCGCAGCGCCCCGCGCCCCGCGCCACGCCACGCCCCGCGAACGCCCAGACGGCGGGGCCCAGGCAGGCCCGCAGCGCCCCGCGCCCCGCGCCCCGCCCCGCACCACGCCCCGCCCCGCACCACGCCCGCGCCAGGCTTGGACCTCGCCTCGCCCGCGTGCAGGACGCCAGAGCCCGCCCTACTGTGCGCCCCACCGCCCCTCTCCCAGCTGTATGCAGTGGTCAGCCAATGTGTTCTGGGGAACCCCCTGAGTCCCCCCTAAAGAAGCCAGAGCCGGGAATTGCTCCACCAGGTCCCCTTCCGTGCCGAGGGGCCTGGGGGAGGAACCCGAAGCCCGAGACTGACCGGGAGCCTGCCCCGGGAGGACAGGGGTCTGGACGCGGGACCCGGAGCCTAGTCCTGATGTGAGTGGAGGAGTTACCGGGAGGGTGTCCTCGCCCATGCCAGGGCTCGGGTAGGGAGAGCAGGAAGAGGGGCTCCAGTGGGGGCCAGGAGACCCGCCGGCCCACGAGGGCTCCTCTCCCGCGACCTGGCCAAGGGTGGACGTCCTGCCCGCGAGAGGAAGGCCGGGGGAGCGCAGGTCCCAGCGCGCCGGCCTCAGGCCGGGCCTGGAGGGAAGGACACGGGATGCCCGGGCCTCCCCATCGTGGAGGTGGAGGTGGAGCCCAGGCAGGAGGCCGTGTCCCCAACCGGTCCCGAGCACACGGAGCAGGTGTGCAGGGCGGACAGTCCTGCAGTACTACCCGCAAGGGCCGGGGCCCTCAGCCAGTGGGGATTCTTGTGGGCTCACTCGGGGGTCAGGAGGGAGAGGCAGGAGAGGCCCGCAGGGCTGTGCGTCTGGAATGGGGCTGCGGGGAGTGTGGCCGTAACCAAGCACTCACCCCAGGGACTCTGCAGACCGCAGGTTGGGAGCCGGACTCTCTGGACGCTGATGGTCACCAGCGTTGGTTGAGGACTCGGGTCTCAGGCCAGGCACCGAGTCAGTTGTCAATCAGTCAGGCTTTCCCAGAGGTGGCCCTGCTGCCCGGTCCAGACGAAGGCTGCCTTCCTGTTCCAGCTGCACCCATCCGTGCAGCCCTGTACACAGGTAGTCATGTCTTCCTTCCTGCATTTGTTCTCACAGTCATTCATGCATTTGTTCATGTTTTCATTCACACTCTCCTCATCCTGCATCCATTCATGCATTCATCATAATCCATTCATGCATTCACCATAATCCATTTATGCATTCATTCCTGCATTTGTTCTCACAGTCATTCATGCATTCATCATACATCCATTCACTCATTCATTCCTGTATTTTCACACATTCATTCATCCATTCGCCCAGGAGTCCATTCATGCATTTGTTCTCACAGTCATTCATGCATGTGTTCTCACATTGGGTCACGGATTCATGCAGGAGTTCATTCCTACATTCGTTTATGCCTCTGTCCATTAGCTCATCCCCCTTTTGTGGAGGACCGTGGACCTGATAGAGATGGGGCGGGGCTCAGAGGGCTGGGGGGGAGTGCTGACTGCTGATAGGGTCTGTTACAAACCTAGGCTGCCGGAAGCCCCAGGGAGAAGCCCCTAGGCTGCCGGAAGCCCCAGGGAGAAGCCCCTAGGCTGCCGGAAGCCCCAGGGAGAAGCCCCTAGGCGAGACCTGAGCACTAGAAATAAATTTTTCATTGAGATTTTGTGGTGTGTGTGTATGTGTGTGTGTGTGTGTGCGCGCGCATGTGTGTGCGTGTGTGTGCATGTGTGTACGTGCGTCGGCATGTGTGTGCGCACGCATGTGTGTACGTGCGTCGGCATGTGTGTGCTCGTGTGTGTGTGCGTGTGTGTGTGCATGTGTGCGTGTGCGTGTGTGGTGTGTGCCAGTCCTGGAGCTTGAACTCAGGGCCTGAGTATTTTTGCTCAAAGCTAGCGAACACTCAAGCCGTTGCTCCACTTCTAGCTTTTTGGTGGTTCATTGGAGATCAGAGTCTCACAAACTTTCCTACCTGGACAAGGGCCACCAGGGCACAGCTTTATATTTTGTTGTTGTTTGTATTTCTTTTTTATTTTTTGGGGGTCCGGTCATGGGGCTTCAACTCTGGGCCTGGGTGCTGTCCCTCAGCTCTTCAGCTCAAGGCTAGCACTCTACCACTTGACCCACAGCGCCACTTCTGGCTTTTTTCTTTTTGCTTATGTGGTGCTGAGGAGTCGAACCCAGAGCCTCAGGCATGCAAGGCAAGCGCTCTACCACTGAGCCACCTTCCCAGCCCCTGTTTGTACTTTTGTTGGTCGTGGGGTTTGATCTCTGGGCCTGGGCGCTGTCCCTTAGCTCTTCAGCTCAAGGTGAGCACTCTACCACTTGAGCCTCAGCACCACTTCCAGCTTTTTCTGCTTACGTGGTGCTGAGGAATCAAACCCAGGGTCTCATGCATGTGAGGCAAGCACTCTACCACTGAGCCACCTTCCCAGCCCCTATGTTTATTTTGGTTAATTCGTTTTCCTTCTCTGCCCCCTCTCTCCTATACCTTTTGCAGCTCTTAGGAAACACCTCATGAATGCAAAGCTTCTGATCTACTGCTGGGCTACATCCTCAGCCCTGTTTTCTCTTTCCTTCTTCACTGTTCTACATAAAGACTATGACTCAGGGCCGTATGTAGACTTGTGCAGACTGTACGCAGCACAACTCCAGGAGAGCATTGTTGGAAAATGTGAGTGATATGCAAGCAGTTCGGCCTCTGGGGGCCCTGGGTGCATTGGAGCTGGGTGATCTGATGATTTACTCTGGCAGGAATTCTGCCCAGGAGAAGACTGCTGTATTCTGTTTTGTTGCATCATGTTTTGTTGTTGTTTGGGGATTTGTTTTTTGGCAGTACTAGAGTTTGAACTCAAATCTTGGCCCTCACCTAAGCTGATTCTCCACTGCTTGAGCCATGCCTCCAGACCTAGCAAGCGTGTTTGGAGGGAGGAGGTTCATGCGTGTTTATTTGGAGCAGAGTTTTGCATTCAGTGAGGTGAAGATTCTTGTAGTTTCAGAGCCAGTGTGCACGATCATGAACATGCTCGGTATTTTTGCCAGCTAGGAGCTGGTTGCATTGTTCATTTGAGTGGTCAGTGTCTAGCCCATCCACTCCTGCTGCCATGGCAAAATATCTGAGACAGTAATTTATTTCTCATCATTCTGAGAAATCCAAGATCAAAGCGATCCAAGATGTTCTAGGAAATCCAAGATCAAAGCAATGCCCTCTGCTTCCAAGATGGCACCTTCCTACTGTCTCTTTTGGAGGAGACCAAGGCTGTGACTCCACCTGGGAGCCAAACATTGTGTGAGTCTCTTTTGCAAAGGCCTCAATCTCATTCACAAGGAAGAAGCCCATGACCTAATCACCTCCTTAAGTCCTCCCCTGAATAGTACTGCATGGGACCCAGCTCTGTCCCCAGATGGACCATTCATGGTCTCGGCTTTCCCAGGACCTACTAGGAACACCTCAGTCCATGCAGCTCAGTGATGATTGGGCCAGGCCTCCTCTATCGGGGGACATGTGACCAGGGCTGGCCAAATCAGGACATTCCTTATTTTTGGTCCTAACGTGTCGACCTCATTCAAGCAGCCCCAGGCCAGCCAGCCTGGTCCCTTTCCTAAAGTTGCTCCCAGTCTTTTTCCACTGCTGGGAAGAGCCTGTTTGAGCTTGGGGGCTTGGCAGAGGTCAGTAGACCTGAGAGGAGGTTTCCGGGCCTGAGGATTGAATGCTGTGTGTTTTTGTCACATGAGTTGGTAACATAACTCTCTTCTAATTACTTAGACCAGTTTTAATTGTGTCCTGCGGTCCTGACTAATGACTATGTCTGTCCCTGGGCATTTCACCAGCGCGTCTACAGCTGAGAAGGTAAAAACAATGGAAATAACAGTACTCATTGATAGGACTACTGCAATACTTTAATAACATGATGAATCAAAGGAGCTAATTAGCGTTTGGCACGTGGTGAGTGGCAGAGTTAATTATTTTGTAGGGGTTGGATCACAGTCGCGTTCATCAAACAAGTATGCATGACTCAGATGAGCCCGTGCATCCCGGAGAGGGGAAAACATCTAACTGCTGGGAAGTCACCTTCAGCCCTGGCAGATGGAGACAACTCAGAGCAGCCTCTGCTAGGGGAGGTAGAGACCTGCTCTCTCTTTGGAGCTGGCAAGATTGGCAGGAGGACCCCACATCCATACCTGCGGACAGCACGAAAGCCCTCTGTGCTTCTGTGTCAGCCCCCTGGGAGGTACAAAGCCAGGGCTTGTTGCTAAGCAACAGAATTTGGCCAAAGAGATGACACCACTTCCCCAATGATGTCACATTGCCCAGGCTCCGTGGCAGCAGAGTGAGATGGCTGCTCCTCCATGTGGAGGATGCTCACGACCTTTAGGAACGGGGCAGCCGCCAGCCAGCCAAGTCCTCAGCTCTTCCCTCACACCGCTGCCAGGAAATGGGTTGTAGACAGGATGTAGCGGCAGATTCTTCTTCTGTTGAACCTCTGTATTAAATGCAGCCCAGCTTGACGGTGGTGTGGTGAGACCCATGTCTCTTAAGTCTTTGCACAGAAAACCAATGCCCAACACTTCTATGCATCAGGGGCATAGGTCTGCCACGTCTCTCTGTCTTTCTCTGTCTCTGTCTCTGTCTCTGTCTCTGTCTCTGTCTCTGTCTCTGTCTCTCTCTCTCTCTCTCTCTCTCTCTCTCTCTCTGTGCCAGTCCTGGAGCTTGAACTCAGAGCCTGAGCACTGTCCCTGAGCCTCTTTGTGCTCAAGGCTAGCCCTCGCCCACTGGATCCCTATCACCACTTCACTTCCGGCTTTTTCTGAGTAGTTTATTAGAGATAAGTCTCAGGGCCTTTCTTGCCTGGAGCTGGCTTTGAACCATGATCCTCAGATCTCAGCCTCCTGAGTAGCTGGGATGACAGGCGTGAGCCACCGGGGCCAGCTAATCCCCATAGTTTGGCTGTGGTGACTATAGGACTGTAAACACGGGTGCAGTTACCCCGATGATGGAAAGGCCACTGCCCTCCTGCAGAGACAGTGAAGGGTCCGAGATGGAAGAGACACCCTTGTGCGCCGGCCCCAGCAGTCCCCTGAATCAGCTGGCGTCCATGAGAGGCCACCAAAGGCGAGAATGCCAGAGGTCGCATCCCAAGCTCTCCGGGGGACTGGTCATTATGAAAGGATGGCCGTGGGAACCAGCTGGGGGAGGGGCTTGGATACAGCTATGGAAGGAAGGGGGGGCTTGACGAGCGGGGGTGGGGGGACCCCAGACCACATTCCCAGACCCTGTAACTGAGAGGCCCTCCTGGCTCCTCCTGGAGTAGGAAATGAGCTGCCTGGAGGAAACCTCAGCTCCTGCCCTGCCTCTGCAGCTGGTGTGTGTGTGTGTGCACGCGCACACTCCCATCATGGCTAGGGGCTCACTTGGAGAAAACAAGGGTTCTGACGTTTGGGGCATGGTCAGCGTTTGCTTTCAGGGCCACTTCTGATTGTATTGGTCACCTGCTCATGAAGCTGCTCCCTCAGGTGATGGGGGGGGGTGTCCAGCTGGGCACAAGTGACGCGCCTCTAATCCTACAGTTACTCAGGAGGCTGAGATCTGAGGATTGCAGTTCAAAGCCAGCCCAGGCAGGAAAGTCTGTGAAACTCTTCTGTTTGATTAACCACCAGAAACCCAAAAGTGGAGCTGTGTGGCTCAAAGGGGTAGAACATTAGCCTTGGGAAAAAAGAGCTTGGAGTCAGTGCCCAGGCCCTGAGTTCAAGTCCCATGACCAACCAAAAAAAAATGGCTGGGTGCTGGTGGCTCACGCCTGTAATCCTAGCTACTCAGGAGGCTGAGATCTGAGGATCATGATTAAGAGCCAGTACCGGCAAGGCAAGGAAAGTCCGTGAGACTCTTATCTCCAGTAAACCACCAGAAAACCAGAAATGGTGCTGTGGCTCAAGCGGTAGAACGCTTTCCTTGAGCTGAAGAGCACAGAGACAGCACCCAGGCCCTGAGTTCAAGTCCCATGACCAACCAAAAAACAAAACAAAACAAAACAGAGATAGGGTCTGATACACAGGAACGTAGTTACCTTATCCTGTGTGCTGCTGGTCAAGCTTGTTGATTATCCTCTCCTCATGGCCTGGAATCTTTTCCTGATGCCATCCATCTGGACTGTCCAGGTGGGGAAACTGAGGCACCCAAGATGGAGTCTCAAGGAAGCCTGGGAAGGAGCTTTCCTACCCCAGCCAGGCCCTGGCTGGGCATGGGCCCAAGAGAGGAAAGAGAGGGAAAGAGTCTGAAAGTCACTGCCTGGGAGGAAGCAGCCGGGCCTGGGCCTGAGGGCTGGCAGGGGCTGGGAGCCCCGCCTGAAGCCACCCAGGCGGCTCTGCCCGGGGAGTGCGGCCAGCCTTCCCTTCATGGGTCCAAGAACAACGGCCCTCCTGACTCCCGCCAAAGGGCCAGCCCAGCTGCAGGGAGAGGGGCACCGGAGAGGAGGCCCAGACACCCAGCACCACAGCTTGTTGGCCATTCTAGCTTCTCTGTGCTGATGGCCCAGCTCAGCTAGGGGCCCCAGGAAATGGTCCTGTGCCTCTGGGGAGGAGGATGGGGCCCAAGCTGAACCTCTGGGGGAAAGGATGGGGGGAGTCGAGGCAGATGGAGGCCTGGGGAGAGGGAGGATCCTGGGTCATCCTAGGAGAGTACAGCCCTCACCTGCCCAGTGAGGAGGAAAGGGAGCGGGAGGGAGGGGGGCCCTATACAGGAAGGGTTTCTCAGTCTTCAGAGGAAGGGAATTCTGGCACGTACAGTGACTTAAGCCGGTCACAAAGTAGACATCTCCATGATCCTGCTCCCAGGAAGTGTCTGCTGCAGCCTACCTCAGAGACAGGAAGCAGAATGGGTACTGAGGGGGTGAGGGGGTGAGGGGCGGGGGGGGGGAAGGAGCTATTGTGTAAGGCAGGGACAGAGTTTTGGTGTGGGCTGCACAGTACTGTAAGTGTGCTTAATGTACTGATAGAGAGCACGTTACAGGGTTAAGACAGAGCTGGGCACCGGTGGCTCACACCTGACATCCTAGCTACTCAGGAGGCTGAGATCGTGGTTCAGAGCCAGCCTGGGCAGGAAAGTCTGTGAGACTCTTATCTCCAGTGAACCACCAGAAAACCAGAAATGGCGCTGTGGCTCAAGTGGTAGAGTGCTAGCCTTGAGCTGAAGAGCTGAGGGACAGCGCCCAGGCCCAGAGTTCAAGCCTACAACCCACACAAAAAAGAAAAACACCCCCCCACCCCCAGACATGGAGCTCCGTCAGGCTTGTGAGAGCTAGTCACAGGCTTCAGAGCTGCCTACGCAGTCCGCCTTCCACCCCTGTCCTGGCGGGTGCGGGGTGCAGAAAGCGAACATCCTGGAACCAGAGACCCCACGATCCAGAGGCGACAAGACCTCCGGGACAGCTCCCCCCCCCCCCCCGCCAGGCACATGGAGTCCAGCTCAGCCTGGGGGACAGTCCACAGAGGAGACCACGCCCACCTCCCCAGAATCCTCCACATCTTGGGAGACTTGCAGACACAGGCCTGGAACCCTGGTTTCCAGGCAACCACCTCCCTGTGCACACGTGTGTGTTCCCACCCCCTGCGCAAGACACATACACGTACACAAGCACATGTAGTCACACGCACGCGTGCACAGCACGGTATGATCACGCACGACATGTGTGCAAAGTATGCACACACAGCCATGTACATACCATGTAAGGCACATGTGAACACACAAGCATAACGTGCACACACATGCAGACAGGCATGCACACACAAAGCAAATAGAACACACACATGCAGGTGCACAATGCACCAGAGGGCACACATGAACACACATGTGTCTGTGCCTACCTATGCATAGTCACACATGAATCTGTATGCAAGCATATTACATATGTGTGCAGGCCTGTTTGTATATGCACACCTGGTGTTTGTACACCGGGCACACATGCACGTACATGTATGTGTGTGCACGTGTGCCTGTGCACTCCTGCGCACACCCCTGTCTCAGGCACACACACAGAAACACACGGGTGCGTATGCACAGCTACATCGCCCCATGGCACAGGGAGGTCATCCTGGTCCCAGAATCCTCTCCCAACCCTGCCCGCCCAGCCCAGCTGCTCCCTTCAGTAACAGTTCAAGTGACCCCAAACACAGGCACCTGGCTCAGGGCAGGCCGGCCTGGGACCTGTCCCAGAGCTGCCTGGAAACAGGAGGCCAAAGAATGCAGTGGGCAGCTTGGCAAGCGACAGGCAGAGCCGGCCAGCTTCCAGTAACTCACCGCCCTGCGGACCTCACCCACCGGCCTGGAGCCTCAGCCAATGGAGGCCGGCCCCAGACTCCAGCCCCCAGAAAGGCCCTGACGCATAACACAGCTGCTGCTGCTGCTGCAGGCCCTCCGGGTTACCCCCCCCCCCCCCCATCAACAACAGGACAGCAGGGAACTGGATCCCTGTCCTCACAGGGACCTGCCGGGAAGGGGTATCTTCAGCTGCCCTTCCTGGAAGCCCATTGGCTCTGGTCCCGTGGGGCCGCCCCTGCCCCGCCCCCCCCCAGCACTGAGTCCCCAGGAAGAAAGCAGCACCCAGTCCCCTGAGTTAGCTTGACTCCAACGACAGCACAAGACCCCAGATCCAGCCAGCCGGACGGGAGACCGTGCAGGTCCTCATCCTGCTCTCCCTCTCCCCTCCCCTCTCTCCCTCCTCCACTGGAGGCTCCCGCTCAGTCCCCACTGTGGAGTCCTCATGAGGCCAACCAAGTGAGAGGCGCTGGTCCAGAGGCTGCAGTGCTCACCTGCAGTGCTCATGGAGGAGCCGGGACAGAGCATGGTCATAAACCAGATAAACCAGGGGCAGAAGAGCTAGGAGAAGGTTGGAGGCTGAGATAAGGGGAAAAGCCTCTGCATACAGGCCTCCTCCAGAGGAAAGGCCTGGAGCCCGGCAGCTAAGGGCTGAGTCAGACGGGGGTCAGGAGGGCAGGCCTAGAGCTGGGGGCAGCCCTGGGGCCTGGTGGGAAGTGAGTAACCCAGGACGGGGCAAGGTGACTGTGCCCCACAAACCTGCAGATTACATGACAGCGCGCCTGATCTCACTTCCTCACCTAGAGATGATGCTCTGTATGTGTGTGTGTGTGTGTGTGTGTGTGTGTGTGTGGTGTATGGTATGTGGTGTGTGTGCCGTATGTATATATGGAATCTGTGTGTGTGTGTGTGTGTGTGTGTGTGGTGTATGGTATGTGCTGTGTGTATATATGGAATCTCTGTGTGTGTGTATGTGTGCTGTGTGTATATATGGAATCTCTCTGTGTGTGTATGTGTGTGTGGTGTATGGTATGTGGTGTGTGTGCCGTATGTATATATGGAATCTCTGTGTGTGTGTGTGTGTGTGTGTGTGTGTGTGTATGGAATCTCTGTGTGTGTATGTGTGTGTATGGTATGTGGTGTGTGTGCCGTATGTATATATGGAATCTCTGTGTGTGTGTGTGTGTGTGTGTGTGTGTGGTGTATGGTATGTGCTGTGTGTGCTGTGTGTATATATGGAATCTGTGTGTGTGTGTGTGTGTGTGTGATGTATGGTATGTGCTGTGTGTATATATGGAATCTCTGTGTGTGTGTGTGTGGAGTATGGTATGTGCTGTGTGTATATATGGAATCTGTGTGTGTGTGTATGTGTGCTGTGTGTATAAATGGAATCTGTGTGTGTGTGTGTGTGGTGTATGGTATGTGCTGTGTGTATATATGGAATCTGTGTGTGTGTGTGTGTGTGTGTGTGTGTGTGATGTATGGTATGTGCTGTGTGTATATATGGAATCTCTGTGTGTGTGTGTGTGGTGTATGGTATGTGGTATGTGTGCTGTGTGTATATATGGAATCTGTGTGTGTGTGTGTGTGTGTGATGTATGGTATGTGCTGTGTGTGCTGTATGTACATATGGAATCTGTGTGTGTGTGTGTGTGTGTGTGTGATGTATGGTATGTGCTGTGTGTATTGTATATATGGAATCTCTGTGTGTGGGGAGGGTATTTGTATTGGGGCTTGAACTCAGGACCTAGGTGTTGTCCCTTAGCTTCTTTGCTCAAGGCTAGCACTCTACCACTTGAGTCACAGCTGTGTTTTCAGCTTTTTGCCGGTGACTTGGAGATGAGTCTCATGGACTTTCCCGCCCAGGCTGGCTTGAATCCAAGATCCTCAGATCTCAGCCTCCTGAGTAGGTAGGATGGCAGGCGTTAAAGGGCAGCTCCCGGCTTGGGTTGCTTTGCTAAGACAGGTCCGGGACCGTTCTCCTCCACCAGATTCAGAGGGGGAAATGATTGAGAATGTCATGCTTCTCACATCCGAAGCCTTCCAGTAAGGAAGGTGGGCAGGAAGGAGAATTAGCACCAGGGCGGAGTGGGGTGCAGGAAATGTCAGAGAGGGTGAGCACACTAACCCCAGTCAGGAGAAGCCTGGGGAAGCTTTGGGGGAGGCTCCCGAGGGGACACAGGGTGTCCACGGAGGACAGAGCAGTGACCAGAGCAGCATGAACTCAAGGCAGAGGAGAAGCCAAGGGCTGTGGCTCACACCTGTAATCCCAGCTACTCAAGAGACCAAGATCTGAGGATCAAGATCCCAAGCCAGCCCGGGGAAGAAAAGTCTATGTGATTCTTATCTCCAAGGAACCCCAAAAAGCCAGAAGTGGAGCTGTGACTCAAATGGTAATATGCAAGCTTAAGGGACAGCACTGGAGCCCGAGTTCGAGCCCCAGCCCCAGTATTGGCACCCAAAAGAGAAGAAGAAAGAAAGAAAAAGAAATGGGAGAAGGGGATGGATGGGAGGCGTGCAGATCCCTGCCTTGAGATGTCAGCGGTGACAAACACAACGGAGACTTTCATTGGAAAGACCAGGATGGTTGAAGAGCCCAAAAGATCCCAGAGGTTAGGGTGCTTTCAGACCACCGATTTCGGGTTGCAGGATGGCTTTTGCTGAGCTCCGTGGATGAACTGAAAGTCCCCCAACTTTGTACCTGTGCCCTTTGGCCCGAATTACTTTGTGCTGTAGTCCCTTTGCAAACAGTTTGGCTCCAGTGGGAGAAGAGAGGCGGTCAGATAACATCTTGTGTGGAAGGCGTAATTACCCCTCCAACCGGTGACAAGGCCTCCTTATCATCTTAAAGGAAACAGCTGAAAACTCAGGAGAGGATCCCACCAGGCCATATCTGGCTCTCAATCGGTTCCGGTAATGGAGTGATAACCTCTCTGAAATCCCTCCAGAGATAAAGCCAGACCTGTGACACAAAACCGGTTCACCTTTCCCACTCCCTGCCCCCAGTCCTCCTGAGTTAACCCAAAGCCCGCGCCTGTCCTGGTGGAGATCCACGGGAGAAGGGTCTTCCTGGGCAATACTGCTCCTTTCTCTGTCCCCCACCATGGCTGGACATCCAGCACGGGCGGCCGGAACGAACCCATGTTACACTCTTAGACTTTGGGCCTAGAATGGGGTGGGGAGGGGCTTCTGACAACTCAGTTTCAGGGTGACCAGCCATTCTGGTTTGTCCAGGATTTTCTTGCTTTGAGGACTGGAAGTCCTCAATCTGGGGAAATCAAATTCAGACTTCTGTTCTTCACGGGCGCAAAGCAGCTGCACTAACACAAGAGGCAATGACGCGGAAAACAACACTGAACAAGCGAAAACAACCCAGAATTCTTTTTTTTTTTTTTGAACTTCTAAGAAGTCCTCTGAAGACTGGGTTCTGTGATGATCTCAGAGAAGAGGGGTGGTTGGAGACCTGGCTCGGGTCCATTTCACCTCTTCCCCGGGCAGGGCTCTGTCTGGGCAGGCTGGGCTGCCAGGGCTCAGCTGGCTGCAGAGGCCGCAGGGCAGGGGTGAGCATACCTGCTCTGAGTCCCAGCTCTGCCCACTGAGTCCTCTGAAATGGGGAGAGAGCCTCCAGCCTCCCTTGCAGAAGGCCTGGGAAGAAAAGCAGAGGGCACAGCATTGGCAAAGACAAAACAGGACAAACAAGAAAGACAAACAAAATCCGTGCCATGCATACAGATTTCAGCTCGACTCCCAAGACACCAGCTTGCCTGGTGCCTCAGTTCCATCCAGGGCTAGGTGCCACAAGGTGAGACCACGTAGCCACACTGGTGGTTTACCATACGCTCCTGGCCAGGCGCCGATGGCGCCTAGCTTCCTTCAACCCCTGCTACTCAGGAGGCTGAGCTCTGAGGATCACAGTTTGAAACCAGCAAGGACAGGAAAGTATGTGAGACTCTTACCTCTATTAACTAGCAAAAAGCCAGAAGTAAAACAGCGGCTCAAGTGGTAGAGCACCAGCCTTGAGTGAAAAAGCTAAGGGACAGCATGCAGGCTGAGTTCAAGCCCCGGTACTGGTAAATGTACATACACACGCACGCACGCGCGCATGCACACATGCACGCTGCTCTTGGTTTAGCAGAGGTTCATGCCTGTAAACTGCAAAAACTGCAGTTTGTGGTCACCCTGGGTGTGCAAGTTTGAGAGACCCCCCCCTCAGGATCTGGGGGTAGTGGTGCAGGCTGGTCATCTCCAACAACAGGAGACGTAACATAGAGGGACCACAGCACAGGCTAAGCCAGGCATTAAGCGAGACCTGACCTCAAAAATAACCAGTGCGGATGGGGGCTGGCCAGTGTGACTAAGTGGCAGAGCCTCTGTCTCACCAGTGTGAGTCCCTGCACTCACTGTCCACTACGACCTTTGGGAACAGAAAGGGAACTAAGGCAGGGGCTCAGCATGCAGAGCAGAGGCTGCATGTGGGTCAGGTGGCGGGATGGGGCCTGGTAAAGGTGGGGCAGGATGGGGGTCAGGACAGAGGGGATCCAGCCAGCGGTTAGGATGGAATTGTCCCCTGGACAGGGACCTGGGTGGCAGGAGGAGAAGGCAGAGAGACGGGCTTTCACCAGCAGGCCGTGCTGGTTGAGCCACGGCTGACTCTGCTTTGGCAATGTTGCTCCATACCAAATGCAGCAAGGATTTTTTTTTTTAAGTCTTTCAATGGAAGCCCAACTTGCCTCTGGGGGGCGTGACCCAAGTCACCCCACTTGTACAGCATGCAGGAGGCGTGGCTCGCTCCCCAGGATCCGGGGCCCAGTGCTGAAATCCTACGTATGCAGCCCGGCCAGTTTCCAAACTTACTGTAAGGGTACAGCCCACACCCAGGTACAGACCAGCCTCCTGCACCCTGGGACCCCCCTAGTGACCTCCGAGAGGAGTCAGCAGCCCCGGCCCTGGCTCCCCACGCCGCCACGGACAGGCTTTCCGGCCTGTCTAGTACCCTCCCTCTTGTGCCTGGCCTCCTCTAGGAGGATTATGTGCTGCATGTAGGCAGCTGTGACTTGCTCTTACTTCCCAAGGCCTTTCTCATGAACATTGGGGTTTTCTTTCTTCCTTTCTTTCTTTCTTTCTTTCTTTTTTTTTTTTTTGCCGGTGGTAAGGCTTGAACTCTGGGCCTGGGCACTGTCCCTCAGCTCTTCAGCTCAAGGCTAGTGCTCTACCACTTGAGCCACAGCACCATTTCCAGTTTCCTGGTGGTTTATTGGAGATAAAGAGTCTCACAGACTTTCCTGCCTGGGCTGGCTTTGAACCTTTCTTGCCCCAGCTGACTTTGAATCATGATCCTCAGATCTCACCATCCTGAGTAGCTAGGATTACAGGCGTGAGCCACCAGTGTCCGGCTCACATTGGGGTTTTCATGTATGGGTAACACTGGGAATTGAACTCACAGCCTTGCACTTGCTTAGACAGGCCTTCTACCACGTGAGCTACATCAGAGTCTCTCTGCTTTTTAGTTTTTTCTTTCTTTGTTTCCCCCATGGGCTTGAACTCATGGCCAGGGCACTGTCTCTAAGGTTTCTGCTCAAGGCTAGCCTACCACTTGATCCACAGCGCCACTTCTGACTTTTTGGTGGTTAATTGGAGATAGGAGTCTCATGGATGAGCACAGGCTGGTTTCAAATCATGATCCTCGAATCTCAGCCTCCTGAGTAGCTAGGGTTACAGACGTGAGCCACCAGCACCCCTTTTACAAATAGGGTCTCTTACTAACTTCTCTTAGAGCATGATCCTTTAACCTCTGCCATCCCCCCCCCACCCCGAGTAGCTGGGATTATACACGCATACCGTCCAGCCAGCCATTTCCACGTAGGGCTGTTACTGATGGTGATGCAGTCACCACTTTAGCACAGATGTGTTGGTGATTATGTGCAGTTTCCACATGGTGCGAACCTAGGAATGGAATCTCGACACTGCGGACTGTGAATAGCATTCACTTTAGGAGTTACTCTGGCCCAGAGCGGGTGTTCGGTTCCTCCATCTCCTCACCAATGCTAGGTTTTTTTTGCTTGTGTTTTTCTGCCCTTTCAGTTTAGCTATCCTGGTGGCCGAAAGCTGTGCTCCCCTGTGGTTTTAATTGAACTGCACTCATGTGTTCCTCTGTGCTTCCCGGCCGTGGACCTCCTCTGCTGGGAAGGACTGAGGCAAGCCTTTGTACTTTTTTTGTTTTTGGTCAGTTGTGGGGCTTGAATCAGGGACTGGGCTGAACTCTTTCACTCAAGGCTAGCACCGTATCACTTTGAGTCACAGCTCCACATCCAGATTTCATGTGCTTACTTGGAGATAGGAGTCTCGTGGACTTTCCTGCCTGGGCTGGCTTTGAACCATGATCTCCATATCTCAGCCTCCTGAGTAGCTAGGATGACAGTCGTGAGCCACCAGTGCCCAGCTCATCTTTGGTACTTTTGTTTTTGAATCCTCTGCCTGACTCCCTGCTATTGATAGGTTTGGTGAATGTTCTAGTTCTGGATTCTTCCCCAACCATGCCGTCCACCCAGTGACTTTCCTCTCCTCTCTTACCAGCTGGGTGCAATGCCACAGCATGAATGGTCCCAAGGACCTCATCACCTCTCCCAAATGCCCACCAGGTGTTCCCAAGGGTCACTTGCTAAGTCTGCCACCTGTGTGCTGGGCCAGCGGTGGACGACAGGTCCCCAGCTGTGTCAGTGTGTCTCAAGGAGAAGCGGGGGGGGGGGTGGCGGCTCGGGCTCTGGGCCTCCCCAGTGAGGGGCAGCATCCTAAGGCTGGGGTGCCAGCGCCGTAGCCACTGAACTCAGCCACGTGTGCACGTTTTGAACTGAGTGCTCTCTGTGCATGCGCATGCGACCTACATACCCAGAGACCCTGCAGTTCTGCTTCTCTAGAGAACTCCCTCTAATGCAGACTTGCTTCCCTGTAAGCAATACAAAAAGCAATACCTAGCTATGGGACGATAATCTAGAAGACAGCAGGGCTGACACACAGCATCCTGAACAGTCTACTCTGGGAGGCTTGGGGCGGGCAAGGGGAGACGGGGTGGTGGAAGCACTGTAGGGAGGATGGAGAGAGAGGAAAAGACTGGGGAGGGGCTCACCTTCCACAGGATCACTTTCGGTAATGTTTCCATTACAACACAAAGGAAGAGGGCTGGGAAGGTGGCTCCGTGGTAGAGCGCTTACCTTGCATGCATGAGGCCTTGGGTTCAATTCCTCAGCACCACATAAGCAGAAAAAGCCGGAAGTGGTGCCGTGGCTCAAGTGTTAGAGCCCTAGCCTTGAGCTGAAGAGCTGAGGGACAGTGCCCAGGCCCAGAGTTCAGGGCCTATGCTGAAGGAAGGAAGGAAGGAAGGAAGGAAGGAAGGGAGGGAGGGAGAAGGAAGAGAGGGAGGGAGGGAGGGAGGGAGGATAGAAAGAAGGAAGGAAAGAAGGAATGAGGGTTGCTAGGCACTGGTGGCTCATGCCTATAATCCTAGCTACTCAGGAGGTTGAGATGAGGACCACAGTTCAAAGCCAGCCCCAGCAGACAAGTCCAAGAGACTTATCTCCAATTAACCACCAGAAAACCGGAACTGGACCTGTGGCTTAAAGTAATAGGATGCTTGTCTTGAGCAAAAGAGCTCAAGGACAGCACTCAGGCCTTGAGTTCAAGTCCCAGGATCAACAAAAAATAGAGAACACCGTTTCTTTTCAAAATGGAAAATGAACACAACAATGGCTTTCTGGCTGTCAGGAAGTCATAGATTCGACAGGAACACCCAACTTGTGGCCCTTTGCCGTAGGCCTCTGAGGGCTAGTGTCTGGGGACTGGCCACAGGTCCTGCAGCCAGCCAGGGTCCCCCGGACATCTCCTGAGGCAGGGGATGGGGACTGTGGTTGGGTGAGGCGGATGGCGTCAGGTGGGTCTCTGTGGGTGGCAGATGGAGAGGAGGCTGGGCCATCCCAGCTTCTGTGAGATTTACAGAGAACGAATGCGTTGCTCTTGGTTCTGAAGGCCAAGGCCAAGTCCAAGATACAGGCGTGGGCAGGCTCCTTGTTAGACGATGCCTTCTGTGGCCTTGCCCGGCTCAGGGGGAGCTCAGGCTCCTTCTTGGTGCGTCTCTTTCTCTTAAACTGTGGGCTTACCTCCAGACAGCGACAGCCTGGACAGCACCACAGCATGCTGTATGTGTGTGTGTGTGTGTGTGTGTGCGTGTGTGTGTGTGCGTGCGTGCGTGTGTGTGTGCGTGTGTGTGTGCGTGTATGTGTGTGTGTGTGCGTGTGTGTGTGAAGGGGACACCACATTCAGACCATAGCAGGTAAAAAGCCACAAAGGCAGGCACGGGACGCCACTCCCCCCAGCAGACATCTTGCCGTCTGAATTCCTAGCACCTGCTCCCAGGTGCTTTGTTTGCCGAGCAAATGGATTGGGGCTGTGTTGGAGGCATTTAGATCTGCCCCCACCCCTTCCCAACAAACCAGTGGGAAGCCGTGCTGATGGCTCACACCTGTAATCCCAGCTACTGAGGAGATCGGAGGACTGAAGTTTGGAGCCAGCCCAGGGAGAAAGGTCCATGAAACCTCTTATCTCCAATTTACCAGCAAAACATTGTAAGTAGAGGTGTGGCTCAAGTGATAGAGTGCCAACCTTGAGCAGAAAAAGCCAAGGGAGGCCAGGAGGCCCTGAGTTCAAACCTCAGTACCACCAAACACACACACACACACACACACACACACACACACACACACACACACACACACACACACACACACACACACACACACACACACACACACAGAGCCAGTGGGAGCTTTAGAGAGAATTCCCACCTCCGTGGGACCCGAGTGTGCCTTGAAGAGGCTCTGGCTCCAGCCCCCCTCTGGCCAGGACACAGGCTGTTCCCAGAACATTGCCTGCCCCAGAGGCCATTCACCCTGGCTGGGCACACTGGGTCTGACCAGGAGCCAGGAGCCAAGGATGAAAGATGCCAGCTGAAGGTCATGTGTCCCCCGCTCGGGCCGACTGCAGAGCAGATGCTGCAGGCACAACCCTCTGCTGGCCCAGCCAGCTGTCCCTGTGTGGCGCTGGGGACCGAGGCTTCTTCCCCATCGCGGGGGGCGCACGGGGAGTGCGGGCTGGCCAGCCTGGGTGAGGCCCCCATCTTGAGGGTCTGCTAGCCAGCAGATAGGGCTCAGACCCCACCCCAGGGGTCTTCTGCCTTCAGCGCCTGGGTGGGCATCTGTGGCGAGAAGACCCTGCTCATTTGCCTCCACCTCCCGCTGTTCCTCTGCTCCTTCCTCCCTGGGGGCCATGGCACTGGAGGGGATGAGATGGGGGGGCAGGGGCAGAAGTTGTACAGTACCCACTGTAGTGGGCGCCCAGGCAAAGTGGACGATAAAAATGCCAGGCTCCTTGGGCACAAGGACTGAGAATGTTGGGAGGCCGGGCCCAACGGCACACATGGATAATCCTAGCTACTTGGGAGACAGAGACTCAGGAGAATTAACAGTTCCAAGGCCAGCCCGTGCAAAACACTCCAGAGACCCCATCTTAGCCAATAAAAGCTGGGGCATGGTGGTATACATCTGTCACTGCAGCTATGCAGGAAAAGTAAGTAGAGGGATCTTGTTCCAGGTCAGCATGAGCAAAAAGTGAAACCGTTCAAAACAAAATACCCAGTGTGCACCAGTGGCTCACACCTGTAATCCTAACTACTCAAGAGGCTGAGACCTGAGGACCAACGTTTGAGACCAGTCTGCAAGTAAAAACCAGCCAAATGTTGGAAGTGGAGATGTGGTTCAAGTGGCAGAATGCCAGCCTTGAAAGTCCAAATGAGAGTCCCAGGTCCTGAGGTCTGTACACACACACACAAATAACGGAGTTACTCAGGAGGCTGAGATCTGAGGATCACAGTTGGAAGCCAGCCCAGGGAAGAGAAGTCCATTAAACTCTTATCTCCAACAAACTACTCAGAAAAAGCCAGAAGTGGTGTTGTGGCTCAAGGGGTAGAACATCAGCCTTGAGCAAAAGAAGCTCAGGGATAGCGCCCAGGCCTTGAGTTCAAGCCGCAGGACTAGCTAAAAACAAAACAAAGCAGAAACAAACAAGCAGAAACCCTAAAGGCAGAGGGCTGAGACGTGACTGGAGTAGTGGACCACCTGTTCAAGGAAGTGGAAGGCCCCGAGTTCTAATTCCATATTGTAAAAGCAAACAAAAAGCCTCAACACGGTGATAAGCAAGCAGTAGAGCCGGCAGAAAGTCCTGCTGAGCGTGGGATGCACGCACTGGGGCCACCGCACCTGCAGCTGGCCCTGCAGCAGGGGAAAAAGCAGAGAGAAGTGTGTGGGACAGGACCACCAACTCGGTGAAACCGAGCACAGGACGCGAGGAAGCCCCCCTCACTCCGACCTGAGGAGCCACTGGGCAGTATGTGTTGGGGCAGCGTGACTACCCATGAACACCCCTGCCCCGGTAGGACATGGGTGTGCTCCTGTGCGCGCACACACACACATACACACACACACACACACACACTCCCTCAGCTGTGGTGCCAGACTGTGTGCAAAGGCTTCAGCCCAGTGCGTGGCCGGGCTGCCAAGGTCTCCCTCTAGTGGCCCAGGGGCAGAGCAGCTCCTGGGCCGGGCTGGCTTACACGGGGGCGGGGAGCCAAGTTTGTCCTTCCCTGGGCTGCCCGGGAACCGACACCTGCCCCCTGCAGCCCAAGCCAGAGTCCCGCATTGTAGAAAAGATGCACAAGGCTCCAGGGCACCCCAGGCCGGGCACATGGAACACAGCCACCCTCACGTTCACAGCACTTCACCTTCTGCAGCCTGGATGTCTGGGCAGATAGGACAAGAAAGGCTGGGCGGGGGGGGGGGGGGGGGGAGTGGGGGGAGGTGGAAGGTGGTATTCTGGAAGGTGTTGGAGCTTTCAGAACCTGCAGGGGAGGGGTGGCTAGGCTGGGTGATTGCCATCTGCAAAGAGTGAGAGAATGAGTCAGTGGATACATGAATGAATGAATGAGTGAGCAAGTGAGTGAACGAGTAAATGAATGAGCCAGTCAGTGAATGAATGAGTGAACACGTGAATATCGGGGACAGCTGAGTGACTGCATGACTCAGTGAATGAATGAGTGACTGAATGACTGAATGGGTGAGTGATGACCGGCAGAGCAGACCAGCAAACGGATGGCAGGAGTACCCCGACATTTCTTCTCAGGCCCTGACTGAGTAGGGAGAAGCCGCAAGGCCGGGTGCCGGCCCCCGCTCCACAGTGTGGTACCCAGAGGAAGAGACTCAGGGGAACCTCAGGGACACCGACACAGGCCCTAGAGACCTCTGTCCACTCTGCACATCTGGGGGTGTCAGACGTCCACTCAGAGAGGACACGGCTGACCCCAGTTGGTTCTGAGCAGGTGACACTCTAGCCCTTCCCTACCATGTCCTCCCCTACCCCCCCCCCCGCAGCCCGCCCCTTCCCGGCCCACGTCACCACCAGACCTGTAAAGTCCACAGGCTCCCTGTGAGATGCTTTCCTTACAAAGAAAATGCATAAAATACACCTAACATTTCAGTCAGGTGCCGGTGGCTCACGCCTGTCATCCCAGCTACACGGGAGGCTGACATCTGAAGATCACAGTTCAAAGCCAGCCTGGGCAGAGAGGCCATGAGATTCTTATCTTCAATAAATCACCAGAAAACTGGAAGTGGCGCTGTGGCTCAAGTGGTAGAGCGCTCGCCTTGAGCTGAAGAGCTAAGGGACAGTGCTCAGGCCCAGAGTTCAAGCCCCATGAACAACCCCCCCCCCCCGCCAAAAAAAGCTAAAAGTGGCACTGTGGCTCAAGTAGTAGAGCGCTGACCTTGAGCAAAAGAAGCTTAGGGACAGTGCCCAGGCCCTGAGTTCAAGCTCTAGGACTGGCACAAACACAAAGCAAACCAAACGTGCCATTTTAACCACTAGTAAGGATCTCGAGAGAAGTCACTAAGTACAATCACACTTCTGCAGTCACCACCACCGTCTCCGGAGCTGACCCCTTCCCAAGCAGAAACTCCATCCCTGCACCCACTAACTCCCACCTCCTCCTCTCCCATCCCCTCGCATCCCGCATTCTGCTCTCTGTCCTCGAAATGGAAGCCTATAGTGCTCATCCTTCTTCACCGTGCACACTGTCCAGAGTGTTTTGTAGCAGAATTTCCTTCTCTTAGGTTTATTTATTTATTTTTTTTGGTCAGTCATGGGGCTTGAACTCTGGGCCTGGGCGCTGTCCCTCAGCTCTTCAGCTCAAGGCAAGTGCTCTACCGCTTGAGCCACAGTACCACTTCTGGTTCTCTGATGCTTTATTGGAGATAAGCATTTCACGGACTTTCCTGCCCAGGCTGGCTTTGAACCAGGATCCTCAGATCTCAGCCTCCTGAGTAGCTAGGATTCAGGTGGGAGCCACTGGTGCCCGCTATTTTTTTTCCTGTTCCTGGGGCTTGAACTCTGGGCCCAAGCACTGTCCCTGGGCTTTTGTGCTCAAGACTTATGCTCTACCACTTGAGCCACAGCTCTACTTCCAAATTTCCTTCTTTTTTACGGCTGCATAATATTCCATTGTATGGCTAGATCAACTCTATCCACACAAGCATTGATGAATATTTGGTTGTTGTTATTTTTTTTTGTAGTGCTGGGGATGGAACCCAGAGCTTTGTACATGCTAAGCAGCTATGCTACGCCACTGAGCTACATCTCCAGACCTTGCTTTTTTAAGACAGAGGTTTTGTGTGTGTGTGTGTGTGTGTGTGTGTGTGTGTGTGTGTGTGTGTGTGTGTGTGTGTGTGTGTGTGTTTGCCGGTCATGGGGCCTGAACTCTGGGCCTGGGCGCTGTCCTTCAGCTCTTCAGCTCAAGGCTAGTGCTCTACCACTTGAGGCACGGCACCACTTCTGGCTTTTTCTGCTTATGTAGTGCTAAGGAATCAGACACAGGGCCTTGTGCATGCAAGGTAAGCACTCTACCACTGAGCCACCTTCCCAGCCCAAGACAGAGTTTTTGCATGCAAATTAAGCTGAGCTTGAACTTGCTATGTAACCTGAGCTGGCCATAAACTCACAATCCTCCTGACTCTGCTCCCCATGTGTCTGGGATCTCAATCGTGAGCCATCACACCTGGCTTATTTGTGGAGATGGGGTGGTTTCAAACCTTAGTCCTCTGATCTGCCTCCCGAGTAGCTAGAATTACCATGCCCAAAACCAGTCCCTGCCAGAGACTTGCACCCGTATTTCCACCAACAGCCTGTCAGGCACTGAACAAAGGAGAGACAAAGCTCCTTGTGAGCACCTTCTAGGAGTGCATCTGGGGCTTCTCAACTCTTCCACTTCACTTCCCACCTGCTGCTGCTGCTGCTGCTAATGATGGTGATGATGATGGTGATGATGGTGATGGTATCACAGTGGCTGAACTGCCTGCCTTGAAAAGAGATACCATCCAGAACTTGTGAGAGAAAAAGGGCTGTTGGTGATGTAATTAAGCATTTTAAAATGAGAGCGTATGCTGGATTAAGATAAGCATAAATCCTTGGGGCTGGGAAGATGGCTCAGTGGTAGAGCGCTTGCCTTGCATGCCTCTGAGGCCCTGGGTTCAATTCCTCAGCACCACATAAGCAAAAAGAAAAAAGCCAGAAGAGGCACTGTGGCTCAAGTAGGGACAGCGCCCGGGGCCCAGAGTTCGGGCCCCACGACCGGACCCAAAAAAAAAAAAAAAAAAAAGATAAGCATAAATCCACTAAGTTAATACAATAAATTGGGCTAGGAAGGTGGCTTAGCAGTAGAGTGCTTGCCTAGCATGCATGAAGCCCTGGGTTTCACTCCTCCGTACCACATATACAGAAAAAGACAGAAGTGGTGCTGTGGCTCAAGTGGTAGAGCACTTGCCTTGAGCTGAAGAGCTGAGTGACAGCGCCCAGGTCCAGAGTTCAGGCTGGCCCTATGACCAAAAAAAAAAGAAAGAAGAAGAAGAAGAAGAAGCCCAAGTCCAGTGTTTAAGCCACAGGAACTAGCAAAACAAACAGACAAAAACAAACAAACAATAAATTCCCTTTAAGAGTCAGAAGTGTCGGGAGCCTGTGGTTCACGCCTGTCATCCTAGCTACTCAGGAGGCTGAGATCTGAGGATCCAGGTTCAAAGCCAGCCTGGGCAGGAAAGTCTGTGAGACTCTTATCTCCCATTAACCAGGCTTGAACTCTGGGCCTGAGCAATGTCCCTGCATTCTTCAGCTCAAGGCAAGTGCTCTACTGCTTGAGCCACAGTGCCACTTCTGGTTTTCTGGTGGGTTATTGGAGATAAGAGTCTCACGGACTTTCTAGCCCTGGCTGGCTTTGAACCGTGATCCTCCAATCTCAGCCTCCTGAGTAGCTAGGCTAACAGGCGTGAGCCACCGGCGCCCAGCTCAGTTCCATTGTTTTACACCCCAGCCCCGCTCTGCCCTACCCAGGTTTGTGGTCCTCTGTAACTACAATCAGGGAGCTGGACCCCAGGCTGTCCCCAAGGGCCCACCACCCGACACTTTTTTCTTTCTAGTACCCAGAACCAGCCTTCCACTCGGGGTCCCTGTGTTCCCCTTCCCAGACTGCAGACGCTCTGAAGTGTGAGTCCTGCGTTTTCTTTCCTTTGAAGCGTGGTGGGGCCGGGAGGGGGGGGGGGAGGGCGCGCTGGGAACCTCAAGGGTCAGGCCAGCCCCGTTCCCCCACCCATGACACCCATCAAGATGGAAACAGAGGGAGCTCACTTTTTCCAAGAAGGATGTTTCATGGTTTACAGGCATTGCGTTATGATGCGTATGATTTACCGTCAGAGTCCGGGACAGACATTCAGCTGCATTGTTGGAAGTAAATTTTATTTCCATGGCTTTACAAAAGACACACAAACAAAAAATAATAATCCCATTAGTAGCTGAACATTGTTATAATTCTGTAGAATACAAATATTATGGCAACAATAGCTGTGAAGTAGCAAGAACCCACGGCAGCAGATCTGCTGGCTGTGACTGCCAGGTCTCCGTCTGCCGTGGGACCCCTCCACACACACACTGGGGACAAAGCCCGGGAAGCCAGGTGCTGGTGGCTCACGCCTATAATCCTCGCTACTCAGGAGGCCGAGATCGGAGGATCACGGTTCAAAGTCAGCCCGGGCAGGAAAGTCCGTGAGACTCTTATCTCCAATGAACCACCAGAAAACCAGAAGTGGAGCTTTGGCTCAAGGGGTAGAGTGCTCACTTTGAGCTGAAGAGCTGAGGGACAGCAACAAGGCCCAGAGTTCAAGATCCACCACTGACAAAAATAAAAGTAAGCCCAAGCACTTTAAGAATAAGGGCTTGTTTTCTTGGGGGTGAAAAATCTCCAAATCTTGATCCTCCACGTATTCACTGGGACAAGTAGCAAATGACTTTCCACTGTTCCCCAAAAATCTACCTCCAGATCTGGGGCCCTTTCCTCCACCTGAAGCCAGATATGGACTAGAGAGTGTAGTCCTAGCTACATGAGGCTGTGATCTGAGGACTGAGATTCAAATCCGGCTCAGGCAGGAGAGTCATGAGATCTCTCTCCAATAAACTTCCAAAAAAAAAAAAGAGCCAAAGTGGTGCTGTGGCTGAAGTCATCGAGTGCTAGCCTTGAGCAAAAGTAGCTCAGGGATAGCACCAGGTCCTGAGTTCAAGCGCCAGGACTGATGCACACGCATGCACATGCATGCACGCACACACATGTGTGAATTCTAGGAAGCGGTTTGACCCCCAGGGGATCAAGGAGCCCAGGGAGATCAGAGACACAGCTTGGTCTGCATCCCAGCAGAGGGCTTCAGCCTGTGGAGCTTGGAAGGGCAAAGCCTGCACCCCAGCCGGGGGTCGGGGTGGGTGGGTGGGGGAGGGTCATGAATGACAGGCCTGCAGGCCTGTGCCCCAGCTGATAGCCTTTGGGGGGCCAGGTTGGGGGGGGCAGACTTTGGGGACAGGGGTGGGGGCCTCAGGCCGCCATCCCTCTTCCTAAGCAGGGAGAGCTCCCCTGCAGGCCCCAGGAACTTGCTCAGCCCAGCCCTGCTCCTGGGAGGGGGACAGGGCCCCGCCCTCAGCACCGCACCGAGTCCTCCACCCACCAGGCGGGGGAAGTCAGAGGAGGGGGCAGGAGGGGCGCCCTCCCCTCACAGTGCAGGGCAGAGGCCCAGAGCTGGGTCACAGGTGCGGGAGAAGGAAAATAAATGTGTCCCCCCTTTCCACCAGCAGGGCCCCGGCCTCACCCTGCTGCACCTTCCTGGCTTTGCTGGGGGGGGGAGCAGGTGGGAGCTGGCGGTGCGGGCTCCGTGTGCACTGGGGGTGCAGGGCTGGCTGCAGGCAGAGCTGGCACCTGGGGACACGCCCCTCCCCCCCCCCCCCCCCCCCCCCCCGTCATTACTGGAAGCCAGGAAACCTCCTGGGGTCTCACAGAGCTGTCTGCTGGTAAGTCCCATCCCCAGCGGGCCCTTCACAGCTCCCACAGCCCCAGCCGTGCCCCACCTCCAGCCTGGCCCCCCCCGGCAGTGGGCAGGGGGCCACCCGTGCCAGCTGGCTTCCTGGAGGAGGGTGGCTGCTGCCACCAGCTCCACACCAGCAGGCAGGAGGAAGGCCACGTCCCCCCATCCCTCTGCCAGGGGACAGGGGGCCATGTGCTGGTGCCACCGCCGCCCTTTCTCCACCCCTAACCAACTGGGCCCAGCCCCAGAGCCATTCAGGTCGTGGGGGACCCTCCTCACACCAGCCTCTCCCAGTCCTGGGCCGAGGGAAGGGAAGCCCTTCCAGGCAGTGCCCGGTGGCAGTCACGTGAGGGGCTCTGGAGCAGCCCCTCGTGCCCGGCCCTGCAGGGGGGCCGCAGGGGCAGGCAGTAAAGAGCTGGACGCGGCACAGGCCTCCAGCACGGCGCGGTTGGCTCAAGCCCAGCGGGGCCCTGGCATCCAGGGCTGGACGGCAGGGCGTCCCCCAGAGCCCTGTGTGACTCCGAGCACTGGGAGAGGGGAGCCGAGGACAAGCTGGGCGGCCCCAGGCGACGCGGCTGGGGATTGAGGTTTAGGAAGTGGGCAGCGTCTTCTGGAGCTGACAGCTCTGTGCCCGCGTGCGAGGAGGCACAGGGCCACCACGGGGACTTGGCGTTAGGGCCAGGCCCTGGGGGAGGAGGGGAGCGGATGGGGGAGCCACACGGTCCCCAGGAAAACAGCCTCACTTCCCACTTGACCCCATCAAGCCTCAAGTGGAGGCGCCAGGGCCCCGACTACAGCGGAGGACTTACTGACAGACAGACAGACACGCACACAGCAGATTATTTATTTATTTTTGGTGCCAGGACTAGGCCTTGAACTCAGGGCAAACTGCTCTTGCTCAGCTTTTTCACTCAAGGCTGGCTCTCTACCCTTTGAGCCACAGCTCCACCTCCAGCTTGTGTGTGTGTGTGTGTGTGTGTGTGTGTGTGTGTGTGTGTGTGTGTGTGTGTGTGTGTGTGTGTGTGTGTGTGTGTGTGTGTGTGTGTGTGTGCTGATTAATTGGAGATCCTATGGCTTTTTCTGTCTTGGCCGGCTTCAAATTGCCATCCTCCCATCTCAGCCTCCGGAGTAGCTAGGATTACAAGTGTTAAGTATGGCTGGGGAGATGGCCCAGGGCTCTCTGGGTGGGCATGGTGCGGTCCCGGGGGTCCTCAGAGAAGGATGCACAAAGGCAGGAGTCAGGCACAGGGGATGGGAGGAAGCTCCAGGGCTGGCCCAGAAGTCGCAGGAGGAGACCCCGAGCACTGCAGGCAGATCAGAGACTAGAAGAGGCCAGGGAGGACAGAATGGCCTCCCCTGGAGTCCTCGAGGGAGCTGGTCCTGCGGACGCCTTGATTCTCATTCAGGGAGAGACCCTGCTGGATTCTGGATCTCCGGAAGCCTAGGTAGTAAAGGTGTGTGGTGTCAATCCGTGCCTGCGACAGCGCGTTCCAGCAATACAGGACACAAAGGCTGAACCCATGCACTTTTGGCCAGTCCCCCTTCACCCATCCCTAGCGAGCAGACTTCCCAGGACACCCCCTTCCATGGATTCACTGCTATGTCCTGCACTCCCAGACTACACCCTGCGGAAACAATAGGAAGGAAGGGGCTGCTAACCTAGGGGCCCGGGCAGGGCCCTGTTCATCCAATCTGCCTAAGGAAGCCTGAACTCCAACAGAACTTCCAATCATCACCTCAGGGACACAGACCTCCTCAGGGAAAGCAGGGGTGCTTCTGTCTCAACTGAAGAGCTGCCAAAGGTCTAGGTTTCAGGGCAAGAAATATGGACTGGGAGACCAGAAATTTAGCAAGATAGAAAAGCCAGCTCTGATCAAATCTGAGTAGCTCCAGGACCAAGGTCAAAGGGCCTTTGTCCTCTAACTCTCCAGGGCCAGGATACCCACGATGTGGCCTGCAAGGGCTGTGACAGGGTCACTCGGCCACCGCTAACACAGGCACTGGAACTTCAAGCCCACCTCAGCTCATCTCGTACTTAGAGGACACCTTGTGATCATTAGGCAGAAACTCCTCTCCAGATGGACAAGTTCTGGGTTAGTCAGTGTTCTGTCACCATAATAAAATACCTGAAATGATCAATTTATAAAAACAATCAATTGGGCTGGGAAGGTGGCTCAGTGGTAGAATGCTTGCCTTGCAAGCATGAGGCCCTGGGTTCAATTCCTCAGCACCACATAAACAGAAAAAGCCGGAAGTGGCGCTGTGGCTCCAGTGGTAGAGCACTAGCCTTGAGCTGAAGAGCTGAGGGACAGCGCCCAGACCCAGAGTTCAGGCCCCATGACTGGCAAAAAACAAAAAACAAATAAAAACAATCAATTAGCCGGGCACCCGTGGCTCACACCTGGAATCCTAGCTACTCAGGAGGCTGAGATCTGAGGATTACAGTTCAAAGCCAGCCTGGGTAGGAAAGCCCATGAGACTCTTATCCCCAAAGAACCACCAGAAAACTGGAAGTGGCGCTGTGGCTCCAGTGGTAGAGCGCTCGCCTTGAGCTGAAGAGCTGAGGGACAGCACCCAGGCCCAGAGTTCAAGCCCCATAACAGAGAGAGAGGGAGAGGAAGAGGGCGAGAGAGAGAGAGAGAGAGAGAGAGAGAGGGGGGGGGGGGGAGGGAGAGGGAGAGGAAGAGGGGGAGAGAGAGAGAGGAGAGAGAGGGAGAGGGAGAGGGAGAGGGAGAGGAAGAGGAAGAGAGAGAGAGAGAGAGAGAGGGAGAGAGGGAGAGAGGGAGAGGAAGAGGGAGAGGGAAAGGGAGAGAGAGATCTAAGGTCCTCTCTCCACACACCAAGGGTCCGCTTGGGTCCCCTTAGCAGGCCAGGCACTCAGGACTCCCACAAGTCCCCTCCGCCTCTCTGGAACCTCCTGAGCTTGGGAGAAGGTGAAGCACGCCATGAAACCCATCGTCTCCTCAATGACAGAGCACAGAGGGGCAAGGCCATCCCCTAGGGACCCTGAGTGCCAGACCCTCTGCCACCAGGGTGACCCTAGATTAAACTCCCCCGATGCAGTGTGAGGGAAAGGCCCCTCCGGCCTCCCTGGGGTCCTCTCGCCTTCAGCAGGGCTGCGGTGGTGACCCGAGGAGCCGCCTGGGACCCTCCAGGGAGGGGACCGAGAGCCCCACTGGGCTGACCCCCCCCATGCTTCTCAGGAGCCACAGCTTCGACCGTGGGATCTGAAGCTAGGGCGGCTGAACCTGCCCTCAGCCATGCCAGTTCCAAGAAACAGAAACCCAGCTCAAAGACCAAAGTGGGAAGGCGACGCCATGCAAATCAAAACCACAGCCCAGGGCCTCGCCTGTGAGGACAGCCAGCAGCACAAAGCAAAACAACAAGCAGGGGTGAGGCTGTGGAGGGGCCCTGGGGAAACGGAGCCTGAGGGCTGGCCCCCGGTGGAGATGCGCCCTGTGGGCTGAGCACTGGGGTGCAGCCCCTATGGAAGGCAGGAGCGGAGCAGATCCTCAGAAAAACCATGACCACGTCACCCAGAAATGCCCCTGCAGGGGTAGCGGGACTGAGACAGAAGTGTAGATACATGCTCACAGCAGCCTTGTTCACGGGGCCCGGGGGTGGGGTGGGGGGACACACAAGTGTCCATCAAGGAGTCCATCCTTACATAGGAAGCCAGGCTCAGTAGCTCATGTCTATAATCCTAGCTACTCAAGAGGCAGAGATTAGGAAGAGGAGTTGGAAGCCCATCTGGGACAAAAACAAAGTTGAACAAGCCTTCATCTCAACCATGTCTACTGTCTCAGCTACACAGGAAGCATAAATAGGAAGCTGTCGATCCAAGCTAGCCCAGGCAAGAAGCAAGACCATATTTGAAAAATAAGCAAAAGTGGGTTGGGAAGGTGGCTCAGTGGTAGAGCGCTTGCCTTGCATGCATGAGGCCCTGGGTTCAATTCCTTAGCAGCACATAAGCAGAAAAAGCGGGAAGTGACGTTGTAGTTCAAGTGGTAGAGCGCTAGCCTTGAGCTTTTGAAGAGCTGAGGGATAGCACCCAGGCCCAGAGTTCAGGCCCCACGACCGACAAAAAAGAAAAAAGAAAATAAGCAAAAGCAAAGAGGGCCCAGGTAGTGGCTCAGGTGGAAGAGTATCTGTGTAGCAAGCACAAGGTCTTGAGTTCAAACCCCAGTACTACACAAAGAAAAGAGAGGAAAAAAAAAAAAAAAAAGGAAAGAAACACCAACACACCCAGCATAACATGGAAAACTTATTCTGCCAACATCAGCCAGCGGCTATAGGACGGATTCTGTGCGATGCCGCTTCTAAGGGTCAAAGAGATGGACAGCAGCAGGAGAGCCACTGGGAGTGGAGAATTCTAATAGGGACACGGCTACACTTGGGGAAGATGGAAAAAGTCGAGGAGACACAGGGTGGTTGTTGCACAATGCCAGTTACTCAACGCCCCTGGGTTGTCAACTTACGCTCGGTTAATATGGCAGATTTGTTATGCATGTTTTGCCACAATGGAAAGTTTTGAAAGTATGGGGATTAAAAAGGACAGACTAGACAAATACGGGAAGGCATTAATAATTGTGGGGTCCGGGCGATGTCCCGCAGGGATTCCTCACGCTCTTGCTCTGCCTGTTGAAAAGCGTTTTCCTAATGAAAATTAAAAACCAAAAAGAGAGGCTGGGATCCTATCCTGCCTCTTCACTCTCTTGTAGGATAATTACACATCCCAACTCTTGCCTTTTGAGCAGAGCTTTGACCAAGTGCTGGGCTTGGAATCTGCTTCGTGCAATGAGCTGGCTTCCTCACGCTCCTCAAACAGCTCCTGAAGGACGATTCACTTGTCAGAAAGCATAGCCGTCCAAGAAGGATGGGAGATTTGTGGCACAAACCCGTGCCCAGCTTCTAACCTAGAGCCAAGCCAGCATGGCAGACCCACAGGTATGGGAACAGAAAATAAATACCTCCTGTTGAATGTCACTGAGATGACTGAGCTGCTTGTTATGCAGCCTAAAGACAGGAACCACTGACTGATACAGAGAGTGGAACTGAAGGGAAGTCGCCCATCAGCACTTGCAAATGACAGAGGCTCTATCTAGTAAACTGAGGCAGAGGAAATACTTTCGTGGGTACTGACCAGCATGAACGTCACAGGTGGACTCTTGTCTGACCTCAGAACAGTCCCAAATGACTGAGCTAGTCTTTGTTTTGGTGCTAGAGACTGGACCCAGGGCCCTACATATGCTAAGTATGTGCTACTGAACTGCACCTCCAGTCCCTAAATTATTCTCCATCCTCCACAGTCTATGATTCAGAGTTAAGTAGAAGCATCTGATGAGTCTCTCTGGTCATGTGTTCCCACAAGCCCCGTCTCCCAGCTATCTGGGTCCCTTCTTCTGTGTGTCCCGGTGGGGTACGTGGGGACATACAATGTAAACCTGGGGCCCGAGTGCTGTCCCTGAGCTTTTTGGCTCAAGGATGGTGCTCTATCACTTGAGCCACAGCTCCACTTTCCACATATTGCCAGTGAATTGGAGATCAGAGACCCATGGGCTTTCCTACGTGGGATGGCTTCTAATGGCAGATCTCGGCCTCCAGAGTTGCTAGCTAAGATTCCAGGCGTGAGCCATGGGTGCCCAGCTCTGGGTCCCTTCCAAGTAGAGAGGCTATATGGACACGCTAAGCATCCTGAAGGACAAGTGACCACTGTGGATGAGAACAAAGAGATCTACAGGGCCAGAGGCCTCAGCTCTGTCCTGTGTGCAGGGCCAGATTCCTCCTTTCCTCCTGTCCAGTGCTTTTGGCACGGATGCCCGGGTACTACCGTCTGGAGGGAGATGACTTCCTCCACTCTACTCCTCATTTCTGAAGCCAGTCAGAAGACCAAGGAGGAAGTGCCAGTCTGTTCCCATCCCTGCGGCTGTCACCGGTCAGCTGGAGGAAGCAGTTCCCAGAAGTGAGAGAAAGCAGGGGGCAGACAAGCATCTTTCTGCTTCAATGTGGGTTCAAGTCTTTCCTTTGACATTGACCAACAATTGGTGGCTCAAGGCTGGTGCTCCACCACTTGAGCCACAGCTCCACTTTTGGCTTTTTCTCTGGCTCATTGGGAATGAGTCTCTTGGGCGTTTCCTGGCTTGGGACTGGATGGATCCTCAGCTCTCAGCCTCCTGAGGAGCTAACATTACAGGTGTGAGCCATTAGCGCCCGATACCCGGTGCCAACTCATGTCTGCTCCTTCATCCCCAGACCTGCCAGTCACTCGGTTCCACTGTCTCCGCCCTCCCTATATCTCCGAACAGTCCCACGCTCCACCGCCGGTTCATAGGTCTCAGCGCAGCCCCTGTCTGAGCTCATTCTATACCAATGGTCCCCAAGTAGCTTCCCTGCACCCACACCTGTTCCAGGTCTCTGTGTCAGTTGGTGCCTGTCCTGATTCATGGCTAGCACCACACACACACACACACACACACACACACAAACACACACACACACACACAGCTAGAGAGGTCCCCACCTCCCAGTACTCCTGCACTCCTGTGTGGCTGTCTGCACCCTACCCTGCCTCTTCCATAATTGCTGTTCTGGGGGTATCCCTGGACTCCCCACCTTCACTCCTTCATTCATGCCAGGTGCTGCCCCAGGCTCTGCAGCCTCGGGAACATTCCCGCACACCCCTGGTGGTGTGAAGAGGGTCTGTATGGGGTCAGTGGAAGTTTAGAACTGGGGGGGGACCTAGATAGGAGAGTTCCCAGCACCCATCCATCACGGCAGCGTTTCCAGCCACGCCCGCCAGCCCTGTCCACGCCCTGCTCAGCCCCAGATGCAGGGATGTTTACTCGGCTGACCTCCTCCTGGAGGGCAGACACAAAAGCTTGCTTCTTTTCCTGTCACTCCCAAGTTCCCGAAAGTGGCCAGGCTGTGACTAGGCTGGATTGATGGAGCCCAGGCCCCGCCCAGCAGCTCCCCCCACCCCCACCCCATTGTGAGGGTGCCTCTCCCCGGGGCCGAGGGCTCTGCACAGAGTTTGCCCTCTGCGCTCCAGCCTCACCTTGGCAGTGGAAGCTCCGTCCTGCCTTTGGGAAGATGGATGGCACTGAGAGGTGTTCTCTGTCCATTCCAGAAGTCAGGGTGTCAGGGTGGGGTTTAAGGGGGCCAGATCCCAGGCCAAGGCTGGGCCCCAGCGATTGGCGGAGTGGAGTGTGAATGAAATGCCCAGGTTGCCCCAGCTGGGTCCTGCGCAAGCGGCCGGCCTTCCTTCATCATTTGTAGCGAGCATTTACAGTCAATAAGCAGCCTAATTAATTCTCTTCAAAGACCTCTCAATTATTCATCCGGGCTACAGAGAGACAATTAGAGCTCATACCACCACCCCCTCCGGCTCAGCGCTCCCTGGAAGTGAGGCCTGCGGGGCTGTGCGGCTGAGCCACCACCCTGGAGCCCAGCGCCTGGCCTCTCCTGAGCCCCCCAGCTTCCCAGGAGGCCTGCTCCCTGGGGCCTGAACTCTTCCCTAGACTTGGAGAGTGGCTGGGACCACCACCCCCACTTCGCGTGAGGGACAGCAGTGGTTTCTGGGGCCCAGAAGCCACCAGGGCAGCTAGGTAGTTGCAAGGCGCCAGGCTCCTGGCCGGGGAGCCCTCTCCGCCTCCAGCCAAGGGTTAATGCCCAGCCAGGCAGGGGCTGTTCCTCAGGCCAAGCTGGCAGAGCCTCCTGCCCCACTAACTGCAGCTGGCCTTGCTCCTGGAGGCTGCAGCCGGGTCCCAGGGGCCCCAGCAAGGCCTCCTCAGAGGCCCAGGAGTGGGAGGCTAAATCAGAGCCAGCCTCGCTTCCAAACTCAACTTCCTGGAGTCGCTCAAGTCCGTCACTGGTCCGGGGCCTTGAGGGATGGGACAGGCAGCTCTCGCCCGGGGGTCCCCCATCTCCCTTGATCTGCCCAGAGTCCCCCGCTGCGGACTCCTGCTCCACCCGCCCCCCCCACGGTGTCCCCTGAACTGTAGCCCCCGGCATGCACAGGGTTAACCCGCAGCCGCTCCCAGGCGCGCAGATGGGGGTGGGGGCCGGGGGCGGGCCTGTCGGGAAGTATGGATTTCTGCAGTGGTTTTACTGGAAAAGCTGTAGCTGAAGGTAGGAGGGGGGGTCACCATGGCAACTTCTGGCTGTGGGAACAGGTTGGCCGGTGGGAACCGATTCTTCCAGGGGCCCCGGGCACCCGGGGGGGTGTCCCTGTGGTCCCGGGTCCTCCGCGACTGGGGGGCGACATCTGGGGCTCTCCCCCCTCCCCCCCCACCCCACCTGGCTCCCCGGCTCCCCGCCTCCCTGCGGTGAGCTCTCCCCGGCCGGGCCCCGCCGGGGCCGCCCCGCCCCCGGCCCCGCCCCGCCCCCGCCCCGAGCTGTGAGCCGCGGAGCCGGTTTCCAGGTGGCCGCGCGCGCGCGCGAGGGCCGCGGCGGAGATCAAGGCCTGGAGGAGTTGGGTTGAGCTTGGGGCCCGGGGCGAGGCGGAGGGGACCCCCTGCCAGGGCCCCGGGAGGAAGACTCCGGCCCCAGCGGGGCGGCCGAGTACTCGCCGCGCGCGCGCGCGCCCGGCCGGCGCGCGGGGCCCCCGGAGCGCCCGCGGGAGTCGTGCGGCGGGCGGGAGGGGGCGGAGCCTCAGGTGCGGCTCAGGTCCGCCGCCCCGGCCGACCCCTGCCCCCGGGGGCGCGACCCTGCGCAGCGCCCCCACCCCGGCCGCCCGCCGCGGCGCGCAGAGCCGAGCGCACTGGGGCGGGGAGGGGACGGGGCCCCCAGGGGGACCGTGGAGCCCCCCGCGGGCCCTGCCGGCGAGGCCAGGGGTTCCGGGGGGTGGGGAGGGCGCGTGTGGGGAGGGGACCCCAGGGCGCTTCCAGAACTCTGCCAAACTGGCACTGCCCAAACTGGGGGACCTGGGGGGAGGCCGGGAAGGGACGTCCCGCCCGGAACGCAGGGGCGGGAGGCGCCGATCCCCGCGCTGCTGGAGGTCCCTGGGCCTGTAACGCCCCCAGCCTCAGTTTCCCCATCTGTAACATGGGTGCGGGAAGGCCCCTCCCGACTCCACGGAGTGGTGAGCCCGGCCTGGGAACCCGGCCCCTCCCAAGGCCTCCCGGGTCCCCGCTGACCCGCGAGGCTCCCGGCCCCGGCCCGGCCCCGCCAGGCGCGGGCTGCGGCGCCCCCCGCGGGCCGGGCCCCCGCAGGCCCAGGAGGCGGCTCCAGGTGAACCTGCCGTCGGGTGGGTCGCCACCGGATGCCAGAACCGCTGCCCGCCGACGGGAGCCCTCCGGTCCCCGGCCGCCCGGGACCCCCGCGCCCGGCTCCCCGCCCTGGGATCCACCGAATCTCGATAAGACATTCGGGGCAGATAAGTGCTGCCTATAAATAATTAAGACCGCTTGCACAGTCGCCAACAATAAAAAAAAAGTTTAACCCCCATTCCGGGAACCGCCTGCTGCCGAGCCCACCCCACGGGGCGCCGCGGCCCGGGCGCTGCCCTCCGCAGCGGGCTGGTCCCCGTGAACAGTCATCCGATTCGTGGAGCAATGAGCGCCAGGTTGCAAAGGAGTGTTTGTCCTGAGCGCTGGCCTGGCCAGGGCGCACAGCCCCTGCCGCGGGGGAAGGCTGAAGCTTCTGGGGTGGTCCTCCCTCCCTGGAAGGGCCAGCCTGGGCCTGGCTCGGCAAAGCCAGACTGGGTCTGCCACACCCCTGCCCAAGGACCTGCCAGGGCTCTGTGCTGACAGTCTTTGCTAGAGCTGTCCCCTGAGTTCAAGTCCCAGCCAGTACTGGCACACACACACACACAGATCCAGCCCTCCACACACACACACACACCCCACAGGTAAACAGCAGGTGTAGACGTGGAAGGGCAGTTTATCTCAGGAGTGAGGTCATCATGGAGGCTCCCAGGAGAAAGAGATTGGAAGACAGACTGGACCAGTGCAGAAGAGGAGGAAGGCTGGACAGAGCCTCCTGTCACACACGGCGGGCAAGCACGACTGGTGGGGACAGGGAGGGGGACGCAGAGACCTTGAGGCAGGGGCTTCGACCTGGCGGTGCTACTGGCGAGTTATTGCACCTTCTTTCCTGTCCTACTTCCTCACCTGAGATACGAGGCCCCCCACGTGCAGCGCCTCTGGCTGTGGATGGAGTAGAGGCCCAATCTGCATGGGAGACAGAGCACCCAGGCACACTCCACGGCCAGTCTGAAGCACCCCCTCCCCACCCCAGCCGTTGGATCTGCATCCACATCCAGGAGCAAGCTGGATGCCTAACATGTCCCTTCCATCTCTCCAGGATGGCCATGGAAAGAGAATGCCGTCCTGGCTGTGGATGGAGAAGAGGACAGGAACAGGCCCTGGGGGTACAAGGTAACAGAAGAGTTGTGGGGAGAGGTCCTTCTAGAACAGAACTTCCTCCGCAGGGTGTGGAATGTGGATGCTGATCAGCCTTAGGTAAGCAAGGTTTGCATCTTGGCTTGGAAAATGATGGAGTGGAGAGCTGGCAGCTTAGGCCCCATGACCGACAAAAAAAAAAAAAATACATAGGAAGTATTCGGTGCATGGGAGGTACTTGACACATAGTAGGAATGCGGCACACACTTAAGTGTTAGCACATGGGCAGTGTCTAGTACACAGTAGGTATGACGCACGTTAGAGGTGTTCAAGGCACAATAGGTCTTCAACACCCAGTAGGAGAGTAGCATACAGTAGGTGTTCAGCACATAGAAAGTGTTCAGTGAATAACAAGTATGTAGCACACAGTAGGTGATCCGCACACAGTGGGTACTGGCTTATGATAGGTGATCGGTGCACAGCGGGTATCAGCATACAGCAGGTGTTTGGCACTGAGCAGCCATCACGAATGCTACTTGATGCCCAGTAGGTTACAGTAAGCACCATGAACTGAAAACAAAGTGAAGCATGCCCTTAATCCAGGACAGTGCATCTAGAGGGAGCTGGTTGGGAGCCACTTCCCTTCACGTCCCTTCAGGGCTGACCACAGCCCGCCATCTTGGGAGAACACTGGGTTACATGTCACCAGTCTAGGCAAAGATCAGCCACAGAGTGCTGTTTCTATTGTGTGCACGTCGCTTTCTCACCAGTATAAACCAGCCAGAGTGGAGCGGGCCATCATGTAAATCAGGATCATCTGATTGCAGGATATGCCTGTCCAGAGACGGCAGGCCTTCTGGGGGTGGCGGCCATTCCTGCCCACGACCCCCGTGCCTCTGAGATGCCAAGATTCTGCAGGAAGAGTTGGGGAGACCCACGTGGGGTGGCCAGGGTGGACAAGTCCTGGAACTCTGCTTCTCCAGGACCCAAAGCCATGGCTTCTGTCCCTGGCACCCCCAGACCTTCCTGTCCTTTCCTGAGGGTGGGTCTCCATCATCTCTCAGCACACAGGCGGGGTGAAGGCTAGACCCTGAGCTCCGGGGCAGGGGGTATAGAGTCTGCCTATGCTTGGGTCGCATCATCTGTACAGACAGACCCACCCCAGGTGGCCATGGTGACCCCTCCGTCCTCCTGCCTGGCCGGCCACGGAAGCAGGACAGGGGCCCCACAATGGCTGACCCTGGTGCCTCAGTCCAAGCCCAGTAACAGGAAGTGAGCGGCCTATTGCCGGTAAACGCGATCTGAGAGATTAGAGGTCTTGCTGCCTAATCAGAAGCCTCCTGAAGTTAGAGAAGTTACTGGAAGGAGGAGGAAGCTGCAGCGGTAAATTATGTCAGAGACTAACCCGTGCAGCTGTCGGCCTGGGCTGGAGCAGGTGAGGGGAAGGGTACAAAGGCCTAGCTGGGTCACTTGAGAAGCAGGGGGCGGGGGGGGGGGGGGAGCAGGCCTGAGGCACAGCTGGCAAGGGAAGGCAGGGAGGGGGGGTCTCGAGCTCTGCAGGGGACCCCTAGGACTCAAGTCCCCTGTACCCCAGCGCCCATGCATGGCTCCAGGTCTCCTAGGGAGGCCCTTGAAGTGGGGCGCCGGCCCTGTGTGTCCTCCTGTTCCCACTGGCAGTGCTGGGGTTCCTGGAAGGCTGGCTGCTTCCCGCTTGCCCACCTCCAGGAGCCCTGGGGCAGCTGTCCCCAGGGGTCCTGGGACTCCAGTGGCATGGCCAGCCCTACTCTGAAACACATGGACCCAGAAAGACTCCACAGTTAACCTCCCAAACCCCCAAGTTTCCTGGGAAGCCCTTAGCGCCTGTGTCCCCCACCACACTGAACCCCAAAATGTGGGTGTCCAGTGAAGCACCTCCAACACCCCTCCCCCACATGGAAGCTCGGCTTGCACAGCCCGGGGAGGGGCTTCCAGACAGTCCAACCCAGCCAGAGGGTGAGGGGGGCGAGGGGAGGGTCTGTTACATCCCAGGCTTCGTGAAACCCGGGGCACAAGGCTCACAGGCTGGCCCAAGGCTGCCTCTGATTCCCTTGGGCTGGCATGGCATCCTGGGGACCCTCAGCCCCCCCATCCACCCCCTTGAAGCCCCCCTCACCTGCTGTTTCTTCAAGATCTGCCACCTTCAAGTCCCAGCCTGACCCTGCAGGGGAATTGAGTGGAGGTTCCCTGGGGAGAGACCCCCCCCCGCTGTGCTGCCCAAGTCCTCTAAAGCCAGGCAGGCATAGGGAAATGGCAAACACACGCACACACTTAAACGCACAGGGCACAGTTCTCCCTCGGAGACAGGTGCCATTGGACTAAAGAAGTGGAGGACCTCCGTCCATCATAAGACTGGACAAGTGAAAAGACACATCACGGGCGGAGGGGGCTCTGATTCCAGCACATATAAACAAATTTCAGAGCCAGCTGGCCACCGGTGGCTCACGCCCATCATCCTAGCAACTCAGGAGGCTGAGATCTGAGGATCACAGTTTGAAGCCGGTCCAGGGAAGAAAAATCTCATGAGCCTCTTAGTTCCAGTGAATCAGCAAAAAGCCAGAAGTAGAGCTGTGGCTCAAGTGGTAGAGCATTAGCCTTGAGAAAAAAAAAAAGCTAAGGGACAGCACCCAGTCCCTGAGTTCAAGCCCCAGTACTGCACAAAAAATAAAATAAAAGCCTTCAGTCTGGTTGGTCAACAAGAAAAGACACAGACAGGCTCTTGATCAAAGAAAAATCCAAATGTAAGAAAGGCCTGGTGGTTGGAAACGATATTTCATGCCTGCTGGAGGCAGGAACTAAAATCTCAGGATGAAAGAGTGGAGGAGCCGGGTGCTGCTGGCTCACGCCTGTCATCCTAGCTACTCAGGAGGCTGAGATCCGAGGATCACAGTTCAAAGCCAGCCCGGGCAGGAAAGTCTGTGAGACTCTTATCTCCAATAAACCACTGTTTAGCACTGTGGCTCAAGGGGTAGAGCACTCTCCTTGAGCTGAAGAGCTGAGGGACAGTGCCCAGGCCTAGAGTTCAAGTCCCACAACCGACCAAAAAAAAAAGCCAGCAAGCCCAGGGCTGGGGACATAGCTCAGCTGTACAGAACTTGCTCAGCATCCCTAAAGCCTTGAGTTCCATTACCCAGCACTGAAACAAAAAGAAAATGGCTTGGGATCCAGCCATGCACAACTCTCCCCCTGTCCAGTCCCAGGACGTCCACCGTGAGCCACCACCATGTCGATGGGTGCTTTCAGCAGGGCAGCCCCTGCAGCCCCCAGAACTGGAAGCGCACTGTGGCCGGTCAGCCCAGCCCCCTGCTCCTCACCTGCCCGAGGGAGTGTGGCCCATTGGCCTTCACTCTCCCCTCCCCCATTCTCTCCCCTTCTCCCCTGGGACACCCACTCTGGGTTTCACGAGCTGTTTCAGAAGTGGCCTTGAGTTGGGGGGTGATTCCCACCTGGGCCCGTGCACGTCCACTGCCATGCCCAGCCCGGCCCCCAGGCCCTGCCCCTTCCCTTTTACTGCCAGGCTGGGAATGATCATGATGGTACACACAGCTGTCTCCTGATGCCCAGGGCTCAGGCCAGCGGATGGGATGGGAAAGACCCCCTCCCCCCCCCCCCCCCCGTGTTTACTGAGACCCACCGCTATCTGCAGCTGCGATCTGCTGAGTCCCTTTCTCTGGCAGGGCCAGCGCGGGTTTCCAGCAACTGCTTACCCGCTACTCACTTCCTGCCAGCAGCCCGGCCTTACAGGAATGTGCACACTGAACTCACCCAGCACGCGAGTGTGTGTGTGTGTGTGTGTGTACCCACCGCCCAGAACCCACGCCTGCCTGGGCAGGTGACAGGGAGCCAGCGAGAGTGAAACAACCCACTCATGCTCCTATCCTGAGACTCCAGCCTGCACAGTCCCTCCCCACTGCCCAGGGCTCGCCAAGTTAAAGAGGGGCAGCCTGAGGACCCCGGACCGTCCTCCGAGGCAGGGCCAACACCTGTTCTCCATCCGTGCTACTGAGGAGACTTGAGGTCATAGCATGGTGCACCATGGAGCCTTCTTGGAATGTGCTAGGCCATTCAGGAGGTATTTATGAGCCCCGGGCCAGGCGCTGCGAGCCGGGCAGAAGGACCGGACCCAAGGAATGAATGAGGCAGAAACTGTATGGAAAGACCTAGCCAGGGTGGCCAGAGCATCAAGGGCTGAGGCCAGTACAGTGGACTGTTGTGAGCAGGGCGGCACCAGAGGTCAGGAACCAGCCAAGCCAGGCAGGAGCCCAAAGAGCCGGGTCAGAACACCAGCTATGATGAAAAAACCAGAATGTGCTGGTGGCTCACGCCTGTCATCCTAGCTACTACTCAGAAGGCGGAGATCTGAGGCTCAAGGTTCAAAGCCAGCCCAGGCAGGAAAGTCCATGAGACTCTTGTCTCCAATAAACCAGCAGAAAACTGGAAGTGGTGCTGTGGCTCAAGTGGTAGAGTGCTAGCCCTGAACTGAAGAGCTGAGGGACAGCGCCCAGGCCCAGAGTTCAAGCCCCATGACTGACAAAAAAGAAAAACCCAAGAGGCAGGCAGGAGGTGTAGCACCTCACACTCCCTCAGTGGAGAACGCAGGGACAGATCAGCTCTGGGATCAGGGCGGGGCTGGCTCCATGGAAGGATTCTCACCCCAGCTCAGGAGCTCCGGCTTGTCCCCAGCATAGCTGGGAACATACACAACACATGGGTACCACCCTATACATGTGATCACACAGATGGTGTAATACACACATATATGAGCATCATACATGTGACATATCTCATATCTATATACATAGCCACCCACTCAAACACATCTGTGCAGTGGATGTAATCTATACTTCGTGCTTGTGTGTACACACAGCTTCAACCAGATACACATACGCACAGATGTGCATGTACATACACAGGGGGTCCAGACAACCTCCCAGAGGCTGGGTCTTGGTTGGCTTCCTCCAGACATACCTCACTACGCTCACAGGTACCACCTTCTTTCAACCAGCCCCCTTGCTCCTACCCCCTCCCTGCTGCCAGGCCATGCCACGCCATGCCAGGGCAGGGCTGGCACAAGTGCTGTAGGGACCGGGCAAGAGCATCCATCTGATGGACACTGTCTGTGCCCACTGCCCCCAGGGAGAGACTATCTCTCTGGGGAGACAGGTCTGCTTTGGAAGGACAAAGGCCCAGTGGATGATGGGTGGGCAGTGTGGCCTGGTTGGGGGTTCCTAGACTCTAACCTCTCCCATTGCCCTGGGTCCCTGCCAACTGGGAAGAGCCTGGAAACCTGGGAAGTGGGGGGGGGCGGCATTCTGTGGTTCTGCCATGACTGGGAGGTGCCCAGGATCTGCTCTTTTGTCCCCCCTGCCCTCTGCTCCCCTGTGAGTTCCTGGAGGCTCCCAGCCTATTCATCTCCCTTCCTTCCCAGAGCCTCCACTCCTCTCCCCCCCACTCCCGCCCCCCACTTCCCAGCAGCAGGGCTGGAGCCAGACAATGAGATAAGGGACTTGTTTTCTAAGGACTGGGGATTCAGGAATTTGGTGGCACTTAGGGGTCAGGGCCAGAGGCCCTGCTTTTGGGGAGGTCAATAAACCTTTCCATCAGAAGGGGAGTCCTTGGGGGCCACAGATCTATAGGGACTTGTGATCGTCCTTCTGTCTGGATGGGCCTGCCAGGTGCAAGGGGGGAAGGGGAAAGGCATGCGAGCTAGCCCTGACCCTGGGGTGGAGTTTGAGCTCCATCACTGTGCGAATCTCTTTCCCAGCCACACTGGAGTCCCTTCAAGGCCTCAGCCTCAACCACAGCTGCCTAGCTAAGCTGCCACCCACTCTGTCCCCTGCTCTAGACGCTCTCCCTCTGGGTTTGGCTGATCAGCACGGTGCCACAGCCTCTCCTGACTGGTACTCCTCCATCCTGGCAACCTGGACGGGTGGGTCGGCTGATACAGGGGAGGTACAGCCAGCATCTGATCTGAGGGTCTTGGAGCCCCCAGCGGTAACCCATAGCAACAATGACAGAAACACCTCACAGACATGCAAAGAGCTGACCAGCAAGCAGCAGGTACTAGAATCAGCACTAAACCCATACCGTGTCTCGTCCTCACCACAGCGCATTTTTTTCAGTGGAAGAAACAGAGGCATGACTTGTCTTAGGGCCACACAGGAGTAGGGCAGATACTTTTTAATGTCTTTTTTTTTTTAATGGAACTGGGAACCAAACCCAGGGTCACACATGCTAAGCAAGCGCTCTGAGCTGAGCTCCCCCGCCAGGCCAGGCCTAAGTGGAAGATTTGGACTTTGAGGGCATCAAGGCAGCAGCCGTGCCTCCACCAACGTCCCCACCCTGCCAAGGGCTCTCTAGGCACCTCTTTCTTTTTGTCCCCATTATGTCCTCTACGGCTGCATAGTTGGTCCCCGCTGCAGCTACCCTTGTGTCCTCCTGCTCCCTCCCAAGACTGGCACCTAACAGGACAGTGCCTGGTGACAATAGATGTTCCGTTAAAACTATATTAGGAAAAAGTAACCAATGAACGGATACGTTCATCATATGCCCCTTTAAGGGCAACATAGCACCATGGTTCGGAGCTGGACTCCCTGTTGAGGCAGCTGACTGCGGCCCAATTTCTACTCAAGTGACCTTAGCAACATTTATTAGCGCTGGACTCTTTGCTTAACTGGACTAAATTTGTCATATCTGTTTGCTCCATAAAAGCCTGGTGGGCCCCAGTTTCCCCTTCAGAATCCCATGCTGGGGCAGTGTGGACTACATCTCCCAGCATGCTGTGCTGCCCGCCGGGACTCTCAAGTGACAGATCTTGGACTACAACTCCTAGCATGCCATACTGACCCGCCCAAGCGACCCAGGGCGGACTACAGTTCCCAGTGTGCCACGGGCCCCGCCCTGCCCAGGTCCTGCTGGAGACCCCGAGTCGGGGAAGGGTGGCTGCCAGGGCCGCGCGCTCCGAGCCGCGCTCGCGGGAAGCAGGCTCCGCCGGCCCTCCGCCATGTTCCGCGGGCCGGGCCGGGCCGTGGGCCCGGTCCTCCAGGCGTGCTGGGCGCGGGGGTCCGGGAGCCGGGCGGGGGTCCCGGCCCGCGTGGTGGACCTGCGCAGCGACACGGTGACCAGGCCCGGGCCCGCCATGAGGCGCGCCATGGCCGAGGCGGCCGTGGGGGACGACGACTACGGCGAGGACCCCTCCGTCCGCGGTGAGCCCGGCGAGCGGGCCGCGCGGGCCCCGGCGCGGCGACCCCCGGGCGCTGTCCGTGGTGCTGGCGGGAGGGCGGCCGGGCGGGGGGGGGGGGGGTGTGTCCGGGCCGGGTCGGGCCCTGCGGCCGGGCGGGGGGGGGTGTCCGGGCCGGGTCGGGCCCTGCGGCCGGGCGGGGGGGGGTGTCCGGGCCGGGTCGGGCCCTGCGGCCGGGCGGGGGGGGGGGGGATGTCTGGGCCGGGCCAGGCCCTGCGGCCGGGCGGGGCGGTGTCCGGGCCGGGCCGGGGGCCCTGCGGCCGGGGCGGGCAGTGTTCGGGCCAGGCCCAGCGGCCGAGCCGGCTGTGCTGACCGCGCGTTTGCTGCCCCTCTCACCCGTTGTTAACGCGGAGTTTCGGGTCCCACCCTGGGCCGGCTGAGCCAGAGCCCGCGAGTTAACAGGATCACCCCGGGTCCCCGGGCAGCCTCGCCCAGCCGCCCCGAGGTCCGGGATGCTGGCCAGTCCCCTAGACCAGTAGATGGCAGAAAAACAGGGTTGGAACCCAGATCGTCTAACTCCAAAACCTGTAACTACCCTCTGCTTTCCACCAGGAAGATGAAAGTAATAAGAATTAGAACCATCTAGAAGCGGGGCTCCCCAGGAGTGGGTTGTGGTATTCTACAGACATTTAAAGAGACTGCGACCCACAGCTTACCACAGTTTGAGCCAGTGCTGTAGGGAACCACCGGTACCGCTGAGGCTGCGCGGCCCTCCTGTGAGGCAGAGATGAGCTGTGGGGCCACCAAAGTGCCCAGGGCCAGGGTAGATTAAGGCTGTGCATTGAGTGATGAACCTCAGAGACACAGTCTCTGCTCAGCAGGCATCTGATGGGTACCAGGCGGCATGTGGGACAGGGAATTGTACCTGTGTGGACTGGAGTCTGCAGAGGGTTTGTTGAGACCTAGGGACCTGGGGAGGGGGCCTCTCAGAGGAACTCCCCACCAAAGGATGAGTGTGGGGGGAGGAGGGGACAGGGAGAATGTGGAGTCACCTAGCAGGGCAGCTCCAGAAGCATAAGGCTTCAGGACAGCAGTGGGGAGCGTGGCTGGAGTGTTGGGTTCAGAAGGGCCCCTCTGTCGTGGGTGACAGAGGCCAGATCATGTCAGCCTTGAATGTTACGTCAGGACTTTCCATTCGGTGCCACACAGATGGAGACACTGTGGACCTAAAGCAGGAGTCCCACCCACCGTCCAGGGCCTCAGCACTGGGGCTGCTGGGAAAGGAAGTAAAACAGGTGTGAGGTCCAGGCAGGACAGGAGATTCCAACCACAAGAGAAGTTTGGTGGCCTGGGGATGGACATGGTCTGGGAGGTAGGCTCAGAGTTGACCAAGGTGCCTCCGGGCTTGGACCTGCCATCACCCTGACCACAGACAGGCTCCAGCCTCCCGTCCTCCCCCCCTCCCCCCGGACTTCTAGGCTTCTCAGCAGAGTCCCAGGGCAAGGGGCTGCCATTGAACAAATGAACTTTGTGCCCTGTGAAAGGCTGGCACGCAGAGGCTCTAAGTGCATTTGCTGATAAAGCCTTTCCTGCCCCACCTCCTCCTCCTCAGAGCTGCAGGAAAAGACTGCAGAGCTGCTTGGGGTGGAGCGGACTCTGTTTGTGCCCACGAACACCATGGCCAACCTCATCTCTGGTGAGTTTGCCCCCCTGCCCCCAGCACCTCAGTGGGCACTCCCCTCTCCTCTGTTGAGTGTGATCATAGGTGTCCTGCAAGATTGGGCCAAGGGAAGTGAGATCAGCAAGAATCTCTTCCTCCCAGGGCCTTGGCTCTGGGCTCCCTGTACATCTCACCACTGGAGCAGTCCTGAGACTTGCCCCTGCTTGCTCCTCCTCTACACTGTGCTTCATTAAACACCCTCACTGGGTTCCTCCCGCCAGGCCTGACAGTGGCTGGCACTGTGGGGACAGCCCTGTGGCCCTTCCATGGGGGACCCTGTGCTGGGGCCTGCAGGGTCCTAGGGTACAGGCTGTGTGGCCCGGCATTCCCAGCGTAGATGTCCCACCATTGTGGGTTTCACGCGACCGATTTCTGTCACATAGCAGGAAGGGGTACCATTTTCTAATTGGCGTAGATACTGGCAGGCTCTCTGGCTCAGCCTGGCAAGCTGAGCAGGGGCAGAGGCCCCCCTGAACTCAGTGCCAAGTCCTCCCCTCCTCCCATCTGTCTCAGTGATGGGTCACTGCCGGCGCCGGGGCTCCCAGCTCCTCCTTGGGCAGGAAAGCCACCTCCACGTCTATGAGCAGGGCCTAGTGGCTCAGGTAAGGCCGAGGCCTAGCTGTGCTGGGGCCCTGGGCATCTTCCAGCCAGCCAGCCTCAAGCGGAAGGGAGTATCCCCCACCCCCCCCAGCTGGAACCTACAGAGGGAGAGAGAGAGCCACAGAGACTCTGGCAGGGGAGGTGGCTTTGCCACAAGGGGGCAGTATTGGGCAGCCTCGGGGAGGGGGGCATCCCCCACCAACATCAGGTGGCCGACTTCTTGGTGTCTTGCTGCCCCCTAATGGGCACTTGCAACATTGGCACTCAGAAGGAAGCCAGGCCTCTCAGCCGAACACCAGCAAGGGCCTGCTCCTGCCCCATCCTAGAGGAGATGCGGCTGTGCACCGGCTCAGGGAAAGGCCCCAGGCCCAGAGCTGAGGAGGGGCTGGCTGGGGATCTGGGAATCTGGTTCCTCCCCCTGCCGCCAGGGCATGCTGCTGGACCCCCAGCACCTACCTGGCCCTGTGCCCTCCCCACCCACAGATTGCTGGGGTGCATTCCCACCCCCTCCCTGACCTGCCCCATGGCACCCTGGACCTGGACAAGCTGGAGTGGGCCATCACCCGTGGCCTGGGGAGCCCATACCACCCCGTCTGTGAGCTCGTGTGCCTGGAGAACACGCACAACAGCGCAGGGGGCCGGGTCCTCCCCATCGACCACCTCCGCCAGGTAGGCCCGCCCCCGCACCCCTTCCACCAGCCCCTGAACTACCCGCTTCCTGGACTCAGGCTTCTGATGTATGCCAGGGGCCCTCTGTGGCTACCCTGTCATGGCAGGCTATGAGGCCCTAACACGATGATGACAAGGGAGATGGCCACCCCAGAGCCGGGCTGCAGCCCCCACCAGCCCCGGAACTGGTGTCCTGTGCACACACCCTCCTTGCTCAGAGTCAGCACTGGGCACTGGCCTGGCCTCAGGCAAGGCTGGGGAAGAGTGTGTGCTGAGTGAGCGGCTCAGCTCCAGCTCCCCTGCTTCTCAACCCTCACATGCACGGTGAGAGGCCACTGTGCTGAGAGAGAGCTCAGCCTGAGCCTGGGCTCCAGACCTCGTTCCCCTCAGCTCTGCAGGAGCAGGGGCCCCTCACAGAGCCACCGTGCAGCTGAAAGGACATGAAGCATTTACCCTCAGCCCGCAGCCATGCTGCGCGGTGGTGCTCAATAAGGAAGTGAGGAGTCTGTCGCTCAGTGGAAGAGCGCCTGCTAGCATGACGGCACCGGCTACACACACACACACACACACACACACACGCACACACACGCATACACACACACGCACACGCGCGCACACACACGCACACGCACACACACGCACACACACACACGGTTGTGTGTTAGACACACACACGGTTGTGTGTTAGACACACACACATGCACACACACACACACACGGTTGTGTGTTAGACACACACACACACACACACACACACGGTTGTGTGTTAGTATGGTTGCCATCAGCCTCTTCGCCACAGCAGAGCCAAGGCTTACTTAGCACACTGTGCATATCCAGAACCAGCCAGGCTGCTGACACCAGACCTCTCATCCTTCGAGGAGCCACACCCAGGAGCCTCCCTCCAGCCTGGCCCCTGTGACCTCTGCCTGCCTCTTGTCCCCAGGTACACCGCCTGGCCCGGACGCATGGGGCCCGGGTCCACTTGGATGGCGCCCGGCTGATGAACGCAGCCGTGGCCCTGCGTGTGCCCCCTGCCTGCATCGTGGAGCACTGCGACTCTGTGTCCTTCTGCTTCTCCAAGGTAAGGAAGCTCCCGGCTGGCCTGGCACAGGCAGGGGTGGCAGCGCCACGGAAGGCCGAGCTGGGCCCAGAGCCGCTGGCCCTGCAGCCGGCCCCAGGCTGCGTCTGCCTCCCCCAGCCAGAGGACAGGCGTGCACAGATGGATGCCGGGAGCCTCTCTTTCCCCAGGGCCTGGGTGCACCGGTGGGGGCTGTGCTGGGGGGGCCCAAGGACTTCATTGAAGAAGCCTGGCGACTCCGGAAGACCTTGGGCGGGGGCATGCACCAGACTGGGGTGCTGGCTGCGGCCGCCCTGGCAGGCCTGGCCGGCGTGGAGGAGGTGCTGCGGAGGGACCACAGCAATGCCCAGAGATTCGCCCAAGGTGCCTGCCCTGCCCCTCCCCACCCCTTTGCTTCTTTCCACCTGGGCCCTGCATGGCTCTGGGATGCTGAGGGTTAGCTGCTGAACCTCGGGGCGGGGGGCGGGGGGGAGGTCTGCTCCCCTCCCCAGTACCTGGTGCACTCTGCAGAACACTCCAGAGAACCTCCAACATGGTTCTTTCACCCATTAATTGAATCCTCACCACCCAACGATGCCCCCACTTCACAGGTGAAACTGAGGCCAGAGAGGTCAGCTGATTTGTCCTACAGTTAAAGTAGCAGAGTCGAAGTCTGCGTGGCCCCGAAGGCCATGTGGGAATGCAGGCTCCTCTCCTCCCACGACAGCGGCCCCCTCCCTGCCGTCCTGGGCATGCTCCTTGGTGCTGGGGGGGGAGGGGCTGGGCTCTCTGCTCACCATCTTACCTGGCTCAGGACTCCAGGAACTGGCATCGCCCATTTGCTCTGTGGACCCTGCTGCTGTGGAGACGAACATCGTGCTGGTGAGAGTGGACGGGCTGCGGCCCGACGACCTGTGCCAGCGCCTGGAGAATGTGAGTGCTGAGGAGGTGGCCCAGACCGGCCAGGCCGTGCGCGTGCTGCTGTTTCCCTGGACGGAACGGGCCGTGCGCGCCGTGTGGCACCGCGACGTCTCCACACAGGACACTGATCTGGCGCTGCGGAAGTGGGAGTTTGTGCTGCGGCAGGTGGGGTCCTGAGGTCAGGACCAGGAAGCCGGTGCCCTGGCTGGGACGGAGTGGGGGTGGAGGCCCTGGCCTAGTGACCTGCCAGGGGTAAAGCTAAGCTGGTGCTTCCTAGGGAGAGTGTGTATGCAATGTCCCCCCCCCCATTCAGCCAGAAGGGGGATGGGACAAGAGGTTACCAGGTTGGATGCTGGTGGCTCACACCCGTAATCCTAGCTACTCAGGAGTTTGAGATCTAAGGATCATGGTTCAAAGCCAGGCCAGCCCAGGCAGGAAAGTCCGTAAGACTCTTATCTCCAATTAACCATCAAAAAACCTGAAGTGGAGCTGTGACTCAATGTTAGAGTGCTAGCCTTCCTTAAGGGAAAACTTAGCAACAGTGCCTAGGCACTGAGTATAAGCCCAGGACCGACACACAAAAAAAGAACAAAAAAGGAACAGTTCCAAAGATGGTCATGATTGTGGATTTATTAGACACGGACTTTAAAGTATTTAAGGAATTACAAGGTAATATCAAAATTTGACCAAGACCCTGAAATTATAAGGATCACATGTTTTTTTTTTTGGGGTCCAGTCATGGAGCCTGAACTCTGAGTCTGGGCACTGTCCCTCAGCTCTTCAGCTCAAGGCTAGCGCTCTACCTCTTGAGCCACAGCGCCACTTCCGGCTTTTTTCTTTTTGCTTATGTGGTGCTGAGGAATCGAACCCAGGGCCTCAGGCATGCAAGGCAAGCGCTCTACCACTGAGCCACCTTCCCAGCCCTCACATGGAGATTCTGAAACTGAAAATGAACTAAGAACTTAGTGATCTGATTGATGAGACACTGCTTAAGAGAGAATTGGTGAAGAAGAAGGTGAGTCAGGAAAATGTCTGTCTAGAGACCCAAAGGTGATTCCATAAAGAGTAAGAAATAAACTCCTGGTGGACTGATTAAGAAACTACAGTTAGTTTCTGGTAATACCAAGAGAATAAAATTAAAAGTGCCTCCTCTGTATATATCACCCAATAATCACCAGTTTGTGTATATTCCTTTCTGGATGTGTCCATGTATGCGTCTGATTCCATATGTGTGTCAGCTCTCCATCACTGTAACAGTTCCCTGAGTAATGAAGACCAGGGTGCCTTTAGTCTGCTTTGGGCCTGTGTTGAGGCAGTGCGTTGTGGTGGGAGCGTAACCACAGGGGTCTTCAGGGCACATGATAGCCAGACAGTAGCAATGTGAAGTACGTGACAGTGGCCCAGGGAAGCTGGGGAAAGCGACGTCTGCAGCCTGGCGCTCGGATGCCTAAGGCCCTGGTGAGGGAGTTGGGAAGGGAGCAAGTCTGCAGTGCGAGAACTGTGGCCTGGCTGAGGTGCGCCCTGGGGACACTGGTGGCATCTGAGGGTGTGACCAGAGGCAGCATCGGGAGGGCGGGAGCTGGCATTACCAGCAGGGCTTTGCTGTTGCTGCTGCTGCTGCTGCTGCTGCTGCTGCTGCTGCTGCGAGCTGTGTGGGGGTGGGGCCTCCTCCACAGCACCCGCAGGAACAAGGGGTGGGCTGAGGTGCTCCCCCAGATTTGCTGTCAGTCTGGCACTGGGTGAGCCTAATGTCTGTCCTCAAGCCTGAACTGCACTGTCTCCTTCTGGCAGCATGTCTCCCTTTAACCTTTAAGATGAAACTTGAGCTGTACAGAGGGTGAGGTGTCACTGTGTGGCTAATCTCTCTCACACGCACGCACGCACGCACGCACGTGCACCAGCCACCAAAGTGCTGGCCCAGAGCCCAAGGCCATCTGCAGTCAGATCTGGGATTAAACCCACCGCTCAACTTCCCAGCAACCCCAGAACCTGGCAGACACTAGGCTGAGGACAGAGAAAGACCTGAATCCTTCCTCCCGGGAGACAACCCAGACCTGGCTGGAAGCCCAGGACCACTCGGCCCCTGTCCAGTGAAGGGGCAGGCTTGTGTCTGCAGAGGACATCAGTGGACGCCACACACAGGACGTGTGTGAAGCACATGAGTGTGTGAGTGGGCACACGCACATGATGGATAGTCACATGCACGCAGGGTACCTGTGACAGGTACACACATTTGGTAACACACACTTGGCTACTTTGGACATGGGTATGTGCTGCCTGTTTTGGAAAATTCTACATCAGGTGTGGGGCATGGGTTTGTCATCCCGACCGTCATGAGTTCCAGGCCAGCCTGGGCTGTATACAGCCAGACCCTGTACTGCTACTCCTCAAAAACAAAATGAGGGCTGGGATGTAGCTCAGTGGCAAAGCGCTTGCCTAGCAAGTGCAACGTCCTGGGTTCGATCCCCAGTACCAAAAAAGAAAAGAAAAAATATACAGTTAAAAAAAAAATGAAAATGGAAAAAGGCTAACGGGACTCACAAGTCGATTTACATGAAAAAGCAGAGGTGAAAACTGCAGTAGGCCGAAGTCCCCAAGTGCCCTGCCCACACCCTGCCAAGCCCCTGGGTCCCCGGAACCTCCTACAACTGCAGCAAGGGCACCTGGGAGGCGGGAGACTCGCCATCTAAGATCCCTGCATGGAGAAGAGCAGCTTCATAGCTCCAGCTACACAGCTGCCCCAGTCTGTGTGGCTCAACACCACTCTGGTGCGGGCCGCCACCCGGTTCTTACGTGAGCCTTGGGCCAGCAGCCTGTCTGAACTAAGCGAACCTGAACCCGGCTGGGCTCCTGCCCTGTTCTGCAGATAGAACTCCCCCTGGCCCCCTGCCCCTCTGGCTTCCATGTCCCTCCATCCAGGCCACCGTGGAGAAAGCCAGGTGTGACCCTGACCGGCCTCCCATGTCATGGGACCCACCCCCTCCAGCCCTTCTGGGGCATCCACACCTACCACCCAGGCTGTCCCCAGGACTCTGGGAGTCTCAGGCTCCCCCAGGTTGCTACAGAGGTGAAGGTCAAAGCGTGCAGAGGACTGGACAGGACAAAGGCCCAGGGGCATACACACCACCTTGCTCAAAAACCTTCCCCCCAAGCCAGGCACCAGTGGGTCACACCTATAATCCAAGCTACCCAGGAGGCTGAGATCTGAAGACTGCAGTTTAAAGCCAGCCTGGGCAGGAAAGTGAGACTTATCTCCAGTTAACCACTCAAAACCCAGAAGTGGAACTGTGCAGCTCAAGTGGGAGAGTGCTAGCCATGAGCACAGAAAGTTCAGAAACAGCGCCCAGGCCCAGCCTGCGTTCAAGACCCAGGGCCCTCTGCAAAAATCCTCCAATACTCCCTCCTCTCCAGGACTCAGAGGTGGTGTTGCACAGAGGTGGGCAATCCTCTCTGGAGAAGGGGTTGATCAGGGGTGAGGGTGGGTGCAGCTATGCTCCCTGGAGAGCTAAGTGCAAAGTAAGCACCGAGCACTCTGGGTGCCCAGTGGGCAGACTGGCCAGACACACCACGGCCTCAGCCTTGGGGCTTTTCTCTGCCAGACCCCCCTCTGAATCGGGGCCGGAGCTCCAAATGAGTCTCAGGCGGAGACCTTTCACTTGGCTTGTTCTCATGGACATTTCATAAGGTGATTTACGTCTCACTCTCTAGGCACCAGTGGCTCACATCTGTAATCAGGAGGCTGAGATCTGAAGATCACAGTTCAAAACCAGCCCAGGCCGTCAAGTCCCTGAGACTCTCACCTCCAATTAACCTAACCACAAAAAAACTGGAAGTGACGCTATGGCTCATGTAGTAGAGCACCAGCCTTGAGCAAAATAGCTAAAGGCATAGCTCAAGTGGTAGAGCACTTAAGGAAAATAATCAAAGCAATAACACCCCCCACCCCCACCCCCACAAAAAACCAACTAATATTGGCCATTAAAAAAAGAATGAACATTGCTCCATTTGGGTGCAAGCCTCCTTGGGCGTAAGATGTGCGTTGACTTTTTTTGGCGGGGGGGGGGGGGGGGGGAGGGGGAGGGTCTGGTCGTAAGGCCTGAACTCTGGGCGCTGTCCCTCAGCTCTTCAGCTCAAGGCTAGCACTCTACCACTTGAGCCACAGTGCCCCTTCCGGCTTTTTTCTTATGTGTTGCTGAGGAATCAAACCCAGGGTCTCGAGCATGCAAGGCAAGTGCTCTACCACTGAGCCACCTTCCCAGCCCGTGCGTTGACTTTTTGAGGAGCTAGAAGCTGCTTCTTCTCAGTGCGACATCTTTAGCTCTCACTACACCTAAAGCAGCTATCAGGGTCAGTGACAGGCCCATCCCAGGCCAGTGCTACCTGAGGGAGGCTTAGCAAAGAACACCTGTTCTCTTCGCGCTGCAGGGCTGGGAGATGGCGGTGCGGCTCTGCCTTCAAGCCTGGGCTGTGTTCAAAGACCAGATAGTCACAGAGGGATTTGGGCTGAATTCTGATGCATTCTGGCAGTGTACTTCCCTTGAGATGGACCCAAATTACTCTGTAGCCCATCTGAAGAGGTACTGCTTTAGAATGACCCATTACTCTTCATTATTCATCCTCTTTTCATCAGCTTGTAGCCCGGCCTGGGCAGATACAAAGCCTATCTCCCGGCTGTCAGGAGCTCTTCAAAGCCGGCCTCAGAAGACCACTGGTGAAATCAAAGCCTGGAGTGGTCTCTCTAAGGGACATTGCAATCTGCAGTGACAAAAAACAAGGCTGCATCTAAGCCTGTCCTCTTACGAGCCCCTGTGTAAGTAGCCTCTGTCAGCGGCTGGAGGACAGCATGGCTGGCCCCGGCTCGGGCACACGAGCCTCCTGCTTCAGGCTGATGACATGAGACTCCACTGTCAACCAAAACTGGGGAAGCAGCTCAAACTGTTGGCTTAATTACCCTCCGAGCAGCTTGGCAGCCGCTAGCCAACAGCTAATTTCCCTGTACTTGGCCAGCATCCTCCGACAACAGAAAATAAACCACACATCTGCTCAGTACATTGTGAAGCTGGCTTGAGGCGCCGTTCTAGTCAAACCCAACATTCTAAAGCTTTCTGAAATGGTGGCCGTCCTAGTTTGGGAACTTTTTTATCCTGAGATGCGGCTGGGACCAGGAAGCAATCAAGTCTCATTCCCACGTGAACTCACAGGCCTGCCCAGCAAAGCTGCTACCTGCCAGGGTTCACAGGGAAGCCGGTGGAAGCCCTTGGCCCCGTGCCCCCCCCCCCCAGCTGGAGTGCAGCAGTAATGCCTGGCACACACGCCGCTCCTGCCATGCATCCGTCCCACCCCATCCTTCTGGCCATCTTGCTGGGGCTTGGACAGGGCTCTGAGATTCTGTCGGCTGCCACTGAGGCAGTGAACTGTCCTTTCCTCTGTGCTCCTGCCCGTACCACCTAGCTGGGCACTGCTGCTGCTCATTCAGACAAGGAGAGACCCTGTGGGCTGCGTTGCAGGAGGCAGTGCTCTGAGTTCCAGTTCCTGTGGACAGCAGCGGGGCTTCAGTGGGTGCTCCGATAAATAGGCAGCACCACTTTGGGGGTCAGAGAAAAACAACCCTGAGGCCCCGGCCATTTGGTCCCATCTGGCTGAAATCACCAAGTCCTGTTATGCGGAGCCCAGAGGCAGAAAACCTGTGTCACAGCTGGCGCTCAGCTTTGTCCAGTTGGGACAGGAAGTCCTTTGTGGGGGCTGCCCAGCTGCTCGTCCTCTTCTCATTTGGACTTTAGATCTGATGATTTCTCTAAGTAGGAACAACCTGCAGGACAGCCAGCAGCCAGGATGCCACATGCAGGCGACAGGAGCTCCCGCACCATACTTCCCGTGTCAGCCCACCCCAGCCAGGCCAGGGCTGCACTCCTCACCACACCCTATGGCCTCCAGTCACTGGAGATGGCAGAGGGCTGAATCCTAGGCTAGCCCGTGGGGCTGTGACCAGCTGTTAGAATCTACCACCAGTCCACATCAGCCTTCCCGGCCACAGCCCACTGACACCCCTTTCCCCTTTGAAATTAAAACAAGACATCCTGAGGTTAGGGTCTTCCTTTCTTCCCTTCCTTCCCTAGACAAGGTCTCAACACGTAGGCCAAGCTGGCTTCAAACTCATGATCCTCTTGCCTGACCTTCCTGCTGCTAAGATTACACATGTGCACCACCATCCTTGGCTCGAGGCTTGATTAACTGCTGTCAATTAAGCCCTCAGATATTGTGGCCTAACAGAGGGAGTGTGGTGGTCAGATGGCCAGCTGCAACTCACCGGGATGGATGGAAGCAGAGACTGACATTGCTGACCACGAGCAAAGGAACGGGTTCCACAAAGCATTCCTCAGGACCAGTTATTAGATCATCCTTATGGAAAACAAGCAGCTCGGGGGAGGGCTGAGCTAGGAGTGCTTTTTTCTTGCGAACAAAAATCCCTGTATTACCGGGCACAGGTGGCTTACGCCTGTAACCCTAGCTATTTAGGAGGCTGAGATCTGAGGATCGTGGTTCAAAGCCAGCTCGGGCAGGCAGGAAAGTCCATGAGACTCTTATCTCCAATAAAAACCACCAGAAAACTGGAAGTGGGGCTATGGCTCAAGTAGTAGAGTGCTGGCCTTGAGCTAAAGAGCTGAGGGAGAGCGCCCAGGCCCAGTGCCCCAGGACCAACAACAACAACAAAAAATCCCTGTATTGTTCAGCACACATCCCTGCGTCCCTGACTGAGACAGCACTGGGCGTGGAGGGCTGGGCTGGGCTCAAGTAACTATTAGGGAAGGTAGGGCTGCCTGGGCCTGGAGAAGCAGCTGAACAAGCTTTACTGCCAGGGCAGCCAGCTAGGCCTGAGCTCTAAACTGGGCCTCTACCCTTTGTCTCTGGCAGGAACCACAGGGATCACCCTAGGGCTTGCTCAGCCAGGAAGGAATGCAGCTGTTTGGGAACAAGCTCCTCTGGATATCTCCTGTTGCCTGACCTCTCTGGAGCCACATGAAGAAACCCCACTAGCTTACTACTCCCGGTAGCTTAGGATGAAATTACACTTATTTCCCACAGCACCTGGTACCGTACTGAAAAACAGCACGCAAACAAGAAAACCACACTGAAAGCCATTCGGAAAAAAATGAAGGCTTTGTCTAGATGCCCTACCTTGGCAGACAAATCCACGTACCTATCAAAAGAAGAAAAAAAATACACAAGGATGTGGGGGTAGACAAGGAGACAGTGGTTCTGGATGCCCGGCCACGCCATAGGCAAGCATCCTGATGAGGGGGAGGGGGCTCCAAGCCAAGAGCGGGGGTCCCAAGCAGCCTTTTTATGACTGTCTAAGCCCCACTTACTCTGTGCTGGGGCTGAAGCGAAAACTCACTGGATTCATGACCTTGTAAAACGGCAGAAAATAGAAACAAGTTATTTAAAAAAACAAACGAAACCAATTTCCTCAAAAGAGAAAGGGTTTCCAGGCCACTTTTTAAAGATTAATTTATTCCGTTGCCCTCCTTAGGAAAATTCACATTAGAAAGTCAAGTGAGTGAGCGGCTAACCCCACCACCCAGGCTCACAGAAGAACAGGTGTATTGGAAACAAATGCTAAGACCTTCTATGGGCACCCCTCCCCCTGCCTCCAGCCACAGAACACTGCCCTCTTCCTCACCTGCTAACCCAGCACCCAGCAAAGCCACAGGGCACAAGGGAAGTGGACAGGGCAGCCAAGAGCCTGGCTTCCGGGCAGAGGCGCTGGCACCACTTCCCAGCAAAAGCAAAACTAAAGAGATAATGTCCAGTTTCATAATGCTGCCATTCTCCTGGCCTTCGGTGTCACGGAAAAGGAATAGGCCTGGACATGGCGTGTCGCTCTGTGTGGGGTCAGGTGGCGTGGCAGGCACTCACTCCAAGGCATTCATCTGCTCAATGGCGTTGCGGACTTTCTCCGCAGCTTCTCCAAATTCTTTTAGCTTGCTATTAGCTTCCTTGGCCTGAAAATAATGAGGAGTCTTTCAGGCCCAGAGTGGGGCTCTCAGAAGGAGGGCTCTTGTTTAGCAGTGGGACCCCTTGGGTCTGCCCAAGAATTGGCAATCAAAATATTCACATGAAAGAAGCAAGCACCCTGAGCGTACGAGCAGAAAACGGGTTCCTTGAGTACCTAAGAGCTAGTGCACTGTGCCGGAGGAATGCACGGCCACAGGGAGCGAGTCCTGTCATTAAACTGCTTGCTAAGAATGGAAGGATGGAAAAAGCACAGAAGGCTTCCCTCTCCCCTCCCCTGAGCTGCTGCTGCTGCTCTCACCCTGCCTCACTGCAGGAGACTTGGCTTTAATGATATGTACAGATGATCGTGGCCACACAGGTGTAGGCCCACACCTATTAACCCAGCACTCAGGAGGCCGAGGCAGGAGGACCATGAATTTGAGGCCAGCCTGGGTTTCCTTGAGAGACACTGTCTCCAAAACAGAAGGCAAGCCAGGCGCTGGTGGCTCACACCTGTAATCCTAGCTACTCAGGAGGCTGAGATCTGAGGATCGAGGTTCAAAGCCAGCCCGGGCAGGAGAGACAGTGAGACTCCTATCTCCAATAAACCACCAGAAAACCGGAAGTGGCGCTGTAGCTCAAGTGGTAGAGCGCTCGCCTTGAGCTGAAGAGCTGAGGGACAGCGCCCAGGCCCAGAGTTCAAGCCCCACGACCGACCAAAAAAAAAAAAAAATGAAAAAAAAACAAAAACAGAAGGCAATACTTCACTGCTGGTAACACTCAGGCCTGCCGGTCTCTGGCACTTTACGCAATCTTCCTCACAAGTTTCACAAACCGTTCAGGAAAAAGGTTCTGTGTATCTTCACATTAAGCTCATTCCCTAAGCTCATCTGCATTCCAATTGACTCTCGTTCTATTTTGTTGCTTCAAAAACATGGAAGCAGGACCTGAATCAGAGCTAGGGCATGCTCTGTCTCCAGCCTCCCCAAGAGCCATGGGGCTATCTTAGCATTTACAAATACAGAGTCTGCCCCATTAGATGTGAACTTCAGACAAATAATTAATTTTTTGGTAATGCTCACACAAAATGTAAACTATGCTTCCACTCACAAATTACTCCTCTTCTTCTCACACATGCTTCTTGGGGCCACCTCTCTGTGACTCAGAGTTACTTCCTTCTCCCAACCCACAGTGGATAAGGGGCAAAGCAGAGCTGCAGAAGTCCTCCGGGTCTGGCTGGACCTCTGCTTCTCCTTCCCTTCTCAACATGGTGCTTCTTCTATATGGCCCCAAACACTCTGTCTGTTCCAATACCCCCACATAAGCACAGTCACATCAAGTCACTGAGGAAGAGGAGGGTGACCAAATGACAGCCGTTTCTCCACCAGCCCAGGAGCACATACTGAACACCTTTCCCAAGAGCTTGGGTCTTTCTACAGCCAAACCCAAGACCATGCCAGGACAGCTGTGTCTCTGTCCTTTGGTCCCATGCACCCGCCCTCGCCCTCGCCCTCCCCCTCCTCCCCCTGGGGCTTTGAGAACAAGTCCTCTGCACAGTCCTTCTAGTGGATAGGGTTTGTATCCCAAGGATACGTACAATTTTGTTCTTGGCTCTTTCTCTGTCCAGCTTCAAAAATTCACCCAGGGTTAATTCTTCAAACTGCTTCTTGACAGAAAGGAATGCACACCCAGATGAATGCTTCTTATGCTCTTCTCTAGAAAAACCAATACACACATATGTCAGCAAAACAGCAAGGGCAGCCGGGCACTGGTGGCTCATGCCTGTCATCCTAACGACTCAGGAGGCTGAGATCTGAGGATCGAGGTTCAAAGCTAGCCCGGGTAGGAAAATCTGTGAGACTCTTATTGCCAATAAACCACTCGAAAACCAGAAGTGGCACTGTGGCTCAAGCAGCAGAGCACTTGCTTTGAGCTGAAGAGTGCAGGGACAGCACACATGCCCAGAGTTCAAGCCCTGCGACCGACCAAAAACAAAAAAACAAAAAAAACAGCAAGGGCTCATGACCAGATCCATTCCCATCACCCTCAGCCATCTCAGGGGCCCATCCAGCCTGCTTGAAGACTAAGGTGTCAGGCACAGCCCCCACACTCTGTTCTGTATGTGCTTCCTCAAACCCGGCAGCTAGACTATTCTATCTAGAGTCTCTTAGCAAGTCAGAAAAGTATCGTATGGTTCAAAACACAGAAGAATTATGACTTGAAACCTTCTAAAGTTCTCAAGGAACCATTGGAAATAACTTCACAGGGATGCTCCCATTGTGCACTGGCTCAGAGCAACGCTGAATTTAGCAGGTCCCCCGAGGGTTTCCTCTCCTTCTTACCCCCTTCTCTGCAAAAGGAACAGCCCTTGATAGCAGACATCACTGTAACCAGCTCAGAACTAGAAAGTAAAGGCAGCCACACAAGGTACAAAAGAACAGGCAACGTAACTACAGTGGAAAAATGTCATGATGCTTGGAAACAATACTGATGTTTCCCACTGATTTCTGGTGTAACCACCTGGCCATCTCATTCAATACCTGGTCACAATAGGGGAGAAACAACATTTCTGACAAGAGAAACAACTGGGGAATTCCTCTGGTGTGTGTAGGGGGGAATTAATGCTGTGGAAGCAATCAATTTTGACAGAAAAAAGTTGAGAAAAGAATATAGAAAGAGAAACCAGTGCCAGGCACCAGTGGCTCATGCCTGTAATCCTAGCTACTCAGGAGGCCGAGATATGAGGATCACAGTCCAAGGCCAGCCTGGGCAGGAAAGTCTGTGAGACACCTTACCTGCAATTAACCACCAGAAAACTGGAAGCGGCGCTGTGGTTCAAAGTGCTTAGGGACAGCACAGAGAGTTCAAGCCCCACAACCAAAAAGGGGGGAGGACGGGGGTGGGGGGAAGGAGCCAGCCCATGCAGAAAACTCTGAGAGGCTCCAGTTAACTAGAAAAATGCCAGCTTGGAGATGTGGCTCAAGTGGCAGAGTGCTAGCCCTGAGCAGAAATTGCTGAAAGTCCAAGAACTTGAGTTCAAGCCCTCGTACCAGCACAAAAAATAAGTCAATGAGAAAGTAAATTAATAAAAGTTCCAGAGCTGGGTGCTGGTAATCCTACTACTGTAATCCTACTACTCAGAAAGCTGAGATCTGAGGATTAAGGTTTGACACCACCCAGGCTAGAAAGTCCATGAGACTCTTATCTCCAATTAAGCACCAAAAAAGCTGGAAGTGAAGCTGTGGCTCAAGTGGAATGCTACTCTTGAGCAAAACAGCCCAGTGACTGTGCCTAGGCCCTGAGTTCAACCCGCAGGACCAGCACACACACACACACAGTAATAAGTAAAAATCCAAGTTGCAAAAGGCACCAGCAGATTCCTGGGAACCCACAGGCTGGAGTTTCAAATGGCGCCAAACACTCTATAGGGATGGGCCTTTAACATTGAAATCAGATCTGGCTAGGTGCATGAAGATGAAGCTATCCCCAACAGCTGGCTAAGGTGTAGGTAAGGTTAGGCAGAATCACCCGAGAAACTCAAACCCCACGCCCAGTTCACACGAAAGGCTTCCGGTGGGAGCCAGGGTCCCCAGGCGGCCCCACCGAGGCTGGTCCGGGAGGACTCACATGGGGTTGTCATCGGGCTCCCAGCCTTCCAGCTCCTTTAAACAAAAGAAACACTGAGCCAAGTCAGGCTCGTTCTCGGTGGGGCAGTGGATGAAGCCGGCCTCGGCCATCTGCAAGAAACAGCAGTTAGAACGGGAGTGGCGGCCACCGCGGGGCGGGCAGCCCCCGACGAGGGGCCCCGGGAAGGCCGGCCGGGGTCGGGGTGGGGCCGGGGTGCGGCCGGGGCCGGGGCCGGGAGGGGTCCCGGGAAGGCCGGGGCCGGGCCGGGAGGGGCGTGGCGCCTCGGCCGGGCCGCGGCGGGGCGGACCTGGGGGGAGAACGGGAGGCCGGGCCGGCTCACCCGCTCCGGGGTACAGGAGCAGCCCTCCAGGAAGGGCCAGTTCTTGAACGTGGAGAGGCGGTGGTCCTTGAGGTACAGCTGCCAGGCCGGAGGCAACGACGGAGCTCCCATGGCGCCGCCGCCGACCAGCCGCGACGTTCAAATCCGGCGGGCGGCGGCGCGGCGCGGGGCCTGCCGGGAGCGCCCCGCCCCGAGGGCCCGCCCGCGGCCTGCTGGGAGTGCCCGGCGCGGGGCCTGCCGGGAGCGCCCCGCCCCCGTCCCCGGCCTCCGCGCTTGGGCTTGTGGGAATAGCCGTGCGGTTCGGGCGGCGGCTCTCGGTCTCCCTCCGTCCTCAGGACCGGCGCGCCGGGCTCGGGAGCCGCCCGCGGTGCCGCCGTCCCCCCGGCGCCTCGCGGGGGCTGGCGGGCGCGCGCCGGCCGGGGGATCCCCCGCTTCCCCACACCGGAAGTGCTCGGCCGAGGTGCCGGGCCCGGCGGAGGCCCAGCCCGCTCCCGCGCGCCGGAGGGCCTGTGCGGACGCCCGCGCCCTGGTGAGGGCCGCACCTCCCGCAGGTTGGTCCCCCGCCAGCGGGCCTGTGGGAGGTGGTCAGGCCGCCCTGGGAGCGGCCGGGGCCTGCGTGCTGCTGGCCCGGAGCCCTTCTGCTCAAGGCCGTAGCGCTCTGCCCCAGCCACAGCCCCACCTCAGCCTCTTGATGGGTAGTTGTAGGTAAGCCTCCTGGTCAAGCCGGGCGCTGCTGGCTACTCAGGAGGCCGAGCATCGTGGGTCAAAGCCAGACCGGGCTTTGAACCACCCCAAGCCGGAAGTGGAGCAGTGGCTCAACGTGGTAGAATGTCCACAAAAGCTCAGGGACAGCAACCAGGCCCTGAGTCCAAGCCCCAGGACCGGTTAAAAACCACACAAGAAAAGGCCTCGTGATCTTTCCTGCTCGGGCTGGCTTACCTGAGCTTCGATCCTAAGATCTCAGCCTCCTAAGTAGCTAGGATTAGAAGCATGAGCCATCTTTGCCCACCTTGACACAGGGAGCTTTTTCTTTTAACGGGTTCAGGGCAGTGCTAGTTTACCAAAGGGTATGAAATCATCCTGATAGGGAAACAGTTGTGTGTAGTGGTGTCCTGACCCAAGTCGTCGGGCCAGTGTCACAAGTGGTGAGCAGTGTCTTGCTTTTCCTACACCATGATTGACAGCAGCTGGAAAACAGCACATTAGATTCATGCTTATTCTAAACATTGCCCCCTCCCCTGTAACTTTTTTGTGTATGTACTTATATAAGCTAGAGAGTTAAACAGCAAAAGATCTTTGTTTTGGGCCTGTTTGATATATATGTGAAACCATGTTGTCCAAAAATAAACGGAATTTTATTTTGCTGAGTTCTAACAGCAACAAAAATGTCCTGTTTTATAAGAGTAAAGCACATAAACAGTGAAGAAGAAGAAAAAAGTTCTAATGAAAAGCCAAGCATGGTGATACACAGCTATAATCCAAACTCTGAGAGGTGGAGACAGGACGATGAAGAATTCAGACCCAGCTGGGTACTGGTGACTCACACTGACCAGGACAGGAAAGTTTGTAAGACTCTTGCATCTCCAGTTAACTACCAAAAAGCCAAAAGTGGAGCTGTGGCTCCAGTGGTAAAGCTCCAGCCTTAAGTGAAAAAGCTGAGTTCAAGCCCAGTACTGGCACAAAAAGAAAAAAAAGGAATCTGAGGCTAGCCTGAGCATCATAATGAGTTCCTGGCTAGTCTGGGTTGCATAGGAAAGGCAGAAATGTGTTACTCAGAACCTCTAGCTCATCTTCAAAGGCTTTTCAGCAACTTTTTTTTTTTTTTTTTTTTTTGTAGCGACATTGGGGCTTGAACAAGGAACTTGGGACAGTTCTCATTTGTCTTTTTGGATCGTGGCTGGTACTAAACCACTTGAGACATATCTGTAGTCCTGTAGTCCAGCTTCTTTTTCCCTGGCGATTGAAGGTAAGTCTCACACTTTTCTGCCCTGGCAGGTTTCTACCTTGGTCCTTATCTCAGCTTCCTAAGTAGCTAGAATTACAGGAATGAGTCCCTGGCATCTGACTTCAGCAACTTATATGTCCTTACAGATACTTGTACATGAGTAGGGATATACTCTATGCTCTTATTTGGTACCTTGCCTACTCAGGTAGCAGGAAATCACAGAGAACTCAAACTCTGACATGCCTACTGACCTTAACCCATTTTCCTCCAGCTCCCTTTACTATGGGACTTGAACAGCAGGAGATAAGCATATGCAAATGTGCAACTCTGAGTAGGATACACTTTGTTGGAGAGATGGCTAGAAAATGCATGTACTCCTTTTCAAAGTGTTTGTGCACAGTTAATCTGTCCACCAAAGAGATTGTGTAAACTACACCCATCTCAGCCATAATCAGGGAACATGGCTTGCTCTGCCTTGTCCCTACGGGTGCTGACCCTGCCTCTTTCCTCCCTAGCACCCACCAATACTGACATTTATTGCAAAAAAGTTACCATCCAGAATCAACTCCCATCAAGCAAATGGATTCTTGTCATCATTTCCTGTTTGACACAAGTAAATTCCAGTTTTTTCATCTTTCACTGAAAACTTGAGTTGCTTAGATCTTTTACTTTAAATTAAAAAGTTTTATTGTTACTTCTATACAACAGTAATATTTAACATTGGTAAAATGTTTACCAAAATGTCTTGCTAGGTGCTGTTAGCTTACTCCTGTAATCCTAGCCACTCAGGAGGCCACGATCTAAGGATTGTGGTTCAAAGTCAGCCTAGGCAGGAAATGCCATGAAACGTAGTCACTTAACCATCAGAAAAGACAGAAGTGGAGCTGTAGCTCCAGTGTTGGAGTACTAGCCTTGAGCAAAAGATGCTCAGGGACAGCACCCAGGCCCTGAGTCCAGGCCTCAGGACCAGCAAAAAATAAAAACTTAGAAACACCTGAGGCTTGTATCAAGTTTAGCAGACATTACTATGCAGCTTTAGCTGTTACCAAATTTTGTTTTTGTTCATCTGCCAACAGCATGAATTTGATAAGCTGGTAGCTTGGGTTTATTTTTCAGATTAACAAGAACATTGTCAATTTTGTGAACCTCTCACTGGATTTAGGTCCGTGGATCCCAGCCAGAAAGTTCTTGGTCTTGTTCAAGAATTTAAGGACACAGAGGAGGACTCTGCTCTCTCTGGAGAGGACAGTGAACAGGCTTAGGAAGGAGCTCAGCTGGAGGTCCCAAGACCTCAGGCTTCTGTTGGAGTCTGAGGACATGGAGGTAGTCAGCACTGGGGAACCAGCTATGTATCACTCACTTCCAGAGTGACATATATGTCATCAACTCCTCCCACTTACTGGTGGGGGAAAATCTGAGCCTTACATGCTCAGAGACTATCAAAGACCACGGGGTGGAGTGGGGGGCTAGCATAAGGTTGTGCTACTTTGATTGCCTATTGTCGTGCAGAAAGGTCAAGACTATTTGATGTTCCCAGAGGTCTTGTTTACCCACAGCACTGAATAACAGCATCCATTTTGATCTTTGCCCACCAGAGTACACAATAGCTTGTTTTCATTGGTCTGTCTGATGGAAGTAGAGCACCTCTTGGGGTCAGTGATTTCTTGCCTGGGATTTGTCCAAGCCTGCTAGTCCTGTGCTGTCCTTCCTGGTGGCTTCCTTTTGGTTGGGAAGGGTCTTAGATTTGAGGCACCCAGCTTCACAGGCACACACACTCATTGTTGTCTTTTGACTTCTGGCATGTTTTTTTGTCCAGAAAAAGATTGAGGGTTGTTTTTTGGTGCCAGTCCTCGGGCTTTAATTCAGGGTCTGGATGCTATCTGGAGGCTTGTTTTTGCTCAAGACTAGCACTCTATCACAGTGCCATTTTTGGTTTTTTGGTAGTGAATTGGGGATCAAGAATTCATGGACTTTCCTGCCTGGGTTAGCTTAGAACCATAATCCTCAGATCTCAGCTAAGATTACAGGCATAAGCCACCAACACATGGCAAGTTTGAGATTTTTACAGTCATATTTATTTCCTTTCTGACCTCAAGTTTTTGTGTACTCTGAAAAGCTTTTTACACTCTAAGGTGATTTACAAAGATATTCCTAAAAGATTTGGGTTTTTTCCATGGTCTGGGTTTTTATACTGAAGTCTTGGCCCCCTGGGGAAGAAAGTCAACGAGGAAGAGCTGTGGAAAGGGTTCAGATTTATGTTTTCCAAGGTCTAGCCAGTTACTCCCATGTTGTTTATTTAATAAATTTCTTTACGTGGTTGGACCTATGTCGACATGCTGGATTCTGTCTGTTGAGATACCTGCCAGGGGATTTGATAGCTGAACAGATGAAGGCCCAAAGCCTTAGGAGGAAACCTGGAAGGCACAGAAGTCAGGGTGCCGTCCAGTGTTAGGAACAATCCAGGGGTGGGGTGGGTTCAGGATGCTGGGCAGCCAAAGAATTTCCAGCAGGCCATAGGATGTCCTGCTACAGCTAGAAAGCAGTTTGATTTGCATAAAAGCAAAAATGAAAATATAAATACAATTTGTAATTATGGAAGGAGAGCGGAGACGCAGCTGACACCACTGCATGCTGAGGCCTGGGTCTCCAGGAGAGCCCCTTCTGCACCCAGAAGACGGGGGCCAGGCCACCGCCATGGCAAGCTCACAGGAGAGTGAGGGGAAGACCTGCCAGTTGTGACAGGAAAGCCTTGAATAGAAAAAAAAAAAGAAGAAAAGGGGGGCTGGGAAGGTGGCTCAGTGGTAGAACACATGCCTTGCATGCATGAGGCCCTGGGTTCGATTCCTTAGCACCACATAAGGAGAAAAAAAGCTGGAAGTGGTGCTGTGACTCAAGTGGTAGGGTTCTAGCCTTTAGCTGAAGAGCTGGAGGACAGTGCTCAGGCCCCACGACTGGAAAAAAAGGAAGAATCCACACCAGCTATTGCTGGCACAGATTTGAACTCAGGGCCTTACAATCACTTGTCTGTCACTCTACCACTTAAGCCTCATTTCTAGCCCAGCTTATTGCTGGTTATTTTAGGAGTTCCTCAGATTTTCCTGTCGGGCTGGACTTGAGCCATCATCCACTAAATATCAGTCTGCTGAGTAGCTAGGATTAGGTATGAACCACTAGTACTTGACTCACACCAGCTGTTGGGAAACAACGACTGTTTGCAGAGCTCATCACAGAGGTTGGCTGGGTCTGGTGGAGAAAACATGTCACACAAGTGCTGGTGCATGCTACTTGTCTGGAATGCTTTTGACTCAAGGACTTCATGGCAGTAGTTTAGAGGCACACAGGCGTGAAGGCTCCTTTTTTTCCTGGGGCTTGGGCAGAAGTTCACAGCTAGTGCTCTGCCACTTGAGCCACAGTTCTACTTCTGCCTTTCTGGTGCTTAATTGGAGATAATCATCTCATAGGCTTTCCTACCTAGGCTGGTTTCAAACCATGATCCTCAAATCTCAGACTCCTCAGTAGCTAGGATCAAGGTATCAGCAACCAGTTCCTAGTTTAAAACTCCTTATTCACTCCCCCCCCCACACACACACACATATGCTGAGCAAACACTCATCCTCTTCCTGGCCTGGCCCCAGCAGCTCCGTTTTTGGTATTCATAGCTTCCACAAGTCACTCCAGAGAGAAGTCATTTTGTCACACCCTGTCAACAGGCAGAAGGGCCAGACATGGCCAAGTGGTGGCTTCAGGCATCTCAGCTTGAACTGTGGATATCGCCTGAAGCTTCTTCAAGGCTGGGGCCAGGGGAACGTGGAAGAACATTAGCCAGATTCACAGCAGGGAGCAGAACCTCAGAGCCAGGTGGGCAGGTCAGTGCTGTCCCTTTACCTCCAAAGGCTTTCTGGGGAGCAGAGGGCTTGCAGTCCTACTGAAGATGGTTTTCAGAATAATCTACAGTATAAGAAAAGACGAGAGCCCTGGAACTGGAGTAACAGCTTAAACAAAGGGGTATTGTTTCTTAGGGTTTTAAGTTTTTATGGGTGTTTATCCTGTGAAAGAAAGACAAAGAAAAGAAAGCTGGGCACTGCTGTCTTACACCTGCAGTCACAGCTTAGGAGACTTGAGATGTGAGGATCACAGTTTGAAGTTACCCTGGGCAGGAAAGTTCATGGGACTCTTCTCTCCAATTAGCCAACAACAAAGCCAGAATTGGAGTTGTGGCTCAGGTGGTAGAGTGCCCAGGTCCTGAGTTCAAGCTCCAGGACAGGGCTCCCCCAAAATAAAGTAGTTGGCTGGGAGTGTAGCTCAATATAGAGCACTAGCCTGGCATGGCCCTGGCATCTAGCCTCAGTATCACACTACAAAAAAAACAACAACAAAGCAACAAAAAACCCAGTGGTGCTGTGGCTCAAGGGGCAGGTAGAGTGCTAGCCTTGAGCAAAAGAACCCCAGGTAGCCAGGTGCTGGTGGCTCATGCCTGTAATCCTAGCTACTCAGGAGGCTGAGATCTGAGGATAGCGGTTCAAAGCCAGCCCGGGCAGGAGAGACCGTGAGACTCCTATCTCCAATAAATCACCAGAAAACCGGAAGTGGCGCTGTAGCTCAAGTGGTAGAGCGCTCGCCTTGAGCTGAAGAGCTGAGGGACAGCGCCCAGGCCCAGAGTTCAAGCCCCACGACCGACAAAAAAAAAAAAAAAAAAAACCCAGGGACAGCGTGCAGGCCCTGAGTTCAAGTCCTAGGACTGGCAAAACAAACAAAAAAAACCACGCTGAAAAACCAAGACAAAAACAAGCTAACGAATGCCCCTTCCCCAGAAAAAAGCAAAAAGGCAAAAGATTAACTCTACATTTGCCACCTTCATGGCAAGTGTTGCTCTCATTTACCTTTAACTTTGGAGATGGAGCCCCTTGCTGTCACTGTGGGAGGGCCTGGCCATACCTGGTTGAGTCTGTCCTCCTCCCGGGTCAGATTCCAAATGATTTCGAAGTGATCCACGCTGGGCAGTTCTTCAAATGAGGCTTCCCACCCTGTTTGGCACAGTGTCTGGGTAGGAGAGACAAGGGAGATGAGGGCCTTCTGAGGCTGGGGTGGGGGAAGGTAGGAGTGGGGAGATGGTTCCCACAGTGCCTGGCAGGTCAGGACACAGGAAGTATTTAACAGGGAAAGTAATGAGGTCACATGAGCTTGACCACCAGCCAGATACCTCATAGAACTCCCAGGACTGTCGGTGGAATTCTGGGGAGTCGTGCTGACCCACAATCACCAGCATGGGGCAGGCAGAATTCCCAGGCTTCACCGGGGCCGCCTCCAGGTGCCGCTGTGGGCTGTTCCTCCGAGCATCCTCCCTGGTGGGTTGGGAGGGGGACCAGGGTCAGGACAGAGGCACAGCCAGCCCCTGGTCAGCAGGGAAGGGAGGGCAGGCGACTCACGGTGTCATGTGGAGAGGGGCATTCTGGGAGGTGGACAGGAGAGGTTCCAGATCATAGATTCCACTCACCAGGAAAAACCCTACAGAGGTAAAGGAAGGCTTGGGGACAGGGACCAGGTAGAGCAAGATGGGACCAGGTGAGCCTTCAGGTCAGAGAGGCAAGCTTGGGGGCGGGGTGGGGAGGGGACAGAGAGAAGGCAAAGACACTCCTGCAGCACTTGGAGCTGATGGCCCAAGGGCGCCTGCAGTCCCCACAGAAACCTTTGAGATTGGGTGTGACTCCATGCGTGGACCAGTTAACCAAGAGCATCATGGCAGCCAGCTGAGCCCCGGCTGAGTGTCCACACAGGAAAATGCCTCTAGATAGGTCAGACAGAGAGTTGGGTTTGTATTTCTTTCCCCAAGGCATCAGCGGCCCGGATTTTCCCGTGGACCGCAGGCCACAGGGGCAGCATGGCTGTTTCCACCCGCCTGGCACAGCCCAGCAGAGTGCTGTGGTGACACCCACTTGTTCTCTGGAAACCTCTTCTGCACGAAAGCGATGCTGCGGGCTACCTGGTCCACCATCTTGTCTATGGTGCCTGAACAAAGAGCAGGGACTGAGTCAGGATCCACTGGGAAGTTGTCTCCCTGCAAAGGAGCCCCCTGGCCCTTGAACTGGCAAAGCCCACCCTTGGTACCTTTGGGGGCAATGTCATAAGCCACGATGACCACGGCCACCCCATGTGCCGTCAGTGGGTTGACCATGAAGGCAGACTGGTCTTTACTGCAGAGACAAGAGGTAACAGTGGAGGCCACTTGGCCTTGGTCCTGTCCCCCCTAAGTCCAGGACACACTGTGTGTCATGGTAGGATAGGGGGAAAGCTGCGTCCTCATCATGTTGTATGTTAGCCAAGGGAACGCTGGGACTTTAACTTCTAAGCCTGGTTCCCTTGCCAGTAAAATCCCAACAGTTACGTCCCCTGTGTGCATATGCACGCACGCGCCGGTACTGAGGCTTGAACTCAGGGCTTGGACACTGTTCCTGAGCTTTTTGGCTCAAGGCTAGTGCTCTATCACTTGAGCCATAGCTCCACTTCCAGTCTTTTTATGGTTAATTGGAGATAAGAGTCTCAGGGACTTTTTTGCCTAGACTGGCTTTGAATCTGAACTGTGATTTTCAGATCTCAGCCTCCTGAGTAGCTAGGATTACAGGCATAAGCCTCTGGTGCCCAACTATGTGCCTTCTTATAATATTCCCTGCTTTTGAGAGCTTCAGATGAGGGGTTCAAAGATCTCTGCAGTAAGGTGAATATGTTGGCCAGAAGCAGTGGCTCACATCTGTAATCCCAGCTACAATCAGGAGGCAGGACTCCCTCAGAAAGTGCTAGAACAACAGAGGCAAACACTGCCTTTTTATCTAAGGGCTACCTTTTTAGCTATGTGCCAGTCCTGGGGCTTGAACTCAGGACTAGGCATTGTCCCTGAGCTTTTTTGCTTAAGGCTAGTGCTCTACCACAGATCCACAGCTCCATTTCCAGCTTTTTTTGGTGAGTAACTGGAGATAAGAGCCTCTCAGGCTTTCTGTGCCTGGGCTGGCTTTGAACCAAGCTAGGACCATAGGCATAAGCTACCAGCACCTGGCTGTGCCGTTCCTCTTTGAGCACTGAAAGCCCCATGTACTCTTGCTTCTGAGCACACTACTGAGACAGCTGGCCACTCTGGTTTTCTTGATCAGCAGTGGGCCAAATCCATCTCCCTCTGGGTGTGGTGTGAGTAGTGTTTCCCCAAAAAAGTATGTCCAAGCCAGGTGCCGGTGGCTCACGCCTGTCATCCTAGCTACTCAGGAGGCTGAGAGCTGAGGATCGCAGTGTAGAGCCAGCCCTGGCAGGAAAGTCTGTGAGACTCTGATCTCCAGTGAACCACTCAGAAAACCGGAAGTGGTACTGTGGCTCGAGTAGTAGAGTGCTAGCACTGAGCAAAAACAAGCACCTAGGCCAAGAAGCTAAATACTGAATATTTTCCATTCATTTACATAGTTATATATTCACGTGTGTGTGTGTGTGTGTGTGTGTGTGTGTGGAGGGAGAAGAAGAGAACATAAGCATAACAGGACTACTTGGGGGGGGACAAGAGGGAGGAGGAGGGGGTAAGAATGGTGGAGGACACATAATATGGAAACCCATGGTGTCTATGAAGATGAACTCACTGAAGGCAAGGGAACAATAGAGGTACAGGGGTGGGGGAACCCCAGGAAAGAGAGTGCGAAATTGGTGACTATATTATATACAAGTGTGAATGACGCCCACAATGCAGAAAAAGAAAAAAGAGAGGGAGACTTGAGACCCAGACACTGGGCTGTGGGCAGAGGACCCAAGAGACCACCAGAAGCGATGGGGGCTGGAAAGACCCCACCCTGACAGCCTGACCCCCGCAGCGCCCCATGCCTGACTCCTAGCCTCTGAGGTGTGAGTGTGTATACTGGTGTGGTTGGAACCAGGCTTGCTGAGTTACAGCCTGTACATGTGCAGTGAGGGGTAAGGAACACAAGTTTATAAAAGCCCAAACACTGAAGAAAGTTTTGAGAAAGCATTGAGCCCAGAGACCTCGCTTCTGATGGCGCACTGGCCACGTGCTAAACCTTGCTCCTGCGAGACCCAATCTGCATTCATCAGAACCCGCCAGCTCACCTTCCACTCTGCCAGTATCCTCCATGAAAAAATACGAAGAAAGGCAAAGCTGCAAGAAAAAACAGAGGGTCCTGGGTGGGGCTGGGCCCTGGGCCAGGCTGGGCCCTGGCCAGCAGCCCACTTTGCTTACCTTCAGATGCTGCATCAGGAAAGTAAATGTCTACTTTCTCCCCTTCCCCATCTCCATAGGGGACATCCAGCTGGCTCTTCCTGGTGGCCCGGGCTTTGCTGGTGGCTGCCTCAGGAAATGGACAAGGGATTGTTAGAAGCTCGATGAACCCAGGGCCTCCTTACACTTGCTGGACCACTTGAGCCACGCCTCCAGACCCTTTTGCTTTACTCCCTTTCCTTTTTGACCAGACTGACCTTGATTCTCCTTCCTCGGCTCCCTGTGTAGCTAGGATTACAGTCCTGAGCCACCACTTCTGGCCAGAAGGCTTCTTAAAGACCATTAGGTACCTGCCTACCTTAAAGAATTTGGGTAGACTTTTTTATGTGTGCCAGTACTGAGGCTTGAACTCAAGGACTGGGCACTGTCCCCTGGCTTTTTCACTCAAGGTCAGTACTCTACCAGTTGAGCCTTAGCTCCACTTCTGGCTTTTGGTGGTTAGCCATAAGTTTCATGGACTCTCGGCTTTGAACCTCAGTTCTCATATCTTAGCCTCCTGAGTAGGTAGGATTACAGGTACGAGCCTTAACCACCTATCTGTCATTCTTTTAGGTTAGAATGTTTAATGCTGTTTATGCTATTTCTGTTACACAGAAAGCTTTTTCCTACGAGAAGAAAAGAAAATAGGAGAATCTTTTAAAAACCGTGAATGATAAGTGCAGAATTTTGAATCTTGTTTTTAAGAATATTTTTCAGAAAATTGGGGCTGGGAAGGTGGCTCAGTGGTAGAGCGCTTGCCTTGCATGCATGAGGCCCTGGGTTTGATTCCTCAGCACCACATAAGCAGAAAAAGCTGGAAGTGATGCTATTGCTCAAATGGTAGAGTGCTAGCCTTGAGCTGAAGAGCTCAGGGACAGGGCCCAGGCCCAGAGTTCAGGCCCCAGGACTGACAAAAAGAAAAAGAAAAAAATACTCCTGGGCTGGGATGTAGCTCAGTGGCAAGCACTTGCCTAGCAAGTACAACGTTCTGGGTTCGAGCCCCAGTACCAAAAAAGAAAAGACAAAAAAGAAAAAAAATACTCCTTTCTTTCTTTATGGTACTGGGGATCAAATATGCCCTTTTGTGGGGGGAGGGGGCTACTGCGGATTGAACCCAGGGCTGCTATCCTGCTAGGCAAACACTTAACCTCTTCAGCTTAGCCTTTAGTCTTTTCTTTTGTTGTTGGAGGTGGGGCTTGAACTCAAGCCAGGGCACTGTCCTTGAGCTCTTTTGCTCAAGGCTAGTACTCTATCATTTTGATCCACAACTCTACTTGGAGATAAGAGTATTGTGGACTTTCCTGCTAGGGCTGGCTTTGAACCATGATCCTCAGATCTCAGCCTCCTAAGTAGCTAGGATTATAGGTATGAGCCACTGGTGCCTGGCTATTTTCAATTATTACCTAATAGACTCAAAGTATGGTAAAAACTGGGTGCTAGTGGCTCACACCTATAGTCCTAGCTACTCAGGAGGCTGAGATCTGAGCATCACAGAAGCCAGCCCAGGGCAGGAAAGTCTGTGAGCCGCTTTTATTTATTTATTTATTTTTGGTCGGTCATGGGGCTTGAACTCTGGGCTTGAGCACTGCCCCTTAGCTCAAGGTGAGCGCTCTACCACTTGAGCCACAGCACCACTTCCGGTTTTCTAGTGGATTATTGGAGACAAGAGTCTCACAAACTTTCCTGCCTGGGCTGACTTTGAACCGAGATCCTCAGATCTCAGCCTCCTGAGTAGCCAGGATTACAGGCTTGAACCACTGGCGCCCGGCTCTGTGAGACTCTTATCTCCAATAAAAGACTCAGAAACTAAGCCAGAAGTGGTGCTGTGACTCAAGTGGTAGAGCACTAGCCTTGGGCACAGAGAGACTCAGAGACAGTGCCTAGGTCCTAAATTCAAGCTCCAGGACTGGCAAAAAAAATAGTGTAGTAAAGGACCAGGCTGGCTAGGTTCTTTGCTGGACCATGAGGAGCTCTGGACAACAGGCGAGACATTAGCACACATCTGGCCAAGTGGTTTTGCTTAGAATATTCATGGGTCAAAATAGCCAATGCATGAAAGGATCAACAAATTATTATTCAACAGAATATTATTGGGGCATAAAAAAGGAATCTAGCTGGGTGCTGGTGGCTTATGCCTGTAATCCTACTCAGGAGGCTGAGATTTGAGGATCTATGAGGCTCTCAGTCCAAAGCCAGGGAGGCAGGAAGTCCACGATTCTTTTTATCTCCAATTAGCCACCAGAAAACCGGAAGTGGAACTGTGGATCAAAGTAATAGAGAGCAAAATTTGAGTAAAAATGCTTCAGGGACTGTGCCCAGGACCTGAGTTCAAGCCCCATGACCGACAAAAAAAAAAAAAGGAATCTAGTTGTAATACCTGCAACAGCACAAATGAATCTAGAAGACAACTAAGTAAAAGAGCCAGACACCAAAGGACACCTATGGTATGACTGTCTACAGAGAACCTCCTCAAAGGAAAGGCAGTAGGGATTAGCAGGAGGAGGAATAGAAGTCACTGCTAAAGGGATAGGGTTCCTTGTCTTGTCTTTTCTTTTTTTGGTACTGGGGATCGAACCCAGGACGTTGCACTTGCTAGGCAAGCGCCTTGCCACTGAGCTACATCCCAGCCCCGATAGGGGTTCCTTTTGGAATGACAATAAGGTTTAGGAAGATGGCAGCGTTGGTCTGGCAACATTTGAGTATTCAAAATACTACAGACAGCTGTGAGCAAAAAAGAGAAAGCCAAACAAGAGCTCAAGTCCCCGACTTCAAACCTCAGTATTGGCACGTACATACACAAAAGCTACCAAACTGAACACATTAAAATGACAAGGTAAGCCGGGCACTGGTTGCTCATGCCGGTAATCCCAACTACTCAGAGGGCTGAGATCTGAGGTTCATAGTTTGAAGCTAGCCCAGACAGGAAAGTTCACAAAACTCTCATCTCCAACCACCAAAAATGCCTAAGTGGAGCTGAGGCTCAAGTGGTACAGTGCCAGCTGAGAGCATAAAAAGCTTAGGGACAGTGCCCAGGCCCAGTTCAAGCCCCAGGGCTGGCAAAAAAAAAAAAAAAAAAAAGATTGGGTTTGTATTTTGTGTGCCCATTATCTTTTCTCCTTCCTCCCCCCACTTTCTCCTCCCTCTCCTGCAGTGAATAGGGGAAAATCCTAATTACAGAGTCAACTAGCTTATATAGGCCAGCTGGGAAGGGACAGGCAGTGGCTGCCAGTCACAAGGTCCCACCAACCAATCTACACTGGTGATTGGTCAGGCAAGGCAAGATAGGAGTCATTGGGACAGGAACTGCATTTGGGCTGGGATTTAGGGTGTTTGCTAGGAGCTCTCCATGCTTCAAGAGTTGACATACTCCAGAGTATGGCTGCCAGGCATGGGGCAAGCTTGGAGCCCAGCACCGCCAAGGCCAAAACTTGTAAGAACTGGAGCTCCCAGGGGCTAGATGGAGTAGCACCGAAGCTCCGGTGGACATACAGTATTTTCAATTGTGGGAAAATACACATAACACGCTTCCATTTTAACCTGCTTTAAGTTCAATCAGATAATATCCACTTAATTTACATAGTCTGTAATCCACATAGCTTCCACCTCCAGAACTTCCTCTTCCCATTAAACATTAACTCCCCATTCCTCCTGCCCCGCCCCTGCCAGCGCTCCTACACCAGGTAAACATGATTACTTTAAGAACCTAGAAATACAGAAGAACCATAGTACTTACCCATTTGCATCTAGAATCTATATGTCTATATCCATATTTATATATCCCTGCTTTGATTATAGTTATAGATGTATATTTTTCTTTACTGTAAAATGAATTTTGACTAGCCAGGTGTGGGTGGCTTATACCTGTAATCCTAGCTAATGAGAAGGCTGATTTCTGAGGATTCATGGTTTGAAGTCAGCCCATGCAGAAGTTGGTAAGGCTCTTTATCCCCATTTAAACAGCAAAAAGCCAAAAGTGGAGCTGTGGCTTAAGTGGTAGAGCAGTAGCTCAAGAAATCTAGGTGACAATATCTAGGCCCTGAGTTTAAGCCCCAGCACTGGCTCTGGAGAACACACACACAAAATCTTGAAGAGAATGGAAGGAGGCACTGAAAGACCTAACCATTAATTTACCCGGGACCTCATTTTATTCTGGAATGTAACCTCTGAACTACTGCAGTCCTAAAGCCAGAAAATTCCACAAAAAGCTACGTGCAAACAGTCCTTGGAAAACTGCAGGTGATGTTTACCTAAGATAAGCCGGAGGTGGAATTGTCTGCGATTCCAGATATAGGAGCAGTGACCAAAATCTAACCAAAAAGTCCTGCAGTTCTGCACGTACTCCCTTGCACCACCCTTGTGACTTAACCAATAATTTTAAAGTACATCAACCCCTTGATCTGACCAATAATCCTTTCTAGATTCCTTCCAGCCATTGGACATGCAAATCATGTTTTAGAGATGTTTTATGATTCTCCTGAAGTGTGTGTTGATTTGTCAAGGAATGATATGATGATGATGATGAGTGCAAAGTCCCAGCCTTCCCCAAAGAGTGTATAAAACTGCTGCAAACCCTAGGTTGGGGCCTCTCAGCGTCACCGTCACCGGTTGTCTACTGTGTGTGCAGAGGACCGGCTAGCTCACAATAAACACCTCGCTGCTGATTACATCGATCTTGGTCTCTTGTGGTCTCTTTAGGGTCCCAAACTCGAACATTATAGCACACATCTGTAATGTCGGCTATGCAGGAGGCTGAGGCTTGGGAGGACTGAGCTGAGACTGTTCAGACTTTATCTCACAAACTAAAGGAATAAGGGCTGGAAGTGGGGCCTGTAAGCAAATGGCCCGGTCTGACCAAAACAGCAACAAGAAGGGAGAGGTGGAAGGATTGAAAAAAAAAGTGAATGCTACCACAGAACCTTTTTTGTGGTAGTAGGCACAGAATAGATGAAGCTCCGCTGTACAATTAATGTGCTAATAAAGCCTGAAGAGTTGTCTGAAAACAGCAATAACATCCCATCTCCAGGGAACAGTTATAACATCCCAAGTGGACGTGAGCTGGCTGAGCCCTCACCCGCCTCTTTGGCCTCCACTCAGCCCCGCAGCCTGGGCTCCTGAGCCTGAGCACGGGAGGCTGGCCCTCCCGGGGCTGCTCTCCCCTGCCCCCAGATACCGACGGCTCCCGCAGGGCTAAAGGTCACCCAGGCAGCCGCGCGGGGCCGCACCGTACCTTCGCTTCCCATCTGTAAGAAGGTCTGCAGGGCTTCCTGGGCTCCCCGGCGGACCACCCACTCGCTGGGCGAGTACTGCTTCTCCAGCTCCTGGGGGACAGGGACACAGCCAGGCCGCGGGAGGCGCGTCCCAGGCCGGGGCCGCTCAGCCTGGGACCCCAGACCCAGAGCTCGCAGCGCCCCACCGCCCGGGGCCAGGCCGGGGCCCGGGGTGTCCGGTGGCGCCATCGTGGGCGCGGCCCCCCGCGGGGTGGGGTCGGTCCGGGGGGGGGGGGGTCCCTCGGACCCGGACACGGGGCGGCGCGGGACCAACATCACGGGAAACTCAGCCCCCAGTGCCGTAAGCACCGACCCCGACGCTTCCGGAGGCCTGGTCGGCTCCGAGCCCCCTCCCCGAGCCCCACGCCCGCGGCCTACCTCGGCGGACAGGACCCTCCAGGACGCGTCCATGCTGCCTCCGGCGGCCGACTCACGAGCGCCCCGTTCTTACCCGGGGCGAGGGGCGGGCCACGCCCGTCCGGCTGGTGAGCCAATCAGCGGGGGAGTGTATTCCCGCCGGCTCCTGATTGGCCAGCGCTTCGCAGTCCGAGCGGGCTTCGGGTTTAAAGTGTGGGACTGCCGGCCTGGCGGGTAGCTTCAGGCGGCCGGCCCGGGGGTCTCGGCTCCCGTGACGTCTCCTCTCCCCTTTCTCGCTTTCTATCCTGGCAGCCAGCATGAGCTGCGTCACCCTGCCCACGGTGCTGCCCGGCTCCCCCAGCAAGATCCGGGGGCAGATCCAGGTGCGGGGGGTCCGTCCTGCGGGGTCGGGGGGCGGCCGGCGCCGGGGCGTCCCCGCTGACCTCTCCCTCTGTCCTAGGTGATTCTCGGGCCCATGTTCTCGGGGAAAAGGTAAGGGCCTTCCTGGGCGGGTGGGCTGCCGGTCGCGGGGACGCGTCCTTCCCGGCCGCGCGTCCCGGGCCAGGCCCGCGCCTTCCCGCCAGCCTTCCTCCCCCTCCCCCCGACCACCGCCTCCCCCTCCTCCTCCCCCCTCCCTCTCTTCCTCCCTCCTCCTCCCCCTCTTCCTCCCCCCCTCCCCTCCGCGCTGCCCTGGCCCTCGAAGCCCCCCGGGCCGCCCCCCACCCCCACCCCACCCCGAGGCCCTCCCGGTGTGGCGGGAAGGCTGCAGTTACTTCCCGCGCCCGCCCCGGGCCAGGCCTCGTCCCCACCCCCGCCCCGTCCTCGGAGGGTCGGACCCGGGGGAAGCGCGTTCCGCGGCGTGCTCGGCTTCCCCACGGCGGACCCCGGCGGCGCAGGCGCGGCCCTGGCCCCGGCCCAGCCCGCCTTTTGCTCCTCCCGGGTGGAGTGCCCGCCAGGAGCGCGGCGCGGGCCGCGCGGGCCTCACCTGGCCTGCGATCTTGCAGCACCGAGCTGATGAGACGCGTCCGGCGCTTCCAGATCGCCCAGCACAAGTGCCTGGTCGTCAAGTATGCCAAGGACACCCGCTACAGCAGCCACTTCTCCACCCACGACAGGTCAGCCCCGCCGCCGCCTGCCCGCGCGCAGGACATACCGCAGAGCACTGTACTCCGTCCTCCCACCCCTGGCCTCGAACACTAAGCGTTTGCAAACTTCTGGTGGCCTAGACTTGGCCATGCTGGGGGCTCGAGTCCAGACCCTCCCCCACAGGCCATCTGAGAGTCATCTCTGGTAGTCAGAGCTGGAGGGGGATTGGACGCTGCTGGCCTCTAATGGGAGTGTGGAGGTACTTGCCACGGCCTACATAGCCCCACATAGTCCCCACCACTCAGATCGCTCTGGTCCCAAGCCTGACACATGACACCCGTGGCTCCTTCCTATTGTCCTAGCTACTCAGGAGGCTGAGATCTGAGGATCACAGTTGGATGTCAGCTGATGTAAGGAAGTCCATGTGACTGTTATCTCCAATTAACAACCAAAAAGCTGCAAGTAGAGTTGTGATTCAAGTAGCAGAGCACCAGCTTCAAGTGACAAAGATAAGGAACAGTGAATGCTAAGCCCTGAGTTCAAGCCATAGAACCAGGATTACACAAGTGCAACACAAAGAATGATCTGGCCCCAAAAAGTCTGTCTTGCCTGCTATTGATGAGAAACCCTCTTTAGAATTTTCACCTGTGCAGAGGCTGCAACAGATTTGCTTGGCTTGAACTCAGGGCCTGGGCGCTGTCCCTGAATTCTTTTACTCAAGTCTAGTGCTCTATCACTTTGAGCCACAGCTCTACTTCTGGTTTCCTGGAGGTTAAATGGAGATACAAGTCCCACAGACTTTCCTGCCTAGGCTGGCTTTGAACCTTGATCCTCAAATCTCAGCCTCCTGAGTAACTAGGATTATAGGCATGAACCACCAGCACGGGCACCTTCACTGATTTTTAATTTCATAGTCATTTGTCTTTAGCAGGCCCCCTGTCTGTTTGTGGCCTTCTTGGTTGTGTGTTTATCTGCCTGAGCTCTGGGCATTTCTGCCTGTAACCTCTGGGCTGGAGTCAGCTTTAATTCCTTGGCAGTGGGTTTGGGACTGGTGTTGTGAGCCAGGGGCACACTTGTCTCATGCTCAGGAGCAAAGCTGTGCTGCGCCAGAGTGCAGTAGTGCATCCTGGGCTACTGAGAACAGCGTCCAGCATGGGTCCTGGTGGGAGCTCTGGGCTTGGTGAAGCTGGTCAGAGCGTAGAGCGGAGACTGCTCAGGGCTCGGAGTCAGTAAGGGCCTGCCTGGGTTTGAGCACTGCTTCCCGTGGGCTCAGAGATAGAAGTCTTTTTACTTTTCCACATTACTTAACCAAGGTCCCACCACACAAGTCAGGTGCCCATCTCATGGAAGCAGAAGACAACTCCAGATGCAGATTGTGGGTTGGGGCAGGTCTGAGGTTTCTGGGGGAGTCACAAGTCACCAGTGTAGACGCCTGACATCCACAAAGCGTCAGGGATGAGCCCTTGCCAAAGCCAGGGCCCGTGCGCTGCCTGACTTCCTCTTCTCGTGCCCTCCACCAGGGGAGGCTAGAGGGAGTTGAATATGCACAAAAAATCGTTCTGTGGGTATTTTTTCCCCAGAGTTTGGAGGTTATATTATCAAGAGAAGAAAACTGAGCAGTAGTTATGAAGTATTTAATTTTGTATAAATGCAGCTAGCTACACACCATAGCGCCTCCCTGGAGTCTAGTTCTGCAGATCAGGCAAAATGGGGACAAAAGAAAACAACATTGTAGGAAAACACAGAAACTACTTAGACAAGCCGAGGACAGCACACAGCATTCCTTCCCAGAAAAGGCTCTGGCTGTGGGGGCGGGGTGAGGGCCACAGCATGATTTATGATGCTGGAATGGCCTCAAAGGAGCAGACTTGGCTGGGTGGAGTCTGGGTGAGACAGCAGAGCTGCACCCAAGACCTCGAGTCCCTGGCTCTGCTGGCTGACAGTCACGTGATCTCGGAGAAACCCTTCAATCTGCTGGGTGTCAGCTGGAGGGGTTCTAGCTCTCTGGGGCTGGTTGTGTTGGCAGCTTCTCTCTGCGGAGGCCCGTGGGCTCCTCACCACACGTGGTCTTCTTGGATGAGCCTTTTCTTCAATTTAAAAAACAAAAAGTACTGCTTTGTTTTTATTTTGAGTTGGGGATTCATTTAGCACTAAACTACACTCCCAGCATTCATTCTCCCATATGTGAACTTATCATTTATGACAGCATTGATATTAAGATAAAAACCCAGGCTAAGTTAGGCTTGCAAAGAGTCTCATGGACTTTCCTGCCTAGACTGGCTTTGAGCTGTGATCCTCAGACCTCAGCCTCCTGAGTAGCTAGGATTACAGGAGTGAGCCACCAGTGCCTGGCTTTATTCTAAATTTAAAAGAAATGGAAATGTTTTGCCAGCACTGGCCTTGGGCTGGGGGTGTAGCTAAGGGTGGGGAGCTTGCCTGCCTGGCTTAGGACTCCAGGTGTCATCCTTAACACCACCGAAACAAGTCAGCCTTGTCTGCCCCTGTCCTGAAGGGCAGAGGAGTTTTGGAGCCTTCATTGACCTTTCCATTGAACATTTATTTATTTTTAGTTCACTGTGTGAAGTGAAGAGAGGTCAATGGTATTAAATAACTGCTTTTCTTTTGAGCTAAGGAAAACCTTTTGGTGTTAGTACTGGGACTTGAACTCAGGACCTCTTGATACTGGCTTTTTCACTGGTAGCTGGCACTGAGCCACACCTCCAGTTCCAGCTCATTGCTGGTTAATTGGAGATAAGAATCGCTTGGGTCTGAGGTGTCTCCAAACCTCAGTCCTCAGATCTTGGCCTTGTGAGTAGCTACAGGTGTGAGCCACACAGACCTGGCTAATCACTAATTTCTATCGGAACAATCCAACTGATAATAACTCTGAATCCATTCTAGTTTCACTGAAGTCTGGTTAAGATGAACTTGAGCGTCTCTGATGTTACTCCCTGTTGCAGCATTGTCTGTGACAGTAAAGAATATATAAATAAGCCATGTACTGGTGGCTCACACCTGACCTGTAATTCTAGCTACTCAGGAGGCTGAGTTCTGAGGGTCACAGTTCAAAGCCAGCTCAGGCAAGAAAGTCAGTGAGACTCTGATCTCCAGGAAACCACTCAGAAAACCCAAAGTGGTGCTGTGGCTCAAGTGGTAAAGTGCTAACCTTGAGCTGAAGAGCTGAGGGACAGCGCCCAGACCCAGAGTTCAAGCCCCACAACCAACAAAAAAACCCAAAAAACCATAAATACCTACATACCAATAGAGAATGGCTATAACAGCCTCTACAAACCTTATGGAGCAATGCATAGAAGAGGCCAAACACTCTGAGCATTTGGAGAGAAATGCTGAGATTCCTTTGTCGAATTGTCAAAGAGATGGTTACAGAGTAATAGTCTAGCAGTTTCTATCGGGGTCCTCGGGGTCTTGATGGACAGCACTGCAGTCTAGTGACAGGCTCACTCTCATGACTTGTTTGCCTTCTCTTCCCAGGAACACTATGGAGGCGCTGCCAGCCTGCCAACTCCGTGATGTGGTCCAGGAGGCCATGACTGTGGCTGTCGTGGGCATCGACGAAGGGCAGTTTGTAAGTCCTCTGTCCCCTTCTCCCCGTTGGTTTGGAAGTTATTAGTTCTGTGTCTGATCTTCAGTCAAGTAACAAGGTTGACATAGTTCAATTAGCATCTGAAAACCCTTCAAATCCCCCTGGCTAGTTTTTTCCTTATTGTCATAAGGGTTTATTTTACCTTTCTTCTACCTCAGCCTCCTGAGTGCTGGGATCACAGGCATCTGTACCACACCTGGCTCACTGTACTCATTGTTGTTTAACAGTTTAGTGTTGTGTCAGCACTGGGGCTTGAATTCAGAAACTCTGCTCTTTTTCTATTCAAGACTCTCGCTCTACCACAGAAATCACATCTCCATTTCTAGACTTGTCTCTCTGGGCTGGTTTTGAGTCTCCATCCTCAGCCTCCTAAGATTAAAGATTACAAGTGAGAGCCACAGCACCATTTCCGGTTTTCTGGTGGTTAACTGGAGATGAGAATCTCACGGACTTTCCTGCCTGGGCTGGCTTTGAACCTCCATCCTCCGAGCTGAGCCTCCTGAGTAACTAGGATTACAGGCATAAGCCACTGGCACCCGGCTTCATCTCCATTATTATCTGTAATAGAAATTTAGCTACTTCCTCCCTCCCCTAAAGAAGAACTTTAGTTCATTCAGTAAATGATGTATTATTTTCTTGTTGACTGCACAGCCTCAAAACTCACAATCTTCATGCTTTAGCCTCCCAAGGGCTGGATTATAGGCATGTGCCACCACAGCCAGCTTCAACAAATATTTACCACAACTATTATAAAAACCACCCATCTGCCCCAGGCACTGGGCCTTTGTTCTTCAAGAAGTTCAAAGTCAGCCTTGCCTACATGACTCACAACTATAATCCTAAATTCTTGGGAGGGGCTGGGAAGGTGGCTCAGTGGTAGAGCGCTTGCCTTGTGTGCCTGAGGCCCTGGGTTCGATTCCTTAGTACCACATAAGCAAAAAGAAAAAAGCCAGAAGTGGCGCTGTGGCTCAAGTGGTAGAGTGATAGCCTTGAGCTGAAGAGCTGAGGGACAGCGCCCAGGCCCAGAGTTCAGGCCCCACGACTGGACCCAAAAAAAGAAAAAGCTAAATTCTTGGGAGTCTGAGATCTGAGAAGCTAGCTCTTACAGGAATGAGTGACTCTTATCTCCAAATGACCACCAAAAGTGGTCAGAAGTGGAGCTGTGGCACAGTGCCAACTGTAAGTAGAAAAGCCAAGCAAGTTTGAGACTGTGGTTACCAGCTCAGCTCCTAGCTGCAGGGTCTTGCTCCATGTGAGCCTAGATCCTTCCAATTCTTCATACATGTAGGTTTTTGGATTTGGGCTTTTTTTATGCCAATACTAGAGCTTGAACACTCTGAGCCTGGCCTGGGTGCTGTCTCTTAGCATTTTGCTCCAGGTTGGCACTCTACCAGCCTTAAGACACAGCTCCACTTTTAACTTGTTGGTGATTAATTGGAGATGAAAATCTCACAGATTTTCCTGACCTCACAGGCTTCAGATGTAGATCCTCAGACCTCAGCCTCCTCAGTAGCTCAGATTTCAGGCTATCTGTGTCCAGCTACAGATAAGGCTTCAAAAAATTACAAAAACAATACTTCATTGTAGAGACCAGAAGTTGGCAGGGCGGATTCCTTCTGAGGACAGAGGGAGGATCCAGGCCTCTCCTGATTTGCAGCAGCCCCCAGCCTTGCCTGCCAGGCTTGGAGCAGGACATGGCTAGGGTGGGGGAAGGGGCTGGGCAGCAGAGACTTCTCCTCAGCTGGAGGGGTGTAGATGAGGAATCTGTGGGAGGGAGCGTCACTTTGTTCGTAAGCTCTGGGCTGTTTTGCGTTGTTGAATCTGGCTCTAAAAGCCAGTGCTCAGGGTGACCGCTCCCCCCTCTCCCCCTTCACTGGTCTTTCCAGTTCCCTGACATCGTGGAGTTCTGCGAGACCATGGCCAACAACGGCAAGACGGTGATTGTGGCGGCCCTGGACGGGACCTTTCAGAGGAAGGTGGGGAGCCTGAACCAGGTCTCGCTGAGGGCCAGGGGAGAGGGGGCGCCTCAGCAGACACAACACCTCAGTCCACTTGCATCCTTCTGGCCTGACCCAACCGACCAGGCCAGGGCTTGCCTGAGCCCAGGGCCTCCTTGGTCCGCCCGAGAGTGGGTGTGTCCAGACCAGATGCCAGATGCCAGCTGCCGCCGCCAGCTACTCCAAGTTGGCATAGGGACAGATCAGGCCGTGACGCTTTAGAAAGGCAAACTCAGAGCATTTTCCCAGGCTTGGCTGCTTCTGAATTAAAGGGTTTTTAAAAAGAGGTGTAGGGCTGGGAAGGTGGCTTAGTGGTAGAGCGCTTGCCTTGCATGAATGAGGCCCTGGGTTTGATTCCTCAGCACCATATAAGCAGAAAAGGCTGGAAGTGGCGTTAAGGCTGTAGTGGTAGAGCGCTAGCCTTGAGCTGAAGAGCTGAGGGACAGCGCCCAGACCCAGAGTTCAGGTCCCACAACCGGACCACCCCCCCCAAAAAAATAAAAGAGGTGTAATCCACACACCAGTGGCTCACACCTGTAATCCTAGCTACTCCGGAGGCAGAGATCTGAGGATCAAGGATTGAAGCCAGCCCAGGCATGAAAATGCATGACTTTTATTTTCAACTAACTATCAAAAGGTTGGCGGTGGTACAGTGGCTCAATTCGTAGGGTGCTAGCCTGGAACAAAAATGCTCAGGGACAGTGCCTAGACCCTAAGTTCAAGACCCAAGACAGAAAGAGAGACAGACAGATGGAGAGAGGGAGGGGGAGGGAGGGAGGGAAGGAGGGGGGGAGGGAGGTCTGTGCCTGGCTGGGTAACAGCACACGTGCTCTTCTATGGATGCAGGCTTTCGGTGCCATCTTGAACCTGGTGCCCCTGGCGGAGAGTGTGGTAAAGCTGACAGCTGTGTGTATGGAGTGCTTCCGGGAAGCCTCCTACACCAAGAGGCTGGGCCTGGAGAAAGAGGTAGCTCCAGGGGCCTGTGGCTTGAGTGGGCAGGGGCTCCGCCTGGGTCTAGCCTCTCTCCACTCATTCTTTGCATCTCTGCCACCAGGTGGAGGTGATTGGCGGAGCAGACAAGTACCACTCTGTGTGTCGTCTCTGCTACTTCAAGAAGTCCCCATCCCGCCCTGCAGGGCTGAACAACAAGGAGAACTGCCCCGTGCTGGGGAAGCCCGGCGAGGCCACGGCTGTCAGGAAGCTCTTCGCCCCTCAGCAGGTCCTGCAGTGCAGCTCTGTCCACTGAGGGCCTGAGGCCGCCTGCCGCCCCGCCCATCCACCCACCCCTCGGCCTCCGATGGGGCTGCTGCATCTGAGGAACACTGTTACAGGACAGGCCCTCCAGGTTGCCTGTTACCTCCTCCTGGCCTGCAGCTTCCCCTCCTGGCCACTGACATGACCAGCCGCGGGTTGGAGCGGGCATGCGCGGTGGTTCAGCCTGACTGCTGCAAGCATCCCCCCGGGCCAGGGCCGAGCCATGCGTGTGGTGACACCGGCAATGCCGGCCTCTTCCTCTTCGTGGCTTTCACTGCCCAGTTTCTCTTCTCCCTGGAAGTCTGTGCGCCTGTGCATTTGGGGGGATCTGTCCCCCCCCCCCCCACGGAGGATGGCCTGGACTCCAGCCCTCTCACTGCCCTTCGCGCTTGAACGTCCTTCCTACGCTTGGTGGTTTCCAGAAGGGCGGTGCATAGTTGGTGCTTCTTGTTTTACAGTATATGAAATTAATTAATAACGAAGACTAAAATTCTCAAGTTGTTGAGAGCTTGCGGCTTGCTGGCCTGGGCTTCCCCGGGTCCTCGGGACAGCTTCTGCGCGGTGTGGGTGGGGATTTCTTCCCAGATCTTTTTGTAGCTCTACTGCTTTCTCCAACCACAACCTTTTCCACAGAAATGCTCACGAAGCATGTCCTAAAGAGGAACTGTCGCCAGCGTTTCTGTCCGTCTGGCTTTAGGATGGAAATGGATAAATAGAGCCTGGGTTTCAGGTTGTTACCAGGTACAGGTACTTGGTTTTTTGTTTTTGTTTTTGTTTTTGTTTTTTGGGTCCAGTTGTGGGGCCTGAACTCTGGGCCTGGGCGCTGTCCCTCAGCTCTTCAGCTCAAGGCTATCACTCTACCACTTGAGCCACAGCGCCACTTCCAGCTTTTTCTGCTTCTGTGGTGCTGAGGAATCGAACCCAGGGCCTCATGCATGCAAAGCAAGCGCTCTACCACTGAGCCACCTTCCCAGCCCCATGGTACTGGGTTTTTTGTTGTGAGTGTGTGTTATCAGGGTTTGCACTCTGGGCCTTTTAGCTCAAGGCTAGTGCTCTAATGTGAGTTACAGCTTCATTTCCAGTTTCTGGTAGTTCGCTGGAGATGAGTCTCAGGGGCTTTCCTGCCTGGGCTGGCTTTGAAATATAATCTTCAGATCTCAGCCCCCTGAGTAGCTAGGATGACAAGAGTGAGGCTCCCCTGTCCAGCTCAGGTTATGTGAGAGACACTCGATGGTTTGGGAGCTAAGACCATTCAGCTGTGCCTTGGGAAGGAGACTGGAGCAGTTCCTTGGGGCTGGGGTGCTCAGGCTCAATGTTCCCTGATCTGGGCCACACGCACCCAGTGCAGCCGATCGGTTCCCAGAGGACCTCTGTTCTGCCTGTGCCCAGCAGTGCACCCATCCTCTGCCCCGTGCCACAGCTAGGAGTGGCTGGTGGTGCAGCTGAGACTCAGCTTGGGAAGAAAGCCCTGTTCCTTTGCACTTGAGGTTTTGAAATCACCTGAGTCCGCAGTTGGTGGCTGTCACTGCTCAAAAGAGGAAACTAGGAGTTACTTCAGGGGCCTGGCTTTCTGCTAGACTCAGGCCCACTCTCCCAGGGTTATTGAATAGGGTGTCCCGATTCCCAGTCACCCCTCCCATGGTACCCTTCTCTCTGCTGACAGCTGAGAAGGAAAGGGTTATGAAGAAAGGCACTCAGGGGGGCCAGCCCCTCTAATTCTAGAAAGGCAGTCACAGGTCCCTGGCAAGGCAGTCCAGAAAAATCTGTCTTGTTTACAAGCTGAGCACAGTGGCTATTTTGGGATGCCAGTGGAAGGCAGTAAGGGCCGAGACCCCAGGCTGAAGGGTGCTCTAGGTCTACAGAAGGGGTTCTTCAGAAGGCAAGTTCCAGGCTGGGGTCAGAACTCCACGACAGAGCACCTAGCACCTACAAGCCCCCCCTAAATCCAGTCCTACCCCAGACAGGCCCAACCAAGGACCTTGGCAGCTGAATGAGAACAACATTTATTCACCTCTGAACCAGTATAACAATGAAGGGCTGTCTCTCCCAAAGCTTCGTACATTCGAGCAGTGCGGGACTCCTGCCCTTCCCACACTTGCGGAATATTTACATAAAGCTGGGTGTTATCAGGCAAAGCCCCTGCCTGCCACCAGGGGTGGAGCAGGAAGGAAGCGCCGTCTGGTGCCCCCTGGGGTGGGCACCATGCCACCGTGCCTGTCAAGGTGGCCTGGGGACAATTGGCACAGTGGTGACGCCAGAGGATAAATGAGTGGGCACAAGGCCCAGCCACAGGGTGGAGATGGCCACGGGGGCCTGGGGTGGCAAACCTGAGTGAGGAGGGGGTTCCTGAGCCCAGCACCCCAGAGAGGCAGGTGTGAGGACCCCGCCCCCTTCTTTGGTAGAAAATCCAAAAGATTCCCCAGCCCCAGGGCTGGAGGCTGCAAGTTGCGCTGGGCGCTGTCGGCCTCAGGCTGCTGGGGGGGCGGGCACTGACAGTAAGGGGGCTGGGACATAGCTCAGTAACCGTACTTACATAGCGGACGCAAGGCTCTGGGCCAACCCCAGCACCACAAATAAAATAAAAAGCAGTGAGGAAATGTCTAACTAAAAAACCCTTTCTTTCCTAACCAGCGCCTCGCGCAGATGGCGCTGGGGCCCTGGGACACAGGCACTTGGGGTGGGCTGCGGGGAGATGTGCTGTCCAGCCAGTCGGCCTTGACAGGTGGGGGGGCAGAGGGGAGCCTGGCCCCAGCCGCCCCCTCCCCCAGGCCGCTCAGTACACAGGGGGCGGCTGGTAGCCCTCGGTGGTCTCCGCATTCTGGGTGAAGGGCGGCTGCTGGTAGTTGTCCACAGACGCGCCAGGGTAGGAGGTGTAGGCCGTGTTGGGGTCTGGAGTGGGGTCCACATAGTTCTGGATGAAGTCCTCCACTCCGGCCTTGTAGCGCTGGTAGGCCAGGGAGGCCAGCACACCCTGCATGGAGACCCCAGGTGTGGGCAGGCTGAGGGGGCAGCAGCGCACTCCCTCAGTCTTGTCTTTTCTACTTTTATCTATTGGCAGTGCTAGGGATGGGGGGAGGATCTCTGCACTTGCTAGGCAGCTACCACGCCAGAGACCACAAGCCCGCCTGCCCAAGTCCACTCACCCAGGAGAAGATGGAGAAAAAGCTGAAGGTGATGGCAGCCCGGGCTGAGTCAGCTCCCACCAGCACATGTTCAAGTTTGGTGGCTGACCATTGGTTCGTAAGGAAGCAAAAACCCACAAACCACAGGAAGGTCCAGAGAGCTGGGGAGAAGACAGAGAGGTCGGCTCCACAGAGGCACAGGAGTCTCCCAGAGCCCCCGGATGTGGGAGCAGCTGAAGCAGAGGTGGGGCTAAGGGGAAGGATTCTGGGGGGCACCCCATCAGGAGGCCAGAGCCCCACATTGGTGCCCCAAGACCATTGGGTTTCTGCGCCATCATGGTATATCATGGCCTCTGTTCTCTAACCCTCCCGAGAGCTCCAGCGCCCTCCACCGCCAGCCTGGCACTAACTGCTCTCCCAGGAGCCAAGAGGCGGGGCCAGGTACCTGAGAAGAGGAGGTCACCAATGACCAGGTACTTGCGGTCAGTGGCATTGCTGATCTGGGGGAAGTAGATATCGACCACAAAGAAGAAGGCTGACGCCAGGAAGGCCAGCACCCCGATGGCACAGCCGTAGCGACAGGCATCCTCGTTTTGATTGAACACACAGTACAACTGGGAAGACTCAGAGGTGTTGCTGTATCCTTCACCGAAGATGCAGGAGAACACAATCAGGGCGAATATCTGAGGGGAGAGCAGGGTGCAGGGGGTGGGCAGCCTGACCCCCACGGGCACAGCCCACACAAACCCATCCCAGGATTGTCACCAGGGACCCTGGCAGCGTGTAGGAACACTGGCCTGTTCCCTTCCCTTATTTTGTTGCTGGTACTGTGGTTTGAACTTAGGGCCTGGGCAATGTCTCTGAGCTTCATTACTCAAAGCTGGGACTCTTACCGCTTAGCCAAAGCTCTTCTTGTGGCTTTTGGGTAGTTAACCAGAGATAAGAGTCTCACAGACTTTGCTGCATGGACTGGCTTTGAACCAGAGCCTGAGATCTCAGCCCCCTGAATAGCTAGGTTTTACAGGCATGAGCCATAGGCACCTGGCTCTTAATTTTTTTTTGGGGGGGGGGGATAGGGTGTTGGTAACCCAAACTGTCCTGGAACTGAGATCTTCCTAAGATCTGGGATTACACATGTGTGCCACCATGCCTGGCTGCTGTTCCCTTCTGAGACCGGCACTCTTACCCCTTTGGGGCTTACTGGAGTTGGTGATGAGCAGACTGTTTCCTGGGCACTGCCTGACCACAGTCTCTCACTCCCGGGGACCCTGGGGATTCCCGGGCTGGGGAGAATTGGAATGAGCCCACCAGGGGATCTCCGGGAGGGGCCTGCTGCTTCCATCCGGGTGGCCTGCCCAGAGCTGATGTCACTGCACCAGGGAGAGGAAGGGTCATGGGCCGACCCCCCTCCTCACCTTCCACCCTCCAGTGCGCTCAACACCTCTGGCAAGCCACGCCAGGACCCAGGGCTCTGCCTCTAGGCCCCGCCAATCCTCTGGCAGCCTGCTTCTACAACCATTCTGCTTTCTTCTGTTTTTTTTTTTTTTTTTTTTTTTTTTGTCGGTCGTGGGACTTGAACTCTGGGCCTGGGCGCTGTCCCTCAGCTCTTCAACTCAAGGCGAGCGCTCTACCACTTGAGCTACAGTGCCACTTCCGGTTTTCTGGTGGTTTATTAGAGATAGGAGTCTCACGGTCTCTCCTGCCCGGGCTGGCTGTGAACTGCGATCCTCAGATCTCAGCCTCCTGAGTAGCTAGGATTACAGGGGTGAGCCACCAGCGCCCGGCTCCTGCTTTCTTCTGTTATCCTGTTCCCTCCCAGGGATTTCCAGTGTGTCTCTGGCCCACATGCAGGTCCTGTCTGAGCCAGACACTTCAGAGAGCCCTGCACTCAAGAGACCATTGAGGAAGGAGGAGGAGGGTGGGGAGTTCACCGGCTCAACTCCCTAGAGGAACTCCATGACAGGTCACCTTGCTTGCTCCTGGGTCTACAAGGCCACTCACCCCTCCCCCCAAATAAAAGGCATGGGTGAGGCTGGGGGCACCTGTTACCCGGGGGCCAGGCCCTGCCCTGCCCGCTCTCACTCAGGCTCTGGAACTGGCAGTCACAGGCCCCACCCCCAGCTGCGCGGAAGCCGGAACTCCAGGCGGACAGCAGCCTGACTGCTGGGCAGAGCCCCTGGCACTACCACCCTGTCCCACAGGGCATCTGTATCATCTGCTCCTTGGGCCGGCCAGGGCCAGGGGGCAGCGGGTACCCGCTGGAGCGAAGGCCCACCGCCTGGCTGGGCACCAACACTTGTCCAGCTTTCAGCTGCTTATCCAATGACATGGACCACTCCCCACCCCCCCCAGGCCTGGCACCAGAGCCAACGGAGAGGGCCCACCAGGGTCGCCTGGCCCGGGGTCACCTGGCCTCGGGTGAGGTGGACCGCAGCTGCGGCCTGCTCCTGGAAAGGAAGGAGGCCTATGCCCCTCGTGGGTGACCCCTCTGTGCCCCCTGTGGGTGACCCCCCCACGTGGCCTCAGGAGGCTCCCTCCAGGTGAGTGGGGGGGGGGTCAGCCACCTGCTCAGAAACTTCCCCAGCCCCTCCCCTGGGTGGCAGGCCAGGGAAGGAGGACCAAATGGCCTGGGGGAGGAGGACCAAAGGACCCGGGGGAGGTGGACCGCGGGGTCGGGCGCGGGGGAGGTGGACCGCGGGGCCGGGTCGGGGGAGGAGGACCCCGGGGTCGGGAGCAGGAGGACCGCGGGCCCGGGGGCCGGGAGCAGGAGGACCGCGGGGCCGGGTCGGGGGAGGAGGACCGCGGGGCCGGGGGAGGAGGACCGGGAGCAGGAGGACCGCGGGGCCGGGGGAGGAGGACCAGGAGCAGGAGGACCGCGGGGCCGGGGGAGGAGGACCGCGGGGCCGGGGGAGGAGGACCGGGAGCAGGAGGACCGCGAGGCCGGGTCGGGGGAGGACCGAGAGCAGGAGGACCACGGGTCGGGGGAGGAGGACCGCGGGGCCGGGGGAGGAGGACCGCGGGGCCGGGAGCAGGAGGACCGCGGGGCCGGGTCGGGGGGGAGGACCGCGGGGCCGGGAGCAGGAGGACCGCGGGGCCGGGAGCAGGAGGACCGCGGGGCCGGGTCGGGGGGGAGGACCGCGGGGCCGGGAGCAGGAGGACCGCGGGGCCGGGAGCAGGAGGATCGCGGGGCCGGGAGCAGGAGGACCGCGGGGTCGGGGGAGGAGGACCGCGGGGCCGGGAGCAGGAGGACCGCGAGGCCGGGTCGGGGGGGAGGACCGGGGACCGGGAGCAGGAGGATCGCGGGCCCGGCCGCGGGGTCGGGGCCTGGCCCCGGGACGCCGGCCCCACGCGCGCCGCAGGCCCCGGACGCGCGGCCGCCGCCACCTGTCGCGGCCGGCGGGCCGGCGGGCGGGCGGCGGGGCTGGCGCGGCGGGCGGCGGCGGGCCCGGCTTACCATGCACAGCGCGCGCGCCACCACCTGCGGCTTGGTCAGGAAGCTGCGCAGGTCGAAGGAGCCGCCGGCCTTGGCCGCGCCGTAGGCCCCGCTCTCCATGTCGCCGCCGCCGCCGCCGCCGCCGCCGAGCCGCCGAGCGCCGGGAACCCGCCGGGCGGCCCCGCCCTCCCGGCCCGAGCCCCGCCCACGGGGCGTGGCCTGCGGCCGCCAGGGACCGGGGGCAAAGTGCCGCCCTCGGCGGCGGCGGCGACGGCGGCCGGAGGCGGGCCCAGGGGCCTGCGCGGGGCGCGGCGGGGAAGGGGTGCGGCCGCCCGGGGCTCCCGGCCGCCCGCCGCACACTTCCTCCCCCCCGCTTCGCTGGCCCGCCGCCGCGCCGCCGGAAAGGGTCAGAGTCCTCCGGGGAGCAGCTGGGGCCCTGCCTGAGCTCCCCTCCTCCCGGAAGCCTGCTGCAGGCCCGCGTCGGCCCCCACCTGCCCAGGACCCAGGCTTAGGAGCACCCCATCCCCCACCCCACTCAGTTCTCCAGCCTAAGGCCAGGGGTGTCTAGGGGTGGCTGAAGGGGTGCCTGGCATGTGCAAGACTCGGGGTTCCAACACCACAAATAATAATAACAACAACCCAGGAAGCCCCTTCCAGGCTCCTCACCCCTTCCCATTCTTACTTCCCTGGGCCAAGGCCCAAGGCTGTGAAGGACTCACACTGCCACGTACCAAGATCCTGGGCAAACAGAATCCAGGCTCCTAATCCCAAAGTGACAGTCAGTTCACCTAAAAAAAAAAAAAAAAAAGGCTCATGCCTGTAGTCCTAACTACTCAGGAGGCTGAGATCTGAGGATCGAGGTTCAGAGCCAGCCCTGGCAGGTTTAAGAGACTTTTATTTTTGTTGGTCATAGGGCTTGAACTTTGGGCCTGGGTACTGCCCCTCAGCTCTTCAGCTCAAGGAGAGCGCTCTACCACTTGAGCCACAGCACCACTTCCGGTTTTCTGGTGGTTTATTGGAGATAAGAGTTTCCTGGACTTTGCTGCCCAGGCTGGCTTTGAACCGAAATCCTCAGATGATCTCAGCCTCCTGAATAGCTAGGATTACAGGCATGAGCCATCAGCATCCAGCTGAGAGACTGTCTCCAATCAACCACCAGAAAAACAGAAGTGGAGCTATGGCTCAAAGTGCTAGCCTTGAGCTAAAAGAGCTCAGGGACAGTGCCCAGGCCATGAGAGTTCAAGCTTTATGACCTACAAAAAAATAAAAAATAAAAGCCAGTGCCAGTGGCTCACACCTATAATCCTAGCTACTCAGGAGGCTGAGATCTGAGGATCGCAGTTCAAAGCAAGCCTGGGCAGGAAAGTCTGTGAGACTTATCTCCAAGGAACCACCAGAACACCGGAAGTGATGCTGTGGCTCAAGTGGTAGAGCACTAGCTTTGAGCTGAAGAGCTGAGGGACAGCGCACAGGCCCAGAATTCATGACCCAGGCCAACAGCAACAACAAAAAGGTATACCTGGAAAGGGACACTGGTGCTAGGCTGTGTGAGACAGGCAGGGGGAGGGGAACTGGAGGGACCATGTACAGGCTCCAGGAAGGATGTGCTAAGGGAGGTAAGGGATAAGGAGCGCAGTACACAGTACACGAGGGGAGCTGGTGGTGTGAGTACAGCCAGAGAACAGAGCCACCACAGGGGGAAGGAGGGGGGCTGGTCCTTCTGACAGTCCATCCCCTGACTCCCTTCCCCCCCCCAACATTCATGGGTGATGAGGAGCCACTGGAGGTGAGCACAGGCCCCCTTCCTTTCTATCCATCCCCTAAAATTCTTACGGCAACATTTAAGTGTGCTGAACTCCCCCAGGGTCTAAGGAAACTGGCAGGCCTTTCCCTTCCCCCTTCCCTCCTTTCTTCAACCTTCACATTCTCCTTCTCCCTTCCCCTCCTCTTCCCTTCCCTCCCTTTTTTGCCAGTCCTAGGGCTTAAACTCAGGGCTTGCTTGGGCGCTGTCCCTGAGCTTCTTTTGCTCAAGGCTAGCGCTCTACCACTTGAGCCACAGCGCCACTTCGGGCTCTTTCTGTGTATGTGGTGCTGAGGAATGGAACCCAGGGCTTCATGCATGTGAGGCAAGCACTCTACCACTTCCCAGCTCCTCTTCCTTTCTTTTTATTTGTTTTTAGCCAGGGTCTTGCTCTGTAGCCCAAGCTGGCTTCCTATTCTCAGTCTTCCTGCCATAGCTCCTGAGTAGTGAAATTACAGGTGTAAACCGACAAGCCTGCTTTTATTTGGATTGTATTTCATTTTTATGCTTATTTTCGGTGCTGGGATTCTTCTTCTCAATGCTTTTATTATGTATAGTAAAGATATACAACATGATGTGATAGATGCACAAAGACAGCGAAAGTCTGGAATGGAGCAAATGAATCTGTCATCACAGGGGCCACGTGTGGACCCCACATGCAGTCCAATTTTATTACCTCTGGTGCGCGTGTGCTTTAGGTCTCTGAGCTGCACACAGCACTTGTTTGCTGTTCTGTGTCTTCAGACCTACCAAGCCCCCACCACCCCCAAGGCCGGCTTCTTCCTAAGGGACTCTGGCCTCGTCTTCTGGTCCCCATCTTGATGACAAAGTAGCAGATGCTCTGGGTCCGGCAGCACACCTCTCTTTCACCTTCTGCCGAGGCCTCCTGGGGTTTTATGGCGTCAAGAGCCTCTGTATCCTGGGCAGGAAGACAGGAGGCTTACTCACCCCACTTAAACGAAGTGGGGTGCTGAATCACTGAGGGGCCAAACACTGGTCCCTGGTCACAGGGTCGGTGGCAGCCAGGTCTCTGAACCCCACTTTACAGGAGAGAAGAGTGAGGTGCCTCACATGGGAAGTTCCAGGAGGCAGAAGCATGGCCCTGGGGCAGCAGGCAGCAGGCAGAGGCTGGCCCTGCCACTTCACCCAGCCAGGAAGTGCTGGCCATGGGAAAGAGACTTCACAGGAAGTCCCGCCCCTGCTTCCTGTGCCACCTGGGAAAGTCTGACCAATGAGGCCTCTCCTGGCCCGCCCAGGTCTCAGAGGACCCACAGGAAACATGGAAAAAGCTGGGCCTTGTTAGCGCATGTCTGTAAGAGTAGCTACACCGCAGGCTGAGATGTAAGGCTAGAGGTGAAGAACCCCTGGGTGGGAAAGTTTATGAGACTCTTATCTCCAATTAGTCACCAAAAAGCTAGAAGTAGAGCTGGGACACAAGTGATAGACTACCAGCCTGAAAACAAGCAAACATAGGCACAGGCAGCTCACGCCTGTCATCCTAGCTACTCTGGAGGCTGAGATCTGAGGATCGCGGTTCAAAGCCAGCCAGAAAGTCCAAAAAAGTAGAAGTGGACATGTGGCTTAAATGGCAAAGATCAGGGATAGCATCCAACCTCTGAGTTCAAGCCGAGGACCAGCAGAGAGAGAGAGAGAGCGCCCCATCAGAGGCTAGATGACCACTAAAGAGCAGCTGGGGACCTGGGGACGGGGGACAGGAAACAGTGCATCTCAATGAATATCTTTGGGGTGGGCCTGTTGGTATGTCCCCCTTTCTCACGGCCTTGGTGGCTGCCTGACTTGTAAGCGCCGCCCACCCCTCCTCTCCGTCCCCTCCCCCCAGGTTCTTGGTGGTAGACAGCCACTCTCCCATTCCATCCCTGCGCAGAGCCACAGGGCTTACCTAGTCCAGCCAAGCATCCCAGAAGCAATGCCTGTGACGGAGACCAGGCTGCCGACAAGCACGCACGTGGGTCCCAGGGGCAGCTGCCCTGTGAGGGCGGCAAGGAGGCTGGGTTGGGCTGGCTGCCTCCAGGCAGGAGGCCTAGTAGGCATGGCTGCCGCCTGGGCCCTTTAGGCCGGGTCCCCTTCCAGCCCCGAAGAGCGCGCTCACCCGGGGGCACCAACGTGAAGGCACTGCTCAGGGCACTGATGCTGTTCTCAGCCTGGCACTGGTACCAGCCGGATGTCTGGGACAGCTGAAAGGAGAAGTTGGCAGGCTGCCCGTGGAGAGGCCTCTGCTGCATGCAGACTCGCCCGTCCTTCCTGACCAGACGGTAGGTGATGGGTGGACTGCCAGAGGACACCTGGCAGGACACCTCCATCCTGGGGCCGGACCCTCTGTCCCACAGGGAGAAGTTAGCTTGCAGCTGGGACACTGGCTCTGGTAGTTGGGGGGGGGGGGCAGCAGGGGATGGGAGGGAATGGCACAGACATGGTTAGAAGGCCTTATGTCCTGATCTGAAATGCCAGACGAGCCCAGGGCTTTGTGTTGCTGCCGCCTTCCCTAGGCAGCCCTCAGGATTACCCTGTGTGTCTGAGCTTCTAGCCTGCTGGCAGTGTGACCACACAATTACACTTTCGGTATGGTATATTTCAGGTTTCCAGACTTAGAAAATAAAAATACAGGGCACCTGGTTAAATTTGAATTGTAGACAAGCAGCAAGTACTTTTTCAGAAGCAGTATGTCCTATATGAAACATATCTGGCAGCTTCCATTACATCCAATTAAGTAAAAAATATTAGCAGGGTGCTGGTAGCTCATACCTGTAATCCCAGCTACTTAGGAGGCTGAGATCTGAAGATCATGGTTCAAAGCCAGCCTGGGCAGGAAAGTCTATGAGACTCTTATCTCCAGTGAACCACCAGAAAACCAGAAGTGGCACTGTGGCTCAAACTGGCATAGTGTTTGTCTTGAACAAAAGAGCTCAGGGACAGTGCCCAGGCCCTGAGTGCAAGCCCATGACCAGTGGGGGGCGGGGTGGAATTCTAGACTCTGAACCCTTATGTATTAGCAGCGATCCCACGCCTCCTAAATGCCACCCTACCCAATGCCCTCTGTGCCCTGGGGTGCTCCACTCATTATCTCGTTTTCAGGCCTAGCACTGGAGGCTAAGAGAGACCCACCTGTCCCCACAGCCAGTGTGGGTGGGATCTGAGCTCCACCTGTAGGGTTCCCACCTGACTCCCCCTTGGCGACCTCTCCTAGCATCCTTAGGCTGAGGGGCAGAGAATGGAGGGGAGCCCCCACCTAATCTTTGTCTAGCCATACAGGCCAGCAACACTTCCTGGTCCCCATTGCCCAGGGCTCTCAAGGAGAAACTCAGGGTGGAATGGGATGGAGCTAGGAAGAAGGCAGGACTTGGGGCTGATACAGGGCAGGGGAGGGGTCCTGAAACCGGCTTTGGCCAGTCTCCCAGAGCCTCCAGACAGGAAGCCGGAGCCCCATGAGTGGCTGAGAAATTGAACTGAGATGAATGACAGCAAGGGCCTGGGTTCGCCGGGTGCTGGTGGCTCCCATCCATAATCCCAGCTGCTCAGGAGGCTGAGATCTGAGGATCGCGGTTCCAAGCCAGCCGAGGCAGGAAAGTCTTTTTTATTTGTTTTTTAAATTTTTATAGGAGTCTTACCTCCAATTAACCAGCGAAAAGTGGAAGGGGAGCTGTGTGGCTCAAAGGGTAGAATGCCAGCCTTGAGCAAGAAAGCTAAAGGACAGTAGGACAGTGTCCAGGCCCTGAGTTCAAGCCCCAGTGCTGGTAGAGAGGGGGGAGAAGGGAGGGAGAGAAGGAGGGAGGGAAGGAGGGAGGGAAGGGATGAAGGAAGGAAGGAAAGGAAAAGAGAAAGAAGGGCCTGGTTTATTAGCCTCAGTTATGAGCCCACAGGCAGGATGGAATCTCGTGGGCACCAGTCTGGGCACAGCTTTGGGGCTGGCAGCCTGCCCTCCATTCCCACTATCCTGCCCTGGACCCCTCTAAATCCCCCAGGAGCTCCCCACTTGTCTGCCTCCCCTGCTCCCCTCTGGCTGGCCCCAGCACTCACTGGCCCACAGCTCCCAGTACATCTGCAGCCTGGCGCTGGGCCCGTGGGTGCCCGAGGCGGAGACGGCCTGGCAGGCGTAGGTGAGCAGGTCCGGGCTGGACTTGAGCGTGACGTTGATGTTGAAGAAGGCGGGCTGGTAGGTGTTTATCACCCTCCTGGCCACCACGGTGTTCTGTCTAGCCAGGAGGGAGTAGGTGATGGGCGGGGGTGCCTGCGGCACATGGCATGTTATAAGCACCCAGCGGCTTTGGGGGTAGACCTGCAGGACTTTGTAGGTGATGGAGATGTCTGGGGTGGAACCTAGGAGGTGGAGAGTCCAGGAAGGGAGGGAGGGAGGGAGGGAGGGAGGGAGGGAGGGAGGCAGGAAGGAAGGAAGATAGGAAGAAAGAAAGAAAGAAAGAAAGAGGAGAATGAGAAAGAAAGAAAGGTTGACTTATCACACCCCTTAAGAAAATGCTGGTTTTGGCTGGGAAGGCGGCTCATGGCTATAATCCTAGCTACTCAGGGGCTGAGATCTAAGGGTCACGGTTCAAAGCCAGCCCAGGGATAGAAAGTCCATGAGTCTCTGATCTCCAGTTATCCACCAAAAAAACTGGAAGGTGTAGCTGTGGCTCCAAGTGGTAGAGTGCTAGCCTTGAGCAAAGAGGAGCTCAGAGACAGAGCCCAGGCCCTGAGTTCAAGTGCCAATACTAGCACATTAAAAAAAAAGACAAAATAGGGCTGGGAAGGTGGCTCAGTGGTAGAGCGCTTGCCTTGCATGCCTGAGGCCCTGGGTTTGATTCCTCAGCACCACATAAGCAAAAAGAAAAAAGCCGGAAATGCGCTGTGGCTCAAGTAGTAGAGCGCTAGCCTTGAGCTGAAGAGCTGAGGGACAGCGCCCAGGCCCAGAGTTCAGGCCCCACGACCGGATCCCCCCCCCAAAAAAAGATAAAATATAAATGTCCTTGGGGTCCCTGGCCTCCCCTGTGCTGCTGGGCGACCTGTGTAAGTACACTGCAGTACGCAAGCGCTCCCGGCACGTGGCGCGCTGACAGGTGACATGCTCTGGGAATCTGACAGCTCCCTTGTAGCTGGTTGCTACATCACCTGACAGACAGTGGATTTCAGTGTGGGCTGCGCTGGCTCCTGAGGACTGCTGTGTCTGCTGGCATTTGTGGTTATCACCCTGGGGCTGCTCCTGGCATCGGCTGAATGGAAGCCAGCGACTCCCTAAACACCCACAATGCAGTGGGCAGTCTACAACGGAGAACCATCCAGCCCCAAGGCCAGCGGTGTGGGCTGAGAGCCACACAGAGTGGCTGGGCCATCTAGAATCAGGACCGCTCACTGGGCCTGCACAGATGTCACCAGCTCTGTCTCATCAGAGTGTCCACCACAGCTTCACCAGCACCCCCCTGATAGGGTGGGGGTCAGGGGAGTACTTTTCTTCTTTTTTGGTTTGAGAGCAGGACTCAAACTTGGTACCTGACTCTTTTGCTCATTGGCTAGTGCTCTACCAACTCAGCCATGCCTACAATCCATACTTTTTTTGTTGTTTTTTGGTCAGTCTTGGGGCTTGAACTCTGGGCCTGGGTGCTGTTCCTGAGCTCTTCTGCTCAAGGTAAGCACTTTACCACTTGAGCCACAGCTCCACTTCTGGTTTTCTGGTGGTTTATTGGAGATAAGAGTCTCACGGACTTTCCTGCCTGGGCTGGCTTTGAACCATGATCCTCAGATTTCAGCCTCCTGAGTAGCTAGGATTACAGGCATGAGCCACCAGTGCCCAGCTTTTTTTTTTTTTTTTTAATATTAAAAAGATATTGTTAGGGTTAGGAAGGTGGCTCAGTGGTAGAGTGCTTGCCTTGCATGCATGAGGCCCTGGGTTCTATTCCTCAGCACCACATAAATAGAAAAAGTCAGAAGTGGTGCTGTGGCTCAAGTGGTAGAGTGCTAGCCTTGAGCTGAAGAGCTGAGGGAGAGCGTCCAGGCCCAGAGTCTAAGCCCTACAACAGACAAAAAAACCCCAAAAAACAAAAAGTATTGTTATTATAAAAGTGATGGGCAGAGGTGTTACAATTACCTTTTTCTTTTTTTCTTTTTCTTTTTTCTTTTTTCTTTTTTTTTTTTTATTTTGGTCAGTCATAGGGCTTGAACTCTGGGCCTGGGCGCTGTCCCTCAGCTCTTCAGCTCAAGGCTAGTGCTCTACCACTTGAGCCACAGCGCCACTTCCAGCTTTTTCTATTTATAGGGGGCTGAGAAATCGAACTCAGGGCCTCATGCATGTGAGGCAAGCACTCTACATTGAGCCACCTTCCCAGCCCCCCATTACCTTTATCTTTTTGGGAAAAAAAAAAAGGCTTTTCATGCAAAATCATTGGTTTGAGAAAGCAGAGCTACAGCTAGACTTAGAGCTGCCTGAGCTACTGCACTTCCATCCGTCATTAAGTTTGACTCTTGGGACAGAGGCCTTCTTAGGGCTGAAAGGCACCTCAGGGGCAGGGGCTGGAAACTCATGCTGGGGAAGTGGGGATCTCCTGGACCCCCTTGCAGTTCTTCTGCTCCCTTCAAAAAGGGAAATGATCTAGACGTACAAAAGTAGAAAGGAAAAAATGCCCCATTTTCATTTCAATGGCCGAGAATAGAAGCTTGATTTGCCTAAGTCTGCATCAGGGCCTTTACTCTCTATTCAAACAAGGTGTGTGTGTGTGTATGTGTGTGTGTCTGTGTTTGTGTGTGTGTGTGCGCACATGCACATGTGTGCATACACATTTGTTTTCATTATTTGGTTTATGGATTTAGTGGATCAATAAAGGGCAGTCTTTCCCTAATTTAGCATGCAGCTACTAAGTCAGAACTTTTGGATGATGTGATGTCACATGTAAAACGAGATAAAGTGATACCGAGGCCCCTCTGGGGCCAGAAGCTAAGCCACGTAGAGGCTGGGTTGCAGGGTGAGCCTCATTCTGTGAGAGTCTGTTTCTAAAGAAAGGACATTGCCAGGCCCTTGTAATCCTAGCTACTCAGGAGACAGAGATCTGAGGATCACAGTTGAAGGCCAGCCTGGGAAGATACATTCAAGAAATTCTTTTTTTTTTTTTTTTTTGGGGGGGGGTCCGGTCATGGGGCTTGAACTCTGGGCCTGGGTGCTGTTCCTCAGCTCTTCAGCTCAAGGCTAGTGCTCTACCACTTGAGCCACAGCACCACTTGCGGCTTTTTTCTTTTTGCTTATGTGGTGCTGAGGAACCAAACCCAGGGCCTCATGCATGCAAGGCAAGCGCTCTACCACTGAGCCACCTTCCCAGCCCTCAAGAGGTTCTTATCTCTAACCATCAAAAAGCTAGAAGTGGAGGTGTAGCTCAAGGGGTAGAGCACTAGCCTTAAACAGAAAAAGCTAAGATCTTGTGTTTAAGCCCCCAAATTCACACACACACTCACACACACTCACACACACACCGTGTTCAGTTAGCAGGACTTGATTGGCTGAGCAGAAGTCATGGGCTGATTTGACAGAAGAGGCAGGTACTTTCCAGAGAACCAGCTACGGCTTTTTTAAGGGCAACACCAAAAATATGTGTGAATCTCCCTCCGCCTCCCCCTCTCCCCTCCCTCTTTCCTCCACCTCTCTCCTCCCCCTCTCCCTTTCCCTCTTTCTCTCTCCAGCAAATGAGGAAATAAATGGTCATTGAATCTGTGCCTCCTCTGAGTGAGACCTACATCAATAGTCCCATGGGAAGTAGAATAGAGGCATGTCCAGCTCTGGCCTGCGTAGCTGGCCGCACAGGTTAGGGACAGGGAAGGAAGGTCTCCTGTCTCCACCCTGACTGACACGGGGGCTGGAGATGGGGGGGGCTGGGCAGGGAGGAGAGGGGACTGTGCAGAACAAGCAGAAGATGCAGTTGGTCCTGAAAGTGGGCCAGGCCAGGGGTTCCCCTCCCTGGGGAACTCTCAGAGACCCACGCCCTCCAGCTGCTTCTGCACTGGCTGGGATTCTAGCTTTTCCCAGCAATCTTTCTGACCAAGGGGCCCCCATCCTGGGTCAAGGGGCTCCCCAAGAGTTCCCCACCTGTCTGGGGCCACACCCACCCAGCAGACCTACAGGGCTCACAGGTGTGTGGGAGATTCTGCTCCCCCCTGCCCCCCTCCACCCCTGCCCAAGGACACCCCCTCATGCTCCAAACAGCTCTGCTGGAAGCAGAGCCCTTCCGCTGGCCCCTGTCCCCAGAAATCCCGCTTCCACCTGCTCAGCCTGCCTTCTTCACTCTCCAGATCCCTGCAGGGTGGAGGCTGGGTTCCAGAATGGTTGAGCCGGCTGCCTTCCCCCCCCCCCCATCCCATCCACAGCCTCTCTCCCACCAAGGATCACAGATGGAGGCCGAGGACCCTTCTCCCCCCAGTATCTTGGGGCTACTCACCTTCTGCCTCCTCTTTGGGAAAGCTGCTGGGAGCTGCAAGAGAGGGGAAGGGGGAGGAGCCCCGTGAGGGAGCCGCAGCTGAGCCCAGGAGATGGGGTCCTAAGCCCATCTTTCAGATGAGTAAATCGGTGCGGTGATGAAGCAGCAATGAGGCCAGTGAGGGGCTGGTCTGGTCTGTAGTGTTACCCTCCCTGTCTGTCCCTGCCTTCCCCTGTACCCTGCCTTCAGGACCTCTCCTGTGCTCCCCAGCGCTCCCACACCCTAAGCCCACCCCCTGAGGCTGGGGCAGCCCTTCCCAGGGTGTCCCCGAGCACGCTCACCCAGCATGGCCAAGCACAGCAGCGGGAGCAGCCTCATGCCTCGTCCTCAGTGGGGCTGCGTGGAGCCTCCGCTCAGACTCAACAGAGCTTCCTGCGTGTGGGCCTCCTTCCACCGTGGGGGGCCCCCTGGCACGCTCCAGGGGTGCCGCCTGCAGGGCCAAGATAATCTGGAGGCTGCAACTCCCAAGGTGCCCCCTCCCACCAGGGTGGGGCCCAGAAGAGTCCCACGGGTTGGAGCCCCTGGACTTTGGTGGGTGAGGGACACCCACATCCTGGCTTAGCGAGGCAGGGGCGGGAAGTGAGGTGGGGTGTGTGTGCCCAGTGGGAGGTGAGCGATTCCCAGGCAGGGCCTTACAAGGCAGACTGGAGACGTGGCGGCCGGCTGCACGGCGACTTCTGCCCACATGCCAGAGGATCCCCTCCGACCACCAGCCGGGCACCTGGGAGGGGGCTGATGCCGCACCTGGCCCCAGGCTCCACCACAGCCCGGACGAGGCCCCCTGGCCAGCCCAGGACTGGTCTCGAGCTCTGCCCTTCTTCATGCCAGTGGATGGCCGAGCGAGAGCAAATGGAGGGTCATCGTCCAGGGGCCTGGGCCCGAGGCTCACGCAGGCAAAATAAAGACTAAGCCATGTCACCATCTGTGGTATGGCCTTGCCAGTGCCCCGAAGCAGAGGGGCGGTGGGCCTCCCAGCCCGAGGGGCCACTGCCACATGCCTGCCCCTCTAGCAGGTTCTGGCTCAAGCCCAATCTTGGCTGCCAGGCCAGCTGGTGGCTTTCTTGCCAGGGTGAGTGACTTTGTACAGAAACGGAATCATTCAATTGCTTTTTATTATTCTTCTGGTTGTGGGTCTTGAACTCAGGGCCTAGGCGCCGTCCACGAGCTTTTCCCCTCCAGGCAAGCGCTCTAGGATTAATTAATCTGGTGACTAATTAGAGATAAGAAGAGTCTTGTGGACTCTTATCTCCTGCCCCGGCTGGCTTTGAACCAAGATCCTCAGATCTCAGCCTCCTGAGTAGCTAGGATGACAGGCGTGAGCTGCTTTTACACAGCAGTGTCAACTGCCTGCTACCAGGTGACTGTCAGTCTCTAATGTCACTGCTGCCCAGTGCCTAACCCGAAAGCCAGTGGGCCCTTCTTTCCATTCTTGGGGTGCCACTGAAGCCTGAGATTGGTGTATGTCAGGGAGCAGCATCTAGATGATGAGGAAAACCATGCAGATATCAAGTCACTTAGAGACCTGTTATGTGCCACCTGCCGTCCACAGTCCCTGGGGCAGCTCCTGCCCTTGCTTCTCTTCTTGTAACTTCTCCCACAATCCCCTCCTAAAAGGTTTTTTTTTGGTTGTGGAGTTTGAACTCTGGGCCTGGGCGCTGTCTGTGAACTTTTCAGCTCAAGGTGAGCACTCTACCATTTGAGCCACAGCGCCACTTCTGGTTTTCTGGTGGTTCACTGGCGATAAGAGTCTCACAGACTTTCCTGCCTGGGCTGGCTTTGAACTGTGATCCTCAGATCTCAGCCTCCTGAGTAGCAGTGAGGATTACAGGCCTGAGCCCCTGGCATCCAGTTCCCAAAAGCTTATTCTTGCTTCTGTTGGGTGGGGGGAGGGAGCGAGGACTGAGGGACACCAGGAACAAGGATCAGAGGGAGGCTGACCCTCAATCGGATCTCAGGCTGCGGGCTGTCTGGAACCTAAAGACCCAGAAACTCTGGCTCTCCATGGTGTGGCGAACACAAAAGCGGCCTGGGTCCAGGCATCTTGGAAAAGTCCTCTCTTCTCTGAAAATCTGCTGACTCCGGGGGCATCCTTGCCAGGCCTTGATGGGAGCCTTTCCCGTGGGCCCTGGGGTCCCTCTCCAGGGACCACAAGTGTATTCATCTCACTCCCTGTGGGCTAGTCCTCTGTCCCCACAGGCAGCAAGGGCTAGTCAGGGCCATTCTTGGCATCCCTTGAGTGGAGTTTTTAGTGGTCCTAAAAGTTCCTTAGGGGGCTGGGAAGGTGGCTCAGTGGTAGAGTGCTTGCCTTGCATGCATGAGGCCCTGGGTTCGATTCCTCAGTACCACATAAAGAGAAAAAGCCGGTTGAGTGGGCAGAGCCTAATTTACTGAAGAGCACATGGCCAGCCAAGATGGCTCTGGGAGAGAGTAGAGTGGGCAGACCCCAATTGATCTTCTGATCAGTACCTAACCAGCCCGTGAAGGCTCAGGTGAATGATAGGGTGTGACCTTGACAGTGATTGGTTCCTCTTCCTCCCTTACCATACCACCCACCCTTTTTGTCTTTAAAAGGGGCTGCTCTCTGTTAATAAACGAGTTTTTCTACAGCGCCCAGGCCGAGTTCAGGCCCCACGACCAAAAAAAAAAAAAAAAAAGTTCCCTAGTTTCCCCATACACCGCGGTTTTGTAATGTCTGCCTCACAGGGCTGGTCTCCACAGCAGAAGGCCTTGCCACAGTCTCTGTATTTCCTGAATGCCTGGATTCTGGAAGGGTCCCAAAGGTGTGGGAGACATAGTCCTGGACCACCGAGGCCAGAAGAGCTGAGGTGAGGCTTCCCAGGCCTGGGAGGGTCCAGAGACCCCTGCAGTTGGGTTGCTGGGCTGCCTGCTCACCCCCCCTTACCTTGTATGTGTGAGATGTTTACTTGGCTTGTGCTTGTGCAATAACACCAGCAGGCCTCTCACTGCCCCCAGTGTGGCTTCTGGGCAGAGAAGGGTTGTCATGCCGCCACCCACCGTCCCCCAGTTCCCCTATCATCCACAGTGAGGGGTTATAGGTGTATACCACAATGCCCAGATCAAAAACAAACACCCCTGCTGGACTCCAATCTTGCATTTTCTGACCCAGGAGGTCAGAGCAAGGCCTGAGAATTTGCGTCTAACCAGTTCCCACCCAAGTGCACACCAGGCTGCTGTGGGTCTAGCAGCTGATCCATCCATCCTGTGTCACTTGCCCCAGGGCCAGATTAACCAGCTCCCAGGGGAGCCTGTGTCCCTGGTGGCCTCGTTGGCGGGCTCTGGATCAGGACCTGGCCTTTAGCAGCATTTGATCTGCCTTTGCTGAAGGTGTTGGGTCCTGTGCCATGGGACCAGATAAGGTCAGCCAGGGAGGAGATGGACTGGCCATGTCCAACTGTCACCCGAGAAGCCTCTGGCTCCAAGGGCTTCAGGCCAAAGCTACCTGCTTGCTTTCTTTCTTTTTTTCTTTCTTTCCTTGTTGTCTGTGGGCCTGAACTCTGGGCCTGGGTGCTGTCCCTCAGTTCTTCAGCTCAAGGTGAGCACTCTACCATTTGAGCCACAGCGCCACTTCCGGTTTTCTGGTGGTTTATGGAGATACCAGTGTCAGGGAGAGCCGGCACCTGTGGCTCACGCCTGCCATCCTAGCTACTCAGGAGGCTGAGATCTGACGACCATGGTTCAAAGCCAGCCCAGATAGGAAAGTCCATGAGACTCTTACCTCCAATAAACTACTCAAAAAAAAGCCAGAAATGGCTTTGTGGTAGAGCGCTATCCTTGAGCACAAAGAGGCTCAGGGTCAGCGCCACCCAGGCCTGAGCTCAAGCCCCGGGAGGAGCAAAGCAAATAAATAAAATAAACCGCATCCCTGGCTTACTCTGCTAAGACCTAGGTACACGGCAAGACCTTTAATTAAAAAAATAGAACATCTGAAGGCTAAAAACACACAGGTGGGGATTCCCACACTCTTCACCAGGGGCCTGGGGCGGAGGGCGGGGAGGCCGCAGGTCCCGCCGGGGAGCCGGGGTCGGTGGGGAAGCGGAACCGGGAAGGTCCGGGCGGGGGGCTCCGGGGGCCCGGGGAGCCCGGGCACGGGAATCCGGGGCACAAGGACCGCGGACGCGAAGCTCGGGAGGGAGGGGACTCCGGCCCCGGGGAGGCCCCGGGGTCCAGCAGCCGCGACAGGTCCTCCACGAGGTGCCACTTCTCCCGGACTTGCTGTGAGGGGAGGGAGTGGCGAGCGGGCGGTTGCAAGCAGAACTTCCTCTTACAGCCGCAGCCACTGCAGAGGACTTGCCCAACAGATACGGGCACCGCCCGAGGCCACGCCCCGGCAGACGAGGCCACGCCCCAAACACATCATACAACTCCCGCCCCAGCTGCCGAGGCCACGCCCCCCGTGCAGGCCCACCCACCACCTGATGCCACGCCCCCACAAGACCTGGACCCTCCCTCCTCCCCTCCTCCCCGCACAGTCTCCCGGCCACGCCCCGATCCTTGTCTGGCCTGGCTCCAGTAGGAGTCACTGTTCCCAGCTCCAGCAACGGGCCAGGCCTTCGGCAGTGAGGGCCCAGAACCTGAGGAGTGGGAGGGTCCAGGGCCCACCCCAAACCTAAAGCCAAATTCATACCAGGTCTTGTTCCTGGAGTCACCAGCCTTTCCTCCAGTCCTAAGCCTGTGCTCTAAGGACCAAACCTAACCAACCACCTCCCACCTCTCCCTGCCTGGGCCCACACACCCGGAAAACATCTCTGGAGGTGGCTTCCTCCAAACCCAGTGGCCACTCACCCAAACCAGCTGCTTCCGGAGCCCATGGATGGCCCTGGTATTGGCCTGGGACTGCGATATGCACACGGTCAGGACCAGGCTTTGGGACAGACAGGACTCAAGGTCAGCCATACTCCAGTTCACAAATGCCTGCTCTAACTTTTCTTTTGCTGGTACTGGGGCTTCAGGGCCTCCAGCTCTCACTTGGCTTTTTCATTCAAGGCTAGCACACTACCACTTAACACCTCCACTTCCAGCTTTTGCTGGTTAAATGGGGATAAGAAGCTCATTACTGGGGCTTGAACCTCCATCCTCAGATCTTAGTCTCCTGAGTAGCTAGGTGTGATTACAGTTCCCTTCTGTTTTTGTTTGTTTTTTTTTTGTTGTTGTTGGTCGTGGGGCTTGAACTCTGGGCCTGGGCGCTGTCCCTCAGCTCTTCAGCTCAAGGCTAGCGCTCTACCGCTTGAGCCACAGTGCCACTCCTGGCTTTTTGCTTATGTGGTGCTGAGGAATTGAACCTAGGGCCTCATGCATGCAAGGTAAGTACTCTTACCACTGAGCCACCTTCCCAGCCCCTCTTCTGTTTCTTAAGAACAGATCACCGAATCTTCCCCAGGCACAGCCTTATCTGAAGCCTTATCACTGCTTCTACCCACAGCCCCTCCCAGCTGGACCTGCAGCACTGGGAGCAACTGAGGTCTTGGCTATTGGCTTTACTGGGCCAGCTCCCAGGTCCTCCTGAGGGTCCTTCTCCTGGGGCCCTGTCCTGAGCACACCTGAGCAGGATGAGGAGGGGGAAGCCGAAGGTGTGGGAGCTGAGGTAGTGGAGGACTTGCTGGGCGGGGAGCGGAAGCTGAAGGGCCACCAGCTCTGGGACCACCTGCCAGGGGGCGGAGTAGTTGGTGAAGAGGCCACAGTCCCAGGAAGAGTGGGTGCTGGGGGGTGGAATAGAATGGTCAGCATCCAGCTAGGAGCTGCTCTGAACCCCCCTTCCCCCCACCCATGAGAGCTGCCCTGACTGCCCCCCCGCTGACCTCCCAGGAGAGACCTGCCCTGACCCCCCCCCCGCTGACCACCCAGGGGAGACCTGCCCTGACCCCCCCGCTGACCTCCCAGGAGAGACCTGCCCTGACCCCCCCCCCGCTGACCACCCAGGGGAGAGCTGCCCTGACCCCCCTGCTGACCTCCCAGGGGAGACCTGCCCTGACCCCCCCGCTGACCTCCCAGGAGAGACCTGCCCTGACCCCCCCCGCTGACCACCCAGGGGAGACCTGCCCTGACCCCCCCGCTGACCTCCCAGGAGAGACCTGCCCTGACCCCCCCCCCGCTGACCACCCAGGGGAGAGCTGCCCTGACCCCCCTGCTGACCTCCCAGGGGAGACCTGCCCTGACCCCCCCGCTGACCTCCCAGGAGAGACCTGCCCTGACCCCCCCCGCTGACCACCCAGGGGAGACCTGCCCTGACCCCCCCGCTGACCACCCAGGGGAGAGCTGCCCTGACCCCCCCACTGACCACCCAGGGGAGAGCTGCCCTGACCCCCCCCCACTGACCACCCAGGGGAGAGCTGCCCTGACCCCCCTTGCTGACCACCTAGGGGAGAGTTGTCCTGACCCCCCCCCACTGACCACCCAGGGGAGAGCTGCCCTGACCCCCCCGCTGACCACCTAGGGGAGAGCTGCCCTGACCCCCCCGCTGACCACCCAGGGGAGAGCTGCCCTGACCCCCCTTGCTGACCACCTAGGGGAGAGCTGCCCTGACCCCCCCTGCTGACCACCCAGGGGAGACCTGCCCTGACCCCCCTTGCTGACCACCCAGGGGAGAGCTGCCCTGATTCCCCCCCCCGCTGACCACCCAGGGGAGAACTGCCCTGACCCCCCTTGCTGACCACCTAGGGGAGAGTTGTCCTGACCCCCCTGCTGACCACCCAGGGGAGAGCTGCCCTGACCCCCCCGCTGACCACCCAGGGGAGAGCTGCCCTGACCCCCCTTGCTGACCACCTAGGGGAGAGCTGCCCTGACCCCCCTTGCTGACCACCTAGGGGAGAGTTGTCCTGACCCCCCTGCTGACCACCCAGGGGAGAGCTACCCTGACCCCCCCACTGACCACCCAGGGGAGAGCTGCCCCCAGTCCCCCCCCACCTGCTGACCACGTAGACCAGGGGCACTGCGGCCAAAAGCAGGCCCAGAAGCAGCATGAGCTGGAAGAAGAAGGTGGAGCTGGAGGCACGGAAGAGCCGTGGGGATGCCCTGGAGTTCCTCAGGAGCGTGTACTGCGGGGGGCAAGGACAGACGGGAGGGTTCATGGGGGGGTGCACCCCAGGACTGGGACTTGAACTCAGGGCATGGGCGCTGTCCCACAGCTTTTCCATTCATGGCTAGTGCTCTACCACGTGAGCCACAGCTCCATTGCCAGCTTTTTGCTAGTTAAGTGGAGAGGCTCACAGACGTTTCTGCGCAAGGAGGCTTTGAGCCACGATGATCCTCAGGTCTCAGCCTCCTGGGCGGCTGGGAGGACAGGCTGGGCCACTGTGCTCAGTGTGACACACAGGACTCCAGCAGCGCTGTCACCTCACCTTCTTGATGTAGAAGGTGACGAACAGGAAGACGCTGTTGAAGAGCGGCAGCGGGGGGCAGTAGAAGAGGCCCATCCACGTGACTGTCTGGCCAGCCACGATGTCCAGCACGTTCTTGGGCACCAGGAACTCCTCCCGGTCCAGCCAGGTCCAGAAGTGGCCTGAGAACCTCTCCACCAGCAGCCTGGGCAGGGGACAGAGTCCAGGTACTCACGACCACGGACCGGCCTCTCACCAGGCTTGGCTCACCCTTGGTTGTGGCCTCAAAGGCACACCTGCCGTTTCACAGCCCTGCGCTGCCGCCCGCCCGCCCGCCGGCTCACCTCCGAGGCAGGGTGACCAGGAAGGCGGAGGCCACCATGAGGAGGAAGTTGAAGGTAATCAGCTTATACAGCTCCTCGCCCACCGAGTTTTCCCAGCACTGGGGTACATACAGAGGGAGGGCTGGGTCACCGGCCCAGCCCGGGCTCTGTTCCCTCCACCCACTTGTTGGGGACTCAAGCGTGTCCGGGAGACGGGCGCGCCCTTAGGGATGACCTCAGGGCCATGCTTAGAACAGAACTCCTGGCCAGGCTACACTAAATCCCCTCCTCCTTCCAGAGGGGGCAAGGTGACTGGGGGCAAGGGGGGGATTCTCCCGGAAGGACATGGGGGACGGGCCCCCCGGGAATGGCAGCCACCTGGTAGTCACAGGCGTTGTAGCCGTAGGCCTCACAGCTGCTCCTGTTTCTGCCAATGCACAGCACGGTCTGGCCCAGGGAGAAGGAGAACATGCCCAGGCTGGCCAGCTTCAGCGCCACGCACCTAGGGGTGGGAGTGTGTCAGGGGCAGGGGGAGCAGGAGTGTGTCAGAGGACACGGGGGGACAGGAGTGTGTCAGGACACAGGGGGGCAGGAGTGTGTCAGAGGACACGGGGGGGCAGGAGTGTGTCAGGACACGGGGGGGGCAGGAGTGTGTCAGAGGACACGGGGGGGACAGGAGTGTGTCAGAGGACACGGGGGGGCAGGAGTGTGTCAGAGGACACGGGGGGGACAGGAGTGTGTCAGGACACGGGGGGGCAGGAGTGTGTCAGAGGACACGGGGGGACAGGAGTGTGTCAGAGGACACGGGGGGACAGGAGTGTGTCAGAGGACACGGGGGGGACAGGAGTGTGTCAGAGGACACGGGGGGGACAGGAGTGTGTCAGGACACGGGGGGGGGACAGGAGTGTGTCAGAGGACACGGGGGGACAGGAGTGTGTCAGAGGACACGGGGGGACAGGAGTGTGTCAGAGGACACGGGGGGACAGGAGTGTGTCAGAGGACACGGGGGGGACAGGAGTGTGTCAGAGGACACGGGGGGGACAGGAGTGTGTCAGAGGACACGGGGGGGCAGGAGTGTGTCAGAGGACACGGGGGGGGACAGGAGTGTGTCAGAGGACACGGGGGGACAGGAGTGTGTCAGGACACGGGGGGACAGGAGTGTGTCAGGACACGGGGGGGGACAGGAGTGTGTCAGAGGACACGGGGGGGACAGGAGTGTGTCAGAGGACACGGGGGGGACAGGAGTGTGTCAGGACACGGGGGGGCAGGAGTGTGTCAGGACACGGGGGGGACAGGAGTGTGTCAGAGGACACGGGGGGGGGGACAGGAGTGTGTCAGAGGGCCCTTCCCCGGCTGGAGGGCACCGGGCCTCCAGGGACAGCTCCGTGTGCCTGGTGCTCACCAGAACAGGGTGAGGTTGACCTCGGTGCTTGGAGCATAGTTCTCCAGCTGGACCAGGATCACAAACAGCTGGGAACTCAGGAAGTTGACCAAGGCGATGACCCCGGAGGGCAGGTACTGCAGCACCACGAACAGGGGCTCCTGTGGGGGCAGACAGTCAGGGGACACAGGCCCGGCCTTTCCTGGTGTCCATCTCGACAGGGCTGGAAGCTCCCTGGGACATCTCCCGTGGTCTCGCTGACCCTCGGTGTCCTCATCTGCCGGGTGTCTCCTCCCAAAGCCCCCCGGGACCGAAGCAGAGGCTGCCCGTACCTCCCTGTGGTCCTGTGAGTACTTGGTGGCGTAGAAGATGGCGCTGATGGCCCCAGCCACCAGGAGGCCGATGAGGACGTTGACCCGCAGGTAGGAGAGCAGATGGCAGGCCCTCTGCGTGCGGGACCGCTGCTGGCTCAGCAGGAAGCGGTGGTCTTCATCCAGCTCCACCTGAAGGCAGGGCAGGGCAGGGCAGGGCAGGGGTGAGCAGGGCAGAGCCGGGGGGAGGGGGCAGAGTGCGGAGGGGTGGGGAGCAGGGAGGGCCCTCAGTCACGTAGTCACTCATTAGCCCCTAGCACTCAGCCTTGCACACTCAGGCATCGTCACGGATCACACACTCACATTGTCACACTTGTGATTGTGTTCAGCGTAGCACGTCACACGCGGTCTCACGCTGCCACACGCCCTCACACGCAGTCTCACTGTCACACACCCTCACACGCGGTCTCACGCTGCCACACCCTCACACATGGTCTCATGCTGTCACATGCCCTCACATGCGGTCTCACTGTCACACGCCCTCACACGTGGTCTCACACTGCCACACGCCCTCACACGTGGTCTCACTGTCACACGCCCTCACACGCAGTCTCACTGTTACACACCCTCACACACAGTCTCACTGTCACACACCCTCACACGCGGTCTCACGCTGCCACACGCCCTCACACATGGTCTCATACTGTCACACGCCCTTACACACGGTCTCACACTGTCACACGCCCTCACACGTGGTCTCACGCTGTCACACGCCCTCACATGCGGTCTCATGCTGTCACACGCGGTCTCACACTGCCACACGCCCTCACACAGGTCTCATGTCACACGCCCTCACACGCAGTCTCATGCTGTCACATGCCCTCACACAGGTCTCATGTCACACGCCCTCACACGCAGTCTCATGCTGTCACACGCCCTTCACACAGGTCTCATGTCACACGCCCTCACACGCAGTCTCATGCTGTCACACGCCCTCACACAGGTCTCATGTCACACGCCCTCACACGCAGTCTCATGCTGTCACACACGGTCTCACGCTGCCACACGCCCTCACACAGGTCTCATGTCACACGCCCTCACACGCAGTCTCATGCTGTCACACACGGTCTCATACTGTCACATGCCCTCACACGCGGTCTCACGCTGCCACACGCCCTCACACACAGTCTCACTGTCACACACCCTCACACGCGGTCTCACACTGTCACACGCCCTCACATGCAGTCTCACGCTGTCACACGTCCTCACACGTGGTCTCACACTGCCACACGCCCTCACACGCTGTTTCACATTGTCACACACCATCTCACGCCGTCACCGCCACCCTGGCCCTACCTTGAGCTCATTGCTGATCTCGTGCGTCTTGATGATGGCAGCCTCTCGCACCCGGATGCAGAAGTCCCAGGAGGAGAAGAGCTTGGCGCTCAGCGGCGCCTTGTAGTCCTGCCCCAGGAGCAGCCTCTGGGGCAGCCCCTTCACCATCCTGGGACAAGGCAACAGAGACTGCTGTGGGGCCCCTCCAGCCTTGGCTCTGTGAGTGGGGCTGGGGGCTGGGGCAGCCCTGCTGAGCAGGGGCAGCGGGGGTCCTCTGCCTGGAAGGGGTGACTGGGGACAGGGCCCAGGGAGGCCACCCGCCTGGGCTTACCGATGCAGAGTCGTGCAGAAGCACAGGAGCAGGCAGGCCAGGGGGCTGAGCAGGTAGGCCAGGCGGAGGCTGTACCCAGAGCTGCTCTCAGGCCCCGCCCGGTAGGCACCATAGAAGAGATAGGTGTTGTTGAAGGCCTGGGGACAGCGATCAAGACTACTGAGCACGAGTGTGTGTCGGGCCTAGTCAGGTAAGAAGCATGCCCTCCATGTGTGTGTGTGTGTGGGGGGGGGGGGGGATGAACTCAAGGCTTTACACTGGGCTTCTTTGTTCAAGGTTCTACCACTTGAGCCACAGCTCTCTTCCTCTGTTTTTTTTTTTTTGGGGGGGGGTTCCGGTTGTGGGGCCTGAACTCTGGGCCTGGGCGCTGTCCCTCAGCTCTTCAGCTCAAGGCTAGCGCTCTACCACTTGAGCCACAGCGCCACTTCCGACTTTTTTCTTTTTGCTTATGTGGTGCTGAGGAATCGAACCCAGGGCCTCAGGCATGCAAGGCAAGCACTCTACCACTGAGCCACCTTCCCAGCCCTCTTCCTGACTGGTGGTTAACTGGAGATAATAACTTATGGCATTTTTTCTCTGACTGGCTTCAAGCCTTGACTTTCAGAGCTCAGCCTCCTGAGTCGCTGGGGTTGCAGGCTTCCGCTCCCAGCAGCAGGAGCCTTGACTGGTTGCTGAGGTTTCTCTAGGTAGCCGAGGCTGGCCTGGAACTCTGGATTTCCCCACCTCAGGGTCTCAAACGGTGTGAGAACTACTGGCCTGAGAATGTCTTACAGAGGCTCAGAGAGGCCAGACAACTTGCTCAAGGTCACATAGCTTTTTTTTTTTTTCTCTTGTTGGTCATGGGGCTTGAACTATGGGCCTGGGCATTGTCCCTGCACTCCTCAGCTCAAGGCGAGTGCTCTACCGATTGAGCCACAGCGCCACTTCTGGTTTTCTAGTGGTTTATTGGAGATAAGAGTCTCATGGACTTTCCTGCCTGGGCTGGCTTTGAACCGCGATCCTCAGATCTCAGCCTCCTGAGTAGCTAGGATGACAGGCGTGAGCCACTGGTGCCTAGCTAAGGTCACACAGCTTTGAATCCATAAACTCTCTCCATGGCTTTCAGGAATTAGGGGGTACTTAGTACTGGGGTCTGGACTCTTCTCCCTTTGTTCTTTGTACCCCCAGCCCTGCTGGGCTCTGAAGGCCCAAGCCTGTGTCTGCAGTGCAGGGGCCTTGCCTCTCTCCGATCCCATTGGCTGGCTGAATAAGACCACCCACTAGAAGCCAAAATGCCCTGGGGGGAGGGTCTCTCCTTAGACTGGAGTCCCCAGGCCTCATGAACCCTCAGGACAGCCTCACTTACCCTGCCAGTTAAAATATTCCAAAGCTGATTGTGGAACTTCGGAATGCCACTCTGGGGCTGCTGGCTGTCCGGGCACTGGCCGGCTGCTGAGGAGAGAGGGGACCAACAGGCCTGGGTCCCGGGACACTTGGCTCTCCCCCCCCCCTTTTTTTTCTTTTTCCCAGTCCTGGGGCTTGAACTCAGGGCTTGAGCACTGTCCCTGAGCTTCTTTTGCTCAAAGCTAGCGCTCTACCTCTTGAGCCACAGCGCCACTTCTGGATTTTCCTGTGTCTGTGGTGCTGAGGAATGGAACTCAGGGCTTCAAGCGTGCTAGGCGAGCACTCTGCCACTGAGGCACCTTCCCAGCCCCTCCCACCCTCCATCCCCCAGGATGTCAGGAAGGTTGTGTGCAGAAGTCCCCGACTTACTCAAGTTCAGGGCCGGGCCCGGGCCCGGGGGGTGGAGCCAGGCCAGGGGCAGCAGCACGAAGCTGGCGGTGAGCAGCAGGGGCAGCAGGTTGAGCAGCAGGAGGAAGCGAAGGAAAGTGAAGTAGGACTGGATGCCGGTGCCAAAGAGACCTGCGGGGGAGAAGAGCCGGGCGGTGGGGAGAGGGGCGGGGTGCTGAGGGGAGGGGCGGGGCCGAGAAGGGCGGGGCGCTGAGGAGGAGGGCGGGGCGGAGGCGGGAGCAGTGGGGAGGGGCGTGGCGGAGGGGAGGAGGGCGGGGCGTTGAGGAGAGGGCGGGGCCGAGGGGCAGGGAGAAGGGCGGGGCGCTGAGGAGGAGGGCGGGGCGGAGGCGGGAGCAGTGGGGAGGGGCGTGGCGGAGGGGAGGAGGGCGGGGCGCCGGGCGCTGAGAACTCCAGGGCCGCGCCGGCTGGAAGGGCTCCTCGTGGTACCGCACACCGACACCAGGGGGTGCTGTCGCCACTCGGGCTCGCACCCGACGGGGCGGGAGAGACGGCGCCCTGCCCGCCCCTCCAGGTCTGCACACCGGGCTCCTACCCCCGATCTCGTAGAGCGCCCCGTCCCAGAGCCCGAAGCCCCGGGACAGCCGCCGCCCCGCCTCCGCCAGGCGCCGTCCAGCCGCCCGCCGCCGGCGCTGCCACCTCCACCAGCGCGAGGTCCTCGCGCCCTCGGGCTCCCGCAGCTTCCTGGGGCCGGTGGAGACGAGGACGCCCGTCAGTCCCCCGCCCTGCCCACCCGGGCCAGGCCCAGGGCTCCCCCGCGGGCACCCACCGCACCAGGCGCCGGTCCTCCATGGCGTAGGGCAGGGTCCTCAGGGGCGCCCGGGACGCGCACAGCCGCTCCAGCTCCTGCGCCCACAGCTCCTCGGCCGGCCGCCCGGGAGCCGGGCCCCCGGGGGTCCCCTCGGAGCGCTCGGACCCCGGCCGCCACATCCGGGCCTCCGGCCGGGCTGGCGGTGCGCGTGGCGCCGGCTCGCAGGAGGCTGTGGACACCAGCGGGCACTCAAGGTCCTGGCCCGGCATGCGCAGAGCCGAGGGACCCCGCGCGCTCAGCCCCCCGCCCATCCGCCAAGCGGGGTGCCAGACCTTGGCGGAGCCAGGGCCCACGGGTCCCCCCAGGGACGCCCTGCCTCGAGATGCGGGGACCCCTTCCGCGTTCCTCCCTGCGGTCTGGCTCGCCGTGGGAAGAGGAGGGGACCCCGGGCGCCCCCAGGCCTGTCACCCCTCCTCCCTCCACAGGCGTGCAGCTCACCTGGAGACCCGGGGGCGAGCGAGGCCCCCGCCTCGCCAAGGGGGCCGCGAGCGCGTCACGTGGCGGGGCCCCGGGCCCGCGTCTCGGGGCGCCGCCCGCTCCCTCCGTCCCCGCGGTTTCCTGCCCCCCGCCGAGGCCCGGCAGCCACTTCCTGCGGAGGCCGGCGGGGCGCAGGGGCGCAGGTGCCGCGGCGTCGGTGCCGGTGGCCGGGACCCTCGACGGCAGCCTCGGGGCGCGCGGGGCCGTGGCTCCGCCCCGCGCCACACCCCCACCCCGCCTCGGGCCCGCGCCCCGACCCTGACCCGGCGGGAGGCCCCTTATCTGTCCTCCGCACCGCGGGGCGGGCCGCACCTCCCGCCGGGCACCCCGCCCGGGCTGGCGGGTGTCAGGGGAGGGAAGGCCTCGCGCCCCGGCCCGCCCCCAAGCCCGGTCCCCGGAGGAGGGCGCGCCCAGCCCGGCTCCTTATCGGGGATGAGGAGAGGCGAGCGGGGGAGCAGCGCCCCGACATGGGGGCCGCCCCGCCGCCGGCCGCGATAAGCCGAGCCCGGGCCCCGGGGGCGGCGGGGGCGCGGGTCGGCGACGTCGTCGTGCTGGTACCCCCGCCAGCCCTGGGGAGGGGGCGCAGGGCCCCTCGGAGCCGTGGGGACACGGGGCCCCGCGGAGAGGGTGGCGGAGCGCGGGGCGCAGCCGCCCGCGCCGGGCGCGGGGAGGGGCGGGAGGGGGCGGGCGGGGCCGCGCCGCGGCGGGAGCCGTCACGTGACCCGCCAGGCCCGCCGCCGCGTGAGCGCGGGGCCGCCGGTCGCCGGTCCCGGCCACTCCGCTCCCGACGGCCCTTGCGCGGCCAGGTGAGGCGCAGCAGCCCCGCCCCGCGGCGCCGCCAGGTGAGTGGCGGGGTCGGGGCCCGGCGTCCCGGCCGGGGTCGTGCTGCGGGGGTGGGGGCGCCTCCGCCCTCGGTTCGAGGCTGGCGGCGGCTCTTCCGGGAGAGTTCCTGGAAGTCCCGCCGGCCGCTCCCACCGCGCCGGGCTCAGGAGCGGGCGCCCGGGCTGCGCGGGCCGGGCGGGCGGCGCGCGGACGACCCGCAGCCCCGAGCGCGGCCCACCCCGTGCAGACGCGACGTGGGGGCCGCCCGTGGGCCTCCGCGGGAGGCTCTGGGCGGGGGGCGGGACTGCGGCGCCCGGCACCGGATGGGGCCCAGCCCCTGCAGCCCAGGCATCGGTTGCTCCGGACGAGGGCGGGCGCGGCGTGGGCTTCGTGTCTGCGGCCTGGAGCCGCTGCCCTGCCCTGCTGGAAGCCTCCGCCCTGGGCCCCGAGGTGCCCGGCGAGGGCCGCGGCCTGCCCGGCACAGCCCCGCGGAGCCCCCGCGCCCGAGCCGCCGCGCCCCGCGCCCCCAGGGCGGAGGCTGGGCTGCGGAGCCCGGACAAAGCGGGCCTGTGGGGCCGGCCCCTCCCCCGCAGCGGCCCTGGACCTCGGCCCGCAGCCCGGACCGCTCTCGGCGCGGCTCCCACTGCTCAGGGCTGCCCCGCCAGGGTGGTGGCCTGGTAGGATTTCCTGCGGGAGGAAGCACTTTGGGGGTCACCGAAGGGCCACAGGGAAGGCCTTGGGGTTGACCTGACCCCCGCCCCCGGGAGGCGTCGGGGGCTGCACCCTGGAACTGGGGCCTGAAAGGGGCTGACATCCAGGAAGCACATGGGGAACTGAGGCCCCACACCCTTCCTCCTCCTCCTCCTCCTCCTCCTCCTCCTCCTCTTCCTCCCCTCCCCGCTGGCCTGGTCTGGCGGAAGGTTATTTTGGACCACTCCTGACCGGGTGGGGCCGGGTGGGTGGCCCTGCAGTCCCCAGGGAGCCCGGGGTTGGATGGCTGCCTGTTTTGTCAGATGGGCGGCAGGAGGCCCCAGAGGCCGCGTCCAGGCCCTGAGCTGCTCTAGCACTGCAGACCCGCAGGGAGTGGGCCGAAGACATGGCCCAGCCGCTGCCTTTAGTCCTCAACGCTCCCGAGAGGGAAGGGGAGCAAGAGTAAGTGCCCTGGGGCTGGGGGGCTGGGAGATGCCCGCGGCCGTGCCCCGCGCCCGTGCCCCGCGCCCCACCCCCCCAGGCCTAGCCTTCTAGAAAGGCCTGCGCTGCCCCAGTGAGCGCAGGAGCCTGGGTTCCCACGCTGGCTCCTCCTGCAGCCAGGAGCCCAGCCCCAATGAGGAGAGCGAAGTGCACGACTCCTTCCACCAGCTCATCCAAGAGCAGAGCCTGCGGGCAGCCGAGGAGGGGCTGGAGCTGCGGCCGCTCACCAGGACCCCGCGGGACCCAGGTGAGCCGGGCCTGGGATGCTGGCGGGGTGCGGGCAGCCCCAAGGCTTCCAGCCCTGCACTGTGTAGGCCTGGGGCAGTGTGGGGTGGGTGAGCGAGATGTCGGGTAATTGAGCCTTCCTTATTTAGGCCATGCCCACCAGACCCTCCCGGGGCCCAAGGGGGGCCCCGTCTACAGCGCGGCCACGCTCCGAGTCCTGGCCAGCATGCCCAGCCGCACCATTGGTAAGTGGGAGCTTTGCCCTTGTGCTCTCCTTGACCCCGGCACTGGGGTTTCAGCAGGACGCCTGCGTGTGGTAGAGCCCGGCCTGTCCAGCTCTTGGCCCACTCAGTCTGCCCAGAGGCCCCGCACCACCCCAGGCCAGCCTCCCTGGTGGCTAAAAATGACCTTGCAAGGCCTCGCAGAGGCCAGAATAGGCGCTTAGAGCGTGGTGGATTTAAGGCCTCCGGTAGAGGGCTTTCTTGGGCTTTGGTAAGGGCTGAGGTCTGGGAAAGCGTGGAGCAGAGAAGCATCATGAGAGGGAGGCCAGTGGGGCTTGGCCCCGCCCCCGCCCTGGCCCCATGGCCACCTGCCTTCCTAGGCCGCAGCAGAGGAGCCATCATCTCCCAGTACTACAACCGCACGGTGAGACTGCGGCACCGGAGCAGCCGGCCGGTGCTGGGGAACGTGACGCGCGCTGCCCGCCCCAGCCTCCGCCTCTATGACCTAGAGCTGGACCCTGCGTCCCTGGAGGAGGATGGTGAGCACACAGGGAGGCGCTGGGTCGTACCCTCCACAGGGAGGGTGCAGGGACCAGGAGGTGGCAGACAGGTACTTGGAAGTCTGGTGCACCCCTACCCCATCCTCCAGTACTGGGCAGCGGACCTGGGGGAGGCCCAAGCGTGGACTGGCGGTTGATAGGCTCGTTGTAGCTCTTAAGAAGCCCATGAAATTCATGGAGCCAAAGAAATGGATAAGCAGGCCAGGAAAGCTGATGAGGACAGCAGGGAAGGGCCCCTGCAAGGATGTATACTAAGCTTGGGAGTCTGAGAAAGAGAGGATCAAGGTTTAGGTCAGCTGCAAAAAAGTAAGGGGCTGGGAAGGTGGCTCAGTGGTAGAGCGCTCACCTAGCATGCATGAGGCCCTGGGTTCGATTTCGCAGTACCACATACACAGAAAAAGCTAGAAGTGGTTTTGTGGCTTTGGTGGTAGAGCGCTAGCCTTGAGCAAAAGAAGCTCAGGGACAGTGCACAGGCCCTGAGGTCAAGCCTCAGGACTGGGAAAAAAAAGCAAGACCTTCCTCCCCCTTCTCAACCAATAACCGGGTGTAGTAGTATGCTCCTGTCATGGCAGCTACAGTAGGAAGCCTCAAGTAGGTAGATTATAGTCTAAGCACATGCCTGTACCAAGAACTGTGATCAGCACTCTACCACTAGGTAAACAGCACTGTCAGAGAGAGCGAGTGAGAGGGAGGGGACATTCGAGAGTGAGAAGAACGTGGGAGGGAGCCTGGGAGCCTGCCTAGCCTGGAGGATTCTGGGAGGCCTCATGGAGGAAGTGCCTGGAGCAGAGGGGACATGTCCTGAGTCCACTCCTGGCTTGTCAGAGCCACTCAGCCAGTGTGGGGGCCTCCCGTTGCTGGGCGCAGGGCAGGGCAGCGCAGCGCAGCGCAGCACAGCGTGACCCGGCGCTGGGACCAGGAGAATGTCTCAAGCGAATGCTTTCCATCTACTGGTCAGTCTGAGAAAGTGGATTAGAGTAAATGTTGGGGTCCTGGAGCTCTTTGTGATGAGTTCTGGGGTACCCTGCTGGTGAGAGGCAGCCCCTGGTTCAGATAATGGGCCGGGCCGGGCCCTGCCTTCCTCTGCATGCTTGCGAGCTGGGTACAGCTGGGCCATGGTGGGGAGCTGGAGTTTTGGTGTTCCAGGAAGAGGCTGGGGACCTGATGGAGGGGGGATGGCTGTGGGTCGGGTGAGGGAGGGCAGGCAGGGGAGGACGGCGTGGACTGTCACTAGTCCAGACCTGGCAGCCACTGTACGGGCAGAGGCGCACACAGGCCTCGCCAGGCCTGCTGCAGGGTAGACAGTGGCCGTAGCTAGCCTGGACCCAACCAGCCTCCTTCCTGTTGGCAGAGAAGCGGAGCCTCCTGGTGAAGGAGCTCCAGGGCCTCTCGGTGGCCCAGCGGGACCACACACTCCGGGAGATGCCCCTGAGCCTGGCTGAGAAGCGCTGGCTGCGGTAGGTGTCCACCGCTCTGTGCCCACCCAGCCCACTTCCTCGGACGGCCCGAGCCTGCTGGTGGGTGATGGAGCCGTGTCCCGACGGCCCAGGCATTGATCTGTCTCTGCCCCCAGAGAGGAGAGCTGGGCCTCTCGGGGGAAGCCGAGGGGCCGGCAGGGCCGTGGGGTGTCGTGCTGCAGCCGGCTCAGATACGCCTGTATCCTGGTAGGAGCCTGGGGGCGGGGGTGGGCAGCCCTCCTCCCTGCTGCCGTTCTGTGTGAGGGGCCCTCCGCCGGGCCCTGTGCTCCAGCCCCGGCCGACTGCGCCTGTCACTCTCACTGCCCACAGGGGCTGCACAGCCTGGGGCTGCTGCTGCTCTCAGGCCTGCACTACGGGCGCCCGTGGCACTACGCCTTGAAACAGATCGGCGGCCAGTTCGGCTCCAGCGTGCTCTCCTACTTCCTCTTCCTCAAGACGCTCCTGGCCTTCAATGCCCTGCTGCTGCTGCCGCTGCTGGCCTTCATCGTGGGCGTGCAGGCCGCCTTCCCACCAGCCCCGCCGGACCCACCCCGCCCCGCCGCTTCCTTCACTGGGCTGGAGCTCCTCACTGGCGGGGTGCGGGCCCCAGCCCCACCCTCCTTCCTTCTCCTTCTCCCAGCAACCCCAGGTGGCCCTGGGCAGTTCCTCCCAAATGTCTGCTGACCCTTTGCTTCTAATGGTCCCATGCTCAGGAGCCCTGGGGTGGGCCTGGGTGGGGAAGGGGTGCCCTGACTGGCCTGGCTTCCTTGTAGGGCTGCTTCACCCACACTGTCATGTACTACGGGTACTACAGTAACACCACGCTGAACCAGCCGTGTGCCCCACCCCAGGATGGCAGCCAGTGCAGTGCCGGGGCAGGCAGCCTTCCCTACAGCATGCCCTTGGCCTACCTCTTCACTATCGGAGCAGCCTTCTTTATCACCTGCATCACGCTGGTGTACAGGTAGCTGACCTCTGACATGTGAGCACCATCCTGCCATCCATTACCTGTCCGTCAGTCTGTCAGTCCATCCACATACCCATCCACTCATCTATCCATCCATCCATCCATCCACCCATCCACCCACCCATCCATCCATCCATCCACACATCCATCCATCCATCCACATACCCATCCATCCATTACCCTGTCCATCCATCCATCCACACACCCATCCATCTATCCATCCGTCCATCCACACACCCATTCATCCATTACCCTGTCCATCCATCCATTACCCTGTCCATCCATCCACACACCCATCCATCCATTACCCTGTCCATCCATCCATCCACACATCCATCCATCCATCCGTCCATCCATCCATCCACACACCCATCCATTCATCCATCCACATACCCATCCATCCATCTATTCATCCACACACCCATCCATCCATCTGTCCATCCATTCATCTATCCATATACCTATCTACTCATCCATCTGTCATCCATCCACACAACCATCCATTCCTCCATCCATCCATCCATCAGTGCCTCTCTTATCCATTTACCCATTTATATACTCTATCCATCCACTGTTCTACCTACTGATTCATCCGTTTGTCCATTCAATTACCTATCCATCTGTCCATAAATCCATCAATTCACCTACCTGTTCATACCTCTCATATACTTCCACCCACCACCTATCTATGTACGCATCCACCTGTTCATCCATCCATTTTTTTCATTGACTGGTCTATTCATTCATCTACCACTGTCTACCTGTACACCCATTTGTCCATTTTTCCCCCCGTCTATTTCCACCTCTCTACCCCTCATTTGTATTCATCCACCCCCCCACACACTCATTTACTCTTTTTTTTTTTTTGTCTGTGTCCTGAACTCTGAGCCTGGTCTCTGAGCTCTTCAGCTCAAGGCTAGCACTCTACCACTTGAGCTATAGCACCACTTTTGGCTTTTTCTGCTTATGTGGTGCTGAAGAATCAAACCCAGGGCCTCATGCATGCAAGGCAAGCACTCTACCACTGAGCCACCTTCCCAGCCCCCATTTGCCCTTTTAACAGTCTACCCTATGGGTGTTCTGTGACCAGTCCTGGACAGAAAGGTACTGGAGCTTCGTGCCTGTCTCAGAGGAGCTTGCTTCCCCTGGGAGAGGGCAGAGCAGAGAACAGGGTGTCTGGTCGGAAAGTGGTGAGATGGAGCAGGCAGAAGCAGGGAGGGCTCTGTGGTCATTGGGTAGGCCGCGCGGAGGCCCCGAGGGAGCGCCCCGTCTTCTGTTGTCTTCGTGGGGACCGAGGTTGGCGCAGTGGTGAGTGAGGCAGTGTCTGATTGTTCGGGGCTGATGGAGAGTGGCCCGTGTCCGCAGCAGGAGGGCCCCGGGCTGCAGGGCGCGGGGCTCTGCAGGGGTGTCCTTGCGTACTTGTTCACCTCCTGCCCACCTCTGCCCCCTCCAGCATGTCCCGTTCGTTTGGGGAGAGCTACCGAGTGGGCAGTACCAAGGGCATCCATGCCCTTACCGTCTTCTGTTCTTGGGACTACAAAGTGACCCAGAAGTGGGCCTCCCGTGTCCAGCAGGACGGCATTAGGACCCAGCTGAAGGTGAGCAGCGGCGTCCAGCTTCACAGGACCCGCCCCGCCCCTCCTAGGCCCCGGGGACTCCTCCTGGGACCTGCTCTGAGTATGTTCTGGCCGAGAGCTCTGGCCGGGGCCAGCTGAGCACGCTGCTTCTGTTCGCTGGGGGTGTGCCGTGCTCTCTAGTCATGGCATGGCCACCGTGGGCTTGGAGTGAGGCTACCAGAGAAACACGCACAGAGGTCAAGTTCTTTTTTTTTTGCTGGTCCTGGGGCTTGAACTCAGGGCCTGGACTCTGTCCCTCAGCCTCTTTGTGCTCAAGACTAGCACTCAACCATTTGAACCAAGTACCACTTCTGGCTGGCTTATTGGAGATAAGAGTCTCATGAACTTTTCTGGCTTTGAACCAGGATCCTCTGATCTCAGCCTCCTGAGTAGCTGGGATCACAGGTGTGAGCCACTGGTGCTCAGCTTCAGGTTCTTTGCCTACGGTCGTGGGAGTTCTCGGTTCTTCCGGGGCTTTCCCACTGCGGTGGCCTGGCTCGTGGTGGCTCCTGTGGGTGCCCAGGGCAAGCTGGGCGCCCAGGGCCCTGCGCGGGATACCTGTGCTTCCCACGGCTGGCAGCGGCCCGGTCCCTTGTCCGTGCCCATGTGTCAGCTGTGGGTGACAGGGCCCTTCTGCCCTTACAGGAGCTGCTGGCGGAGTGGCAGCTGCGGAGCAGCCCGCGGGGCGCGTGCGGCAGCGTGCGGCGGGGGCTGGCGCGGGGGCTGGCGTGGCTGCTGTGTCTGGGGACCTCGCTGGGCTGCGCCGTGGCTGTGCTCACCTTCTCAGAGGTCACCATCCAGGTGTGGCAGGGCGTGGAGAGGGGGCCTGGCCCTTGAGCCCTGACCTGCCACCCCACTCGCCCAAGTTCCCACGCCCGCAGTCTGTCTGGGACCTGCCTGGGTTTGTCCTTTTGTTTTGGTCCCCTGCGTACTTCCTGTGTGGTTTCAACTGAGCCCTGGGAGAGCTGAGTGTTTCCGGCCAGGTGCTGAGCAGCTCCCCGCCCACGGGCTCCCTGTCACCTGTTTTGGTTGAGGGTGCTTCCTCTTCTGTGCGTGTGTGTGCAAGGTCTGGGCCTACCCCTGAGCTTCCTTTTGTGTGTGTGTGTGTGTGTGTGTGTGCGCGTGTGTGCCTGTGTGTGCATGCAGGGTCTGGACCCTGCTTCCTTTTCTTTTTTCTCTGTGCACATGTGTGTGCGCGCATGTGTGTGTATGCACACACATGCGCAAGGTCTGGCCCTACCTGAGCTTCTTGCTCGAGGCTGGCGCTCTGGTGGTAGGGCGCCTCCCAGTGAGCAGCAAGCATTAGCCAGTTCAAGTCCCAGTGTTGGATGAAAAAAAGCTAGTGCTCTACCACTTGAGCCACCGGTCCACTTAGGGCTTTTTGATGGTTAATTGGTGATAACATTTATCTTCCCGACTTTCCTGCCTGGGCTGGCTTTGAACCACGATCTTCAGCCTCCTGAGTGGCTAGGATTCCAGGCGTGAGCCACCAGCACACCCAGTTTTTTTTTGTGTGCATGTGTCTGCTAGTCTTGGGGTTTGAACTCAGGGTCTGGGCACTGCCCCTTAGCTTTTTTGCCCAAAGGTGGTGCTGTACCACTTGAGCCACAGCCCTACCTCCAGCTTTTTACTGGCTAATCAGAGATAAGAGTCTCACAGACTTTGCTCTTGAGTAGCTAGGATGACAGATAAGAGTCCCTGGCGCCCTTCGCGACCCAGCCCTCCCCTGCCACCCCTGCAGAGCCCTGGGACCGGCAGCCAGGAGGCACGATTGCTCGCCCTGCCCCTGGTGGTCAGCCTCCTCAATCTGGGGGCCCCCTACCTGTTCCGCGGTCTCGCCAGCTTGGAGCAGCACGAGAGCCCCGTACTGGAGGTGTATGTGGCCATCTGCAGGTGGGTGATGGGGCACAGGGGTGGCGTGGGGCTCCCTCCCCGGCCACCCCTGCGTCTGCTGCCCTGGCAACCCTCCCTCAGCCTCAGCACCGCTGGCCCCGCGCAGGAACCTCATCCTCAAGCTGGCCGTCCTGGCTGTGCTTTGCTACCACTGGCTGGGCCGCAGGGTGGCCTCGCTGCAGGGCCGCTGCTGGGAGGACTTTGTGGGCCAGGAGCTGTACCGCTTCACAGTGATGGATTTCTTCTTCACGCTGCTCGACACGCTGTTCGGGGAGCTGGTGTGGAGGTGAGGGCTCCTCCCACCTTGTGACCTCTCCAGTCCTCTGGGCCCCTGGCTGCGCTGGGCCTCCCCCAACAGCACCTGACAAGAGCTGCTAGATGGAGGCCGTAGGAGGCAGGAAGTGCCCTAATTCTGGATCAGAAAGAAAATGAAGTTCCAGCGGCGTGTGTTTAGTCAAGGTCTTATCTGTAGGAAACCAGCTGGGGCAGGCGCGCTGTGTGTGTGTGTGTGTGTGTGTGTGTGTGTGTGTGTGTGTGTGTGTGTGTGTGTGTGTGTGTGTGTGTGTGTGTGTGTGTGTGTGTGTGTGTGTGTGTGTGTGTGTGTGTGTGTCCGTCCAGCTGGGGCAGGCGCTGTGTGTGTGTGTGTGTGTACACCTCGTGATGCTGGGGATGGAACCTACGGCCTCAGACATACTGGGCAAGTTCACTGCCACTGAGCTAAACCCCCAGCCTTCGGTGCTCTGATGCCGGGCTGGCCTTGAACGTGAAGGCCCAGGAGTGCTAGGGAAGATGGAGGCCAGGCTTGGTTTACACACGGGCTGGAGTTCTCCACCACCTCAGCTGCATGGGGGTCAGGGCGGTATTATGGGGCTGTGGAGGTGACCTGGGACTTGTTATGTAGCCCAGGCTGGCTTTGATTTTTAAAATTGGTTAGTACTGAGGCTTGAACCCAAAGTCTGCTCTCATGCTCATCTTTTTTTTTTTTTTATTTGTTGTTATTTTGTCAGTCCTGGGGCTTGAACTCAGGGCCTGGGCGCTGTCTGAGCTGCTTTTGCTCAAGGCTAGCGTTCTACCACTTGAGCCACAGCGCCACTTCCAGCTTTTTCTGTGTATGTGCTGAGGAATGGAACCCAGGGCTTCATGCGTGCGAGGCAAGCACTTTACCGCTAAGCCACCTTCCAACCTTTGCTCGTGTTTCTCACTCATGGCTGGTGCTCTACCACTCAAATCAGACTTCCAGTCTGACTTTTTAAAAAGCTGGTTATTTTGGAGGCGGAGTCTCGCAGCCCTTGCTGGGTGGGCTCTCTGCACTCTGGTCCTCCGGATCTTGGCCTCCTGAGATCCAGCATTTGCTGCAGCCTCTTTGAGTTTAGGGCAGAGCCCGTGCTCATCCTAGACAAAGTGGGAGACCAGTGCCGTGTGGCTCCTAGAGGCCTAGGTGGCCCTCGGCTCTCCTGCAGGGCTCCGGGAGGGCTGGCATCCCCTGCAGGGGTGTGATTGGGCTCTCTGCCTGCCTTGACTCCCCCTTGGCCCAGGCTCTTCTCAGAGAAGCAGCTCAAGAGGAGGCGGAAGCCCGAGTTTGACATTGCGAAGAACGTTCTGGATCTGATTTACGGGCAAACTCTGGTCTGGTGAGGATCCCCCGCCTACTTCTCTCCCTCCTCCTGGTGGCCCGGCACCCGGCCCTTCCTGGGTCCCAGCTGGAGGGAGGGCTGGGGCAGCGGGGAGGAGGCACTGACCAGCTGTGCCCCCAGGCTGGGCGTCCTCTTCTCCCCGCTCCTGCCAGCCGTGCAGATCCTCAGACTGCTGCTGCTCTTCTACATCAAGAAGGTGACTGCCCTGCCAGCACGGGAGGGGCGGGGCGGGGCTGGGCTGGGCTGGGCTGGGGCCCCCCCGCAGCCTTTGGTTGGCTCCGGTAGCCCCTTCTCTAGGCTCGGGACCCATCCATGCAGCCGTTCCCAGGTGTCACTTGGCTCTGGGAAGGGACAGTGGGCATCCGTCTGTCCTCAGCTGTGTTGGCTTGGGCTGAGAACCGGGGCCTTTGGTTCCCGGCTGCACGGTGGGGATGTGATCTGCGGCTGGTGGAGGAGGCATGTGGGGCGTCAGTAGTGGGCAACGTGGTACAGACCTCGTCACTGGGAGTGGCCTTTTGCATGGGGCGCACGCGTGCCTCAGTCTCCCTTTTGGGGATAAAACTGTTGGCACAGCGACTCCAATCTTGGAGTCAGATTCTTGGAGAGCCTCCTGCGCATGCTCCCACTGCCCTGTGGAGGAAGGGGGTGGGGTCGCAGGTCCTTTCCCGGGCTCCAGGGTTCCAGGGCTCCAGTCCGGTGCCTGTCCCTTCCCTGCCCTCCCGAGGCTCTGAGGTGGGGGGGCCGTGGCCAAGCACAGAGCGCAGCCTTTGTCCACAGGCAAGCCTGATGGCCAACTGCCAGGCGCCGCGCCGGGCCTGGCTGGCCTCGCACATGAGCACTGTCTTCCTCACGCTGCTCTGCTTCCCCGCCTTCCTGGGCGCCACCGTCTTCCTCTGCTACGTCATCTGGCAGTGAGTGGCCGTGTTCACCACGCCCAGGCTCCAGTGGTGCTGGGGCACTTGGAGGAGGGGTGATGCGGAGGGGAGACGCTGCGGGAGGGGGGGGTCGCTAGGGTTCCCGCTCCCTTCCTCCCCTAGGGTGAAGCCCTCCGCCACCTGCGGCCCCTTCCGGACCCTGGACAGCATGTACGAGGCGGGCACGGTGTGGGTGCGTCGCCTGGAGCGGGCGGGCCCCGGCGCCTCCTGGCTGCCCTGGCTGCACTACCACCTGGTGGAGAACACCCTCTTTGTCTTCCTGGTGTCGGCCTTGCTGCTGTGGGTGCAGCTTCTGGGGGGTCCCGGAGGACAGCCTGGCACCAGGCCCGGGCCCTTCCAGCCTGACCACCCGTCTCCTGCAGGGCAGTCATCTACCTCAACATCCAGGTGGTGAAGGGCCAGCGGGAGGTCATCTGCCTGCTCAAGGAGCAGATCCGAAATGTGAGTCCCACCCCCATCTCCCCGTCCTCACCCCCCCCCTTTGGGACCTGGTCACCTGCTTGTGGGTGCCACGCCCCTCATCAGTGCCATCAGGCTGGCCTGGCTTCAGACAGCCACCCCCACTCCCCACTCCAGCTGGCCAGCTAGAAACACAGTCTTAGGGTTCAGCTCCATTGTGGGCTCCAGGACTTGTGAGGATCCTGAGGAATCAGCCTGGCTGGACAGCGTGCAGCGTGGTGCGAGGTTGAAGAGGAGCCAGGGGTTTTTTAAGTACTGGAGTTTGAACTCAGCCTTGTGTTTGTTAGGCAGTTGTTCTACCAACTGAGCCAAACTCCCAGCCCTTTATTTTTATTTTTTGTTGGTCAAGGGGCTTGAACTAGTTCTTTTACTCAAGGTTAACGTGCAATTACTTTAGCTACTTCCGGTTTTCTGATGGTTTATTGGAGATAAGAGTGTCACGGAAGCCGGGCGCTGGTGGCTCACGCCTGTAATCCTAGCTACTCAGGAGGCTGAGATCTGAGGATCTCGGTTCAAAGCCAACCCGGGCAGGAAAGACCGCGAGACTCCTATCTCCAATAAACCACCAGAAAACCGGAAGTGGCGCTGTAGCTCAAGTGGTAGAGCGCTCGCTTTGAGCTGAAGAGCACAGGGACAGTGCCCAGGCCCAGAGTTCAAGCCCCACGACCGACCAAAAAAAAAAAAAAAAGAGTGTCACGGACTTTCCTGCCCAGGCTGCCTTTGAGCTGGGATCCTCAGATCTCAGCCTCCTCAGTAGCTGGGATGCAGGTGTGGGCACAGTGATGGCTGGTTTGGATGGAGTGAGTGTCAGGAATGGGCCTGAAGCTTCTGTGTGCCGAGGACGCCTGAGGCGGCGTCCATCAAGCTGGCTGCGGGCGCCAGTGCCTGGCTTGTGCCTGTCCTTACTGTGTCCTGCCGGCATGGCTTCCGGCTGGCTCAAGGAATGGGCGCCTGGGGGCCAGCAGACCTGGGGACTCACCGGGACAGGCCGCCCTCAGCCTCCCCCTGGCCAGGGGCCCTTCCTCCTGCAGGAGCTGGGTGCCCATCCCAGTGCGTGCTGGGCCACTCGTGCCCTGCCAAGATGGCGTACAGATCTTCCCCGGGGACAGCAGTGCGGGCCTGCTGAAGGCTCCGGGCGCTGGGAGCTAGGACGAGCCGCTGGGCTGAGCAAGAAGGTCTGCCGCTGCGCCCCGTGTCCAGGGCAGGCCCTCCCCTGCCACTTCTGAGGGCCACTGTGGCATCTTGGTTCCGGGAGCGGCGGGGGAGGGGGGGGGCGGGGAGAAGGGGGTCCCATGGCTCTGCTGTCAGAAGCAGGCTTTGGGTGCAGTGGCTCCTGCCCAGGGTGGGCTTCAGGGCTTGGGGTCTGGCAGGGGGCATTGAGGGGCCTGGTAGGTCCCCAGCTCTGCCCTTGGTTTGTCTGGGCCTGAGATGGTGCCTTGGGGTGCAGTGGCCTCTCCTGCCTGTGTCAGGAGGGGACGGCGTTGGGGGGGCACAGTCAGGTTGCCTGGCTGCCAGGAACGGCTTCCAGTGGGGCCCTGGCTGCTCCTGAGCCTGAGGCCGCCGGTGTGCGGCCCCTGGTATTGGTCGGTGTTTGTGTGCCCTTGGTTTTGTGCCAAATACTTGGCAGGCGTATGTTTCACACGGTCCAAAGAGTGCCGGGCCCCGGAAGCCATGTCGGGAGCTGGAGCCTGGGCTGTGTGGCTCTGCTGGGGAGAAGTGGGGAGGGAGGGGGAGGAGGAGGAGCTGAATGCTGAGCCTTGGCAGCAGGACGGATGGGGGAGGGGTGGTTTGCTGGGCACTGCCCCCTTGCTCTCAGCCCTCTGATCTCCAGAGCTGAAGGGTGAGGTTTTGTATCATGTTAATTTAAACTCCTCAGCCCAAGACCCTCACACAAGCTCCACGACTTGTGCCGTCCAGTCCCTTGTGCAGATGGTGGCGCTGAGGTCAGAAGACAGGTCGTCTGCCTAGGGCAGAGTTACTAGTGACAGGACCAGCTTGAACGTCAGTCTGCTGGCTCTGGGTTCCTTACTATTAGGCCAGACATGGTTTCCTTTTTACCTTGGGCACCAGGAAGCTGAGATCACAAGTATGCCCATTTCTTGGCCTTTTTTTTTTCCTGCTTGTGAAGTCACCTCTCTGTTTAAGCCCCCCTCATGCAGTCTGGGACAGGCTAGCTCTGGGGGACCGTGTGACGGCACCCCTCAGTTCACGCACCCCTGTATTTTGTGTTTTCTAGGAGGGGGAGGACAAAATCTTCTTGATCAACAAGCTTCACTCTGTGTATGAGAAGAGGGAGAGGAGCAGGTGAGGCGGGGGGGGGGGGGGGGCAGGGCCAGCACCCTCCCCAGGAGGGCTGGGCAAGGACCGGTTTAGGGAGGAGAAAGTGGAAAGAAAGGCAAGCCTCTGACCCCCAGCCTCCACCACAGATCTGGTGGTGCCAGCCCTCCTGGGCACCTGAGGGGACCCCCAGTGTCTGGGCCCCGGGGCAGCCTGTCGCAAGGCCCTGTGGCTCAGCCGAGATGCAGGCGCTGGGTCCCTCCAGCACCTTCCCTGTACTGAGCTGGGCCTCCAGGGACACGGGGCAGGGCTGGCAGCGAGGCCTGGCTGTCATCCTGGCAGACGCTGCACACACAGCAGTGCACAGGGCCAGGCTCTGCTGGGCAGCCGGCTGGGCTGCCCCTCCGCCTCCGCAGTTCTGCCCAAAGCCCCGCCTCGCCCTCAGGACCAGTGATTCAGGCCTTCCCTGGACTTGGGCCCTGAGGCGGCCTGGACCCCGGGCAGGCCTCGTGTGCGCCCTTCAGGAGGCTCTGCAAGGCCAGAGCCTCAGTTCCTCTGTGTAGGTGAGGGCTTGGTACTCCCAGCCCCATGGCTGGCGTCTGTGAGGCTGTCCTTGCGTCCTGCTCTTTGCCGGCACACAGCTCTGCTGCCCACGGGGGTGGGGTGGGGGCTGTGGGGTTGCCAGTACGCTGGCCTGACTTCCCTTTCCTGCAGGGCCAGCAGGAACCAGGGGGCTGGCGTGTCCCCTGCCGCGCTGGCAGATGAGGGAGATGCTTGCCGGGATGGCGAAGGGCACTGCCGGCATGCCTGGCACCCCCGCTCAGCCCCACACGTCACAGCCCTGCAAGCAGAAACGTAGACTTGACCCCAGGCCGGTGCCCTGCAGATCCCATGGGCACCAGGCAGGAGGAGAAGCCTGCCTGCCTTCTGTGAATGGCGGCCTAGCGGAAGACTGGGGGCAGCGGGGGGGGGGGTGGGAGGGTTGGGGGGGAAGGAGGGGAGTGGGGAGAGTGGGCTCTATTTATTCCTGATTAAACCAGTTTGCAAACAGCGTCTTTTGGGAGAATGGACTCAGCACCTGGGCCTAGCCCGAGGTGGCTGCTGCATGTCCCACTCAGGCTACGGTGGTCTGTGCCCAGGGAGGATGTGGGAGGGGCACAGTGCTGGGGGGGGCTACAGTGAGTGGCACAGGGAGGAGGGGACAGCCTGTGTTCACAGTCCGCAGGCCCAAGTCCATGTCTGCAGCCACAAGCCACTGAGTTGGTAAGTGGCGCGGGCGGGCGGCAGGGGCGCCCCAGTCTCCCTGTAAGAGGCGCGGGCGGGCGGCAGGGGTGCCCCAGTCTCCCTGTAAGAGGCGCGGGCGGGCGGCAGGGGTGCCCCAGTCTCCCTGTAAGAGGCGCGGGCGGGCGGCAGGGGCGCCCCAGTCTCCCTGTAAGAGGCGCGGGCGGGCGGCAGGGGCGCCCCAGTCTCCCTGTAAGAGGCGCGGGCGGGCGGCAGGGGCGCCCCAGTCTCCCTTAGGTGGAGCCAGAGCCACTGCTTTCCCCCCCCCCCCCCGTGCTCACCTGGCGCTGCCTGCTCACGGGGTGCTGTGTTGTCCACGTCCAGTGGCACTGGCTGACACGAGCCGGTGTTTAACCGCTTGAGCCACATCTCTAGCCCAGCATTTTATTAATTGGAGAAGAGTCTTGTAGACTTTCCTCCCTAGGTTGGCTTTGAACTGTGCCTTTTCAAGCCTTAGTGCCTTGAATAGTGAAGATTACAGATATGAGCCACCAACACTGTCTTTAGTACCGTCCCCCCCTTTTTTTTTTTGCCTGTCCTAGGGCTTGAACTCAGGGCTGGGTGCTGTTCATGAGCTTTGCTTAAGGTTAGTGCGCTACCATTTGAAATAGCTCCACATCCAGCTTTCTACTGGTTAATTGGAAATGAGGCTTCCAGGCTGGCTTTGAACCATGACCCTCAGATCTGGCCTCCGATGCTAGTATGGGTGTGAGCCACTGATAGCCGGCTAGCACCACTTTTGATTGGCAAGTGATTCTACCGAGAGAGAGCGAGAGAGAGAGCGAGAGAGAGAGCGAGAGCGAGAGCGAGAGCGTGCGGGGCGCGCAGGAGCAGTTATTTGCAATCATTTGCAGTCAGCTTTGCAAAGCTGACACTGGATTGTGTGGGTGGCGCCATCCAATCAGCCCTGGGCTGTGAGGGTGAGGTTTCTGCCCCCACCTAGCCAGCACCGCCCCTGCCTGGGGCTCCGGCCTGGGCCGCTGTGCCATCCAGACTTCCTGTGTTGTCTTTTAAGTTCTGTTCTCGGCATCTCCGCGGGCTCATCCCGGGGGGAGGGGGGGCTGGGCGGGCTTGATCGGTTGGTGGCCTTGTATGTGGACTGTGACCTCCTGTCCCTGGACGAGGCGTCCCTCTGTGCCCACTCTTGACTTTGGCTGCACACGTGGGCCCTGTGCCTTCTTGGGGTTCTTCATAAGCTGGGGCAGATGCCCCTGGCCCAGGGGCTCCTGGCTTTCACTTCGTGCCAGCTATGAGGCTGGGCACACTTCCCTCACCAAGTCCTCGGAGAAGCACTAGTGCCCATGGCTTTTATGGTCCACGCCAGGGCCTGACGCGGTCTGCATCCCACCGGCATGCGCAGCTCAGTGTCACCAGCTCATCGTTTTCATCCTGAGCCAGGGCTTGCCAGCCACTTCCGCTTCCTCCTCAAGCCGTTCAGGCCCGTCTGCTTCCACCATCCACAAAAAGGCCGCTCTGGGCCTGCTGTTTCCTTCCTTCCAGGCACCGGGCCTCATGGCTCTCCTGCCTGCCCTGTCTTTGAACCGCGATGCTCACATCTTGGCCCGAGTGGTCAGGATTACAGGCTTGAGCCACTGGGGCCTAGCCTTGTGACTAACACCCACAGCAGGGCCTTGGTGGGAAGTGGTGGTCCTCAGTGCACCATGTGCCCCTGCCCTGCTGCCCCGGCCACGCTGGTTCTCATGAGGGCTGTGGGCCGAGCAGGGGTGGGGGGTGGGGGGTGGTGCTCCTGTGCCTCTCAGTGACCATTACAAGTTTTAACATTGTAACAGAGAAGCACATGATACAAGTCAGCCAGGATCCACACAAGCTGTGAGGACATCACAAAAGGGAGGTGTGTTCCAGTAGGACAACTCCCCTAAAAATGATCAGTCTGTCTTTGAAAAACAAAAAACACATTCATCTGAATAGCCAAGAAAAATTGCAATTTATTTAAGATTTCAACAGAGCGTTGTAGTTTTGAAAGCAACTTTCGGTGCGTGTTCAACAATCACATTCTATGAGAAGAAACATTAAGAGCCACAAACTTGTTTATCTCAGAGCCACAGACAAATTCAAAATAAAAGTGGGGTGGGGGGGGGAGGAGGAAAAACAAACCAAACCCCAAACAAGCAGATCCTTTACGTCTAGCCCCAAATTTCAAACCACGAGTTATCTACAACTCAGTGCTGAATGGCGGCGTGGTGGCTGTGTGGTGCACACATGCGCACACGCCCATCTGGTGCACACACACACACACACACACACAGGTCTGCGTACATCACAAAAACAGAATGCACGTATTGGCAATGAGATGGGATCACTGAGGGCCTGTTCAGCTAGATACATTATAGACTTGAGAAAAAAAGTCGAACCCAGTTTGTGCATAGTTCATGATCCTCTATAAAACCAGCTTTTGTTGATCTGCAATCTTGCAGGACTTCTTTTTTTTGCTTTTTTTTTTGTTTTTGTTTTGATAAAACCATTAAAAAGCTAATTAAAAAAGAGTGTAATGCACAAGAACCCTGGCCAGGGTGGGCAGGGAGCACAATGTTCGTATATTTTTAAACATACTCGAGGGCATGTCCTTCCATTGTCTTTCTTCCTTGTAAAACAATCAGAACATCGATCATTTTAAAACATAAAGCAATTTTTAATATATAAAGCACTCTTCAAACATCTATTTCTTTTGAGTCCATTATTTGGTAAATATGTAACTGCTACACATTAGAGATTAGGTATTTTTCTTCTTTGTGGTTTTTTTCCTCTTTTTTTCTTTTTCTCTTTTTTTTTCCTTTTTTCCTTTTTTAAAATAACATCTTCAGTGCTAGGAGTTGGGTTTAAAAATACATGAAATGGCGTGGAGCTGCCTCGGGGCCCTGGCTTTCCTGAGAGCGCCCGGCTCGTGCCTTGTCACCCGAGGGTGAGGGCGTCGGCAGAGTCCAGATGACGGCCGGGACAGCACTGCCCGGTCCCAGAGCCCGGAAGTAACGTATCTGCATTCTGAAAATAGGGTTCTTTACGACGGAAGTCTTTTTTTTTTTTTAATTCCTTTTTATTTTATTTTTTAAATGTTAAAGTCTGAAGGAGAAAAAAGGTCTGTAAACAGGTGGAGCCAACCCCGGCTCCGCCGAGAGCAGTCATCACCGCGTCCAAGTGCTCGCCCGCACCCCGTGCGGCCGGAGCCCGCGCGCTGCGAGGATCTATGGCCACACTTCAGCAACAGTTCTTCTCTAACTTTATATTCCACATGGAAATGGTGCAATACTCTGGTAATAATTTTCTTGCATTAGTCCACGATAAAAAGCTGCTAAAGGTAGATATACATATTATTTTTCCAGAGATATACACTGTAACTTTAGACGCATAACAGAGTCCTTGAGTAAACATTTACACGTGAATTGTCGCCGCCCTGTCCCATGAGTTCTCTACATGTTTAGGATTAGCTAAAGGAAGGGCAAGGACACCTCAGTGCAAAGTTAGATGCTAATAACAATAACAATAACAACAACAACAACAACAGACAGTTGACCAATGCGCCAAAAAAAGCATATACTGAGTAGGAGAAGAACCCAGATGAATCCCTCACACACTGTCAACACGCACACAGGAACCGCATACCGTGCAGAAGCACGCACAGACATGCAGTTTCACGCACACACACATACACATGCGCACACACGCACGCACGCACACATAGGCTATGAGCTTAGAAACTTTTCCTAGAGCCTGTTTCTGTGTACTGTTGTCAACCTGGAAGTGTAGAATTAGACTTAGAAAGTGTTCACATTTCATTATTGGCCTGCTGGATTCAAGTATTTGCATGTTTGATATGTCTTTTTTTTTAACTTTTAAAAAATATTTTTTGGGATAAAAAAATGACATGAAAAAGTAATGGAACAAGGGTCATGGAACAAGGGTCGTGGAACAAGGGCAATGTGCATAGGCGGATCCAGGGACCGGGAGGAGATGGCAGGCGGTGCCTGCCCGTGCCGCTCAGCTCCGCCCCCCGAGCCACAGCTGCCGCCCCGCCCCGCCCCTCCACCTCTGGTAATGTGCATAATCATCACAGGCTCACTTTAAATAGGCTTCGCGTCCCTCTCTCCCTCCCTCCCTCCCTCCCGCCCGCCCCCATGATAAAATAACCCTTTCCAGCCCACAATCTGAAAAGTGCCCTTCATGATAGAACTATTCTAAGCAGCTTTTATACTTAAAACTCAAAATGACAACACACTGTACGAACGTGAGACGACACAAAATCAAAAGCTACGAGGAGCGTCCTGCGGGCCGGCGGCCACTGTTCCCACAGTTCTCAGGCCGCGGCCATGGCGTCTTCACAACTGGACAGAGGTACTGGAAAGAGGCGGCGTGGCCACCCCAGGGCCATGGTGCCGGGCTGGCAGGGCTGCGTTCCTGCTCACTGGTGGGCCGGCAGGCCCAGCTCTCCTCCTGGCACCCTAGATGGACTCCCCGCTGAGCAGGTCCCCAGGCAGCAGCGTGTTCAGCGGGGTGGGGCTGCCGATCACCCTGCCGTCGTCAGTGCTAGGCGGCCCCCACAGGCTGCTGGAATACTGGGGCACCCCACCCCAGAGCAGGTCACTGCTCCCTTTGCCACCCAGGCACGGGGTGTTCCAGTGGGCAGTGTCGCCGCGCACCAGGCTGTGGGTACTGCCCGAGGCGCCCAGCCTTGACTGGCCACTCCCGCCGCTCGGCTGCCAGCTGGAGGTGGGCGGCAGGGCCTGGCCCTGGGCCAGGAACCGATTCACTTCCTCTTCACTGGCGAACTCGGCCAAGATAGTGGTGTTCCCCAGCACACACCTGCAACACAGAGGTCACGGGGGTCAGGCGAGCGAGCCCTAGTCCGAGGCACTGCCACCATGAAAAGGAAGCCAAGGGCCATAAGCTGCGGCTCCCCACACACGCCCTGCGGCTGGGCTGTGGCTGGGCTGGGGCAGGCGCCCACTCTGACAGGCTCGGTGTGGGGGTGTGGGGTGCGTGCTTCAGTGCACCACTAAGATGGGGGATGGTTCAGCGGCAGAGTAGCCTGTCTCCTGGGCTAAACACGGGAGCGGGGTGGGTTTGTGGGGGAGTTCATGTCCTGGTCTCGTGCCGGCTCAAGGGCAGGCCCACTTCACCGGTGTGGCCCCTTCGCCCAACCTTGCCGGTCACATGGGGCGTGTCTCTCCGTGCTATTGGGGGTGGGTGGGGGGCTCTTGTTTTGGTCACAGATGGCCCCGGGTGCGCTGGGGAGCTTCTCCTAAGGAGGGAGCCGCCATGGAAACAGCACACTCATGGAGGATGAGCTCCGCACGCTCGTTCGGATGCTCAGTCCCAGCCCCGGGCCTGGGAAGCGGCTGCGCTGGAGACAAGTGTCCCGGAGAGGAGACATTAAGGGAACTCAACATGCCTGCCTGGTGCTTACAAGCCGAGTCTCCAGACCGCCAGGTGACGCACCTCTAGCAGCTGGGGTGCCTGGCCGGAGGCCTCGAGCCCCCGCCCTCGGGGGCGGCTGAGAACTCACATGTGCAGGGACTTCTGGGCCTTGGCGGCCTCCTCCTTGGAGCTGTAGCGGACCACGGCATTGCCTTGCGTGAGGTTCAGGTGGAATGTGACCAGGGGCCCGTGCTGCAGGCACAGCGTCCGCAGGGTGGAGCCGTCGATCTGGGGGGAAGCACAGGCACCGCCTTCCTGAGCTCTCCACCACCGCACCCCAACACACTGCGCCTGCGTGGGCAGGGAACGCCGGTGCATGCGCACTCATCTCCAGTGGCTGTCTGGGGCCAGGCGCACACCTAGTGGGGATCCTTCGGTCCCGTCACGAGTCAGAATCAGGTGGAGGAAGGGCAAGGCTCCAGTTCTTGCTCTGCTCCCCCCGGCTGGAGCTTGTTCCATGGCGCCCGTGGTTTGCACAGGGCACTGGGCCTGAGGCCTTGCGGACGGCCCCTGGCCTGTGGTAGTGTAAGGGGAACAGCCAAGTCATTGTTTTCTCAAGGTACTAGGGTCTGAAGTTAGGGTCTCATGCTTGGAGACAGGGACTCCGGCCCTTTTGGCTCTTTACTGTTTCTTTTTTAGCATATGGCACAGGGGGGCCCTTGGAGGCATTTCTCTGCATGCATACAATGCATTTCATCAGCCTCCTGTTACCCCCAACACAACTCCAGTAGTTTCACTCTATTTTCATACCTGTAGACTGTCAATCAGTCTTTCACTCTCTTTCACTGTCTTTCACTCTCCTTAGCTCAGCCCCTTCCCACCTAGCAATGTAGCTCTAGTTATTTTTGAGCTAGGGTCTTGTATTTCATTCAGGCTGGACTATGATTCTATATATGCTTCCTGCTGCATGCAGCAGGAACGAGAGGCACACACCACCATACTCTCTGTTGCTGTTGAGATGGGGGGGGGGGTCTTGTGATCTTTTTGGAACTGTGATCCTTCTACTATCCACAACACCACACTCAGCTCTTGGTTGAGATGGGGTCTTGCCAACGTTCTCCCTGCTGGGTTGGCCCTGAACAGTGATCTTCCCAGTCTCTCCCTCCAAAGAGCCTGGATTACAGGCATAACCACCATCGCCTGGGTTATAGGCATAAAGCATTATCATCTGATTCTGAAGCATTTTTTTTTTTTAAATTCTGGGCCCTTTGAATTTGCTAGGAAGGTGCTTTACTGAACCACACAGATTCTTTGGCAACACTGGAGATTTGAACTCATGGCCTCATGCATTCTATGCTGGTGGAGGCATGCCTCCAGCCCTAGTTTTCACTGGTTATGTTTGAGATTAAGGTCTCACATCCTGCCCAGGCTCGTGCCTGGATCTCAATCTGCCTATTCTAGGAGCTCCATCGTAGCTGGGATGACAGGCATGTATTGCCTACCCAGCTTCTTCCTTGATGGAGTCCCATGGGCTTTTTTTTTTGCCAGGCTGGCCTGGCCATATGATCCTGCAATCTCACCTTCCACGTACCTAGCTGCGATCTCACCTTCCACGTACCTAGCTGCGATCTCACCTTCCACATGTTAACTAGCTGCAATCTCACCTTCCACGTATGTAACTAGCTGCGATCTCACCTTCCACGTACCTAGCTGCGATCTCACCTTCCACGTACCTAGCTGCGATCTCACCTTCCACGTACCTAGCTGCGATCTCACCTTCCACGTAACTAGCTGCAGTCTCACCTTCCACGTAACTAGCTGCAGTCTCACCTTCCACGTAACTAGCTGCAGTCTCACCTTCCACGTAACTAGCTGCAGTCTCACCTTCCACGTAACTAGCTGCAGTCTCACCTTCCACGTAACTAGCTGCAGTCTCACCTTCCATGTAACTAGCTGCAGTCTCACCTTCCACGTAACTAGGGCTACGGCGGGAGCCACAGGACGCCCAGCTCCACGTCTCTCTTGAATGGACAATTATATCGTAGGCAATTCTGTTTACAAAGGTAATTTTTTTCAGGGTAAATGAACAACTGAGAACAGGCCAAGTTCCTTGGCGATGTCTGCTTCTTGCTGCCTGCACTCTATTCTGTAACTCACAAATCCAATGTTTGTGGGCCCTGAACAGGCCCCAGGACAGGCATCTGCTCCAGGGGCGGAGCAGCACCTTCCGGGCCACATCCAGTGCCTTGGGGGCGCCACAGCGCCCTTCTCCCGCCTCGCCGGTGCTGTACCTGGGGTGTGAGGTTGCGCAGGACGAGCCAGCTGCTTGTTCTTCCTGAGGTGTCAGTACTCCAAGCAGAACCTGTGTGAAGGCCCAGAGGACAGGAACTGAGTTGACAGGCCCTATGGGAGCCAGGAGCCATGTTCCTGCTGTCTAACCCCAGCATCTCTGACAGACCCAGACCTCACGGTGCCCACAGGCTCTACCGTGGCCTGGGGACCCCGCCTCAGCCCAGGACGACCCAGCTGTGCCTCGAGGGGTAGGCGGAACGGGACAGGCATGGGCCACTGGGAAAGTTCTGGTCTCTACCGCAGCCTGTCTCACCCCCATTCAGAATCAAAGGACTACACTTCTGCTTGCTCATGAAACAAGTGTTGTTCTAGAATGTTCTACCTGTAGCTCTGTGAAGCCTTCAGTGCCCTAAGTCCTCAGTGCCTGGCTTTTCTCCCTCACGTTAGCCCACAGGGCTGCGGCAGCACAACAGCGTTCTCTGCAGGCTGCCGGGCTGAGTTACTTACTGGCCTGGAAAGCCCTGACGCTCCGATAGAATCTTGTGGGGAAGCAAAGACAAGAGAAACAAGGCCCTGCGTTGGCTGAGGGGGGCAGATTGCGCGTGGCAGCAATCCCCTGGCCCAGAGCAGAGCCTCTGGGACCCAGCGCACGCCCAGGGCTGAACCCGCCGGCTCTGGCTAGCTCAGCCAAGGCCCCGCCAGTCCAGGGAGCTGCTGACAGGCAGGAGCTGCTGTGTGCTTTCGTGTGGTAGAAGAAGGGGTCAGCTAGTGATAAAATGGGGAGACCCAGCCTAAGATTAGTGGTCTCATCCCTTCCTCACTTTGGGCAATGAACATCTGCCCCGAGGGCCGAGCCTCAGCAGCTTGGAGGGTCCTGTGCCCATGGCAAGACAGGAGGAAGAACTTACCCGAGGAGTAGGAGCTGGTCCAGCCGAGGGGGCTGGCACCCCAGGTGGAGGAAGGCTTGGGATTAGCTAACCCTGGAGGGGGCCTGGTAGGTGCAGTAGTGTTTCTGGGCACCTTCCACAGCTCGTGAGACAGGGAAGCTTGCGTGTGGGAGGCTGGGCCAGAGGACCAGGTTGACTTAATGTCCGACAGCTTACCTAGAAGACAGACAATGGAAAGAACATGTGCATCTGCAACCTGGGCGGAGGGGCCGCTGGCCCTGGGCGGGGCAGCAGATGCCTCCAACATCACGGACTGGAGGAAAAACACCAGCAAAGTGACCCAAAGGGAGGCCCACAGTGCACTCCGTGTTTTTGTGATTCCTTTTCTTTCCTTTTTGGGTTTTACAGAGACTGTGTTGCACAGGCTGGCTTCAAAATGCAGGGCTCAGGCAATCCTCCCGAGAAGCTGAAACTAGAGGTGTGTACCACTGTGCCCAGCCACATTCTCTTTAATTTCTGCTCAAAGATGCAGTCTGTACATCTAGCACAGGCCATGCCAGTGCTTCTGATGCATCCTCAAACAGGTAAACTTTGTCATAAGAAAACAAGCTTTGACGTTTAATCTTATTTTTTTTTGTTGGTGGCACTGGGGTTTGAACTCAGGGCCCCACACTAACCAGGTAGGGACTCCACCATTCAACCCACATCTCCAGCCTTTTTGCTCCGGTTATTCTCTGAGATAGGATCTCTCTTCTGCCAGGGCTGGCCTGGAAGTGCAATCTTTCTTATCTCTGCCTTCCGCATAGCTAGGATAACAGGTATCAGCTATGGAGTTCAGGTACTGGTTGAGATGGCCTTCCGCATAGCTAGGATGACAGGTATCAGCTATGGAGTTCAGGTACTGGTTGAGATGGGAGTCTAACTAAGGTTTTTGCCCTGGCTGGCTTCAAACTACAATTCTCCCAATCTCAGACTCCCAAGTAACTGGGTGGCTAGCATACCATCATGCTCTGCTATTGGTTAGGAGGGGTGTCTCACACTTTTCTGCCTAGCTGGCCTCAAACCACAAGCTTTGCCATCTCCCCCTCTTCGATGGGTAGGAGTCTAAGTGTGAACCACTGGCACTTGGTCAAGAAGCTCCATCTTCAGCCCAGCTCAGCAGGGCAGTTCTGATCACAGGCAGTACAGATCAGAGCAGTGTCCTTCTACACAAGCACCCTCTCCAGCAGCCACTGTAATTGCCAACGGTTCTAGAGATGCCCCTGCCCACCATACCCCACATGAATGCAGCTGAGTGTACTAACTGGCAGCAGATGCACTGTATTAGGGGAAAAAAAACAACCAAAACCCTAATTATAACCACCACCCCATCTATTCTCAGTCCCCTGCAGGACAGAACAGTGGTGGCACAGAGCTTGGCTGGGAAGGGATGCAGCTCAGTGAACGAGCACTGGATTTGGAAAGGGCATCAATGGCTAGAAAGAAAATAATCCGTCTCATTCCTTCTTTAGCACCACGCTATAAACAACATCAAAGCTGTCCTGGCATGACGAGACTTCTTAAGAAGAGAATACTTGGATACAACTTAGGTGTAGCTCAGGGCAGCACACTGGCTTAAAAGCACATGGATGGGAAGAGAAGGCTTCACAGGTGAGCTGCGTGCTTGTGTGTATGCTCACGTCATGTCCTTAAGAGTTTCAGACTCAAATTCCTTTGGACCTTTTTTTTTTTTTGGGTGCTGGGGACCAAACCCAGGGCCTTGCACATACTGGGAAAACCCTGTGCCACTGAGCCCTGTCCTCAGCCTTTGGGTTGAGAATGGGTTTCACTGTGTAAGCCAGACTGGCCTTGAGTCTATCAGTCAGTGAGCTTGTGATCCTCCTGTCTCAGCCTCCTGAGTAACAGGACATGTAACTACTATGCCGGGCATCTCTGGAGTTTCGTTGTTGTGTCAAGTCATGGGATTTGAACTCAGGGCCTGGGCACTGTCCCTGAGCACTTTTGCTCAGGGACAGTGCCACAGCTGGTGATTACTTTCCTGACCAGGCTGGCTTTGAACTGTGATCCTCAGATCTTAGCCTCCTGAGCAACTAGGATTATAGATAGGTGTGAGCCACTGGTGCTGCTCCTCTGGAGTTTTTATGACAAGTGTCCCGAGTCTGAAGAACTTGTGTGGTCTGCAGGGGTACAGGTGCATCCGGTACCACACTGACCCGAGGAGTGGAACGTGGTACCCCGGGGGTGCTGCCGGTGGGCAAGGGGATCTGCCGGCCTCTGCCCCGACGGCATGCTCAGGTAACAGCAAGTTCCAGGCTAAAGTCTCACAAACTCACTGTCTTCCAGCTAGGTCTGCACATGGCGTGAGGAGATTTACCTCCAGGCTGCAAGGGTCCAGCAGCTGTGCTGGCAAGGCCCCCACTCAGCACCTCACCTCACAGCCTTCCAGCTGACAACAGGGCTCAGGGACTGGCAGGAAAAGCTGGGCCTATGATTGCTTGGGGAAAGAAAGAAAACGCTACCTGCACGAGGAGGCCCGACCATACCTGCAGCGCTGGGCGCGGGCGCAATGCTGCTCAACGAGCCGCTGCAGCCGGAGGCACTGAGCGGCCAGGCACTGGAGGAAGGCAGCGCGGCGTTCTGAGAGCATGGTGGGGAGGACCCTGCAGAACCAAACACGGCACTAAGAGAGGGGCAGCAGGCGTGTGGTGAGCAGCTCTTAGAGTGAGGGGCTTGGCACGCCCGCCTCTTCCTGAGCAGCCGCTGCTGGGGAAGCCTGGACAGAGCTGTGGCATGGGGAGGAAGTAGGAGTCCCCTTGGTCTGAGTCCTGCAGCCCGTCAGAGAGGCCTGCACCGGATCTTCTAGAAATTCCAGCGGGCTGAGGTGGCACAGGGCAGGCACTGGCTAATGCCAAGTTAAGTCACCGGGGGAGGGGAGAGGATTGCCATTGGCTGGTCTAACACAGCTGAAGGACCACGGTGACTTACCTTTCCAAGAAGGATAAAAATGCAAACAAAGGGCAACCTCCCTCATCCTTACATAGCCACAGGATGTGTCAAGTTTTTCAATGTGAGTTTAGCACGGCACCGAGAGTGCTCTTGCGAGGCAAAGCAGTAGTGTAGGCCTGCCTCCACGTGCTGGGTGTGGGAGCTCAGGCCTCCCGTCCTGTGCCCCAGCCCTGCCCATGAGGCCCGGCTGGCCCTGGCCTGTCACTCTCTCACACGCCCGAAAGACACTAAGCTGCTGTGGCACATCGAGTGGAGGAGAGGTGACAGTCTGGTCAGAAGCAGGGCACCAGAGCTTCTAACTTGGGACATGCGCACAGCTGGGCTGTCTAGCTCACTACTACACACACCATCTGCAGCTCTGGGTGGTGCCTGGCAGGCATGCAGTGGCCTCCTGGCTGCTGGCTGCCCATGACCACAGCACCTCACCCCCGCCCCCCCAGGGCTAGCCCCTATCAGAACACCACATGGCTTCAATTTAAAAGCCCGGAGGCTTCCCCGACAGCCTCAAGCCTCAGCTGCCTTTCTCTCATTTACCCCACGATACCACTGTCAGTACACAAGATCCCAGGCATGCTCCGCTGGCCCTGGGTGGTGTTTCCTTTTGCTTATGTGGTGCTGAGGAATCGAACCCAGGGCCTCAGGCATGCAAGGCAAGTGCTCTACCACTGAGCCACCTTCCCAGCCCCGTTGTTTCCTTGTTAACGATTAATAGCAGAGTGAAATCTTGTTCACAGAAGCAGTTTCCCTTCCAGACCATAACAGACGCTGCACAGCAGCCTCCACCGTGCTCCTCCTGGGCACTCGCTTCTCAGGTTCAATCTGAAGTAGCATCTAGCAAGACTGGGCTGATGGAGACACTTTCTCCCGGGCACTCTACCAATGAGCTATGCACCCAGATTTTCTTTCTTTGCTTTTTTTTGTGTGTGTGTTGGTTTTTTTTGTTTTTTTTGTTTTTTTTTTTTTTGGGTCCAGTCGTGGAGCCTGAACTCTGGTCCTGGGTGCTGTCCCTCAGATCTTCAGCTCAAGGCTAGCGCTCTACCACTTGAGCCACAGTGCCACTTCCGGCTTTTTTCTTTTTGCTTATGTGGTGCTGAGGAATCGAACCCAGGGCCTCAGGCATGCAAGGCAAGCGCTCTACCACTGAGCCACCTTCCCAGCCCCTGTGTTGGTTATTTTTGAGATAAGGTCTTGTTTCCTGCCTGGGCACTTGCCTGGAAAGTCATCTACATAGTTATGCTTCTCACTGTAGCTGGGATGGCATACATGTACCGTCACGCGTTGCTTCTGTTGAGATGGAGTTGTGAATTTTTCTGCCCAGGATGCCCCAGAACTGCAGTGCTTCTGACCTCAGCCTCCCACAATGCTAGAAGGCGCCTGTCACTGAGCCATGGGTCGGGAAGGGGGTCTGGGAGGCATGCTGGACTGGTGTAGAACCTTCATCTTCCTTATCTCAGCCTCTCAAGTAGTTAGGATTACAGATGTGAGTCACCATGCTCGGCCTGGTATGAATTTTTTTTTTTTTTTTTGGTCAGTTGTAGGGCCTGAACTCTGGGCCTGGGCGCTGTCCCTCAGCTCTTTAGCTCAAGGCTAGCGCTCTACCACTTGAGCCACAGCACCACTTCCGGCTTTTTTCTTTTTGCTTATGTGGTGCTGAGGAATTGAACCCAGGGACTCACGCATGCAGGGCAAGCGCTCTACCACTGAGCCACCATTAGCCCAGAGCCAACATACTCAATTAAAAACAGAAAATTCCACAGTAAACAGATGTAAAGCAAGCCACTGTCAAGAGAACTGTGGGTATTCCTCACTGTCTTTCTTCATCTCTGCACTTCAGATCAAGCTGATCACTCAGTGACACAATGGCCTTAGTGGCTGGGAGTTGAGCTGGGTCCAGGGCCTCCAGTAGAGCCACCTGGCTGCTAGGTGCAGAGGTGCAGCGCTGTGGCTGGCAGTGGGCCAGTGGCATGCAGTGGTGAGTCACTCTTGCTGTGTCACTCTGGGTGACAGAGGAGGCACTTTGTGGCCTTCAACATCTAGGACCCAACTGCTCTATTACCCACTGTCAGTGACAAACCCTGATACAATCCCTACACAGCCCCGAGGGTCCCAGAACATAGGCTCAGGGCTCCCCAGGGACTGAGCTAGAGACTTGGTGAGAAGATATGACCACAGGACACACCTGGAGCCGTGCCAGTCCGCCCAGGCTGTAGCACGTGCAGCAGAGCTCCCAGTCACTTGACATGATGCTGGCTGATTTCTTCAATGACAGACTGGGTTTCAATTGCTTATCTTGATGACTGATGTCTCCTTTCCCTTTCCTTTCCTCTCTTGGAGGACTGAACTCAGAACCTCTTGATTGCCCACTGGAGATGCCTCTAGTCTCCTTGGTTATTTTTGAGGTAGAGTTTCTCACCTTACATCTGGGCTACAGTCTTCCTTTATGTTTTCCCAGTAGCTGGGCTCATAGTCATCCACCACTGTGACCAGTCATTAGTTGAGATGGAATCTCACGTACTTCTTTTTGCCTCAGCTGTCCTTGAACTGGAAGTGTAATCCCTGGATATCCACCTCTCAAGCAGCCAGGATTACAGGCCTAAGCCACTGTGCCAGCATTTTTCTTTCTTTACTGGTACTGAGTTTGGAATGCAGGGCCTCAGGTGCTCTACCACTTGAGCTACTCTGCCTGTTTCTTGGGCTTACATTCTGTTGTGCCAGAGGGCCATCTCCATTATTGAGCAAGTACAGAACTAGAAGATAACTGCTCAGCTTTCCAGAGTTTGTATGTTTCTCTGCCTGTTCCCAGGCTGCCAGGGGTCCACGGACCCGCGGTCACTCCATCAGAGATGTGCTCAGAGCCTCACTTCTCCCCACTGCTCCTAACGCTTGTGTCAGCAGAACCCTGACCGCAGGTCTCCATGATTCTGTTCAGCGATGGTCACGGGTGACAAGCATGAGGGCTGGGTCTCTTAGTTTTAGCGTTTGCGTTACTCTGTCCCTGCCACCTCCCTCAGGCTTCTGTTTCTGTGTCTCATTTTTGTTCCTAACAGCAGGGGCACTTGGAATGCCCAAAAAGCAGCTGCATCACCCAAGAAATGCAGTGTCAGAGGAAGGGCCATCTGTACTTAGGTAGGCCTCCGTCGATACCAGACATGTTCAGAAACTGCCTGTTTTTAGGAACTGGAAGGGCAAACACCTGACCCCTGCAGGTCATGTTCTTTTTTTTTTTTTTTTTTGGTCCAGTCGTGGGGCCTGAACTCTGGGCCTGGGCGCTGTCCCTCAGCTCTTCAGCTCAAGGCTAGCTCAAGCCACAGTGCCACTTCTGGCTTTTTTCTTTTTGCTTATGTGGTGCTGAGGAATCGAACCCAGGGCCTCAGGCATGCAAGGCAAGCACTCTACCACTGAGCCACCTTCCCAGCCCCAAAATCATCATGCTTTTTCTTTTGCGTATGTGGTGCTGAGGAATCGAACCCAGGGCCTCAGACATGCAAGGCAAGCGCTCTAGCACTGAGCCACCTTCCCAGCCTCATGTTCTTAGTAGAAACATAAATCCAGATTTCTAGAACTATGCGTGGCCTTCAGGAGTGACAAGGACCCCTGGACATCTCACTCTACTTCTGTCCTCAAATCACTGGAGATAACTCTTCCATGCACTGTGCTGGCCAGGAGCCGGTGGAGCCGAGTTCTGTGCAGGGCTGTCTAGCCACAAAGCTCCGCCCACCACTTCGTGAGCATCCTGAACTCTGACAGAGGATGTGTGTACCAAGATGTGTGCTAGAAAGAAGCCCTGGACAGACTCTTTGTGGAAAGGAAAAACAGATCAGATGGATGAGTAAACACAGGGACAATTGCTTTTTAGTTTGAAGGAATTTCAAATGGAAATCTTTTCATTAAAAAGCTAAGGTTAGGAATCAGTGCTGTGGTTCAAGTGGTAGAGCACTAGCCTTGAGCACAAAGAAGTTCAGAGACAGCACCCAGACCCAGAGTTCAAGCCCTATAACCGACAACAATAAAATAAAACATAAAGCTAAGGTTAATATGGCGATGCTACAATGTAATGCTTAAGAATGATACAAAATGATATATGGGTTGAGCATTGCTATCTAACAATCAAATCAAGAAGACTTTCTGACTTCATGCTGGCACATTTTGGGTGTTCAACTGGAAGAGGCCATGCGAATATCCACAACTGGAAAAGCTCCAAAATCTATGCTTCAAAGTACATAAATGAAGCACAAAAGTGCCCAGAGCTATTCTCCACCTTCCACACACTCATAGACCACCGTGTCTCTTGTCTGTAGAGACAAGGCCCCTGCCAACTGTGTCTGAAGATCATTCCTACCATGCCAGTGCCAGCCCCTCTGCAGGAGCCTGGAGAACTGCTCCCCTTCCTCCCCCCTCCAAAAGGCAGAGCAGCCTCTCCTCACCTCCACTCTTTAGGAGGTAGCGGTTGACATCCTGGATGGTGGTGTTGATGGTAGGCCCGGTAGGGACACTGCCAGGAGTGACATCAGGGTCATTCTCAGGATCGATATTCTGAAGCCCTTTCCACGGAACTCCAGGGTGAAATTCTGTTTGTGGAAATCAAAACAAGGTGCATACTGAAACACCATCACATTGCCTTATGATATTCTATCACGTATCTATCTATCTATCTATCTATCTATCTATCTATCTATCTATCTATCAATCATAGGACTAGGGGTTGAACTCAGGGCCTTCTACATTTGCTCAACTTTTTCCCCTCATGGCTGACAGTTACTTGCTGTGCAGCTTTATGCTGGTTAACTGGAAATGAGAGTCTCCCAGACTTTTCTGCCCAGGCTGGCTTTGAATTGCAATCCTCAGATCCCTGTCTTCTGTAACCTATGATTACAAGTATGAGTTACCAGCACTTGGTTCCATGACATTTCCTTGAGCAAAAGAAGCTCAGGAGCCGGGTGCTGGTGGCTCACGCCTGTAATCCTAGCTACTCAGGAGGCTGAGATCTGAGGATCGCGGTTCAAAGCCAGCCCGGGCAGGAGAGACCGTGAGACTCCTATCTCCAATAAACCACCAGAAAACCGGAAGTGGCGCTGTGGCTCAAGTGGTAGAGCACTCGCCTTGAGCTGAAGAGCTTAGGGACAGCGCCCAGGCCCAGAGTTCAAGCCCCACGACCGACAAAAAAAAAAAAAAAAGAAGGGGCTGGGAAGATAGCTCAGCGGTAGAGTGCATGCCTTGCAAGCATGAAGCCCTGGGTTTGATTCCTCAGCACCACATAAACAGAAAAAGCCGGAAGTGGCGCTGTGGCTCCAGTGGTAGAGAGCTAGCCTTGAGCTGAAGAGCTGAGGGACAGCGCCCAGACCCAGAGTTCAGGCCCCATGACCGGCAAAAAAAAACCCAAAAACCAAAAACCAAAAAACAAACAAACAAACAAACAAAAAAAGAAGCTCAGGAACAGTGCCCAGGACCTGAGTTCAATCCCAGGACTGGAAAAAAAAAAAAAAAACCAAATTTCCTGCTTATGTAAATTAAAAAAGATTAATCTGATAATTAACTCCAGGCAGGCACATTTTATTTTATGTTTTTTATTTATTTTTATTTTATTTTTTATTTGTTTGGGTCCAGTCATGGGGCCTGAACTCTGGGCCTGGGCGCTGCCCCTCAGCTCTTCAGCTCTACCACTTGAGCCACTGCCAGCTTTTTCTGCTTATGTGGTGCTGAGGAATCGAACCAAGGGCCTCAGGCATGCAAGGCAACCGCTCTACCACTGAGCCACCTTCCCAGCCCTCAGGCAGGCACATTTTAGGAGAGAGAGAGAGAGAGAGAGAGAGAGAGAGAGAGAGAGAGAGAGAGAGAGAGAGAGAGAGAGAGAGAGAGAGAGAGAGAGAGAGAGAGAGAGAGAGAGAGAGAGTGTGTGTGTGTGTGTGTGTTTTGACACTAAAGCTTGAGCTCAGGGCCTAGGTGCTACCTTTTAGCTATTTTATCCAAGTGTGCTATCATTTGAGCCATAGCTCCATTTCTAGCTTTTTGCTACCTAACTGGAAACAGAGTTTCATGTCTAGGCTTGCATTGAACGGTGATTCTCAGCCTCCTGAGCAGCTAGGATTATAGGTATGAGCCACTGGGGTCCAGCTAGAAGCTCTCTAATTACATCACTCCCTCTTTGGAACAAAGCGGAAGCAGGTATGACAGCCACCACACTAGGATCTGAATGCTTCTACCAGGTGGGATGTAGAGCCTGTTCCCTACTTTCTGTCACCTTCACCCTTCAGTTGAACAATACTTGATGCCAACTGTACCTCAAATTGATGCCAAAGCCATAGGCTTCCAGAGCCCTTAGTGCAGACTCCAGTACTCTCAGCACTAATCTCTCCCAGGCGTGGGACATGGTTAACACTGCTATTATTCACAAGTGTTGCTGTGTGGACTTACCTGGGGGCCAGTTGATACTAGAGCCGTTTGAGATTTTATCACTGTCAGATTTGGCACGTGACCAGCTATGGGGAACAGCTACGGGAGGACTGGCTGGCGAGTCGTTGTTTTGGATTAAATCGTACCGGCCATAGGAGTCTTCAATGGAGGACTTACCAGGAGGCCCGATACTTAGACCTCCAGGGATAGCACCTGTGCAACGACAAGAAGCAACAGCATGAACATTCCCCACAGAGGCTCCATGAAGGCCTCCAGCTTCTAAGGCCTCATCCTGTTCAGAGTGACATGAACTGAGACATGGTCTGTCAAGGCTTCTCATGAACCAGAACCAGTGGCTGCTACAGTTAGCCCAAGTGTCGTCCTTGGAAGACCAAAACATTTTTTTTCTTTTCCTTTTGGTGCTGATATTAGGGCTTGAACTCAGGGCCTCAAGCTCTTGATCAGCTGGTGCTCTACCACTTGAACTGTGCCTCCAGTTTTAATTTTTTTTTTCCTGGTTAACTGGAGATAAGAGTCTGGCAGATTTATCTGCCTGAACTGGCTCATAACCATGATCCTCAGATCTTGGGCCTTCTGAGCAGCTGGATTTACAGGCATGAGCCACTGACAGCCAGCTCCAAAACTTGTTTTCCCCTTAAGTGTTGGGTGAGACAAGTTCTTCACCATTGCTGCATCCGCAGCTCAAGTATTACCAATCACATACCATAATCCTTTTCCTTTCATAGCGCTTGGAATAAATCCCAGGGTTTTATGCAAGACAACCAGCCTGCACTGAGCTACCAAAACTATCCCAGAGTGGTTTTAATTTGTGAAGCTGGAAATTTACTTCAAAAAAAAAAAAAAAAAAAAAGAAGAGGCAGGCACCAGTGGCGGTAATTCTAGCTACTCAGGAGGTTGGTTCAAAGCCAGCCTGGGTAGGAAAGTCTGTGAAATTCTTACTTCCAATTAACCACCAGAAAAGTGGAAGTGGCGTGTGGCTCAAGGGGGAGAGTACAGCCTTAAATGAAAAAGTCAAGTGAGAGCACAAGGCCCTGAGTTCAAGCCCCAGTACTGGCACAAAACAAAAAGACGGGGTCTTATGTAGGTCAAGCTAGTCTTCAACTCCTGGGCTCAAGAGATCATTCTGCCTCAGCCTCCCGATTACTTGGGACTATTGGTGTGCCACTGTGTCCAGCAAACATTCTTTGTGTAGCACTAAAGATCAGACCCAGGGCATTGCTCAACCACTGAGCTATACCATTTGCCTAGCTAGAAATCTCTGTGTAGCACTGGAGGCTGCCCATAATAAAGCCTTTTTGGGGATGATGTCTTTGTTCACTGTTGACTCCTTGCCCTCCATTCCTGCATGTGCCGCTCTCACTATAGAACATTTATTGACTAAACCAGTCTGTCCTGAGTCAAGGCTCTCTTCTGCCATGTACTCCTATAATTCTAGCTACTCAGGAGGCTGAGATCTGAAGATCATGGTTCAAAGCCAGCCCAGGCAAGAAAGGCCATGAGACTCTTATCTCCAATTAACCACCAGAAAACCAGAAATGGTGTTGTGGCTCAAGTGGTAGTGTGCTTGCTTTGAGCTAAAGAGCACAGGGACTGCCCAGGCCCAGAGTTCAAGCCCCATGGCTGATCAAAAACAAAGTGTGATTACTTATGTTGAACATTTTTCCTTTTTCCCCTCTTTTATAAACATTTACTTTTCCATTTGTGTCTTATTTTTAGTGTGTGTGAATATGCACGTGTGTGGTACACTAAGGCTTTAACTCAGAGCCTCGTGCTCTCAACTGGCTTTTTTTTTTTTTGGGTCAGTTGTAGAGCCTGAACTCTGGGCCTGAGTGCTGTCTGTCAGCTCTTCAGCTCAAGGCTAACACTCTACCACTTGAGCCACAGCGCCACTTCCAGCTTTTTCTGCTTATGTGGTGCTGAGGAATCAAACCCAGGGCCTCGTGAATGCAAGGCAAGCACTGTACCACTGAGCCACCTTCCCAGCCCCTTGATTGCCTTTTTGTGCTCATGGCCTGTACTCTACCTTTGAACCACACCTCTAGCTCTGGCTTTTTGCTGACTCAAATTTGTCTGTCTGGGCTGGCTTTGAACCTCAATCCTCAGATCTCAGTCTCTCAGCCTCCTGAGTAGGGATTACAGGTGTGAACCACCAGATTGAACCATCACCTGGCAGACTTTTTTTTTTTAAATAGAGAAATACAAAAATATAAGTAAAACATATAGGATATGACCTATATTCTTTGCAGTTCTAGGACATGTTCAATGATTTCTGATTTTGTAGCTAAGATCTGAGTGAGGTTCAAGAAGTGTGGCCTGGGGGCTGTGGTAGAGTGCTTGCCTAGCATGCATGAAGCCCTGGGTTTGATTCCTCAGTACCACGAACAGAGAAAAAGCTTAAAGTGGCACTGTGGCTCAAAGTGGTAGAGCGCTAGCCTTGAGCAAAAGAAGCTCAGGGACAGTGCCCAGGCCCTGAGTTTAAGCCTCAGGACTGGCGAAAAAAACCCCACAAAAACTAAAACAAAACAAACAGGAAGTGTGGCCTGTGTGTAATGAGATCTTAGGTACTTTGGAATATTTTTACTCAACTCTCACTGCTAGATTCACAGAAATAGAAACAGACAAAACAAGTATGCTGCACTTTAGTGGTATCGGTGGATAGATGAGCAGTGCACTGTAGCACGGCGGTGCAGCCCGGACGCACCATGCTTGCCAGGATTCTGATCCAGAGGAGAAGCAGCGCCGGATAAATTATCCATGGAGTTGGGGTGTGTCCACTGGGGGAGACGTGACTGGGACGGAGATGGGTCCTTCACAGACAAGCCACTGGTCATATCCATGCTGCTGACATTCACGTTTGGGTTAAGTCCAGCTGGAAACAGAGATGCCGTTAGGGTTGGCCTGCTCCTCCTCTGGTTCTGAAAGCCCCCTGGAGTCAACCTCAATGTCAGCACAGTCACAACCACAAACTTCCACAGCAACTTCAAAGAGGGTGAAAAGGACCTTTGTGTACCTTCCCTATCTATGTATGTATGTGCACACAGAATATTTGGCTGCATGTATTTATGTTATATACAAGTATATAAACAGAAAGGAACAGTGTTCTCTAATTAAGGTGAAATGCTTATCCTCTTCCATTAAGTACACCTCAGGATTCTCTTTCGGTGTTGCCTGCCGAGTAAACTCGGTTATGCAGCTACCTGGTGGTATCCACTGAGGAGCAGAGCGGGGCCAGGGATGGGGGGCTTCCTTCTGGATTTTGAGGTACCTTGTGGGTACCACCAGGCAGAGAATTAGTTGGCTCTGAAGGAGTTTATGAGCCTCACACTAAACAACTTGTAAGAGCTGAATGAACTATTTGGGGGCAAGGGTGCGGCTAGCAGTTGCCCTGGGGGCTTTGCCATGGCCCTGAAGCTGACATAGAGGACCTGACAGGGAGCGCTGCCAAGTGCTCAGACAGGCAGCTCCCGCACTGCACACGCCCTGTACTGCTGTCCCCCACATACACAGGCATGTCATGCAGCACAGCAAAGGGCACCAAGAGATGAGGAGGAGAAAGAACCTTTTGGTTCTCCACTTTAAGTCAAGGACTAGAAATTCAAATATCAAAAGGAGGGCCTGGGCACTGTCTCTGAGCTTTCTGGCTTAAGGCTAGCGGTCTACAACTTGAGCCACACCTCTGCTTCCAGCTTTTTGGTGGTTAATTGGAGATAAGAGTCTCACAGGCTTTCCTGTTCAGGCTGGCTTCAAACCATGATTCTCAGCTCTCACCTTCCAGAGAAGCTAGGATTACAAACATAAGCCCCTGATACCCAGCCTACTTTTTTTTTTAATGGTGCTGGGTTGCAACAGTGGACCTGTGCAGACTAGGCAAGCACTCTATCACTAAGGTACATCTTCCCAGTCTTTCAAAAGACAGGTTCTTGTCATGTAGTCCAAGCTGAACTTGAACTCTCTATACTCCTGTGTCTGCTTACCAAATGCCTGTATTACAGACATATGTCACCAAGCCCAGCTTCAAGGGTGCTAATTTAAAAGCCTTTAAGTATTTGTGTCAGTCACGCAATGGGTGCTCTGAAACGGTTCTACTGTTCCACTGCAAAGCAGCCTCAGGAAACTCGCGCTCTGGTGTGTTTAGGGCTGCACATTCAGTGACAGTGACTGGCCGACACAGGGACTTCCAGGCAGCCTGCTATCCAGCATGGCTTGTAATAAGCCCACAGGAGACTCACCAAGAGGGTAGGGAGCAAAGGTGTTGGGTGAAGACTGCTGCTCTTTGGTCTGCAGGTCAGGTAGGCCGGGAGCCTGGGGGTGGGGAGGGAAGCTGTCCATGGCCGATTTGCCTGCAGAGGGGTGCAGAGACAGGTGCGGCGGGGGAGGCGGAGGCTGCTTCACAAGCAGGGCCTGGGCCAGCTGGCGCTGGTGCTGCTGGATCTGCTGCTGCAGATTGGTGATTGTGCGTGCAACCTGGTAGGTGGAGACACATGCACTTTAGCTGGGTGCGTGGGGATACGCAAGGCCTTCCTTTTCCACTGGGCTAGCCTCCACTCAAACCTAGCTAGCTCCAGGACTTCCCCAAAGCGGAGACTCAGCTGGAGAAAAGTCAGTAACCTCTCAGCTCATCAGCTGGGCCCTGTCTATCAGGGAAAATGACCGCTAGCAACAGAAGCTAGTACGGCAACACCTACTTGCTGCTCCTGTTGTCTCATGGGTCCGGAAACATTACGCTGGGCCTGTAACATCTGCTGCTGGATTTGTAAACGTTGGTAAGCCTGTTGAGAGAAAAGTCACAGAACTGTAAGGAAATGCCCCTCAGACAACAGATGCGTCCATCAGAAGACTGCAACAGGCTGCCAAGCAGAGTACGAAACAGCTCTGAATCCCTTAGGGCCCCGTGCTTGGCTCTGCCAGCAGCAGGGAACTACAGCAGCTGAGAGGCTGAAGCAGGTAACGCTCCAGACCTGGTAGGGTAACCACAGAGCTCTGTGCAGGGAGGGCAAAGGCTACTGCTGGTGGCTATCACAGGATTGTTTTCTTACAACACAGATTTCTAGGGACATTTTGGCAAGCATACATTAAGACAGAATGGAAACAGAGGTAGAGATGGCACCATTAGAAATGCCTCTACTGCCAGGCCTGTCTCATGCCTTTGCTTCACGAATCCCTAGAGGCCCTAAGGCCTAATAAACTTCATTTCTGCAGTATTTCTAGGAAAAGACTTAAGAATTCACCATGTTCTTGGTGTCTTCCACACCACAGGGACCAAAAACCTGTTCCACACTGAAAGGTCTAGCAGGTCTGCTCCACCCTCAGCTGCTCCCAGTCAGGAGGCAGTAGGCTGGCAGCACTGCCATGAGCAAGTGTGAGCCTGGCTTAAGTGAACCCTTGCCTAGCTCGGTGTCCCCTTCCTTATTGCCTTCCAAGGTGCAGGGGTCTCCTGCTGCTGTGAAGGCAGACTGTAGTGTAACCACGGGCTGGCTCTAGTTGCAGCATCTCCCGTGTGTGTCTCCTCTGTTACGAGTCAAGACACAGCGGAGGGCGAGGCCACATCTAGCACTGAGCCCTTCAGGAAAGCAAGGACATGTGCAGCTGCGAGGGAGGCTGCCCTCTAGACCTCTTCCCATGGTCCCCTGCTACTTACTGAAAAGCCAGACACTCAATAAAGCATGCCTACAGCCAGCACAGCGGGGCGGGGGACTCCCAAGGACACACAGCGAAGGTTTCATGTCAGAGGATTCATGTGCTGGACTCTTCACTTTTCCCCTACTTACTTTTCCTTTCCCTCATGACTCCTTTTCATTTTCCAGACAATGAAGTTGCTGGATAAGATATCTAAATAAGTCAAGTGTCCATACATAAAAAATAAAACCATATACTTGGCCCTTTAATTCTTATAAATTCGGTGTGTGTCTAGAGACGATAGCATGGCGTTTTATGGTAAAAGCAATTAAGTTGGTTAAAACTTAAAATTCCAATTATGTTGAATGCTCAGATTTTAGAGAATAATTGAGTCATTTCAGCTGTTCTCAATGGGGACTCTATAAGAGAGTTAAGTTTGATATTTAAAGAACTTAGTAGTGTTTGGGCCTGTGACCCTGAGAGAGTGAGAAAACAGTTACTGAAATAGTGTGTGTATGCATCTGTCCTGGAGGGTCCAATGAGAAACGCTGGTTGAGAGTTCAAGGCCAGGTTATATGCCTGGACACTAGTCACCTCCTATGAAGGCGCCAAAACTTTACACAGCTCAGTGAAAGCACTGCTGAGTGAAAAACTCACTCTTACTCGTAAGTCACAACAACCATGTGTGCAGCAAAGGTACTAGAACTTGGTGAGCTGTCTCTGCTCTGGAATCTGAACATCTTTCCACTCACCAGCTGCAGCTGATGGAGCTGGTTCAACATAGTCACGTGCTGAGGGTTGGTTGGCGAGGCTAACAGTGCAGGGTTGAGACCAATGGTTTTCGCTGCAAACTGCAAAAGCTGTGCTTGAACCTGTGAATACAAACCCATCGTCAACCATAGCATCTCCATGACAACATTACTCATCTATTTTTTTTTTTTTTTTTGGAGATTCAAACTGGTTAACTGATAATTATATTTGTCATGGCTGAGCTCTCCAAAGGCTATTAGGATGTTTAAGACTTTTTTTTTGTCGGTCATGGGACTTGAACTCTGGGCTTGGGCACTGTCCTGGGCTCTTCAGCTCAAGGTGAGCACTCTACCACTTGAGTCACAGTGCCACTTCCAGTTTTCTGGTGGTTTATTGGAGAGAAGAGTCTCACGGACTTTCCTGTCCAGGCTGGCTTTGAACCACGATCCTCAGATCTCAGCCTCCTGAGTAGCTAGGATTACAGGCATAAGCCACAGGTACCCGGGTGTTTTTAACATTAACATTTTAACATTAGTAGTTAACATGTTCAGAAGAAGGAAGAAGGAAGGAAGGAGGAAGAAAACATCTCCTGAGCAGTTTCTTCCTGCAAACAATTGGCTTATCCAATTGGCTCTCTATAGTTCTGGGTCATTGCTACTCGTTATGTTTGTGTCCTCTGAAAGTGAAACCTCAAGAAGTTATCCAGCTGGCTCTGCCTCAGTAATCAGAGAGGCCAAGGTTTGCATCTAGTGCAGGATTCTTTAAGTCCTTCTCTAGCACGACTCTCCTGAGTCTGCCAATGCTGCTGGGGTGAGGTGGGTATACCCTGTGACTTGACTAATACATGGAACGGTTAGCTACCAAGTTCTACCTTTCTCAACTCAGTATATACAACTGGTCCTGAGTTGTTCTGGGATGCTTCTCTGATGTCCCATGCAGCAGTGAGGCCCTCTGAGATGGACAGATGGTCCTTTCCCAGCAACTCAGGGCCACCATCAAGGTCAGTGGAGTAACTTCCTCAGGCAAGACCAAGGTCAGAGATGCAGCAATGGGTGCATGGGGCTCAGCTTCACTTAGAATTGCTCTGGGGCTGAGGTATGGGTCTGTGGTAGAGCACTTACCTAGCATGTGCAAGGCTCTGAGTTCCATCCCTAGTGCATGCACACACACAGGCGCATGTATGCAGGTGTACGTGCATGTGTACGCGTGTGCACACACTCTGTTTTAGCCAGTGGATGTTTGCTGTGGCCTGGGTTCCATCCCTAGTGCACGTCTGCGCGCACACACACACACGCATATACCCTCTGCTCTGGCCTGTGGATGCTTGCTGGGGCTGGCCAGTGCAGCACAACCAGTACACTACTTCATGGGTTAAAACAGCCTCACAGGTTTGAAAAGGAAAGATTAGTTCTGAAATGCAGGCGATTTCAGGTCTCATTTTTTTTTGGGGGGGGGGTCTGGTCGTGGTGCCTGAACTCTTGGCCCCTCAGCTCTTCAGCTCAAGGCTAGCGCTCTACCACTTGAGCCTCAGCGACATTTCCGGCTTTTTTCTTTTTGCTTATGTGGTGCTGAGGAATTGAACCCAGGGCCTCATGCATGCAAGGCAAGCGCTCTACCACTGAGCCACCTTCCCAGCCCCTCAGGTCTCACTTTAGCAAAGACCTATCTGTGCCTGCAACTTGAGCACACAGGCTTGAGTCTGACCTGAGGGGAGAGAAACTGAGGCACTTGAGCGCGGAGGCTGGGCTGGGAAGAGTTAAGAGGCTGCACTGGCGGCTGCTGCATGGTCCTGGCTTGTGCTGCTCCGCTATTGCCAAACACACCCAGATTGCCACTCGGGATCTGTGGGAAGAGGGGAGGGCGGTTAGGAGGTTGGGGTGGGGTGAAGGGGCACACCTCCTGCTACCACCCCTGCCAACCTGACCCCCAGGGCACTTGGGATGGAGCCGTCTGATGGGTTATAGAAGCCTGTAGTTTTAAACCCCAGTTACTTGTATTACAAACATGCAGACTATACCCGAGGAAACAAGGATAGAGTATTTCATGAATGCATGGACATGGCTGTTTAGATCAGAAAGCCATCTGTGGTTAGTTAGGGAACAATGATCATGGTATCTTCACTAACATGAGAGCAACATTTTCAAGTAGGCAATATAGCTGTGCAAGGCCTTAAAGAATCACTGAGGAAATTTAGGCACTTAATTCATTTTGGATGTAAGTATGTTCTGGAAGTATTTTCCACACTTTGGTTAGGCATGAGCTACCTAACTGTAGGTAGAGAGCTGTGTGAGCAGACCTTGTGTGCCCTACGTCCCTGCAGGTGGTCAAGTTCAGATAGCAATGTCTGAAATGCAGACTTTCTGCTGCATTCTACTGACTCAGCCAGGGGTGAGAGCTAGGGTCATGCCTGGGGTCAGCATGGGGCAGTGGCATTGGACGCTGGGGTCATGCCTGGGGTTAGCACGGGGCTGATAACAGTGGGTACTGGGGTCATACCTAGGGACAGCATGGGGCTGCTGTCAGTGGACGCTGGGGTCATGCCTGGGGTCAGCGTAGGGCTGCTTAGCCACCAGATACCAGGGACTCCGGCATGAGAAATACAAAGGTGCCTGAAGCAGAGTGGCGAGCTGGCTGCTCTCCCAGCAAGCACGGTTTTGTTTGGGAATAGCACATGCTATGGGAAAGATGACTTTGACGTCTTATTAGCAATGGTTAAATTCCAAGCAGTGTTGCTTGGTTCTGGGCTCCAATAAGCCTCTGTAGGGAGATCCTCAGAGCCCCTCACCTGCCCTTGCATATTTGATGATGTGTTAAGGAAAGGTATAGTTTACTTCCCCAACACATATTTTTCTTTTTTTTTAAATGAGCCAGGTGAACACAGACCATGCTCTTACCTGTCTAGAAGAGTTCAAGTTTTGCATGCCTAGCCCTGAGGCAATCCCACCCAGGGCCTGATTGGGGAGTGCACTGTTGGAAAGGGGGAGCTTCAGGCTTGGGGAAGGCAAAAACGGTGAAGTCGTGGGCTCTTCCACGAGGCCGCCATCCTGATTAGAGAAAGAAAGGGTGAGCTGTGCGCAGTGTCCATTAGGGGACAAAGCACCAACAGTGCCCAGAGGGAACAGAGGAGAGTGTGGATGGATAAAGAGTTAAAAGATCAAAAAAGTGTGGACAATGAGGAAATGGAAAACATGGACCAAAGAAGAGGGGGGAGAAGGAAGAGAGAAATAGGATTAAGATGCTGTTTTCATTAAAAACTATTTTACAAACACATATATTAGCTTCTAGTACTCTTAGATGCTGCTGCCCATGCCCTGGCTAGAGTAGGGAGAAAGGGACAGAAGCACCAAGAGTCCTGGTTGGGGTTGCCAGATTCAGTAAATAAAAAATAAAGGACTCTGAATTCATCCAGAATTTCAGGTAAATAATAAATACATAAGCTTATAGTATAAATATGTTCCTGGGGCTTGGAGCAGTGGCTTAAGCTTATCATCTTAGCTACTCAGGAGGCTGAGATCAGAGACTGCAGTTTGGAGACACCTGGGATTGAGACTCTTTTGTTTTTTGGTCGTGGGGCCTGAACTCTGGGCCTGGGCGCTGTCTCTCAGCTCTTCAGCTCAAGGCCAGCACTCTACCACCTGAGCCACAGCATCACTTCCAGCTTTTTCTGCTTATGTGGTGCTGAGGAATGGAACCCAGGGCCTCATGCATGCGAGGCAAGCACTCTACCGCTGAGCCACCTTCCTTGCCCCCAAAATTGAGACTTATCCCTAGGTACTCCACAGCCCAACCTTCTGAAGTAGACATGTGTTAGGAGGGCTGATGACAACAGAAAGCTACTCAGGGCTGTTAAGCCTCCTCATGGAGCTTTTCCGGTCATGGAACCACTCTTACCATTCTCGGTTCCTTTTTTGTTTATCATGAGACAGGTCTTACTAGTTAGCCAAGCCTGGCTTTGAACTCATGATACTTTTGCCTCCGCTTCCCAAGTAGCTGGGATTATAAGTATGAACCATCATACCTGGAAATTTTTTTGCCAGTCCTGGGGCTTGAATTCGGGGTCTGGGTGCTGCCTTTGAGCCTCTTTGTGTTCAAGGCTAGCATGACCTCTGCCTTTTTCTGAATAGTTTATTGAAAGTAAGGGTCTCATGGACTTTTCTGCCAGGACTAAATTTGAACTGTTATCCTCAGATCTCAGCTTCCTGAGTAGCTAGGATTACAAGCTCATACGTGGAATTCTTTTATATTTCTTAAACTTATACTTTTTTCTTGTTTCTGTTCAGAATGTAACTTTCTAGTTGGAGGTAACATGATGCTTCCCCCTTTGGTAGTCACCCCAATCTGGAGAGGAGACATCCCTCCATGACAACATGAAGGCAGAGCACCCCTTAAACAACTGACACACTCACTCACCTGGCCCCACCCTCCCTTCCTAATGTAACTTCATTTCCACACTGATATTTAAACAGATACTTGAACTGAGTATTTAAAAAATGAAAACCGGCTTTGAATGCCAGCATTTTTACCCCTAGCATAGCCATTAAGCCTTGCATGCATCAGAAGAGCTGGTAGAGCCCTTTTTGGATTACAGTGCAGCAGGGTCACAGTTGGCTTCGCACCAGTTAGACACTTCCACCAGGGTACAGCTGAGGTGGACAAGCAAGCTGCTGGCCAGATGCGGTAGGTACCTTGTCAAGAAAGGCGGGGCGGTCCAGGGAAGACTCTTTGGAGATTGGTGGGCGGCAGCCAAGGGGTTTGGTGACCATTCCATTGTAGTCAGTCACTCCTAATCCACGCTTGTCCATGTCCACCTTCTTTTCCAGCAGAGCACCTGGGGCACAACACAGGGAGCCACACTGAAAAGCTGCACCAGGCAAGGCGCATCTACAGCCCCTCCACACTAGACAAGAACAGGGACCTAACTGGCCATCCCTGCACTGGTCCTCTCCTATTCTACATGCCTGGGATCTGGCCCTGCTTGCTTGTTCTCTACTTGACTTGTCCTCTGCTTCCTTTCCCCAGGTTGTCACATGGTGACTTCTTCCCCAGAACCCACAGTCTCAGGCCTTCTGCCCAGCAACCTCGCGCCTATGGAGCTCTTGTCACAGTCTGTCCTCAAGGAGTTCCTGGTCAGTTCCTGCTTGTTTAGCAGTAGTAGAACTATATACTGCTTCCCAACTATAAGTTGCATGATTCATAGACTTGGCTCCTTCTTCTGCCTTGCAGTCTGAACCATACACTGGTGCTTGTGTGTGACTCTACCACCTGTCCCTTTATATGGACTCGGCCTGCTCACCCAAATCAACAGCTGTAGCACTCCCATGCTCCCTAGGGGTGTGCAGAAAAATGGGTGCACCAACAGACACAGCTCAGGTCAAACAAGGTGACATATAGCTCAGTGTCCTTGTTTATGGTCTGTTTAGTGCCATGCCTCTTTCCTATTTTTGTGCTGTTTACTGGTAACGTGGTGTTATACTGGTCCCCGGTACAGTGCTGTGTAGTGTTGCTAACCCCTGAAGAGAAACCTTCCTGTCAGGTAAGTGTCCTTCAGAGGTGCACTACAGGGCTGTGGGTTGTGTTCAAAATGAATGACTACATGCAACTCTTTCTAGGAACGAGGACTTCACAAGAGGCACCTGAGGAAAGCACTCGCCACTTACTCATGGCCTGGTCAAGGTTCATACTGCTGCTCTTCAAGGCCTCTTCAGCTGGCTCTCTCTGGGGAGCAAAGCAGGGTTCTCATTAGCAGTGTCCCAGACAGGAGGAAGAACTCAGAATCAGTTGGATCACTACAACACAGGTGACTATTGTTACGGAGTTTTAGAATTTTTTTTTTTTTTGAGGTCCGGTCGTGGGGCCTGAACTCTGGGTCTGGGCGCTGTCCCTCAGCTCTTCAGCTCAAGGCTAGCGCTCTACCACTTGAGCCACAGTGCCACTTCCAGCTTTTTTCTTTTTGCTTATGTGGTGCTGAGGAATCGAACCCAGGGCCTCAGGCATGCAAGGCAAGTGCTCTACCACTGAGCCACCTTCCCAACCCAAGTTTTAGAAATTTGGAGGGTATAGGCTTATCTTTTAAATAGAAAATTCTTGTAATGACTGAATAAATTTTTAAGAGAAAAAAAACACAATGAGGGTTTTCCAGGAAAACCATACAAGCAGTCTTACAACTGTTTCTGTACAGCGCCGAGCAGCAATAATTTGGCGGAGATGCCAGCTAGGCCAGGAGAGCAGAGCCATGGGCATGGGCCAGCAGCTATGTCAAAGTCATCATTGTCTATATCATGAACTCCAGGCTCTGTTGTATAAACTTTTCCCAAAGCACCAACAGGAAAACAAAACAAAACAAAACAAGAGGCCTCCCTCTTGGTAGGAACCTCTGATTAGAATGGGGTCATTTCATCTAACCAAAGCACCTGGGAGGCTGTGATGACCATCACAGCATGTCTGGCCCTGCAGACACCAGTCAGCTCCGGGTTATGGGGCAGTGTCTTGTCCAGTGAAGATGGCACTCAGTGACATGTACACGAGGCCATGCTGGACCTACTTTTATAGATACATCCACAGTAACCACATGTTACATGCTTATTTGAGCAGGACTTGGAAGAAACCACTGGAAAGGCTATGGCCACATGCTTATACAGGGAAAAGGAGCACAGCCCTCACCCACTGGACTGCAGCCAACCTCAGCAACTGGCTAGACTCTGATGTGTTCTGGGGACTGGGACCCTGTATTCCCCATACACTGCCAGAAACTCAGGGACTAAACAGATTTGGTTAGGGTACTTCTCCAGGCCTTCATATTTACTACTTATACCAATCTTCCTCTTGTGATCTTTCAATTCATTGTATAAACTAGTGCCATTCAGTTTTAATTATAAATTACCAAAATAAGAAGCTGTAAAGATTCATGGATATTACAAACCAGTTGCTATTCTGAGAAAAGGCTATTATGACTCTTTGATGGAAATGGAGTAGGATTTTGCTGTCGTACAAAGCCATAGTTCCTATCCTAAATTCTCACCCCTAGAGATGCAGTCAACAGATTCAGACAGGAATCAACCAGTTCACCTGGGGAGCCGTGGAGCACCCTTAAGGAGAGCCCACTCACCGGGAAGCCCATGTCCGTGAGTTGTTTGATCAGCCGGCTCATGATCCAGGCCTCGTCCTGCTTACCCGACATTTTCATGCCCTAGAACAAAGCATGGGAAAGGGGACAGGCCATGGGTGACAGTCCTTTATTTTTAATTTCTTGTAGTGCTGAGGAGGGAACCCTGGGCTTTGCACATGATAGGCATGTGCTCTACCATTGGGCTCCATCCCTAGGCTATCTCTAGCCCACCAGATACATTCTAATACATTTCTACTAGAAATGGAAGACATCTGAAAAGCATGCTGATATAAAAGTCATAGAATCTTTTGCATTAATAATGAATTGTAGTCAGGAGCCAGTGGCTCATGCCTATAACCTATTCAAGAGGATAGAGAAACAGCTGGAAGTGGTGCTGTGGCTCAAGTGGTAGACTGCTAGCTTTGAGCAAAAGAAACTCTGAACAGTGCCCAGCTGGCATCTCCACTGAATTGTCGCTGCTTGGCACTGTACATAAATGGTTGTAGGAGTGCTTATATGGTTTTCCTGGAACCCTACATTGTGTTTTTTTTCTATTAAAAATTAGTTCAGTCATTACAAACATTTTCTATTTAAAAGGCATGCTTCTATTCGCAACAGTTCTAATCCTCCTGATTAAGGTTCAGTCAGCTAGATACAAATAACAAAAACAGCTGGGTGCTATAATCCTAGCTACTAAGATAAGCTGAGATCCTAAGTACTGATCCAGGGCTGAGATCTGAGGACCATGGTTCCAAGCCAGCCCAGGCAGCAAAGTCTGTGAGACTCTTATCTGCAATAAACTACTCATCAAAAGCTGGAAGTAGTGCTGCAGCTCAAGTGATAGAGTGCTAGCCTTGAACAAAAGAAGTTCTGGGAGTGTCCAGGCCCTGAGTTCAACCCCAAGACTGGCAAAACAACAACAACAACAACAAAAACAAAACTTGAGACTCTATCCTCCAATTAAAGTAAAAAAAAAAAATCCAACTAAGGAATGACTCAAGTGGCAGAGAAGACAGTTATCAGTGAAATAGCTGGACAACAACGTGAGGCCCCAAGTTTGAGTTTTGGTAGCAGAATAAAAACAAACGATGGATCATGCTGCAGTTTATGAGTTTATGAGTCCATTTGCAGGCTGGTTAACATGTGTAGTTAATGGACTTACAAAAAGCAGGGTAATTAGTTTTCTTTCCCAAAGAGATAGTTAGGCTCATCACAAATACATACTCTTTCCATTATGAAAAAAATCACAAGGATGGGGCTGGGAAGGCGGCTCAGTGGTAGAGTGCTTGCCTTGCATGCATGAGGCTGGCCCTGGGTTCGATTCCTCAGCACCACATAAGCAGAAAAAGCCGGAAGTGGTGCTGTGGCTCAGGTGGTAGAGTTAGCCTTGAGCTGAAGAGCTGAGGGACAGCGCCCAGGCCCAGAGTTCAGGCCCCATGATGGACAAAAAATTTTAAAAAAAGATTTTAAAAATCACAAGGACTGCCCCCCTGAACTCGGTGACATGTGAAGGTTACTAAAGATTACATGGTTTCTATCATTTCATCAGTTTCATTCCAAACAACAACCAAGTGCAAGAGGCTTGTGTCAGTGAATGAAAGGACAAATAAGGAAAGAACAAGGAGTCAGAAGAAGAATGGAGATGAAGAGAAAGGGGAGAAAGGCAACTAAAGAGAGAAACTGAGGGGCTGGGAAGGTGGCTCAGTGGTAGAGCACTTGCCTTGCATGCTAGAAGCCCTGGGTTCGATTCCTCAGCACCACATAAACAAAAAGAAAAAAGCTGGAAGTGGCGCTGTGGCTCAAGTGGTAGAGCGCTAGCCTTGAGCTGAAGAGCTGAGGGAGAGCGCCCAGGCCCAGAGTTCAGGCCCCACGACCGGACCCCCAAAAAAAAAAAAAAGGGAGAGAGAGAAACTGAGTATCCTAGGCAGGGGCCCAAGGGGGCTGCAAGTGCCAGGGGCACCACACAAACCGTGCCCAAGAGCCTGCCCTCTCTTCTGCAGTGACAAAGGCTGAGTGACAACTACTGATACAATACAGATACAATCCTTCAGTTAGGCATATTAATGTCCTCCTATAGCTCCAGCTACTTGGAAGGCTGAGGTAAGATTGCTGAAACCAGGCTCAGAGGCCAGTCTGGGCAACACAGCTGACTGTAACTATATAATGGAGCATGTGGCATAATAAAATTGATGAGAGTATAAAAATGGACATATGCCCAAGAAGTAGTTTACTTGAGGCTAATTTAATCCTTACTAAGTAGCTGCCTGAGCCAGATTAGTCTTACTACTTTACCAATTTGGCATTTCCAGTCCCACCATACTTGTATTACCTGCTGGCTCAATTGGAAAGAGATTTCATGTCTAATAATCTCTGCGCCTTCTAGGCAAAGAAACCTATAGGCTAACTCTGAACAGCACAGTCACATGATGCAAAAGCACCAGGTCTCTTCACTCTGCCTCATCTGCTCAATTCTGCCCTTTGTACACCTACTTAAAGATTAATATTTCTAAAAAAATGAATGAAGAAAAAAGAAAATAACATGTCATTGGCTATGCCTGGGACAAGTGGTGCTGCTGCTTTGCAGTGCTGAGACATCAATCATTTTGACAGGTGATGACAACTCTCCTCCATTTGGCTCTGCCAATTTACATTCCTGCCAGCAATCTAGGCACTCCTCTTGCTTTGAGAACAGACTGTTTTCTCTGGCAGGGGGTGTGGCTCAAGTAAGTGTTAGAGCGCTTGCCCAGCAAGCATGAGGCCCTGAGTACCAGTAGGCCCCAGTACCACAAAAAAAAAAAAAAAAGAAGAAGCTTAAGAGTTGGATCTACCAATATTTTCTTGCGTTTAAATTTAAAACAGAAATTAAAGTTATTAATTTTTATTGAAATTGGCAATAACAGAAAAAACATTTTCAAATAAAAATGTATTTCAAGGCATTTTTTATGAGGGGACTAGCACCACTTGTGTGGCGGTGGCTGGATTCTCCTGAACTTCCACACATCAGCTGAGCGATCGATGGTGTCTCTTGACAGTGCTACCTGCTCTGGCCAGTGCTAGACTTCCCCAGAGTGACACTAGTGGGAACTGATGGTGCTACCCCTGGGGCAGGCCCAGCAGCAGCTGCAGGCAGGACTTTAGGGAGATAACAAGACCTCGCCCCTCTCTCCCCCCCTTCCTCCACTACTCCCCATGATAAGCTGAGCAGCCTTGCTCCCCAGTGTGTTCCTGCTGCAGGCTAGTCTAACAGGGCCAATCTCCAAATCTGTGAATCCAAATAAACCTTTCCTTTTTTTTTCTCCCTGGTTCTAGGGCTTGAACTCCGGGCTTGGGTGCTGTCCCTGAGCTTCTTTTGCTTGAGGCAAGCTATATCACTTGAGTCAAAGTGTCACTTCTAGCCTTTGCGGAGCAGTTTACTGGAAATAGATCCTCATATCTCAGCCTCATGAATAGCTAGGATTATAGGTGTGAGCCACTGGTGCCCGGCAAACTTTTTTTTTTTTTTTTTTTTTTGTCAGTACTGGGGTTTGAACTCTGGGCCTGGCTGCTGTCTCTTAGCTCTTCAGCTCAAGGCTAACACTCTACCACTTGAGCCACAGTGCCACTTCTGGCTTTTTCTGCTTATGTGGTACTGAAGAATCGAACCCAGGACCTCATGCATGCAAGGCAAGCACTCTACCACTAAGCCACCTTCCCAGCCCTAAAGGAAGTTTATTTTATAGGACTAAAACTTAGTTTAGTTTATAGGACTAAAACTTTGTCTTTTTCAGCAAGTTCTGTACTTGAAGTAAAGCGGCATTTTAGTCAGCTTGCCATTGCTGTAATAAATACCTGAACTAAATCAGTTTATAAAGAGGAAAGATTAAGACAGGTGCTGGTGCTCATGACTGTAATCCTAGCTACGCAGCAGGCTGAGATCTGAGGACTGCTGTTCCAAGCCAGTCCCAGCAGGGCATTCTGTGAGACTCTGATCTCCATTTAACCACTAGAAAACCAGAAGTAGCTCTGTGGCTCAAGTAGTACAGTGCTAGCCTTGAGCTGAAGAGCTGAGGGACAGTGCCCAGGCCCAGAGTTCAGGCCCACAAGCTAGGAAGATGATGATGACGATGATGACAACAACAATAACAACAACAACAAAGTACCTTTGACCAACAAAAACAACAATAACAACAAAATGTATCTTTGACCTTGATGACCACGCAAAGAGTCTCAGGGATGACAAAGGGTCCTAAGAGCACCCTGGGAGCTCAGATCTACCACTCATGGAGATGTCCCCTCCAACCACCAGTCGGGCACTGCTGTCTCCTGGCCCATTCTTCTCCCACAGACACCGCCTACCTTCTGAAGTCCTTTTTTGGAGGCACTGCCCCAGGAGCCGCAGGAGGAGGCGCTTTCTTGGGAGGCAGCATTATTCCACAGGTCCCCGTCCTCGTCTTCCCACTGGCTGGGGCCCAGGTTCATTTCATCCCCACCACTGCCCCAGCCATCTTGCATAGATTTGGAAGCTGCAAAGAGAACAAATGGACTCCTCAGATTCACAGGAAAGTAAGTGTAGCTGGGCTCCACCTCAAACTCTACTTGTTCTCTATGTGGTTCCAACTTCAACCAAACACACATCATTTTGGAACACAGACATTTTAAGAGTCAGGAATCTCCACAGTGTATGAAAAGGATACTCAAAAGGAGAAGCCTGGAAAACATCGCTGTCCTGGTGCGATTCTCAAGTCACAACTTGAGCAAAGCCTATGGCACTGTCACACAGACCAGTGCTTCTCAACTTGGTCATAGGAGAAAGTTGGTGGGGACCAGGTGAGCCGAGGGTAGGCCCAGCCATCTGAAGTCTGACAAGTTCCCAGGACATGCCCACACACTCCAGGACAGAGACCTGGGGCAGAGGGAAGTCAGCTGGGTTTCCATGTTGGGGTGATATGTTTTTCTTCCTTGTTAAAAATACAAAGTGAGTTTTGGTGTCAAAGTTAGGCCAGATGTTTACTTCTTGGAAGAACTACACCAAGATGAGACTTATGATAGGTGGCCAAGGTCCTGAAGATGATGCAACTATGATGCTTACAACACAGATAGGCACCCAACAAACCTAAGGGCAAATTCTTCTTCTTTTTTGGCCAGTTGTGGGGCTTGAACTCTGGGCCTGAGCACTGTCCCTCAGCTCTTCAGCTCAAGGTGAGTACTCTACCACTTGAGCCACAGTACCACTTCTGGTTTTCTGGTGGTTAATTGGAGATAAGAGTCTCATGGCCCAGTGCACAGGTGGCTCACGCCTGTAATCCTATCTACTCAGGAGGCTGAGATCTATTCTTTTCTTTTCTTTTTTTTTGGGGGGGGGGGTCCGGTCATGGGGCCTAAACTCTGGGCCTGGGCACTGTGCCTCAGCTCTTCAGCTCAAGGCTAGCACTCTACCACTTGAGCCACAATGCCACTTCTGGCTTTTTTTTCTGCTTATGTGGTGCTGAGGAATTGAACCCAGGGCCTCATGCATACAAGGCAAGCACTCAACCACTGAGCCACCTTCCCAACCCCAGGAGGCTGAGATCTAAAGATCTTGGTTCTCCAGCCAGGGCAGAAAAGGCTGTGAGACTATCTTCAATAAAACACCAGAAAACTGCAAGTGGCACTGTGGCTCAAGTGGTAGAGCGCTCACCTTGAGCTGAGGGACAGAGCCCAGGCCCAGAATTTAAGACCCAGGACCGACAAAAACAAAAACAAAAAAACAAAAATCAAACTCATGGACTTTCCTGCCTGGGCTGGCTTTGAACTGTGAACCTCAGATCTCAGCCTCCTGATCCTGCCCGGGCTGACTTTGAACCTCAATCCTTAGATCTCAGCCTCCTGAATAGCAAGGATTATAGACGTAAGCCACCAGTACCCTAAGGGCAAATTCTAAGAACAAAATATACTGTGGCATGAAGCCAAGCGCCCAGAAGTTTCCTGATCTTTTAGCTTTGTGACAAATACTTGCGGCCAGGCAGTGGAGCCATTGTTGGCAAAGTATTAAAACACAAAATCAACAGTGTCTTTTAAGATCTAGGATAACTAATGACAGCCAAAGAAAATGGGAAGATTCTGCAGCTGTGTGAATGATTAATATCAACTGTAAATCCAGCGATCTTCCTATTTACACTGATGTGTTAAGTGTCACACTGTAAGACACTGCACACTAGATGCTCCAGGTGGAAACCAGAGTCTGGACACCCATAAGAAATGAGTGCTAGACAAGTGCTCCGCCTTGACTTAGCCTGTTTTGCAAGTTTTAAGCACAAATGTGGAGGACCTAAAGTGATATTTTGTTTATGAGCAAGAAGTACTGGGGTATTGTTAATCAATATCTTCAAACACAAAGCCTAAGAGGAAAGATGCTGTGCTTTCCACGTTCCACTGGGGAAGTGGGTGTAAGCTGTGTGAGCGCTGTATCTACAGGGAGCCAGCTGACTGCTGGGAACCGGGAGCTTGTATTCGACACGGTTTTCGATTTTGGAATATTAACATATACACAATGATGTATATAAATAGTATTTTTCCCCCAGTCCTGAATCTTGAACTCAGGGCCTGTCTCTGAGCTTCTTTTGCTCAAGGCTAGCATACTACAACTTGAGCCACAGCATTATTTCCGGCCTTTTCTGTGTATATGGTACTGAAGAATCAAACCCAGGGCTTCATACATGCTAGGCAAGCACTCTAAGCCACATTCCTAGCCCCATTCTATTTTTTTTTTGCTGGTCCTAGGGCTTGAGCTCTGCTTGGACACTGTCTCTGAGCTCAAGGCTAGTGTTCTACCACTTGAGCCACAGTGCCACTTCCAGCTTTTTCTGTGATTAATTGGAGATGAGTCTCATGGATTTTTCTACCTGGGCTGGCTTTGAACTATGATCGTCATATCTCAACCTCCTGAGTAGCTAGGATACAGGTACAGGTGTGAGCCACTGGCACCCAGTCTGATTTTCTTTTTTCTTTTTATTTTGGTGCAAGACTGGAACCTGAACTTGGTACCTGAAGCTTTCCCTCATCTGCAAGTGCTCTACCAACCAAGCCACTCCTCTAATGCCCACATGATTATTAATGATTCCACAGAGTGACTTCATATGAGACTTTTCTACTTGTAGTGTCAGAAAGTTTCAGATTTTAAAACATGTGCAACCTACAGCAGTACCAAACATAACACCCAATCACTTTCCTTCTTTTCCTTTTCTTTCATAGGGTCTTGTTGACAGCCTAGGCTGGTGGGCCTGGAACAGTCTCCTTGCCTTCACCTTCTCATTACAGGATTATACATGTGCACTACCACATCTGGATTACATGTGCACTACCACATCTGGATTCTCCACCCCCGCCCCCCTTCCTTCTCTTCCTCCCATCTTGGATATACGAGGGAGTCACTTCAGGGCCTGTCCTTGCCAGGCAAGTGCTTTACTACCTTTTTTTTTGGTCAGTCGTGGGGCTTGAACTCTGGGCCTGGGCACTGACTGTCAGCTCTTCAGCTCAAGACGAGCACTCTATCACTTGAGCTACAGTGCCACTTCCTGTTTTCTGGTGGTTTACTGGGAGATAAGAGTTTCATGGACTTTCCTGCCCAGGCTGGCTTTGAGCCTCGATCCTTAGATCTCAGCCTCCTGAGTAGCTAGGATTACAGGCATGAGCCACCGGTGCCCAGCAGTGCTTTACTACTTGATTTACCGCAGCCCACATTTCTAAACTGTCAGATCAGGGCCTTACCTGGTTTGCACAGGGCTGGGCCGGTGGCAGGTGCGCTGGCTCTTCCAAATGTCACTGCCTGCTCACCAGGATGGTCCCCCCATCCGCTGCCACTGCTGGGTGGCTTCCCCCAGGCGGCTGTGCCGTTGTCAACCAAGGTGGCAGGGGAGGAGGGTTCTCCCCACGAGTTCTCAGCCTTTGAGTGCACGTTAGGCATTTCTCCCCAGCCTGATGAAACTGAAAAGGTGCCCACAAGAGAGAAAGACTGTAATTCAACGATCACAACAGCTCCAACGCTAACCATGTGGACTGACACCACTTCTCTGAAAGGCCTACACCACTGGGAATTCTCATGGGTACACTGTCTCCAGAGAAATGAGATTATTAATCAAGTAATAACCAAACACTAGACCTGACTCTGATACAAGAGAAAGCTTATGGTATCAAATGAAAATACTTAAATGTAAAATTTAAATGATATAGCCTAAATATGGATATTCACACCTGTGAAATTAATTTTCTTCTTAAGGGGAATCAAAGTCCAAGGCCAGCCCAGGTTAAACTTTTAGTAAGGATACCATCTCAACAAACTGGGTATAATGGCTTAAGCTTCAAATCTCAGGTATGTGGGAGGTATAGGTAGGACTGTCATGGCAAAAGCCTGAAATTCTACCTGAAAAATAAAGCAAAAAGGGCTGGGGCATGGGCAAGCACAAGTCTCTGAGTTGAAATCCTAATACCACCAAAAAATTAAAAAAATCAAAATGACCCTTCAAGGTTAACAGAGTGTGCATGAGGCCCTGGGTCCGATCCATAGCGCCACCAAGCTGTGCAGAAGTGGAAGTCTAGGTGTGCTACATTGGCTTCACCATTAACCAACTACCACGGCTAAGTAAGGCACAGCTGGTGGAAGTGTGATGGGCATTAGTATTGCTTTCTGAGGGTGTTGAAGCTGCCTCCAGCCACCACGGCTTAGCATGAGAATTCACAGAAGTGTCCACAACTTAGACAAGTGCCAAGCCAGCTGTGTGTGCGTACATCCAACAATGACCTGTGCGTGTCACAGGGGGAGGCCTCTGTGCTGAGCAGCTGCCATCGACAGGGAACTGCAGACCTGAGAGAGATCCTGCCAGGTGCTCTACTGGTAAAGGACCTGGTGGACTCAGGCTGAGCGGTACTGGAGAGCACTTCAAATGCAAAAAAGTGAAAGGAATCTGTCAAATCCTACCACCTTTAGTATACCATTTCTGTACCAAGGAGTTCCGGAGTCCTTACCTCCTTTCAGTGCTTTCAACTGAACAAACAGAATTGGGAACAACAAATTAGCAGTACTAGCAAACACCACCAGAAATTGTAGTTTTCATTCACTTTAAAAATACTTTACTGGGGCTTGAACGCAAGGCCTCTTTGTCTTATTTGGCTCTTTTCACTCAAGTGATGCTCTACCACTTGAAGCACAGCTCCACTTCTACCATTTAGGTGGTTAATTAGAGATGAGTCTCATGGATTTTCCTGTCCTGGATGACTTAGAATCATGATCCTCGGGCTTAGCCTCCAGAGTAGCTAGGATTACAGGTGTGAGCCACTGGAGCCTGGCTTTGTGTGTATTTGTATGTGTGCGCGTGCGCATGCATGTGTGTGTTGAATTTATATCTTCAAACATACTAGGCATGCGATCTACCACTGAGCTGCATCTCTATGCCAAATAAGCATTCTTCATGTTTTTCCTGGAGTGGAGAAAGCAAAGTGTATTAGTAAGTGGCTGTGCTAAGACTGGATGGCCTAGAAGTGAGCACAGCCAGCCCCAGGCTGAGGCCCCAGGCTGAGGCCCCAGGCTGAGGCAGTGGCCCCTGGCCCTACCATCAGCTTGTCATTGTGAAAGCAGGAACAAGCTCCAGCTCCTTCTGTAACTATGACCTATGGCGGAGTGAGGTCAGGGGCTTAAGACAGGCAGTCAAGTCAGTAGGATGAAGAAAAGTATCTGGAATACGTGTCACATTAGCAGTGTATTTCTGACTGGCACAGGGAACTACTGTTTACTGCCATTCAATGCTGGAAGACAGGTAAGGCTCAGTGAGCCCAGGATGCTGCTGGCACACTTGAGTCTAGTATATAATACCCTATTTTCCTTTAGAGGAGTGTGCAGTGATCTCCCCCCGGCCCCCATCCCTTTTTTGGTGAAACCCAAGCATGCTCAGGGGGGAAAGAACCATCTGGAGGCTGTTCCTCATCTGCACCGACAACTCAAGAGTTAACTGTGAGGTCCTGTACTCGTCAAACAACAGTCATAACTAACATTCACTGTCTTCTGGGAGCCTGCAGACTGAGTGCCCCAGGACATTAGCTGTGTTGGGTAGTCAAGCTGTCAAGTAATTTTAGGATTTGTTTTATTCCCTTATAAATCTAAGTAAATGCTATGTCTGCACTTCCCACAAGTAGTAGAAAGAACAGCCTGGTGCCACTATGACCTGACAGCTTCAGGTTCTGGGCGAGTGGCCTATGTCAGATTAAGGCAGTGCTACACCTGGCCAGCAAGCATCTAGGCTCTGTGTTCAAGCCCCAAGATAGGCAAGAGAGAGAGGGTTCACTGAAAGTTGGTCAAAGGGCATATGCTGTTTTGGACCCTTGGTGCAATGGTACCGAACTGCAAGCAGATCCATACAGACTTCTTGGTATGGCCTTGGGAGATGAAACTGCCAGGGACTTGGAGGAAGCTGAAAGACCATGTGCAACAGGTGAACTGAAGAGGCTCAGTGGGACAGTGAGACATGAATTCATGCAGAAAGGATGGCTCTTTGTTTGCCCATCAGCTGCTCAATGTGCAGGATGCCCACCTCTATGATTCTGGCCTCTCTGGGCCTGCTCCACCCCCATGTTGTTCCTACTATGTATGGTCTCTGCTTCCTTTGCTCACTGACTTGCAAGTTTCACATGCAGGGGCTTGACTCCCACACCTCCGTCTACCTCAGCACTAGAATGCAGCCAGGACGATGGGCCCCAACATACACACACTGAATGAACATCTACTCACGTGTGCTATTCCTGGGCCCCAACAGTGTCCAACAACTTGTTAGGCCCCAGTCAGAATTTTTTTTTCCAGTCCTGGGGCTTGAACTCAGGGCCTGGGGCTCTGTCTCGCAGCTAGCTCAAGGCTAGCACTCTACCACTTGAACCACAGCACTACTTCTGGCTTTTTCTGTTTATGTGGTACTGAGGAATCCAGGGCTTCATGCATGCTAGGCAAGCACTCTATCACTAAGCCACATTCCCAGCCTCACCCAGTCAGACTTCTGTTCCGTCTCTGCAGGGGAGGTAATACAAGCTTTCTACTTCACTGACAAGTGGACTGCCTGCACCTGCCCTTTCCCTGGCCACTCCACAGATGTTTATAAGGTGCTCTCTTCCCTTTACATCCATTCTCTACTTGCTCCTTTCTGTTGGCTTTTAAATGTGCTCCCGCCTAGTATTTTGGAGGTGTTGGTTCTACAGATGGAACCCGTGGACATGTGTATGCTAGACAAGCATTCTACCACCAAGTTACATTGTCAGCTTCTACACTACTATTTTTTTAGAGATGGCCTTTCCCCTCAGCTGCACTAGGCTCCGGGGTTGAGACTTGGTCTTTCACACATCTTTTGTTGTGCTAGTGGAGTCTGAATTCCATGCCTCTGTATATCCCTTACCCAGCTCTAAGCTGCTTCCATCTGGCCTTCCCTTTTGCTCCCACATCCTTTCATGCCTGCCTCCACTTCCACATCTCCATTCTGCCACTTCCCACGCCACACTGCAACCCCCCTGTCTCCTCCCCATCTTTTCTAGCACGGCTCCTCACTGATCAATTATTCATTGTATAGCTACAACTGATTCTACAAAAAGTTAACTTTAGGCTTCCAGTCTGCTTAAAACCATTGTTTCCCCGTATCTCACACAGCCCGCCTGACCCTGTCTTGGGTCCCTCTCTTGGGCTGTTTCCCTCTGCAAGGCCTCCCACCATCACAAAGTGAGCATTCTGGCCTGCATGTACCACCTCACAGGAGCGAGGACAGAGGCAGATAGAAAGCCAATGTGGTGGCACTGATGGCACTGTGGAGTGGGCCACTGTGTGACAAGACTTTCCAGCTGGTCTGCTCAGAGGTCTGACTGCCTAGGACAGTTTCAAGCCAACATCTGCATGCATGACAAGTCAATGGGTACTCAGCACCCACTTGTCTGCTCTCTCCTGGCCTTCTAGAATTACCAGAGTGGACACAACCATGTGGCTTCCCCGACAGGCTGAGCTCTGGGTGCCACAAAGTGCCTGCCACATCCCATCCAGGTCTGAGGGGCCTTGGAGAGCTGTTCGCTCCGGTAAAGTCTCATCTTCATTGGATGTTTATAAATTCAGAGGCTATTAAAACGGAAAGGTGCCCCTAACACAGTGATTATAGATTCAGGTAAAAACAAAACAAAACCAAACAAAAAAAAAAATTCCCACTAGGCTGGAGGCCTGACTCTAACAGCTGGGTGGGACAGAGCTCTACCTGCAACAGAAACACACAGGGAATAGCAGTCCTGAGGGAGGAGTGCAGTCTGGGTGAGGGAGTTATAGACCTCGAGAGCCATTTTCACCCACTGCTTAGGCAATTCATGCTAGGATCACAATGGCACTTTGTGCCATGCACATACTGGCATTCAAAATTCGGAGGCTCCTGTGCTCTCCAGTGTTTAGCTACATTTTAAGCAACACTGTGCTTTAGGCTTGTGGTCTCAATATTCTCAGCATCCAGTTGCACAGATAGCTGACATTGGAATTCTCTCTCTCAACTAAAATCAAAACATGACTGGTATAATGGCCTTTACATTTTACAAACACTGTTTTACTGCAGAGCTGACCACATATCAGAGACACTGTGAACGAACTTCATTTCAGACCAACTTGACACTCATTGCTCTCCTCCTCCTCCTCCTCCCCCCCCACCAAGCTCCGAGGTAGCTCATCTGATCAATTAAAATATTTTATAGATTAACATAGATGAACATAATGGCTCCTAATCTTTCCTAAGAGGAGGTGTTTCTTCTTTTCTCTTGCATCTTATGATCAGTCCTGGCACTGTCATATAAGGGTATGGAATGAATGTAAACTTAAGACTATTTGCACAGTACAGGGGTTAGAGAATATGCTTGCACTTAAAATCTCGCAACGGAGGACTAAGACTAAGTTAGCTTCAGCAATCAGACCATTATGGCACAAATGTGCCAAGAGCCTCTCAAGTATGGTTACAATGACACTGGAAAATATTCCAAAGAATGAGGCTAAAACAAGGAATTCAAAATTGTTTCTATATGATGTCAATGCCTAAGTGCTAGTGGCTCACACCTATACTCCTAGCTACTCTGGAGGCTGAGATCTGAAGAATCATGGCTTGAAGCCTGTTCTTGTTTGAGACTACATCTCCAATTAACTACCAAAAAGTGGGGCTGAAGGCCCCACCAGCAAAGCAAGCTAGATGAATTACCCCAATAGTGGCCCAAAAGAATCAACTATCTAATTATATAACCAATAAGTACAGCCCAACATAAACACAACTTCAAAGTACGTTACTCACTGGCAATCTGAAGAAGAAAAAAAAAGCACCAAGCAGTGGGGGGATTTTGCTCTACAGAGTTCTCAGAGATCATTTCCCTTGATTATTAAACTTATGAGTAGACTGTTCTTTATTTGCCGTCTTTAGAGGACTACTACACCACAAGGAAAAAGGGCATTTACTTTTGAGTCACTTACTGTGGAACCTCTAGCCAGAGTCCTTACATATAAGCAGCAAGAAATAAGCTACTCTTTTACTCATAAAGCAGCATGGAGCGCCTTCCGTACCTGGCCCGAGCAGTGGCGACCGATTCAGCTGGGCACCGGCCTGATGCGAAGGTGGCGTCTCAGCTCGATGTGCAGTGCTCGAAGTGGGGGTCGTGGGTGTGGCAGTGGTCGTGGTACTGCTCTGGATGACTGGGTTGTTCCTGTCCCACATGTTTACAGTTTTATTGTTGTAGTTGCTTGGGTCCCCCCAAGCTGAGGTACCATCATCAATTTCCATTTTGCGTCGAATGGACGGTGGAGAGGGTTCCTCCCAGCCAGTTGCCTCACTGCTGTCCTTCTGTGTGACTGGTGCTGGGCCCCCAATCCACCCTGTCCCTGTCTGCTTAACAGAAGCAGCTCCTCCCCAGTTACTCGCATTGTTGTCTTGGGCTTTGTGAGTCCAGTTCTGCTGGGGACCAGGTTTGAGAGCCTCACCCCAGTTTGTACCTGGATTCACCTTTGCACTTGTGCCATTGCCCCAGCTGCTGGTGCCAGACCTTGCAGCCTCATTCCAACCAGACCCCGATCTGTTATTGTCAGCATCCCACCCAGATCCATTTTTTTTCCCATCCCCCAGGTGTCCAAGGACAGGAGACGGATCAGCCCAGTCTCCCGCTCCTGCACTCCAGGCTGGATTCGATCTTTGTCCATCGCCCCAGTTTTGGGATTTGGGTTTTTGAGTCTCACCCCAGGTGGGTGCCTTGTCCTCCTGATTTACGGTCCCACTCCAGGCATGGCCACTCTTGGCAGCAGCAGCATTAGTAACAGCAGTAGAGCTCATCGAGTCCCCCCACACCCCTGGGCCACTGGACACTTTGTTGTTGCTGTCTCCCCAACCTGTGTTTGCTGGCGCAGCAGTGGGTGGCGAGCTGACCCACGCCGATACTGAAGAGGTATTTGTACTGTTCACCACGGACCCATCGTTCTTCCCCCCTGAGTTTGAAGGTTGAGTAGCTGCACAGCCCCAGGCCTCTGTCCCATTGTCATTCTTCCTTTCAGACCTAGGGGATTCTTCAAATTCCCAGGCAGTGTTTTGCTTTACAGGAGTCTGTCCCCAGCCAGTATTAGACAGAACTCTTGGGTCAAGGTCGTTCCTTGGCAACTGGATGTGCCCTTGGTCTATAACCCCTTTATCTCGCCTCCTGCCCTCTGCAGCTCCTTCCCTTCCAGTGCCTCCATCACCGTGGCTGCCAGAGCCATCACTACTTCCTCCACTTGCTGTGGCTCCAGAAGATGCAGCTTTGGCCCACGAGTTCATGTGCTCACCACCTGGCTGCTGGGCAGGAGAGTGGTTGGCAACACTAACGCTTTCCCACCCTGGGGATCCTTTCCCACTGACATCACCATTGGAATGCTGGTTCGGGGACTTGCCCCACTCCCCATTCACACCACTAGAGGAGTTCCGGCTGGAGTGGCCCCAGGCTCCTGAATGGATATTACCGACTCCGCTGCTACTGCTGCTGCTGCCCCTTCCCCAGGAGAGGATCCCAGGACCTGCAGGAGGCCCCGAGTCCCAGGCACTCCCTCCATTCCCTTCCTTTTGCCCAGCACTGCTGGATCCATTTTGCTTAGCACTTAATGCTGAGTTCACAGTGTCTCCACTCCCCTGGCTGAACCCAGGATTATTATTTCCTGTAGCAGGGCTGCTGGGGGACAGTCCCCACACAGAACTGCTCATTCCTTCCCCACCAGCCCCACTGCCTTGAGACACTGATGATCCGTTAGCACCAGGAAGGCCTTGCAGGTGGGGCGGGATGATGGCTCCCATACCAACAGCCATGCCCCAATTTGGCAGTCCATCTGTCTGCATTGCACTGACGGGGTTTGGTGAAGAGCTCATGGAGTTAGTGTTATTTGGCCCATCAGTGTTAAGGTTCTGAGACTGTACGCTGAAAGACACATTCTGAGAAGTGGATGTTTGTGGTTCTGTGCTCTCTGGTGGCAGCAGGTTTCCCCAAGCACCTAGAGTGCCTGCTGGGTTCCCATTTTGACTGCCCATGCTCTGACCTATGGCACTGACTGGACTGCAAATACTGGAAGGGTTGCCTGTTGCCACAGGTCCTTCATGTCCAAGCACAGGCCAGGCAGCTGGGTTGGCATTAGGATTAAGGTTAAGATTAATGCCGGCATTGGAGTTGGAAGCACCCCAGCAATTCTGACTTCTCCCATCTCCAATCATATTGTCCATTTTTCCATCCCCACCACCAATAGAGCAGTGAACCAGGCCAGAGCCGGAACCTGTGGCTACACCCCACACTCTGGCTGCACTTCCGCTCCCATTTGCTCCCCCTGCCCCGAGGGCACTCTGATGGGAAGGGCTTTGGACGAGTGCGCCACTGGCGCCATTATTGCCATTCGTCTTCTTGGTATGTCCTGTGAAGCTGCCCTGGGCACTCCCTGTAGCCATGCCACTGTTCTCTGAGCCACAGGTGGAGGCGGAGTCAGTGTCTGCAGGACATTCTAAGGCTGACTCAATCTCTGCTCCTGGGACGGCTGGCCAAGCCTCCTGGTCAGCCTTGTCAGTGATCACTTTATCCCAGCTGCAGTTGGCTTCAGTTCTGTAGGAGGGCTGCTGTCCCCACTGAGAATTTTCATAATGATCTGCCAGTGCGCTGTGACCAAGATCTGAAAAAGACGGAACAAAACTCAGAATTAGATATTCGTCCCACTTGTCAGTGAATCAACAGTTAACTAATAATTGGGAGAAGCTCTATATTGTAGTTCAGCTTTTTAATTCTAAATGAGGAACTCTAATATAAAAATGGCTTGAAGGAGCTAAGGGTATGGTTTAGCGATAAAGTGCTTGCATAGCATGCATGATGAGGTCTTACGTACCGTTTCTTGAACTTTAAAAAAAAAGAAAGAAAGCTATTTGACTTCTTAGCAGCTCCCACTAAAAATTACAGTAATCTACCCCCCCCCCACTCTCCCTCTCTCCCTGTGCCTTTGAGCATCTGTGCTAAAGGAAGTGGCAGTCTGGAGTACATGCTTAGGCAACTTCTGCAAATACATAGATTTGGGAAGTGCTGGCACAGATACTAAGTTCTCCTGGACTTCTGAATACAGTTCAAGAGTTCTAATGAGGGCTGGGCTCAAGTGGCAGAATACTTGCCTAACTAGCACCAGGCCCTCAATTCTATCTCCAGTATTGAAAAACAAGTAAAAAAAAAAAAAAAAAAAACAAAAAAAAACCCTTCCCTTTCCAATAGCCAATAACTTGCTGTTTCACCAGGATAAGGTACTGTTTACATCTACGCCAAATTCTCATTCAATAAGCTGCATTCTTCAATGATAGCCAGTCTCTCCAAATAATTGGTAGCCACAAGAACTCAGATTTTGGCCATAAACATTTATGCTCTGGTTCACTCAGAAGATATTGTCTACCATCATGTCTTCAAGGAGCCCACCTTGAGAAATTAGTCTTAATTCAGGTTGATTTTTTCAATTACCCTGAACCTGTGCTTTCTTTATCACCATACTTTTCTAACAGGATTTGCTTGTAATTGAAATTCCTGCTAAGAACATTGGATAATTATTTTATTTGGGATTCTATTATACCAATATGGTCTTTCACTTAGATTACATTTAATGACTTAATTTTGAAGTTGTTTGAAAACAGAAAGTAAAAGTATACACAGACATTTTTCTTTATTGATTCTTAACACACATTAGTTGTACAAGGGGGTTTCCATAGAGGCATTTTCCCACACATAAACAATGTATCCAGTCAACCTCTCCCCTCCCTAATCATACACATACACACACAGACACACACACACACAAACACTTTTTGTTGTTGTTTGCTTATTTTTGGTGCCTGTTGTGGGGCTTGAACTCAGGGCCTGTGCACTGTCCCTGAGCTTCTTTTGCTCAAGGCTAGTGCTCTACCACTTGAGCCACAGCACCACTTCTAGCCTTTTCTGTTTATGTGATACTGGGGAATCAAACCCAGGGCTTCATGCAAGCTAGGCAAGCACTCTACCATTAAGCCACCTACTCAGCCCTGTCCCTGAGCTCTTTTGTTCAAGGCTAGCACCCTAACACAGCTCCCTTTTGGTTTTTGTTTTTTTTTTTTTTTTTTTTTTGTCGGTCGTGGGGCTTGAACTCTGGGCCTGGGCGCTGTCCCTCAACTCTTCAGCTCAAGGCGAGCGCTCTACCACTTGAGCTACAGCGCCACTTCCCGTTTTCTGGTGGTTTATTGGAGATAGGAGTCTCACGGTCTCTCCTGCCCGGGCTGGCTTTGAACCGTGATCCTCAGATCTCAGCCTCCTGAGTAGCTAGGATTACAGGCGTGAGCCACCAGCGCCCGGCTCCCTTTTGGTTTTTGCGTGGTTAATTAAAAATTCAGAGTGGGAACTTTTCTGCCTGGTCTGGCTTCGAACCATGATCCACAGATCTTAGCCTCTAGAGTAGCTGGGATTACAGGTGTCACTTACTCTGTTTACCATTCCCACTCCTGCTGTGTCCACCCCCCATCAGAGCCTGTTTTACTTTCCTATTACTTTTTTTTTTTTTTTTTGTCGGTCGTGGGGCTTGAACTCTGGGCCTGGGCACTGTCCCTCAGCTCTTCAGCTCAAAGCCAGCGCTCTACCACTTGAGCTACAGCGCCACTTCCGGTTTTCTGGTGGTTTATTGGAGATAGGAGTCTCACGGTCTCTCCTGCCCGGGCTGGCTTTGAACCGCGATCCTCAGATCTCAGCCTCCTGAGTATTACTTTTTTTTTTAAGTGAGAATTAATTGTAACAAGGAGCTTTCACTATGGTATCTTACTTTTTGCTGAGAATAACCTTCTCTATTATTTTTCTTCCCCTGTATCCTTAATCCCCTATTGATCAACAGCTTTCATGAGTTCCATGCCTTCATCATACATTGTTGAACTGTTAACCCTCCATATATTTTATTTATTACATATAGTTCATTTAAAATTCATCTACCATCCATCCATCCATCCATCCATCCATCCATCCATCCATCCATCCATCCATCCATCCTTTGTTTGACAAGCTGGCACTTTTACCATTGAGTCACAACACTTCCAGCTCTAATATTTCCTCATAGGGTCTTGCTTCCTGACTGGACATGATCCACCTCCATTAGGTTTCCTGTGCAGCTAGGATTATAATAGGCATGAGCCACCATATCCAGCTCTTCCCTGAGAAAGAATATCACAATTTTTCCCCCTCCTGTCTGCACTAACCTCCAACTGCAATTCCAACAATCTCAGCCTCCCAGCTAGGATTACAGGTGTGAGCCACTGGTGCCCAGAGCCAATCATAACAGTCAATTTCAACTATCAAATCTATTAAAGCAAAGGTATTTTAATGTGATAAAATATATGCAACACAAAATATACCATTTCAACCCTGAATACAAAATTCATTAGTATCAAGTATTAAGTTAAAAATACATTTAATGGGGCTGGGAATGTGGCTTAATGGTAGAGTGCTTGCCTTGTGTGCATGAAGCCCTGGGTTTCATTCCCTATATCACATAAACAGAAAAGGCTGAGGTGGTGTTGTGGCTCAAGTGGTAGAGTGCTAGTCTTGAGCACAGAGGCTCAGGGACAGCGCCCAGGCCCTGAGTTCAAGCCCCAGAACGGGCAAAAAAATAAAAATAAAGGCTGGGAAGATGGCTCAGTGGTAGAGTGCTTGCCTTACATACATGATGCTCTGGGTTTGATTCCTCAGCACCATATAAGCAGAAAAAAAGCCGGAAGTGGCGCTGTGGTTCAAGTGGTAGAGTGCTACCCTTGAGCTGAAGAGCTGAGGGACAGTGCCCAGGTCCAGGGTTCAGACCCCCAACTCCAGTTAAAAAAAAATTTTTTTAAACAATTTAAAAAAATTAAAAAATAAGAAAAATTTTAAAAATATATTTACTGCAAATTGGGCCGTGTGTGTGTGTGTGTGTGTGTGTGTGTGTGTGTGTGTGTGTGTGTGTGTGTGTGTGTGTGTGTGTGTGTGTGTGTGTGTGTGTGTGTGTGTGTGTGTGTGTGTGTGTGTGTGTGTGTGTGTGTGTGTGTGTGTGTGTGTGTACACGACACACCATGCCACATGGCAGTACTGAGCCTTGAACTCAGGGCCTGAGCCTGGTGCTCTCTACCACTCGAGCCACAGCTCCACTTTCAGCTTTTTGGTGGTTAATTGGAGATCTGAGTCTCCCGGACTTTTCCTGCCTAAGGCTGGCTTTGATCATCAGACATTAGCCTCCAGAGTAGCTAGGATTACAGGCATTCACTGCCACACCTGGCCTTGACTGGATTATTATACTAATTTTGTATGCCCTAGACCTGAAGTAACTCCCAATCTCATGTATTGGGCACTTAGTCCCCAGATGGTGGCTCTAAGCTAGAAGGTTCTGGAAACTTTAGGAGATGGAACCTAGCTGGAAGAAGCAGGTCACTGGGGTGAGTCCTTATAGTAATCTTGTCACCACCATAATTATGATACCACCACCACCATCACCATCACAAGTCACTATTTCTATTATCATTACCATTTCCATTTCTACCACCACCATATATTCTTTTAACTGGAGTCCTCAGACATACCCCCCCACCAAAGCAAATACTTAAAAAACCTTCTTTTTACATTGAAAAGATACCTAGCGTCTTAGAACTTTCTTTGAAAATATTTGACTCAAATATTTTTAGAAACCAAAGTTTCCTGTATTGTCAATTCACAAATCCTAAGTTGTCCAAAGGACTGAACCACAAAGGAGAAAAATAATTAGAATGTCTGATTTCTTTTAAAACTAAAGGAATATCCTCAATGAACATGGACCCTTGAGGGATCTCACCTGTTCTGTACAGTATTGGAGTTTGTAAAACTGAGGCCCACATACCAGACATGCAGCATGTCTGAAGATATTTCCTTAATATAATCACACAGCTCACAGAAATTTTAACTATTTTCAAATATACCTGTGCTAATTCAACCTTATTGAAGAAATAATGTCTCTTTTCCAAACAGGAAAAAGAAGTGTAGAGAGGTAGTATGACTTAACTTTGCAACTAACAAACAGTGAGGAATAAATTGAAAATATGTGGTTTCAGAACAAGATTCTTAGTACTTTCTGTCATTTAATTCAGTTATCAAGACAATTTTTCCTAAAAGAGAAGAAACAAAAAGCTCATGCAAAACATTAAATTCTCCTTTCATCTTCTGTTTGCATGCTTTACCGAGTTGACAAATGCCTATAAAAATCTATGTAATATGAGGTGAATAAATTTAAAAGGGTTATTGTTTAAAGAGAAAAGCTTTCCTGTTTATCTTTAAATTTCCAAATGTTATCACATGAAGATAAATTTTTCTTGGAAAATAACTGAATACAAGCCTTCTAAAAGGTATAGTAAGCCAAATTTTAATTAGGTATCAAATTAATCAGGTAGTAAAGCACAGACAAGCTCTACTCGAAAGCATGCTGAATACTACTTAATTGGTAATCACACTGACAAACAGTAAATGCGTTCATTCTTTACCTTCACAGTCCTCTTAATGAAAATCATAAAACATTATAAAAATAGTTTCCAGTGGTTTCAACAGTTAACAATGTGTTTACTGGGAACAAATTCCTTGATACATGGTTTTCAGAGGAGGGAGAAAAATTACAAGTATTTTAAGCTTTTGAGAACTCAAGATGCCGCTCCTTCCTCTGCATATTGTGTGCAAGTATCTCAGGAGTAAAGTATTTCACATTCAGAATTCTAGTGCGCAGAGACTCATGAAACAACTGTTTTAAGCGTAAGGAATTCCATGTAGAGCAGAAGAAAAGGTTTGTTAGAAACAATAATAGAAGTGTCCAAAACAATGAGCTTGTTGCCTAGCATATGTCTTCCAAAAGGCAGGTAAGGAGACTGTTTCCTCCAAGTTAAGAATGGATTAAAAAAACAGTAGAGAAAAGGGAAAAACAAGCTTGCTCAGACTAAGAGGGCAGGGGTAAACACAGTATGCAATGTCGGGGCCATGCCTTTGCTCCGAAGCAGATCCCAGCAAGCAGCTCTTTTCCAAGACGCCATTTTATCCAATCTGAACTGCTGCCAAGAGCTTAGGGACTCCAAGCTCCAGCTCACATGCAGGAATGACATGTCACAAGCTTCCTGGAGAGGAGCAGCCGTTATTAGTTTTTGGATGGCTTTGTCTCTCCTGCTCTAGGAGGACAGATCCGTGAGGCACAAAGTGCAGGAGACGCTGTCTCTCAGAGAGCTGCCCTGCCCTGGGCTCCAACATGTCGGCGGTAGCCAGAATGAACTGCCTTCTGTGGAGCTGCCAGGATGCTCCAGGGCCAGCCTGGCGCAGGCTAACCATAGAACAACCGCTGCCAGCAATGCAGTATGAACAATGCCCTTTCCACCCCATGATGCCATCTGAAAGCTTTGATTATCTAATTGCAGCTGACACTAAACCAATCTTCTTCCTCTTTCATTTTAGCAGCGGCTTCCACTTCAGGAGTCAGTGAAAATTAGCACCACAACCATTTTTCTAGGTTTTTTTGAAAGCCAGACAACACAATTAGGGTGGGCTGCCTATTGGTTGCATGAAAGTCAACTGTGGTTCTACCAAACTGCCTTTGTTTTATATTCTTTCTTTTCCTAATAACTTCTCTGCTTTTGGCATACTGACACTAGCGGTAATATTCTAAGTGGGCTTCGTATATAAAATGGCATATATCCAACTTCTTAATTAATTTTCTGCCTTTCCACCTGTATCTAAAATAGTAGCAAATACTATTACAAATTAAAGAGAGCTCTGTTAATAAACTTATAACCAACCACCAAAAAACAATGCACTGCTCTGCTTAAAGGCAGGATAAAAGAAAGATTTTTCTTTTAAAGATAAAAGCTCTTAAGTCTTTCAAGTTGGAGTTACCTTGCAGACTTGGATATCCATAATCTGAAGAGAAACAGACATGGTAACAAAGTGACATCTTCATAAATCTAACAGAGTCCCTGACCTGGTCAGGTTTCCAATCAATTGGCTAACCCAGTTCCCCTCCCAATTAATACACGGATTTAACACCCCCCCCCCCCCCATTACTCAGTGAGAAGGCCAACAGATGCCAGAGACAGCCTTTATACCAAGAGGATCTGGAGCCGGGCGCTGGTAGCTCACACCTGTAATCCTAGCTACTCAGGAGGCTGAGATCTGAGGATCATGGTTCAAAGCCAGCCTGGGCAGGAAAGTTCGTGAAACTCTTATCTCCAATAAACCACTAGAAAACCGGAAGTGGTGTTGTGGCTCAAGAGGTAGAGCGCTCACCTTGAGCTGAAGAGCTGAGGGACAGCGCCCAGGCCCAGAGTTCAAGCCCCACAACTGACAAACAACAACAACAACAACAACAAAAAGAGGATCTGGAGCAAGGCTGGAAGGGTTTGGCCTATCCACCTGGGAGATATCCACCCTGCTTGAGCCTCTGCTGCTGCCACTGCTGACAAAGAAGGTACACAAATTTCACCCATGTCCATATACCTGGCTCACTGCCAGTCCAGTCTCAGCCTGCTTTGGTCCTCAGTGTAGGCAGGTCCACCAGCCCTTTGAAGACCTTTCTAGGTCTCTGTCACCCCAGCACCTCTGGGCACACTTAGCCTTGTCTGTTTTTCCCCCCTTTCTTGTTGTAGGACTGTTTAGTATTTCTGAGATTTTTACGCTTTACTATGTATAAACATTTGCTCTCAGGTCTAAGACTCTCAGGTCTTTCTATGGCGTATGGTGGAGAAATTTAATCAAAGAGTTGGAAGACAAGGGACTAATATTCTAAATATACAAGGAGCTCAAGAAACCAACACCCTCTCAAATCAATAACTCATTTAATAAATGGGCAAAGGAGCTAAATAGAGAAGCGAGAATGGCCAATAAACACATGAAGAAATGTTCTACATCCCTGGACATAAAGGAAATGAAAGAACACAGTGATTCCATCTCACCCCAGTAAGACTGGCTTATCATCAAGAATATGGCTAGGCACTTGGTAGCTCATGGCTGTAATGCTGTCTACTCAGGAGGCTGAGATCTGAGGACTGCAATTCAAAGCCAGTCCAGGCAGAAAAATCTGAGACTTTTATCTCCAATTAATCACTGAAAAGCCTGAAGTGGAGCTGTGGCTCAAGTGGTAGAGTGCTAGCCTTGAGCAAAAAACTCAGGGACAGCACCCAGACCTGGAGTTCAAACCCCAAGGAATGCTCCCCCTCAAAAAAAAAAAAAAAGTATGAACAACAAGTGCTACAGGGGATACAGGGGAAAAAGGAACTCTACAATGTTTGTGGGAACGTAAACTAGTACAACCACTCTGGATGGCTGTTTGGAGGTTCCTCAAACAACTAAACATAGAAGTTCCCCATGACCCAGTTGCCTCCTTGGTCAACTACTCAGAGCATTTCAAGTCAGGATATGGTAAAGACATTTGCACTTCCATGTTCATTGCTGCACTATTCACAATAGCCAAGTTATGCAAACAGCCCAGATGCCCTACAACAGATGAGTGGCTCAAGAAAACATGGTAAAATACACAATGGTTCATCTATTAGAACGAATATTGTTATTTGCAAGGAAATGGATGGAACTATAATAAATCATGTTAAGTGAAGTAAGCCAGGCTCAAAAAGACAGTGTTTTTGTTCCTATGTGGAGGGTAGATCCAAAATACAATTAGTTACTGCTCACCAGTGACTCACACCTATAATTCTAGCTACTCAGGAGGCTGAGATCTGAGAATCACGGTTCAGTTCGAAGCCAGCCTGAGCAAGAAAGTCCATGAGACTCTTATCTCCAATAAAGTACTCAGAAAAAACTGGAAGTGCAGGGCACTGGTGGCTCATGTCTATAATCCTAGCTACACCAGAGGCTGAAATCTGAAGATCAGGGTTCAAAGCCAGCCTGGGCAGGAAAGGCCTTGAAACTCTTATCTCTAATCAACCACCAGAAAACCAGATGTAGTGCTGTAGCTCAAGTGGTAGAGTGCTCATCTTGAGCTAAAGAGCTCGGGGACAGCATCCAGGCCCAGAGTTCAAGCCTCATGACTGACAAAAAAAAAAAAAGCTGGAAGTGGCACTATGGCTCAAGTCATAGAGTACTAACTTTCAGCCAAAGAAGTGCAGGGACAGTGTCCAGGCCCAGAGTTCAAGTCCCAGGACCACCACCACCAATAATAATAACAACAACAACAGTAATAAAAATACAATTAGGCATGCTAATGTATACAGGGTTATGTATATCATATACACACAAATAAGCTGACTAAAGAATGGTACACTTAGGGTAAGAATCCAGTAGTGTAACTCCTCTGAACAATGAACCATTTAACAAAATTCTAGAGGCTGAAATATGTAGGGGGTATGCAATGAAGGAAGGCACAGGAATGAAGAGAGGGAGAGGGAGAAAACGTAGTCATGATAGTAGACGTACACTATGTAAGAACTGAACTACATAACGTGAAGGTAGGGATAGAATGGGAAAGCTGGAGAGAATAATGGAAGGGGTGACACTGACCAACATGCATTGTACTCACTACTGGACTTCTAGAATTGAAATCCCTTTGTACAACTACTTAAAAAAAATATTATAAGGCATCTTTTTTAAACACTCTGCTTTATAGCAGTATTTTACAGCTGGGTACATATTTGTTCCTGTCTCCATTTACCAGACACACACTACTTACATACAGAACCCTATCAAGGAGGAATCTATCCATCTGAGAGAGAGGAAGAGTCAGAAGTACAGGGAGCCAAGTGTCTCGGTCAAGGTCCCCAGGAGGCTATGGTCTGGAGGGTGAATCTGGCCTATCGCCATATTTGACGCAATCCTCACCTACAGTGCCTGCACTACCACCTACTTTCCTTACCCACAAGCCTACAACTTGATGGTAGACTATGGACAACTCAAACAAGCTCTGCTGGATAGTGTTAGTGCCAAAAATGGCAGGGAAGGGACACGGAGAGTATGGAGGCTCAGACACCTCCTCTTGGGTGAGAAATCAAATACTAGTCAGTGGCATAACCATGCTCAGCTTCTATGTCTTGGTCCACAGCTCCAAATTTTTGTTTTTTTCATTTGACTAAGCTAGTCATATTATAGAAAGGCCAAACACTTTATGGGTTATTTTGGATTTAGTGAAACTCCAATGAATTAATTAGCAAAAGATGTAGCAAAGTCGCACAGTTCACAGTGAGTGCAAAGGCTTGTGCTAGATGAGTGTATTACAGCTCCTGGAGGAGGTTTGGGGGTGAAGGGGCTGAATAGATAGACAAAGTAAAAGGGCAAGCCTTTGTGTGCTACTAGAGAAAGACTTGGCATGAAGCTGGCACCTATGTGAGGCGTCAGGAGACAGTCAAGTGAGGACAGAAGCCAGGTCATGGAGAAGAGGCAAGCACTGAGCAGAAAAGGCTGTGAAGGCAGAGAAAATGAATCTATGGATTAAGACCAAGGTACTTTCCAAGGATACCTCTGAGTCAAAGAAAGGGGATGGGAAGACTTACCTTGCTGAAATACCAGAAATGACTGGGAAGGAAGGAGATGGTGTAAAAGGAAGACTTTGGTTTGAGAGCCCAAAATCAACTTCTTACTTTACATCCATTATATAGATGGATTCAATTCTCTGACATGTTTTTAGTCCATAAATGAGGAGTCCTCAAAACATAGAATGCATATTTTTTTGGGAGGCTGGGCTCAAATTCAGGGTCTCATGCATACCAGGCAAGCACTCTACCGCTTAATTACATATGCGTATACATCTATCTATCTATCTACACATATGTGTTTATCTATCTGTGTATGTATGTATCGATCGATCGATCCATTTTTGAGACAGAGTTTTTCTATGTTGCCTGGGTTGATCACAAACAATCCTCCTCCCTCAGCCTACTGACTAGCTTGGGCTACAGGCATGTGACCATACTCAAATTTCAACTCAGGCCTCATGCCTGCTAGACTATGCTCCTAGCCGAGAGAGAGAAGAGAGAGAGAGAGGAGAGAGAGAGAGAGAGAGGAGAGAGAGGAGAGAGAGAGAGACAGAGAGACAGAGAGACAGAGACAGAGACAGAGAAAGATAGAGAGAGACAGAGAGGGACAGAGTATTTATGCATAACTGTATATATTTTATTTTCTTTGACAAGGATATTATATTTACAGAAGGACAGTTTACATTTCTAATTTGTTGGTTTGTTTTTTTGCAGCACTGAGAATAGAATCTAGGTACCTTGAACATGGGTTCCATAAACTTTCACACCAGAACTTTACTAAACCAATTCCTTGATCACTTCTACTTACTTAAACAAGCAACACTCCCACACTAACAGCCACTAGAAGAACACTGGTACTATGCTGCCAACTAGCTGTATCCTAGCAAGGTGTGCCCAAGAGGTATGTTCAGTTCTTCATCAGTTTTCAAAAATCAACTTTTCTCATTTTTCTCTGGCTTTACAGAAACAACCACTAGACCACATCCCTCTACCAGGAGTTCAGCAGATCAAACTCTAGACTACTAAAAAAACACAAGGCAAAGTTGTCTAAAAATACTAGTTTCAACTAGATCACTGTTGCAGAAAATACTATGACATATTTCTTTTAAGTAGTTAATGCCACCTACAGATAAATAAGAAATTTTGTAAATAACTAGAAGCACCAACTTTCATTTGTATATATATTATGTATATAGTGAATCTGAACCAAGTGTATCTATTTTTGCTGATAAGCAGCAGAGTTCTCAGATAAAAACAAAATCTCAGGCTGGGAGTATAGCTCAATGCTAGAGGGCTTGACCAGCAGCACAAGGCCCTGGATCCTAGCCCCCCACTGTCCTCACTCTTCGTGGTTGTACCTGGCTGGGGCTTGCTGGAATGCTGCTGTGGCCCAACTCCGGGGAGGGGAGGAGGGCTCCCCCCTGCAGGCCCAGCGCCTGGTGCTGGGTGCACACTGGTCGGAGTCCCCGTGGGCAAAGGCTGGCCTCTTTTTAACAGCTGCTTCTGTTCTTGTTGGCGGAAGCGCGGAGGCACCTCTCGAGGCAGGTAACGGGATGCAGCTGGCTGCTGGCCACTGGTGGACGCACGTTTGCCATTGCTGCTGCTGGAGATAGTGCTGGTGGAAGTACTGGTACAGGTACCGGCAGGTTGGGGCTGGCTTGAACAGGTCTTAGTAGATTCTGGCACTGAAAAAAATGAGAAGAAAAAGAAACAAAGGTTTAGTAGCACCTCCTCAAAATCCAACCCAAAGAAAAGGAAAAATGCCATGTAGTACTTTCAAACAGAGCTGGTCTAAAGTAGAGTTGTAGGTTTGATACCCAGTTTCCCCACAAGAGAACTACAACCTTATCTCAAGCCAGACAGTCTCATCTGTGTCAAGAGTAGAACTGCAGTTAGTTCTCATACCTGTCAGAATTACCAAGGGATCATAAAAGCCCAGTAGACTTAGTCCCTGCCCAAGACTCTCAGGCTAGAGCCTGAGAGTGTCTGTTAAGTTCTGAGGTAATAATGCTGCTGCTGCTGCTGCTTCCTCCCAGGCCACCACTGTTCATGGTTAGGGTTTATACAGATCATGAGATCCTCAGATGTTCATGAATTTATATACATATATGTGTGTGTGTAAACACAGACATATATACCCATACATGTATGCACATTTTTTTGAATTTTTTGTACATTTTTGGCTCCTGAACAACTAAAGCTGAACACCATCAGTATCAGCATTTGTGGCTCTGATAAAATTGTTGGGCAGGAATGCAGGTGGCCTGCTCAACCATGGCACCAATGCTAACAAGTACACTAGCACCAAGGCTGTGCAGTGTCCCTGTATGTTGGTGTCAGTCAGCTAGTCTCACCTTCATCTTGAAAGTGATACATCATTATATATATATATATATATATATATATATATATATATATATATATATATATATATATTACCATGCTCATCACCTTGTTTCAATATTTGGGAGGGAAAGGTCTATTTAATCTATAAATGTCTTCAGTTTAAATCTGAGTGAATGCGATGTAAAAACTGAATTTATAGGGCTGGGAATGTGGCTCAATGGTAGAGTGCTTGCCTTGCATGAAGCCCTAGGTTTGATTCATCAGTACCACATAAACAGAAAAAGCCAGAAGTGGCACTATGGGTTAAGTGGTAGAGTGCTAGCCTTGAGCAAAAAGCAGCTCAGAGACAGAGCCCAGGCCCTGAGTTCAAGCCCCGGGATGGGGAAAAAAAAAAAAAAAAAAGAATTGTTACATTGTTTTGGGTCTATCTGAAGTATAAGGATGCCCTTCTGAGTTTAACTATTTTAGTCAACACTGGTAGGTCCGTAAGATACTGTATTTTCCTTCATATTTCCAGCTTTAGCTAGCATGCTGTTGGTCTCTCAACAGATGACTACCATGACAGTCTGCTTACTAGCATTTTCTATACCTCTGCTTGTCTTCCTGTTATCCTCCTGTCTAGCAAGTCCTCAATCTAGATGAAGCCATCATCTACTCTCTCCACTCTGACTCCCACAGCTAAGGATCTCTTAAGAAAATGGTGTGGCCATTTCGTTTGATGCCATTGTGACTGCATGGCCCCTAGGTGCTTCCGATTAATCCCACTTGGACCTGATGACTGGGGTCAATGCCTCATTTATTCAAAGACTTTCCACTCAAACCGCTAATCTCTTCTCCAATGCCAGACGAAGTAGTCGGGGTGTTCACCAGCAGTCCTCCTTCCTTTCCTAGTAGTATGTGTGTGAGGTGCATCTTACCATCAGTGGTCTAAGAAAGATGAGAGTTGCCTGGGCCTTCACCCCACATTATTCCAAAGAAGATACAAAGATCCTCAGGTAGGACTGGTTTTAGATTAACTCATTAATTTATGAATAGTTACATGTGTTTTAGCCAGGGCTTGAATCCACTGAGTATCATGGATGATCTGGTCACTTGTGTTGGCTGTTTGCATGCAGAGAGCAGGAAGTTACAGTTTCAATGGCAACTGGCCCAAGCACTCAAACCTCTATTCTCTTCTCCAATGCCAATAAGCAGTCTTTCTCCTTGGCTCCCAATTCCTCTTTAGCTGCCTCCCAATCTCCTTCCTTTAATCCAGTCAAACTCCTCGGAGTTTGTGAAAGCTACCTTTTCCTGTTTCTCCGCTTGACAGTCTTCCTTTAACTAACTTTTCACAAAAAATGGACTGCCCAATGCAATGCTAAACTGTATACCAAAATCTGATTGTTATTTTCTGACTGATCATTCTTTTTTTTTTTTTTTGGGGGGGGGGGTCCGGTCGTGGGGCCTGAACTCTGGGCCTGGGCACTATCCCTCAGCTCTTCAGCTCAAGGCAAGTGCTCTACCACTTGAGCCACAGCGCCACTTCCAGCCTTTTTTTTCCTGCTTATGTGGTGCTAAGGAATCAAACCCAGGCCTCATGCATGCAAGTCAAGCGCTCTACCACTGAGCCACCTTCCCAGCCCTGACCTCCCATTCTTTAGACCACGCTCAGATCACCAGTGAGAGCCAATCTTCCCAGCTCACTTGGCAGGCCTCCCGTCTCTTAAGGTCTTATCACGACTCTTTTCTACTTGATACACATCCTGGGACATTTGATCTACTCCTATGGCTTCATTATCAATCCTGCAACCATGTTCCAAGTGCCAGATGGCTACTGGATACTGCCATCTAGTCATTTACTAACACTTCAAATTCAACATGTCCCCAATACTCACTGGTTTTCTTGCCTCACTCTTCTAAGTCTTCCAGTTTCCTAAAGATTTATTACAAAATTCAAAGGAAGCAGAAAAGTAAAGACAGAATTAAGTATATGTGCTGCCGAAGCAAACACAAGACAGAATTAAGAAAGAGACCAGCCAGGTGCTAGTGGCTGTAATCTTAGCTACTCAGGAGGCTGAGACCTGAGGATCGTGGGTTGAAGCCAGCCAAGGCAGGAATGTCCCTGTGAGACTCTTATCTCCCATTAACCACTGAAAAACCAGAAGTGGAGCTGTGATTCAAGTGGTAGAGCACTAGCCTTGGGCACAGAGAGGCTCAGGGACAGTGCCCAAGTCCTGAGTTCAAGCCCCACCACTGATTAAAAGAGAGGGGAGGAGGAGAGGAAAGGAGAGGAGAGGAGAGGAGAAGAGAGGGGAGAGGAGAGGGGGGGGGGAGAGAGAGAGAGAGAGAGAGAGAGAGAGAGAGAGAGAGAGAGAGAGAGAGAGAGAGAGAGAGAGAGAGAGAGAACACAATTGGGTGCCGGTGGCTCACGCCTATAATCCTAGCTACTCAGGAGGCTGAGATCTGAGAATCACAACTCAAAGCGAGCTGGGGCAGGAAAGACCATGAGACTTTTTTTGGTTAGTTGTGGGGCTTGAACTCTGGGTCTGGGCACTGTCCCTGAGCTCTTTAGCTCAAGGAGAGCACTCTACCTCTTGAGCCAGAGCACCGCTTCCAATTTTTCTGGTGGTTAATTGGAGATAAGAGTCTCATGGACTTTCCTGCCCTGGCTGGCTTTGAACCGTGATCCTCAGATCTCAGCCTTCTGAGCAGTAGGTTTACAGAGATGAGCCACAGGCACCTACCTGTGAGACTCTTATCTCCAATAAACTATTCAGAAAAAGCCAGAAGTGGTGCTATGGCTCAAGTGGTAGAGTGCTAGCCTTGAACCAAAGCAGCTCAGAGACAGTGCCCAGGCTGAGTTCAAGCTCCAGGACAGAAAGGCAAAGGGCAAAGGGCAAAGGGCAAAGAGCAAAGAGCAAAGGGGAAAGGGGAAAGGGGAAAGGGGAAAAGAGCAAAGGGGAAAGGGGAAAAGGGGAAAGGGGAAAGGGGAAAGGGGAAAGGGGAAGGGGAAGGGGAAGGGGAAGGGGAAGGGAAGGGAAGGGAAGGCAAGGCAAGGCAAGGCAAGGCAAGGCAAGGCAAGGCAAGGCAAGGCAAGACAAGGCAACAATGCTTGATAGGAAATGTACTCTTTACCATGCTCATGTAACTTTAACCCCTCTGTACAGTATTTTTACAATAAAAATATATTAAAATTTAAAATAAAGAAAAGAAAGAGACCTACTAGTGAACTTCAGAAAGTTCTATCTGGTCTTCCCATGAAAACATAGTTTTTCTCTTATAAATAACTTCTTTCTAGAAATCCAGGTTTTCATGAAGTAAGAGAGTACAGCAAGATCATGGGAATTATTTTAACTTGACTGTTTATGGATGTCAATAAGTCAGTTATTTAGAAAAACAAAACCATTTAATAACTACACAGTTAACATTAAATCTGTCAGCAAGCCAGAAATATTGGCTACTCTAATAAGCTTTTACCTTTTTCAAATGAGGGTATAACATCTGGTGGTGAAAGATAGTTAACAATTTCCTTGAGAAAGCAACATTCTTAAATTTTGTTTGCAAATAAAGTTCATTGTTAAGCCGGGCGCTGGTGGCTCACACCTGTAATCCTAGCTACTCAGGAGGCTGAGATCTGAGGATTGCGGTTCAAAGCCAGACCGGGCAGGAGAGACCGTAAGACTCCTATCTCCAATAAACCACCAGAAAACTGGAAGTGGTGCCAGTGGCACACACCTGTAATCCTAGCTACTCAGGAGGCTGAGATCTGAGGATCACAGTTCAAAGCCAGCTCCAGCAGGAAAAATCTCCAATAAATCACTCAGAAAACTGGAAGTGGCACTGTGGCTCAAGTGATAGAGCATTAGCCTTGAGCTGAGGACCTGTGCCCAGACCCAGAGGTCAAGCCCCACAACCAACAACAACAAAAAAAAGGTTCATTCTTATCATGTAGAGGATGTTTATTATTGACAATAAGGAATCAACTTGTAATGCTTTAAGCTAATAAAATCTCACAGTAAATAATACCTGGTTCAAGAAAATCACTACTTTCTACTTAGGTCATATAATAGAGAAGGTAAAGAGGTTCAAAGTGCTAAATGCACCTATGGAATTATCACAGTGAAAACCCCCTTAAAAAAGTATCCTCAAAATTATCTTTTAAAAAGAAAAATCACTGCAGTTGTAAGGACTGCCTCCTAGAATACAGAAAAAAAAGCAGTACTTTTAAAACTATTTTTTGGAAACAGTCTTTGGCTTTCAGCAGCTCAAAATTCCTACTATTGCTTTCCCCCAAACTCAGGCTTCACTGAAGACAGGAAGTTCTGACTGCCTATTGAAGAACTTTATTAGGAGCGCCTTTTCAAACTGTCCCCCTGACCTTGTAATACTGGGGATTAAACACAGGGCCCTAGGCTTTACAAGGCAAGTGCTCTACCACCTGAGCCACACCCCCAGAAACTTTACACATCTCATCATCTCTACGGGAGTGAGGGAGAAAGATCATGCCTAGCTGACCCAGTGGTCAGCACATAATGCCCTCCCACCCCCAATCTCTTTCTCTTGCTGTGTGCCATACTTGTGTTTAGCTTGACATTTGGTCTGCTCTCCAGAATGCTTGGTACTTCCACAACCTAGAACAAGATAGGCCTATTGTTCCATTATAAGCCAATGCTATTGAGAACTCCTCTTCTCAACCTAACATGAAATGTCTGATTCTCTACTGCAACTGTTTAAAATATTTTCTACATTCTTCTAAATGTTGATGTCCCATCTCTTGTTCTTAATCTGTGCCCTTGTCTTGTGGTTTCCTGAAATTAAAAATACTCATCCTCAGCTGGGCACTGGTGGCTCATGCCTGTAATCCTAGCTACTCAGGAGGCTGAGATCTAAGGTTAGCCATTCAAAGCCAGCTGGGGCAAGAAAGACTGTGAGAGTCTTATTTCCAAGAAACCACCAGAAAACTGGAAGTGACGCTGTGGCTCAAGTGACAGAGTATTCACCTTGAGCTGAAGAGTTCAGGGACAGTGCCCATGCCCAGAGTTCAAGCCTCATGAATGGGGGAAAAAAAATTCATCCTCAACACTGTGGCTTTGCTCTGCTGCAGCCTGGGCTGGGACTGCAGGGAGGATGGAGGCCTTGCATCACGACCTTCCCACTAGGGGCCACATGTGTGCCCTTGTGGGCAGAAGCAAGACGCAAGTGCTGGCTGTGGATGCACATGAGAGGCCCTCGAGAATGGGCTGCCCATGACCACTCTCTTGGTGACCTGCACCAGTGCTGCTGAGCCTGAACCAGCAGCATGGATTAAGGGCATCTTCTTCCAGGCTGTGGAACTGCCAAGCAGAAGTTTTTTGTTTTTGTTAATTTTTTTTGTTACTTCCTACAATGAATGCTAACCTAAATTATTTTAATCCCCATATTTTAACATCTGTCACTTCTAAAGTTTGAATGTACCTTACAATTAGAGCATAAATTACTCATTCAATCCCCCTAGTCCACTAACAAGATATCATTACGTCAATACCTGTCCTAGGTCTGGGCCTTGAAGATATCTCTCTTTTTGCTTAAAGCAAGCACTCTACCAGGTTGAAGATTTAGCTCAGTGGAGGAGCATTCACCTGGTAAATGCAAGGCTCTGAGTCTGGTCCTCAGCTGGGGAGGGGGAGCCGGGGGGGGGGGGGCGGGACGGGGGAGAAGGGAAGGAGCTGGCACTCTACCACTTGAACCACTTCTAATTTTTTGGTGGTTAATTGGAGATAAGAGTCTCAGACTTTCCTGTCCCAGCTAGCTTCAGATCTTGAGATCTTAGCCTCCTAAGTAGCTAGATTACAGGCATGAGCCACTGGCACTGAGCCTTAAAAAATTTTAACCGGGGCTGGAAAGATGGCTCAGTGGTAGAGTGCTTGCCTTGCATGCATGAGGCCCTGGGTTTGATTCCTCAGCACCACATAAGCAGAAAAAGCCAGAAGTGCCACCGAGGCTCAAGTGGTAGAGCGCTAGCCTTGGGCTGAAGAGCTGAGGGACAGCGCCCAGGCCCAGAGTTCAGGCCCCACGACCAACAACAACAACAACAACAACAACAACAACAACAACAACAATTTTACATTTAAATTTACTCAAATATTCCTTCTTTGACTTTGGGCTAAAACATACATATGTGATTAATGTTTGCAATTGTAAATACATAAAAAACCAATTCTCTTAAACTAAACAAATCAGAGTCCAAGGACTATTTTCATTATTACAATTTCTCCTGCAATCCATAAACAACAAACACTCTGGCAAAAATTTGCCGTAGGACATTGAGAAGAAAGTAGGAACAGCTCTGAGTAAGGAGCACATCTGCTGTCTCTGCAGAGCCGGGGGATGCAAAGTGTGGTACGGGCCTACGGTGGAAGGCTTCAGGCTCATCTACCACCATGGCAACACTTGAAGCACAATTCAAATACACAAACTCATTAACTACCAACTACATTACCTGTTTATTGCTAATGAGAAATGTTGAAAAGTATTTTCTGTCAGGCACTGGTTTCTCATGACTGCAATCCTAGTTACTCAGGAGGCTACAATCTGAGAATCAGTATTCAAAACTAGCCTGGGCAAAAAAGTCTGTGAGACTCTTACCTTTAACTAACCACCAGAAAACCAGATGTGATGCTGTGGCTCAAAAAGGTAGAATACTAGCCTTAAGCAAAAGAGCTCAGGGATGGTACACAGGCCCTAATTTCAAGCCCCATGACTGACCCCCAAAAAGTAGTTCTACTGTATCAGTTAAATGTGACTCTCAATATGTAAGACTAGATAACATTAATGTTAAAAGAATAAAATTACTTTAATAATGATTACTAACGAGTTAGAACTGAATTCCTTAACTCTTAGGAAAATGTACTATTTATGCTATAGGTATTTCTAAATCATTATTAATTTTTTTAAATTTGTGGTACTAAGGTTTGAATGCAGGGCCTCATGATGATCCTCAGATTTCAGCCTCCTGAGTAGCAAGGATTAAAGGAGAAAACCACGGGCGCCGGCCAGTCCTGTATTTCTAAATTTCAAATTACGACAGGTCAGGTTAGAAGATCAAAATAGAAAATGCTATTAACAGCTGTCACTGGTGGCTCACATGTGTAATCCTAACTCCTCAGAAGGGTGACACCTAAAGGATTAGTGTTCCAAACCAGCCCAGGGAAGTCTGAAAGACTTCATTTCTCCAATTAACTGCAAAATACCAGACTGGAGGTACGGCACAAGGAGTAGAGTGCCAGTCATGAAAAGGCTGAGGGACAGAACTTAGGCCCTGAGTTCAAGCCCCAGGACCAGCATAAAGAGAAGAGTAAAAGGGAGAAGAGGGGGAAAAGGGGACGAGGAAGGGAGAAGATGCTGATGGTAGTATGTTAAAGCTTGAGTGACTGTGAAATATGGACACTGGGCTTAAGCAATGCCATCTTGTCCCCACTGCCACCTCAGCACCTTAATAGGTAATAGGACATTGCACTCAATTCTTATGAAGTACAGATGGGGTACAGATCATTCCCAGAACTGCTATATGTCATGGATTGTTAAAGACTCTGGGAAATTCCTATCCTTTACCTGATTGTTAAGAGTAGAGTATTAGATTCTGAGAAATCTCTAACACCCTAACCCCCAGTTAACCCCTAACTGGCTTATTTTGGTTCTGTAAATACACTTTGCTAATCCCATACCATGCACTATCTCCTTGATATGGCTTTTGCCTTTATAAACTTCATGCTAACAACATTCGGCACTGAGGTTTTTTGGGTCATGAGTCTGCCTGCAGTCACTGGCTTTCTAATAAAGACTCCCAATTCGACCTCCTAAAGTTTGGCTTCTCTGTATCTTTTTTTTGGGGTCCGGTCATGGGGCCTGAACTCTGGGCCTGGGCGCTGTCCCTCAGCTCTTCAGCTCATGGCTAGTGCTCTACCACTTGAGCCACAGTGCCACTTCCAGCTTTTTTCTTTTTTGCTTATGTGGTGCTGAGGAATCGAACCCAGGGACTCAGGCATGCAAGGCAAGCGCTCTACCACTGAGCCACCTTCCCAGCCCATGGCTTCTCTGTATCTTGCCGATCAAGTTCGTGTATAACAGCTGCAGGTCTTTCTGCAATCTTCTCCATATCAAACATCAATGGAGTCAATACAGTGGACAGAACAGTGGACAGTGGCCTAGCAACTCCGGGAGGCTGAGATCAGGATAATGGCAGCTCAAGACAAGCTTGGGTAAAATGTTGTCAAGATCTTTATCTCAGCCAATAAAAAGCTAGGCATGGTGGCATGTGCCTGTCATCCCAGATACATGAGAAGAGAATAAATAGGATGACTGCTGTTCAGACTTCTGGGGAAATAGTGAGTTCCTATTCGAGAAAGTCCAAGAGCATGGTTCGAGTGTTAGAGAGCCTGTGATCTAGCATAAGGTGCTAAGCTCAAACCTTAGTAATATACTCCTGCCCCCAGGGAAATCAAGTTTGCCCTCCAATCTGACCATGTGGAAGGAGGAAAAGGAAAAGAAAAGGAAGGAGAAAGCACACCAAGTATGCTCTCCGTCTACCCTCTCCATGCCAAATCATCCTGAAGTAGATGACTCCTAGAAAAACTAATCTTTATCTCAGGAAATATAGAAGGTGTAAATGGAATTAGGTCTCAAAGGCTTTCTCTTAGGATGTGAGTATTGCCTTCTGTAGGACTGTGTGAAGTGTTTTTTTTTTTTTTTTTTTTTGTTTTTTTTTTTTTTTGTGTGTGTGTGTGTTTTATTGGCTGGTCATGAGGCTAGAATTCTGGGCCGGGGTGCTGCCCCTCAGCTCTTCCGCTAGCGCTCTCCACTTGGGCCACTTCCGGTTTTCTGGTGGTTCCTGCCCAGGCTGGCTTTGAACTGTAATCCTTAGACCTCAGCCTTCTGAGTAGCTAGGATTACAGGCATGAGCCACCCACCGGTGCCCAGCTTGGGTTTTTTTTTCCTTTCTTTTTTTTGTAATAAATTAAGAAGTTGTGCAGGCACACATGGCTAAATTATGGAATGAGGCTAGGAGCCCGTCAACAGATGGTTGGATGGAAGGGAAGAAGGTGGCATATATACAAAATGGAATATTAACCATTAAGAAGGTGTCATCTGCAAGAAAATGGATAAAACTGGAGATCATCGGGCTGGGAAGATGGCTCAGTGGTAGAGCGTTTGCCTTGCATGCCTGAGGCCCTGGGTTTGATTCCTCAGCACCACATAAGCAAAATGAAAAAAGCTGAAAGTGGTGCTGTGACTCAGTGGTAGAGCGCTAGCCTTGAGCTGAAGAGCTGAGGGACAGCGCCCAGGCCCAGAGTTCAGGCCCCACAACCAGACCCAAAAAAAAACCACAAAAAAACTGGAGATCATCATGTTAAATGGCATAAGCCAGATTCAGAAAAACAACTATTACATGATTTCTCTCAAGATATGAAACCTAAAAAGTTGAAAAGGGACTATTTGGGAAGAGGACAAGGCAAGCAAAATGAAGGACAGAGGACAGATATGGATTAAGTAATAGGGGTTGGGTAATAAAACCTACATCTTATATACATGTATGAAAATGTCACCTTGAAGTCAACAATTATGTACAATTAATATGTAGTAATAAAAACAATCAATTTTTTTTTTTTTTTTTTGTCGGTCGTGGGGCTTGAACTCTGGGCCTGGGCGCTGTCCCTCAGCTCTTCAGCTCAAGGCAAGCGCTCTACCACTTAAGCTACAGCGCCACTTCCGGTTTTCGGGTGGTTTATTGGAGATAGGAGTCTCATGGTCTCTCCTGCCCGGGCTGGCTTTGAACCGCGATCCTCAGATCTCAGCCTCCTGAGTAGCTAGGATTACAGGCGTGAGCCACCAGCGCCCGGCTTAAAAACAATCAATTTTTTAAAACTGTGAAGGAACTATAACATAACCCTGGAGTTTTTCCCTCTAAAAGTAGTGTCATATCCTTCAGCCTGTCAGAAGAGGGAGCCCACATCAAGCCACTGCAACAGAAGTGATGAAGGCTGGTGAGGGAGGTAGTTTGAAAAATCCTCCCTCTTCTCTCAGGAAGAGCCTGTCACCTCCAAAGAGCAGGCTTGCTGGGTCAAGTCCTGTGTACACTTAACCACTGAAGGTGTGGCAAAGTAGAAATCTGAGTGCAAAACAAGTCACACTTCTTACAAGCAAGATTAGGATACAAATTAAATGTCTGAATTTATAACATTTATAAACAAATGACTCAGATATTTTTTTGGGGGAGAGGGTCCGGTCATGGGGCCTGAACTCTGGGCCTGGGCGCTGTCCATCAGCTCTTCAGCTCAAGGCTAGCGCTCTACCACTGAGTCACAGCACCACTTTCAGCTTTTTTCATTTTGCTTATGTGGTGCTGAGGAATCAAACCCAGGGCCTCATGCATGCAAGGCAAGCGCTTTACCACTGAGCCACCTTCCCAGCCCATGACTCAGATTTCTAATCCAATAACTGCATGGAACTTGAACTAAGAGGGGTATCACTTTGATACATGATTAATTAGCTTTGAGCTCTATCTATCTATCTATCTATCTATCTATCTATCTATCTATCTATCTATCTATCTATACACAACCATTTTATGAGCCTTAATAAATATGACTTAAACCACTAAATTTAACATCATACTTATATGTACCATATTTTTATAGTGAACATCCTTCAAGTTCAACCCATGAAAAACCCCCAGAAACATCATGGAAATTTTAGGTGCACAAATCCCTCATATCACACACACAGTTACAATTACCTATGGCAAATAAAGAGCAGTACCCAAAATAAAGAAATGACATTACTGATTACAGAAGTAAAACCCATAGAAGCAGTCTGAGTACCTAATACTTGGACAACAGTTATATAGGAGAGGGTTACTGTCTAAGCTAATGGACAGTACCTGATCTCAGCCCTGTCTTCCAATCATGACAGCATCTACATCTCACCAAGGCAAAACAGCAATTGTGTTCAGCTGTGTACAAGATGAAAACTTATAAAGTACTATTTTGTTTATGAGCAGGTTCAAGGAGAGGTTTTCAAAGCCCCTACTGTAGCTTCTAAGGGGCTAGGATTGAAAGTAAATTGGGAAAACATCTTAGGATGGAGGAATTAAGTTCCAAGTGAACTTTAATTTCTCTTTGAATAATGCTATTATTATTATTATTATTTTGGTCAGTTGTGGGCTTGAACCTGAGGCCTGGGCGCTGTCTCTGAGCTCTTTTGTTCAAGGCTAGTGCTCTATCACTTTGAGCCACAGTTCCATGGGACAGGCATGCTTAGAGCACTACGGAGGTCCACAAGGGAGTTAGGAGAGAGAAAGGGTGGATACACAATGAATCCACTGTCTGAGTAAGAGTGTGTTCCCTCAGAGTTGGGCAAGAGGGTCTCACATCTGTAATCCAAGCTATTCAGGAAACAGATCTGAGGATTGTAGTTTGAAGCACCAAAAAGTACAAAGTAGAGGTGTGGCTCAAGTGGCAGAACATCAGCCTTGAGCAAAAAAGCTAAAGGTCAGGACCAAGGTTCTGAATTCAAGCCCCAGTCCCAGTGTGTATGCACACCCACACATGTGCAGATGCACAATCTCACACATACACACTTGCGTGCACATATACACAAATAATGTATTCTCTGGCTCCTACTACCATATAGGGCAGGATACTACCTCACCTGGCTTGAACTTTAAAAAGAAAACAGTCTCCACAAAAAATCATAGGTCAGGACTTGAAAACAATGGCCAGCGGAAAAATTTCTATTTTAGTTATAATTTTACAAAACATTTTCTAGAACTCTTGTTTTCAAATTTATGAGGAAGAGAGGAAGTGTACTACATATGAGCATTGTTTAAAAAGATATATTTAGCCGGCACCAGTATCCTAACTACTTGGGAGGCTAAGATCTGAGGTTCCCAGTTCAAAGCCAGTCTGAAGTACAAGAGACTTATCTCCAATAAACTACCAAAAAAGCTGGAAGTGGAGCTGTGGCTCAAGTGGTAGAGCACTACCCTGAGCAAAAGCTCAGGGACAGCACTCAGGCCTTGAGTTAAGCCCCAAGACTGGCACAAAAAAATAAAAATAAAAAATATTTATTATTTACTTAAAGGCATATTTAGTTAGATCCAGTTTTGTGTTAGCCTTCTAAGTAGGTTCTCAGTTGAAGTTCAATGGTAATAGCCACATGTATAACTAGTTTTAAAAAAAATTAATGCTAAAATGAGGCCTGATCTATCAACACAATATTCTGTGGGAAATGCAGACAGCATAAAACCTACGTAGGTGCAAAATATATTCTAAAGCGTTCTCAGAAATGTTATTGGAAGAGGTTCAAATTAAGTCAGATAAAATGCTAATTAATGGAGGCATTGCTTTCCTAATTTTACTAAATGATTAGCATAGGATACTGCAGAAAAAGGATGTTACTAAGTGATTTGGTCTATTTTGAGCTAAGTATCAACCCCAAACAATTCAAACTTCTTCTTTTTCTTTGCCCAGTTCTGGGGTTGAACTGCGCAAAGTCCCTGAGCCTCTTTGTGCTCAAAGCTAGTACTCTACTGAGCCACAGTGCTGCTGCCAGCTTTTTCTGAATAGTTTTGGAGGTAATAGTCTCACAGGCTGGTTTTGAAGTATGAGCCTCAGATCTTAGCCTCCTAAGTAGTTAGGGTTACAGGTATGAGCCACCTGCACCTGGTCTCAAACTTCTTTTTAAATTGATTCAGTGTATCACATAATGCAATTTATGATTTAGTCTCTCAACTGTATTCAAGTTTTATACTCACCCAACTTGCTATATTTTTTCCTACACCCAAACAATTCTTGGCTTGATTTCCCTGGCCCCAGAAGCTCTGCTACTCACTAGTTCTGCCTTCAAAAGCTGTTTTCCTTCTCTGAGTACCCCCTGACATGGGCAGGACTCTGAAGCTGGGTAGCTACAGAGCACAGGAAGTGGTGGACTTACAAATGGCTGCTGTGTGCTCATCTGCAGGCTGTATGTACAGCAGTGAAATCCTGGGCACATCAGACTCACCATGTCCTTACTAAACTTTCACAGCTTTAGTTTGCTAGTCTGTGCTCTGGAGATGATACCACCATCACTAAGAAATACCAAGTGAAAGAATATTGAGAGTAAGGACTTCGAACAGATCTCGCATGAAAGCAGTGGCTGACTAAAGGTCAAGGAGGAAACTGCCCATGGATTTACAGGCAAGGGCAGGGAAAAGAAACAAAAATGCTGGCATGTTAGAAAAACAAATCTATTTTGTATGACAGCACAAACACTATTATAATATGCCTCATGATACAGGCAAAACAATCGCTTCCCAGGAAATTCTGATTTCAAACCTGAGCCGGGCGCTGGTGGCTCACGCCTGTAATCCTAGCTACTCAGGAGGCTGAGATCTGAGGATTGCGGTTCAAAGCCAGCCCAGGCAGGAGAGACAGTAAGACTCCTATCTCCAATAAACCACCAGAAAACCGGAAGTGGCACTGTAGCTCAAGTGGCAGAGTGCTTGCCTTGAGCTGAAGAGCTGAGGGACAGCGCCCAGGCCCAGAGTTCAAGCCCCACGACCAACAAAAAGAAAAAAAAAGAAAAAAGAAAAAAGAAAAATTCAAACCAGGGCTGAGAAGGTGGCTTAGTGGTAGAGTTCTTGCCTACTAGCATTTATGAGGCCCTGGGTTCGATTCCTCAGTACCACATAAGCAGAAAAAGCTGGAAGTGGTGCTGTGGCTCAAGTGGTAGAGTATTAGCCTTGAGCTGATAAAAAAGAAAAAGAAAAAGAAAAAGAAAAAATAAAAAAAGAGAGACAAATTAAAACCTGATGTTACTGTCCATTAGTAAATTACCTTCCAGTACTGTTATTCTTCACAGTCACACATTTTTGTTATTTGAAAGGACATGAACAATCATTATTAGGAAAATCTGTAAAGACAGTGAATAGTTACTAATAAACTATACCCAAGAGAGCAGTATTTTAGAGAAGATGCAAAGAGCAGATAAAAACTCAGCACTGTTTGAAGTTAGAAATGAAAATATTCATCAGCATAACAGAAAATAGCGATCTTTTTTTTTTTTTGGGTCCGGTCGTGGGGCCTGAACTCTGGGCCTGGGTGCTGTCCCTCAGCTCTTCAGCTCAAGGCTAATCCTCTACCACTTGAGCCACAGTGCCACTTCCAGCATTTTTTCTTTTTGCTTATGTGGTGCTGAGGAATCGAACCCAGGACCTCAGGCATGTGAGGCAAGCACTCTACCACTGAGCCACCTTCCCAGCCCCAAAAATAGCAATCTTATAACAATTCTAACATTTGAGAAGAAAATAATTATAATGAAAATGATTAAATGAGATTGGGGGGGAAAAGAAAAAAAGAAAGAGAAGAAATAGCTAACCCTTGAGGGTTCACTTGGTAAAGTGCTAGCCGATGAGCAAAACCATCAGATACCAAGACTGAGTTCTGTCTTGGACCAACGAGAGAGACAGAGACAGAGAGAGACTGAGATTGGGGGGGATAAATCAGGCCACAAAAAAAATCTCAAGAAGCTTGGTGCCGGTGGCTCATGCCTGTAATCCTAGCTACTCAGGAGGTTGAGATCTGAGGATCGTAGTTCAAAGCCAGCCCAGGCAGGAAAGTCCATGAAACTCTTATCTCCAATAAACCACCAGAAAACTGGAAGTGGCGCTGTGGCTCAAGGGGTAGAGCGCTAGCCTGGAGTTGAAGAACTGAGGGACAGTGCCCAGAGTTCAAGCCCCACCACTGACCAAAAAAAAAAAAAAAAAAAATCTCAAGAAAAAATTTTTGGCAGTATGAGGGTTTGAACTTAGGACTTTGTGCTGTAGGAAGGTGCTCTACTACTGAGACATGCCTCCAACCCTGTTTTGTACTACTGTTAAGACAGGATCCAGTATTCTGCCAAGGTGAATACTATTTGAAGCATCCTATAGTTGCTGGGATGACAGGTATACACCACCACATCCAGCTTCTCTCCACTAAGATGAAGTCTTTTAGACTTTCTGCCTGGGATGGCCAGGAACTGTGATCTTCAGATCTCAGCCTTCTGAGTAGCTAGGATTACAGGTGTGAGCCACTGGCATCCAGCTCACTAACTTTTCTACTCAGCTTAAGAAAGAAAGAAAAAGAATCAATATTCTTTGGTTGTTCTTATTCCAAATGAATCAACATCAGTTCAGTCCTTATTTGGTAGAAATCAAACCAAAAGCAAATTTAAAAGTGTTATTTAGCTGGATGCCGGTGGCTCATGCCTATAATCCTAGCTGCTCAGAAGGCTGAGATATGAGACTTGCAGTTTGAAGCCAGCCTGGGCAGGAAAGTTAATGAGGCACTTATCTTCAAAAAAAAAAAAAAAAAAAAAAAACTGCTCAGAAAATGCTGGAAGTAGAACTGTGGCTCAAGTTGTAGAGCACTAGCCTTGAGCAAAAGAAGCTCAGGGGCAGTGCTCAGGCCAGAAAAAAAAAAGCATTATTTAGAAAGCTAACATTTTTCAGGCATTTTTAGATTACCCAAATGCCAATGAGATGCAGATGTAAAACCAGAGATAAATGGAGACTTTCACAATGAATAAGAAGTAGACTCAAAGGCAGCCTTATATTTTGTTTTGAAACATCCACTAAAAAAGAAAACCATCTTCATCAACTTTGGTACTGCCATAAAATGTGTCCGTCCCCCCCACCCCCCGAAATATAAATAAATTTACCTTTGGTTTTTTGATCAGCAGCCTGAAAAAAAAATCAGAAACGCTTTAGGACAATCACATGTAGAACATATATACACAACTATGACACATCATAAGCAGACTTCATACTGGACATTGTAAAAAACAAGCTTTACTCTGTTGATTTATTATGATTTCATATTATCGAGGGAAATGGCTACTTGCTATTGATCACATGACAATATTAAGTAAAGGCAAAAAATAAAACCTACATGGAAGCTTGTTTGAGCTCTATCTTTTGTTTAGTAAAAAAGGTATATAGTTTAACTATACTAATAGGCAAGAACAAAGGCAAATGTTATTTTTTAAAATTTTTTTTTGGTCCAGTCATGGGGCCTGAACTCTGGGCCTGGGCGCTATCCCTCAACTCTTCAGCTCAAGGCTAGCGCTCTACCACTTGAGCCACAGCGCCATTTCCGGCTTTTTTCTTTTTGCTTATGTGGTGCTGAGGAATTGAACCCAGGGCCTCATGCATGCAAGGCAAGCACTCTACCACTGAGCCACCTTCCCAGCCCCTAAATGTTAACTTAGTATTTTATATGCCATAAAACTCAAGACTCCAGAGCTATATATATAATTTTATCTTTAATATTTACTGATAGGATTTCTAAAAGAATATATGCCAACCCTCAAGGGTTATTTCTAGCTTTTCTAATTTTTTTTTTTTTGGGGGGGGGCCCGGTCATGGGGCCTGAACTCTGGGCCTGGGCGCTGTCCCTCAGCTCCTTCAGCTCAAGGCTAGCACTCTACCTCTTGAGCCACAGCGCCACTTCCAGCTTTTTTCTTTTTGCTTATGTGGTGCTGAGGAATCGAACCCAGGGCCTCATGCATGCAAGGCAAGCGCTCTACCACTGAGCCACCTTCCCAGCCCTCTAGCTTTTCTAGTAAGATCAGTTTGGTAGGTCTTTCCTTATTACTTAGATTGGCTGTTCTGGATAGCTGATGGTGAGTAAAATGGCACAGCTGTACTTTATCACCATAAGCAAACCCAAACTTCTTGAAATGCAACTGTAATACCTTTTGCTCTTTAAGAAAGATACTTTGTAGCTGCCATCCTTTATTTTTTTTTCACCATGACAGTATCTGTTATTTGCTAATATTTATAATTATAGCATACTGATACAATTAAACTTAGCAATGTAATAGCTGTGACAATGTAAATGACAAATGTATGGTTGATTACAAGGACAGTGAAGTCAACACTTTGGCCAAACCTTTTTCTGAGCACCTTCCTTCTTTTTCTTTTCTTCCTGCTTTTTCTTTTTCTTTTCTTCCATCAAAATGTTCCTCTTCTTGTGTTTCTTCTTCTTTCTCCCTTATTAAATATAAAGAAAAGTGATGTTGGTATAATGGCTGTTTTAAATGGTTATATTATTAGGCTGGGTGCAGTAGCTCACACTTATAATCCTAGCTGTTCAAGAAGATGATATGCCTCTCAACAAATAGCTCAACATTCAACCAACAGCTAGGCACAGTGACACGTGCCTATGATCTCAGCTGAAATCAGGATTGAAATGAGGAAGGCAGCAGTTCCAGGCCAGCCTGGGAAAGATGTTTGCAAGGCTCCATTTTGATGGAAAAAGCTGGGTATGGTGGTGTGGGACTGTCATCTCAGGTACAGCACAAAGAATAAAACAGGAGGATCAGCAACCAGGTGAATGCCTGATGGGGGAAAAATGAGACCTTATCTCAAACATAACTAGATTGAAAAGGGCTGAGGATATGACTTAAATGGTAGAACACCTAATAAGCATAATGTCCTGAGTTCAAATCCCAATTCTGCCACATGGAAAAACAGACGGGAAGGGAAGGGAAGGGAAAGAAAGGGGAGCATCAAGGCCAAAATATCTGAAGCCACTGTCACCTACAGAAGAATGTAGGTACCACTTTGAGAGTGTCAGAACTGGACATTCACCATGTACTACTGAATGTATCTCCCTCCTGCTATATAAAGTAAGCTCCCTGCCAGCCTTCTTGTTTTTTTTTTTTTTTCGGGGGGGGGGTGCTTTTTTGCTCAAGGCAAGAGCTCTACTACTTGAACCACAACTCCACCTTTTGGAGCTGTGGTGATTTTGGCTTTTTGGTGGTTAATTGGAGATAAGAGTCTCTTGGACTTTCTTGCCCAGGCAGGCATTTTACCTCTAAAACAATGCTCTTAGCCTTTTAGTTTTTTGGCTTTAGTTATTATTATTACTTTTTTTTTTTTTTTTTTTGTCGGTCATGGGGCTTGAACTCTTGGCCTGGGCGCTGTCCCTCAGCTCTTCAGCTCAAGGCGAGCGCTCTACCACTTGAGCTACAGCGCCACTTCCGGTTTTCTGGTGGTTTATTGGAGATAGGAGTCTCACGGTCTCTCCTGCCCGGGCTGGCTTTGAACCAGGATCCTCAGATCTCAGCCTCCTGAGTAGCTAGGATTACAGGCGTGAGCCACCAGCACCCGGCTTATTATTACTTTTTTAATGAAGAGTCTCTGTTTTTACCTAGGGCTGATCTTGGACCTTAGCCCTTATACTGTAATCCCCCAAAGCTGTAATTAGACATGATGTGCCACCAAGACTAAGCTTGTTTGAGATTGGGGGGAAGGGGGAAGGTATTTTCTAACTTTTTGCCAGGGCTAGCCTTGAACTATGACTTACCCAAACTCCAGATAGCTAGGAGTAGGCATATAGGGTATGCCATTCTGTCTGACCACAATTACTTTTACCATATTGTATTCCTTACATTAAACTTTTCCTGTTTATATAAACCATATGGTTTCTATCTCCTGACTGAAAGCATACTCACACTGGCAGGTAGGAATATAATGGATTACGAATAGCATCCCTAGAATCAATCCTCAGCAGACTCTGTCACTGGGGACACAGGAAGAGGCAGACAGAGTACCTGTCCATTATGTGCAAGGCCCTGGGATGAGTCCCAGCAATGGGGAAAAAACAATCAGTACATTGCTTTTAATGTATTAACATATAAATATTTTAGAAAGATACAACTACATATATAAGGAATTTCAGCTTACTATCTGCAGTACACAAATATTGCCATAGTAGGAACAATTTAAGCGTATGTGAGGCTACCTGTGAGTATTCTTCCTTTAAAACAGTGATCCTTAGACTTTGCTCAACAGTATTATGTGGGAAGCTTCAAAGACTTCCAAGGCCAAGGCTGCAATACATGAAGCCTGTGGGAACAGGACTCAAGCATCAACAGTGTACTTTAAGCTTTTAGGAGACTCCAGGTTCAGCCCAAGTTGAGAAACACTGCTTTGAAAGGAGATGTATCAGGCATGGATAGTTCATGCCTATTATCGTAGCTACTCAGAAGGCTGAGACCTAGAGCTTTATTATGGGTCAAAGCCAACCCAGGCAGAAATGCCCAAGACTATCTCCAATTAGCCAGCAAAATGCCTGACTAGAGGTGTGGCTTAAGTGGTAGAATAACAGCCATGTGCAGAAAAAGCCAAGTGAAAGCACAATGCTTTGAATTCAAGCCATGGTACCAGGACAAACGAACGAAAAGACTGAACACTTACGCAGTTTGAAAAGTGATTGTTCATTATCTTAGATGATACTTTCCAGGCAAAAGCTAATGGTAAAAGGTAGAGACACTGAGCAATATTCACATACCACAGGCAGCTCTTGGGAGTGACCAGGCTGGGTTACAATCATCAAACTTCAGCCACTTATCTACAGAGAAAATCAGCAAATGAAAACCAGGTCAACAGTGGCTTCCTCTGCCACTGTCAGACCCCTGTATCTAGAGTACAATGAGTGAGATTCTTCCATCATCTTCAGAGAGTAAATTGAATAATGTAGGCTAGTACAGGCTACATTTAAAAGAATAAAGGAATGAAAATGAATTTCACTGAATTCTATTCACCTGCAAATTAAATTAGTACTAGCCATTACTCAGCAATAAGATCCCACCGTCACAGTGAAGTACTGTAAACAGAGTTCACATAGCTACGAAGCATCTCACCCTTGCCTGCCTGTGCTCACGTGCATATGACAAAGCATAATGCAGATGTTCACTATTTTTTTTTTTTTGTCAGTCTTGGGGCTTGAACTCAAGGCCTGGGTGCTGTCCCTGAACTCAAGGCTAGCACTCTACCACTTTTTTGTTTTTTGATTTTTTTTGTCAGTTGTGGGGCTTGAATTCTGGGCTTGGGTGCTATCCTTGTGCTCTTCAGCTCAAGGCGAGCGCTCTACCGCCAAGCACCACTTCCGGTTTTCTAGTGGTTTGTTGGAGATAAGAGTCTCACAGACTTTCCTGCCCAGGCTGGCTCTGAACCGAGATCCTCAGATCTCAGCCTCCTGAGTAGCTAGGATTACAGGTGTGAGCCACTGGTGCACTCTACCACTTTGAGCCATATAGTTCCACTTCTGGTTTTTGAGTGGTTAACTGGAGATAAGAGTCTCACTGGGACTTTTCTGCCTGGGCCAGATTCAAATCATGATCCTCAGATCTCAGCCTTCTGAGTAGCCAGGATAACAAGTGTGAGCCACCGGCACCTGGCTCCAGATGTTCACTCTTTAATTAGGCTTTACCTGATGTCCCCCTAGCTAGCATTGATCATTTCTACCTCTAACTCCTGGTGTAAAGTGTTGGCTATTTTTCATGAATAATTTTAAAAATTAACATTTTTACTTTATAAAAGTGAAAATATGTTCATGGGAAGAACAAAGTACAAAAAGATGGAAAGTGAAAAGACTCCTCCTTTAGTTCATAGGCCCTCTTCTTAGATTTTCTTAAATAATATACAGGAAACCGTTGCAATGAATGTTCTTTCTAACTCATACCTGCAATCCTGGCTTCTTGGAAGACATATCATAGTTCAATCCCAGCCTGGACAAATGTTTGCAAGACCTCGTCTCAACCAATAAAGAGCAGGGCACAGTGGCAAATATCTGTCATAGCTATGCAGGAAAGCTTAAACAGGATTAAGGCCTGAGCCACCGATGCCCGACTTAATTACTGGGATTTTTAAATTTTATTTTTGTCATGTTTTTGGAGACAAGAGTCTTGCCCAAGATGGCCTCAAACTCATGATCCTCCTACCTCAGCCTCTTGCATGTTGGGATCCGTAACACACCAACGAGTTACTATTTCTTACTGATTTGAGAGTGTCACAGCTTAGCTGAGAGATAAAACGATAGATATAGGTGTGAGGGAGGGCTCTTACACACATCCTCATCACTACTTTCAGTTCAATGGATAAATGCCACTGCGTTAACCGTAAATAATTCCCATGGTTATTTGATACACTGTCATCTATTTTTACTTTTTGTTTAATTTTAGCTCTTAATTGCTTTTCTTTTCCTTCCCTTCTATGTTTGTTCCCTTACCAAGAGTTTAGAGCACTCTCCTGACTCTCCTGCTCAGGGCCTTCTACCCTGCTCCATCCCAGCAGGAAGCAGCCTGGTAGATCCTGACCACCTACAGTAAGGCCACATTAAATTGTTTTCATTGTGCTAAAACAGATGTTCCACACAGCTTGTCCTTTTAAGGACTTTCAAGTATACAGTTCAGTAGTGCTATATGCATTCCCATTATGGTACAGTTAGCACTCTTCACCTTAACAAGACTGAAGCGCCCTAGGAAACAACTCTCTTGCCCCTCTGTTCTGCCTGCCTGACTCCTCCTTTGGCTCTGACCACATCTCCCTAAGGCTCAGTGAAGCTGAGCATGTTCTCAGAGGCCGTGGGCTACATGTGCAACTTTTCTGGAGTCTATGGTTACTCCTTTATCAAAGTCTACTATTCTTTTAAACTGACCTTGTATTGGGTTTACTGATTCCTGTCTGCTCCAGATTGACAAGTGGGAAGTACAGATCAAAGGTAAGTAACAAACTTGTGAACTCCTCTGCAAATGTCAGCAGCTACCCATTAAACTTTTATTTATTAACTCAGTCATCCCTGACTTCCACTCTGAGAATTACTCTCTCAATTTGCTGGAAAACATCCAAATGTCTTTTCATGAAAGGATGCGTGTGTGGGAAGCCAATTTCTGGAGACCCTGAATGTCTAAAAATAGTTTCAGGTTACCTTTTTGTTTGACTCATGGCTTGACTGAAGTCTTTATCATTCCACATTGAATATCTGTTTTCAGAAGGCACTGTGCCACTCTATTCCAGCACCCAACACTACTCTTTGACTTAAAAAAAAAAAATTCTGGGGGGGGAGGGACAATGCTGCGGTTTTAGAGTCACGACTTTGTGCTTGCTTGCTAGGCAGGGGTTCTACTACTCAAGCCATACCCATAATCCTTTTTGCTGTATTTTTCAAATAGTGTCTCCTGTGGCCTGTGATTGTAGTATACTTCCCACACAGATGGAACAATAGACACTATCATGCTTGATTTATTAAGATAGGCTCTCAGGAGCTTTTTGTCCAGGCTGGCCTAGGACCTTGATCCTCCCAATCTCTACCTCCCAAGTCACCTAGCGCTACAGGCCTGGACAGCAGCACTAGGCACATTCTTTTCTGCAGAAGTGTATGGCCTCTCTCTATGACTGAGTTCTGAAACTTCCTACACAAAAGCCTTAGTGTCTTTTCTGCCCATTATATGGGCTTAGCATTTGGTAGATGCTTTCAATATAGGCACATTTATTTATTTACTTCCCTCTTCCTTTCCTTCTTTTTATAGTAGTAATAGTTGTTGTTGTATTCTGTGTGTGTAGTGCAGGTGTGGTGCTAGGTAGGCGTTCTACTACTGAGCCTTTGGTTTTGGTGGTACTAGGGGATCTGGCCTCATGCTAATTAGGCAAGAGCTCTACGGGGGGGGGGGGGGGGGTCTTCTCCCCTGCCCCTTTTGGTGGTGATGGAGTTTGAAGTCAGAGCTTCTTGCTTGCTAGGTAGGTCCTCTATTGCTTGGGCTATGACTCTTATCAGCCAACCCTTGAGAGACAGTTACACTATGAAGCTCAGGTTGGCTTAAACTCACCTTAGGCTGGCCTCAAACTAGTAATCTTCCTGACTCTGTCTCCTGATTGCTGGGATTACAAGCATGGGCCATCATACCCCTGCTTTTTTTTTTCTTTTTGGCCAGTCCTAGGGCTTGAACTCTGGGACTGGGCACTGTCCCTGAGCTTCTTTACTCAAGGCTAATGTTCTATCACTTGAACCACTGCTCCACTTTTGGTTTTCTGGTGGCTGATTGAATATAAGAGTCCATGGACTTTCCTGACTGGGCTGGCTTTGATTCTCAGACCTCAGCCTCCTGAGTAGCTAGGATTACAAGTATGAGCCAACAGTACCCAGTTCCTTTCTTATATGGAATCTCTTGGGTTCCTATTTTTTCCCCCTTATTTCTGTTTTTTAGGTGCTTGGTTCAATTTGATCTCAAACTTTCTACTGAATTTCTTATTGTTATTTTAAATAATTTTTGTTCTCTTGAATGGTCCATTTCAACCAATTTTTGTTTTATGCATGCAAACTCACCTCTCTTTAGCTGTGGACATGAACTAGGGTTTTTCTGAAGATCGCCTATGCTTCCTGCATTATCTCTGTTTCTAGTTTGGATGCTTCTCCCATTGGACTCTCTGATCTGAGAACCTTTCCTCCCTGTCAGGTAATCTGTGGCTTGAATGTGGGGTACCAAAAAACCAATTGTGTGAGCTGGGTGCCAGCAGCTCACACCTGTAATCCCAACTACTCAGGAAGCTGAGATCTGAGGATCACAGTTCAAAACCATCCTCGGCAGGAAAGTCCACGAAACTCTTACCTCCAATTAACTACCAGAAAACTAGAAGTGGTGCTGTAGCTCAAAGTGGTAGAGTGCTAGCCTTGATCACAAAAGCTCAGCAACAGTGCCCAGGCCCTAAGTTCAAGCCCCATGACTAACAAAAACATTAGGACACTGCCTAGGGCCTCCACAGAGCATCTCAGTGTTCCTAAACTACAGCTGCCCAAAGGAACTATGATTTACATGATGGGACTATGTTGGTAGCCTGGGAATCCTGCTCCTATGCAAAACTAGTATGGATGGAAAATGTTCCAGTTTCCTGTTGGTTTTTCTTTTTATTTGTAAAAGAATAGGAAAGATTCAATAAGGGAGGGTGTGCTCTGCCTTTGACATTTAGTCACCAGAAGCTGAAAATGTTTCGCATCCTAACTTAGTTTCATCTGCTTGACACTTCAGAGTCGATACCCTGGAGTTGCACTCATTAGACTCTATTGTCATCTCACCAAAATATCCATTCTCAAATTAATTTTATGAGCACGAGGGGGTATATGTTGTATGTAATTATTTAGAAAGCTTGACTAACTCAGTGTTTAGGTTAGGAAAGGCTGGTAAAATGGTATCAAACAAAATAAAAAGGGAGGGGGAAGAAGAGATATCCTGTCTAGTTATCACAGAAATATTGAAAGCTCTTAATTTATTCAACATGTCTGAATACCTGCTGTGTGCAAAAAAAATTACTTGCTAGATCCTGTAGGCTGTATGAAAATATAAAACAAAATAATCTCTGATCTCAAGGGGCATATAATATAGCAGGAAAAAAGACAGTAAAGCCTGAGTTATAATTAAACCTTGGTAGACTATGAAACGCAGCAGCAATAGAGAAGAGCATGCTTGTGACTGAGCCCCAAGGACTGTTTCACATGGGAAGGGATGTGAAGGGTAAACAAAGGAGGCTGCAATGCTTGGTAAGAAATGTACACATTATCCTGCCCATGTAATTGTAACCCCTCTGTACAGTATGTTCACAAAAAAAATTAAATTTAATTTTAAAAAAAAGGACTGTTTCACAGAAGCATCCTGTAATGGCACACAGGGAGCGCTCAGAAGTACGACAATCATCATACAAAAGGAGTGCCCACAAGCCTCCCCAAACTTTTGTGCTCAAGGCTAGTGCTCTACCACTTTGAGCCACAGCTTCACTTCTGGCTTATTAGTGGTTAATGGAGATAAGAGTATTACAGCTTTTCCTACCTGGGCTGGCTCTGAATCTCAATCCTCAAATCTTGGCCTCCTGAGAAGGTAGGATTACAGGCATGAGCCACCAGTGCCTGGCCAAGGAAGAATTTTTATTTGAATACCAAAATGCAATGTGAGCGACAAGGCTCTAAGATCTTGGGGTGGTGGGGGGGGGAGTTGCTTCTAACCAATAGCAACAAATAGTATGCCAGTAAAACAGAAAACCCTATTCTAGCACACTGAAGTGAAATGTCTACAATCCCTGTCCCGGATCTCAGACAAATTTCCCAATGGCAGGTGTCCACGACAGCACAGGAAGAGCCAGATGCAAATGGATCCTGGCCCTGCCCACAGAGGGCAAAGCTGACCTAACATGGTCTATACTTTGGAGAGCAAGGAAGACACATCAACATAACAAACTCAGCTCAACTCAGGCTTCATAAACATATTCTGGATTATTCCCATTTTAGTGCTAATATGGACTTCATCAACTCCAGGATTTAGTTCTTCAGTTTACAATGTCTAAACCAAAACCAGACAGTCCCAGCAGCAACCTCAGTATGAAGCTCCTATGGCCAAAATTTACCTGCCTTCCTAAGAAATAGCATCTGCTGCTTCACCTCTTAGTAGCAAACATCACTGGCCACTGAGGGGTTCCCCAGCATTCTCCTGCATTGCTACCTTCTCCCAGGGGCTTTTTATCACAGGATAAATGGCAATTCTCATTCTCCATAAAATAAGGCGGACACATGTCACTGTGTCATGTGGCATCCTTTACCCTCACTGGTAAAGGTACCTTGACGTCCTGCACAGAACTACTGAAATCCATCATTTTTAAGGGTAATGGCTTCAGGGATACATTACATGGCTAATCAAAGAACAACGCATTCCCTAGGCCACTGATGGCACTGACACAGATCAACATTCAGACCAATAAGGCTAGAAGCTGCAGCAGTCCTCATTCAACCACAGACTCCTCAACTAAAGATAATATTGAGGAAGAGAATCTAAGAAATGGAAAGAAGAGCTCCAAGTCTTAGGAGCAGTTGTGCCTGCATCCTGGTGCAGTGCCCACCCTGCCAGCAAGGGAGAGCTGAAGAGAGCTACTGCACTAGCAGTTCAGACGCTTGTGGGAACAAAGCTGCACACATTGGGAGCAGATCTCCTACTAGGACTATGCATCAGGTGGCCTGCTGGTCTCTATTCTATTTTGGCAGCTGCTTTAAACTGTTCCAAGTTCCTCTTTTCCTCCTCCTCTAAATCACACTTTCCTTTGCTTGTGACCTGTGAATCCTGTTAAGCACCATGTATCAACACTATATTACTCAGGCTTCCTTGCTAAGACTGAATGAATGCAGTATTTTACCATTTGTCTTAAGACTAATGAATTCAGTAAGTATTTTTACCATTATAAAAATTGCTTTAAGGGGGCTGGGAAGGTGGCTCAGTGGTAGAGCGCTTGCCTTGCATGCATGAGGCCCTGGGTTCAATTCCTCAGCACCACATAAGCAAAAAGAAAAAAGCCGGAAGTGGCGCTGTGGCTCAAGTGGTAGAGTGCTCGCCTTGAGCTAAAGGAGCTGAGGGACAGCGTCCAGGCCCAGAGTTCAGGCCCCATGACCAGACCAAAAAAAAAAAAAAAAAAAGAAAAGAAAAGAAATTGCTTTAAGGCTGGGTACTGGTGGCTCATGCCTGTAATCCTAGCTACTCAGGAGGTTGAGATCTGAGCATCCTGGTTCAAAGCCACCCCAGGCAGGAAAGTCCATGAGATTATCTCCAATTAACCACTGATGAGCTGGAAATAGAGTTGTGGGTCAAGTGATAAAATACTAACCTTAAGCAAAAAAAGACAAGAGGGGCTGGGAAGGCAACTCAGTGGTACAGTGCTTGCCTTGCATGCATGAGGCCCTGGGTTCAATTCCTTAACATCACATAAGCAGAGAAAGCTGGAAGTGGTGCTGTGGCTCAAGTGATAGAGTGCTAGCCTTGAGCTGCAGAGCTGAGGGACAGTGCGCAGACTCAGAGTTCAGGCCATGACCAATAAATAAATGAAGGAAGGAAGGAAGGAAGGAAGGAAGGAAGGAAGGAAGGAAGGAAGGAAGGAAGGAAGGAAGGAAGGAAGAAGAGACAGTGCCTAGGCCCTGAGGTCAAGCTTCAGGACTGGCACGTGCACGTGCGCACGCATGCACACACATAGTTCTAGAATATTACTTAAGGTGTCCACTTTGTAGTGTTCAGTTATAAGTACTCTTTGTGAATTCCTTTTATTTCACTTTTTAGTTTAAGGTAGCCTCACTTTTTTTGTTTGTTTTTATCAGTCATGGGGCTTGAACTCTGGGCCTGAGCGCTGTCCTGCAGCTCTTCAGTTCAAGGCTAGCACTCTACCTACCACTTGAGCCACAGCGCCACTTCCGGTTTTCTGGTGGTTTATTGCAGATAAGAGTTTCGTGGCCGGGGCTGGGAAGGTGGCTCAGTGGTAGAGCGCTTGCCTTGCATGCTCAAGGCCCTGGGTTCGATTCCTCAGCACCACATAAGCAAAAAGAAAAAAGCTGGAAGTGGCACTGTGGCTCAAGTGGTAGAGCGCTAGCCTTGAGCTGAAGAGCTGAGGGACAGCGCCCAGGCCCAGAGTTCAGGCCCCACGACCGGCTAAAAAAAAAAAAAAAAAAAAAAAAAAAAAGAGTTTCGTGGCCTTTCCTGCCCAGGCTGGGTTTAAACCACAATCCTTAGGTCTCAGCTTCCTAAGTAGCCAGGATTACAGGCGTGAGCCACCAGCGCCCAGCTTTAACCTCACATTTTTAAATGTCCATATAATTTTAATGGCACTCTCTTTCACAACTCATTATGTAATGAAATATAGATACTTTGAATATGCTAACAGTAATACAAGAAAGTCTCTGGTTCTGGGGTGCATGCTTACAGAGTGGTAATTAACAATAATTAAGGGCTACAGGAGTGGCTCCATGGTTTGGGCACCTGTCTAGTAAGCATGAGGCTCTGAGCTCAAACTACAGTAAGGCAAACAAAACAAAAAGCAATGCTCAGACTTCCATTACTTGCTGAAGTTTAAAAACGTATTGTACCTATGATAAGCATTAAGTTCTCCCTTGCAGTATCAATTTCCAGCCCCGTGTAAGAGTTTGGAGGTGGGAACTGTGCGGGCACTGATTCACTCCCTCCTACTGCTCTGTCACAGTGGACTGGTGTTCTTAGCCAGCTGGTGCTTTTCTGGCAGAGGGCGCTGGAGAGACACTGAGGGAGAAGAGCTTGCCTCCCACTACTAGTGCTAAGCACCGCCCTCACTGGGGCAGTACAACACAGCTGTCGGAGGAGCTAGCACGTTTATTAACTGCTTTCCCGAAGACAGTGGCTTTCTGGCAAGGTTCACTAACATGGCTCATTCGCCCAACTTGGCAGTGGCCTCTCTAGTAAGGTTTGGGCCTGCGTCCTGGAAGTTCTGCCTGGGTGTCCCACCTCAGTCCTCCTATCTGCCTTTCTTACCCTCTCTAGAACCTTCTTTACTTCAGACCAATCTCTCATCAGTAAGGTTTCCTGCTACAGTTAGCAGTTTATTGTGTAAACTCCCCTGTCCACATCACTATCTGGCTTCTCTCTCCTGACAATAAGTGAATCCCTTACATGAGAGCCTGCTCAAAACTTGCCAATATTTTTAAATACTGTAACACCAATAAATAAAGTACATGAATGTGCTTATATCATAAGTCAGAATATAAAACTCTGACCAAAATAAAAAAAAAAACCCACAGACTAGAAATACTAGACCCAACAGATAGATTTAAAACTGCCTAAATCTGGCTAAAATCACTTACCTGCTTGCTTTCTTTTAGTGTGCTTTGGTGTTTCTGTGTTCCAAATGTGTGATATATTTGGACAGGTTTAGAAAAAGCCTTCCTCATGACCACAAAAAAGAAAGAAGTCCCATCATCATGTAACCGGGAGCCAGTCACTAAAACACGGCCTGGGACAGTTATAGATGTGGGGGCTGGGCTGCTCTCCTCTCTAGTGGAGAGGCTATTGTATAATCAAAGGATTATACAATTCTGTGAACTAAAAGGGCTGTTAAGTCATTAAACCAACTCTGCTCAAAACTAGATCCTGTTTAGAAGAGCAGGCAGTGAATAAGAAAGGCCTGGGCAGAAATTGCTTGGTGATAATTAATTAGAAAAAGATGACACCAAACATCTGAAGCATGAAGCCCCTTCCATGAGGACAGCAAGAGAAAAGGTTTCATAAGTATGTGCTGGAGTGACACAACAGAGAACTAAGGATCTGTCTAAACAGCTTCTACTACAAAGTAGTAGAAAAAAATTGTGGTTAATTCTATCTGTTCTGGGGGAAAAAAAAACACGACTATCACAGTATTTCAAATAAAAATGTCAACTGCAAAGATTAATTTCGGAAATGATGAGAAGAAAACATCTGAAAACTACCAATTATAGAAAAAAATTCTATTTGATTTTCAAACACAAAGTAGTAGGTTCAGATGGCAGGAAAAGAGTTTTAAGTAGAGATCCTAGAGGTGCAAGTCTTTAGTGATTCATTCAACAAACATAAAGCAGTGCACTGTTTACTGGACCAAACAGCTCACACTTGAGACCTTAATGGGCTTAGCCCTACTTTGTAAACAATGTTGACAGACTGTTTCTGCACCAGTTGTTTCAAGCTACTGTCTGGAAATCACTGTCTAAAATGAACTCTAATATTCAAATTACATTATCTCATAAGGACCATGTGTCCAATATCATGCTCACACACCAATCTGTTACTCTCATAAAATAAATGTACTGATAGTTGCTAACCCATTTGGCTTTCTAGTTTCTTTCTTTTTTTTAGCCTAGAGTTTGTATGTTCCAAAAGCTTTAACAGAACTATATCCACTAACAGATTAATGTATGTAGAACTAACCTATAATTTGCTCCATAGTGAAAGCAAATGGCAATTTACCAAATTATCTTTACCATTTTGTAATAGTTATTTTCCCTGTTCTTTACAGAGTCCCGTTAATCATGATAAGCACCCATTTTGTACTGGAATAAAGATTTTCCCTAACCCTCAGGTCCCAAAACAAGTTTCTCTAGGGGCTTCCTACAGGCAGTGGCTGCATATGCCCCGGCTGACATGAAGGGTGGGCTGAGACCACCTGCTGCAGTCTCTTGACAGTCAGCTGGTTTGAGAAAGCTCAGGGGTACTCACAAATGCAGCAATCTTCTGGGGGAGCTAAGACAACACAAGGTTTCTGATGGTTTTGTTTAATCCAAAGACAAAACTTTGAAAACCAAACTACTTGTCATCAACAGCAAGTTTCCAACAACTGAAATACCAGGGTGGCTGACAATAGAAAATATAGTATTGGAAAACTAACAATACTCAAAGGGTCTCCGTGACCAGCCTGGTGTACTGACAATGCCAGAAGTGTCAGAGATGCCAGCCCTGCTGAGGGCTGAACTAGACTTAAACACACACTGTATCTATCATACCATAAGGCACTCCTAAGAGACCTGCAGTTCTTTTTTGCTGTGGGGTTTGTGGGGTTTAACTCAGGTCCTGGCTCTGTCCCTTTTTCTCAGGGCTAGCGCTCTACCACTTTGAGCCACAGCTCCCCTTCCAGTTTTTGAGTGGTTAATTGGAGAGAAGAGTCTCACGTGGACTTTTCTGCCTGGGCTTGCTTCGAACCCAATCTTCAGACCTCAGCCTCCTGAATAGCTAGGATTACAGGCATGAGCCACTAGCACCTGGGAGGGTGCTGCGAAAGCATGAGGAGAGCCCAGTGAGACAGGAGGTCACAGAAGGCGCTGTGACCATAAGCTATATTGGGGAGAGCTGGCTGAGAGGGAGGGAGGGACTTCCATGCATGAAGGTTCTATGGGATAAGGAAAAACAACATGCTATATAGCTTGGTAGTATACACAAGGCTTGCCTAGCTTGCATAAGGCCCTGGCCTCCCCATTCCCAGCACTGGAAAAACATGGGGAGAGGGGATAGGTGAGGAAGTGAGGAAAGAAGGCAATGGTGACCAACAAGCTGAAGGACAGGAGCAATGGAACAACAGAACAGGTCTGGTGGGCAGACTTAAAATCCATGGTCTTGGGCTGGGAAGGTGGCTCAGTGGTAGAGTGCTTGCCTTGCATGCCTGAGGCCCTGGGTTCAATTCCTCAGCACCACATAAGCAAAAAGAAAAAAGCTGGAAGTGGCGCTGTGGCTCAAGTGGTAGAGCACTAGCCTTGAGCTGGAGGGACAGCGCCCAGGCCCAGAGTTCAGGCCCACGACTGGACCTCCCCCCCCCCCCAAAAAAAAAAAAATCCATGGTCTTTATCTTCAGAGCTAAGAGAAACCACTGAAAAATTTTAAGCAAGCCAATAACAATCACATTTGGGCTTCCATGAGATTATTATGGCTACTATGTGGAGAGAAATTGTGGACTAGTGGGAATCCAAGAACAGGCCACTGCTGTCTATGAGTCTAGACCTGACAGCTTATGGTGAGGGCACAGTAAAGGGCTTGACAGAGATTGACAGAGATTAAAAGAACAGGATTTGGTGATGAACTGGATATGGGCATAAAGGAGAGGGAGGCATCAAGAACAGCCACCAGGTCTCTCACACCAAGATAAACACTAGAGGAGGAAAAGCTGAGCTTGAGGTGCCTCTATCAGTGACTGGGGAAGGGACCAACGGCCGGATATGTAGCTCTGAACTCAGAGAAAAGACCCAGGCTACAGGAAAATCTTGGAATATGTCAACATGGAGCTATAAACTGAAAGGGTTACAGCTGAGATCAGGAGGGGAGGGAATTTCAGCCTAAAGGAAAAAGAGGTCCTGGAACTGAAGCTTAAGGAACATCAGTATTTGGAAAAGTGTTCACTCACCCATCATTTATTTATCATTATTTATTGATAACTGCCACAACATGCCAGACTTTTGTTTTGGAGTAAGGATATATCCCATGACATGACACACAAGACTGCTATCACAAAGAACTTGCATTTTAGGGGTAAACAAAAAAGGAACACAAGTAAATAAACAGGGTATTGATTTTCAGTTTGTGACAAATGCTATGAAGAACATAAAATGGGCACCATAACTCAAATTCCATAAATAGCACTGGAGTCAGTGGGATTTTCAAAATGAAGAGTAACCACTGAAAAAAGTAGTTTCAAAGTTTAACCTTCCCTGAATGAATGAGAGGTGCTTTGCTGAGGAAGGCAGCATACATTACAATAAATCATGAAGAACTGTAACATTTAAAAGAGGTCCTGAGCTTAAACATCTCACCTACATTAACATCCAGACAAATATTCAAAGGTCATGGAAGACACCGGGACAGTCTTCACTGCACACGACTAGTTCAGTCATTACAGAGCACCTAGGATCCCTGCTCCTGCCCACTAAATGCCATTTGTGGTAAGCCCCAGTTATGTGACATCCTAAACATAACTCCCACATTTCCAATTGCTCCATTGGGGCAATTGATGGATGGATCCCTTTCCTGTTGGGACAGCCACTTTAAGGCCATGAAGTAACACTGTGCTAAAGACACACAGCCCAAGAAATGAGGGAATTCCAATTGTACAAGTTTGCACGGGCAGAAACTGCATACAGTTACTGAGAATACACTGTGCTACACCATACTCTGGCCCCTGCCTTCCTGAACTTGCAGTTTAGAAATCCACAGTAAGAATAACCATTGAAGTAAGGTGCTGGAAATGAGGCACCACTGTTTTAGATCTATGCACCCTTGCATCTCCCAGGCAAAGTATAAAATACTTCCTTGATAATTAATGTTGCTAACTCATTTCCAGTCACATGTACATAAGACAAAACTTAAACATTAAGCACCTAACAAGTGAGGTCCAATACTAAAAGGGCAAATGTGTAGTTTGAAATCCCACTGAATGAGCTGTTTGCAGTCTGAAATACAGATAGCAGCACCTAGTGGTAAGCATGCTAATTATAACTGAGTCCTTTAGACACTCAAACTACTCAGCTAAAGGAGGGGGAAAAAAGCAAGGTGTGTGTGTGTACACGCACGTGCGCGCGCACATGTTTTTAACAGGGAAGTAGTTGAGTTCAGGAGCTATTGATTTTCCTTGAGAGCAGATTTAGAGATGCTAGGCATAGAGAAAAAATCCTGATGCCAGGAGAAGACTCACAGAAGGAATAATACAAGGCAGACCCTTCAAACTGGCACTAGACCTCTGGTACAGTTAATTGCCATCCTGACACTCAAGACAATGTTGCATTCAGTTTAAGGAACTTTTTCTTTTTTTCTTGTGACAGGGTCTCCCTGTGTAGATTATAGGCATGTGTCACAATGGCTCAGTTTAGAAAATTTTCTAAATGTAAAATAAACAAATATGATTGGCATAATTGTTTATATAAAATTCCAAGTTGGCATAGTAGTACACACCTGTATCCCTAACTACCAGAGAGACAAAGATCAGGAGTATAGTGGAGACCAGAACCAGGAAGAAGTTAAGCAAGATCCACTTAGAACAAACAAATTGGGTCTCAGAGACAGCAAAGTTGAAGTAGGAGTGTAGCCTGAAGCAAATGAAGGCAAAAATGCAAGGCCCTATCAGAAAGGCAGAGTACCTGCCTGCTAGGCATGAGTTCAAACTCCAATACTGCAAAATAAAAGGAAAAAACAAACTTTTAAACAAAATATTTTCACATCAACCAAGCTTCACAGTTCCTGCTCATTACAAGCAGCTCAGCCAGTACAGACGCTCAAGTCAGTCCTGTGTTATTAGTTGTGTTTAAATCATTGTGTGATCTCCTGAGTGTCTTGGTGCCCTTAATTTTGGAAAGCAAATGGTCTCCCCAAAGCATGGTAAAAGTAAATGTGCTTGCTTAAGTAAAAGTTGAAAATCTTAGGTTTGTTGAAAGGTAGCATGTCTTTAGTAGAAGTTGAGTGGTACTGAGTGGTGTTACGGGAAAAGTGAATCAAGCAAAAACAGTATAATACAGAGCTCTATGCACTCTGAGCATTCAGTTTTTTTTTTTTCCCAGTGATGTCTCCCTAGACATGTATTCCCGGGGGGGGGGGGGGGAGAGGGGGAGAGAGAGAGAGAGAGAGAGAGAGAATGTCTGGGGCTTGAACTCAGAGCCTGGGCACTAACTGGGCTTGAACTCAGGGCCTGGACAACTAACTTTCCTTGTGCTTCTTTGTTCAAGGCTAGTGCTCCACCACTTGTGCCACATCTCCACTTCTGGCTTTTTGGGTGGTTAACTGAGCCTGCAAGTCTCAGGACTTTACTGCCAGAGCTGTCTTCCAACTTGCAATGCTCAGATTTCAGCCTCCTGAGTAGCTAGGATTACAGACATGAACCACTGGCACCTGGCAACACTGTCATTTTCTTATTTTATTGAGAATGGAATCTAGGGCCTTTATCTTATCACTGAGCTAAATCTCCAGCTCAATTTCTTCATATCTACTTCCTATATACATATTTCCTACATTTATTTATCATATCTTGGTATTTATTAGTTGTTTTTTTTTTGAGGGGGGGGGGTCTGGTCGTGGGGCCTGAACTCTGGGCCTGGGCACTGTCCCTCAGCTCTTCACAGCTCAAGGCTAGCTCTCTACCCCTTGAGCCACAGCGCCACTTCCAGCTTTTTTCTTTTTGCTTATGTGGTGCTGAGGAATCGAACCCAGGGCCTCATGCATGCAAGACACTCTACCACTGAGCTACCTTCCCAGCCCCATTTATTAGTTTTACTTTGCTATTAAGAATAGCACCAGATATTCCATGTATTGCCTAAATGATTACTGATGGTAGATATCTAGTAAAGTTACCAACTTATTTACTTTCATTACTCCTTTAAAAAGAAAACAAAAACAAAAAACAAAAAAACTGGCTGCTGAGACCAGGTGCTGGTAGCTCAGCCTGTAATCCTAGCTACTCAGGAGACTGAGATCTGAGAAAGCCAGCCTGGGCAGTCTATAAGACTCCTATCTCTAATAAACTACCAAAAAAAAAAAAAAAGTCAGAAATGGAGCTATGGCTCAAATGGTAAAGCTCAGGGTCAGGGCACAGGCACTGAGCTCAAGACCCATGACTCGCACAAGAAAACAAACAAAAACCAGGCTGCTGATCCTCCTGGGTTTTCTGAGCACACACTCTGGAAATTGCAGCCATCTTTTCACTTCCTTATTTGTATTTATGTCCTAGTAGTCAGAATTCCAAGACTACCTCAAGAATCTTGGTATACATACACCAGATAGTTCAACATAAATCTAGATATTATTTTGAAGAGATTTTGCAGATTTGTTAGGAGTCTGCCTAGGTGGGCCTGACCTAATAACACAAACACTTTAAATCTAGGTTTAGAAATCACAGACCAAGGAAGTAAGAAGTTCCAAGTGTTCAAAAGAGACTCAGAGCCCAGAAGAGGCCCCCTCCGTGCAGGACTGGAGAAGGTGTGGCTGCCAAGCAGCACACATTAGACCCTAGTGAAAGAACCCAGTGGAGGACACTGACTCTGACACCGGTCAGAGCTAGGTCCACAGAAGAGCCCTACAACAGTGGGCAGAAATTTCCTCAAAGTTTTTGTCAGCACCAGAGGTGAGCAGTGCTTACTTAGACTTAGTGGCTCTGTCAAAAAGCAAGGTGTAAAGCTGGGTGCTGGTAGCTCACATCAGTAATCCTGGCTACTCAGGAGGCTGAGATATGAGGACTGCATTTTAAAGCCAGTCTGGGCAGGAAAAGTCCATAAGACTTTTATCTCTAATTAACCAACAGAAAACTGAAAGTGGAACTATGGCTCAACGTGGTAGAGTGCTAGCCTTGAGCAGAAAAGCTCAGGGACAGCACCCAGGCCCTGGAACCAGAGACAAATTAAATATTGACATAATCTTTCCCTTTGGCTATTTGCCTCCCACACATAAGCCTGCACATACTCTTGATGCCTTAGCATCAAACAATCCATTTGCAATGTCTTGCAAGTGGTTTGATGGATATGAAGATGTTTTCAGCTTCCCAGAACAAGGAAACACAGTCCCAAGAACCATTGTACGCACTCAACACTGGTGATATTAATTACACCTTATAGTTCAGACACAGCCCACTAAATATTCTATCTCTAAAGATAAAACTGTTAAGGAAACAAGAGCTTAGAAAAGACAAGTCAACCCTCATTTCCAAGCCATGGATACTATTTCTGATTTTCTCTTTACTCAATCAGTGCTTCCTCAAGTCTGTGTTTTCAATACAAGGTGACTCAATAGACCTCTGTTCTGGGTACTAAGGTTTTTCACTATTCTTTTTTTTTAAGTAACTGAAAAAAATGGTGGATTTTTATTGTTTTTCACTATTCTTTAGTATTGTACTACAGACACTCTGAGTTCCAGAGCCCATCCTGACCCATTGTATGGCATTGCCCCAAGTCTTCTTATTAATCAGCATTAAGCACTCCAGGCAGTAGTCACCCTCTTTTCTACGAGATGGTCAAATGGCATGAAGAGTTCCCAATAGAGGCACCTTCGTCTTCCAATTCAATAAAACCTACCTGGGTCATTGGGCAGAAATATTTATTCCCTACTTATAAAGTAAGAATTCCTATTGCAGGACAGTTCAAAGTTGCTAGGATGGCCAGGAGAAATTCTTGCATGGTTTATTAGATATATAGTGAACTACTTTTAGTGTATAACCATTAAGTATGATCATGGAACTACTGTCTGTGAATTTACGATACATTAAATATCCTGTTCTTCCTAATTTGTCTAACACAAGAAATAGAGGTATGTTTCCTTGTGACTGTATTGATTTTTTTGTCCATTAACACTTAAACTGACTATTTTACTAAGAATTTCCCACCTAATCTTTGTCCTCATCCTTTTTTTTGAACCAGTTAATAGTTTTTATTATTCTATTTCCCTTTTACTATTACCTTGGTGGTATAAACTGTCTTTCTATCCTTTTAGCACTTACTCTACAGTAACTTGGATTCAATGAAAAAGTCATATTCTGAAGAAAATATTGAGTCCCACTTTTCCCTTACCAATTCCTACATAGGCAGAAAGCCTATGTCATTCTAGATGCAAGAAGTTAGCTCATTACAGACAAAGAATGCCAGTACAGAGGTCTTACTTCTGCACAAACCAAAGTGCCAAACACCAGGTGGCTTAAATAACTTTTCTCACAGTTCTGGAGGTCAAGAAATCCAAGATCAGGGTTCCAGCTTGGTCAGGCTCTGGTGAGGGCCTCTTCCTAGCTTGCAGATGGCTGTCTTCTTTGTGCACTCATAAGTGGAGAGCAAAAGGAAAGAAGTAAGCTCTTTCATACAAGGGCACTAATGCCATTAAAGAGGGCTCTATCATGACCTAAATATTTCCTAAAATCCCATTCATAATATCACATCAGAGGTTAAGATTTCCACATATGAATTTTGAGGTACAAAAATACTCAGTTCACATGCCAGAGGGTAGCAAGTTTTTTCTATTAAGAACTAGACAGTAAATATTTTGAGCTTTCCAGTCATCTTGTCTCTATTCTAGCTACTCATGAGAAGTTTGCTGATCCCTGTGCTTGGGCATTAGGATGTGGTTATTGCACTCAGCAGGGATGGGAAGGGTAGTCTTAAGACATGACATTGCCAAAGTTTGATTTCAATCACAGGCAAACTCCCAGCTTTGTGTGTTGCTGTAATTTACTATCTTTGCTGTTTTATGTACTTAGTATCACTTTAGCTTGACCTATCCATCCTTTCCAGTGCTCAGGCTTATTCCTTTCTGCATCTCCATGTTTTCATCTGGGAAACATTTTCCTTCTATATGAAGAATTTCCTATAGTTCCTTGGTGTGGGTCTATTACTAATGAAATCTTTCAAATTACTGTTTTTGTCTATTTTGCATATATTCTATCTTTATTTTTCAAAGCTATTTTATATACAGATGTCCAGGTTCGTGATATTGTTCCATTATCTAGATTTTCATTTCCTCTACAAAGTAGACCACCAGTCTTTATTGTCCCTCCTTCAAAAGTTGTATCTTCCTCCTCTTTTAGCTAATTTATCTTTTTTTCAGACGGGGTTTCACTAGGTTACCCAGGCTGACTTGAACTCCTGGGCCTTAAGTGATTCTTATGCCTCAGACTCCTGAGTTCCTAGAGGGTAACAAGTTTACACCACCACATTCAGATTGTTCTTTTGGTTGACTTTTATGATTTTGGTTTTTGACTCAGGCACTGGTGGGCTCATGCCTGTTATACTAGCTACTCAAGAGGCTGATACGTGAGGATCAAGGCCCAAAGTCAGTCTCGGCAGGGAAGTCTGTGAGACTCTTATCTCCAATTAACCACCAGAAAGCCAGTGGCATTGTGGCTCAAAGTGCTAGAGTGCTAGCTTTGAGCAAAAAGAACTCAGGGACAGTGCCCAGGCCCAGAGTTCAAGCTCCACAACCACCATTATGTTTGTCATTATTGTGTTTGTCAGTCATGGGACTTAAACTCTGGGCCTGAACTCTGTCCCTCAGCTCTTCAGCTCAAGACTCACTTGAGCCACAGCACCACTTCCAGTTTTCTAAGTGGTTTATTGGAGAAAAGAGTCTCACACAGTTTCCTGCCTGGGCTGGCTTTGAACCACAATCCTCAGATCTCATTCTCCTGAATAGCTAGGATTACAGGCGTAAGCCACCGGTACCTGACTTTTATTTTTTTAACAATGTCAATTTTTCTATTTTTGTCTCTCTTCTGCATAGATCTATAAATTTAATTCTTAAATCTGTAGCTTGAGATTCTAATTTAGCAATTTTATTTTATTTACTTATTTTTTGCTGGTCCTGGGGCCTGAACTCTGAGCCTGGATGCTGTGCCTCAGCTCTTTAGCTCAAGGCTAGTGCTCTACCTCTTGAGCCACAGCGCCACTTCCAGCTTTTTCTGCTTATGTGGTACTGAGGCATCGAACCCAGGGCATGCAAGGCAAGCACTCTACCACTGAGCCACCTTCCCAGCCCCTAATTATAGCAATTTTAGACTTTTAACATTGTTTCATCTCATTTGTCCTTTGTGTATTTTTGTTTTCCTATTATTTTCATTTTCCAATCTTTTTACTCACTGTGCTTGGCAATTTTAGACTTTTAACATTGTTTCATCTCATTTGTCCTTTGTGTGTTTTTGTTTTCCTATTATTTTCATTTTCCAATCTTTTTACTCACTGTGCTTGGGCATGGTTATTTTATTCTGGTCTATCCTCCAGTTCACTATCTCTTTGTTTACCTGGGCGTACTCTATGATTAAGCCTCTTATTGAATTCTAGTGAGTTATTGTACTTTTCAATTCTACAACTTCTATTTTTGATTCTAGTTTTTGCTGAAACTCCATTTCTCATTAAACTTACTATTAACCAACATTCACTTAAGACATACATCTGACAACTAACACATCTAGACGTTTTGTCTCTTGCTAATTTTGTATGTTTACCTACAGTCTGGCTGGCTGTTGGCCTTATATGTGAAAAACTATGAATGTCATGTGAGGTTCTACATAACATGATCTTCCTCTACAGAGAATTTGCTTTTACATCGCACAGGCACTTAAAAAGCAGGGCTGACTCATTACTCTATTCCAGGTGATTCATAGGTTTCAGGATCATTCTAAGGTTCATACTACTTTGAAAGTAAAATATTTTGGGGGATGATTTCTAACCAAAAGCTAGGGTGTTCTCCCTTTCTCCTTTGTCATCCCTAAAGTCCAGCCTCATCTGTTTGCTAAAACTGTACTCAACTTCCCAACCTCAGCTTTTCAATCAGAGATTTAGGGTGGCAAATGCCTCACAGGAGAGTAATATGGCACCAAATACTTCTACCTTTTTAGACCTCCTTTCTTTCAAATACCTCCCAATGCCTGGTACCTTTCAATGTCTTCAAACAATCACTGTTATTATCCACCTGACATTTTTAGTCCTTAGCAGCAGCCTAGTCAGACATAGCTAGTCTGCCTTAGCCAGAAGCAGAAGTTTAAAAAGATACTTTTGTGAATGACACTCCAGGAAGCAATTGATCTACTACTTAATCTACTAATGCAACAGAGTACAAGCAGAGTTCTTTGAATTCCAAAGATAAATCTTATTAGGATATAATATCCTACCTCTCCATGGCAGTAACAAGGGATCAAATCCAGAATCTTACTAGGCAAGTACTTCTACTACTGAACCACATCCTTAGCTCCCATCTATTGTTTGAATTTGTCCCAAATTCTCTTTAGAATGAGGTGTTTTTCAGCAATTAACTAGAGTTTGAATTTAGGCTCTTCCCTTGCTAGACAGGCCCTCTACCACTTGAACTACATCTGCAAGCATTTCTGTGCTCTAGTTATTTTTCAGATAGGGCCTAGTGTTTTTTGCCTTGGGCAGGTCACAAATATATTCATCATAAAGGAAAGTCTAGGTACACTGGTGAACATAATGATCCATACAATCTGAATGCCAAACAATAACATTTTTAAGCATTCTACTTTTTCCTCCTCTTTGGCATACCTCTAAAATGAAGGACAAAGCCAAGCTTTAAATAGAAAATGAGGGCTGGGAATGTGGCTTAGTGGTAGAGTGCTTGCCTAGCATGCATGAAGCCCTGGGTTTGATTCCTCAGTACCACATAAACAAAAAAAAAGCCAGAGGTAGTGCTGTGGCTCACTCTGGCTCAAGTATTAGAATGCTAGCCTTGAGCAAAAGCAGTTCAGGGACAGTGCCCGGGGCCCTGAGTTCAAACTCCTGGACTGGCAAAAAAAATAAATAAATAAATATAAAATGACTGTGGCCAGGCACTGGTAGCTCAGGCCTGTAATCCTAGCTACTCAAGAAGTTGAGATCTGAGTATCATAGTTCAAAGCTGGTTGGACAGAAAAAAGTCTGTGAGAGTCTTATCTCCAAGTAACCAGTAAAAATCCAAAAGTGGTGATGTGGCTTAAGTGATAGAGCACTAGCTCTGAGTTGCTAAGCCAGATTGTGAGACTCTGAGTTCAAGCCCCAGTACCTGTACAAAATAAAATGACTGTGTATTTCTTACGTATCTGATCTTATTGAACAAATCTTAATTCAGTCATGAAACTCACCTCATTATGGTAATTAATTTCACAAAAGACAAATTGTTTGGTGTTTTGGGTTTTTTTTTTTTTGTCAGTCGTGGGGCTTGAACTCTGGGCCTGGGTGCTGTCCCTCAGCTCTTCAGCTCAAGGTGAGCACTCAACCACTTGAGCTACAGCGCCACTTCTGGTTTTCTGGTGGTTTATTGGAGATAGGAGTCTCACGGTCTCTCCTGCCCGGGCTGGCTTTGAACCGCGATCCTCAGATCTCAGCCTCCTGAGTAGCTAGGATTACAGGCGTGAGCCACCAGCGCCCGGCTGTTTTGGGTTTTTTTAAGAGTTACTAGGGGGCTGGGAAGGTGGCTCAGTGGTAGAGCACTTGCCTTGCATGCATGAGGCCCTGGGTTCGATTCCTCAGCACCACATTAGCAAAAAGAAAAAAGCCAGAAGTGGCACTGTGGCTCAAGTGTTAGAGGCTAGCCTTGAGCTGAAGAACTGAGGGACAGCGCCCAGGCCCAGAGTTCAGGCCCCCAACTGGACCAAAAAAAAAAAAAAAAGTTACTAGGGGGCTGGGAAGTTGGCTCAGTGGTAGAGCGCTTGCCTTGCATGCATGAGGTCCTAGGTTCGATTCCTCAGCACTACATAAGCAAAAAAGAAAAAACCCAGAAGTGGCGCTGTGACTCAAGTGGTAGAATGCTAGCCTGGAACTAAAGAGCTGAGGGACAGCGCCCAGGCCCAGAGTTCAGGCCCCACAACCGGACCCCCCCCCCAAAAAAAAAAAAGTTACTAGGGTTTAAACTCATCAACTTAGGGCTTACTAGGCATATGCTCACTCAGCAGGAGCCATAATTGCCTGAGCTATGCTCCCCTCCTTTTTTTTTTCCCCCTGGCTACAAGTTTATTCAACACAAAACAATCTCCATCTTTACTGGGTGGCTGACCAGGTCCATGACCAAATCCACCTCTAAACTGGAATTCAGTTGCTGACCCGGCCCCAGCCTCGGCTTTCTTGTCAGCACCAGGGGCACAGCACTCCATCTGTAGGTGTCTCTGTCAGCTTCACCTCTTGTGAGTCTTGCAGGCTGCTCGCCCTCCAGACCTTTTGGCAGAGGTCTTCCAGTCTCAGGTCGGCTGCGGCGCAAGGTAGCAGGCACAATCTCAGGGGGCAGGTGGAGGTAATCACGGAGATACTGGATACCCTTGTTGGTCAGGTACCAATAAAAATGCCTCCAGGCAAACTGTTCCTTCACATAGCCCCGAGACTTTAGAGACTACATGGCCTTCATGATGTGAAGTTTGGGCACATTCTTGTCTGCCAGTTCTGGGTGATTGGGCATGTGGACATCCTTCTTGGCCACCATAACCCCCTCCTTAAAAAGGAGTTCATAAATGGCAATCCGGTTTTTCTTGGGCATCAACATCACGGCAGTTTCAGGGTCCAAGGCCGAGGCTGGAAAGGACGGGGGGGTCTCACTTTTTGCATGGGCTGGCCTAGACTGCAATCGAATTTATGCTCTTCATGTAACTGGGATGCACAACTACACTCAGTTTTTATTGGTTGAGATGGGATGTCACTAACTTTTTGAATCAGCTGGCCTCAAACTATGATCCTCTCCATCTCCACCTTCAAAGAAGCTAGGATTACAGGTGTGTCACCAGGGCTGGCCAGGAGAGCTTTATAAACATTTCTGGAAACTTAAACAAGACTTCCTTGTGTGAAGTATGGTAAATTGACAATTTGATCACCACACCAACAATCCTAATAGTCTTAACAAAGAAAACAAATTCAATCTCTATTCTACATCTTTCATTCAAATGATAAGTTTATATGCCAGAACTACAGATGTTCTTCTGATTAAATAACCTCCTCCACTTTACAAATGACACCAAATTAATTACTAATGTCATATCCATGATAGAATTAAAAGAATGGCACTCTCTAGACAAATCACTTCTTTGAAATCAGAGTCATGTGCATACAAGTGATTATAGAGCAAATGTTAACAGTATAGAATAGACTTTGTGTATTTGCTCAGTGTTGGGAGGATGTGTGGCTATATGAGAAACTATGTTATACACAATCTAATATTTATCATGTATTGGGTAAGGACTGCTATATATGTAGAGAGGTAGTTTGATATAGACAGACAGACAGATAGAGCATATATATTTTCCCCTTTGTGCTGGTCCCAGAGTTTGAATTTAGGGCTTTGGGATCTGCCCTTAACCTACTGTGCTCAAAGCTAGTGCTCTACCACATGAGCTCAGCATGGCTCTGGCTTTTGATGATCATTTGGAGAGAAGAGTCTCATGGACTTTCCTGTCCAGGCTGGCTTTGAACTATGATCCTCAGATCTCACCCTCCCCGCAAGTAGTTAGGATTATAGGGATGAGCAACCAGTTTTCAACTAGGCTTATTTTTATTCTGTGTATGCTTAGTAAAGCTATAATGCCCTTAAATTAAATTCCTATATTACTAAAAATAAGAGTTGTACCTCACCCCACTTATTTTCCTTCTGTATCAGTATGTCTACCAATTTCAGCAATTTGGCATGTCTCTTCTGAAAGCTACGATAGCAAACTAAAGAAGCAAATTGCTATTCCAACCTAGAAAGGCAAATAATGAATCAAAAGATATCTCAAATCAGGTGTCTGAATTTCCTTATCTAGTAAGTCCATTTCTACATTTTTTTTTGTTAAAGAACCAGAATAAGGATACAGTGCAGGAGAAAAATGGGTCAAGTAAGGGAAATTGCTTTCCAACTGAGACTTGAGATTGAATAGGAAGCAGCTGAATTAGATGGAGAAAGGCAGTTACTACCCCTTCATATGCTGCTCTGACCTATCAAAAGCTGCTTACTTCCAGCTTACCCCCATTAATTGTATTCTAGTTTCAAGGTGTCAGTTGTTGTTGTTGTTTTAACAGAATATCTTCCCACTTTTTTTTCTTTTTTGTCAGTCATGGGGCTTGAACTCGGCCTGAGTGCTGCCCCTTTAGCTCTTCAGCTCAGGGCTAGTGCGCTACCACTTGAGCCACAGCACCACTTCCAGTTTTCTGGTGGCTTATTGGAGATAAAAGTTTCACGGCTTTTCCTGCAAGGGCTGACTTTGAACTGCGATCATCAGATCTCAGCGTCCTGAGTAGCCAGGATTATAGGCATGAGCCACCGGCACCCGGCCTCCCACTTTTTATAACTAGGATCAAATCCAGAACTTATTTAAGTGGGCTTAAATGTTCAGTAATGTTAATTTTCAAATAATACATCAAGAAAAACCTGTTGTTGTAGCAGGAAAGAAAAGAAATCCACTATCTCACAGGCACAGTCCTGTCTAAGCAGCTTTTCTGATAGTTAGAAATCAAGGATCCACATAAGGTAAGTAATGCTCCTTATACCAACTTATTTTCATTTACAGCAAAAGAAGGTGGTGGCGGCGGGGGCGGGGGCGGGGGCGTGTGTGTGTGTCAGGTCGTGGGGCCTGCACTCTGGGCCTGGGCGCTGTCTCTCAGCTCTTCAGCTCAAGACTAGCGTTCTACCACTTCAGCCACAGCGCCACTTCCGGCTTTTTTTCTTTTTGCTTATGTGGTGCTGGGGAATGGAACCCAGGGCCTCATGCATGCAAGGCAAGTGCTCTACCACTGAGCCACCTACCTTCCCAACCCCTCCTTGAGACTTTTATCTGTAATTAATCACCAGAAAACTGGAAGTAGCACCACCAAGGCTCAAAGTGGTAGAACACTAGTCTTGAGCAAAAAAGCTCAGAGACTGTCCAAGCCCTGAGTTAATGCTGCATGATGGTCAAAAATAAAAAACTAAACGCTGCCTTGAATCTTTTCACCAACTGTGGACTGACACTTTCAAAGCTAACAAGCTTAGCTACACCCAACACAGAATGAAAGGGGGCAGACTTCACCCTACTGTCACATCTCTGAAGTATAGCACTACAGATAAGAAATTTAAAAAAGGCCGGGCGCTGGTGGCTCACGCCTGTAATCCTAGCTACTCAGGAGGCTGAGATCTGAGGATCGCGGTTCAAAGCCAGCCGGGCAGGAGAGACCATGAGACTCCTATCTCCAATAAACCACCAGAAAACCGGAAGTGGCGCTGTAGCTCAAGTGGTAGAGCGCTCGCCTTGAGCTGAAGAGCTGAAGGACAGAGCCCAGGCCCAGAGTTCAAGCCCCACGGCCGACCAAAAAAAAAAAAAAGAAATTAAAAAAAAAAAAAAAAAGACAGGTGAGCCTAATGCTGGTTGCTCATTCCTGTGATCCTAGCATACTCAGGAAGTTGTAAAATGTTTGCTAAAAGAGTACTTAAATATGAGTCAACATAAAATGACTTTAAGACAAAATAATTTATGGTCTTTTTCTTATATAACCCATTTTTCCAATGAGCTAGTATCTAAAGACCATCATCAAATCTGTGAAAAATAAACCAGGAATTTTTTTGTAATGTATGTATCAAACCTAAAGTTTCAGGGGCTGTTAATGTGGCTCAGTGGTAGAATGCTTGCCTAACATGCATGAAGCCTTGGGTTTGATTCTTCCATACCACATAAACAGAAAAAGCCAGAAGTGGCACTGTGACTCTAGTGGTAGAGTGCTAGCCTTGAGCGAAAGAAGCTCAGGAACAGTGCCTAGGCCCTGAGTTCAAGCCCCAGGACTGGCGACAAACAAACAAAAACAAACAAACAAACAAAAACCTTAAAGTTTCAATGTATGGAAGGAATGTCATGTGTTATTTTCTTGCTAGTCTGTTTGGGGATGCTTACTGGCAGTGCCAGGAGCCTCAGGGAAAAGGAGCTACCCATTCCTTTAGCCACCATGGGGGGAAGAGTAGTATTAGGATCCCCAGACGACCACTGAGAGTGGGCTCTCCCATCTGAGTTACATCCCCACAGGACATCTGGCTAGGTAGTCATTAACATGAAAGACTAAAGCCCAAGGAAAAAAATGTTCAGCTATCAACCTCCCTCTCCCATTATCATCCATGAAAGCAACATTTCCAAAAAAGCAAATGACTCAAAACTGAAAACTCTTCCTTTTAATACCTACAAAATACTAAAGATAGCGTAGGGATTACGAAGATGAATATGTTATCCCTGCTAAATAAAGAAATGATCACAGTAGCAGTCCTATTGCAATAATCTGGCAAAGTCTGTGCTGGGTTTAAAGTCTGAGAGGAATATAAATGATAAATAATGAAACTTAACCAATTAAATACAAAACTCACAATATGTGCAAAAGTGTATCAGTGGCTAAGAATCTCCTCACCTGACAGGTAAAAATAAGAATTCTTTGGATCTGTTTGAAAGCTTCCCCACTCCTTCACTAGTGTTAAAAAAAAAAAGAGGCAAGGGGGAATTTTTTGTTGCTTTACATTTTTCTTTACTAAAAAGGAATATATTATTCCTTAAATTTGTGGAATCTATTAAATTTACCTGACCTTTAAAAAGTTCTAGACAACTTCAATACAAGAGGTATTAATGCTGCTATGCTATCTATTTGATAATCTGATCTTGTTTCCTTGTAACTTGAAAGGCTTTTTTGTTTCCTGTCAATATTCTAGATCTATGAAGTTTACTGTATATCTGGGACTATTTCATAAAGTCTGAGTTAAGAGTTTTCTTTCTTTTTTTTTATTGTGAAAATACCGTAGAGAGGGGTTACAATTACATGGGCAAGGTAATGAGTACATTTCTTTTTTTTTTTTTTTTTTTTTTTTGGGGTCCGGTCGTGGGGCCTGAACTCTGGGCCTGGGCGCTGTCCCTCAGTTCTTCAGCTCAAGGCTAGCGCTCTACCACTTGAGCCAGAGCGCCACTTCCGGCTTTTTTCTTTTTTTGCTTATGTGGTGCTGAGGAATCGAACCCAGGGCCTCGAGCATGCAAGGCAAGTGCTCTACCACTGAGCCACCTTCCCAGCCCTGAGTACATTTCTTATCAAGCATTGTTGCCTCCTCCTTTGTTTCCCCTTCCCATCTCCCCCCCCCCCCCCCGACCCCTCTGAGTTAAGAGTTTTCTATGAACAGTTTTATTCCACTGAGTATTCATCATAATTAACAGTAGAACCATATCATTACTTGGCTTATTACAAGCCTGGGTTTATGCTATGAGTTGAAACTCTCTCTACTTGGGAACACCATCTCATAAAAAACGGTGTCCTGAGGCTATCTTTGTGTCATCTTGCCCCTGGTTGTGATCTAGAAAGGATGCATGGTGTATATTTAATGGGACATTTTAACACTAGATTCTTTAGAATACAAAGCCTCCCTAGCATGCTTCAGAGCAGTAAGCTATAGCTGCCCAATCTGTCCACACCAAGCCCTGTGTATTATTTTGCCCTGCAGATTCTTCCTAGCACCTTTTCAGTTCCATCCCTCAATTAGATGTGTGGTCAAAGCCTGCACTGCCGCCCGCCGGGCGCTGGTGGCTCACGCCTGTAACCCTAGCCCAGTTCAAAGCCAGCCCAGGCAGGAGAGACCGTGAGATTCCTATCTCCAATAAACCAGAAAACCGGAAGTGGGGCTGTAGCTCAAGTGTTAGAGCGCTTGCCTTGAGCTGAAGAGCTGAGGGACAGCGCCCAGGCCAAGTTCAAGCCCCATGACCGACCAAAAAAAAAAAAAAAAGCCTGCACTGCCTTGCATGGATCGCCAAACAGCCACAATTTCAACATTGTATCTCTGTTTAAGGAACATTTCCCATCTACCAACTGGGTCAGGTCCTAATCAGGCAAAAAAGTCCAGGTTCCACCCAATGTGGCCCCTGCTACACCTGGGAGCCAACACAAAACCTTCCTTAACAGTGAGGCCCCAGTGCTCATTAGTCCATAAATACACAGTGCCTACTAGCCATTGTGTTAGGCACCTTCCAAAATGTTCTCAATGTGACTTCTTGCCCATTTATCTCCTTTCAGGCTCCCTCTTCTCACTGGCACTCTCCACATTTCCCATTATACGGAACAAAAAGGCTGGGTATAGAAGGAAAGCCATGTTTAGTGGCCATGTGGTCATATAAGACTGGAAAATACTAAGGTTTTAAAGGCAAACATGTTTCTTTTATGATGGGACTTGATATATATCCTCCTCCCTCAAGGAGAGGGTAGAGTGGTTATGGTAGATGATTACTACCTTTGATTTTTTTTCTAAATTATTGTATGTGCACATGGCCTCCTTCAAACACTTATTGCTAGTGCTCTTTAAAAAAATTGGGGCTGGGAAGGTGGCTCAGTGGTAGAGCGCTTGCCTTGCATGCATGAGGCCCTGGGTTCGATCCTCAGCACCACATAAGCAAAAAGAAAAAAGCCGGAAGTGGTGTTGTGGCTCAAGTGGTAGAGCGCTAGCCTTGAGCTAAAGAGCTGAGGGACAGCGCCCAGGCCCAGAGTTCAGGCCCCACGACTGGACCCCCCCAAAAAAAATGTAGCTGGGTACCAGTGGCTCACGTCCATAAGACTCTAAGACTCGTATCTCTAATTAACCACCAGAAAAGCAGAAGTGGAGCTATGGCTCAAACTGGTAGAGGAGCTAGCCTTGAGTGAAAACGCTTAGTGACAGCGCCCAAGTCCCTGAGCTCCATGACCAACAAAAGATAAATAAATAAAAAATATTTGTTTGGCGTTGTCTCTGACAACTCTGGGAGGGTTACCAAAGTCCATCTCCTTCACTGTAGCCACTGCACACAGAAAGACAGTCTTTGGAGAGTGAAAAGAAACTGTGGCTCAGGTTTTAGAAGATGACACATGGCATGAGGAAGCTCCAGCTTTAGCATTAGAACACCTAGACACACCTGTTAAGGTTCTGACCTCCATCAATTTTAGCTTCCCTATTTGTAAAATGAACAAAGTATCAGAACCTGCCTTACAAAGCGCTGTTGTGAAGTGGAAGAGGTGATGCACAAGGTGCTTGGAAAGCATCCAATTAATACAAGCATTCGGGTTGTATTAGTAAGGGGGGGTTATTAAAATTAGGGGGTAGGGCTGGGATGTAGCTCATTGGCAAAGCGTTTGTCTAGCAAGTGCAACATCCTGGGTTCGGTCCCCAGTACCAAAAAAAAGAAAAGACAAAAGAAAAATCTTTAAAATTAGGGAGCAACTGAAATAAGCCAAGCTACTTCCACTTGTGAAGGCTGTAAGGAATACTGAATTTAAATTCTGGCATCATCTGCTACAAGCTGTAGGATCTTAGGAAAGTTGATTCTTTCCCTGTGCCTCCAAATGTTCATCTGTAAAATGGGAATGATGGATAAAGGAAACAGTAAAGGACAAAGTAATACATCCTTGCACACAGTCACATGGTGACCACTCAATTAGCTGCCTAAGAGAGCATTAATTACTCTAACTCTGGCCACATAATTTCTTAGCGTCAAGCCTTTCCTCACAGTGCTCCAAAGAGTCCACAGCTTCCTGAAAAATAGTCTACTCTGCACACTCTCAGAGTTGCATATTTCATATGCAATGTGAGCAAACACAACTGAGCCAATTGATGATTTTGTGCCCTTCTCAAAAAAACTTCTGAACAACTGTGGTCAACCTTATTTCCCAGCAAGAATCCATCCACTATGCCTATACCACTATTTCCCAATTTCAGATTTTAGTTCAATTCCTGGTTGCTATTTCAATTCCAGTTTTTCCTACTTAGTAAAAGAGCAACTAAAAAGAAATTCTCTTTTGGAATAAAAATTAATACCTTTACCAGGCTCAAGCCAAGCAAATTATTTTAGTTGCACGAGACCTTAGTCTTAATAAGCTGGATGTTACACATAAATGAATGAAAGCATACATTCCCAAAAAGTACCTTGCAAGCTGGCATGAGGAGCTCACATTTGTAATCCTAGCTACTCAGGAGGCTGATCTGAGTATCCTAGTTTAAAATGAGTCCAGGCAGGAAAGTCTGTAAGACTCTTATCTCAAATAAACCACCAAAGCCAGAAATGGAACTGTGGCTTAAGTGGTAGAATGCCAACCTTGAACAAAAACCTAAGGGATAACACTTAGGTCCTGAGTTAAAGCCTCAGCATTGGTACACACAACGAAAATTCTTTGCTATGAATCTGCATTTGTCATCAACCAGTCATGTCAAAAGACCACCTTCCAGTTGGTGAAAGACTCAGCCTCAGACAGGAATTTTTTTTTTTCTTTTTTCTTTGTCGGTCATGGGGCTTGAACTCTGGGACTGGGTGCTGTCCCTCAGCTCTTCAGCTCAAGGCTAGTGCTCTACCACTTGAGCCATAGCCCCACTTCTAGCTTTTTCTGTTTATGTGGTGCTGAGGAATCGAACCCAGGGCCTCATGCATGCAAAGCAAACATTCTACCACTGAGCCACCTTCCCAGCCCCCCAGACAGGAATTTTCTGAGTGCTGAAAATAAGCTGATTTTATGATGTGGTATTTCAGCCTACAATTCAAGCTTTCAGAGGGAGGATTTTTACAAAGGCATCAAGTGTATTCTTTTACAAAAGGCCTAAAGAAGGAAGATGGAGAAGGTCTAGAAAGAGAAAAGAGCTAAGCTGGGTAGGTATTTATTTGTGTCTTGGAGGATTCACCAGAGATCATCTGTAAATATACAAAGAGATGCTGGTCACAAAGAGCGTCATAAGGTTATGGATGACAGTGAGTTCACTTATTTGTATTTGCTCTACCTTTTTCATATGGTTGGTGGAAATTTTAAATGTTGTGTCGGGAAAGCTGATAAAGTGGGAACCAAGCTCCACTAGACCAACTCTGTGGCTCTCCAGAAGCCAGCCTGTAGGTAAGTCCTTGAGCCGTGTGACTATGCATGGTTAGGTTGTCTCTAACAGGGAAGATATTTTGCAACAAATACACAAATAAAGGAGGAGACAGGTAGGTAGTAGAAGAGACAACTCAAAACTCTTCATGTTCTCATGATTCAGACTCATTGGGCTACCAAGTGACATTTATTTCAGAAACTATATACTTGCCCATCCTTAACAAGATTATAGCTCAGAAAAACTAAGTCCCAAAGCACAGCTGGAACTTAAAGAGCCACCGAGAATATTAAGAGTTCAAAACAGCAATGAAAGCTGCATCCCCAAGGCTGCTCCTCCTGCTGCGGTTTGCAGCTGAGGAGGGCGGGCTCAGGAGAGCGGCAGGGAGGATGTTTCATGGCTGGATGCCCAGACTGTCTAGCTCTGCACACAGCTTTGTAGGTCTGAGGGCTACACAGGAGGAATGCATTCTTAACAAACAGCTCTCCATCTTGCACAGCTTATTCATCCTGTGAAAGCATCTGAGGCCAAGAAAATTACTCATTTTTAGAACAACTCTAAAAATGGAAAAAAGGGTATGACCTTTTGTCATATTTTAACATGCGAAACTTTTCTATATCACAGTTGAGTTAAATATATATGTATATATTCTACCTTTTATTGAATTAGTTAACAGTTCAGTGCAAGATATATACAAGAAAAAAAAAACTAGCTGAGTGCTGGTAGCTGGCGCCAGTAATCCTAGCTACTCAGGAGGCTGAGATCTGAGGATCATGGTTCAAAGCCAGCCTGGGCAGGAATGTCTGTGAGACTCTTATCTCCAATTAACCACCAGAAAACTGGAAGTGGTGCTGTGGATCAAGTGGTAGAGTGCTAGCCTTAAGCTGAAGAGCTCAGGGACAGTACGTAGGTCCAGATTTCAAACCTCCAACCAATCAAAAAAAAGAAGAAGAAAAGAAAAAAAAACCTACATATATATTTCTTTTGTTGTTTTATTGTTCTTGTTGCTTTGCCAGTCCTGGGACTTGAACTCTGGGCCTGGGCACTGTACCTGAGTTTCTTTTGCTCAAGGCTAGCACTCTAGCGCTTGAGCTATATCACCATGTCTAGCTTTTTTATTTATTTATTTATTTTTAAATGTGGTACTGCCTCATGCATGCTAGGCAAGCACTCTACCACTAAGCCACATTCCCAGCCCCAAAACCTATACATTTTAAGAGTATTCAATTTAAACATCCTCAGGTTTCAACATCACACATACACTCTATGCAAGGTCATACAATTATTTGCGGCAAGAAATTGTATTCCTGAAGAGTTGTGTATGAGCTGAACATTTTTAAGTGGGAACTCATTTACTGCATTAAAATCTATGTAAAGAAAGTTTATTGTGTTTCTTGTAAGTTACTTCTCACAACTGCCCAATTATTGAAAGCTAATTGATATTTGCTCAGTTACGATTAGACTTGCTTAAGATAAAGTGTGTAAAATTTGCTCCCAATTCTCATTAACATTTTATTGTCCTAACTCCAGTCCATGATGTTTTCAAACAAAATGACTAATGTGTTAAGTACCTTTATTCAGCAACTAAAAAAATCCAGTCCCCTTCACTGTGAAGCTAGTTATAATACAAGGGAAACAGCAGCACCTATCCTCCCCTAACACATGGGAAATCATCTGAAATAAAGCTTGAAAGGTAAAAACACACTGGACTGTCTCTAAGTCTCCAGATGGAAGCTACAGCAGTTTCAATCAAAACAAAACAAGCCAGACAAAAATAAAATCACCTGGCTTTTCCTGACATACTGACAGGCTTACAGTGTCTACTGGGGCTCTGCCTCTTGCTCCCTCCACCCATCATTCTCTTGGTTCCAAGGGCAGCTATAAATCTGTCCCCTGCCACCTCCTACCCACTTCTCATGCCTCCCTACAGGCTTCAGTTGCTCTGGCTAAGCAGTCTTTGCTGGTTCCATCCCAAATCATCTTTGTCTCATATACTACTTGGAATGAGGAACTACCTCAGACTTCACAGCCAATCTATTTTCTTTCTTATAAAATCTTCTCAAATATCACCCTTACAGAATAGTAAACAGTCATGCAACACATATACATACAACCTACTGGATCAAATTCCTATTGGGTAAGGTGGCAATGACCTATGGAAGCAGTCTACAATGGCTCTTTAACTTTAGGATGTTAAATTGTTAGGGAACTTATAATGCTAAAGACATTCTATGTACTCAAATAAAATAAGAGACAAATGTAAAGTACCATCCACTAATAATCTCAATGCTTTTTTCCCCCAACCCCCACCTCATCCCTGGTCCCCATCCCTGTCCCAGTCCTTCTCTTTCAAGTGTTAAGTTTACATTGCTGAAGTCCTTCCACTCACTTGCAGCTAGGCAGGTAATACAAACACCTGTACGGCAAAAATTTTATCTGCCTACTGAAAGTTCTCCTCACTAGAGAGAAAGGCTGCCTGCTCCTGCCCTGGCCTCACCCTCTGCTTTAATTCTGGAAGTAAGCCAAATGACAGCATTTGGGAAAGCACATGTTTATCTCCGTAAAGCTGGTTGTTTAACAAAAGGGTGAGAAACATTGTCATTTAAGTTTCATATATTCCCCACACACTTTATTTTTTAATCACTGAGTGTCAAATGAAACAATTCACTCCACTTTCTCCCCATAATCAGCACTCTGATGGTAACTACTTATTCGATAATTCCCAAGTCAACTAAGTGTAAGTATAAACCAGTTACAAAACAATCTTTGTTAAAGTGTTGGGAAGGGGGTAGGAGGAAAATCTAAATATCAACATTGACATGCTTCCTAAACTACTCCCAAAATATATAAGTGCCAAAATAAAAAATAAGTTAAAATTAAACTTTATGACAGTCTTAGTGTTCAACTTTATTTACTTTCATACCTTAGTAGTTGAACTGAAATTACAGATTCCTTTGTACAAGAAAATTAAATTGAAAGCAAGCTTTTAAAATCGGACCCCTATAATTAGGCATTGTATAATACAATTTACTATTATTATTTTCTGAGCTACTAATTTCTCATGACACAAATGTCAAAGAAAACTATATTCTAAGAATCTATTTTTAGGAGACTAAAAATATAAACCCTTTCTGTAGGGAAAAAAAACCTCACACACTACCTTTCCAGTACAGGTAAACAAAGTTACAACTGTCCCAACTTCCACTTCGTTCTTTAAACGTGAACAAAATGATCAATTCCAATAATACAACAAAACCAGTCAAAACCAGTCGTTTTTAAAGTCTCCTTTCGAATCATTTCCCCTAACAAAAGCATCCCTAATGCTACCCTGCTAAACGTTCTAGAATAACGTACATTTTCTCCCGTTGCCCTCTCCAAGTTCATCTGGGCCTGGGTCGATTTCCTCACTCATCCTCTCCCTCGGATCTCCAGGGGTCGGAAGTCTCACGGTCAGCGCCCCAAGGACACAGCTCAAATGCTCAGCCGTGTCCTCGGAAACCTCTCTAGCTACGTTTTTAATGTCTCGATGCATTCACACAGTTATCTGACTCTAAATGTAAGAAACCCAATAAAATCTAGCTGTATTCGGGGTCAGATTACATTCAGAGCCCTGCGAGTCTTTCCCATCGCAGCCATGATGAACTGACTACCTACCCTACCCTGGCTCCAAGTACATCAAGGTGCATACTAAATTACCCGGGGGGAGAAAACCCGAACCTCAGACAACACAATGGGTTTATAGCCCAGCCAGGAGGCTCTAACCTGCAGCTTGTTCAAGAAGCTCGAGTTGAACCTCCACGGGGCACCATTTTGAGTTCAGAATCTGCACCGCGAGCCCAGAAATCACCGAACAGACTGCTCAAATGGAGATTTCGCCTGGCAGAGGCAAAGGTTTGAGACAACTCCACTGATTACCCACGTACCGAAGGACCAGAACTGTCAGCGGCCGTCGAACGCCAAAGGTGCAGCCCGGACCCGGCGGCTCCTCCCCCACCCCCTCGGCTCCCGCCCAGCCGCCAGGCTCGGTCCCCCGGCTCCGCCGAGATTCCCGCAGCCCCCGGCGGCCCGCGCGCCACCCGCCTCGTCCCCAGGTAACCGCACCGGGAACCTTCGGGTTTCACAGCTGCACCCTTCAATAGCCACGGAGCATGACATCGCACCCTCGGGCATCCCGAAACACAGAGGCGGCGGGCGGGCGGGCGGGCGCCGGGGCTGCGTGAGCCCATCGCGGGGCAGGCGCGCGGCTCCTCGCACGCACTGCTCTGCAGTCCGCACCCCGGCTCCAAACCCTCCGCACCGCAGAACCGCACGCCGGCCCGCCGCGGGCCCGGTTCGGCTCACTCAAAACGACGCCACGGGGGTCCTGAACCCAAACATGGCCGGTTCCTGCACGCCAACCGTCGGATAGGGCCCGTCCGAGGGTGACCGTTAAGGGAGGACCGACCTGAGAACTGCACCCAGTGCATTGGTATTGGTGTGTGTGTGTGTGAGAGAGAGAGAGAGAGAGGGGGGACCGCTGCGTGTGCAAGCCGTGCAAGCCATCCCTCCATCCCCTCGCTGCCTGGCCCGGAGGCTCGCTCGGCCGAGGGCGCGCCCTCCGGCCTCGGCCCCGGCGCCCCTCCAAGGAGCCGCTCCCCCAGCCCGCCAGCCGGGACCGGCGCTGCACGCGGGTCGCTCGGGGCCCCCGCGCTCCGGCTCGGCTCAGACGAACAAAGGGCCCGCGAACCTCGGGGCGCCGCGGCGACCGCGCGCTCACCTGGGCTCCGTCCCCGGCGGCGGCTCCGCGGGGCTCCGGCGGCGCGGGCCTGGCGGCGGCGAAGGCGCCAGCGGCCACCCGGGGGCCTCGGGGGCGCTCGGGCGGCGGGGGCCCGCTCGGCGCCGGCGCAGCGGGCTCGGGTGTCCGCGCGGGCGGCGGCGGCGGCAGCGGCGGCGCGGGCGGGTGGGCGGCGGCGGGTTCCGGCAGGTCCAGGTCCAGCGCCGGCGACGCCGCGACGCGTCGTCCTCCGGGCGCCTGGCTGGACGAGGCTCCGGGGCGGCCCGGGTCCGCCGCGGCGGCTGCAGCGGGCAGGGCGCGGGGCCGCTCCGCTGCCTCAGGCTACGGCTCGGGCGGTCCCGCGGCGGCGGCGGCGGCGGCGGCGGCGGCGGCGGGAGCGCGACGGCTCGGGGGCGGCGGGTCGCGGGGAGGCGGGGTCGACCCGGTGGCGCTCAGGGCTGCACGGCGGCGCGACCGGCGGCGGCTGCGGCTCCGGCTCCCGAGGCCGTCGCGCTGAGGTGCGGAGCTGCCACCGCGGCCATCTTGTTGCTCTAACTGACAAGAACCCCCCCTCCCCCCGCTCCAGCCAGAAGGGGCGCTCGCGCCCCCGCGCCCGCCCCGCCCCGCGTCGGCCGCCAACAGGAAGTCGTCCGGGCCCCGGACACGTGACTCCTGCTGTATTTGCATACAGGAGAACGGTCTGGCCAATCGGCGCTCCGCTGCCGAGCCCCGCCCTCTCGCGCCCCTCCCGTTCCCATTGGTTCATCCCAGGCAGGCCACGCCTTCTCCTTCCCCCTTAATACCCGTCCGCGCAGCGGCTACCCTGGCCGCGCTCTGTCTGGCTGCGCGCGCTGATTCTGGGTAGCAAGTGCTCCAGTCGGGGCTCCGCGTAGGGCCTCGCGGTGTGTTTGGCGTCTCCGCCTGCCCCCTTGCCTCTGGGTACTGTGGCTTCGTGGCATCGCGCTGGCCGGAGGCGCGGCCATCCTGGTCTGCTCGTCCGCCGGGTTCTCCCGGTCAGCGCCCCCGCGGCATCTAGGCTTTGCGCGGTGTTTGCGCCCGGCGGCGCTGGCCCTCTGCGCGGCGATGCCCAGAGTCTGGCGCCCGCTCCGGCGCGCGTCCGGCCCGTGCCGTGCACACGCCCCGCACCCCCCCCACACACACACACACTGTGCACACACTTGTACACGCGCCGGCCCGGGACTTGGAAGCATTCTGCTCTCTGAGCATCCCGGCCCGCCTCCGCGCGCTGCGGCCCGGCAGCCAGCTCCCCGCGGCGAACCCGACCGTCCCGGCTGCGAAGCTGCCTCCCCCCGCCCCCCCTCCCCGAGACGCAGACACCCCGCCCGCACTGCGCACGCGCCGGCCCGGGCCGAACCCGGGCGCCCAGCTCCGGCGCGGCGCCCGCCGCGATCCTCCATTCCGTGCCTCGGCGGTGAGGTCGGGAGCAGTGTGCAATCCAGAGTCCCTCGTTACCTTTGGGCGGCAGCCTCGAGAAGCCTCGGAAAACAATGGTGGTGGAAGGAGGCCCACGTCCCTCCGTGACGCCGGGGAGGCCCAGCGGGGCTGCTGAAAGTCGCTGGTGCTGTCAGAGGCCATTCCCGGGGCTCATCTCGCAGAGGAGATAACCACACACCGGTACTCGGCCGGGCGACTTCGCTGCTGCAAGTAGCGAGCTCTCATCGTTGGTGGATAAAAAGAGACCCGACGCGTCCCCCGCTGACGTTTCCCCCCGGGTTCCACGAGCTCCTGACACTTCTTTCTTCTTTCTGCCGTATTTTAAGCTCTTGGTAGTCAGATTCACAAGTCGCCTAAAAAGTCGTCTTTGAACATCTGCGACGCTGTGTTATTTCCCCCTCACGAACACCCCCACCCCCCACCCCTCAGAAGGGTCTGAAGGCAGAGAGCAGACGGAGCTTACATGGACTTCTGCCTGTTTAGCATTTTATTTAATTCTTGATCGCAAAGAACCTGCATCCTTTTTTTTTTTTTTTGGTTATTGTTTCTCAAAAAGAAGTATTAGCACATGATCCTGGAAGGAGTACGAAATAACATCTCCTACATCCAGGAGGTAGATTACTACATCATTGAGGAATCCAAGTATCTGGGCGGGCCAATTAAAATTATCTGTTGTAATCAGCAAAACTGCCACCTTTTTTTTTCTTTCTTTCTTTTCTTTTCTTTCTTTTCTTTTTTTTTTTTTTTTTTTTTGTGGTCAGTCCTGGGGCTTGAACTCGGCCTGGGCACTGTCCTGAGCTTCTTTTGCTCAAGGCTACCACTCTACCACTTGAGCCACAGCGCCACTTCTGGCTTTTTTTTTTTTCCTGTGTATGTGGTTACTGAGGGAAAAACCCAAGGCTTCATACATACTAGGCATACTCTACCACCAAGCTACACTCCCAGTCCCAGAACCCAAGTAACATTTCATACTTGTCCTTAACATTCTCTATCCCATTCCTTATGTTCCCCTCCCTGAGTAAAGGAGGCCTGTCTTCCTCTTCCTATATTAGGCTGTAAACACCTGGAGAAGAGGTAAACCACACTTTCTGAACCCAAAGTTTGACAAGTGGACCTGTCATCAAAATAATATCTCAGATCAGGGTTGGCCCAGAAGTGTTGAAACACATGGTAGCTGTAGATCTGGAGATTGCAGAACTTGGTGCCACTTCTTACTGGCTGTTGGGATGAAATAAAGAATGCTTAGGCTCGTAGGCAATATTGTAAAGTAGATAAGCTCATACTTTGAATCTGTCTACCTCTTATCAGCCCTGCCACCACCACCACCTCATAACTGAGGTACAAGTTAATGCTTTATTATTTTTTAATGGGAAAAAACAATAAAATTAGATAGAAAAGGAGTAACTGCTAAATGTAGCCAACCTTTATGTTAAAAAGCCACCTTATTAAGGACAACTAAGACTTGATTGGATTACAGTACAACCTGGTGTAAGAGAAAAATAGTTTTAAGTGGCTAAATGTGTGAAATGATTTGTTAAAAAAAAATACACTACATTAAAACAGTGCCCACTTCAAGAAACGGACTGGTGAGACTATATAAGAGACTTTATATCTGATCACAAATAAAGTATTAGGCTAGTTCTGAGTACTGCAGTATAGCATATACATAAAGTGTATGAGTGAGAGACCATCTCAGAGATATGTCCAGTTGTTGATGGAAGTTCTTTGATCTGAGCAATGACCAAAGAAGCAGAAGCCATTGGTATAGCAAAGAAAAGACAGGCAGGTCTGGATGGTGGTATATAATTTTTTATTGTTATACAGAGGGGTTACAGTTACCTAAGTCGGGTAAAAAGTACACTTTTTTTGTCAGTCATGGGGCTTGAACTCAGGGCCTGAGTGCTGTCCCTGAGCTTTTGTGTTCAAGGCCAGCACTCTACCACTTTGAGCCACATCCCCCCTTCCTATTATCTAGTGGTTAATTGGAGGATAGGAGTCTCATGGACTTTCCTACCTGAGCTGGCTTTGAACCTCCATGTTCAGATCTCAGCCTCCTGAGTAGCTAGGATTACAGCCACCAGTGCCTAGCTCTAGAGTATATTTCTTTTTGGACAATATCCCCCTTTCCCTGGCTCTCTCCCATTTTCCCCCTCCCATTCAAATATATATATATATATTAAACCCTCATGTATAGGGAGGAACAAATATATTCCTGTGAGAATCCAGGAAGCAGACTGGGTGAAAGGCATTCAAGATAAATTTTGTTTTAGTTCAAGAACCACAAATGAGAGTTATCCACAGAAACTTCATGTTGAAATGAACAAGATCCATAACTCAGGATCTGTGAAAGGGTGTATGCAGAAAGGTAAGGAGATAGCCTCGCTCTGTGGCTACTGCTGTGGATGAAATAAGAACAACAACAAAACTCTACTAGCTCAGCAGTTTTCCAAGTGTGTTGCCCAGGCCAGCAGCAGCAGCATCTAGCAGCAGGTTAGAAATAGCACTTCTGGGAACCCCATTGCCAGATTTTCCGAACCTGGCACCTGTATCTTACAAACCCTCCAGGTGGTTTTGATGTGCCATAAACTTTGAGAACCAAAGAGCACCTTGTTGTGGAATTCTAGTTCGGTGTACTGCCCTCTGGTCCCAGCTGCTTTTCACCTACCTGGGTAGATCTTGTTTCCCGGCCTAGTTCCTACCCCAGTCTTTGTCTTCACTGATTCTACAAGTATTATTTGCATCTTAATGGTAGGCTCTTAAAGGGGAAAGCTTTATGACTCGAAGAAAGGCTTGCTTTAGGTCCAGGTAAGGCCCATGAATCTGATACCTAACCAGAAAAGAAGAGAGGAGCAATCGGCCATCTCTCATAATAGAGACTGGAGATAAAGGAGAGAACCTGACAATCAAGAGTGAGGGGAATCTCAGCCCCATGACCTACGGCAATTTTCTGAACTTCAGACTTCTTTCTACTCCTCTCTGAATTGGAGACACCCAACATTTATGGACTCTGTATTATGTGCCAGGAAGTAGGCCAGATGCTGGTGATTTAAAGTGCAAGCATGGCCGAAACACAGTTACCTTGTATAGGAAGCATTGAGGGAGGCAGCAGAAAGCCAGGTGGATCTGGAAGACTCAGGATGATGCTTTTACCAGAGGCCTTGTGACCTGAGTCTTGAAGGAGTCCAGGGAAGCAATGATGCTCAGTAATGATCAGTGGAGCTGAGGGGAGGACATTAAAGGAAGACTGGACTGCCTGCGGGAAGGAAGCAGAGGGTGCTCACACCACAGCACTTCTGAGGGGCTGCAACCACTCAGGCAGGACAAGAGAAAGGGAGAGATGAGCCGTGGCCAGATTACAAGGAGCTCAGCATCCACAGGAGGAGTTTGAACTTTATCCTGAGATAGAACCTTTCTGTGGAGTTCTTAGAGGGCTCTAAACATTACTAGACTCGGTTGTCAGATCTCCCTGCAAACGTAGAGCCTGGTGGGGTAGAGAAGGACAGGCTAGGATGGTCTAAGTAAGAGATGATGTCACTGGGTAGGAGCTCTGTACAGTCACACAAGGCAGAAATAAAAACCAGCCAGGAGCCTGTGGCTCACACCTGTAATCCTACCTAGGAGGCTGAGATCTCAGGATCATGCCCAGGCAGGAAAATCTATATGACTCTTTATCTTCAATTAACCAGCAAAAAAGCTGGGAGTGGTGGTGTGGCCCCTGTGGGAGAGAGCCAGCCTTGAGCAAAAGAATGCCCTAGGGTTGTGAGTTTAGGACCCCAGTATTGGCAAAGAGAAAAAAAGAAAAGGAAGAACCAATGGAAGTATCTAGTGTGAGTATCGAAGTCAGAAGAGATCCATTTGAAAGGTCATGTCACCTGAGACTCTGGCGAGGCGGGCGGGGGGGGGGGGGAGTGCAGATTCAGAGGGTAAGAAGGTTGGTGGGAAGGCTGAGCATGGTCATCTGCTTCCTGGCTTCATGGGTGATAGGCAGATGGTGAAGCAGAGGAGAGGAGAAGTGGGTACTGCTGGAGGCCTTCGGTGTGTTTTGTTGTATCTTATAAGACTTAGGGGTAAGCTGGACGCTGGTGGCTCACGCCTGTAATCTTAGGTACTCAGGAGGCTGAGATCTAAGGATCATGGTTCAAAGCCAGCCCAGCTAGGGAAGTCCATGAGACTCTTACCTCCAATGAACCACCAGAATACTGGAAGTGGTGCTGTGGCTCAAGTGGTAGAGCACTCTCCTTGAGCTGAAGAGCTGAGGGACAGCTCCCAGGCCCAGAATTCAAGTCCTATGACCGACCAAAAAAAAAAAAATACTCAGGTGTAAAAGTCAGAAGACTTCTGGGTACTGATCAAAAGACTGATGATAAATGAGGAGGAGGAAGTCAGCGGTCTCAGGGACTTCATATGGCCTTCTCATTCTCTGGGCCCTGTGATACTGGACAGGAGGCTTTTGAGAACACTAGCTATTTTGATCTACTTCTGCCGAACTGACAATCTGGTGTGCCAGAGAAAAGACAAAGGAGAAGAGTTAGTTCAATGGTAGAAGGGATGATTCCTCTCAGGTTCTCTCTCAAAAGATTCCTCTGTGGCCTTGGTCCTGGTGTCTCAGTAGGCACCATAGCCAGTATCGCTTGGATTTGCTGTCTCAGGGAGCTCCGTATTCCAGGACAGCTCTTTTTGTCCTTAACCTTTTTGTGAGTGTCTTGAACTCAAGACCTGGGGCACTGTCCCTTAGTTCAGGACTGGTGCTCTACCATTTTTACCACACCTCCACTCCTGCCTTTTTGGTGGCTAATTGGAGATAAGAATCTCATGGATTTTCCTGCCTGGGTCGGCTTCAAACCATGATCCTCGTATCTTAGTCTCTACATGAAGGAAACAGAGGGGCACTTGTACCACAGTGCCCCGCTTTCCATTTGGCACTTTGGAGAATGGAAACAATCTCAACCTCAGACCCTCAGCTGCAGCTCTTGCTAACATCAGTAGGTTGAATAATTCCAGGGGCCGGGCCATAGGAATAAATTCATTGGTTTATTGCATCTGCACCAGCGCCAGATGTGAACGAATTGATGTCTGGGGTTACCTGGGGCTAATCTCCAGTCTCCTGAAACTTGAATACATCTTCACATCCATCTGTCCTCCAGGACAGGGACTGTCCCTGTCTGGGAGATGCAGATATGCTGTGTCTATATCCAAAGTCACCTCTGGCAAGCAGCCTGTATTTTGAAAGGCTTGACTGAGATGATCAAAGCACCAGTGTCTGTTGGAGAACAAAATGAGAATTTCAACATCTACTGGAAAAAAAAAATCCATCTTTCCTCCAGGAGGCTACTTGAGGCTCCTCGCCAACCTGCTCCTTGCAGGGCATCTTCCATGTTGACCGCCAGCCGCCAGCCCATGTGCATTCTGGTGTGTATGCACGGACACATGGCTGTAGTGTACCCGGAAGGAGGGCGGGGGAGGGAAACCCCAAACCCAGTGACCTTCAGCATTTGCCAAACCCCTCAGTTTGGCATCTGGTGGGATCGGGACCCAGCAGCAGTCCTGGGTGTTCATTTCACACAGCCTGGGCAGGGCTCCCAGCTTCCAGTGGTCAGACTGGGGGTGTAACAGGACACTGGAACAAGGGGGGGGCTAGCTAATGAGTCCCCACCCCATCATCTCACCATGGCAACCGTGTGTTTATTTTTGTTTCTTTTCTTCTTTGCAGCTCTAAAATAATTTCCTCATTTTATGAACTCTTGTATTTAGAAAATATAAGTCTGGAAAGAAGAACAGTATCCCATTGTTTCAGTCCTCATTTGGGGGTGTGTGGCTTGAACTCAGGGCTTGGAAGCTGTCCCTTAGTATTTTTGCTTAAGTCTGGTGTTTTACCACTTGAATCACTCTCCCATTAGTGGCTTTTTGCTGTTTCATTGGAGATTAAAAAAAAAAAAGTATCATGGACTTCTCTGCCTGGGCTGGCTTTGAACTATAGTACTCAGATTTCAGTCTGCTGATTAGCTAGGTTACAGTCCTGAGCCACTGGGACTCACCCAGCATTTTCTGTTGTTGTTGTTTGTTTCTTTAAGACATACATTAGTTATACTGGGAGGTTTCATTGTAACAATTCCACTCATGTGTACAATGTATCCTGATCAACCTCCCCCTTCTACCACTCTTCCCAATTTTAAAAGAATTTCAATAGGTTTCCTTGTTTTATTTATACAAGTCTCCCTCCCTCCCTCCCCCTAAACTCCCATCCTTCTCTTCTTCCTTCCCTCCCTCCCTCCCTCCTTCCCTCCCTCCCTCCCTCCCCCCATCCTTCCCTTTCTCCATCCCTCCCTCCCTCCCTCCCTCCCTCCCTCCCTTCCTTCCTTCCGACTGTGAGGCTGAACTGGTGCTGTCCCTGAGCTTTTATACTCAAGGCTAGCACTCTACCACTTAAGCCACAGCTCCACGTCCATTTTGTTGTTGTTTGTTTGTTGTTTTTCTTTTTGTGCTTATTTGAAGATAACAGTCTCATGGACTTTCCTGTCTGTGCTGGCTTCGAACTCCGAGCCTCAGATCTCAGCCTTCTGAGTGGCTAGGATTATAGTCGTGAACCACCAGTGCCAGGTTGCAAGTCAGCATTCTTGAAGGAAGCTAAGCTAACATAGTTTTACGGTTGCCTTTGAGCAGAACTCAATGTCCTGGGGTTTATGGATAGCAAGAGCCTTGGAAAGTCCTGTGTCACTTCTGTGGCCAATCTTGTGTTGGCTGTAGCACTCTATGGGTCACAAGTGTGTAGATCCTGAAACTCCTGGCTGGCGTAATTTCCTCGTAGCCCTCTGATCCCTCACTTCTCCAGCTCTGCAGGAGGAGACAGATGCTCAGGACCTCAAAGACGGCTCACCTTAGGGTCAGCACAGCCTGGGACAGGCCAGCCAGCCAGGGCGTCTGTCAGACAGAGGAACTATGCCTCAGGCCAGTAGTATGACCTCTGTCAGTCCAGCCCATCACCAGACCAGCTGAGCAGGAGTGGAACGCTCTCCAGACCCCACAAGTGGCCTGCCCAGGCTCCTCAATCCAGAGATCTATGTGGAAAGATTCAAGATGCTTCCCTTCACTGTCAGGCACAGCTGGGCCTTTGTACACCAAGGTCAAACATGATTTCCAATTGGCAGTGTGGACAATGGGCATCTGTGTTCATCCCCAGAAGACAGTACAGATCTGCAGTACCCACACGTGTTTGGCGTGCAAGAAAGAGAGAGTGTTAGGGGGCTGGGAAGGTGGCTCAGTGGTAAGTGGCTCAGTGGTAGAGTGCTTGCCTCGCATGCTTGAGGTCCTGGGTTCGATTCCTCAGCACCACATAAGCAGAAAAAGTCAGAAGTGGTGCTATGGTTCAAGTGGTAGAGCGCTCACCTTGAGCTGAAGAGCTAAGGGACAGCACCCAGGCTCAGAGTTCAGGCCCCATCACCAACTGATAAAAAAAAAGAGAGAGAATGTCAGAGCCTGACATTTCAGCAGTAGTCTCTTTGAAGAATCCTGTACTTATTACTCAAAGACCTTGTTACTGGGCTGGGAAGGTGGCTCAGTGGCAGAGTGCTTGCCTAGCATGCATGAAGACCTAGGTTTGATTCCTTACTACCACATAAATAGAAAAAGCCAGAAATGGCGCTGTGGCTCCGGTGGTAGGGTGCTAGGCTTGAGCACAGAGAGGCTCAGGGACAGTGCCCAGGCCCTGAGTTCAAGCCCCAGGACTGGCAAAAAAAAGACCTTGTTACTCATTGCGCCCATGGCTGCAGCGATTGTTTCCTTCCACCTGGGAGACACGGTTTCCTTGCAGCCATCCTGGGGGTACCACAGGCCTTTGGTGTGCCCCGTCACACAGAGCCGTGGCTAGGGATCGCAGAGGTTTCCCTGGGATTGACTGAAGGCCTGAGTTGACACCAGTTGCTTCCACCCTGGGGCCCAAGTCAGAGCACAGTAGCCTGCATAGAGAAGGCAGCCATTCTTAACCCAGGAGTCACCCAGCAGCGGCTCTGGGAAAACACAATGTGTGGCTTTCAGGTTTTGGTTTTTCGTACTGAGGCTTGAACTCAGGACCTGGGCGCTATCCCTTAGTTTTTCCACACAAGTCTAGTACTCGGCTACTCGAGTCACAGCTCCACTTCTGGCTTTTTGTTGGATCATTGGAGATGAGAGTCTCACAGACTCTCCAGGCTGGCTTTGAACGTCCATCTTCAGATCTCAGCCTCCCGAGCAGCAGTGTGAGCTGCTGATGCCGGGATGCACACAGGGTTCTTGAGAGAAGTAAAAGAGGATGAAGCTGTGGCCAGACTGTTGGCACAGGTTGGGGCCATTCCCATGCCTGTTCATGGTAGAAACTCAGAGGAATGGAGTTTTCTGGTGCATTGTGGGACCAAAGCACTGTCCGTTTGCATCTGAGCCTACGAGTGGCTGGAGAGTTCAGGGGATCGGCAGCACGTACCAGGGCAGGCTGGCAGGCCAAGTTGATGTCACCATCTTCGATCCAAAAGCCACCTGGAGACACAGTTCTTTCTTTCTTTAGGGGCCTTCAGTCTCTTTCTTTAAGGCTTTTAATATGCAAGGTAATCTCCTTTACTCAAAGTCCACTGATTTTAAACATTTCTTTTTGTACCAAAGAAATATCTGGGGGAAAAAAAATGCCCTCACTGTAACTGCTGCAGTGGTATTTTGCCAAACAGCCACATACTGTACTCTTTTTTTTTTTTTTAATGGGTCCGGTCGTGGGCCTGAACTCTGGGCCTGGGCGCTGTCCCTCAGCTCTTCAGCTCAAGGCTAGTGCTCTACCACTTGAGCCACAGCGCCACTTCTGGCTTTTTTCCTTTTTGCTTATGTGGTGCTGGGGAATCAAACCCAGGGCCTCACACATGCAAGGCAAGCGCTCTACCACTGAGCACTGTACTCTTGTCAAACAGTGTTGATAGGTAATTTAATCAACACAACCTCCCGTGTGTAGAACCAAGAGGGTACACGCCAGTGAGCAACTGAGTGTGCTCAGCCGTGCATTTCTCTAGAGAACTGTCTCTGTGATCTTTTGCAGCTGCTCCTTATAGTGTTATTATCTATGCCAGCCTTGACTTAGTTTTTGTCCCCAATGCCTAGAGGAGAGCCCAGCACACAGTAGACAATAAATCTTTGTGGCATGAAGAGCTGAACTGAAGCTCAATAATGACCACGGGCAGAGCATTGAACTCTGGATCTCACCTGTGACACAAATATCATCGCAGAAGCGCCTCAGGAAGGACCTGAGGTTTCTGAGCAGGCCAGGGAGAGAGTCGGACCAGCTTCTGGCCTCTCTGCTCAGTATCTGTTATTGAGAGATGATAGAAGATTCAGTGTGATGAGGCATGGGCTCTATCAGGAGGCCACTTGTGTTTCCCCCACCCTAAAATAAAAGTTTAGAGAGCTCTCCAGTGATGCCTTCATTCTCTTTTAACACCATGCCCTCTGTGTTTGTTTGTTTGTTGTTTGTTTTTGGTTTTTGTTGGTTGTGGGGCTTGAATTCTGGGCCTGGGAGCTGTCCCTCAGCTCTTTGACTCAAGGCAAGTGCTCTACCATTTGGACCAGAGGGCTACTTCCAGTTTTCTGCTGGAGATAAGAGTCTCACAGACTTTCCTGTCTGGCTTTGAACTAGCTTTGAACTGGAGCCCTCAGATCTCAGCCTCCTGAGTAGCTAGGATTACAGGTGTGAGCCACCAGTGTCTGGCTCCTCTGTGTTTTGAAGCAGTTGATTTGTTGGCTTTTATTCGAAGTGATGGGATCTCACTACGATGCTGGACCTCCTGCCTCAACTTCCCAAATAACCAAGGCTACAGGCATGAGTTACTATGCCCAACTAGCTTTTATTTTGCTATTGTACTGCATTTACTAAGAATTCCTTTCATTAATAAACACATATTGAATGATAATCTGGTAAATGGAACATAAATCGTGCTATCACACAAGTTAATTGACTTGAGCTAGGCCCAGGAGGAAGTATGCTGATTGCTTTGGGTGGCTTTAATTGCAGGGTTTTTGTTTTGTTTTATTTTGTTTTTGCCAGTCCTGAAGCTTGAACTCAGGGCCTGAGCACTGTCCCTGAGCTTCTTTTGCTCAAGGCTAGCACTCTACCACTTGAGCCACAGCACCACTTCCAGCTTTTTCTGTGTATGTGGTACTGAGGAATGGAACCCAGGGCTTCATGCATGCTAGGCAAGCGCTCTGCCACCGAGCCACATTCCTAACCCTGCATTTTTTAACTCAGTACAGTTCCCCTATGGTTCCTTCGAGAATATAGGAGCCAGATATAGCAGTCATTGCAAATATATTTGATTTTTCCTTGATATTCACAGTGTTTCCTAGCGTCTGATGCTGGGACAGATGTGGCAAGAAGAGGAATGGCCGTTTTCCTCTTCCCTGGGGATTCCACCTACCTGTGCACCTGGAAGACTGTCCCGCCCTGGGTAGGCTGCTGTCCCAGCGGCTTGCCAGCCCTGAATCCCTGCTGGGATTCCAGGAGTCTCTCTGAGGAAAGGCTGGCACCGAGCAGCACACACTGAATGGGGCTCCCACAAATACCCACATGGCCTGGATACCAGAGTGGAAGGAAATTCATGATTGATTAGAAAAGAGCTGTGCCTGAAGGACTGCTATTGTGGTCTCTGTCCCTGAGCTGCCAGGAGATCAAACCATTGTCACCCTCGACAAGGGGACAGAACAGAAACAAATGCAGGACTCAAGCACCTGAAGAGATCATACAACAACGAATTTGAACTGTTTGAGGTTCCGCAGGGCATATACTGCATTTCAGAGTTGGACACAGGTAGTGGTGTTTAGGAGTGAAGAGCTGAGGGCTGATGTCTATTCCCTCCCCATCCCGTTCCTCCCCCCAAAAGTATATTTGCAATAGAAGTGCCATCTAATGAATACTTAAGTCAACAATGAATACACCATCAAAAGACATTTTGGGTTTCCATGGGCAGTAGGAAAGGGAAGCTGGTTCATGCAGATTGTCAGAAGGGTCGCTTGTCAGACATAATCAAGGGGTCACAGAGCAATGAAGAAAAAGGAAAACAAAAAACACTGCTCTTGACTAATACTGCCCAGGGAGGGGAGGCTGGATCAGCCCAGGGTAAATACTGAGCAGTCAGAGGGAAGACTGGTTGATGCAAACAGATCACCAGGGAAGACCGCCTACTGTAGACGCCCCAGGAAAATCTAGGCAGCATGGACTCCGAGGAGATATCCTGAGGGACCCAGCTGAAGTGTCTGTCACATTCTATTGAAAATTGGTCGGTGTGAAACAGGGTCAAATTAAGGGACCTTTCTCAGCAGTTACTTAGGGGCCTCTTCTCTCTAATGACTGGGACAGTGAAGTTAAAACAACCCCCATTGTTCCGGCCTTGCTTTGTAAAAAAAGCAAACAGCCTTCTCTCTGAAGGGCTAAGAACAGCAAAGCTCCTGCTCATCTGGGATTGTCTGAAGTGGTTAATCTACTGGCAGAATGATGAAAAGGTGGTTTATTAGGTTAATTGCTACTGCAAAAAGGAAAAAGAAACAAATAAACAAGAAGACCTGCTAGGAAGATACTATGGGAAATAGCTATGAAAATGAAGTAGAATTGTTGCCCGGTACTCTCCTGCATAAATCAGTCTGGTTAAAAGTATGGTAACTACCCCAGGGCTGGTAGTCCTAAACTACTCAAGAGGCTCAGTTCTGAGGATCGAGGTCCAAAGCCAGCCTGGGTAGGAAAGTCCAAAGCCAGCCTGGGTAGGAAAGTCTGTGAGACTCTTATCTCTAATTAACCATCCCAAAACAGAAAGTGGAGCTATAACAGAGTGGTAAAGTGCTTGCCTTGAGCATAAAAGCTCAAGGACAGGGCCCAGGCCCTGAGTTCAAATCCTAGGACCAAAAAATATGGTAACCAGATTATACTAAATCCTTCTCAAAACAGACCTGAAAAAGTCCATAGTAGTACTAGGTGTGATTTTTCTTGTGAGCCCAGGGACAGCCTTCAACATCATTCATTCTTTCTCTCTCTCTCCCTCTCTCTCTCCTCTCCCTCTCATTCTCTACCTCTCAGTCTCCTTTTCTCCCTCTGTCCCTCTCTCTCCTCTCCCTCTCGCCCTCTTTCCCTCTTCTCCCACTCTCCCTCCCTCTTCTTCTTTCCCTCTCTTCTCTCCCTCTCTCCCTCTCTCTTTTCTTCTCTCCCTCTCTCCCTCTCTCTTTCCTTTCTCTCTCTCCCTCTCCCTCTCCCTCTCCTTCAGTCCCTTTCCCCCTCTCTCCCACTCTCCAGTTTTGTCTCTGGCTCCAGCTCTCCTGTTTTGGAGTCTAGAGTACACTAGGAACCATTGGCTTAAGCTTTAAAATTTACAGCTAAGGAGCTGTGGGGGAGCCCTTAGGACATTCTCCTCCGCATGCATTTAGCAAAACAATGCTCGCTTTCCTGGGGACTTGCTCTGCCATCTGAGCACCAACCCCAGGGAAGCAACCTTCACAGCGGAGAGAGCTGGACTTTGATATCCAGGGCAACATGCGATTCTTCCCACCTCCCAGGTGTTGCCTGCAGCTTTGAGTAACTGTGTCCCCTTATGGACCATCCTGGCAGGATCTGGATAGACTCAAGGCATGGGAGATACGGCTTCAGACGAGCCCAAAGAGAGCCCTGGACAGTCACGACTGTCCTCTGAGCTCTTCTCCTACAGGGAAACCTTTGCCCTATATTGACGGCATCAATTTGCCGGTGGGAGGTAGACTAGTTTAATATCCGGTTGGGATTCAGACATGCAAATGAGGCCTTTGTCATTGGAGAAATGACATTTCCTTGGGGTGGATAAGACCCCCTCCACTTGACAAACATGTGGTGTGTGGAAAACTGGGAGAACACAAGAGGAACTTAGTGGAGCCTGAAAGATTCTGAGCAGAAGAGACCCCCAAGAAAGGCTGGCCCAGCGTATCAGAGCCAAGGTTGCAGTGCCCTTCAGGGTGTCTGTTTAGGGTGGTGCATTCTGCCCCAGCCACCTGAGCCTGGAAGAGGACCAGAGACTCGGACACCAGCTTGGACCAACACCTTGGCTGTAGCACACCAGGTGCTACCCAAGGACCCTACCTGTGCCTTGACTCTGGACTCTGCAGCAGGGAGATAATAACATTAGTACAGGAAACTTCTACCAGCAGTGCTGTAGAAAGCTTCCTGATGCCGTCTGCTGTCTGCCAGGAGCAGGAGCGGTGGCTTTCAGGGTGAAATGAGTAATAGGATATATATTTTTTTTTTTTTTTTAATGGGCTAATCATGGTAGGACAGGTGGCAGAGATAGGAAGATCATTATTGAAGTTTGACCATAGCAAAAGTTAGGGAGACCCTATCTTAAAAACAAGCCAACAGAGTTTGTGGTACATGACTGTGGTTCCAACTACTTTGAGGCAGAGACAGGAGGTCTGAGTTCAGCCTGGACAAAAGTTTTATCTGAAAAATAAACTAAAAGCAAAAGGACTGACCAGGAGCCAGGTGCAGGTGGCTCTTTCATGTAATTTTAGCTACTCAGAGGCTGAGATCTGAGGATCAAGGTTCTAAGCCAAGTTGGACAGAAAAGTCCATAGGACTCTTACCTCCAGTTAACCAGTAAAAAGCTAGGAGTGGATTTGTGGTGCAAAGTGGTAGAGCACCAGCTTTGAGTGAAGAAGCAAAGCAAGAGTGTGATGTCCTGAGTTTGAGCCCCAGTACTGGCACAAAGAAAAGAAAAAAAAAAAAAGAAGAAAAAAAGAACTGGACATACAGCTCAAGTGTGGAGTCCTGAGTTCAATCCTCAGTACCAACCCCCAAGAAGAAAGGAAAAATAGAAGGAAATAATGTGACACGTTTGTTTCAGTAGTTTATATGTGTGTGTGTGTGTGTGTGTGTGTGTGTGTGTGTGAGAGAGAGAGAGAGAGAGAGACAGACAGACAGACAGACAGACAGACAGACAGAGCAGGCTGAGACACTGCTGCCAGCCTCCAGACCCAGGTCCTGGGAAAGGTGTTGCCCGGAATGTGCTCTTGAGTTCAGGGAAGAGGGTAATGCAGGGGTTGGCAGCTGGATTGGCCTGGGGCCTGGAAACCCTGATTGTCCCCTGAACACCTTAAAAGGAAGGGCTGTGCTTGAAAGGCGAGACTCCCTGGCTTGTAGGCCAGTCCAGGCAGGACTGCCTGAAGCTTCTTGTCTTCTTGAAGTCTGGGTCTAAGACCTGTGGGGTCCCAGCCTGGCATGGGAAGGTAGCTAACCAGAAACTAGAGGCCTGAAGCCTGGTCCTGTGGGAGTGAGGGGGCGCAGGGAATGTCGCCGCAGTTGGTCATCCCAGGAACACCTGGCCCCCTTTCCCACTTTTCCCCAGCCCTAGCCAGGAAGCTTCTCCAGGGGGAGAAGCGGCAGAGGGCGTCAGAGAGAAAGCTTGCATGGGCCCCTCAGGGTAGCAGCATCCCTCTCCCCTGCCCACCCTGGCTTCATCCTGCAGCAGAGCCATTGCCTCTGGACAAGTGGACATGGCTTCCCTAGAAGGCTGGGCCCTAGCTTTTCTTCTCCCTGGGGTGGATGGGAGGGAGTTGGCCCCTGACCGGGAAGCCCCCTCACCTTGCTGCCTGCCACATGGTCTGTCCTCAGCCCTCTGTCCGTGGGCCACTGGCAGACCAGCACTTGCAGGGATCAGGGACTAGGATGAGGGTTTGAGGAAGTGCTTGGCAAGAGGCTTCTATTATTGTTTGTTTGTTTTCTTGGGGACTGGGACTTGAACTCCACTGGGTGCTCTTCTTGTAGCTTTTTATCCACTCAAAGCTAGCATGCTCTTCCTTGAGTTACACCTCTCCCTCTAGCTTTTTGTTGGTTCATTGGAGAAGAGCGTGCTGGCTTTGTCTGCCTAGGCTGGTTTGAACCACAGTCCTAGGATAGCAACTTCAGAAGTAGCTAGGATTATAGCTGTGAGCCACCAGCACCCAGCCAGGGAGGTGTTTTGAAGCTACGGGGGACCCTGCCTTCTTCCAGGTGCCTGAACCTGAGCAGTGAAGAGTCTGGATCTCCTGGGGAGAAGGAAGGGGTCTGGGCAGAGGGCAGGCCGGGTGGGGAGGGGGAGTGCACCGTTTTAGTGAGGTGAGGAGGCCTGTGTGGATCTGAGGCTTCTGTGGTGCTCAGAGGCAGATAGTCAAGCAGGGGTCAGAGTGTCACTCTGGGGCAAGAAGGCCTGTGGGCCTTCCACAGCTGTGTGCTCCACTGCTGCACAGCTAAGAACCAGCTACGCTGTGTGTATGAGAGAGGAGGCAGATAGACAGAAATGAGACCACCATAGCAGAGTGGCCATGCATGCATGTAGAGTATATATCTATATGAGAGAAGCAGAAAGAATGGGAGGGGTGTGTGTGTGCACACGTGTGTGTGTGTGTGTGTGTGTGTGTGTGTGTGTGTGTGTGTGTGTGTGCGATCTCACACAGCCCAAAGAAAGCGCTTACCAGGCAAAAAGCAAGCGGAAAGAGCAAGAACATATCCCATCTTGGTGTGTTATAGTCTCCAACGACCCCTTCAAATAGATGACAAACAGTTAAAACAAAAGCCCATTTAGCTTTTATGCTTCTGATTCCCAGTTTCCATTCCAGTTAATTACAGTGATTTAAAAACATCTGCATTTAATAAAGAGCCTCCCCCCCAGTTCTTAGTCCCATCCCCACCCCATCTTTCTTCAGGCCACTGGGCTAATGCAGTAATTATTATCTCTGTGGAGCCAGTAGAGGCTACTGGGCAGGATGTGCCGCACAAGAGGCCTCCAAAGGCCTGGGAGGGAGGGGGAGGAGACAAAGGGAGGCTGGCTATCCCCAGGTATGGTACCCTTCTTCCCTAGTCTCTATACTTCTGCCCAGGGAGTGGCTCCTGCCCAGTTACAAAGCCCTGGGGTCTGAGCAGACTCAGCCCCTTTAACCAAGGAAAGCTGAGCATCTTGGGACTCCTAGAGGCAGACTCCAAAGTCCCCTCTGAGGACACAGTCCAAGCCCAGCTGCTGGAGAGGCCCCTGGTCCATGGCTCCTGGAGGAGAATTGTCCAGAATCCATTCTTGCCCCCTGGCTGGTGCTGAGAACAAGCTCTCAGCTCGTTCCTGAGATTGCTTCTTGACAAAGCTGCCATCCAGCTCCAACTTCTGCTCTGGGTGAGGCAGGCAGACAGGGTCTGAGAACACATTCCCTGTGGTTCGGGTCACCCACGTCACCTGCGGGGACCAGCCTCAGATAAACTCAGGAGGTCAGATGGCTCCTACCTGTGGCGGGGTGCATGGAGGAGGGATGAGGAGACACAGGCCGTGTTTTCTGAATGGCAGTGAGTTCTAAATAGCAGCCACAGTGAGGAAGGTCCTGCCCAAACCAGCCAGTCCCTCCTGCCCCTCTACGTTGGCACCAGTGGGGACAGAGTGCCTGCCAGCACCATATACACCCGGGAAGGGTGGAAGGATGCTCAGGAGAGCCAGCCCTCAGGCCTTACTTCCTCTTTGACATCAGCAGAGCCCAGCAATACTTGGGCTTTGCCTAGTGCTGGGGACCTGGTTTGTAGGAACTCCTGATCACCATAAGCTACAGTCAGCAGAACTCACTGCTCATTACCCAGCTCCTGCTCACCAGCAATCCGTGCTCCAGGAGTATCATTGTGTCCAAAGCTGAAAGCAATGCAGGGTACCTTTCCCAAGGTGTACACCTACAATCCTAGCTACTCGGGAGGCTGAGATCTAAGGTTCACGGTTTGAACCCATCTAGGGCAGGAAAGTCCATAAGACTTTTCTCTAATGAACTACTCAGAAAAAGCTGGAAGTGGTGCTGCAGTTTAAGTGGTAGAGAGCTAGCCTTGAGTACAAAGAAGCTTAAGGACAATGCCCAGGCCCTGAGTTCAAGCCCCAGGACTGGCAAAAAACAAAACAAAAACAAAAACAAAAAAACAATACCAGTTGGTGCTCAGCAAATTGATCTTGAATGATAATGGAGTAAGTGAATTAATAAGTTGAATAAAGGCCAAAGTATGAAGGGTCAGGGAACAGGAGAGTGTATATGCTTTCAATATCAAGGTCATGGTTTCAAATCTCAAACTCAGCCAGAGTTTTAATTATATCCAGAGTCTGTGTTATGTGGTCCCACAAAGGACTTTCTCGGATGACTTTAATTATTTTGGTACTAGACTCAGGGCCTCTCCGTCTTACTTGGCTGTTTTGATCAAGACTGGTGCTGTACCACTGGAGCCAACTCGCTTCTACGTCGGCCTTTTTTGCTGAGTTCGTTGAAGACAAGAGTCTCTTAGACTTTCTTGCCCGGACTGGCTTGGAGATCCTCAGATCTCAGCCTCCTAGGGATTACAGGCCTGAGCCACCGACACTGGGCTTTGAATTCACTAGTAAATATTTCCTAACTCCTCACAATGGGACAGAGTCTGAGCTGGGAAAGTTGGGATTTGCCCGTCCAGCCCAGCACCACTTCAGTGGGAAGCACTGGGCACATAATGCAAGCCTTGCAGTCTAGGTGAGCCGTACCGGCTAGTGACAAAGGGCAACAAAGGTGCCTTACACCCAGTGGGATGCTCTCCAACCTCTGCTCTTCTGTTGGAGCATGTGGAACAGTCTGGCCTGATTCCAAATCTCAGGCAGGATCAACCCCTCTGCCCTTCACCAGCTGTTTGCAAAGGAATCCAAGCATGACTCGATTTCTGGACGGAACAGAGCCTGGCCTGGCACTTTCCCGAGCTGCGCCAGGCTGGCTGGGAGAATCTCAGACCTGGCTGGGTTCTGCTGACATCACGGAAAAGCTCCGCTGCTGCCTACGGACAGGCCACCCACTCCATTAGCAGGAGAGGGTGCCGGGGGAAGAAATAGGCCTGGAGACAAAGGGCTCACTGCCTAGGTTTGGAGAGGCACTCTCCAGCGCACGGTGTGGGCCTCCCCCCCACCCCCAACTCCCAAATCCAAGGCAGGCCCCCTCTCCAGACTAGAAGAAGCTGGGTCAAGAGTATGCCTCGGGAGCTACCCGAGTGCGCAGCTCTATTTCTCCCATTCCCTTGAAGGAATGGAATGACAAATGGCTCCCGCTGGGAGCCCTGCAGTCCACATCCTGCCCGATCATTTATTTCTGCAGCGAGTGATTTGCATACTGACGTCTGGGTAGGAAGTGTTCCCCACACCCACCTGGTTTCCTCTCCATCCTTACTCAGAACTGCAGACCTGCCCCCTTGGGTCCCCTGCGTGGCCTCTAAAATCTTTGAATGCGTTCCCTCCTCCTCCCCACCCCCCACTCCCCGTGCTGCTGCAAATGCTTAGCATCTGTCCTAAAGGCTCCCGTGAAAAGGCCAAGGCTGGGCCTGGCTCCTATGGCTTAGGCCTAGAATCTTAGCAGCTCAGGAGGCTGAGATCTGAGGCTCCTGGTGGCTCACGCCTGTCAGCTACTCAGGCATCTGAGCTGGGAGGCCCACGGTTTGAAGCCAGCCCTGTAGGAAAGTCTATAAGACTCTTATCTCCAATTAACCAGAAAAGCCAGAAGGTGTTCAAGTGGTAGAGTGACAACCTTGAGAGAAAAAGTTAAGAGACAGTGCCCAGGCCCTGAGTTCAAGCCCCAGGAACAGAATGATAAAGAAAACAACAACAAAACAAAATCTGCCTGGCTCTCCCCCATCATCTGTGGTGCATAGAGTTCCTAACTTGTGCTTCAAATTTAAAAAGTTGAAAAAGTGAGCTATAATGAGAAGTGTTTCTGTTTGGTAAAAAGCTAAGTGCATGCATGAAATATTTATCTGAAGTTGGATATCTTCTTTTTTTGTGTAGGCTGGTACTGGGGCTTGAACTTGGAACTCTTGCTTGGCTTTTCTGCTCAAGGTTAGTGCTCTACCACTTGAGCTACACCTCCAGATTTTTGCTGGTTAATTGGAAATAAAAGTCTTTCAGAATTTCCTGCTCAGGCTGGCTTTGAACCATGATCATCAGATGTAGCTAGGATGATAGGCCTGAGCCACCAGTGTCTGCTTTTATGATTGTTCTTATGGAAAGTCTTGATTGCATAATGCATCTCTTTGGACCAACTGAAATATGGAGCTTTTTATGGGTTAAATGAGATCTACCACTTGAGCCACAGTGCCACTTCTGGTCTTTTCTGTGTATGTGGTACTGAGGAACTGAACCTAGGGCTTCATGCATGCTAGGCAAGCACTCTACCACTGAGCCACATTCCCAACCTCTATTTCTTTCTAATACTCCCCTTTCTCTAAGCAAGACAAGCACCCCCGTTCTCTGGGACCCTCCCCAGTGCTGCGCTCTGGAGGAGTCCCTGCATGAGGTGGGCTGCCCCTCAGATGGGCGGATTAGGTCAGTTTGGGGAATATCTCCATCTTCAAAGTCTGGTCTGGAGGAAATCCCACTCCCACCAGAGATTCATTTAAGGGGCTTTGGTTTTCTTTTAGCCCGGCAGGAAGAAGTGGAGTTTCATATTTCCCCCTAACACTTCACCCCCGCTACCCCTCCAGGCTTTATGATTCCATTCAGAATCTTTCCAACACAGGAGCACATCAGGGAGAGAGAAGGAATGCAAAGCTCAGACTTTCTGCCATTAGGGATGCAGGTAGTGGAGATGCTGTGTGAGCCATGCCCTCCCCTGACCTGGTGTGGAGTGGGGCTGGAGGAAGGCCCAGGAAGAGCTGCCACGCTACACACTCAAGGCAGCAAGAGACGGCTCAGGAAACACTAGTACATAACATACCCTTGACGTGACATAAATTAAAGCCGAGGTTCCAGCCTGGCGTTCTGATGACAGGAACCAGGAGAACAAAGCTGGGAGACATTTAAATGTCACCGCCAGGCTTCTCTGTGGAGTTACGGCTTTGTTATTTATTACAGCCCAGCAGGGACATGTCATTCCTTGGGGTTGGCAGAACTGGCCGGCTTTTGGGCCACTGTCCCTGAGTTCCACACCATGTCACTCTGTCACCCTGTCACCCAGCCCATTTGAGTGGTTTATCAGGGAGTTGCCAGAGGGGGAGGAGAAATTCTCTTCTTCATTTAAATGTGCACCATCCAGGATCATGACGGAACAAGAACAAAGCCCCAGGAAGGCTGAAGTGATAGGAAGCGTGGCAGGTCAGCCCTCCCCCGAGGGCCAGGATCTGGGGAGCCACGTGTTTCACTGTAGAAGTGTCCAGTGACCCCATAAATTTGCGCAGTGCCAATTTTGTGTCTGTCAGCTCCAAAAGCCCAAATGTGAGTTTGGAGCCAGTGGCTCAAACCTAGCTACGTGAGAGGCTGAGATCTGAGGGTTGACTTTCAAAGTCCATGAGACTTTCATCTCCAATCAGCCACCAAAAAGCCAGAAGTGGAGGTGTGGCTCAAAGGGTAGAGCACTAGTCTTGAGCAGAATAGCCAAGCAAGAGCAAAGAGGCCCTGAGTTCAAGCCCCCCCCCACACCCGTATACGCCCAAAAGAGAAAAAGAGAAGTCCAGGTGTATGGGTGGATGGCCAGTGCTCCCAGGACTAGTGGTCTCCCCATTGCTGTTCTGTAACTTGAGTCTGGTATCCCTGCTCCCCCCGCCCCTCTGCAGGTGGGAGGGGCACATGCTGCCTGGTCATGGCCTAGTGGTATTCCATCTTCACGCTTGCCCAACTTCCTTCTCCTTTTCGAATGGGGACATTCAGGCTTCCATCTGAGCTTTCCAAGGAGTTTCAGTTCCATGTATTTCCAGACTGAGACAAAGCAAGCTGATGGATTTTGCCTACATGACAACGTGAAGCATGTGGCGCCTGGCAGTTATCAGCCATGAGCTGCGAGAATCTTCTCTTCTCTCACTTCCGGCTCATCCGTATGGTAGCTTGTAGACTCTCCAGTACGGTCTTGCCCCCTTTCTATTATAAGACAGCTCTTGACTGGGTGCTGGTGACTCACTTGTCATCCTAGCTACTCAGAAGGCTGAGATCTGAGGATTGTAGTTCAAAGCCAGCCCGGGCAGGAAAGTCTGTGAGACTCTTACCTCCAGAAAGCTGGAAGTGGAGCACAATACTTGAGCAAAAAAGTAAAAGGACAGTGCTTAGGCTCTGAGTTCAAGCCCTAGTACCAGAACCATAAAATAATAATAATAATAATGCAGCTCTTAGAGGGAAAGTTAAACTATACACAAATGACAAGGGCCAGGCAAACTCAATTCTGGTAAAAAAAAAAAATCTGTTTAATTGATTTTCTAAAAGAAAAAAAAATCTATAATGTTTCTGTGAGCCTTTCGATCGGCAGCCCCACAGAAGTAATGAAGGAACTTTATGATCAATAAGGCCAAGGTGTATCCTCCTTGTATCTGCTCCGAAAGCCTGGCAGGGATCTACCCACCCAATTCCCCAGGCAGGCTTGGCAGAGTGAGCCACCGGCTCCCCTGAATGCTGAGATTTATGTCTATTGGCATAAACATAACAGATGAAGCCCTGATGACTTTTCTTGCTCCGGAAGCCAAGAATAGATCACATCAGTCAACATGAAACACAGAAAAACACAATTTGCAAAACAAAAAAGAATAAAAAAAACCCACCATGCATTTTTTAACCTGAGTGCATGGACTCCTCCCCCACACTTAATCAAGATAATATGTTATTCCTTGGCTCTCACATTGGCTTTCTTCTTTTGCAACCGTCCCCACCCTCCAATTCAGGTTGCTTTCTCAAGTCTTGGAAGGTCTTTCGGCTTCTGCAGCAAATACAAATTACACATAGCTGGAAGCGCAAGCTGATAACCTGGAGCCGAGCTCACATTGCTATCTTATCCTCTAACAAAAATAATAATGTCGACTGAGATAAGGCGCCAGCAATAGCACGCAGTTGGCAGTCAGGGAAACATGGTGGAAAGCGCTGGCTGGCATTTCCTACCAGGAGAAAAGCTCCCTCTACCTGGTAATCTTGGTTGCTGTTCATGTCCCGATTTATCGTTTGTATTTCTGCTGAAATCAGAGCTCACCCGATGCTGAGGCTAACCAGACACTGTAAACTCACCTCCAAGCCGGGTGGCGGGGTGCGCTCCTGTAATCCTAGCTACTCAGGAGGTTGAGATCCAATGATCGAGGTTCAAAACCAGCCAGGGATGGGGATGGGGAGCCTGGGGATGGGAGATGTGCAGAAGGCAGCACCTGTTGTAAGGTGAGAGGCTTCCTGCTCCCTTCTGTATCCTAAACCATGGGTGGAAAGTCTGGATTTTCATTCTGTCCAGTGACAGGCCAGGCAGCAATGAATGAGCTCATCAGCCTCTGCTGCTGGGGGTTCTCACAGGAGCCGCGGGCCGGGCCCCTGCCCTCGTCCTGGGGCCCTCTACATCTCCAGCAGGCCAAGCACTTGCCCACACATGCAGGCGAGGGCAGGGACAGGGACGCTGCCAGTGTCATGACCCAAGTGGCCCTCCCGGGTGACTGCTGTGGCCAGAGCGGAAACCCGTGGATGATCTGATGCATGCTTGAAATCTCCCTGGATTCTGCCTGAGAACCCAACAGGAGAGCGAGGAGAGGAAAGCCTCCAAGACAGACAGACTCCTCTTTCTTCCCTGGGGAGGGCAGGGGGGAAGGATGCGCAAGCTGGGGGCCCTCGCATGGGTGAGAACTGTGAGTGGTGCACAAACGGTGCTCCGTGTGCTCGGTGCTCCGTGTCTGCGTGAGGGATGGCAGGCAGATGGGGGTGGGCACTCGGGCTTTCTCGTTGATGTGTACACATTTCATTTCAGGGTGCAGCTGTAGGGTATGAGACGGGGTTAACGAACAGGGAGACCAGAACAGCAGTCCCCAGATGACCCTTGCTCCATGCCTGCCCATCCTGACAGCTCAAGAATTCTTTTGTGTGTGTTTACCAGTTTTGGGGTTTGAACTCAGGGCTTAGATGGTGTCCCTGAGCTGCTTTTGCTCAAGGCTAGCACTCTGCCACTCAAGCCACAGCGCCAATTCCAGCTTTTTTTTTCTGTGGTTAATTGGAGATAAGGGTCTCACAGACTTTCCTGCCCAGGCCGGCTTTGGACCGTGATCCTCAGATACCAGCCTCTTGAGTAGCTAGGATTACAGGTGTGAACCACTGGCACCTGGCCCAAGAATTCTTTTTCTTTTGTCAGTTGTGGGTCTTGAACTCAGGGCCTAGGCTTTGTCCCTAAGCTATTTCCTTCAAGGCTAGTGCTCTACCACTTTGAGCCACAGTCCCACTTCTGGTTTTCTAGTGGTTAATTGGTGGTAAAGAGACTCTTGGACTTCCTTATCCAGTATGGCTTCCTACCTCAGTCCTCAGATCTCAGCCTCCTGAGTAGTTAGGATTACAGGTGTGAGTCACTGGTGCCCAGCTCCAAGAATTCTTGAGTAGTACAGGAAGCAATCATAGACGATGAGGTCAATGGGGCAGGAGGCATGGCTCAAGTGGTAGAGCACCTGCCTATCAAACAGAGATAGACATAGAGAGAGATTACTATCACAGTGACTGAGTCAGTTTAGAATGTGCTCCTCATCTCAGAAGCAGAAGGAACCGCACGGAGCAGAGCACCTTTCAAATTCGGTGTCAGCTGGCCACCTGGCTTACCTTGGCCCTCTGTCTTCTGCCTAGCCCCTCCTTGGTGCTGAGTGGGTCAGTCTCCTTCCCTGGTCTCAGTCTGAGCTCTGCTGGTATCTGAGTCCTGATCTGCCACGAGGGTTGGAACGTGGGCAGCTTGTGGTTTCTCCCAGCTGTTGCGAGGGTTAGCATGGTGCATGGGGAGATAACCCCCTGGCAGGGGGGCTAGGCTGCCAGGTGACCCTCGGGACCAGGAGATTCTGCTTGGGGTACACCATGAATGCCACAGCTATGGAGTCCTCCACCGGAGCAGGCCAATGTGGCTGCCACGCCTACCATCAGAGCCCACAGGCTGTGTCGTGTTCTCGCAGCTCAATCGGCTTTCCCCGCTCAGGGCTGTAGGCCTCCTCTCAGCCTTCAGCTGTTCCCTGACCTCCGGCCGGCTCCTGTTGTTCTCACTCAGACCATCTGCACATGCTTCTTTGTGACACTTCCCAAACGCTGTGCTTGTTGGTTTATTGTCTACCTGCTACTGTCCAGGTAGACTAGGCCCCTTGGGGGGCAGGTCCCTGTCTGCCACTGGCACATGGTAGGTGAATAGATAGATGCCCGATGACTGCTCTCATTTGACCTCATAGAATCTTTCAGCCATCCTCAAGGTGGTGCTTGTTTTGGCTTCACTTCTCAGGGGAAGGTGGAGTCCCTGGCCGTAGCTACCCCGGAAGGATGTGGTCAAGTGAACACTGATGTCTAAGTGGAAACTGGACCCCTCTCAGCCTCTCAGACTTGGGCTCTGTGTCCCCATCTCTAAGACATGGGGCCCAGGATGTCCTACGAAATAAACCAGAACTGTCCAAGCAATCCCCAATCCTGCCAGTCCTGCTCTACCCCCTGAGCCATGCCTCTACTTCTGACTTTTTGCTAGCTACTTGGAGATAAGAGTCTCTCTGGACTTCCCTGCTCAAACTGTGATCCTCAGGGGTTGGGAAGGTGGCTCAGTGGTAGAGCACTTGCCTTGCATGCTTGAGGCCCTGGGTTCGATTCCTCAGCACCACATAAGAAAAAAGCCAGAAGTGGTGCTGTGGCTCAAGTGGTAGAGTGCTAGCCTTGAGCTGAAGAGCTGAGGGACAATGCCCAGGCCCAGAGTTCAGGCCCCATGACCGGACCCCCCCCCCAAAAAAAAGGCAAACTGTGATCCTCAGATCTCAACCTCCTTAGAAGCTAGAATTCCAGGTATGAGCCACCACATTGGCATTCACTGTCCACACTCTGCCCTGACAGCCACAACTACCTGTAACGTATATGCATGTGTATACACACATACATGCACATATTTGTGCATATGTAGAGATATACACCTACCTGTCCACCATTCTGTGCATATGTGTACATACATGTCATCAGCCCGCTATAGCCTTTTCCTTTTTCTTTGTTTCTGGTACTGAGGTTTGACTCAGGGCCTCACACTCACTCAGCTTGCTTGCTTGGCCAGCACTCCACAACTTGAGCCACTCAGCTAGCCAAGGGTTTGGATCCACAGATTCAGGCAACCTTGAACTGAAAATATTTAGGGGAGCCAGGCACTGGTGGCTAATACCTAGAATCCTAGCTACTTAAGAGGCTGAGATCTGAGGATCATGGTTCAAAGCCACCCTGGGCAGGAAAATCCATGAGACCCTTATCTCCAAATAACAACTACCAGAAAAACCAGTGACAGAGTGCTAGCCTTGAGCAAAAAAGCTCAGGGACAGTGCCTGGGCCCTGAGTTTAAGCCCCAGAACCGGCTCATACACACATAAATATATATACATATACTTATATGTAAAATAGTATTCATACCAGACATGTATAGACCTTCTTTCCTGGTCATTATTTTACAAACACTACACTAGAACAGCATTTATATTGCGTTAGGTATTGTAAGTCATCTGAAAATTATTTAAAGTGTACAGAAGTGTATACAAGGAAGTGTACAGATTCTATGCAAATACTACATCAATCCAGCTCGGGATGAACAGGGTGTCTTGGAACTAGTGCCTCTCAGGCATACAACTGTAATTCACATCTATTTACATGTAAATGCATATATATATACATATTCACATTGCTCATATCCACACACATGCATACTCCTTTGAATAATCATTTACATGTATGCATATACACACACATTCACATCTGTGCATAGGCATGTATGTTTACATGTCTACACATACATAGAAATGTATTTCCATCTATTTACACATATACTCTTATCTGCATTGGTATTTATATCTCTGTAAACAGATATTTGTATATATGCACATATATTTTCAGCTAGCTAAACACATGTGCAGGTATCATCCATATGAAAATATATTTATATTTTATGATATATGTTTATATTTACCTGAGCATACATATATAACTATTTATATATATTATGTCTATCTAAACATACATATGTTTGCATAAATTTGTTTCTATATGTAAACACACATGCATGCCCAGACTCCTTTTCCTTTTTTTTTTTTTTTTAGTGTGGAGTGTTGGAGGAGTTTTTCTTAATAGGGATTATTACAACATCATGACTTTTTTTGCTGTTGTTGTTGGGTGTGGGGCCTGAACTTTGGTCATGGATGCTGTCCATCAGCTCTTCAGCTCAAGTTTAGTGCTCTACCACTTGAGCCATAGCGCCATTTCTGGCTTTTTCTGCTTATGTGGTGCTGAGGAATTGAACCCAGGGCTTCATGCATGCAAGGCAAGCGCTCTACCACTGAGCCACTTTCCCAGCCCCATGACTTTTCTTTTAATTAGAAAAAAATTAGGTCTGGGATGTAACTCAGTGGCAAAGCACTTGCTGAGCAAGTTCATTGTCCTGGGTTCAATCCCCAGTACCAAAACCAGAAAAGACACACAAACAAAAAAAATATAAGGGCTGGGAAGGTGGCTCAGTGGTAGAGCGCTTGCCTTGCATGCTCGAGGCCCTGGGTTCGATTCCTCAGCACCACATAAGCAAAAAGAAAAAAGCCGGAAGTGGCGCTGTGGCTGAAGTGGTAGAACGCTAGCCTTGAGCTGAAGAGCTGAGGGACAGCACCCAGGCCCAGAGTTCAAGCCCCATGACCGGACCAAAAAAAAAAAAAAATCTCTTAAAGTATTTTTTGTTGCCAGTACTAGGACTTGAACTCAGGGTCTGGACACTATACCTTAGCTTTGTTCTCTCAGGGCTGGTGCTCTACCACTTGAGCCATACTTTTACTTTTGTCTTTTTGGTGGTTCATTGTAGATAAGAGTCTCACAGACTTTCCTAGCTTCAAACCTAGATGCTCAGGTCTCGGCTTCCTGAATAGCTAGGCAGGATTGCAGATGTGAGTCATCAGTTCCCAGCCTTTTTTTTTTAACTAAAAAAAAAAAAAAGAAAGGTTTTGGAGAAGGGGGCTCTGAAGTTGGATCTTGAGGAGAGCGGGTAGTCTGGTTGGGCTACTGTGCTCTAGACCCCGCAGGGAGCTGAGAGGCGTCCTGGGATCTGAGCCTTCCCTTCCCTCTCTCTGGAAGCTGCCACATCACACTGGCAGATCAGTGGGAGAGTTTGGAGAGTGTGGAGCCGACCTGCACCTAGCAGGTTTAAAAATATGGTAATGCAATTAGCAGCCCCAGCAGCCTAATGACGCCTCCCCGAAACGCTGAGAAATGGCACTAAGGGAGAAATCTGAAGAGCTCTCAAGCTCCCCCAAATGTGAAGTGCATCCTTATGGGGAAATGGCAATCTCGTTGGCTTTCTGCAAGGTTCAACATTAATTAGGGCTTATTTACTGCAGGAGTGAGGGGACAAATGAACTCTGGAGGGGGAGGCATCGCAACCAATTTTTTAATCTTTTTTTTTTTTAACAATTACATTCCTATCATGAAAGTCTCCATTAGACATCGCCAGCACCAGCGTGCTTTGTGTTAGGGAAATGTTCACTACCCAGAGCATTTCCCACCCTGTAAGGAGGCATTCCTGACAAAAGCCCTTTCTTCCTTCCAGAGGCCCAGGGGTGTGTCTTGGGAGCTGGGCCAGGATCCAGAGGCCTGGACAGCCTCCTACCTGCCCTCTAATGCCCGGGTCAGTCTGCTTGCATATTCCTTCTAGAACAGAAAGATCAAGGAGTTGTGAAAGGGTTTACCTGACTCATTGGATGGCTCGTTCCTTTGCTCATTTGAAATGAGAAGACAGTCATACACACACACACATACACACACACACACACACACACACACACACACACACACACACACTGACAGCAATGCTCACCTGAGGCCTGGTAACTTACCCTGAAGCACCGGTCCCTCCTTCCTTCCCTCCCCCCTTCCACTCTCTCCATAAATGCCCAATTGTGGGAAGTCAGTCCCAACTGCCACCTGCCAACACGGACAGCAGACGCCGATGAGACCCCAGTCTTCGCATTGCTAGGTGCTGGGGTACAGCATGAAGAACCCTTTTATTCTCCTAGCTCACTGGACTCCCAGTGATCCTGACTCCTTAGTGGTCCCCTCTCTGGGAGTCTGGGCCAGTTGTATCTGACCAGATACACAAATTACGTGAAGACTGTAAGAGTGGCCAGGCGCTGCAGCTCAGCAGCAGGCGTGGGCAAACCCACGGCCACCATTTGTGATTGACTCTCTCTGTGCCCTGAGTGTTTTCGGTGTTTCAACAGCACAGAGGGGGTGAAGAGATGTGGGGGTTCAAGTCAGGGTGCCTGGATGTGACTCAGCCACCATGTCTTAGTTGCCTGATAATAAAGGACAAATGTTACAGCCTCTTCCTGTTCACAAGGAACATATAAATGAAATATGTAAGGGTGTTTAAATATTTGGCCCGATGTTCTCCATAAACTGCAGCATTCATTATGTAACTGCACAATGCCATCTACACAGTGAAACTTCCGTGTGGTTTTCTGTATTTTACAGATGGAGAAGTAGAAGTCCAGAGAGATTAAGAAGAAAGTCTATGGCTGGGAGCTCTGGGGGCCCACACTTGTCATCCTGGCTACTCAGGAAGCTGAGATCTGAGGATTGTGGTTCAAAGACAGCCAAGGCAGGAACGTCTGTGGGACTTTTATTTCCAATGAACCACCACAAAAGCCAGAAGTGAAGGTGTGGTTCAAGTGGTAGAGCACCAGCAAAAACACTCAGGACAGCGCGCAAGCCCTGAGTTCAGACTGTGCTGTTTCCTGAACCTGCATGTATGGACTGGGACCGTATGCACTGGGGCTGGGAAGCAAGCCTCAGGCTTCCTTAGTTGGCTCTTGGACTCATGAGCTCAGCTCTGGCCAGAGCCAGAACAACCACTGTGGGTCAAGGACATGCGTCTTGCCCCATGGTCTGGCTGGTAGCTGCTGGCCCAGGCGGACTGTGGTGGAGTTGGAACCACACCGTGGGTAACCCAGGAGGGAGGCGAGAAAGGTGTGGACTTGAAACAGGTGTCCGGTCCTGCGGGGGAGAGCGGGGGTGTCTGTGCATATCAGACTTATTTATATGTTCTGGTTCTGAAAGCTTCTTTGTGGCCTGTGGCTTAGTGAGCTCTCAAAAGCACACTAGGCATGTGTGTTGGTCTGTTCAGCTGTCCTAACAACATACCGCAGGCTGGGGGCAGGAGGGGTGGTTTTAAACCACGGACATCTACTTTCCCACAGTTTGAGAGGTTGGAAGTTCAGACCAGGGTCTGATAAGGGTCTCTTCCTGACTTGCTGATGGTTACCATCTTGCTATATGTTCCTATGACAGAAAGAAAGAGGGAGCCTCTCACTTGTGACTCACACCTGTCATCCTAGCTACTCAGGAGGTTCAGAACCAGCCCAGGCAGGAAAATCTGTGAGCCTCTTCTCTCCAATGAACCCCTAAAAAAGCTGGAAGTGGGGCACTAGCCTTGAGCAGAAAAGCTTGGGGGCAGCGTTTGGACCCTGAGTTTAAGCCCCAGCACCTACACCAAAAGAAAAAGAGAGGGGGAAGTAGGAGGGAGCTCTCTGGTATCTCTTCTTGTAAGGTCACTAATCCCGTCCTGATACCCCCACCCTTAAGATTTCCTTTATCCTTCATTTAGCCACCCAAAGGCCCCCACTCTAAACACTGTTGTACTATAGGGGCTTCAACGTAAGAATCTGGAGACTCAAGTTGGCCTATCACCCTCTGCTACTGCTCATTGATCCAGAGGGGCTGCCTCTCAGGGTGGAATGCCTTATGTGCCAGGAAGTTGGCTGGCTTTTTATCTATCTATCTATCTATCTATCTATCTATCTATCTATCTATCTATCTATCTATCTATCTATCTATCTATCATCTATCCATTCTATTTGTCTGGTGCCAGTACTAGGGCTTCAACTCTGGGCCTGGAAACTGTCCCTCACCCCTTCAGCTCTAGGCTAGGGCTCTACCACTTGAGCCACAGCACCACTTCCGGTTTCCTGATGGTTCTTTTTTTTTTTTTTTTTTTTGGGTCCGGTTGTGGGGCCTGAACTCTGGGCCTGGGCGCTGTCCCTCAGCTCTTCAGCTCAAGGCTAGTGCTCTACCACTTGAGCCACAGCGCCACTTCCAGCTTTTTTCTTTTTGCTTATGTGGTGCTGAGAAATCGAACCCAGGGCCTCATGCATTGCAAGGCAAGCACTCTACCACTGAGCCACCTTCCCAGCCTTTGGTGGTTCATTTTTGATAAGAGTCTCACGGACTTTCCTGCCCAGGCTGGTTTGAACTATGATCCTCAGATCTCAGCCTTCTGAGTAGCTAGGATGACAGGTGTGAGCCACCAGCACCCAGCATTAGTTTTTTGTGTTTTGTTTTTTTTTTTTTTCCCTCAAGGCCGTCATTCTACCACTTGAGCCACAGTTTCACTCTGGTTTGTTGTTGTTTTGCTAGTTAATTGGCCATAAGAGTCTCATGGACTTTGCATGATCATCAGCTCTCAGCCTCCTGAGTAGCTTGGATTGCCAGTGTGAGCCACTGGCGCCAGGCTGGCTTTCCCTTTAGTTTCAGCTAGTCATCTTGTTCTTGTCCAAGGCTTTGCTTGTGTCCTGGGTCACGATTCGTTTTGTTGGGAGATCCAGAACCATGAAGTGATGGAATGGTCCTTGCTTTTGAAATTTATCAAATTAATCAGCATTCACGGGTCCAGCCCTCAGCATGGGCGGGACGGGAAGTGGGTATGAGTCAGGGAGAAGCCGCTGCCTTTGGACCAGGGGGTGCGGCCTTCCGGGACCCAGAGGACTACAGCAGCTCAGAAGCAAAGACAACTGGGGATTCTGAAGCAGACATTTTGATTTTCATGCCTCTTTACATCTCATTTGCATAGATGCTCAGCCTGTCAAAGCTGCTGCACCCCTCTCCCTGTTCTCCTCCTGGGTGGATTGAGCCCCATTTCTACGTCGGTCAGATCAAGCTTAAGAGGTGGAGCTTTCTGTGAGTCTCCTAAGATCTACCCCAGGACTTCTGATGAAGATAACTCAGCTCTTGGCCAAAAGGGACAGGAGAGGATTTTGTGTGTGTGTAGAATTCTGGGCTTGATTGGATCGTGCGGCCTCTTCAACAGAACCTCTGACGGCAGAAAGAACCCCAGAAGCAATAGTTGCACATCTCACCTTTACTCTTCCATCTTTTGAGTCCAGCAGCGACAGACCTGGCTCCCCACAGCCAGAGCTTTGGTGTGTGGTGAGAGGAAGGAGGCTTCCAGAGCCTGCTGTTTCTGTGTTCCACCTCTGCCACTTCTCACTGTGTGATCCTGGGCAGACTCTGAACCTCCCTGAGCTTCAGCCTCCAGCAGCTCCATTTTGTAATGAATGAATTATATTTTGGGGGGGGTCACCTTTAAAAAATGTATATATATAAATTTTTATTGCCTATAGGTAGTTGTACAAAGGGATTACAATTCAGTATGTCAGGTTATGAGAATAAAGCATCTTAATCAATGTCATCTCTTTCATTCTCCTTCCCCATATCCCCAACCCCACCCATCCCTTCAATCTTCTTAGTTCCATTTCCTCACATATATGTTGAATATCAGGACTGCATGTTCCCACTGTTTTTTTTTTTTCTTTTTCTTGCTGGTCCTGGGGCTTGAACTCAGGGCCTGGGCGCTGTCCCTGAGCTGCTTTTGTTCCAGGCTAGCGCTCTACCACTTGAGCCACAGTGCCACGTCCGGCTTTTTCTGTTTATATGGTGCTGAGGAATCGAACCCAGGGCCTCATGCATGTGAGGCAAGCGCTCTACCACTGAGCCACCTTCCCAGCCCCTGCCTGTGCCCACTCTTTTGACACGGGTGAGGTGTAACAGATGTGATGTCCAGCGGGGCATAGCTTTTGGGATGGGTGTTGTTAAGGCAGATGCCTTCTTGTTTCTACTTGTCCCCAGCATCCAAGACTTAAACCAAACCTTAGCCCCTCCCAGAGGATCTAGCAGAAATGAGGCAGGGGATCTGTGGGTGCCCCTCTTCCCTACCCCGAAGAGAGGCCTGCTGGGGGCCTCAGCCCAGCCAGGGCCATTCTCCTCCCTCAGAAAGAGGGACAATCAGGGCTGGGAAGATCGCTTGGTGGTAGAGTGCTTGCCTAGCATGCATGAAGCCCTGGGTTCGATTCCTCAGTATCACATACACAGAAAAAGTTGGAAGTGGCGCTATGTCTCAAGTGATAGAATGCTAGCCTTGAGCAAAAGAAGCTCAGAGACAGCGCCCAGACCCTGAGTTCAAGCCTCATGACTGGGGAAGGAAAGAAGGAAGGAAGGAAGGAAGGAAGGAAGGAAGGAAGGAAGGAAGGAAGAAAGAAAGAAAGAAAGGCAATCAGAAGCAGCCTTTCCTACCCAGGAGCCTTGAACCTTGAGTTAGCCCCCTTCCTGTTCTGAGAGAAAGGGAAGGGGGGTGTAGTGGAGGGTGGGGGTTCAGGAGAGTAAGATCTGAGAACTACAGAGCAATAAAGGACCTCACAATGGATTTGCTTTAATTATATACTTGGGCAATTTGCTGTCGCTTCCCATCGCATTATTAAATTACAACAGTAACTCATCTAATGGATTTTTCACTGAGAAAAAAAACATTCGGGGGCTGGGAAGGTGGCTCAGTGGTAGAGCACTTGCCTTGCATGCATGAGGCCCTGGGTTTGATTCCTCAGCACCACATAAACAAGAAAAAAGCCGGAAGTGGCGCTGTGGCTCAAGTGGTAGAGCGCTAGCCTTGAGCTGAAGAGCTGAGGGACAGCACCCAGGCCCAGAGTTCAGGCCCCACGACCGGACCAAAAAACAAAAAACAAACAAAAAAACATTCGTTTTATTTTATTGTGTTTTTGTGCTGTAGTCTATAATGAAGACAACCAGGTCTGCCCTTGTACCTGGAATGGGTCGGGGGCAGCGATGAAGGGTTGGGGAGCAGGCTTGGAACCAGAAGGCTGACTGCTATTTCCTTCCAGCAGCTGGGTGCTGAAGGTGGGGAGGCTGGGCTGAAGGGGGAGGGGGAAAGGGGAAGGGGGGCTGCAGGCAGGTGAGCCATGCTCTACCCCATGGGTAGCATGAACTGATCAGGCCACAGGATCTTCCCACAGCTCTGTTCACTCCCAGAGCCATGAACAACCTGTACCTATTCTCTTTTTTTTAAACTCAAGGCTGGCGCTCTACCACTTGGGCCACAGCACCACTTCCAGTGTTCTTGTGGTTCATTGGAGATGAGAGTCTCATGGACTTTCCTGCCTGGGCTGGCTTTAAGCCGCGATCCTCAGATCTCAGCCTCTTGAGTAGCTAGGATAACAGGCGTGAGCCACCGATGGTCACAGCAGCCCCACAAGATACCCACTAAGCACTGTCACTTCTCACTGAGCTATGAGGACACTGAAGCTCAGATTGTCACCTAGGGCCCAATAGAAAACTTGATCCTGACATGACAGAGCTCGGGCTTGTCACCCCTGGTTCTCGAAGGTCAGTAGGCCAGGAGGTACGGGGTAGGTCTGTGTCTGGGGCTTAGGGTGCCATGGTTAGCAGTGGCTAGTTGCTGTAGCTAAGATGGCCAGGGCCCAGGGAGGCTCCTGAGGCCTCCTCTGTCCCCTGCTCCTCTCTCCTCTCTGCAGTGCTGTCCACCCTCCCATCATCCTGTGTGGGCGGGAGCTCGGCCTGCTTGTCAGGCCAGAAGCTCCATGCTGGCTGAGCACTGTTCCATCCCCATCAGCAAGGCCCCATGGGGGACGCCCACACCAGCAGCGCAGCCTGCCTGGCACTGGAAGGATTCTTCCCGCTCTAGCCCACATGCCTCGTGCTCCTCTGCCCTCTCTGCTCTGGTCTTGTTCTGTTTCCAGAAACTTGAGACTTCTCAGATTCTCTCCAGCTCCCGAGAACCCTCTGGCTCAAAGCTCCTCCGAGGGGCTCCTGCCAGCTCAGCCAGTCACGAGGGCACGGCCGTGCTGCATTCCCTGGCCAGCTCTGTGCCCCCTTCATCCCCAGGGGCTGTCCCCACCATGCCCCGCCCCACTCACATTCCCCCAGCCCCCACCTGTCAGTCTCCGAAGGTCTGCCCAGGACGAAGGGGAAAATGCCTGCTTGCCCCGGATGGTCATGGGAACCAGCCATCCCTACGGGGGACTGAAATGAATCTGCGAGCCATTGGCACATCGCCCGGCATATTAGAAAACCAGAGGACAGAAAGCCTCTGCCTGTAAGCCGAAAATGAAGACAGGCAGGCAGGTCGAGACAGGTGGGGAAAATAAAATAACGCCGAGGTGCTTTATTTAAGAAATCCCTGGCGACCAAACTTCTTTGTAATAAACAAACACACGGGCACAGCGCACCAGCTACTCCAAGCCCGTGTCAGTTAGCGCCCAACCAGAAGCGAAGATGTTTATACAAAGCAGGTGGAAATTGGCTGGGGAGTGTGTGTGTGTGTGTGTGTGTGTGTGTGTGTGTGTGTGTGTGTGTGTGTGTGTGTGTGTGTGTGTGTGTGTGTGTGTGTGTGTGTGTGTGTGTGTGTGTAATTAATGGATAAACTCAAGCATCTTAAAGCAAATTAATTTGTCTCCAACCTTGAGCATCTCATCTAGAGCTCTGGGCGGAGAAGAGGAAGAGAGGTCGAGTTCTTTGTGAAACCCCTTGACTTTCAGCCTTAGGTTTGCTTCCTCCATCCATAGGCTCCTTTGCCTGGAGCGGGGAGCTGTGGATTGGAATTATGTTTGGGAGCACGGCGACTCTGTGGCTGACTCAGGCCTGGCCGGGGAGACATTCCATGGGAAAACCCTTTCCATCTTTTTGTGGGGCTGGGTGCCACGATCTTCACCCCAGCAGCCCCACTGCTGACAGGACAGGCAGGGCAGTTTAGGAATGATGGGGACACAGAGGCCCCAGCTCCACAGGGGATCTGTCAGAAGCACAGAGAGTCTGTGTTGCAGACATGGAATGAGTTCACATTTCCAGATGTGGGGAGCTCTGATTTCTGATCTGGAGTCCTGACCACGTATTGCTAAGCTACAGCTTCACCCTCACCCACCCCTGGCTTGTAAGTGTGTTGTCCCGGAGGCACTCGGAGCCTGCAGGGTGGTAAGGAGAGGAAGAAAGGAGGGGAGGAGCCTGGTTGGCTCTGAGGAGAGAGCCGAAGAGGAGGAGCCAGGCCACTCACAGGTTGTTAGCTGTGGGCTCCTCAGTGGAGGCGGTGACCATGGCTAGGACACCGGTCTTGAAATGACCAGTGCGCTATTGAGACTGTGTTGAGCATGGGGAGCATTGATCAGGGCTGGCCTCACCTTCCAGAGCAGCTCGGACCCCCACAGTGACCACCCGGATCCATTCAATCTGTTCACCCCGTCCATTCAGGTTCCCTTCGACTGCTAGAACTCCTATTCAAACTATAAGGCCCAGATCAGATCAGAAGCCAGGCACTGGTCACACACACCTGTAATCCTAGCTACTCAGGAAGATGGAAGTTCAAAGCGATTCTGGGCAGGAAACTCCTTGAGACTCCTTTTTTTTTTTTTTTTTTGCCAGTCCTGGGGCTTAAACTCAGGGCTTATGCTGAAGGCTAGCACTCTACCACTTGAGCCACAGCACCTCTTGAAGCTTTTCCTGAGTCATTGATTGGAGACAAGAGTCTCACAGACTTTCCTGCCTGGGCTGGCTTCGAACTGTGATCCTCAGATCTCAGCCTCCTGAGTAGCTGGGATTATAGAGCCACCAGGGCAGGCTCTCCAGCTAGGTTAAACTTCCTCCCCTGGGTAAGGTGTGGGAGGCGGGACTCTCCTGGAGGAGGAGCGCAAGCTTTTCCTCCCAGGTGGCACCCAGGCCCTTTGAAGGTTAAGTGTATTTACGTAGCTTCTACAGGAGGTTGCTGGGCCTGACCATGGGACAAGACTGATTAATGGCTGGCATCTGCTGATCCCTCACCAGCCTCCCAGCGAGGGTGCACCCAAAGAGGAGGAACTGGAGGACAGGAGGAGGGGCCGGGAGATGTTGGGGGTGGGGTGGTTCTAGCAGCCCGGGAGAGCAGGATTGGGCCCTGGGGGTCTGGCATTGCACGTGAAAGGATGAGAGTTTGTGAGAAGTAAGGCTTGTCTTAAAATTTTATGTTGGGGGCTGGGAAGGTGGCTCAGTGGTAGAGTGCTTGCCTTGCATGCATGACGCCCTGGGTTCGATTCCTCAGCACCACATAAGCAGAAAAAGCCAGAAGTGACGCTGTGGCTCAAGTGGTAGGGTGCTTGTCTTGAGCTGAAGAGCTGAGGGACAGCGCCCAGACCTAGAGTTCAAGCCCAGGACTGGCAAAAAAAAAATAAATAAATAAAAATAAATTATGTTGGGGCTGGTGGTGCATGCCTGTAATTCCATTACTCAGGAGGCTGAAGGAGGAGGATTGGGAGAGAAAGTTCAAGGCTAGCTTGGGCTACATAGCTGAACAGTCTTAAAACACAAAAAACAAATAAGAGTAACAACAGAAATGGTGAGAGTTTTATATCCAGTCCCATAATGTAGCTCTACATGCTTTAGAATAATTGTTTTAAATTCCTTACCAGGGTAATGATAAACTTCATCCTCCCCCCCACCCTCCAGTCAGTCCTGGGCTTAGGCTCTGTTCCTGAGCTTTTTGCTCAAAGCTAGTGCTCTACCACTTGAGCTACAGTGTCACTTCTGGTTTTTTCTATGTAATTTATTGGAAATGAGAGTCTCACATACCTTCCTGCCTGGGCTGGCTTCAATCCACAATCCTCAGATCTCAGTCTCCTGCGTAGCTAGGATTATAGGTGTGAATCACCAATGTCTAGCTCTCTCTCTCTCTCTCTCTCTCTCTCTTTCTCTCTCTCTCCCCCCCCCCCCCCAGTAATGGGGATTGAACTCAGGAATTTGCATTCTTTTTCTTTTTTTGCTGGTCCTGGGATTTGAACTCAGGGCCTGGGTACTGTCCCTAAGCTCCATTTTGCTCAAGGCTAGTGCCCTACTACTTGAGCCACAGCGCCACTTCCCGCTTTTTCTGAGTAATTTATTGGAGATAAGAGTCTCACAGATATTTCCTACCCAGACTGGCTTTAAATTGTGATCCTCAGATCTCAGCCTGCTGAGTAGCTATGATTATAGGTGTGAGTCACCAGAGAGCCTGGCTGGCTTTGCATTCTTGCTTAGCTTTTTCAGCTCCACTTGAGTCATAGCTCTACTTCTGGCTTTTGCTGGTTAATTGGAGATGAGTCTCTTGGATTTGTTTGCCCAGGCTCCCCTTGAACAGTGATCCTCAGATCTCAGCCTCCTGTGTAGCTAGGATTACAGGCGTGAGCCACCTGCGCCTGGCTTGCTGAAAGCCTCAGCCCAGAAGACTAGGCACAGCAGTTTGTTGTCAGCGAGCTGATAGGCTGAGCAAGGGGGTTTATAGGGCAGGGGGCTGGGGGTGGAGACTTCTACTAGGGGTGGGGGATACTCTGCCGTCTGGTTTGTGGGGACGTGGAGTTTGTGAGGTGCGTGAGAGCAGGGATTCTATTGTGGCGGCTTAAAGTCTATGGTTGCGTCTGCCTGTGTCACCGGATAAGATGAGGCCTGAGCCAGCTAACTTCAGGGAAGGGCCTGTGTCACCAGCTTTCGGGAAAGGCCGTGCTTTACGGCAGGGCCTAGGAGAGCAGCGTGGCTCCTGAGACGGAGGAGGTCAGGCTAACACTGCCCTGGCATCCCTTGGCTGGCAGATGCATGGCTCCAATCTCTGCTCTGTGCGCTCCCCACCGGTGCTCCTGTCTCCACATCTCTCTTCTTTTGAGGCTGCCAGTCATTGGGTTAGACCCCACCCGAGTATAGTATGAGCTCACCTAAACTTGATTAGATCAGACACCCCGTTCCAAATATCTTCCCCTTCACAGGTACCCCAGGCTGATCTTGAACATGATTTGGGAGGAATATAATTCAGGCCGCCCCTCCCCACCATGGACACAGCACTGGGCCTGTCTTGTGCCTAGCTTCCACACGTGGCCTTGGGAGGAGACTAATCCAGAGCTACAGGGCAGGGGTCTGCCTGCCTTGTGGGGTCTCCTCCACAGGAGCAGACTGGGGTCAGGGGGCACATCATATGTGTGGAGCGTGCTCCTGTCCCAGGCCACCATCAACCTGACACTCACTGCAGCCCTAAGGCAGGTGGACTGGGCACATTGACACCTTGAAATTGAGTCCCTTTGGGGTAGAAGAGAGGCAGGGGAGGCGGGGGCAGCCCAATGCCGGCCACATGCATCCAATACCTGAGGGGTCCTTATAGAGCCTGAAGGGTTAACAAGACCCCAACCCCAATTTTTTTTTTTTTTTTTAGATCCTGAAAGCCTTTGAGATGTCAGTCCAGCTCCCCACCTCTACCATCTAGCATGCCTTTAGTACCTGCCCAGGGGTCTGTAGATGCTGTGTTTCTAGTCCAGTCTGAAGCTTTGATCCCTTCATGACTTGGATTCATTCCCTGGCTCTGTCGCTAAGGGGTGTGGCTCTTAGCTCCTTTCTATAGGAATGGAGATGGAAAGCCGGGACCGGTGGTCACGCCTGTAATCCTAGCTACTCAGAAGGCTGAGATCTGAAGATCTCAGTTTGAAGCCAGCCTGGACAGAAAAGTCTGTAAGATTCTTAAATGTGGCTCAAGTGGTAGAGCACTAGCCTTGAGTGGAAAAAGCCCAGGGACAGAGCCTGGGTCCTGATCCAAGCGCCCCAGACACGTTGTTCTTTATTGTTTTCACTTGACAGTTTGCGGTAGATTGGGGTGTTGTTTTCTAATTCTTCCCTCTGTTTTCAAGATGTTCACGTTGTTCTCATTTGCCAGGTGTCTTCCAGGGCTCTCCCTACTAGCACACAGCCTTTCCTGCTCCTCACGCCTGGGCTGTGCGGCCACAGACCTGGCACTTGCATGAGAAACAAGGTCCATCTTTGTTGTTCTGAGCTGATGAAGCTTCTGGAATGGTCTGTCACAGGGCCTCCTCTTGGGAACACAGCCAAGCCTCCCCCGCCTGCAGCGGGCCTCAATGACATTTGGGAGAAGGAAGCAGCTGTGTATGTTGGTCAGGGCCTGGGTCTGCCTGATGCTCAGGCTGTCAGTTCCATACCACACTGCAGGCTCCCTGTGGACAGCTGGCTTTCCTATCTCAACAGCTTCCTGCCCCAAGCCTGAGGACATTGGTTCAGCCATTGCCAGAAATAGCCACCATCGGCAGTCTGAGGAGCAAAGACACGGCCCCTCTCCGCCTGGGAGACCCAGGGGTCCTTCTGCAAGCGTGATATGGCCTTCTGTCACCAGCCGGGTTGCCAGCCTTGGTGAATTAGCACATTACAGGATGACCAGCACGGCTCCTCCATTCATGGCTGTCAGGGCCGGGCTGGGCTCAAATCTGATTCGCATCCTCACAGGCTTCTTCTCTGTTTTAAGATGTCACTCCCGATCTCTTGGTGCTTTTGTGAACAGACAACTCCTTCTTCTAGTTCCATGTTGGTGGGGGTGGAGTAAGGGGGAACTGGACGCCAGGGTCAAGGATCGAAACCCTCCCCTCAGCCCTCCAGAGGACCAGCATAGAGGTCAGTATACAAAGTGTCCAGAAGACAGTTCTGTGCTCTACCCAGCCCATTTCTATCCCTCCATGTCTCCCCATGGCTGATCAAAGCCTTGTCTGCCTCTCCCCCATGAGGCTCAGGAAGGAAAGCCGCGGGCCTGAGGTCACCCTGATGCAGGAAGGACCAACCCTGGGCTTGTCTGCCTGTAGAGCTGCACAGCTCCCCTGGCTGGGCAGGTCCTCTCTGTGGCAGCTGGATGCACCTCTGCTCACTGACTCGGCCTGGCCCCTGCAGCAGGAAGGCACGGAGCTGACTGCTGGCTGGTCTCCATGGCAACAGCTGATGAGCCTGCATCAGATGATGGCAGAGCTGCCAGCCTGGAGCTGCCTTGGAGTGGGAGCTGGGCTGGCTGTGAAAGGCAGGGGCTGCAGGGGAGAGGCGCTGCGTGGTGGGGGATGGGGTAGACCCCTCTCCCTCCCTCCCTCCCGCCCTCCCTCCAGAGGATACTTCGTGCCCTGGTTCAGCCCATGCTGGATCTAGGGGTGGGGTTTTGCTCTCGGCCGGGGAGATTTGTTCAATCCACATAGATGGATTTCATAGACCACAAGGTATGCATACAACGGTCTAGCTCAGGTTCCACTCCAGGGAGGGAGACCCGCAGATCATCAGTCCTCAGGAGAGGGACACACCCGGATGCGGCGGGAATGCCGCCCAGGAGAGAAGGGTGTCTGTGCAGCATCCTTAAGGATGGAGGCAAAGGATCCAGGCGAATGGGAAAAGAAGGGACAAGAAGATCGATTGATCAATAGATAAATAGGAGGGAGAGGGAGAGAGAGAGAGATTGAGAGATATTTGGGGAGAGGAGAAAGGACATATGCAGGGCTAGGGTCTTCCTCTGAAGACTAGATCTGGCCGCTTGCCCTGGGGCTCTGAGGACATTCCCGGAGCCAGGCTTTGACCTAACTCTGCTTAAGAAAAATGCCTACCTAGCCAGGCACTGGTGGCTCACGCTTGTAATCCTAGCTACTCAGGAGGCTGAGATCTGAGGATCACCGTTCAAAGCCAGCCAGGGCAGGAAAGTCCATGAGACTCTTATCTCCAATGAACCACCAGAAAACCAGAAGTGGTGCTGTGGCTCAAAGTGACAGAGCACTAGCCTTGAGCAAAAGAGCTGAGGGATAGCGCCCAGGCCCACAGTTCAAGCCTCATGACTGACAAAAAAGAAAGAAGAAGAGGAGGAGGAGGAGGAGGAAGAGGAGGAGGAGGAGGAGGGGGAGGGGGAGGAGGAGGAGGAGAAAGAAAAATAAAGAAAGATGCTACCTGATCAAATATGGACTCCAGTTCCTTCCTTCTTCCCTCTTCCCTCTCCCCCTACCACACCAGTTGCTGGGACTGGCCCCACCCCTGCCAAGAGGACACTAAGACAGTCAGGTTGCCCAGTGTCATTGTTCCATCAGGCCAGGTCCTTCTGGCCTGGGAACACGGGGGTTTCCAGGCAGATTCACCAAGCAGAGTGATGTCAGCTGTTTTTCTAGTGTTTAGCCAGAGAACCTTCCAGTTCTCCATTTATCTAAGTGTGGAAGCCGTTAGGGAGAAGCATAGCTGGCATATTTCCACCTAGCATCTTGGAAAGGCCCAGAAGAATGCTCCCTGTAGACCTCTGGGCATAGCAGATCCAGCAGAAGGCTGGGGAAGACTCTTGCTTCCTCTAGACAAGATGAGCCGTTGCTGCAGGACCACTGGGATTGGAGCCCAGTGTGCAGGGATCACGATACCCACCCCCCACAGCACCAGCCATGCTGCCTCCTTCGCTGTGTAATGACCTGGACGCGTCCTGAGCTGAGCAGGGAGCACTGAGCTGGTCTTTGTGGCTGTGAAGAAGGATCCTCAAAAACTCTGGGCTGGGAAGGTGGCTCAGTGGTAGAGCGCGTGCCTTGCATGCCTGAGGCCCTGGGTTCGATTCCTCAGCACCATATAAGCAGAAAAAGCTGGAAGTGGCGCTGTGGCTCAAGTGGTAGAGTGCTTGCCTTGAGCTGAAGAGCTGAGGGCCAGCGCGTAGGCCCAGAGATCAGGCCCCACGACCAGCAAAAACAAAACAAAACAACAACAACAACAACTCTGGATGGAGCTCAGCTCCAGTTGTGTATGCCTAGAATCCTAGCTACTCAGGAGGCTGAAATCTGAGGATCATGGTTCAAAGCCAGCTGGGGCAGGAAAGTCTGTGAGACTCTTACCTCCAATGAACCACTCAAAAACTGCAAGTGGTGCTGTGGCTCAAAGTGGTAGACCATTAGCTTTGAGCAAAAGAGTTCAGGGACAGTGCCCAGGCCCTGAGTTCAAGCCCCATAGTTGACACAAAAAGAAAAAAAAGCTCTTGTGGGGGCTGGTCTCCAAGGGGCACCCCACAGCCCCCAGGAGCCTCCCTGAATACCCGTCCAGACAGGCGGCACAGCCCCTCCCCCTCAACACGTCTCTGCAATCTCCCCTCTCTCATTCTTACTCCCTTGTGCTCTCATTCAGTAGCAGCATATTTGTCACACTTATTTCTCCTGCAGCCTGGTGACACAAGGTGAGTGCAAGGAGAGCCGTTTGGGTGAGGATTATGAGGGCCTGGAAACCATGGAAACCGCGCAGAAAGTCCCAGAAGCTGCAGCTGCCGCTGTTGGCCGGCAGTTTGTATCTCTCCCTCCTTCGATGCAATGCTGACCTTTCTTTACCTCCTCCCACATGCACCTCGGTTCTCCTGTGGGCTTCCTCCTAGGCCCCCCACAAGCCTGGCACAGGCTGTGGGGTGGGCTGACAGGAGTTTCTCACGTGGCAAGGGGGCGCACAGTCCTGTATTTCTCTCCCCTCAGGGTCAATACCAGCTCAGGGAACAGCCCCTAAACCCTGCCTCTCCTCCATTTCCCCTGCCTCCCTCTGCCCCCCATTTTGTCCTCCTGATTAGGGCTGTAAACCCTTTCCAGGGGCTGGATGTGGTTATTTCCAAGGCTCATGTGATCCTACTGACAGGTGGTGGGTTGTCGAGGGGGCGGGGCTTCATGAGAGATGATGACATCATCGCTGGCCCTGCCTTTAGAAGGGATGAATGAGGAGGTTTGGGGAGAGGAGCATTTTCCCTCCTGACACCACTGAGACTCTCTGAGTTCGCTCTCGTGTTCTCTCTCAGGTGGGATTTCCTTCTTGCAGATGCTGCCACTGCGAGATGCTGTCTGTCACAAAGCCCTCACCAGAGGTCAACTTTAGTGCATGCTCTTGGTCCCCCAAAGCTGTGAGCTAAGTAGACCTCTTTTCTTTGTCACTTACCAGCCTTAGATATTTTCTTACAGCAACACAAAAGGGACTAAGAGGCCGGGCACTGGTGGCTCACACCTGTAATCCTAGCTACTCAAGAGGCTGAGATCTGAGGATCATGGTTCAAAGCCAGCCTGGGCAGGAAAGTCCGTGAGACTCTTCTCTCCAATGAGCCATTAGAAACTGGAAGTGGCACTGTGGCTCAAGCGGTAGAGCACTCGTCTTGAACTGAAAAGCTGAGGGACAGGGCCCAGGCCCAGAGTTCAAGCCCCCATGACCGACAAAAATAAATAAAGACTAAGACATCCACTGGGCCATTCAGTTCTCTAATGAAAATCTCTGGTGAGGTCTTCGTTGGCATTTTTCTTTTCTCTCTCTCCCTTTTTATTTGCAGGGGAAGCTCAAAAGCCACCTCATTTCACCATCTTGTGATTGTATGAGCTCAGCTGGGAGGCCGCTGAGGGACAGCGCCCAGGCCCAGAGTTCAAGCCCCACAACCGACAAAAAAAACAAAAAAAGAGAAAACAGGCTCAAGCCAGCTCTGGTGGCTCTCATCGTAATCCTAGCTGCTCAGGGGGCTGAGATCTGAGCATCACAAACCAAACCAGCCCAAGCAGGAAAGGCTATGAGACTCTCATCCCCCCAGTTAACCACCAAAAAAACAAAAGTAGAGCTGAGGCTCGGGGCGGGGGGGGGGAGGGGGGGTGTAGAGTGCTAGCCTTGAGTCAAGGGACAGTGCTCAGGTCCAGCCCTGAGTTCAAGCTCCAGTATTGGCGTACACACACACACACACACACACACACACACACACACACACACACACACACACACACACACACACACACACACACACACACACACACACACACACACACACACACACACACACACACACACACACACACACACACACACACACACACACGGGAACCGGCTCAGGGTAGGTCAGAACTCACCCTTTGGAATGCCCCCTCTGGAATTCCCTGGACCGCAGTGGACACTTGGAGCAGGGTTGGGGGCGGGGTGGGGAGAAGCAGGGTGGGGACCTGGTGTCACCTGTACAGTTCAGTCCCCTCTGTGCCAGGCCCAGGCCGACTTGGTCCTGGCCTCTGCTCAGGCATTCTGGGCACTTCCTCTAGAGTCCTTCTAGCACAACCCACTACCTTTGATCTCTTTCATCCTCCAGAGCCCCAGATGCCCCAACCCCACGGCTTTCTCCACACTCAGCCCGGGCTGCAGACTGCGGGGCTGCGCACCTGGGAGCAGTGTGGCATGGGGGCTGGGAGCATGGGGGCGGTTCCCAATGAGGTCACTACAGGAAGTAGAAGCTACTGGTCTTCTCAGGATGAGACTGGGCGCTGAGGAGTGCGAGTCTCTGGACACCTAAACTGGCTGCCCCTTCTCTGGCCTTCAGAGTCGGTCTCCTGGCTCTCTGCTCCGTCTGCCTTCCCTTCAGATTCTCTGACCACCTCTCCTCTTCAGGTCTTACTCTTCCTTATTTTATCTCTTGTTCTCTTCTCTCTTGACTCCATGGCTGTCCCAGAGATGCTCCCCAAGCCTGTGGCCCCTGTGTTGGGGAGACCCAAGCCTACCTCTGTAGCCCACAGCGGAGTGTTGACCTCTCCCTAACCAGCCTCGTTCCAAGCCAGACTGTCCAGAGGGGAACTCAGCATCAAACCCATATCTTTGTCCTTCCTGTGTGGTCCCCAATGTGATTCTCCAGACTGCTCAGTCACACACCAAGCTCCCCCTGCCTCCCACCTCTCCCCCTTGCCCCCAGGACTCCCCAGGATTGTGCATTGCCTGCATAATCAGAAGAAACAACCAGAAGTCATTTATAAAGGAAAGGAAGAAAGATCCCAGGCTTTCTGGGGAAGGAGAGAGGGCTGGTTAAAGCCAAGACCAAGGAACAGCCCAGCTTCATTGGAAAACCACACTGGCGCAGCCATGAGAGGCCTCAGGATTGGCAAACAGCAGCTCCCTGCTCAAAGGAATTTTCTGGAAACCAGGAAGGCCATTCTTCCTAACCACAGGTTGGTTTTTCTGGCAGAATTAGCATGAGTAGTGGCCTGGAAGTTATTTTATTTATTTATTTTTACAGCCTGAGCTCCCTCAGCATTGAGAAGCGGGGCCTGGGATTTAGGGGAGCCGATGTGGGCACCCCAGGTCTCCAGTGTGTCCTGAACAAGGAATAGGACCCACCCCACCCCCTCCTCTAAAGGCTTTCTGCTTTACAGGGACTAAGGGCAGTGGGGATACAGAGAAAGAAAGGGGAACTGGTCACTGCAGGCTAGCTCAGCGCTGGGATTTCTACCATGTGTCCCATTGGGTTCTGGAAGGGTTAGCACTTCCACTTGCTTAAGAGAAAACAGGCAGCCAGGCGCTGGTGGCTCACGCCTGTCATCCTAGCTACTCAGGAGGCTGAGATCTGAGGATTGCGGTTCAAAGCCAAGCCCGGGCAGGAGAGACTGTGAGACTCCTATCTCCAATAAACCACCAGAAAACCAGAAGTGGCGCTGTAGCTCAAGTGGTAGAGCGCTTGCCTTGAGCTGAAGAGCTGAGGGACAGCACCCAGGCCCAGAGTTCAAGCCCCACAACCGACAAAAAAAAAAAAAAAAAAAGAGAAAACAGGCTCAAGCCAGCTCTGGTGGCTCTCATCGTAATCCTAGCTGCTCAGGGGGCTGAGATCTGAGCATCACAAACCAGCCCAAGCAGGAAAGGCTATGAGACTCTCATCCCCCCAGTTAACCACCAAAAAAACAAAAGTAGAGCTGAGGCTCGGGGCAGGGGGGGGGGAGGGGGGGGTGTAGAGTGCTAGCCTTGAGTCAAGGGACAGTGCTCAGGTCCAGCCCTGAGTTCAAGCTCCAGTACTGGCACACACACACACACACACACACACACACACACACACACACACACACACACACACACACACACACACACACACACACACACACACACACACACGGGAACCGGCTCAGGGTAGGTCAGAACTCACCCTTTGGAATGCCCCCTCTGGAATGCCCTGGACCGCAGTGGACACTTGGAGCAGGGTTGGGGGCGGGGTGGGGAGAAGCAGGGTGGGGACCTGGTGTCACCTGTACAGTTCAGTCCCCTCTGTGCCAGGCCCAGGCCGACTTGGTCCTGGCCTCTGCTCAGGCATTCTGGGCACTTCCTCTAGAGTCCTTCTAGCACAACCCACTACCTTTGATCTCTTTCATCCTCCTGCAGAATGGTTATGGCTGGGGCTGGGTGTGGACTGACCAATCAAGTGAGGGCTTTCAGAGGCAATCAGGTGAGGCTGACTGCCCAATCAGGGGAGGGCTTTAGAGGCCCAATTCTATTTTGAAGTCTGTTTACTCTACAGAAATCAATCTCTCTGCTGCCTGGAGGGAAAGGATAGCATATTAAACAAAACACGGTGCTGGATTCCACACTCAACCTGGGCAGCGGGCTCTCCAGGTATAAACTCTGGGATGCCGGGCTCACTCAGGCCTGGCGGGGCCTTCTTTTCTGTCAAGTGGACACACCACTCATTAGATCTTACTAGCAGATGCACCTGTCTTCCTGCCTGCCCCCACCCTGTGGACTACTGTAGCCTTGATGGTGGACTACAAGTTTGTGGGATGGAGCGGGAGGTGCGGTGGACATTGGTTATGCAGTAGGAGTCAGTCTCACTCATTCTTTTTGGGGAAAGGGTGGTACTGGATTTTGATCTCAGTGCTAGGCAGGCACTCTGTCACTTGAGCTACCCCTAGACCTTTTTAACTTTAGTTATTTAAAAAAATAGGGTCTTGCATTTTGCCTGGGGCTGGCCTTGGGTTGGAGATGGTCCTACCTGTGTCTCAGGGTAGCAGGGACCAGTTGTGTACCACCACATGGGATTTGTTGGTTGAGATGGGGTCTCACTAACTGACTGGGCTGACTCAAAGCATGAGCCCCCCAATCGCTACCTCCCATGTAGATGCGTGCCACACTTGGGCCATTCCTCCACCCCTTCTGGGGAATTACGGGGGGTTGAACTCAGAGCCTCGGGCTTGCTAGACAACCTTGCTACCAGCCCTTTTTTGTTTGGTAGGACAGAAGTCTGGAGATGGGGGAAAAAACACATAGGCCTTCCTGAGCTCACCCATAGTCGAGAGCCTGAGCAAGGATTCAAGATAGACATCATGTTGGCCTCAAGGTCCCAAGTAATATCATCTAGGTTCGAGTGTAGAGGCCCACACCTGTAATCCCAGAATGTGTGGGAAGCGGAGTCAGGATCATGAGTTTGAGGGCTAACAGGGCTATGTAGAGCGACCCTGTCTCCTAGTGTGGGAACTTGCCTGTCTAGGAGAGAGCCAGGCCTGGAATCTGTGTTCATGCTGCAGAACTCTGCAAAGCACTCGCTCCAGCTTTATAAGCTTCTGTGAAGTGGAGATCTTCACCTGGAACTTGAGAAGAAAGGGTGGATCTCCTCATGTTGGAAATGCGAGACAGGAAGAGGGCACATGGGACCCCACTGGGCTGCCAGGGGCAGCATGGGGTGGGCTGCAGGCAGTGGAGGAGGAGAACTCAATAGTGCGCTATGCCAGAGAGCCACCTCCCCCCCCACACCCCCGTCCTTGCTTCCCAGGTGTGTGTGTGGCGGGGGGTCAGCAACCAATCCCCAGGCCCTGACCTCCCTCTCCAAACCCCGAAGCATGGGCTGAGCTAGGCAGGGATCTGGCACCTGTGCTGGGCGGGGGGGGGGGGGGGGGGACGTGCGGGGAGGGGGAAGATACATGAGGGAGGGGAGGAATGTTGGGGGGGAATGCAAAGGCAGCATGTCCAGGCCCAGCGCCATCTCTTCCACCCCAATGGCCTTGGAGAGCTGGGGTCTCCAGCGTGACAGGCTGCCTTGCACATTTCCATCATTCCAAAGCCTTCCCCCAGCTCCTTTCTCTGGAAACCATGGTTCCTGCCAATCTTGTTGGTTATTTAAGTGTTTATTTGTTTATTTATTTATCTCTCCCCTCTCGGGTGGGGCCCCTCCTGATTACTCTCGCTGGCCTCTGTGTAAGTGAGGACCAGATGACAGAGAGACCATCCCAGTGCTAACCACACATCAGTATTTGGGCCCCGGGGGGGCGGGGCCAGGCCCGCATACCCCATGTCCCAATGTGGCAGCCTGGCACCCTGGCCAGCCTCCAGCCCGCTTCGGGTGGACGTCCAAGGGGGCGCTGACCACTTTGGGGGTGGGGCATGCAAGCGCTGGTGGCCCTTCTCCTCTAGCCGGCCGTGCTAGGGAGGTGGGCTGAGGTGTGGCAGGACTTGCCGATGTCAGTGTGGTGACCCCTGGCCTTCCTGAACTTGAGGTCTGTGGCCCTGGGCCATGAAGTCCACATGGGTCCTGGGAGGGCCACAGGACCCTGAGGACAGGCCTGGCCCTGGGCTGGCTGTCTGGGGGTCTGAATGAAAATGGATGGCTATGGATAGCCTGAACCTCATCCACCCAACAGGGGTGGTGGGCGTAGGATGCAGACGCTGGACTCTAGCTAGCTCGGGCTCTCAGTTCACTGGGGGTTGAAGGAGGGACGCTCCATCTCCTGTCCCACGACATGACCCAGGAGTTCAGACAGTGTGGATCTCCCTGTTACCCTGCAGGTTGAAAGCATTCTATCCACGGGCTGAGAAGAGAGCCAAGGTCATCTCCAGCACCTGGATGGACAAATACCAGTGCCTCCCCTGTGTTGGCCTCTGGATTGGCATTGTTTAGAATGCAGGTCTGATCATTGTGTGTCCTGCAAGGCCAGAAGGCCGCAGAGCACTGCTGAGGAGAGCTGGCCCCAAGAGCGGGGCCACTGTGCCCCGCGGGGCAGCATGGGTAAGGCCCCTGGGGAAGCCCCAGGCTCCAAGGCGCAGGGCTGGGGCAGGCCTGGGTGGGAGTCTTTGTGGTAGATTCCGAGGGAGGGAAGGAGAGAGACAGACAGGGAAAGCAGGCTGAGGTGTGGCTAGCCTAACTTCCGTGGAGATCCATGGGGGCATCCAAGGTGCTGGCCAGGGCCTTCCCAGGATGACTGAAGCTGGTGGACAGTGGCCAGTGGCTTGGGCAGGGTGACAGGGGTGGTGACAGGAGGCATTGGGGGGGTGGGCGCTGGATGGTTGGTTTGCGTATGAAAGGCACTGTAGGAACTAGCCAAGACAACTAGTTGACACCAGAATCTAGAACATAAGACAACAGTTAATAGAGACACACAATGAATTGTGTGCCAGGTGTAATTGTTGTGTGTCTGCCAGCCCTGGGGCTTGAACTTAACCACCTGGGCACTGTCCTTGAGCTTTTTTTGTTTTGTTTTGTTTTTTGGTCCAGTTGTGGGGCCTGAACTCTGAGCCTGGATGCTGTCCTTCAGCTCTTCAGCTCAAGGCTAGCGCTCTACCACTTGAGCCACAGCGCCACTTCTGGCTTTTTTCTTTTTGCTTATGTGGTACTGAGGAATCGAACCCAGGGCCTCATGCATGCAAGGCAAGTGCTCTACCACTGAGCCACCTTCCCAGCCCCTCCTTGAGCTTTTTTTGCCCAAGGCTGGTATTCTACCACTTGAGCCACAACTGTACTTCTGACTTTTTGGTGGTTAACTGGAGATGAGTCTCATGGGACTTTCCTGCTTGGCTTTGAACTGTGATCTTCAGATCTCAGCCTTTTGAGTAATTAGGATTACAGGCTTGAGCACTTTTTAATTATTACTAAAGGCTCTGAATGTGGCTTGGTGGTAGAGTGCTTGCCTAGCACACGTGATTCCTCAGCACCACATAAACAGAAAAAGCTAGAAGTGGTGATGTGGCTCAAATGGTAGAGTGCTAGCCTTGAGCAAAAGAAGCTCAGGGACAGCGTCCAGGCCCCCAGGACTGGAAAAACATTAAAAAATTATAACTTCTCTTTTAGTTTTGGCTATGGAAAAGACCTGATGTCTCCCGCGTTTCCCAGCCACGATGGCCCGGGATGGGCACTGTGTGCTGATGCATCTTCCATTTTCTTGTGGGTCACACAGGAGTGAGGGGGGTTCCAATGTCCGACATCCCCTGAGCTTTCCTGGCATGGATTGGGGTCACGGAAGGGGCCGGCGAGGGTGAGCAGGAGGATGGCCTCCGATACTGTGCTCATCCTCGGCCATCTGAGGCCACGCAGCTCTGGGGCCTCCAGGCTGATGCGCTGCCTGGCTGGCCTGGAGGAGCTTGGCCCAGTACCCAGAGGCCTCTGCGGAAGTGACGGTGCAGCCACGCCCCACCAAGCAGTGCTGGCTTCAGCCTTGGCCGGGGGCCCTGTGTGTGGCCTGACCATCCTCCCCAGCATCCCCCAGCCCCATGCTAGTTTCACGCCCTCTCTGGCAACCTCCTGCTTCTCCTCCCACGAGCTGGAGACAAGAGGCCAGGAGCCAGCCCACCACCGCAGTGCAAAGATGGCAGGAAGTGTGCTGGCGGCTTGGGGGGCTGGCAGAGGCCTTGGGGGAGGAAGAGGCCTTTGACACTTCACCTCCTCCATTTGGAGACAAGTAAGACGAGAAGTAGTCCCCTGGCAAACGGTGGCGGGCGAGATCAAAAGCTGGAACACCTCAGCTCTCTGAGAATCTTTCTGCCACTTTCTGTGTGTGTCCCCGGGCAGGTTGCTTCCCCTCTCTGGGCTCCTGGGTAAACAGAGACAGAGAGGGGCATAGAAGACTAGTGAGGGCTCCCCTGGTCCTCGGTGGGGGCAGGCAGCCTGTGTTCTTGGGCTGGAGAGGGCGGGGGATGAGGACACCCAGAAGGAAATGCACATGCGGAGCTCTGAACGCAGGACTGAACGGCGGAGAGCAGCCCAGTGGGGCTGGACGTCAGCGAGGTGGGCGTGGAGAAGACAAAGACTCCAAGTGGCTGAGCTGGAGCCTTGAGCTCCTGCCACGGTGCCTGGGGATGGCTGAGCTCCAGCCCGGAGAGTGGGAGCTGGCCCCGGGCCGGTGTCATGGCGCAGACAGAGTTTGCTCTAAATAGAATCGCATTGTCCTCTAGTTAGTACGATATAAATAAAAGCGGCAGTCATAGTCTCATTATGAATAACCTGGGCACCAGGCTCTTCACTTTATATGCCACCCCTGCCACCCCTTGTCTCTCCACGACCCCCCAGCAAGGTGGGACTGGATCCTCTTCATTCTCTGCCCTGCACACGCGGAGCACAGAGAGCGGGGAACCTGCCTGGAGCCACGCAGCGAATCATTTGCAGCTCGGGTTTGGAGCCCAGGCCTGGCGGAGGCGCGGGCGCCGCGCAGACTCGCGCAGTAATAACAGTGAGCCGTCGGAGGAACCGACCCCGCCACAGCTCTGCTCTGGGTCGCAGTCCTTGGCCGAGGCCGAGCAGGCCAGCCACGTTGATCCCAAGAGCGGCGTCTTGCCCAGTTTCCTTGCCTTGAAAAAGGAGAACTCACTCTATCCCTGGCTGTTCCCTGGCCCGCATCTGCCCAGGCGCGGCTGGCACAGCCCACGGCCGGTCAGAGACGGACGGGGGTCCTGGCTTCGCGTCACTACAGCGGGAGTTCTGGTTAGAGCATCCGCACGTGGGTGGCCATTTGCCTTGGTAGTCTTCTTCTCTTTCTAAGAGAAAGTGATGCAGGGGAGCTTGGAGGGATGGGGGGGGTGGCAGAGCCCTGACTCTCACCACCAACTCCCCCACCCCCGCCTCGGCCCCCAGGAAAAGCCAAGCGTGGCTATAATCCCAGCATTCAAGAGACAGAGGCACAAGAATGGAGGGCTGTGGGTCAGCTTGGGCTATGTAGGGAGGCTTGTCTCAAAACACCACCCCCACCACAAGAGCCCAGGATCCTCTCCTCTGAAACCTCAGATCTGAGGAAGAGGACATCAGGGGAACCGAGGCAGGTGAATGTCTATGCAAATCCTTGAGCTGTCTGCCACTGCCCTTGTCCTGAGGGACAAGGGTCCTGGGGCGGGTGGGGAGGTGGTCTGCTCTACCTGGGGCTGGGGGGGGGAGGGGAGAGAGGCTGGGCTCCTTTGGTTCAAATCCACCACACAGGACCCTATGGCTCAACAGAGAGAACTCAGGCCCCAATACCTTTTCTTTTCTTTCTTTCTTTCTTTCTCTTTTTCTCTTTTTGTCAGTGGTGTGGCTTGAGCTCAGGGTGGGGTGCTGTCCCTGGGCTCTTTCGCTCAAGGTGAGCACGCTGCCACTGTGAGCCACAGCGCCTCTTCCGGTTTTCCCGTGGTTTCATTGGAGAGAAGAGTCTCACGGACTTTGCTGCCCAGGCTGGCTTTGAAGCATGATCCTCAGATCTCAGCCTCCTGAGTAGCTGGGATTGCAGGCGTGAGCCATGGCGCCTGGCCGGACACTTTTTCTCTTCTGTGACATGATGAATGACCTCTGATGCTGGCCCATCTGTGTTCCCCAGAGGAAACCTGCCGGCCAGTTCTTTGCTTATGAAGAGAGGTTTGGGGGGGGAGGGGGGGGGTTCCTGCTACCCGAGGACCTGGGCCTTCAGCTGTGAAAAGGATCTGATTTTCAAAATCAGGAGTGAACACGGACATTTCTGAGACGGGTTTTCACGCAGAACAACAGCTGCATGGACAGCACGGAGCTGACGTGCGGTTGGGGGGGGAGGCGTGGGTGACGGCGTGGGCTCCAGGCAGGCGGGGGATGGGGGAGGGTCCTGACTGACTCGTGCACGGAAACTCCGTGTGCATGCGTGTGTTCGTGTGCACCTGGGCACGCACACACACGTGTGTTCGTCTGTGTGTGTGCACACGCGTGCATACCTGTGCACATGGGGTAGCTTTTTGTGTCCTTGCCAAGGTGGGAGTGTGAAGCTGGGCGAGGCTCAAGGCTGCGCAGCCGTGTTCTGGCAGAACAAAGCACATAGGATCCGTGGGAGCCCAAAAAACAAATAAATAAATCAAACGGCCCAGGCTATAAATAGCTGCAGGCTCAGCAGCCCGGCCGCCCGCTCTTTCTGGGGGGAAAGGCAGCCCAGGGCTGGCTCTGCGGCCTCAGGGTCCTCCTCAGCCTGGGCCCGGGGAGGGGGAGGCCCCCTGGGAACCACCCCCCAAGGCCAGGGCCACAGCCCAGGTCCTTCTCCATGCAGCCCTTCCCCAGCTGCTGCTGCTGGCCCAGCCGCCTGGCTTCACACGGTCCTCTCCCCTTGCCCAGGGCGCTTCTCTAGGTGCCTCAGCCCTTCTCTTTAAGGCTGCAGGGGCTGCCTGTCCTCCCTCCCTCCCACCTCCCTCCCTCCTTCCCTCTCTCCTCCCCTGCTGACCTCTGTTTTTCTTTCCCTCCTTTTTTTCTGTTTCCATCCATCAATCCTTGCTTTCTCTCCCCTCCTCTCTTCTCCCCTTCCTTTCCCTCCCTCTCCTCATTCTCTCCTCTTCCCTCCCCTTCCCTCCCCCTTCCTCCTCTCCCTTTCCTCTCCTCCCTTCTTCTCTCCTTCCTTCCCTTTCTCCTCTCTTCCTCCTCTCCTCTTCCCTCCCACTTCCCCTTCTTCCTTCCCCTCCAGTCCCCCCCTCTTTCCCTTCCCCTTCTATCCACAGGCCCATCATGAATGACCAAGGACTCTGCTGCCCACTGGCATGCCTAGTGCCCGTGGGTGTGCCCAGCTCTGCATGCCCCTCAGCGCGGGCTGCAGGCCCAGGGCACGGCAGTCAGAGGTGCGTGGCTTCCGCAGGGGGGCACAGGTAACTGGGGGCTGGTGGGGAGGGCCGCGGCCTGGGGCCATGTTCCCGGGGGATGGGGAAGGGGCCGAGGATTTGTGACCATGTCCAGGTGTGTGGAAGCAGACATCCCTGGAGCCCAGGATGGCGGGCTGTGGTGGGGGTCATAGGGATGCTCAGCCCTTATTGAGACCTGCTGTAGACCTCGCCATGCCAACCACTCTAGCTAGAATCTTCCTTCCGTGCCATTCTCCGGATGATCTGGCTCCGCGGGAGAGGAAATGCAGATTCCATGGTGCGGGAGCTCTTGCCCTGCTCTGCAGGCAGCTGGGGCAGTGGGGGTGCTGTCTCAAGCCCGGCCGATGAGGACCTGGCCAGCCCTTCCTTCTTCTGAGAGGAGGGCCACTTTTCTGCTGGTTTTAGGAGTCAGCCAATTCCTAACCACCCCTCATGCTGACGTGGGGAAAGCCACGCACGGCACCCCTCGCTGGTCACGGGTCCCGCCACCTGAAACCACACGGTGGCCGGCCAGAGCCGGCATCTCTCACGGAGAAAACTCACCATGGAGCCGGCTTATCCCAGGAATGGAGAAGTGGGGTCACCATTGATATTCTGCCCGAGTAACTCACCGCGCTCACACAATCCAGGCGAAGAGCCACGTTCGCGAGTCCGAGGCCGCTCGTAATCTCCCCTCACCACCGGCTAGGTTTAGGTGCCCAGAATATATAAAGAACGTCTCCAGTGTCCGCTGGAGAAAGACAGATGACAAGCATAAAAGGAGGTGTTGAACCTCATGAATCATGATGGAAATGCAATCTGAAATCACTGCCTTCTCTAAACACAGGAAAGAGGGAAAGAGCAGCGGGGGGACGGGGGGGGGGGGAAGGGGAGGGGGACAGAGCCCATCGTCCCTGGGGCTGGGGGCAGGGCGGGGCCTGCAGCTTCTTGCACAGATGCTGGGAGTGTGGTTTGGTGCCCAACCTTGAATATTGGAACTGTCCACTAAGACTGCACAGATCGGTGTCTAGTCTTTTTGTTGTTGTTGTTGTCAGTTGTGGGGCTTGAACTCATAGCCTGGGCGCTGTCCCTGAGCTTCAAGGCTAGTGTTCTACCACTTTGAGCCACACCTCTACTTCCAGTTTTCTGGTGGTTCGTTGTACATAAGAGTCTCATGGACTTTCCTGCCAAGATTGGCTCTGAATCATGTTCCTCAGATCTCAGCCTCCCAAGTAGCGCAGATGACAGGTGTGAGCCACGGGTGCCCAGCAGGTATCTAGTCTTTAGCCAGCATTTGCCCAAAGGAAGCATGCACCAGGGGTCAGAAGCAGACTGCTCATGACAGGGCCGGGGCCTGCCAGTGGAGAAATGGTGGGGAGGGACAAGGGGTTTGACCACAAACTACCGCAAAGAGAATGAATGAACAATAGCTCCCACACCAGCACTGTGCATCTCACAGGTAATGCTAGGCCAGAGAAGCCAGACACAAGAGCGTGCATGTCGTACAATTCCATTGATCTGAAGATAGAAGAAAGAAAAAGAAGTGCAATTAGCCTCTGGTGTCTTTGGGGAACAGGCCATGCCGGCTTCTGGGTCTATTGCTGATTGCACGGACAGGCTCACTCCGGAAATCCCTGGAGTTGCACACATACCGTAAGACTTTGCTTTATTCATACGAAACTTCAAAGAAGAGTTGGAAGATAGTTAACTGAGAACTGAGGATCATGGGTCAAAGCCAGGCTGGGCAGGAAAGTCTGTGAGACTCTTTTTTTTTTTTTTTTTTGGGTCCAGTCGTGGGGCCTGAACTCTGGGCCTGGGCGCTATCCCTCAGCTCTTCAGCTCAAGGCTAGCGCTCTACCACTTGAGCCAGAGTACCACTTCCGGCTTTTTTCTTTTTGCTTATGTGGTGCTGAGGAATTAAACCCAGGGCCTCAGGCATGCAAGGCAAGCGCTCTACCACTGAGCCACCTTCCCAGCCCCATCTGTGAGACTCTTATCTCCAATGAACCAGCAAAAAGCTGGAAGTGGAGCTGTGGCTCAAGTGGGAGAGAGCACCAGACTTGAGCAAAAGAGCTCAGGGACAAACACCCAGGCTCTGAGTTCAAGTTTACTGAGGAGAGGACTCTGTTAGGGTCTTGGCAGCTTGGGGAGCCTGACCTGGGAGAGGTTCTGGAGAGATGTCCCAGGAGCTGGCAGCCAGCCACACAGCTACACAGAGTTTGGGGAAGGCTGGGTCTGGGACTCACTCAGGGATGGGGGCAGGACTTGGTCCCAAGGTACGGATCAGCCATGTGACCTGAAACACAGGCTTTGCATTTGTTGCTGTGCTTTTTTGTTGTTGTTGTTGAAATTGTAATAAAATTCACACCTCAAAATTAACCATTGTCGGTGTGAAATGCAGTGGCATTTGGTGTCATGAAACTACCAGCTCTGTCTGGTTCTGAAACATGTTTAGCACTCCGAAAGGAAACCCACCCCAACACCCATTACTCCCCAGTCCCCCTCCTCCCAGCCCTGGTTCACCAATCTTCACACATTTATCCACCCAAAGGTGTGTTTAAAAATGCAGTCTTGGGGTGCTGGGAAGGTAGCTCAGTGGTAGAGTGCTTGCCTTGCATGCATGAGGCCCTGGGTTGCATTCCTCAGCACCACATAAACAGAAAAAGCTGGAAGTGGTGCTGTGGTTCAAGTGGTAGAGTGCTAGCCTTGAGCTGAAGAGCTGAGAGACAGTGCCCAGGCCGCCCAGAGTTCAGGCCCCACAACCGACAATAAATAAATAAATAAATAAATAATGCAATCTTTAGCCAAGCACTGGTAGCTCACACCTGCTAATTACTCAGGGGACTGAGATCTGAGGGTCACAGTTCAAAGCCAGCCTGGGCAGGAAAGTCCAGGAGACTCTTATTTCCAATTAACCACTAGAAAACTGGAAGTAGAGCTGTGGCTCAAGTGGTAGAATGCCAGCCTTGAGCAGAAAAGCTCAGGGACAGCACCCTGGCCCTGAGTTCAAGTCCCAGAGCTGAAAAAAAAAAATGCGGTCTTATTGGAATAGAGTTTGGCTTTCTTCTCTACGCAGCCATGTCTTCAAGGCTATCCGTGCTGTGTCCTAGTGAAAGTGAGGATTTCATTACTTTTTACGGCTGAATAATACTCCATTGTATGTATTTACTACAAGTTTTTAATCCATTCGTTGTTTGAGGAGGTGGGGTTGATTTTTATCTCTTGGTAGCTGTGGGCAGTGCTGCTTTCAAAGTATGTGCACAGGTGTGTGTTTGAGAGCATGTTTTCAATCCTTTTGGGTCTATTCCTAGGAGTGAAAACCTGAGTGAGGTGCTAATTTTGTGATTAACTTTTTGAGAAATGACCAAGGTATTTTCCACAGCTGCTGAAGCATTTTACATCTCTCCCAGCTGTGTGGAAGTGCCCCGTTCCTCCACACACGCACCCGTCCTCATTTTGTACTTAAAAACAAACAAATCCCAATAACGTGTCAGCCAGGTGCCGGTGGCTCACACCTGTTAATCATAGCTACTCAGGAGGCTGTGATCTGAGGATTGTGGTTTGAAGCAGGTGTGGGCAGACAGATCCTGGAGATTCTTATCTTCAATTAACCAACAAAAAGCTGGAAGTAAAGGCATGGGTTAAACAGTAGAATGCCAGCTGTGAGCAATAAAAGGCGAGTGAGAGCTAGCGGCCATGAGTTCAAGCCCTAGTACCAGCACAAAAAAATAAAATAAATGAATAAATAAGAATCCAATAGCCAGCCAAAAGGAGGAAGAGTAATGGTTTGCTGGCCTCAAACTGCGATCCTCCTGATTCGGAACATGGGTGTCCGCCATTCCGTCATTGTGGTGCTTTCCTTGGGAGGCAAATCACACCCTAACCACACCCTAACCATACCCTCATCTGAAGTGTGAGTGCTGACCAGGCTCACAGGGCAAGCAGAAGGCAGCCTCTAACTAGGAGAGTCAAGAAACAGGGGCCCCCATGGGGCTGGGAAGGTAGCTCAGTGGTAGAGCGCTTGCCTTGCATGCCTGAGGCCCTGGGTTCGATTCCTCAGCACCACATAAGCAAAAAGAAACAAGCCGTAAGTGGAGCTGTGGCTCAAGTGGTAGAGCGCTAGCTTTGAACTGAAGAGCTGAGGGACAGCGCCCAGGCCCAGAGTTCAGGCCCCACGACCGGACCCCCCCAAAAAAAATAAGAAACAGGGGCCCGAGGCCCAACAGGCCACCAGTCAGCAACTGTGTGGAGTTGGAGGCAGGTCCTGACCCAGCCAAGCCTCCGCTCAGCCCGCAGCCCTGCCCTTGGTTGTGGCTTTCAGCTGAGACCCAGAAGCGGGAGACCAGCCGCACCAGGACTCCTAAAAGGACAGAAAGGAGAAAGGTACACTGTTGTGGTTTTTTTTTTGTTGTTGTTGTTTTGCCGATCCAGGGGCTTGAACTCAGGGCCTGGGCACTGTCCTTGAGCTCTTTTGCTCAAGACTAGCACTCTACCACTTGAGCCACAGCCTTTTCTGTGTATGTGGTACTGAGGAATTGAACCGAGGGCTTCATGCATGCTAGGCGAGCACTCTACCACTGAGCCACCTTCCCAGCCCCTTGTTTGGTTTTTGTTTTTGTTTTTTTCATTCAAGACTTGCTTTTTTTTCTTTTACAATTTATGCTGGGGCTGGGGCTTGACGTCAATCAAGGTCTCTCACTCATGTTTGGCTTTTTCTGCTCCCAATTGGCCCTCTACCACTTGAACCAAGTCTCCACTCCCAGCTTTTTGCTGGTTAATTGGAGGTAAGAGGCTCTTGGATTTGTCTGCCCAGGGCTAACTTTGAACCATAATCCTCAGATCTCAGCCTCTTGAGTAGCTAGGATTACAAGTGAGCGACCACTGCCTGGCTAGAAAGGTATTGGGTTTGTTTATTTTGTTTTGACTTTTTTGGTACCAGTCCTGCTAACTCAGGGCCTGGGCACTGTCCCTGAGCTGCTTTTGCTCAAGGCTAGCACTCTACTACTTGAGCTGCAGGTCCATTTCTGGCTTTTTTTTTCTGGTGGTTAATTGGAGATCAGAGTCTCACAGACTTTGCTGCCCAGGCTGACTTTGAACCACAATCCTCACATCTCAGCCTCCTGAGTAGCCACCGGCACCCAGCTGGAAAGGTATTGTTTTCAGCTGCACAGTTTGTGGGAATTCAGGTACAGGACTATTGATAACCAATGCAATGTTGTAATGAGATGCCTGCACCGGCCGGGAGCTGGGTCTGGCTCAGTTCCTGACCTGCAGGTTCTATGGCAGGTTGTAGTCTTCTCTCCTGAACAGCGCTCCGTTCTGCTTCTTACATAAACAGAGACTCGATGCAGGCTGCAGGCCGCCTGTCTGTCTGGTGATACAGCGTCTGGGCGCTGGTGTTTGTCTCAGGTGAGCTGTGGTCCAGCAGCTCTGGGGCCAAGATCCGGGGCTTACAGCAACTGCCTCCTACGGGCGTGACGTGGGGCCAAGCTACCCGGGCTGGGGGCACCCCATCAATAACCCATGGCAGCCACCCACGCACAGGCCGGGGCGGGTGGAATGAGCTCTTGCGGGAAGCTCAGGTAGGGGACTTGGCTCGTGGCGCGGTGGGGCTTGGCCAGGGCTTTCGTTTGGGTCCGAAGTCTCTGGGCACCTGCTGGTCTGAGGGTGTGGCTACCCACACCCGGCCCTCCTCCTTTCTCACCGCCAGCAGCGCTGGGTGTGCAGAGTCTAAGAGGCCGGCTGGGGCTCACAGTGGGCTGGGCCCGGGCAGGCGGAGGACATTGTAAGAGTCCATGGCTGGTTGCAGTCTGAAGGCAGAGGGTGGAGGGGAGAGGACAGCAGGGGGGCTCCAGGCAGGGCCTTGACCAGGACTTCAAAGGTCATCACCCTCGCAGCAAGTCAGGTTAAAAAAAAAAACCAACAAAGTTGAAAGCCAGGCGCCAGCAGCCCACACCTGTCATCCCAGATACTCAGGAGGCTGAGGTCTGAGGATCACGGTTCAAAGCCAGCCCAGGCAGGAAAGTCTGTGAGACTCTTATCTCCAATAAACCACCAGAAAACCAGAAGTGGCACTGTGGCTCAAGTGGTAGAGCGCTTGCCTTGAGCCGAAGAGCTCAGAGATTGGCTCAGAGACCTAGGCACAGAGTTCAAGCCCCATGCCTGATAAAAAAGAAAAAAAAAATTATTGACCAGGAATTATTAAATTGCAGCACTGGGGTTTAGAACCCAGGGCCTTGGGCACATGGGAGCTGATGTCAACGATTGAACCCAGCTTTGCAGATTTGCTAAGCAGCCGGTGCGCTTTTCTGCTCCAGAGTTGAAGCCCTTGAGGCCATTCAGAAGCTCAAAGACTCCACGGAGCAATTAGATGCTTGGCCCAGTAGTTGAGGGATGGGAGGGGCAGCTCTGGGAGGGGTCTCTGGGGGATAAATGGGAGGACGGGCACTGTGTGCTCCCTAGGCAAAGCCTGCTCTGAAGGCAGACACGGGGACACCTGCAGAGTCTGGATGGGAGATGGGAGACGGGGGCGGGGCTGGCACCCAGGTGGGAGGCGGGGAGGCCATGCGTGAGGCCCCTCACCCCAGACCCCAGATGGGACCTGCCAGGTGTGGCAGAGGGCACAGGAGAGGGGGGACAAGCGAAGGGCTCTTCCTCGGATGGGGCTGGAGGCCACTGGGCCTCCTGTTTGCCTGTTTGGTGTTGGACGTGGCCTGTAGGTTCCTTTGGGGCCCCAGGGGTGCAAAGCACTGGCTGGCCGGGCAGCCACTGTGGCAATCTGGTTGTCTTGGAAGCCAGCAAGGGAAGATAAGAAATGGCCAAACCGAAGCCCAGACAGCCAGGGCTCTCATGAGCCTTGGAGAGTTTGACGAATGAATGAATGAATGAATGAATGAAGAGACTTCCTAAGGTCTGAGATCTAGTCAATGCTTGAATGGAGACCGGCAATGAGCCTCCTGCTTCCCACAGGCCATCTCTCTTTCCTAAGGTCCTCCCTGGTCCCAGGCAGGACACCCTGCTCATAGTGACCATCACAAACAACACCAGACATCCAGGCCTAATTCCCTCCCAGCCAGCCAGAGCCCAGGGGCCCTGGGTTAGGGTAACGGGCAGGGCAGGTATCTACCCGCCCTGCTTGTCCCGGAGGAGGAGCGCTAGGGAAGGTTTTCATCACCTCCGATGATCTCACATCCACACAGACTCCTACTAGGTAATCTCTGCATTACTGCATTTACACTAATTAGCAACCGTCTATCCATGGGGCCTTGGGGAGAGCCTGTCCCGGGTCAGCCCACAGGAGAGCGACTCACAGCAGAGGGAGCGGCCTGCCCCTCCCCTCAGCCTGTCAGCCCGAACACAGGTTCCCACACAGCCTGCCGAGGCTGCCTGAGATTCTCTGGGGGTGGGGGGAGAATGGAGCCCCTCCGGAAGCCCACGTGGGGAGCGCTTGGCCCACTCTGTATGTTTTCTTAAAAATGGTGTGTGTGTCTCGCGGGGTGCTGGTGGCTCACCCCTATGATCCTAGCTACTTACAGGAAAAATCTGAAAGACACTTATCTCCAACTGTCCAAAAGCCAGAAGCAGAGGTGTGGCTGGAGGGGTAGAGTGCCAGCCTTGAGAAAGAAAGAAAGAAAGAAAAAAAGCAGCAGCCAAGCTTGCGCTTGAGGCGGCTTTGAGTTCAAGCCCCAGCAGCAGCACTAAATAGAGAAATAAAATAAATGAATAAATAAAAACTGCACGTCTGCAGAGCTCTCGGGGAGCCCCGGGGACAGGCGCGTGAGGGGGCTGGGTCTCTAGATCCCTCCCCCCACCCCTGGTTTTCTCCCTCATCCTGAGGCCTTGGGCTCTGCCTGGGGGTATGGTGGGAGTGGAGCATCAGGATGGGGAGCTGGGACCGTGCAGAGGGGTGGGACTTGTGGCCGCCGCTTGTCTGTGGCTTTTTTGCAACAGTCCCCCCAAAAAAATTCCTCACCAGGCAGCGGTGGCTCACACCTGTCATCCTAGCTACTCAGGAGGCTTAGATCTGAGGATCGGGGTTCAAAGCCCATCCAGGCAGGAATGTCCATGAGACTCTTATTCCAATTCACCACCAGAAAACCGGAAGTGGTGCTGTGGCTCAAGTGGTAGAGCGCTTGCCTTGAGCTGAAGAGCTGAGGGACAGCGCCCAGGCCCAGAGTTCAAGTCCCACAACCAACCAACCAACAACAAAACAAAACAAAAAACCCACAACAAAGTCTTCTGGGGACTTCACTACTGAAAGGACAATCTGCAGATCATTTCTATATTCACTGATGTTGGCTGCCACCATTTTCGTGACTGTCAGGTGGAGAACCAGGGCCTGTTCGTTTGCAGACTGGCTAAGGTGAAGTCTAGCTCTGCTTCTTCAGCTCAAGGTGAGTGCTCTACCGCTTGAGCCACGGCACCACTTCTGGCTTTTTCTGGGTAGTTTATTGGAGAGGAGAGTCTCATAGACTTTCCTGCCCAGGCTGGCTTTGAACCATGATCCTTAGATCTCAGCCTCCTGAGTAGCTAGGATGACAGGTGTGAGCCACCGGCGCCCAGCCTGGTACCCACCTTTCTCAGGACTGTGTTATGGTTTCAAAAAGAAAGCTTGGGCAGATACTGTGGCTCTCGCCCATGATCCCAGCCACTTAGAAGGATGGTTGGCAGCCAACTTCCGGCAAAAAGTGAGTGCGAGCTCCATTTCAGTCAGTCAGTCAGTCAGTGCGGCGGCGAGCACCTGTCACTGTGCCGCAGGCTGTAGGTGGGAGAGTTGCGATTTGAGACCCCCATCTCAAAAATAAAGTGGAAATGGCTGGGGGTGTGGCTCAAGTGGTAGAACACCTGCCTAGCCAACACAAGGCCCTGAGTTCAAACCTAAGTACTAACAAAGGCTGTGGTTGGAGAGTAGACAGGTCACGATGAAAACCTCCCACCCACACCTCCTCAAAACCACCCAGGCCTTGGTTTTGGCATCTTCTCTTCCCTTCTCTGGAGGTGTTGGGTGGTGACACCATCGCAGCCATCCTGGCCCAGGTGCCAGCTCCTGACCTGTCACCTGAGTTCCCTAATAGCAGACAGAAGTCCAAAGATGCCTCCTGCCAGGATGGACCAACATGGAGTCTGCAGAGATCCAGTCCTGGGGCTGGGCCAAGTCAACTAGGAACCCACAGCCATGCTCTGCCCCCAGGTCCCCAGGCACCTTCCCAAACAGGCAGGCGGGGCCCACCCCCAGAGCTCCCCCCCCACACCCCCGCCCCAGAGGCTGGGCTTCTCCCAGGCCAGGGAGGCAGGCAGGCAGGGGCGGGCTCAAGGGAGGGGCTGAGGGGAGGGGGGTGTCAGAGTTGGTTCTTTGCCTCCACACCAGGCTCGCCAGCCTGGCTCTGCCACTTCTTGCTGCTGATCCAAAAGAGGAGGGGTGTGGAGAGTCAGCGGAAGGAAGGACTTGCCCGGCCAGATCGCCAGAGTTTCATGGAGAGAATAATTCCCAAGCGGCCTGGCTGTTTTAATCTTTGCCTTTTGGCAGGAACGAACTTTTCTGTAAAAACAATGAAAAATCAGGGTGGAGTTTCCTCCAAGCCATTCAAACACCCCGGTGTGGGGTCGGGAGATATGCGGGTGGAGGGGGCAGCTCTGTGGGAGATGCCCTATGGCAGGGCTGCAAGGCGGGGGCTCTGTCAGTGGGGTACCCGCAGTGGGGCCTAGAGCACGATGCTCATTGTGTTGAAGTTATGTAAGAGGCAACTTAAAAGATGTTTTTTTGTAGCCAGGCACAGTAGCTCACACCTATAATCCTAGATACCCAGGAGGCTGAGATCTGAGGATCATGGTTCAAAGCCAGCCTGGTCAGGAAAGTCCTTGAGACTCTTGTCTCCAATAAACTACTCAGAAAAAGCTGGAAGTGGTGCTATGGCTCAAGTGGCAGGGTGCTAGCCTTGAGCAAAAAGAAGCTCAGGGACAGTGACTAGGCCCTGAGTTCAAATCCTAGGACTGGAACCTCCATTTCCCCCCAAAAGTTTTTGCTGGGTCCTGTGAATTAGCTGAAAGTCTCCCAACTTTGTGTCTGTGCTCTCTCACCTCCCTTCATGTTCTCCTTGTTTGCAGGAGGGAAGAAGACTCAGATAACTTACTTTTTTGGTTAGTTGTGGGACTTGATTTCAGGGCCTGGGTGTTGTCCCTGAGTTTCTCCAGTCCTGGGGCTTGAACTCAGGGCCTGGGCACTGTCCTTAGAGCTGCTTTTGCTCAAGGCCAGCACTTTACCACTTGAGACACAGTGCCACTTCCAGCTTTTTCTGTGTATGTGATACTGAGGAATGGAACCCAGGGCTTCGTGAGTGCTAGACAAGCGCTCTACCACTGAGCCACATTCCCAGCTCTCCCTGAGCTCTTTTGCTCAAGGCTAGCACTCTACAACTTTGAGCCACAGCGGCACTTCTAGTTCTTCAGTGGTTAATTGGAGATAAGAGTTTCATGGGGACTTTCCTGCCGGGGCTGGCTTTGAGCTGCTATCCTCAGATCTCAACCTCCTGAGTAGCTAGGATGATAGGTGTGAGCCACTGGCTAAATCCCCTTTCTCTACCCTGGACTTTGGGTCTGGGCTCTAAAACCCCTTTTTCAGGTTCTGCTTCTCAAAGGCCTAGCCTTGCTGAGTGGCCATCTGGAGCCAGGAGGCAGCCAGGTGGAGGCTCGGAGATGGAACCCGTCCCTTTGTGCTGGGGAAGGAGGCTGTCTCAGGGGACTCCCTGTGTCTGGCTGCTTGCGGGTGGTTTTCAGGGAACTGGCTTTGAGCTTACCTTTCCCATAGATTGTCGGTCCCTCTCTGGGCTTCGTGGGCCCAACTCACACGGCGTCTAAGACATCTGAGCACGGACTCCTCCCTGCCAGGCTGCATTTCTGGGTTTTCCAGCAGGGCTGAGCAGGGGTCACCGGGCGACGGCGGGGCGTGAGTGGGTTAGGGGCTGGCGGGGAGAACGCAAAGTAAAATCCATGGGATGGAAGTGCCTTTGAGAATTGGGGTTCCAGGAGCGGCGCGGAGTGGCGTACAAAACCCATCCCCAAGCAGATCGGGCCATGGCGACCCTGGCCCGGAGCATGGGAGTCAGAGTTCCGGGCCAAAGGACCCAGGGTTCCTGGGGTGGCAGAGGGTGTGCAGCCCCTGGCACAATGCTGGGTGTGTGAGTGTGTGTGTTTGTGGGGGGGTCCACCTGTATCTGACCTCTCACCTCTCGTTTCCTGAGCGTCCTGATGCTGTGTCCAACTACAGGGCCTCTCAGCATCCTCCTCTTAGTGTTCTCATTCATACAGTTCCAGGGTGATGGAAGCTTCTAGAGCGAGGCTCTCTGGGATGAGGGTGTGTTTTTCCACTCTGAGAAGAGGTGTGGGGGGGCGGGATTCAGTGACTGAAAGGTGTCGGGACAGAGGCCCAGGGCAGACTCAGCGTTCCACAGGAGAGCCGGCGGTGGCCCAGAGGGAGGCTCAGCCCTTCCCGTCTCACGCTGGTGTTGGCCGGGTGAATCCCGGCACACCCCTCCCACCTCTGGGACCCGTGAGGATCCCTGTGGGAGGAAGGAGACACCTGCAGGCTGGTACACATGCGTGTTCACATCCATGCTTGCTCGTGCACATCCGTGCATGCACGTACACGCAAAGTAGGCACACACTGGCATGCATGTGCCTCCCTGGCCCTGTATGTACCCACATTCACATACGTACACGCTCACGCACATTCATACATGTGGTCACATGCACGTACATGCACGCATGTGTGCACCTGGCATGTGTGTCCTGTTGTCCGTGGAGCTGACTTAGAGCCCTGTGTGCAGAGCAGAGGCTTCTAGAACCTGTGCGTCTCTGGGGACTTGGAAAGAAGGCCCTGCCAGCAGCCAGGAGGCCCTAGATGCCAAGTCTCCCACCAAATGCTCTTCTTTGTTTTCATTAGGGGAAGATCTCAATTAGAATAATTACAGTCACAAAATAAAAATGGCAGAAGAGAGGAAAGGGGAGTTTAGTTCAATGCAAATATATTCAGAAGGAGGTTATGAACTCGCTCCCCCCCTCTGAAATCACCCATTAACGATGACACGCTAATTACCCACCTTTTTATTGTTTCCAGGCGGGAGGGCTGGAATAGGACAGCAGGACGGGACACCTCCGTGGGGCCCCGCTTCCTGTGAACTCCTGGGGCAGAGCCAGGCCACGCCTTAACCTGCCTACAATTTACCCCAGGCACCCGCCTGCGACCTCCACAGGAGATCTAGGACTTTGGGGTGTTTGGTGTCCCCCTGGGGTGGGTGGGGTCCTCTTCCCCAGCCCGTGGGGCTCTTCACCACCACCCACAGACGCCGTTGTGTCCAGAGCTCTGAGCAGAGCTCAGAGGCAGAGAGCGGGCCTGTGGGCACACTGCCACGCGGGTGGGAGCTTAGGGTGTGGAATCTGAGCGTGAGGCTCAGGTCCGAGCTCCCTTCCTCCTGCCGGGGACACTTGGAGCTTGGTCTCTGCCTTGCTGATATCTGGGCCCCATGTCCACCTCAAACAGTGTGGCTCAGAAGATGACAAGGGCCAGGCCAGGCACACTTTGTCCTGAATGGGGCCAGTGGGAGGATTTCCTGGCCCTGCCTGAGGTCACCTCCCATCCATGAACCCAGTGTCAGGGAATGCGTCTGCCCCACCCTGGGAAGCCATGGCTAAGCCGCCAGTCTGAGGTCATGTGGACACCCTGAGCCACACAGCTGGGGGCTGGGGGCTGGGTCCCGGGCCCCTCCCCCCACCCCCATCTCCTCCTCGCTGGGGACCTCATGCCACAGTCACCTGGGTGCTGACTTCTCTTTGGCTCAGTGTCCCCGTGGATTCATCTGGGACTGGGGTTGCTTACTTAGCTCCACCCAGCACACGGGGTCTCTGGTGCTGGGCGGGGGGGGGGGGGTCCCGGCACACATCTCCCCCCCGGTGGGCGCCGTGCCAAAGCAGCTCCTGCACAAACTGTGTGTTTATTTTCTGAGTCAAGCAGGGTTCCCACAGGGCGGAGGCTGCGGGACCCAGGCTGGAACGCTGGACTCAAATCTGCTGCCCTGTGGCACATGCCCCTCCCACCCCTCCCACACCCACCTCCATGAGTCCTGATGGGAACTCAAGGAGACCGGAGGGAGTTAGAGAAGAGAAACTGAGGGCTGGTGGCTCAGTGGTAGAGCGCTTGCCTACCATGCAAGAAGCCCAGGGCTCGATTCCTCAGCACCACATACACAAAAAAAGCCAGAAGTGCCGGGCGCTGGTGGCTCACGCCTGTAATCCTAGCTACTCAGGAGGCTGAGATCTGAGGATCACGGTTCAAAGCCAGCCCGGGCAAGAGAGACCGTGAGACTCCTATCTCCAATAAACCACCAGAAAACCGGAAGTGGCGCTGTAGCTCAAGTGGTAGAGCGCTCGCCTTGAGCTGAAGAGCTGAGGGACAGCGCCCAAGCCCAGAGTTCAAGCCCCATGACTGATCAAAAAAAAAAAAAAAAAAAGCCAGAAGTGGCGCTGTGGCTCAAGTGGTAGAGCACTAGCCTTGAGCTGAGAGCTGAGGGACAGCGCCCAGGCCCAGAGTTTAAAGCCCCAGGACTGGCAAGCGGGGAGGGGAGCACACAGCTGCGCCAGGATTTGAACTCTTGCAATTTGTTCATTGCTCTGCCTCTAGGAAGCAGAGTCGAATCTCGCCCCATCCTTTGCCCTCCTCTGCTCTGGCTTCTGGTGAGTCCCAACCGTGCCTCCCTGAGCTGAGGAGCGTGCGGTCTTCGCGCTGGTCCGCTCGGTGCCCTTCCCTCCGCAGACCTCCTGTGATTCTGTTTCTTGTACCTGTACTGGCCTCAGCCCATCCATTGCCTCCTGCCTGGACAGGCCACAGCCTCTTGGCGGGGCCTCTGGCCTTTCTCCCACTCTCCTCCCTGACTGCCCTGCCCACGTGCTAGCTCGGGTCCTTCCTGCTGCATGAGCTAAAAGCCGACTCTGCAGGAGATCCTGCCCGGCGTTGGCGGGTGCAGCAGCCTGATGTTCTCATGACCTTCTTTGCTGTTCCCTGGCTCCTTTCCTCCCTCCTGCTTCCTAGTACAGAACACATACCTTCACTCTTTGTTTGCTCAGCAAGCTCCTATTTATATGTCAAAACCCAGCCTCTGAATTTCCTTTCTCTACACTCTCTCCTCCCTTGGGCTCCTTCTAACTAATCTGAAGGGATTCCACCACTGCCCTTGTCCGTCCCATGTCCATGCGGTCTGTCTCTCCTTGGCCTCTGACCCTCGGTGGAAGGAGTTGAAAGCCCGTCTACCTGTCTGTCCCTTGTCCCGCAGAGCGTGGCCTGTGGGGTGCCGGTGGGCTAGGCCTATGTTTGCTGCCATCTCAGCCTCTTCGGGAGGATCTGCCCCTCCACTTCTTCCCTCACAGCCAACTTGTCCATGGCAAAGCCGAACGCCAGTAGGTAGTGTTTTCGCTTTTTAGAAGGGATGTGTTCCCGCCAACTTGGCGGGCAGGTGGTTTCCTGCAAAGGAGAGTAGTTGGATGAACGTTGCTATGGCAACAGAGCCTTTCCTGGAAACGGTTGGTCGGTTGGAGGGAAGGTGGGAGAGGAGGCGCTGGCTTGCTGGGTGCCCCAGGACCCTGGCCTGGGGCCAGGCAGAAATGGCAGTGCTGCCCAGCAGCTCCCTCCTCTCTGCCAGTCTCAGACTCAGCCCCCTCCCGCGCCTCCCACCTCCTGTTCCTCTCTGGGCATTGGAAGCCACTTCCCTGCTGTGCACAAAGAGTCCTGGGTCTGCGCTGCAGGCTCCAGAGCCCAACACAAAGTACTCGGGAGTGGCCTCAGTGCCAGGCAGAGGGAGGCAGGGAAGGAGGGAAGAAGGGAGGGGAGAAGGAGGGAGGGAGATGGGTTTCCCCGGCCTCCCTCCTCTCAGCGGGGCAAGGCTAGGGAGGAGAAGCTTACCTTGAGCTAGCCCATGAATTCCCTCAGTGCCTCCCTGCCTCTCTATAAATGGGGTTCTTGGAAGCTGGGAGAATCCAGCTCTGGCTTTTGCTCCTCCTCTGATCTGGGGAGAGCTCCGGAGGCCCAGAGGCACTGGCTCCTCTGCTTGGAGGGCGCGCTTGTGTGCCAGCGTAGACGTGGATTCTGCGGACTTTCTCCTCTTGGCACGGGGCGGGGCAGGAGGGGGTGGAAAGAAGAGGGGCAGCAGGGGTGAATCTCCAGGGTTCTGGCCTCTCCACACCTCCATGGGGCTGAGGGCTCACCATCTTTTGAATCCAAGTGAGGGTTGGCACACACCGGGCACGTCTCTCGAATCCCTCTTCCGTCTCTCCTTCTGTGCTGCTGGATATCAAGGCAGACAGCAGCGACCCACGCTGGACCCCACCCACCTTTCTTCCTGTGTGCTGCACAGGAGCATAAGAAAACTGTAGTTTTTGCACTTCCGAAGTTAAGACTGGTTTGTTACACAGCCCTGGAGTAATTAGATAAACGGGACAATTTCTCCATGGATTCGTCCAGGGGCTCCTGGCACCCACTGGATGTCTGCTGAATCGAAAGCCCTTGCATCTTCCACAGCTGGATTAAAAGCGGCTTCTTCAAGTGATAACCTTGACCTAGTAAGGCTTGGAGCCAATCAGCAGGGGAGTTAGTTGGGTTAGTCAGAGGCAAAGCGTGACACCCTGAGGAAGAAAACAAAGACTTGGTGCATGCTGGGATGTGGCCATGACCTTGGTCTTGGGTCACCGCATTAGCCACCTGCTGGACACAGTGGTACAGGGCACTTCCATCACCACCTGGGGTCGCTCAGTGTGGCAGGAGGGGCCAGCCAGATGCTTATGTTGAGCCTGGGAACTCACCTGGCCTGCTTTGCACAAGCCAGAAATAAGCTAGTATTATTTTTCTATCCTCTTACCTTTAGTGTTTCTGTGATGTTCTAAGGAGCGTGTAGTTTGCGCTTAAAAAAAAAAAAATCAGGGGCTGGGAAGGTATCTCAGTGGTAGAGTGCTTGCCTTGCATGCCTGAGGCCCTGGGTTCGATTCCTCAGCACCACATAAGCAAAAAGAAAAAAGCTAGAAGTGGCATTGTGACTCAAGTGGTAGAGCGCTAGCCTTGAGCTGAAGAGCTGAGGGACAGCACCCAGGACCAGAGTTCAGGCCCCACAACCGGACCCCCCCCAAAAACAAAAAAAAAATCAAGTCTGACCATCTTTGCCTCTTACTTGGAGTATTTAATCTATTTACATTTAATGTAATAACATATTTGGGTTTTAAAATCTTCTCTCTTACTATTGGCTTTTAACTTGTCCCTCCTTCCCCCTTTTCCTTCCTTCCTTTGTCTTGTTTGGGATGAGTCACAAGAAGACTATGATCGGTTTCCTCTGGCATTACCTACTTAGTTATTCTGCCTTTTTTTTTTTTTTTTTTTTTTTTTTTTTTTTTTGTCGGTTGTGGGGCTTGAACTCTGGGCCTGGGCGTTGTCCCTCAGCTCTTCAGCTCAAGGTGAGCGCTCTACCACTTGAGCTACAGCGCCACTTCCGGTTTTCTGGTGGTTTATTGGAGATAGGAGTCTCACGGTCTTTCTTGCCCGGGCTGGCTTTGAACCGTGATCCTCAGATCTCAGCCTCCTGAGTAGCTAGGATTACAGGCGTGAGCCACCAGCGCCCGGCTTTTTTTTAACTTTTTTTTTTTTTTTTTTTTTTTTTTTTTTTTTTTGTTCTGCCTTTTTTTTTTCTGTTTAGTGTTTTTTCTTCTTCTTTTCTTTCTGTCTAATTATCATGCCATAGTGGTACAAAGGGGGGTTCATGGTGACATTTCCACATGTGTTTGTTTGTTTTGTTTTGTCAGTCGTGGGCCTGAACTCTGGGCCTGGGCGCTGTCCCTCAGTTCTTCAGCTCAAGGCTAGCGCTCTACCACTTGAGCCACAGCACCACTTCTGGCTTTTTCTGCTTATGTGGTGCTGAGGAATCGAACCCAGGGCTTCATACATGCAAGGCAAGCGCTCTACCACTGAGCCACCTTCCCAGCCTGACATTTCCACACATTTAAACAAACAATGCATCCTGATGGACCTCCCCGCCGCCGGGTCTTTCCCCCATCCCACTCCCCCTTGGAACACTTGCACGTTTCCTTGCTCTGTTTCATTCATCATCCACATTCATCCTCTTCCTTAGCTCTCGGCGCCTGACTCCAGCCCTGCCTGTTTTACTTTCCTGGCATTTATCTTTATTATGTTTTAGATCTGTATGAATTGCACCAAGGGGTTTCACCGCGGTATTTTGGGGTATGTGTGTGTTTTGTTTTCCTCAGCCTAGCCCTCTCCATTGCCTTTCCTCTCCTCCCCACCCATCCCCTACCCATCCCCAGCTTCCACACAAGATCCTCATCCTAGCCGGGCGCTGGTGGCTCACACCTGTAATCCTAGCTACTCAGGAGGCTGAGATCTGAGGATCGCAGTTCAAAGCCAGCCCTGGCAGGAGAGACCGTGAGACTCCTATCTCCAATAAACCACCAGAAAACCAGAAGTGGCACTGCAGCTCAAGTGGTAGAACACTCGCCTTGAGCTGAAAAGCTGAGGGACAGCGCCCAGGAGTCTTATAACTAACGAATATAAAGTAATACTTTTACTAAACATCGATACGGGAAGTATGAGGAAAAGGTGATAAGAAATAGAATAATACAATTGTTCCTCAGTGTATGCTGGGGGACTGGTTCCAGGAGCCCTGTGTGGGGTCCTGGGTATTCATGTCCTTTATGCAAAATGCCCTGGTATTTGCATCTAATCTACATAATCTTCCCCCCTGCATGCCTCTGCTCTGTGTAGATTACTTAAAATGCTTGTTACAATGAGAATACCAAGTACACATTTGGTACATTGTCTTATTTAGGGAATAATGACCAAAGAAGAGAAATGGGTACAAACCCATTTCCTTCTCAACTATTTCCAATTTATGGGTGATGGAGGATTCAGAGCGTTGGCTAAAGAAGTCAGCTCTACTTAACATTCCTGACTCTGGCATTTGCAATGTCTGTTCTTTACCTTTTTTCCCCCTGTAGTTTTTAAACATATAACAATTGTGTATTCATTTTCTTGTAATGAGAAAAACTAGTATCAATAAAAACAACAAAGATAACATGAAAATTGCATTTTTTAGAGAATGCTAGGAAAGCCAGGACCTGCATATATGAGGATTCCATTTATTTAGGGTTGTTTCTGTTTCTGGTTTTGTTGTGTGTGTGTGTGTGTGTGTGTGTGTGTGTGTGTGTGTGTGTGTGTGTGTGTGTGTGTGTGCGCATGCGTGTGTGCTGGTACTGGGGCTTGAACTCAGGGCCTGGGTACTGTCCCTTAGCTCCTTTGCTCAAGGCTGGCTCTCTACCACTTGAGCCATAGCTCCATTTCTAGTTTTTTGTTTGTTAATTATAGATAAGACTCTCATAGATTTGTCTTACCTGGCTGGCTTTGAACCTCAATTTTCAGATAGCCTTCTGAGTAGCTAGGATTACAGGAGTGAGCCACCAGTGCCCAGCAAAAATGCATTTCTTTTTGGACAAGGTTGTTCCTTCCTTCACTTTCCCCCTCCCCTTCCTGCCCACAGTTGCTTAGCTCGTAGCTTATTTTCTGCATAATATCTACTGAGTATCCTGGCTGCATTTGTTGATCTTTCTTCCCTCCATTTCTACGCCCCCTTTGCCCCCTAAAAAGGCAAAAAAGACCAAAGGCGAAACCAAACAACTATTACGATTATTCTCGTACATTCCTCTTGTGAACAAATGTTGACTTTTGGGTTGTATCTGAGGGCTGTTTTAATTTACCATTCAGTTCTTGGCTAGTAATTCTTTCCTTCTGGCATTTTTAAGATGTAGTTTCATCTTGCTGTCCGCTGAACTCCTGATCTTTTTGAAGGTCAGGCTCTTTGTTTTCCTTTTGGCTGCTTTTGAGAGTTTCTCTTTGTCTTTCAGTGGGTTTGTTGTCATGTGCCAGTGTGTGTGAGTGTGTGTGTGCGCGCGCGTGTGTGCGTGCGTACACACGCATGCGCATGTGCATGCCAGGGGAGGATGTAGCCATGAGTTATATAATTCACTCTATATTAGTGTCCTTTGGCTGCTACACTGAATTGCACAACTCTGGTAACTTAGAACAGGTGGACGCTTTCTCCGTTCTGGCAGCTCGTCTGTGGCGAAGGCTTGCTGGTGCTCTGGGGCTGCCAGGGGCCTGGCTTGTGGATGCCTCCCTCCCTCCCTCTGTCTCGGCGTCCCCGGCCCTGTCGCCTCCTCTTTGAATCCCTCACCAAGACATTTGTGATTGCACTTACCCTGTCCCCGGCTGCCGTCCTCTCCAGATCTCCCAGATGATGGCGTCCGCAGAGACCTTCCTCCAAATAAGATGGTTTTCAGAGGGTCCAGGAACGAGGATGGGGCCACCACCCCACCCACCACATGCCCCCTCTGGGTCCCTTTGGTAAAAGTTGAGATTCTGAACTCGGTAGCTCTTGGTTCTTGCTCCCTGCTTCAACTTACGGACTCGGGAATGTGCTCCAGGCGGCGGTCACGGTCATGGTGAAGGGGTGTCTTTCCTGCCTCCCCCACCCGCAGGAGGCGGGCTTGTCCATGAAGAGTGCTGGGTTCAAAGCTACACACAACCTCCTGGGAGTCTGCTCTGCCCTGGCCCCTGGGGTGGTGGCTGGGGTGTTTCCAGAATCATCTGACAGTGTGTTTGGTGAACTGGCTGCGTGTCGTGCAGATAAGAGAGACGCGTGTCTTCCCTGACGATCTTACAGGGCTGCCGCCATTTGGCAGGAAAGCACTGTAGGAAATTATAAGCGCGATGCAAATGAGATGCAAACAAGGGATTTGGGGGTTTGGACCCCTGTACCTGGCCCCTGGCGGTGACGGACCCCAGCCTCCAGAGATGAACTTGGTCTCCATCTCCTTTTGTTTCTGGAAAGACCAAACTTCTGAGAGTGAAATTCATATAGAAAGGAAGCAATGTAAGGCTTGCTATGGTTGGCTTCCAGTTTCTCTGGCTGGCTGGCTAGTACTCTTGGGGTGTCTAGAGAATAGTTCTGTTTGTTTATTTATTTATTTTTGGGTCTGGTCATGGGCCTGCACTTTGGGCCTGGGCGCTGTCCCTCAGCTCTTCAGCTCAAGCTAGCACTCTACCACTTGAGCCACAGCACCACTTCCGGCTTTTTTCTTTTTGCTTATGTGGTGCTGAGGAATCGAACCCAGGGCCTCATGCATGCAAGGCAAGCGCTCTACCACTGAGCCACCTTCCCAGCCCTAGAGAATAGTTCTGAACCCCAGCACGCGCTCTAAAGATCTAAGACTTCTCTCCACAGCCGCCCTCACTCTGGGAGGGAAGGACGGTGCTGGCCTTGGAGATCATCCATTCCCAAACCACCAGCTCAGAATCACCATGGCTCAGTCAGCAGTGCTGGGCATGGAAGGAGCAGGGTCGAGTTACCCATGGTATGACCAGGCGTGTTCACCTTCCCTGAGGAGGAGGCAAGAATATTTCTAGTTGGAGCCATGCTGTACTGTGCTCTAAAAATATTAGAAAGGGTTGTCTGGACGGTGGGATTATAAACATCTTAATATCTTCTTTTTTCCTTGTTATTATTCAAGTAGGTTGAATTCATTGTGCGCATGTGTGTGTGTGTGTGTGTGTGTGTGTGTGCTAGTGTGCATGTGTGTGTATGTGTGTGTCCACACTGAGTCTCAAATTCAGGGTGTGGGTGTCAACCCTTCACTTTTTTAGTCAAGGCTGGTGCTCTACCACTGGAGCCACAGCTCCACTTCTGGCTTTTCCCTGGTTAGTTGGAGATAAGAGCCTCACAGACTTTCCTGCCCCAGCTGGCTTCGAACCAGGATCCTCAGATTGCAGCCTCTCCAGTAGCTAGGATTATAAGCGTGAGCCACCAGAGCCTGGCAGGAATCCATTTTTAATCCTTTTAAAATTTCCCAACATTTCACCATGAAGATTCTTGAAGGAAGCCATTGGGAATGGCTTTCCTCTCCACCTGGCTGTTTGCTCCTTCGTGTAGGAGGGTCCCGCCTGTCATCAGATGCACCTGTGGACAGGGGTGGACAGGGGTGGACACGGGTGGACAGGGGTGGACAGGGGTGGACAGGGGTGGAAAGGTGGATCATTCTGCACCAGCAGGTTCTGTTACAACATCTGTCTCCGCCCCTCTGGAGCCACCAGGTATCAATGCAGCATTTACTGAGCATCTGCTCTGTGGCAGAGGTGGCCTGTGCTGGCAGGCGCAAGGCTCAGGCCCCAGCCAGTCCTTGGGCTTGGGGGATGACACGCCTACAATGAGCCAGGTGGGGTCGGGCAGAGGTGTGAGTGTGGCCTCAGCCCGTGGGTCTCTGTGGGTGACGGAGGCGCGTTGGTGAGGCTGAGCAGGGCCAGGGGAGGCTGAGGGAGCGGATTTTTGAAGCTCAGGTCTATAGGGCTGCCTGGAGTGTGGACAGGGAAGGTATTTTTTGTTTTTGTTTTTGTTTTTGGTTGTGGGACTTGAACTCTGGGCCTGCGCTCTTCAGCTCAAGGCCCACTTCTGGTTTTCTTTCTTTCTTTCTTTTTTTTTTTTTTTTTTTTTGTCGGTCGTGGGCTTGAACTCTGGGCCTGGGCACTGTCCCTCAGCTCTTCAGCTCAAGGCGAGTGCTCTACCACTTGAGCTACAGCACCACTTCCGGTTTTCTGGTGGTTTATTGGAGATAGGAGTCACACGGTCTCTCCTGCCCGGGCTGGCTTTGAACCGCGATCCTCAGATCTCAGCCTCCTGAGTAGCTAGGATGACAGGCGTGAGCCACCAGCGCCCGGCGCCACTTCTAGTTTTCTGGTGGTTCATTGGAGATCAGAGACTCATGGACTTTCCTGCTTGGGGTTGGCTTTGAACGGCGATCCTCAGATCTCAGCCTCCTGAGTAGCTAGGATGACAGGCGTGAGCCACGGCGCCCGGCTGGATGGGGAAGCTCTGAAGGTGCAGTCCGGGCTGTTGGTGACAGTGCTAGGCCCAGGCTCTGCACCGTGCTGCTGCAGCTCTGTGCACAGACCGGTAGGATGGGCGAGCAGGGCGGGCCTGGCCTGGCCAGCAGGGGTGGACATGGGAGGGGTCCCTGGCTCAGAGGTGGGGGACAGGCCAGGGGGGCTGAGGGGGAGGGAGGCATGGTGAACTTCAGGTCTGGCGGTCTAGCAGGTGACCATGGATAGAGACACAGAAGGAGGAGAGAGCTTGGGCCTGGAGCTGGGGGAAAGGCCAGTGGAAATATCCATCAGGGTCAGAACTGTGTGAACAGGTGCCCAGGAGCCGGGTCCTGGGTGGAGATAGTGGAGGTGGAGGTGGAGGTGGAGGTGGAGGTGGAGGTGGAGGTGGAGGTGGAGGTAGAGGTGGAGGTGGAGGTGGAGGAGGTGGAGGTGGTGGTGGAGAAGGTGGAGGTGGAGGTGGAGGTGGTGGAGGTGGTGGAGGTGGAGGTGGAGGTGGAGGTGGTGGAGGTGGTGGAGGTGGAGGTGGAGGAGGTGGAGGTGGAGGTAGAGGTGGAGGTGGAGGAGGTGGAGGTGGAGGTGGAGGAGGTGGAGGTGGAGGAGGTGGAGGTAGAGGTGGAGGTGGAGGAGGTGGAGGTGGAGGTGGAGGAGGTGGAGGTGGAGGAGGTGGAGGTGGAGGAGGTGGAGGTGGAGGTGGTGGAGGTAGAGGTGGAGGTGGAGGAGGTGGAGGTGGAGGTGGAGGTGGTGGAGGTGGTGGAGGTGGAGGTGGAGGAGGTGGAGGTGGAGGTGGAGGTGGAGGTGGAGGAGGTGGAGGTGGAGGAGGTGGAGGTGGAGGAGGTGGAGGTGGAGGTGGTGGAGGTGGAGGTGGAGGAGGAGGTGGAGGAGGTGGAGGAGGTGGAGGTGGAGGTGGAGGTGGAGGTGGTGGAGGTGGAGGTGGAGGTGGAGGTGGTGGAGGTGGAGGTGGAGGTGGAGGTGGAGGTGGTGGAGGTGGAGGTGGAGGTGGAGGAGGTGGAGGAGGAGGTGGAGGAGGTGGAGGTGGAGGTGGAGGTGGAGGTGGAGGAGGTGGAGGTGGAGGAGGTGGAGGTGGAGGTGGTGGAGGTGGAGGTGGAGGAGGAGGTGGAGGAGGTGGAGGAGGTGGAGGTGGAGGTGGAGGTGGAGGTGGTGGAGGTGGAGGTGGAGGTGGAGGTGGTGGAGGTGGAGGTGGAGGTGGAGGTGGAGGTGGTGGAGGTGGAGGTGGAGGTGGAGGAGGTGGAGGAGGAGGTGGAGGAGGTGGAGGTGGAGGTGGAGGTGGAGGTGGAGGAGGTGGAGGTGGAGGAGGTGGAGGTAGAGGTGGTGGAGGTGGAGGTGGAGGAGGAGGTGGAGGTGGAGGAGGTGGAGGTGGAGGTGGAGGTGGAGGTGGAGGTGGAGGTGCCATTTGTGTCCAGATGCCTTCGACGGGGCGGGGCCAGCAGCTCCTCGCTAGCTCTGGTCCTCTCTGCATGTTGCCTTGGCAACAGGAGGCAGGAAACAGAACCTGTCAGATGGAAAATGTCAGTTATGGGCTAGCTGGAGAGCAGGAAGAGTGGGGAGAGGAGAGCAGGGAGACTGGACCTGGGGGCTCGGGGTGCTGCCCCACAGCCCATGGAGGCTAGCCTCCTTTGAAAAGGGGGGTGTCTCCAGAGAAGGGGGCTTCTGAGAAGCAGGGAGGGAGGGGGAAGTGTGAGGAAGCCCCACGGGGTTAGCAGCAGCTGCAGGCAGACCCCTTCTGCGGAGGCTCCTGTGGGGCGTCCCGTGGGGCTGGACAGCAGAGAGGCATGTCCCCAAGTCCTGGCTCCTGAGATTCTAGAACGTGTGCCTTCTGTCCTCCGTGTTGATCCCCACCCCTGCTTGCTGATCAACACCCCCTCCCCACCAAAAAGAAGGATTGCCCTGTAAACGGAAAGGAAGGAACGTTAATATTCATCAAAACAGGCCCCTCTCTGGAAGATGGGGAAGAGGGAACAAAGAAGGAGGCTACAGAACAGTCTGGAATATTGTGGCTAGACTAGCCGTCAGATCAGAGAAGTGATGCAGGGAGGAGGGGTGGCGAGGTCTGAGAGGAGGGCCTGGCGAGCTGGCGTGGAGTGTGAGGATGTGTGTGTGAGAGAATGTGTGTGTGAGGATGTGTGTGTGAGGATGTGTGTGAGTGTGCGTGTGTGTGTGCGTGTTGGACACCGGCTCCCCAATCTCCTCTTGTCCTCAGCACTGTCTGCCAGCGCTGCCCCACCCCGATTTCCCCAGGGAACCCCAGCCCCTGTCCTTGTCCCAGTGGACCTGAGAGAGCATGGGGGGAGGGAAGAGAAGGGGGGAGGAGGGGAGGGGAGGAGGGGGGAAGGGGGCCGGCAACTGTCTGCACTCAGCAGCGCCGTCTCCTCGCCCTTGAGTGCTAGTCAGATGGAGATGATCCCAAAGGCAGCGTGTGTGTGCACACACGTGTGTGCACACAAGTGCTCACCTGTGTGTGTGTGTGTGTGTGTGTCCTGCTTCCTGTTCAGGCCTCCAGGGAGGCCCCGGGCCAGGATCCAGGGATCCAGGAAGCGGTGCAGGTCATCTTGAGGTTGGTGCAGGAAGGGCCACTGAGGCACGCTGGGGACGGTGGGGGTGGGGGTGTGTGCTGATCCTTGGCTGGCGGGTCTGAAACAGGGCGCCTGGCTTCCCAGCTGGGGTGATGTTCCAGGGGCGGGGCGTGTAGAGGATCCTCAAGCCAGGGAGCGCCAGGTTTTGGGGCATCCCCTGCGCCCTGGTTTCCCTGGCAACCTCACCAACACACCTTCACACCCACTGCCTCCCCCCAGCCCCCAGGTCTTCTCAGGGGCCTGAGGTCTCAGGTGAAGGCAGCCAAGGGGGAGGGGCCGGGGGAGTGGAATCCAAACTCAGTTCCTCCTCTTCCTCTTGGCTGTAAGCCCATGACTTTCCCCCCCCTGTGCCTTTTCTTCCAGAATGTTCTGACGGGAACCCTTTCCCTCTTCTTTGTTTCCTGGACCATTCTGCTTGGCCCAAGGGAAAACCCCAGATGGGGAGGGATAAGGGGGTGGCGCTTTCCAGAACCCCATGGGCTGTGGCACGGCCGGGCAGGAGCTCTGTAGCTGAGCGTGGAGTGGACCCAGGGGCTCAGCCGCTGCCCCCCGACCCTGGTGTGAGGAGGAGGCAGCTCAGCCAGGGCCGTGTACCATAAATCACCATAAATCACCAGGCCTCCACCACCGCGCACCACATACCACACACCACACCGGCCTGCGCGGCAGGCTGGCCGCACCTTTCTTCTTGATTGACAATCACCTTGCCCGGGAAGTTCAGTGACAAGCTGGCTACAATTACATCTCAGGCCGTGAAACGAGGGAGATAAAAAAGAAGAGTCATTATTTTATGACTAGGGTCTCTGGCAGTCGGTGCAGGAGGTAATCTTCATTCCCACGACTCCTGAATTTTATTATTGTGTGAAGAGTCAACTCTCCATTATCCACGTGTGAGACCCAGAGAGGATTTTTATTCCCACAGCTACTCAGTTTTATTATTTTATTATCATTGGTTTGATTTGTTCCTCTACCCACCCGCCCACCTACCCAAGCATATATATATATATATATATATATATATATATATATATATATATATATATATCCGTAACCACTCCTTTTGAATTTGGGGAGTAAATGTTTATCTTCGCAATACCGTTTCTCCCTTCTTCTGGGGGTGAGGGTGGGGTCTCTGTTTTTCTTTAACACTTGAAAGTGCTACTTCAGGACATTCACTGTGTGGTACAATCCCTCCCTGCCCGTCCCCCTCCCCCCACCAACCGCATAGTTCCAGAACATTCTCATCACTCCTTTTGGAGCCCTGTACTGAGGAAGCAGTTATAATGCATCTAGTCGGCCCCATTCTGCTTTCTGCTTCTAGATGTGGCTAGGCATTTGAGATGCACAGGATCATTCTGCATATGGCCTTTCGTGTCTTTCTCTCAGTGTAATGTTTCCACATTGTGGCATGCGACAATGTGATGGTCCCTTTTATGGCTGCATAATACTTCATTGATGGCTACAACACACTTTGTGTATCTATATCTGTTTGCAGGCATCTCTCGATTTGGGGGATGCTGCTGCTATGCACACCTATATACTTATTTTTATTTGAGTACCTACTTCCATTTTTGGAGGGAAGGGGCATCTATAGCTAAGAGTAGAGTTATTGAGTCATTTGTCAGACCAGTGGTTTTTGTTTGTTTGTTTTGTCGGTGGTGGGGCTTGAACTCAGGGCCTGGGCACTGTCCCTGAGCTTCACTCAAGGCTAGCATTCTACCGCTTTGAACCCCAGCTCTACTTCTTGTTTTCTGGTGGTTAATTGAAGATAGGAGTCTTATGACATCTGATAATACAAAATAATATTTATCAAAATGAACTCCAGGAAATGAAAACGTGTGTGTGTATGTGTGTGTGTGTGTGTGTGTGTGTGTGTGTGCGTGCGTGCGCGTGTGCTGTGTTTGTTTCTTTCCTTTTTTCTTCTGTTTGTATGTCTTTGGGAGTGCAAGGGGAAGCACAGAAATAGAAAGACATAGGGAGAACAAATGTACACAGTACTCACTATGTTAAAAGGGACACAGCTTATGGGTGGGATGGGAGGGAAATCTAGGAGAGAGCAGGGGAAGGGTGCCACTGCCCAAAAAGAAATGCATCTTCCCCTGACAACGGAATGGCCACCCTAGTCCATCACCTTTATAACAGCAAGAAGAAAAAGCTTTAAGAAGCCAACGAAGAAAAAAAGTTACAAAACAAAGTCTTGCAGACTTTCCTGCCCAAGCTGGCTTTGAACCATGATCCTCGGATCTCAGCCTCCTGAGCAGCTAGGATGACAGGCGTGAGCCGCCGGCGCCCGCTAGTGTTCTGCTTTGTTTTAAATTGGGAGGAATGAATATCACTGAGGCACCCAGGCTGTTTCTCCTTTCCCTGTCTGTTTGGCTTCTGGGTTCCAGTCCCTGGCGGCAGTGGACATGGGGTCCCAGCCACTGTCCGCCGCGCTCCACTCTGCAGCCCCCGCCCCTCACCATCCATCCGCTCATCCGCCCTGTTTTTGCATCTAACCCAGTGAGACAGATAACAGGAGGTCCCAACGGAGGCCTGGCCTCCAATTGCCATGGCCCAGCCCTGGGCCCTGCTCAGACTTGATTGAACTGGGAATTTTGGGGTGGCCATCTCCCCTCTTTCTCCTTGGATTAGAATAATGTTCCTCTGGGCGCCGGTGGCTCATGCCTGTCATCCTAGCTACTCAGGAGGCTGAAATCTGAGGATCATGGTTCAAAGCCAGCCTGGGCAGGAAAGTCTGTGAGACTTTTATCTCCCATGAAACACCAGAAAACCAGAAGTGGTGCTGTGGCTCACGTGGTAGAGTGCTCGCCTTGAGCTGAAGAGCTGAAGGACAGCGCCCAGGCCCAGAGTTCAAGTCCCAGAACCGACAAAAAGAAAAAAAAAGTAATGTCCTGTTATCAGTATCCCTGGTGACCCAGGCTTGGGTCTGGCTGCTGCCAGGTGGGGTCAACAGTGGGAGAGGCTTAGGCTTGCCCCGTGCCAGGGCGTGCGGGCGGAGCCTGGGCTGTCACAGTTCTGGGCGCTCCCACTCTTCTGTATTTCTGTGTGGCAGGTTGAGCTGAACTGTGCTTTTTATTTTATTCCTCCCCCCCTTCTCTCCCTCTTTCTCTCTTTCTCTCTCTTTTGTTGTTGATTGTGGGGCCTGAACTCTGGGCCTGGGCGTTGTCCCACAGCTCTTCAGCTCAAGGCTAGTGCTCTACCACTTGAGCCACAGCACCACTTTCGGCTTTTTCTGGTTATGTGGTGCTGAGGCATCGAACCCAGGGCCTCATGCATGCGAGGTGAGCACTCTACCACTGAGCCACCTTCCCAGCCCTCTCCTTTATTTTTGTGCTGGTCCTGGGGCTTGAACTTAGGGCCTCACATTCTTGTTTGTTGTTGTTGTTGTTGTTCAAGCCTGATGCTTTACCACTTGAGGCAAACTCTACTGCCTGCATTTTGTTGACTAATTGGAGATAAAGGTCTCACAGGCTTTGCTGCCTGGGCTGGCTTTGAACCAGGATCCTCAGATCTCAGTGTCCTGGGTAGCTCAGATTACAGAAGTGATCCACAGTGCCTGGCCTTGTCACATATTTTAAACTCAAAGAATAAAGCACTGTGTCTCCTGCCCTGTGGGCCTCCAGAGGGTCCCTGCTACACAGGACCTGGGTGTCTCTCCAAGGGCTGGGACATTGTCCTGACTACATGGTGTTGGGTCTGCCCTTGCTCCCTGGAAATGAGCTGTCCTGGGCCGTGAGGCCGAATTCCTCCACACTTTCGGCTCCGCGGCTGTCACCTTCTCCCTCCTAGGGACCCAGGGAGTGAAGCAGCCAAGCCCGTAAATTACTGCACAAACCACTCCAAACAATAAAGGCAATTTTACTTATTGAACCATTAAATTTACATACTTAAATTAGACCCAACCAGGCTGTCTCCTGGGGATGTCTTTGGGGCCAGGCAAACAATGAGTTTTGGGGGAAGTGTCTCCACCTCTCCCATGAAATTAATGAGGTGCTTCGACTTAATCACCATTACAACCATGTGTCTATTTAGCTAGTTAGCTCGGGATGCTTGGGAAGCTGGGCCCTTGGCCCTGGGCTGCCCTGCCAGCCACAGGGAGTCGGTGGGCACGGAAGGGCATGTGGCATTGTCACCCATGGACTCTCTCTACCTGGGGACGGGGCGTTGAGGCCCCTCTGCGGGGTCCCTCGGCCTGGTGATCAGAGCTGACATCTAGAAGACACACAGAGCCACCCTTCCTTGACCTCCACGTGGAGTGTGACACCCGCAGCGCACTCCCAGGGCTGGACCTGGGCTCCCACACAGCCCCTCCTCTACAGTTTGATGCTCAGCTCTGTCCTGGCCTCGAGTCTTCAATGTGCACCGGAGGAAGGGTGGCTGTGGTGGCACCCACGAAGTTCCTGGCACGTGGTGGATGGGCCGTGTGCAAACAGAACAGAATCCCCACCCCATCTCCAAACGCCGGGGAGAAGTGCGGGACAATGACAGCGTTCGGGCACAGCCCGCAGCCTCCCTGCCCCTTAGCAGGGCTAATCTTTCCCCTCCACATCCCTCGTACATTTCCCCTCGTTCATCCAATCAACCAACCAAGTGAGGTAAATCAGGTCTCGTTTGTAGGTTGCCCATCTCCGGGTGTAAATTCCCCTCTAAGAGCCAAGTTCAGATGAGCAAGCGCAGATCTGCGAAGGAACAGGAAGGAGCCACCGTTACCTCTTCCCGCGTGCAAACAGGAGAACTCTGAACCCATGAATGGTCCCAGGCAGGCACATCGCTAATAAGAAAAGGCACAATAGTAAAACACTATAGCAATAACAATAAGCCAATAGCAAAAGAAGTAGGAAGTGAAGAGGTTTGAGTTTTTGTATTGACGTGTGTGTGTGTGTGTGTGTGTGTGTGTGTGTGTGTGTGTGGTGTGTGTGCGCGCGCTGGCGTATTGCTCAGTCCTGGGGCTTGAACTCAGAGCCTGAGCACTGTCCCTGAGCTCTTTTCCTTCCCTTTTCTTTTTTCTCAAGGCTAATTCTCTACCACTTCGGCCACAGCTCCACTTCCAAGGTTTGAGTTTTTATTGCCATTGTCTTGAATAAGGTTTATTTGGTCGTACGCTGATACAAATTCATTTGAAAAGTGGCCGGTTTCACCAGCAGTTTATGAAACTCATGGACATTTATAATCAGATCTCACGGCAGGCTGGGCCGGTGGGAAAGAGGAGGTGGGGGGGGGGTGGGGGGTGGTGGCAGGGATGCTCTGGCCCAGCCAGGAGAGCTTAGCAATGGTTCCACACCAACAGTTTTCTGGTTTGGATTGCTTTGTTGGTACTGGGGCTTGAACTTGAACTTGAGGCCTCAGGCCCACTAGGTCAGCTGAGCCATGTATCCAGCTACGCAGAGGTGTGTCTAACACCCAACAGCTCTATTTCCACACTGGAACATGAAGAGGAAGCGGCCTCTCTCACAGAGGGGCTGACGGCAGGGAGAGGGTCTTTGTCTCTGAGCCACCTGCCAGCCCCGCCCGTCCTCCTCCAGCCCTGGCACACTGGCGGAGTGAACACGGCCAGGTAGACGGTGGGCACACCCACCTTAGCGGGTGCCAGCGAGAGGAGGGGGGACCCCATCCGGTCCCGTGGGGCTGGGCCGGCGGGCTGGGCCGAGGGAGGGCACTGGATGTTTACATTCTGGTTCAGCATCCCATTCTCAGTCCCCCTCCCCCCACCCCTGTGCCCCAGTGGCGGTGTCATTTCCACAGACCTGGGTGGGAAGGAGAAGCTTCTAGAAGCCAGGCTGTCAACTCCACCTGATTTTTCTCATTTCATCGCTTACAAGCTTGTAGGATGCTGACATGATTAAGTTCTTCACCTGATTTATTAGCTCGGCGTGGGAGAGCCGCCGTATTATACTGTCGGACTAATCCAATTAGCAAAAATGTATTTATTTAATGGAATATGAGCTACGTGCCATCCCGCACCAAGCGGCGGCGTCCCAGCCCTCTCGGTTCCCCGGGACCCCTGAAGCCCTCTCCCCCCCCACAAGGGCTTCCTTGGACATGGAAGGGGCGTTGGCAGCATGCAGGTCCCCGAGGGCTGGGGGAGGAGGCCCAGGCCGGCGGCCGGCCAGCGCCTAGGGTTCGGTCCTGAGGCAGTATGAAAAGCTAGGCCGGTTCGCCAGGCCCCTTTCCACCGCTGCCGTTTGCTCCTTGCTCTGTAGGTCTCAGGCAGGGTCCTGTATAATGTGTGCACCCCGATTTCTGTGTTATAAGAACCCGGGAGGAACCCAGTTGGGCGCTGGACGGAGGGGAGGCTGGTGCCTTTGCTCGAAGTGTCCCGCCTCTGTCTCTAAGGACGGGCCCGCGTGGGTCCTGGCTTCCTGGAGCCTTTCGAGTCATGCCCACGCCCTTCCCTTCCGTCTTCTTATGCCCCGCTGCATGAGGGGGTCTCCCTCCCCTAGCCCATCCCAGCTCCTCCATGGGAGCGAGTGCGCCCCCAATGGCTGTTCTTCTCCCTTGGTTCAGTGTGGGCGCTTGGAGCCAAGATCCGCTGAGAGGAGCTGACGGCTCTGTTGGGGGGGGGGGTGTGATTTAGATGAAGACGTGTCCAGAAGAGCAGAACTCCATGGAGGGCGCCCAGGCCTGGCTTCAGAGAGGGAGAGGAAGACGCGGTGATCTCAGCTCTAAATGCAAGGGCCGTGAGGAGACCTGGCCCATCCAGTTGGGATGGTTGCCAGCCTCCATCCTGTATTTCACACACCCTGGCTGCGGGCGCCCAGCCCCCCACCCCTGTGGCAGGCAGGTAGGTGTGGAAGTTATGTTTTTATTTATTTATATTTGTGATACTGGGGGTGGAACTCACACCTCTCAGTCCTCTGACTTTTAGTTTGTTTTTCAGATAGGGTCTCAAGATACCTTTGTCCAGGCTAGTTTTGAACTGAACCATGATCTGCTCTTTTTTTTTTTTTTTTTGCCAGTCGTGGGGCCTGAACTCTGGGCCTGGGCGCTGTCCCTCAGCTCTTCAGCTCAAGGCTAGTGCTCTACCACTTGAGCCACAGCGCCACTTCCGGCTTTTTTCCTTTTGCTTATGTGGTGTTGAGGAATTGAACCCAGGGCCTCATGCATGCAAGGCAAGCGCTCTACCACTGAGCCACCTTCCCAGCCCCGTGGTCCACTCTCTCTGCCTCCCTGGTAGAAGGGGTTACAGGTGTATACCATCACACCTGGCCGGATTTTGAGATTGGGCTCTGGTTATTCTCTCCTCTCTCCCTAGGCTACCCTCAGAGTAGGATCCCCCCACCTCCGCCCCCAAGTAACTGGGATTATAGGCATGACCTAATATGCCCAGACCTTCTTTTGAGAGATTTAACATCAATAATCCCAGCACAAACTCTCCGTTTCCTAGTCACAAAAGCCTGCATTGTTTTTTACACTGGGCCTGCAGATTCCAGGTCTATCTCAGCCCCGGAGAGCAGTTGTGAGCACCCCATTTCACAGATGAAGAAATGAGGGACGGGGTCAGGAAGACCCCAGGATTAGTGAGTCCATCAGTCCAGGCGTCATTGCTGGGCTGGAATGCTCCCCCTCCCCCGCCCTGTCCCCCAGTGTCACCCTCTCTCCAGGGAGGGTGAGAGCCTGTGGGTGTCCACGCTGTCATTCACGTCATCCCCTCTCCGTGTGGAGTTCATGAAGGACATCTCAGGCCAAGTGACCAGGGTCTAATCACCAGCCCTTGCTCCTGGCGTCCTCCTCCCCTCGATTTCTCTCTCTTCCCAGGTACCTGGGAGCCAGCGCAGCTCAGGAGGGGGGCGCACACACCTGTCTCCCCAGATTGCCAATTTGGGGTGCCCAGATCCCGGTGGACCCCCCTTCTTTCCCACTAGAGCTCTTGGTCCCCCTACGGGACTGAGCCGTCTGCGCTCCCCGCCCACACTAATAGCTGCTGCTGTGTTGCCTTCCGGTGAATGGCAGGTGCGCAGCCGCGGCAGCCGGGGGCCCCGGGCCTCCCCCTCCCCCCAGCCTGCCAAGCAGCCGCCCCAGGCGACTGAAATCCTAATAGGTTCCTCTGCCTGCATGGGTTCTGACACCAGCTTTCTTCTTCCTCCCCACGGCTCCCCTTATAACTCTGTTATTGTCATTGATTTTGACTAAAAGGGGGAGAAAATCATCCTGCTGGGACGATTAGCATTGTGGCGATCAGCGCTCAGGCAGCAGAGCTGGGCTGAGGGCCTGGCCGTGGGGGCGGGGCCGGGCTCCCCAGGGGCGACCTGCATCTCCTGCCCCCTCTCTGTCTGGGCTTGGGGGTGGGGGGGGGCAGAGGGCTTCCCATCCCACTCTGGAGGGAGCGGTGAGGTCCCAGGGCCAGTCTTGAAGCGTCATCTCCTCTTTCTGCCTCCCTGGTAGATGGGGTTACAGGTGTACAGCATCACACCTGACCCGATTTTGAGACTGGGGTCTGGTTAATTCTCTCCCCTCTCCCTAGGCTGCCCTCAGAGCAAGAACCTCCCACCTCTGCCTCCCAAGTAGCTGGGATTATAGGCATGATTTAATATGCCCGGCCCCTCTTTTGAGAGACTTAACAGCAGTAATCCTGCCTTCTCCTTCTTCCCACCCTTTCTGCCAGGTTGTCTCAGGAAAGCTGCCCAGAGGCCGGCACTTCCTGACACCCTAGGGCGCTATTACAGACTCAGCCAGGACACACACCCCAAGTGCATGTCTAGGCCAGCAGAGCTGGGGTGGGGGGGAGGGGGGCATGCTCTGGACCGTTGCTCTGGGCCTTTGCTCTGGGCATCCATAGCTGTGCTGAGGCCTTGAGCCTGGGGGGCAGTGCCCTGGGCCCGGGGCTGAGAGCAGATGCTCAGGTTTAGCTACTTCAAAACCTGCCTTTATACTTTTTGGACATGCTAGTTCTATACTTTTTTAGGTGTGTGTGTGGTACTTGTACTAGGGCTTGAACTCAGGGTCTGGGGGTGTGGTACTTGTACTGGGGCTTGAACTCAGGGTCTGGGGGTGTGGTACTTGTACTGGGGCTTGAACTCAGGGTCTGGGGGTGTGGTACTTGTACTGGGGCTTGAACTCAGGGTCTGGGGGTGTGGTACTTGTACTGGGGCTTGAACTCAGGGCCTGAACACTTTCACTTGGCTTTTTCGCTCAAGCAGACTCTACCACTTGGGTCACAGCTCCATTTCTAGCATTTTGCTGGTTAATTGTGGTTGAGTCTCACGTACTTTTTTACCTGGCCTGACTTCAAACCTCAAACCTCAGATCTCAGCCTCCTGAGTGGCTAGGATCACAGGTGGGGGGCACTGGCACCCCACTTGTTTTATTCTTGAATTCCAGCGGTATCCTCTCCCTTCCCCTACTCTCCCCTTCCCTCCTTTCTTCCCTCTCTGCCCCCCTCCTCCCACCCCTCTCATTTGGCCTGTGGGTTCTGGGTTTGGCCCAGGCCTTGGTCTGGGATCCATCAGTAGCGCCCAGGTGGGCTCTGGTCAGATCTCTGCCCTCCCCTGCAGGCACGGGTGTGGCCTCCCCTGGCTGGCAACTCAGAGCGAAGCGTGGCTCTTCTTGGGGGGGGGGGTTGCCCTGGAGCCAGGCAAAGCAGGTGAATTCCTGCATTTGCAATGCCCGACATGGGGGGGGGGGGCTGGCAGGAGCAGCAGCTTCCGGAAGCTTCCCGGCGGTTGCCAGGCAGGACTGCATGCCCGCCCCTTCCTAGCAACAGGAGCCATGCCAGCACCCAGGGCCTGGTCCATTCCATCGCTGCCGGGGGAGGCAGCGCTTTGGGCCCAGTGCCATCCTGGCCAACCAGAAGCAGCTGCAGCTACGGAGCCTTGGCTCTCGGGTGGCGGCCGCTGCCTGCTGGGCAGTGCTCAGGGCATGGCGCTTGCTGCCTGCTGCCGCCTAGCCTCCCCTCCCCCAGGCCTGCGCTTGCTGCTCCTGACTCTCCTGCTGGCGCTGGGCTGGAGCCCTGACAGCAAGTGTGCAGGAAACTGAGCACTGGAGAAATGGCCGCTCACCCAAGGACCTGGCTTGTCCGGTGCCCAGGACACCCAGCCCCTGGTTCAGAGCTAGGACGTCCAGAACTGGGCACAGAACCTGGGACACACAGTACCCAGCACAGCACCCGGGTCACTCAGCACACAGCATAGCACCTGGCACCCAGGGGGGAAAAGAGCCCCTAGGGACGCTGACGCCGCCTCTCACAGCACCACAGCCTCCGATCTGCACCTTCCCATGGCAATGGGAACTTGGCTCTGCCGGGCTTTGCTGTGGGAAACAGCAGCAGCTGGTTGGTGGGGTGCAGGGAGGAAGGGCAGAATTCCAGAAAGTTCTGATGGACCATGGCCCAGGAAGCCCCGTCCAACCAAGGCCTGGGGCCGGGGACCGAGGTGTCCCAGAGCAACGGGGTATGACGGCTGGTGCCCAGGTTCAGTGGGGTCACAGGCTTGGTCCAAACAGCTGTGTGCCCCGGGGCACGCACTGGCCTCCCGCCGGGCAGCCTGGCGGCCGGAGCCCTGACTTGGTTGGGGACTCTGCTGCCGCAGGCGCTGCGGGGCCATCACGCTCAGCCTCCCTCGCTCATTGTTGTTTCTGGTGAAACCCAAGCCCAGAGACCTCGTGGCGTGGACATAGTGGCGTCTTCCTGGCCCCAGAGGGCCGAGGCCCCCGGTGACCACCGAGCCCCCATTGACCACCGAGCCCCAGGGCTGTCACACAAGGCTGGGGAGAGGAGGGGGGGGCGTGGGCGTTGAATGAATGGCTATCAACACTGTCGGAAACTGAGGGTCAACACTGCCATGGACAAGGCCATTCTAGGGAGTGTTCTGGAACATACTACAGCCTTGTGTCCTGGGTACCTTGTGCCAGGTACCTGAGAATTTGCAAAAATGCTTTCGCATACATGATTGTGATTATCATTACTATTATTATGTGTGCTGGTAGTGGGACTTCAGTTCAGGGCCTCACATTCTTGCTCTGATTTTTCACTCAGGGCTGGTACTCTACCACTTGGGCCACGCCTCCAGTCTGGCTTTTTGCTGGTTAATTGAAGACAGGATCTTTTGGATTTTCCTGTCTGGACCTTACCACTTCTTCTCTCAGCCTTTGGAGTAGCTAGGATTACAGCCACCAGAACCTGCCTACGTATTTTATTTGTTCTTTTCAACAGCCTGAGACTCTATCCCATTTTACAGTGCAAGTGAGTCTGGGAGGCAGGGCTTTGTCCAAACTCCTGGAACCAACAAGCGTGGTAAAGGTAAGGCTTGAATCTGAATCTGTGAGTTTGGAGGCCACAGGAACCCTCTCTGGGGTCTTTTAGCATCCTACCCCCTGGCCAGGTGTCCATTGACATTGAACTTGTAGCTCCCAGGGAGAAACGGCAGGCAGAACTCACACCCTGACTTCTGGGGAGAATGATGCCCTCATTCTCACAGCCCCGAGGCATGCTGGGAAAATCCTCAGGTGTGGAGACTCTCCCCCACCCCCCACTCACCATGGTGGCTCTAAAAAGAGAGCTATCCACCCCGGGAACATTCCCCAGGACTAATCGCTAAAAGGCCTAATTTTGGAGATAACCGCAGTTATAAACGTCTCATTACGTTAATTAAAGTCCCATCGATCACTGCCGGCGCTTTCCGGAAGTGAGGGGTTACCTCTGTGGCCAGCAAGGCAGGCAGCCCGTGCACGTGCACGTGCACCTCGGTTGCCAAGGAGAGATGGGCGGCTGGGGGACCTGAGCCGGGCTGGACTGGGGACAGCCAGACGCCATCAGGCAGGAGGTGACAGGGAAGCGAGGGATCGGAGCGGCCTCTGGAGAGGAGGCAGGGTCAGGTACGGCCGCTAGGCAGGACCCAGCCAGAAGGCGGCCTTCCCGGGACCAGTTTGCTGTGCCCGAAAGGTCTCAAAACCACTAAGCAGGACTCCAGAGCCTCCCAGGTTGGCCAGCGCAGAGGAACATGACACTGGGAGGCTGGGAAGAACTTGCATCTGAGTCTGAGATCCCAGCAAACCAGGACGTCGCGGTTACTGACCCTGCCCGGAGGGCTGGGCTGCAGCCGGTCAGCCGGGGCGAACAGCGGCCTCTGCTGGACAGTCTTGAAATAGGGGAAAGGGCAGGTGGGCTGAGGGCTCCAGTAGGAAGACCTGGACAGGGGTGGGGTGGGCACAGATGTCAGCTGGGTTGGCCAACCACCAAAACAAAACCAAACCAAAACCCACAAGCGGAGCTGTGGCTCAAGTGGTAGAGCGCTAGCCTTAAGCAAAAAGTTCAGGGACAGAGCCCAGGCCCTGAGTTCAAGCCCCGGAACCAGTGCTGGGAAGGTGGCTCAGTGGTAGAGCGCTTGCCTTGCATGCATGAGGCCCTGGGTTTGATTCCTCGGCACCACATAAGCAGAAAAGAGCCAGAAGTGGCACTGTGGCTCAAGTGCTAGTCTTGAGCTGAAGAGCTCAGGGACAATGCCCAGGCACAGAGTTCAGGCCCCATGACTGGCAAAGAAGTAAATTAAAAAAAAAAAAAAAGAAAAGCCCTGGGATCAGCATGTGAGCGTGCGCACACACATGCGCGCGCATGCGCACACACACACACACACACACACACACACACACACACACACACACACACACACACACGCAGGGCTGGAGAAGCGGGAGCCAGCGGGCTCTGTAGTACTGTTCCAGCCAGTCTAGTCCTCCGCCAGTCAGCCCCGGCCGCGTGGCATGGACACAGTTGCATGAAAGATTCAGGAGATAAATTTGAACAAGGATTAGTCTTTCCAGGCGGGCGCCCCTCCCCACTGGGCCATCCAAGTGCAAACAGACACCGGGCATCCACCGTTTCCAGTTTCCTCCTGAAATCAGCTTCTGAGAGCAGAGAGCAGGGCTGGCGGATCTCTGCTTCAGTGAGGTAGCTGGTGACAGTTCACGTTCCACGTCAGTTTGACCGGGCTCAGGGGTGTCCGGGTCCCTGGACACATCATTTCTGGGTGTGTCTAGAAGACATTTGTGTGTGTGTGTGTGTGTATGTGTGTGTGTACGTGTGCGTGCATGCAGTGCCAGGGTTTGAATTCCAGGCCTAGACTCTGTCCCTAAGCCTTTTCACTCAAGGCTGGTGCCCTACCACTTGAGCCACAGCTTCACTTCTGGATATTTGATGATTGGAGATAAGAGTCTAATAGATTTTTCTGCCTAGGCTGGCTTTGAGCCTCAATCCTCAGCCTCCTGAGTAGCTGGATTATAGACGTGAGCCACCAGTGCCTGGCAGAGATTGGCTTTTGGGTAGAAAAAAATGAGTAAAGAAGATCTATCCCTACCAAATCTCCTGAGGAGATTTGGAGGCAAAAGGGGAAGAAAGGACGAGTCTCCCCCCCCTTCCTCCCGCCTTGTCTCCCGCCCTGGCACCTGGAGCTACTGATTGTCAGGCCTCTGGACTCAGCTAGAACCTCACTGCCGGCCTCCAGGTTCTCATAGACAGCACAGCATGCGTAGCTGCGGCCTCTAGCTCTATAAGCCCTGGAGCCAATTCCCAGAAGATGGTCTGTCTGTCCATCCTCCATCTACCTCTCTCTTCCCTCTGTCCATCCTATCAGACAATATGGGGGCCGGAGTGTGGAGGGGACGGCAGAGGTAGCAGCCCAGGTAAGTCCTTATCTGCTTTTCCTCCGTGCCTCCATAGAAAGAGGCCCAGGTTGGCCCTAGGTAACCCTGACTCAACGTCAGGGATCCAAGAGCTGAGAACTGGCCAGGCTGACCCTCCGTGACCCCATCGGGTCTCCTCCCTTTAGACAGATACATCAGCGAGATGGACGCGTTGATTCTGGACTAAGGTTTCCGGAGAAAGGCCAGGGATCCTCCTAACCCGAGACTCTAGAGCGCATGTATGTTGGGGAGACAGGGTGCTTTGTGAACAGAAATGAAGTACGTGTGTCTGCCTTTGGGGACCAGGCGGGCACAGGTGGGTGGGCCTGGGGTCATCTGGAGCCAGCTCTGTCAGGGCACATCTGTAATCTTAGCACTCAGGAGGCAGAGGGAGGAGGATCATGAGGTGAGGCCAGCCTGGACCACATGGTAAAGACTGTCTCAAACACAAAAACAAAACAAATAACAAAAGGCCACCCTGGGGCTCTGGGAGCTGTTGTCACACGGGGTGGGAGCCCGCTCAACTCCAGTTTCCCTAGAAGAGCCAAACATCTAGATTTGCACATGAAAGCTCGTGAGTTGTTTTTTTTTTTGTCGGCCATGGGGCTTGAACTCTGGGTCTGGGAGCTGTCCCTCAGCTCTTCAGCTCAAGGCGAGCGTTCTACCACTTGAGCTACAGCGCCACTTCTGGTTTTCTGGTGGTTTTTTATTGGAGATAGGAGTCTCACGGTCTCTCCTGCCTGGGCTGGCTTTGAACCACAATCCTCAGATCTCAGCCTCCTGAGTAGCTAGGATTACAGGCGTGAGCCACCAGCGCCCGGCTTCGTGTTTTTTTTTTAATGTGAACATCCACTTTTGTTGGTGGTGGTGGTCATGGGGCCTGAACTCTGGGCCTGGGCACTGTCCCTCAGATCTTCAGCTCAAGGCTAGCGCTCTACCACTTGAGCCACAGCACCACTTCTGGCCTTTTCTGTGTATGTGGTGCTGAGGAATTGAACCCAGGGCCTCATGCATGCGAGGCAAGCGCTCTACCACTGAGCCACCTTCCCAGCCCTGAGCCATGATCTTCAGATCTCAGCCTGCTGAGTAGCTAGGATTACAGGTGTGAGTCACTGGCACCCAGCCTGAATATCCACTTTTTAAAGTTTAAAAGCCCAGTACAGAGCAGCCAGAAGCATTTGTGAGCTGGTGTGAGCTGGCATCTCCTTCCTCACACGCTGTGTTCTAAACCGTGGTGGGAGGTGGGCAACGTTTGGGCGGTGGGAGGCGGGCGGTTGGGAGGTGGGCTCCAGCCTCCGCTTTCAGTGGAGTCAGCCGTGGTTTCTCAGGGACCGCTGCCCTCCAGAGGAATTGGATTTCACTGTTCTCCTGTTGCCTTTGATCCTCTGAAGTTGCCGGGCATCGCTACTATTTTATTTGCAGGCTCTGATGATGGGAGATTGGTTTTGAAAGCTGCGGTCTGAAGAGAGATGCTCCCTCTGGGTTGTTGTCAAGTCAATTTCCATGGTCTCCAGGACTGAAGTGGAAAATACTGCACAGGGACCAAGCCACCGGGGAGGGAGAGGTCCCTGCGTTCCCAGGGCCTCTGTAGGCTAGGGCGATCTGCTTACATTTGCTACACTAGGCTATAAAGCCAGGAATTACCTCTTTCAAGTGGGTGCTGTCACTCACCCACCATCTATCAGTCTATCTAACCATCATCTATCCATCAATTTACCTAACTACCTAGAGATCCATCCATCCATCCATCTGCCTATCCAATCACCCATCCATCCATCCATCCATCCATCCATCAGCCATCTACCTACCCACCCAGCCATTCACTTACCTATCTATCTACAGATCTACCCACCTACCCATCCGTCTATCTACTCAACTGTCCAGCCAGCCAGCCAGCCAGCCACGCATCTATCTATTCATCTATACTCCACCTATTCATATGTGGGATGCCATAAATGTTTATTTGGTCTTGGTCATGTGTCAGGGCTATGCTGGGTGGCAAAGGTGACTGTCCCCAGAGTCTGTATTCTTGCTCCCATTATTCTAAATTTCCCATCATTACATAATCACCAATGGGCTATCAGGGATTGGCTTAGCAATTCATTTTTCTTCTTTTCTTTCCTTTTCTCTGCTTTTCTTTTTTTTGGGGGGGGGGCTGGTCCTGGGGGCTTGAACTCAGGGCCTGGGTGCTCTCCTGAGCAATTTTGCTTAAGGCTAACACTCTACCACTTAAGCCACATCTCCACTTCTGGCTTTTTGGTGGTTAATTGGAGCTAAGAGTCTCAAGGACTTTCCTGCCCTGGCTGGCTTTGAACCATCATCCTCAGATCTCAGCCTCCTGAGTAGCTAGAATTCCAGGTGTGAACCACCAGTGCCAGGCTATAATTGGTATTTGAAACAAGCAGAAATCACAGCATTGCACCCCGTGCATCTGGGCCAGGGGTGGGGGCATGGTGGAGATACGTGGCTCTGGGATTTATTTACCCCAGAAGCCCCGTTTTACAGCCTGCTGTCTGAGCAGGAACAACGCTTCCTGTCCATTATCTGGAGACATGCATCCTACTCAGACTGGCTTTGGCCCCCACCAGGGCTCTGTGTCCTCACCACCCTGGTCCAGCAGAACCCCCCCTTCCCATACACATAAACACCCAGAGCCCTGCTCTCAGGGAGCCCCAGGCCTCCGGTCCACTCTCAGGACATATTTGGACTGCAGTTCAGTGACTGGACTGGTTCTAAAGGGGAACCGGGGCTAGAGAGGAACCAGTCGCTCACCTCGGACGGGCCCGGCCAGCTCAAGCTCCCGTGAAATGCCTCTGGACACAGTGCCCGGTGCAAATGTAGACCCAAGAAGCATGTCAGGATACACGAATGGTCATTTAGAGGAATTAGGGACGCCAAGGGATAAAGCTCTAATCTTTTAAAGAGCATGCCAGGCATTTCCACAGAGTACCCGGGATGTGATAGAAGGGTCCACAGTATTGGGGGGGGGGTGCAGATTCACCCCTTACCACCATCACCGGCCGGCTCTGAGCCAGTCCCATGTCTCTATGTCCTCCACCTTTGGTGTCTGTACCTGTAGTCCCCTCACCTGGCCCATCTTGGCTCCCCAGCCTTGACCCAGGGCCTCCGCCCTCTCAGATGGGCCAACAGGCTTCAGGCTATCCTTTTGAGCTGTGAAACATGGTATCCAGGGGGCTTTGACCTTCAGTCTCTGGCCACGGAGTGCTGCGGTGTGCCCCCTATCGGCCAACTTCGGCGTTACAAGGAGTCATTCTAACAGGAAGCCCTTAGGAGGTTAGCTTCCCCAGTGTGGCTGCGGGGGGGGGGGGGGGGGGGGGGGGCAAGGGGGGCAGATAAAACCCCAGTGCAATAGCACGCCACAGGGCCCTCGGGGAAACACCTCACCCTGCCCCTTCTCACATGGAGATAGAATTCTCATGTCACCAGTTCATCATTTTAAAGTGTGTAGATGTATATTGAAGTTGGGTGTGGATGGCTCACACTTTTAATCCTAGCTACTCAAGAGGCTGAGATCTGAGGATCACGGTTCAAAGCCAGCCCAGGCAGGAAAATCTGTGAGACTCTTGTCTAACAATTAACTACCACAAAAGCTAAAAGCAGAGTTGTGGTTCAAACGGTACTGCACCAGCCTCGGGCAAAGAAAACCTCAGGGACAGCGCCTAGGCTCTGAGTTCAAGCTCCAGGATGGTCAAGTGTGCGTGTGTATACACACACACACACACACACACACACACACACGCACACACACACGCACACACGCATGTACACACACACACACACAAAGTGAGTTCAAGTATATAAAGTCTGGTACAAGTTATAGTAGTCACAATGTAGTAGAGCCAGCACCCTGATTTCCAGAACATTCTTATCACCTCAAAGGGAAACCTGTTATCAATCACTCTCCACCCCCCTCCCTACAGCCTCTAGCATCAACCATCCACGTTCTGTCCCGTGGGTTTTCCACTCCGGATGTCTCACATGAGTGGGTCCTGAGTCTCCGATGTCCTCTCTGACTGGCTTCTTTGTCCCCTGTCGTACACCCCCTTTCACTGTGTTCACAGAGCCCAGGGATGGATGGGGACGGGTTCAAACTCACCCAGCCCATCGGGGGGAGGAACAGGACACAGAGCCACCACTTCACCTAGAAACAAAGACAGACAGCAACAGAGAAAACCTGTGCACCAACGCAGCCATCTTCTCGTTTGGTGGGCATTTACTGAGCCACTGCTGTGTGCACAGGCCGCCTGCATGATGCTTCCTTTCTCTGGGCCTCTGGTCTGGTTGTTTCTAGGCTGAGGCCTGTGCACAAGGGCGAAGGCAGCCTCCTGCTCCCTTCCTGCCCCGCGCTTGGGAGAAAAAAGTGTGTGAAGGCCTGCCTGCGGAGGGGCATGGATGGATGGGGAGCAGGCCAGGGAGGGCGGGCCTCAGCGGGCTGTAACCCTGGTGCTTTCTCCCATTCCCAAGGAAGGGGGGCGGGGACTGTAGCTCGGTCGCGGTCACCCGCCTTCGTGGCTATGAGGTCTTGACTGCCATTTCCCGCATCTCCACTAACGCTACCAGGGACTGGCACCTCGCTACTTCTAAAGCTCAGGCCTGAGCCTCGTGGTTCAAAGCCTCCCTGGGCAGAGAAGACTGGGCTGCAAAAACCAGGAGTGGAGGTATGGCTCTAGTAGTAGAGCACCTACCCTGAGCCAAAAAAAAATGCCCAGTAAGAGTGAAAGGCCCGGAGTTCTAGCCCCCCTACCAGCACAAAACCAAACCAAACCAAACAGACGAGCGTGTGTTCCTGTATCCTGGTCCTGTGGGGTGTCCTGCGACGGACCAGCTCGGCCTGAGCACTGGGACCGACGGGACAGGGATCTTGGGATCTCAGGATAGGTGGGCAAAGGAGTCGGTGAAGTGACAGACACAGACTCAAAAGAGCTGCATCTGAGTGTATCTTTATTGAGGAGAATTAACATTTTTATACAGTGTGTGATTGTGACATAGATTCTTTGTTTATTTAAGCACGTAAGCAATTTTTAAGAAAAGCAAAGCATTGATGGATTACATGAAAATTGATGACTATCCCACCAACTGTTTAAGCTAAGTGGTGCGAAACAACTCTAGCATATTGTTTAATAGTGTGTCATCTATTCAGCCTTTTTATGTTTAATAATTAACAAGCCTAAAACAGGGCTGTACTTATATCGTACTCTTTTTATTTTTTCCATATATTTTCAAGTCCCTTTGAAACCATCCTAAAATCCACTTCCAGGTTGAGTCAGGGATTCTCCGTTCCCTATGTTTTTAATCCCAATATTTGTTCACATAAATTTCTAATTGTTATTTTAAACTATCTTATTGTTGTTTAAATAAACAATGGTCTACATCTACCTAATCTTTGCATAAAATCTAATAAGTTCCAAAATACGCTTTTTTCTTTTACATTAATCCATCTATTTTCATCTTTATAAGCTCCTGAATAAGGCAATGGTTCATCGGTCGGCTCAGGAAATGTGATGTCACTAACTTTATATTTTGTGGGAAACCACCATCTATTCCCTATAACGTAAGCTGGACTAAACTTAGTCATAACTGTTGGGGGAAATCTTTCTTTTCCTTTTATTATCAGGGGTCCCTTTTTCTAGAACTCTCTGAGCTTCTGGGATAACTCCTTCTAACTTAGTTTAATTCATTAATTCTGCCTGTTGTAACATATCTGGAAATTTTAAGTTTCTATATTTACTATGAATGAGCTGCAAAACGGCTTGTGAAGTTGTAGGAGTTTCTGGAGGCAGCGTCACATCAGATGATAGATTGATTGGGGCATTGCCCACATTTAATCTTTAGTCCTAGTCTTTATTATTTAGAGAAGCCGTCTCTATTGGACTGGAAAGATACAACATGCTCTGTTAGTGGATCAATAGAAAAATAGCCAAAATGAGAATAAAGGCAACGAATGTACAGCCAAGAAGAATATAGTAAGAATAAAGGTAGAGGCTATAAAGGTGCAGCCAAGTGTCTGGGAAGCCTTGAACCAACACCCCTTCCTTGAAGCTCTTTGTCTAACGCCATCTCTCAGGCAGACTCCGCAGGAGGTGGTGTGGCAGTGTCCCACCCCGCCACCCACTTACCTGTTTCCCCCTCCATGCCCTCCCCCCTCCGTGTCCTCCCCCTCTGTGTCCTTCCTTCCTCCATGTCCCAGACTGGAGCGCCTGGCTCTCCGGCTTCCTCGGGGGACCCATTCTTCCAGATGCTCACGAACACTGCTACCTGACAGCTCCTGGTTACAGCTGCATCTGCTAGTGGGGATAAATCACAGCCGCCATCAGACCAGCAGCACCCAGCCCAGAGCGCGCAGCCAGCCGGCCCAGCCCACGTGGGCTCAGCAGCGCCGAGAAGGCCCTACCTTGATGTTTGGAAGGGACGGGATAGTCTCGTTTTATTTATTTTTAATCAGCCATTTCAGCCGGTTCCCTCTATGGAGGCAGAGCCGGCGGACGCAGGCACAGTATTTATATTTAGCTTTTATTTGCCCAGGGAAGTCTTGGGAGATGCGGTATCTCGTTTGTAGAGACATCCCAGTGGCAACACTCCATTAGTCAGAGTGGAAATGAGCTCTGCGCAGACAATGAGAGGGGAGGGGCGGGGCGGGGAGGGCAGGGCCACCCTCAGGACTGGGGCCTCAGCTGCCTGCTGCGGGCCCGTCTCCAGCCTGCCCCCTGGACACTGCAAGGCACAGCCAGGCTCTTCTGCAGCCCGCAGGGGCTGTCTGCTGGACTCCGCCAGGCTGCCCAGGCTGCCCAGTGACCCGCACCTGGCATCTGGAAGCCACGGCTCCCTTCCCTGTTGTAGATGTCATCGACCGTGAATCTGACTGCTCCTCCTTTGTTTGTGCTGGTCTTTGAGCTTGAACTCAGGGCCAAGGCGTTCTCCCTTAGTTTTTTCTCCTCAGGTCTGGCTTTCTACCACTTGAGCCATAGCAACTACTTTTAGCTTTTTTGGTGGTTGATTGGAGATAAGAGTCTCAAGAACTTTCCTGCCTGGGCTGGCTTCAAACTGCCATCCTGGGATCTCAGTTTCTGGGTAGTGAGGATCGCCCAGCCTGGCTGCTCCTTGGGGGAGGTTGCCTATGTCCAGGGCACTCGGTGCTCTGTGTTCCCTAGGCAGGTTTCTGAGCAGGACTGGAGGCTTTACCTGCTCTCCTTGCCCACCTCTGCCCGCCACGCCGTGGCACCACCTCCCACCCGGGACTTGGGGAGACCGTGGCCATTTGACCGCCATTTTCTTTCCAGCCTTCGAGCAGGCAGAGGACGGTTTCTGGGCGTCCAGCCGCAGCGGGGCAAGCCTGGGAGGGGGAGGGGGTGATTTGCAGACAAACACCGCCCCTGGTGCCCCCCGAGGCCAGTGTGCCACCCCTGCCCGCGGCCTGGCTGAGCGTGGAGGGAGGGGACCTGGAGTTTGCGTGGGTCATGCTGGGGAAACAAGGGGAGAAGAGCACACATGGAGGCCGGCCCCTGAACGCCCAGCAAACGACAAGCTCTGGGGTTCACAAGTGTTCCCCCAAAGCCGCAGAGAGCACTCATTATGGGGGGTTCACATCCACCCACAGCAGTTGTCATTTACATATCGCCTGGCCTCGGGGTTACCCCTCATTAACAACCACGCGGACAAACACTGAGGCAGCCGATGTCATTTCTAACTACGTACTGTTACCCAGGCGACACGGCTTTGGCTCACTCAGTAAAGAAGGCTCACCGGCTTCCTGCAGCCATTAGGAACTAGAAGGGGGCAGGGGGGAGATGGGAGGAGGGAGGGCGCCCTCTGGAAAGCACACCTCTCCATTTAAGTTGGGGTTCAACATTCAACTGATTTGCCCGTCTAGGTTCTGGGAGCCAAGGTGAGGCACCTCAGAGCAATTTATTTCTTTTTGTGAAATTATTTATTTGTTTATTATGCCAGTACTTGGGGCTTGGGTCCTGTCCTTTTTTTTTTTTTTTTTTTTTTTTTTTCCATTCCTGGGGCCTGAACTCTGGCCCTGGGCACTGTCCCTGAGCTTCTTTTGCTCAGGCTAGCACTCTACCACTTGAACCACAGAGCCACTTTTGACTTTTTCTGCTTATGTGGTACTAAGGAATCGAACCCAGGGCTTCATGCATGTGAAGCAAGCACTCTACCACTGAGCTACCTTCCCAGCCACATTCTTTTTTTCTTTCACTCAAGACTAGCACTCTAACACTTGAGCCCCAGCTCCACTTTTAGCTTATTTTTTTTCAAGTGGTTAAGCGGAGTTAAAAAGCATCCCAGGGACTTTTCTGCTCAGGTTGGCTTTGAACCATGATCCTCAGATCTCATCCTCCTGAGTAGTGAGAATGACAGGCACCAGCGCCAGCTCGGGGCAATTTCTGAAGCTCTTGCTGGCAGAATGAATCTCTCTACTCCACTCCGGCCATGGAATTGGGGATGGGTAATTTCCTTCTGGAAATTATGCATCTCTTGAGGCTGGGGGCAGAGCCCCGTCCTGGCCCACGCGGTCTGCCTGCTGTGGGGGCCTCTTTCTAGGCACACAGGGAGGGCAGAGGGGGGCTCTGCCTGCTCTGAGGGATGGAGGCCCGGGAATGGGACCAGGGAGGACTTGTGGGCTCTGGGTTCCCTCCGGCCTTGGGCACAGGCTCCTCCCTGAGTCCTCAGAGCACACGCATCTTATCGCTTTCTATAGTTGTAAAGGGAGAAGGTCACTCTAGCAGGGAGGGACAGTGGGGGAGCTCTCCAGGGGTACCCCGAAGCCCAGGCCTTGCTTGCAAGGTGCCAGACTGGGAGACCTTGAACCTCCTTCCCCTGCGCATGACATCTGGAGAGGGACCTGCGGGCACCCGCTGAGCTGGACACCTGGCCTGCCTCTCTCTGCTTGGGGCTCTGAAAGCCGGATTTGGAGTGGCATCCGGACAAGCCAGGCGGTTCTAGCCCAGGGCCGGGGTGGTTTGCTCTGCTGCCGACAACACTGGGCGTGGTGTTTTGCAGGTGTGGCTGGCCCTTCAGATGCAGGTGTGCAGGGCGGGGGGAGGGGAGAGGGGAGGGTGTCCACAGGGAAGGAGTCAGTCCCAGCCCCTGAGGCTTCCAGTGGCTGATAACCTGCTGTCGGGCTGGCACCGACCAAGGCCCTGTCATGGCAATTGCTTGTATTCCAAGTGCCCACTTCTAATGCTTTCCTCTGCATCTTCTCTCCAGAATGACTCACTGGGTGCTTTCATTCCATTTTCAAGTGAGCCAAAGGAGGCTCGGGATGGTTAGCCACAGAGCTAGGACCAGCAGGCAGAATCCAGCTCCACCTCGGACCCGGAAGCTCTTTCTTTCCCACCTCTGACCCGGAAGTTCTTTCTCATCCCTGGCCTGGAAACCCTCTCTTTCCCATCTCCTATCCCTGAATCTCCTTCTTGCTTCTTCTGGGCAGAGGAAGGGGAAGGGGCGGTGCACAGATGCTCTGGGCTGGGCCTGCCCTGCCCAGCCCCTGGCGGGGCGGGGGGGAAGGAAGAGGGCTGGATGGAGGATGAAAGGCCCGTTTTCTGGTACCGTGTAAGCAACGCCACCCAATCACGGCGCTGAGATGTGCTCTCTGCCTCCACCCATGCCCTCACTGGGTTCCTAGGGCCACCAAGGGGAAAGGGGACACATTATTTGACCTTAATTCCCCAGAAGCCCTTCTAGCTCTTTGCTGGGTGTGAGTTTGCAGAGCGGCCGACACGTTGGTTCCACAGCAGGAACTCCCGTCCGCCACAGCGCCAGGCTGAGGATGCTGTGATGTAGCAAAGGAGAGAAAAAGCAGATAAGGCTGTTTAGCCCAGAAGAGACCGAAGGCAATCACAAACATCCCTTGAGCGAGAGAGTGTCTTCAGTTTAGAGGCCAGGTGCTCGTTCCCTGCCATAATTGGATAGTAGAGCTCCTTTCCCTTACAGGGAGTCAGGTGGGGAGACAGGAGACGCTGTTACTTGGCTGGGTTGTTCTCTGCTGGGAGCCCTGATGGAGCGCCATTGAACTGAGCTGCATCGGGAAGGTCTTTCAAGTGGGCCAGCATGAGGCAGGGCCCATGAAGTGGCCGGGGCTTACCGCTTCAGGACTGGCTTGTCCGCATGGCTGGTCAGGGGTGGAAAGCCAGACGTTCCAGATTCCTCCTTGGGCTGTAGGTCTCCAGCTGGCTGTCTGCTCTGGCCCAGTTCCTGCTCTTCCAAACTGGGGCTCCACTCCCCCACCCCCGACCCTTCCCTGGTGTCTCCAGCTCGGACTTAAGGCCAGTAGGAGGCAGGTCCCGAGATCCTGGTGGGAGTGGAGGCCGGAGCCTGGTGTGGGCGAGGGAAGGCAGAGTTGACCGTCGCCTGGTGCGTCCGGCTGGGGTCTCCCGCGTGGCCTCTCCCCTGCTCCCGAATGGAAACCACGGAAGGCCATCCAAGCCAGGTGAGGGGAAAACAGCTGGGGCAACTTCGAACCAGCGGCCGCTCTGCTCCGGGAGCCTGGGCAAGTCAAGGCTGGAAGCAGGTGATGTCAGGGGAACTCTGAAGAGGGCCCCGAGGCGCGGGGCCCTCTGGCGCTGTCTGGGGCAGGGGCATGGAGCATTCTGCCTCCAGGATCCATGGGAGCCAAGGTGCCAGGCCTCATCCACCCGCCACAGCCTTCCCTCCTTCCCACCAACCCCTGTCACGGCCCCTGCGCCTGAGCAGAGAGCCAACCCCCACCCAAACCCTGGGCTCAGACACCCTGTAAAGACTGGACTGCAGGCGAACCCCTGGGATCCTCACTATCTCCGCCCACCCCTCCCGGGCAGGGGAGTGGGCAGTGGGCCTCGCTCAGCATGAGCGTGGGTAACAAGCAGGCTGCTGTTGCTCCAGAGCATTGACCTCCAGCTGTGACCAGGGGGGGCGGAAAGCACACATTCCCAGTGTCTCCCCATTTCCAGCTCTTGGGGCCCATGTGGCGATGCCCGTGGACGTGCCGGGCAGGGGGCGGTGTGTTCTGCCCTGGGTTGGGGAGGGGGCATCTGGGAGGGGGGCAGTGCGCTGGCGCGGGCACCGGGGACAGTACCTGCCAACTGCAGTGCTGTCACGGCCCATTCCAAGCTGCCATGGTGACACAGGACAAATGGCCGCGCTGGCCCTGTCTGTGCGGTCCTGGCACACTCCCCACAAGGCCTTCCCCTCCTCCAGGCCCCTGTCCAGGCCCCGAGCCCTGCCATGTGCACCCCGGGGTCTTTGTTTCACTTCCAGGTGCTGAGGGTGAGAAGCAGCGAGTTGTCCGTCATGGAGGATGGAGCAGGCCCAGGGCAGAGGTGAGCTCCGTCTGTGACGCCCACCCCTGCTTTCTAGAACTTTCCCTACAAGGAGAGAAGAGCTGGGAATTGTCCCTCCTGAGGATGGGTAGATTGAGGAGACGCGGGGTTTCAGTGCTTGGGTTTCGGGGCCTCCAAGCTCTGGGCGCCATGTCCCCAGGAAGCACTGTGTTAGGGATCCCCGATCCCTGCGCTTGGCTTGGTCCCCAGTTCCCAGTGAAACTTAGGCACAGGAGCCGAAGGAAATGAAAGCGAGCCTTGCCTTGGAGTAAAGCGCGCAGTCGGGGCCTGGCTGACAGGAGGCGCCTTGCATTTTTCCCCAGGCAGCAGATGCTCTAGTGGGAATGGGGAGGTGGGGGGGGATGGGGCGGTGGGGGGAGGGGGTGCTGAGGGCTGGAAGGAGGGGGCTGGGATTTGCCTCTCAGACGCCCAGCCACCACAAGGAACCTTGATGAGCGCCCTGCCAGTGCTCAGCAACGCGACCCAGAAAATGCCACACCGTCATGTATTTTTAATTCACCGTCTCCTCGCTGCATAACGAGGGCGAAGATCACAGGGTTTGACTGGCATTCGTGAGGGGCCTCCGAGGGGGGCTTGGGCGGGCGGGCAGGGAGAGCTGAGCTCCTGGCTGCGGCATCCAGCTGCCCCTCCCATCTCGTCTGGGGGGGTGCCAGCTGGATCCTTTCTCCCCACAAACCCCAGCTTGACTCTGGTTCCATGGTTGGACTGGGGTGGAGGGCTCTGATCAAAACAACCCCGGTATGGGCCGAGCACAAGGCCAGGGCTGTGGCCCACCACTGGCTCACGGCAAGGCTGACTCTGAACTTGCCGCATGAGGTCTGCTCCGGCTGAGGGCAGGGAGGGTTGGGGCGGGGCGTGTCAGCAAGCTCCCCAAAGCCAGGGCAGAAGAAGAGGGTCAGGGGCTTTGTGGGCGAGGGGCGGAGAGCTGAGTTGGGGGGGACTGTGTCTTCCAAAGGCTGGATTACAATATCAGTGGAAAGTGAGGATTCCCTACCGCTCTACACCCCTGCTACCACACAAAGAGAAAGCCAGGGCACACCCACTGCCACAGAAAACGAGAAAACCATCGCCATAAAAGCGAAGACACCCGGGAGCGTTTGGGGATAAAGTATACAAGTAAGAAAGGAAGGCGGCCTGAACACAGGTCACTATAATGTCTTGGGCAAGAATGTCCTTCTAACGTGTGGTCTTACAATGGCACCCTGACTTAACATTCTGTGACTGTGCATTCATTCATTCATTCATTCGTTTCAACAAGCATTTCTTGAGCGTGGGCTCTACTGGGTATTCAAATGTTGATATGGCTGGATGCAGTAGCCTGCGCCACGGAGGCATTTGGGAGACAGACACGGGAGGATCATGGTTTGAGGCCAGTCTAGGCATAAAGGACTCCATCTCACTCAATGGCTGGAGCGGCAAAGCACACCTCTTACTCCAGCTATGGGTAAGCAGAATGGCTGGGTTCAGTGGTGAGCTCTTGTCATGCCCAAGGACAAGTGGGATTGTAGTCCAAGTCAGCCCTGACATAAGTGAGATCCTACTTTAAAGACCAGTATAACACCAGGCGCCAGTGGCTCACACCTATAACCCTAGCTACTCAGGAGGCTGAGATCTGAGGATCTTGGTTCAAAGCCAGCCCGGGCAGGAAAGTCTGTGAGACTCTTATCTCTAATTAACCACCAGAAAACCAGAAGTGGTGCTGTGGCTCAGGGACTGCGCCCAGGCCCAGAGTTCAAGCCCCAGGACTGACCAAAAAATAAAACAAACAAAAAAAAACAAAAACAGTACAAGTTAGATATGAATGACTTATGCCTGGCCTATAATTCTAGCTACTTGGGAGACTGAGGTCTGAGGATCTAGGTTTGAAACCAGCCCAGGCACCAAAGTCCATGAGACTCTTATCTCAGAAGTGGAGCTGTGGCTCAAATGGTAGAATGCTAGCCTTGAGCAAAAGCAGCTTAGAGACAGTGCTCAGGACCGGAGTTCAAGCTCTAGGACTGGCACACACACACACAGACACACGCACGCACACACATACTCATGCACTCATGCATGCACATACACAAAATAAACCAATTCAGAAAGAGGCTGGAGGTGTGGTTCAAGTGGTTGAATGCCTGCCTAGCAAGTGGACAACCCTAGTTCAATCCCCAGTGCAAACAACACTGACACCCACATGTGTGCGCCTCTCGGGTGTGGCCACGTGATCAGAGAAGCTCAACTCTCATCGCAGGAGGCATGATGAGGCCATGAGCCCAGATCAGGACTGCAGGGAGGCTGGGCTTGATCCATCAGCTCCCCCCAAGCCCCCCACCCCCTCCTACCCCCACCCCCTCCTGCTGCCCACCCCCTCTCCCGGCCTCAGCCCAGAACAACCATCAGTGAGCACTGACTGAGGAAGTGGACAAGAAGGACAAAAAGAGTTCCTGGGGAAACCTGTAAGCTGGACTCCCGAGTCATAGTTTTATTGGAGTTTCATTACGTGGGCACTGTTGATTAATCATGGGCCACGTGACTGAACTTGACCCGCCCCCTCTCTGGACCTTGGCTGGACCCATAGTTCCTACCTGATAACCCCAGGGCTGGTGTTCCTGGTGACCAGGTGGCCGCTCCCTCCCCAGGCTAAGAACCTAGTGCTGGTCACGTGGACAGTGTGAGCCACGAAAACCACAAAACACCCCTGTCACTCAGGAAGTCCCACGGAGTTTGAAGTCTTGTGCCAGGAGTCAGGGGCGGAGACCCGATGACATCTTTTATATTTGCCACAGAGAGGGCATCCACCACCATGTTGCCAAGAATGGACTGAAGCAGGAAGAGAGAGACTGGGCAGCTGACTGAGGGACCTGCAGCTGACCATTGCGGGGCAGTGAACCAGAGCTCAAGTGACTGGGTTCAAAGTCTTTGCTCTTCACTTCGAAGAGGCTCCACGGTCTCATGTGAAGAGGCCCGGACAAGCTGAGCGCTGGTGGCTCACACCTGTCATCCTAGCCTCTCAGGAGGCTGAGATCTGAGGATTGCAGTTGAAGCCAGCCCAGGCAGAAAAGTCCATGAGACTCTTATCTCCAATTAACCAGCTAAAAAGCCAGAATTGAGTTGTGGTACAAGCATTAGAAAAAACAAAACAAAACAAAAAAACACCTAAGGGATAGCTCCCAGACCCTGAGTTCAAGTCCTAATACTTGTGTGCATGCGTGCGCATACACATACACACACATACGCACACAAAGACACAAGGAAATGTAAATCTAGCAATGTATTTTACTTAACCCAGTATAATCTGACATTTTATCATTTAAACATACAGAATCCTTATGGAGTTTTAATTAGTGAGGTCATCTTTGATTCTTACAAAGTCTCTGGAATCCAGTGTGGATTTCACTTGAACTAGCTTCCTGTCAGATGCTTCCAGGCCTTCCAGGCGTGGCTGCAACTGTTTGGAGACGGCAGGTGGCTCCCCTTTGTCTGTTTCCAGGGGGGACCTGCTGCCCCCATCCCGGCTGAGCTAGCGTCTCTGCTCAAGTGCCCTCCTCCACACTCCAGACGTCCCCGTGCCCCCCTCAAGCTGTGGAGAGCCACTTCAGCTCTGCATATTAGCCAGGATTGTTTCCCTAGCGTGATGCTTTGGGGCCCTGGGCTTTGCTGGTGCTAGAGAGGCCCCCTCTCAGGGCTCCAGAGCTCCTCCACATGGCACAAGACCTGCCTGGGACCCGCCATTCAAACGTTCCAGCCACCCCAGAGCCCACTGGCCCCCAGCTCATTCTTTCTCCTAGCCACCAGCCACCTGCCCAAACCTCTCCAGGGCCATGCCCACCCAGGTTCGCCAGGGACAGCTCTGCCTGCTCTAGAAGGGGCAGAAATGATCCAAACTAGCCAGTCCTATGCCTGTTTACCCCCCTTCACCCATCCCTTCCCCAGAAACCACCCCCCACCTGCTCTCTCTATGGCTCCCCCGTGTGGCCTTGTGTGGGACAGCATGGCCTCCACTCGAGAACCGTCAGTAACCAATGTCTTCTCTCTCCAAGGTATTGCTCTGGTCCTCTGTTGTGCCACTACTGGAGCTGGAACTCAGGGCCTGGGTGCCGTCCCTTAGCTTTTCCACTCAAGACTGGCACTCTACCACTTGGACCACGGCTCCGCTTTCTGCTTCTTGATGGTTAACTGGAGGTAAGAGTCTTTGGGATTTGCCTGCCCGGCTGACTCTGAACCATCCTTCGGCCTCAGCCTCCTGAGTCGCTAGGATTCCAGGCGTGAGCTACCAGTACCCTGCTCCCTCCGCTTTCCCGTCAGCGCATGGTCATTTAGAGCACTCCCTCTTTGGATTTGGGGGCCACTGGCATGTGTTATTAACCCGATCAGTGGCTAACTTGGCCCTAGTGGCAGGGGCCCTGCCTGCAGTCCCCCTACAGACCTGCCTCAGAGGCGGGGGAGGGGGTGTGTGGGAAATAGACCCCAGTCAGCCTTGGGTCCTGGAGTCTGAGAAGACTGTGATGGTGCGTGGCCTGCAGTCACGGTCACGGTCCACGAGCCTGCTGGGGTCAGAGGCCACGGACACCCCAGGCCAGTGGAGAGCCGTTACATCCACTGAGCTCCAGGAGGCTGCCCAGAAGGTGCCCGACCTTGTGAAAAATCAATGCCCCTCTTGTTTGTGTCTCCTGAAATATCTCACCAGCGATGAAAGATTTCCTTCCCCAGGTGACAACATATTTTATGACTAAGCACGGTGCGGGGGGGGGGGTGTCTCCAGTGGCTTCAGACACAGCCCGACATGCCTTCCTGTCGTTCCCGATGAGCCTCACCGCGCTCAGGGCCCGCTCCTGCCCCGTGGGAAATCGGAATGGAGTCTCCCACCACCCATGTCGGGTGGGGCTGGCAGGGCCCAGTGTGGGTCCTCAACTGTCAGAGCTGATGTCAGGGTCCCGGCCTGCCCCTCCTTTCCTCCCTCCCACCCTCCCTGCCTCTATTCTTCCCTGACCTCCTCCCCTCCCTCCTCCCTGCTCACCAGCACCGGGCAGCCTGTCCCTGGTGCTCATTTTAACTCAGCCCCGGTTTGTGGGCAGCACTGGGGCGGGGGGAACTGTGCTGTCCACGCTCACCACGCCCCGCCTTGTACACAAGAGCAGAGCCGGAGCCAGGGGTCCAGCCCCGAGCAGGCCCACCGCAGCTGCTCTCCCTGTGGTGGAACTGAGGGGAGCAGGGTGCAGACAGCCAGCCCTGCAGCAGGAGGGATCCAGGCCGAGCTCCAGGCCATGCTTTGCTGTTCAATATTAGATGGGCCCAGGGGTTGGTCCCCGCCCGGAGGCGGACCCCCCTCTGCACCCCTAGAGCCTAGGGGGCAGAGGCAGACTCCTCCTTCGAGATCCTGTGTCTGACTGTAGGGTTCAGGGAGAATGAGAGGACCCCGTTCGCCCCTCTCTGTTGTCTTTCTTTGTTCTATTATTATTATTATTATTATTGTTGGTACTGCTTCTGGGGCTTGAATTCAGGGCCTGGGCGATGTCCCTGAGCTTTTCTTTGCTCAAGGCAAGCACTCTACCACTTGAGTCCCAGCACCACTTCCCTCTTTTTGGTGGTTCATTAGAGATGAGTCTCACAGTCTTTTCTCCCCAGGCTGGTTTTGAACCTTAATCCTCAGATCTCAGCCTCCAGAGCAGCTAGGATAGCCGGTGAGCCACTAGTGCCAGCTTGCTCTGTTTTCCGAGTGGCTGCCTATGAGTTCCTCTTCCGTCTGTCTGTCTGGCTGATGTGAGGGGGAGGGGTGGGATTGCTCACCTCCTAACCACAGCCTCGCTGGGGAGGTTGGGGTGTCTCGCCCCAGGCCCACCTTGGGGTTGTGAGCATGCAGATGCCTTGGCTCTGTTTCAGAGGTAGGGCTGGGCCTGGGAATCGCCTCCCCTGGCCCCTCCCCAGCTCTAGCTTGCACGGGTGTGTGTGTGGGGGGGGACAGCTGGTGGGGGGGCTTTTGCAGAGCAGGTGGGGGGACTGTGGGAGGAACCTGGAGTCTTCGTCAGCTCCCCCCTCGCCCCCCACCCCACCCCCCGCCGGCCCCGGATCTTCCCAAGACGTGCTTGAGCCCAGCCAGATCCTGGGAGCAGCCAGCCAGCAGTGACTCAGTGTGTCCTCATCCACATGTGAATCCCCATGGGGCCTGTCCTGTCACCCTGCCAACCAGGCTTTCCCCCCACACGAGGGGCTCGGCCCCTCCCCCATGCCCAGCACAGGGGGGGAGGGTGCGGGGGAGGGGCAGGCCTTCCAGGAGGCTGATCTCCACCCTGCAGACTGGCACGTGCCAGGACACCGGCTCCTGGTCTTGGCAGAGGCTCACGGCATTGCCACCGCTGAGTTAATTAGGGAGAGGGGCGGCAGGCGGGGGTGAAATTGGCAAGCAGAGAGGCGAGACATGCCACGTGCCTGGTCCTGGGAGGGGTGGAAGATGGGCAGAGCCAGCTGCCCTGCCTGCACCTGTAATTCAGCAGATGGGATGTCTGTGCCCATGGCTCCCCCACTCCACACCCACTTTCTCAGGCCCCTCCAGGAGGAGGGGGACCAGGCCCGTGACGGGGGACCCTCAGAGCACTGTTGCCCCCACAGAAGTCACTAGATCTGTGGTGGTTCATTGGAGATCAGAGTCTCAGGAACTTTCCTTCCCTGGCTGGCTTCAGACAGCGATCCTGGGATCTCAGCCTCCTGAGCAGCTGGGAGTATGGGCGTCAAGTTTCATAGACTGGAATTGTTGGGATGTCGGGGTGTCGTGTAGGAATAAGGACACTGACTCCAAAGGAACTGAGCAAGGCAAAGTTTACTTCTGCAGAAAAGTAAGCAAGCATGCAGGGTCGGCTGGCCACCCAGGTTTTATCCCTAAACTGTTAGTAATGTCCTTTGTTCTGATTGGTCAGAACTTAGGTTCACAATCTTGCACGATTGACTGGTTTGAAAGGGGTTAAAGGTTTATCCAAACTGGACACTGGCGGCTCAAGATTGTAATCCTAATTGCTCAGGAGGATGAGATCTAGGGATCATGGTTTGAAGCCAGCCTGGGCAGAAAACTCTGTGAGACTCTTATCTCCAATTAACTACCCTAAAACCAGAAGTGGAGCTGTGGCTCAAAGTGGTAAATCACTAGCCTTGAACAAAGGAGCTCAGGGACAGCGCCTAGGCCTTGAGTTCAAGCCCCAGGACCAACCAAAAACAGAAAATAAAGGTTATCCAAACAATTAACCAAAACCAGGACACCTGGCCAAAGCAGGAACCTGTCAGAAAATCAATGCTTCCTCAGCTGCTACTCTACCACTTGAGCCACGCCTCTAGCCCCTACAAAAACGATTCTTACAAGAGAATGTGGCTTCTTGTAAGATGGCAGCTCTCCTTAGGGACAGAGCTTCTATCATGCTGCCATTTGACAGGAAAGATTCCTACACAGCAGCAAGAAGGGCGCTGGGGAGAGGCAAGGGAAATAAATAAAGGGAGGAGTCTCTGTCCACCCGTGATGGCCGGTAAGCCAGAAAACAGGCCTCCGAGCCTGGGGGTCGGGTGGGGGGCAGGCTCAGTGTGGGTCCTCCCCTCTGGCCCCGAGCTCCAGTTTGTTCATGGTGAAATCAGAGAACCCTCTCGGTCCGGCCCCAGCCTCTCAAGGGCTCTGGCCCCCAGCTGCATCTGATAACCGGCCGCGGCGGGACACGTGTGAACAATTAGGTTTCTGGGATTTGTACCAGGAGGTGGAGGGCTCTGGTTGTCCCCAGAACCTTCTCTGGTGGCATTTCCTGCCCTTTCCGGCTTCCCATTGTTCAGGAGCCGGCAGAGCCTCCTTCCTGGCCTCCTCAGGAGGTAGAGAGGTCTTCGGGGAGGGGCACAGAGGGGTTCTGGGGGTGGCGTGGGGGGCAGGGGCTGCCCTCCCCCCCCCATGCCAAGCTTGTATTGGGATCCACTGTTTTTATTTTTGAAAGCCAAAACCGCTAGCTTGGCATGCTCCCCCTCCCACCCCTCCATTATCCTTAGGCCATTTGGTGGTTGTTGCTATGGAGACCACAAGCAAATGGCATGCAAATCAACACAGCAATAACAACGGGGGAGGGCAGGGGGAGGGGGAGGGGAGAGCAGGAAATGCCTCTGCCCTCAGCAGCACCCATTAGAGCCCAGACTGGAAGAAAAGCCTCTGGGCGGGTCTGGCAGAGTTCAAAGAGGTTCCAGGCCGGAGCCCAGGGGGCAGAGGCAGGGATGGCAGGGCCAGGCTGGTTCTCTGAGGGAATGGGCAGGGAAGACACAAGCATGAGCCATCCAGCGGATGCTGGCAGGAGGGAACTGGTCTCTGAGGCTTGTCCCTTGCCCAGGCCGAAGGCCTTCAGGGCCAGGTGACATCTGGCTTAAGGCATGGTGGATGACCCCTCCAAAGCTGGACCCCAGGGCTGGAGCCAGGCTCTTCCTCTCCCTCCACTTGGAAGCTGACTCAGCTCCAAGCCCCTGGCACCTCCTCCCTCTCCTCCAATAAGCAGAGACAGCTGAATATTCAGCACCTTTTTTTGCTGTTTTTGGTGGGTTGTGGGGCTTGAACTCTGGGCCTGAGCGCTGTCCCTCATCTCTTCAGCTCAGGACAAGCGCTCTACCACTTGAGCCACAGCACCACTTCTGGTTTTCTGGTGGTTAATTGCTGGTGACTCACGGACTTTCCTGCCTGGGCTGTCTTTGAACTGCGATCCTCAGATCTCAGCCTCCTGATTAGCTAGGATGACAGGCGTGAGCCACCAGTGCCTGGTTTAGCTTAATTTTTAAGAAGAAAAACCACAGCCAAATACATGCAATTGGGCTTCTTGATGGAATAAGGACTGAGTGCAGGGAGAAAGATTTGGGGGCCTCTCCACTTTTCCTAGGGGTTTCCCCAGGTAGTTTGATCAAATCCCGCCCTCCCCCGACCCTATACACACTGGATTCCACAAAACTGAGCTGTGGCCTGACACCAGGGATTTAGGGCCAAGGTCACTGTCCCAGTACGCCAAGGAAAGAGAGCCAGCAGTGGTGAAGAGCAGAGAGCCATGTAATCTGCATGGCCACATGGGAAAGAGCAGATAAAGGGGTTCAGTGCTCCCGTGTTCATCTGCCAAGAGGTGGCAGGAACTCAGATGTTGTAGAAGGGCCAGGAAGGGGGAGGTGGGGGGGGTGTGGCTCACAGAGCGGCCATCTTGTTCAGGTGTGGGGTGGGGTCTGATTGACAGTTGCCTCAGCTCTGTTCTGCAAGGGGTCTGGTTGTTGTTGTTGTTTTGCCAGTCCTGGGGCTTGAACTAGGCCCCCCGGCACTGTCCCTCAGCTCTTCAGCTCAAGGCTAGCGCTCTACCACTTGAGCCACAGCGCCACTTCCGGCTTTTGCTGCATATGTGGTAGTAAGGAATCGAACCCAGGGCTCTATGCATGCTAGGCAAGCGCTCTACCACTGAGCCACCTTCCCAGCCCTGCAAAGATTTCTGAAAAACATGTTATGGATGCCGTCACTGGAGGGGGCAGCAGGGGAGTGTGGAGTGGGGTGATTGCTCCTGCTCAGGGGTGCAGCCCCGGGGGGGGAGGGGAAGCCCTATCCCTGGTGCCATTGCTTGTGGGTGGTTTTGGTCCATGTCACAACGTTGTCTGTCGATCAGCCCTGACGTTCCCAGAATCCACAGCGACTCCAGAGGAGAGAGTTAAAGCGGTAGACACGGGCAGGACAAAGGGAAGGAGGTAGGCCGGTGACTGGTGCCCTGTGTCAGGCCTGCGTGATCAGATGATCCGGGTGAAATGTCCCCCGGGGAGGACCACGGCAGCTGGTGGGAATCGGGGTGGCTCTGCAGCGGGGTTTGGGTAAAACCCCTCCCTATGCTTTCTTCTGCACCCTGCTCTTCTTCTCTTGCAACCCTCCATGGTCCCGCTCCAAGCTCTTCACACCATTTCTCACCAACCATGAAGCCTGCCATGGCCCAGGAGGACTCAGTAGCGAGCCAGGCACCACAGCCAGCCGAGCGATGGCGGTGGTGACCCTGACTGGGTCCTGCTGATCCAGGGCTGCTCAGCCAGAGAGGCCGGCGGATGCGTTGTCTTCCAGTCTCATCCTTCTCCTTGTGTGTGGGCACTGAGGAACCCCAGAATCTAGGCAGTTTTGGCATGCTAAGGGCGGCCACAGAAGAGTTTGATCTTCACTGCTTGCCCTGCAAATGTCCATGTATTAAAAACTTGGTCTAAGCCGGGCGCCAGTGGCTCACGCCTGTAATCCTAGCCACTCAGGAGGCTGAGATCTGAGGATTGCCGTTCAAAGCCAGCCAGGGCAGGAAAGTCCATGAGACTCTTATCTCCAATTAAGCCTGGAAAAATACCAGAAGTAGACCTGTGGCTCAAGTGGGTAGAGCTCTACCCTTGAGCACAAAACCTCAAGGACAGTGCTCAGGCCCTGAGTTCAAATCCCAGCACTGACAACAAAACAAAAAAGCAAATCTTGGTCCCTTGGGTGTTGCTACTGGGGGGGGGGGGAACCTTTCAGGGCTGTGGGGGTTAATGAGAAGTCATTAGCTTATGGAGGTGTGCTCTGAAAGGGGACGCAGGACCCCAGCCTCCTCTTCGCTGTCTTCTTTTGCTTCTTGGCTACGAGGTAACTTTGCTCCACCATGGGCTCCTGACATGATGAGCAACCGCGCCTCAAAACAATGGGGCCAGTGGATCATGGCTGAAGTCCCCCACAGAGCTGAAATAAGCCTTTCTCTCTCCTTTTGAGTATTAATTTTTCATCGTTACGATAAAGGTGATGTACAGAGGGTTGCAGGTACATAAGTCAGGTAATGAGTACCTTTCTTGTTGGACAACGTCAGCCCTTCCCTCGCGCCCCCGTTTTCCCCTCCCGTCCCCACCCACAACTTGTATCGTTCATTTTCAATGTGGTGTCCAGTGAGGTCCACTGCTCATCTGTGCACGCTTTGTTCCCCCACTTCTGTGGCCCTCTTACCCTCCCAAGGACAGGTAAATAAACAAACTAAACAAACAAAAAAAAACCTCCTTTGTTTCCATTTCCTGGAGTTCATTTTGATAATTATAATAATTAAAATTATTATTATTTTGTCAGTCATGGGGCTTGAACTCAGGGCCTGGGCACTGTCCCTGAGCTTTTTTGCTCAAGGCTAGCTCTCTACCACTTTGAGCTACAGAACTACTTCCTGTTTTCAGGTGGTTAATTGGAGATAAGAGTCGCACAGACTTTCCTGCCTGGGCTGGCTTCAAACTGGGATCCTCACATCTCAGCCTCCTGAGCGGCTAGGATCACAGGCGTGAGCCTGTGACATCGTGCCTTTGTGTTCCTCCCCTAAGACCATCCCCCTTTGTGAACCTTTTGTCCTTATAAGTGGACTGGTTTGCACATTTTGTTATAGTCGTGGAAAGCGGACTGAACAGGCCCCTCAGCTTGAGTGTCTGGGACACAACCCCTACTGAAGATTGAGATTCCCCAACACCAAAAGCTCCACAGGCCCAGAGCCTGGAATCCTGGCGGCAACTCCAGACAAATGGCTCCGGGTAGACACGGAGCTGCCGGGCTGAGGCTGATGTGCCAGGCGGGAGAGAAAGGGCCCTGTGGATGAAGCATGAGAGGAAGGATCACCTCCTCGGGGGCTGCCCCTCTCTCTGGGGACAGGAGCACAAAGATGCCTTCTGTCAGCCCGTCGCTTACTTGGCAAGAGACCGGTGGTCTAGGCCACGTGTGCCAAGAGCAGCACAGCAGAGGCGTGTGACACGTTGGAACAGGGCTGGTTCCAAGCTCGCGTGTTCTAGCTGGGAACAGAGGTGGCCGGATCATTGAGGGGCAGGACACAAGCAGCACGTAGACCCCAGGAGACGCTGCCTCATGCGGGCGGGGACCACCGACCTCGTTCAGATCCTGTTTTTCAGACAGGACAGAACTTAAAGCATCAGCTGGGAGCCAGATCTGACCTGGAGGTGCCCGTCGCCAGCTCTCATGACTGCCATTGCTGTCTGGCCCAGTAGCGCAGGAGATGGAGACCCAACGGCAGACATTTGCCCAAAGGCGCCGAGCTGGGTGAGGGGGGAGTGGCGTTTGAACTCAGGCCCCGCTACGCCCAAGGTCTCAGTCTTGTGCTGTCCTTTGCTTCCTTGCTCCTGGGATTGATGTCCTAGTCCAGGCTGGATAGGGGAGAGGCCTTCACTTCTGGGTAGTTGGCATACTTTGTGTGTGTGTGTGTGTGTGTGTGTGTGTGTGTGTGTGTGTGTGTGTGTGTGTGTGTGTGTGTCTTGGGACTTGAACTCAGGTGCTGTCCCTGAGCTTTTGTGCTCAAGGCTAGCACTCTTGAGGCACAGCTCTACTTCTGGCTTTTTGCTGGCTCACTGCAGAAAAGAGTCTCACAGACTTTCCTGCCTGGGCTGGCTTTGAACTGCGATCCTCAGATCTCAGCCTCCTGAGTAGCTAGGATGACAGGCGTGAGCCACCAGTGACTGGTGCCATTGTTGAATCTTTTATATACTTTCTAGCACATTCTAAGTCTGTGGGATCCTGCGAGGTACCCAGGGGGCAGAGCATGCAGAAGGGTCGCTGCTGTGGAAGGTTCTGTGCTAGGTGAGCAGAGCAGCAGGACCGGCCTCAAGTCCAGGACGGGGCACCCTCCTGCTACAGAACGTGCACATGCACCTCCTCGCTGAAGGACACCGTCCACATTAGGAAATGTATTGTCAACACACTGAATGCATTAAGTAAGTGTGAATGAGTTTCTCCATTTCTATTAATGAAAGACATATGTACCTGCCAATCAGAGCTCCCAAGCAGCACCCAGACCCCCTGGGCAGAGCTGAGACCAGCCAGCTGAGACTCAGCCAGACTTACCCCCTCAACATCAAACACTCCTGTATCCCCACTAAGTACCAGGCACTGCTGAAGACACTCAGGGCACTCGGGGAACAGAACAAAGACTCTAGAGCTGGTGTTCCAGCTGGGGGGGGGGGCTGGAGGGGGCTAGCGGGGGGGAGACAGATGAGACGAAAGAAACACATCATAAATATGCATAGGACGTAGTGTTAGGCAGACCGACAGTTCTGTGGACAGGAAACAAAGCAAGGTGAACATCAAGGTTAAAGGTTACTATAGAAAGGTTTTTCTCTGATCATGTCCCTGATCTTAATAGACTCGGGAGTGTCAAAGGGTGCAAAGGTGGTGATCGCGGGATGGATAATGCAGATCTCCTGGGAACTGGCAGCAGGTGAGACAGGCTCCCTCTGCAAGGACACAACAATCACAGACGGGCACACGACGCTGGGTGCAGGCTAAACTGGATGGGGCATTGGCCAGAATAACCCAGAGGGAAAGATGAGAACTAGGACAGAAAATAGAATTAATTCCTCATGCTTATTCCGAAGGATTGCCGGAGGCTCCTGGGACTCCTTTATTGGGGAAGAGGGTGGAGGTGGGGCTTGGGGCTCTCAGTGAGCCAGGGTGCTGTGATTGATTAGTTATGTCTGGCCTGGTCAGGGTGGTGGAAACTCATGATTTGTTCTACATTATTGGGCTCTCAGTGAGCCAGGGTGCTGTGATTGATTAGTTATATCTGCCATGGTCAGGGTGGTGGAAACTCATGATTTGGTCTGCGTTATTGTCTTGGAGAAAAGTGGAAGGACCCAAACAGAGCAGTCCCAGATAATACTGACTCAGGGCTGAGTGAGGAGGAAAAGCAGGAGATGATACTGGAAACAAGACTTAGATTGAGCTGGAAGGAATGTAAAAGATGAAGGGCCAAGACACAGCCCCTGCAGGCCAGCTGCCCAAGACTCAGTCCTTTGCAGGAGCCTTTGCCACGGCAGGCTGGGGAGCTGTCTTTGCTCAGGGCATTATCGAGAAGAGGTGTCTGAAAGGAGTGGTTCTGTAGCTATTCCTCATCTCCTAATGACCCTGAGGCTGGATCCCACCCATTTTATAGACAGGAGACCAGCCTGGGGACCATGCCCACAGCAGGTAATGGAGTGGCCCGGTGCCCAATTGTGGCCCAGCTGTCACCCACAAAAAGCACTGGTGTCCTTCATGCACGGGGCGAGGGGACTCCCTGTGAGGGGCAACTAGGCCGTATCCGATCCTGTTTTGCCCTTGTCTCTTGGTGGCCTGGACCTTGTGGTCCACAAGTGTCCCCTGCCGGTGTCCAGTGGTCTGGGCAGGCCGCGTCCACACTTCCCTCCTGTGCACTGACCCCAGGCATCAGAGCACAGACAATTGCAGGTGCCCAAGCTCTGTGATCTCCTGTCCGACCTCAGCCTCCGGAGGGCCTGCCTCTGTTGGCTGACTTTGGGGGGGGGCCGCGGTGGGGGGGGAGGCGGGGAGGGGGCCAGTGCTGAGGTCTTCCATCAGCTTCTTTCTGGTGCCATCCTCCCTGCCTCCGGTGGCACATGGCCGGGCCCGGCCTGGCCAGGGCTCCCGGCAGCCTCATGCCCATCCCCTGGGCTTTGGTGGTCCAGGTGCCTTTTCCCTGGTTGCTCTTGAACCACCCTGGCAGCTCCCTGGCATAAGGCCTCCCAGCAATATCTCTGCTCAGCGAGGCTGAGGCTCAAGCTTCAGGGAGGGAGGGGTGCCTGGGAGGGAGGGCAGAGGAGGAGGGGGCGGGAGGGAGGGTAACTTTCTGTTATCTCTGAACAATCCCTAACTCCCTCTCTTGCCTTCCCCTCCATCTAGAGATCTCTCCAGCCTCTCTCTCCTCCTCACCTCTGCTTTTCTCCTCCCTGCACTCCCTTCCACCTCCTGGAATCTAAAAAGAAAATAATGATAAAAAAGCTCCTCTTGGGCCGCCGGACCTCCCTCCTGACGGTTAAGAGCCTTATATTAAATGATGATCCCAGCATCTCGCCGCCTACAGCCGCTGCCGCCGCTGCCTGTTGGCTTCAGAGCTCCTCACACAGCCCAGTCCCGGGCTGCGCTCCCTTGGATAAATCTCCCCATACTGGATTCCCACAGATCCCGCCGCAGGGCCTTTGTGGTGCATTCTTTGTTTGAAATGTGGCGATGTACCTGGTGCCAGCCTGTCCAGCTCTGCATTGTAAATCCCTGCAGCTTCCTGGAAGAGAACAGGAGAGGACAGTGCGGCATTGACTGACACCTGACGCCCCTCCCCCCGTCTGTCCCCCCCTGCCCCTCCCTCCCCCATCCTTTCCTCCCCCTCACCTCACCCAGAGCCCTTGCTACAACTTCCTTTGTTCTAGCTGTCTGCTACGTCCATGACCACCTGCTAAGACACCACTGAGCAGACTTGATAATTTGATGAAATCAAAAGAGGCCCTCACTGCCCTCCCCCAAGCAGGGTCGTGTGAGTGAATGGTAGAAGGTTCTAGAAGGAGGCTGCCAATGTGCGGGGGGGTGGGGGGGTGGGGGGTGGGGGTGGGGGGCGGAGGGAGGCAGGCGGCTCCCCTCCTCTCCACCCTTGGGGCACTACGGTTTGCTGTTCGGCTTGGATACAAGTTGGAGCCCACCTGGCCCGGGGGGCTGTGGCTCTACCCCGTGGCTTCCTTCCATTCTCTTTCTCCAGCATGGGCAGCTTCTCGGGCTCCAAATTCATGCCCGCCCTGCCCCCGAGGGTGGGACCTGATCTGGAGGCATAGTTAAAGCAGGATGGAGGTGAGATCACCTGGGTCCAGGGACAGACAGGAGGAAGACACACAAAGGAGACGGAGCAGCCGAGGGCGCCAGGGCCGCGGGCAGGGCCGGAGCTGGGTGGTGGCAGGCCCTCCGTGGAGCGCCAGGGCTGCGGGCAGGGCCGGAGCTGGGCAGTGGCAGGCCCTCCGTGGAGCCCCGGGAGGCACTTGCCTTGCCCTCACCCTTCTGTCTTCCAGGACTGTGAGAAGAAGTTGCCTGCAGTTCAGGGCTGCTCAGTTTGGGGTGCTGTGCTGTGGTACCCCCTGGGGGAGTTGCCCACCCCCCTGTCCGGCAGCGGTGGTCATGGCACTCGGTCACCCTGTACCCAGGGACGGCTCTCAGGACCTGGGAGAGGCCGGTCTGCAGGGGCATCTCTGCCGGGGCTCCGTGAGCGGGTAGGGGGCAGGCCGGCCAGCGGCCCAAGGCCCTCCCGCAGACCTCTGTGTCTGCCTCTCGGTCTCCCGATTGGTCTTCTCATCTGGGCTTTCTAAGGTGCAGGCATGAATGGTTTTGTTGTTGGTAAATGGACGAACCATGTTCCAATGACTAAGTGCACCACCTGTGTGACACCAAACAGGGTGTGGAGCATTAACACACACTGCCCATCCACCATCACCCAACCGGGGAGGAAAGCTGACCTGCCCCAGGCCACTCAGGCCGGAAGTGGAAGAGCTCAGGCTCCAGCCCCAGACCTTCGCCAGGAGCCCCGCTTCTTGTCCATCACACGATCCTGCCTCAAAGAAGGACAAACAAGGGACAAGTGGATGAGCAGACATGTGGATGCTTGCATCTATGGACAGATGAAGGGTGAGAGGGTGGATGGGTAAGTGGAGGGAGGAAGGAGAGGTGGATGGATAGATAAGTGGGTGGAGGGACCAACAGATGGATGAGAGGGGCTGAAAGATGGAAAGGTTAAGTTGTAGGTGGATGAACGGTGAGTGGAGGAAGGGGCAGGTAGATGGGTGGATAGATAGGTAGATGGATGAATGGATGGAGGGATGGATGGATAAATGAATGAGTGGCTGGCTGGATTCATGGATAGACTGATAATGGCTGGATAGAGGCAGGGAGGAAGAGATAAAGAGAGGGAGGAATGAGTAGATGGATGAGTGGGTGGGTGGGAGGACAGGTGGGGGGGTAGGAGGAGGGTGGGATGGGGGACAGGGACCCCCATGCATCTCCTTCCATGAGCCGAGCCGGGCTGGAGCTTCCGGCAGAGACAAACTTCCCTGGAAAAGCAGCGTTGTTGGGTTGTGGGTCCCAAATCACTGCCTCCTCTGGAGACGCGTTACACGTGAGGCGCGAAGAGGCTCGGTTACCTGGAGATTTATGGTGCCCACGGCAACACATTTGCATAAAACGTTTCCCTCCCGCAGCTCCGTCCGTCCGCACAGCACACTGGGATCCCAGTAGCGTTCCTCCGTTCCTCCGGAGAGAGACAATAGGCGGCCACGTTGCTGGGTCTCTGCGTCTTGATTAACAAGCGCGCCAGAATGCATCGCTGAAATCAGCCGGTGGAGATGGCACGTGCCCCCCCGCCCCCCCACAATCACACGCGTGCGCGCGCGTGCACACACACACACACACACACACACACACACACACACACAGAGCTCTCTAGTTTTCTCCAGCCATCATGCTATCTCCTGGGTGCCAACGCGTTGCTGTAAGTGGAGAGGAGAGCCTGTGGTGTCTGGGATTCCCTGCTGGTCTCAGGGTGGCAGGGCCCTGAGGGGTTCCGGAATTCACACTCTTGCTCTTGGCCCCTCGTGGTGTGCTGGGAATGTCTTCATGGGGGGTGGTGAAGCTCCTGGCTCTGGCTGGACGGACAGAGGAGACTAAAGGGTGTACTGCAGATTTGTCCCCAGCCTTCCCGCCAGAGGGGACCTCAGTCACGGGAGGGGGTGCTACCCTCAAAAGTGGCTCCCTGTACCCCCAAAGCCCTGGGATCTTAGCTGCTCGGGAGGCTGTGATCTGAGGATGGCAGTTCAAAGCCAGCCCAGGCAGAAAAATCCATGCGACTCTTCAATTGACCAACACAAGGGCGGAAGTGGAGGTGTGACTCAGGTGGGAGAGCTCTAGGTGTGAGTGAGAAGCCAGAGCCCTGAGTCCAAGCTTCGGTACCAGCACCGAAAATAAACAATCAAATACAGCAAATAAAAGCCATCACACAGCGCCTTCCATCACCCGGCTGGGGACACGGAGGCCGGGAGGCAGCTCAGCCTGTCCTGACAGGGAAGCTGGGCTGGGGCTCGCTGCTCCCCAAGATGACACACATGGAGAACAGCAATTCAATCTTTACACCCTTGCAGTTCCCAGACTGGTCCGAAGGCTGGTGGCGGCAGCGCTGGGCTGGGCATGCAGGTTCCCAGGTGCCAGCCTGCCCCCAAGGGGGCAGACCCCAGTGCTGTGCATTTCCCCAAGCCCTAAGGGAGCCTAAGGCTTGAGAACCTTTACTTGAAGGACATTTGAGCCCAGAATTTCCCTTTTTTCCCCCTTGCAGTGTCTAATTGCTTACTGCAAGGGTGTAGGAAAGCAATTGATTTTTTTAAATGTGCCTATTAGTTCCAATAATTTGTCAGCTGATTGTATTGGATATTCCAGGTAGGAGAGACTACTGTCCACAGCTAATGACAGATTTGACTGGTCCTTTCCAATTCCCCTGCGCCCTCTACTTCTTTCCTTTTTCTCTGCTAGTCCTTTCTGAGTGATAATGGGCTCTGTTCTGCTCTGACCAATAGCTCCTAGACAAGCATTTGAAGAGGCCCAGGCAGGAACATTGACTGTAACTACATTACAAGAGCCAGACTTCATGAGATGCAAAATTACTGCCAGCATTGGACTGGTTAGCTAAACCAAGGCCTAACTGAAGAATTAGAATACTATGCAGCCAGTAAGAAGGCTGCACAGAACCCAATATTCTGGTATCAAATATGTCAGCTGAATGTTCTTTGCATAGGAAGGAAGGAAGGAAGGAAAGAGGGAAGGAAGGAGGGAAGGGTAAGAAAGAAAGGGAGGGAGGGAAGAAGGAAGGAATGGAGGAAGAAGGAAAGAAGGGAAGGAGGGAGGAAGAAAGGAAGGAGAACCATATGTGTAATATAAAGTTATACAAACCTATTTGATCACCTGTGTGCCAAGAACTTCTGGAAGGTTACACAAGAAACTCCCAGAAGTTGCTCCTGAGACGGGGACTTGGGATGATGGCAAGAAGTTCCTCTCGTCTCTATTTTCTTTTTAGATCCTCACCATGTTACTTTTTCAGAAAGGAAGTACGTTTTTCTCTGCCGCACCAGGCCCCTGTGCTGGCGGCACCCCGGGGTCCCCGAGTCTGGGGTGAAGGGCTGAGGGAGGAAGGTGTCTGGATACAGTGCACTGGCTGGCGCCGTCTCTCTGGTAGCGGCTCCTGCATCCAGGCGGGGTGACGGAGTGGGAGCCGGTGTGGGGTGTGGGGTGTGGTGTGGGGTGTGGGGTGTGGGGTGTGGGGCGGGGTGTGGTGTGGGGCGTGTGGTGTGGGGTGGGGTGTGGGGTGTGTGGTGTGGGGCGTGTGGTGTGGGGTGTGGTGTGGGGTGTGGTGTGGGGCGTGTGGCGTGGGGTGTGGTGTGGGGCGTGGGGTGTGGGGCGTGGGGTGTGGGGTGGGGCGTGGGGTGTGGGGCGTGGGGCGTGGGGTGTGGGGCGTGGGGCGTGGGGTGGGGCGTGGGGCGTGGGGCGTGGGGTGTGGGGCATGGGGCGTGGGGTGTGGGGTGTGGGGTGTGGGGTGGGGTGTGGGGCGTGGGGCGTGGGGTGGGGTGTGGGGTGTGGGGCGTGGGGTGTGGGGCATGGAGTGTGGGGTGTGGGGTGTGGGGTGTGGTGTGGTGTGGGGTGTGGGGCGTGGGGTGTGGTGTGGGGAGTGGGGCGTGGGGTGTGGTGTGGGGCATGGGGCGTGGGGCGTGGTGTGGGGCGTGGGCTGTGGGGCGTGGTGTGGGGCGTGGGCTGTGGGGCGTGGGGTGGGGCGTGGGGTGTGGGGCGTGGGGCGTGGGGTGTGGGGCGTGGGGCGTGGGGACCCGTTCTTTCTTCCTCACTCAGCCAGCCAAGTGTTCTCTTCCCAGAACCACAGCGCAGACCCCGCCCCGCCCCGCCCCGCCCCAGGGAGGCGCCTGTGTGGGGCAGTTTGTCTTCCACAGCCCAATGAAGAGCATCATCTGCAATCAGGGGCTGGTTTTATGCACACCTGCACGTGTACACACACACAGGCACATACGCACACGCACGTACATGCACATCATTAAACATGGCTACTGTGTATCAATGCACCAAACACACACATAGCAGTAAGAATAACCATGGTGTGAGGTTACATAGCGAAGCCGGGTTGGAATGAGCACTTGCAGACAAGATGGGCTGTTCTCTGGACCATGTCTCTTGAAATATCCACAATGAATTTGGCCTTGACCTCGGGGCCTGGGTGCTGTCCCTCAGCTCTTCAGCTCAAGGCTAGCTCTCTGCCACTTGAGCCACAGCACCACTTCTGGTTTTAGGTGGAGATTTATAGACTTTCCTGCTTCAGGCTTGGCTCTCAGCCCCCCCACCCCCCCCAGGAGCTGGGCCACAGGTGTGAGCGCAGGTGTGGGCTGCGAGTTGCTTTTTAAACGCTCACACACAGCTTTCTTCAAAGGGGACCTCACGCTGATGGACACGCTCTTCCTTCAGAAAGCACGATCACCTCGGCTCCTTTACTCAGAGCACACTCTGTGTGTGTGTGTGTACGCGCGCGCGCGCACGTGCACACACGTGCACATGCACACGTGTACAGGTACGTACATTCATATAGCATGTTCACTAGGTGTGTGTTCCCTATGTGTGTATTCGCCGTGCGTGTGTTCACCATGAGTGTGTGTTCACTACCTTGCTCCTCTCTCCCCTGCAGTGTCGGCCTGGGAACAGGCCCTTATCTGGAGCATTCTGGGGCAGAGGAGGGCAGCTACCGGAGGAGGGAGGGCGGCAGGACACAGGAGTGGGGTGCAGGGTGGGGGTTGCACCCCACCTGGATGTGTGGCCCCCCCAAAGCCTGCAGGCAGCGGGCAGCTGTGGAGAGCGGGCAGCTCTGCCCCAGCCCACCCCGACTTCCGCCCGGGGAGGCCGAGCAGCCCTGGCTGGGGAGGACGGTGAGCCGAGGGCCCCAGCCTTCCTTAGTAGCCAGACCCGCTCCCTCCCTCCCCGTTCCTCCCCTTCCCTTCCCCTCCCCTCCCCCTCCCCATTCCTGGTCCCTCCCTTCCCCTCTCCCTTCCTGCTCCCTCCCTCCCCTCTCCCTCCCTCCCTGCTTCTGCTCCTGCTCCCTCCCCTCTCCCTCCCTCCTGCTTCTGCTCCTGCTCCCTCCCCTCTCCCTCCCTCCCTGCTCCTGCTCCTGCTCCCTCCCCTCTCCCTCCCTCCCTGCTCCTGCTCCTGCTCCCTCCCCTCTCCCTCCCTCCCTGCTCCTGCACCCTCCCTCCCTTCTCCCTCCCTCCCTGCTCCTGCTCCCTCCCTCCCCCTGGAGTGGGCCTGACTCCCAGCTCAGGCGAGGCCTCCTCCTCACCGCAGGTCAGGTCGGGAGGCCTTCCCACCAAGCGGGAGGCTGGGAAAGTGAGTCCTGAGCCAATTTATCCAGCCGCGTCCTTAGGTAGGTGCTGACCGCTGATCGCAGCGCGGACTGTACCTGGCAAAGGAAGAGGTTGGGACCCGTCTGTCTGTCCGTCTGTCCTGCCAAAGGACAGGGGCCTACCTGCAGGAATAGCCCAGCAGGGGACCCCAGGTTCTGGGGAATTCCAGGCAGGAGGCCCCAGGCTGGGTTCTCAATCCTGCCTGAGGGAATTTGGAAGACGGGAGAGGAAGAAAGAGGAGAGAGAGAGAGAGAGAGAGAGAGAGAGAGAGAGAGAGAGAGAGAGACCCACACACTCCCTCAAAAACCCCACATTAGTCCAGATGGCTCCTCACCAGAATCACAGTGCAAGGAACAGCGTTAGGAAAAGTCCCTCGGGCAAAAGGAAAATACCAGATGGAAATCTGGGTCTAAATGAAGGAACAAAAACATCATTACTGCTGCGTAAGTGAGTCAACAGGAAGTTCTTCTTTAATATTTATGTTTTTAAAATTATTTACTTTATTATTACAAAAAATGATGTACAGGGCTGGGAAGATGGCTCAGTGGTAGAGCGCTTGCCTTGCATGCATGAAGCCCTGGATTCGATTCCTCAGCACCACATAAGCAAAATGAAAAAAGCCGGAGGTGGCACTTTGGCTCAAGTGGTAGAGCGCTAGCCTTGAGCTGAAGAGCTGAGGGACAGCGCGCAGGCCCAGAGTTCAGGCCCCACAACCGGACCCCCCCCCCAAAAAAAAGATGTACAGAGTAATCACAATCGCACGCGTCCGGTAACGAGCACATCTCCTTCTGGCTGGTGTCTTCCCTTCCCGCAGTCTCCTTTTAAAAATATTTTTCTACTCTTACGTTTTGAATTGAGGGTTTTACAATACAGGTAGGAGAGAAGCGTATGTTAGTGAAAGCACAAAAGTAGAGGAAGAGCAGGGGGAATTCGTGAATCTCTAAAGTCCATAAATACATATCATGTGTAATATGAAAACAGGCTGTAGAAAAGACACACATTGGAAACACTGGAATGACTAGAGGGAAGCAAGTAAGTAGCAGATAAAACTCAATCATGAAGTAATACTAGGCAAGACAAGTAAAAAGCAAAATAAAGAATAGAAGACAGAATAAACAGGAAAGTGAGACAGTAGGTTTGAATAACAATAATCATCTCAAATGTATAGGTCTTGAATGCTCCAGTCAAAAGACAGACTGTCTTATTGATTAAAAGAGGGAATTGACATGATTACTATCATCTATGAGACCCACTTTATATATATTATAGCAATATATAGCATTGTGTATGCTGAGTGATCCTGGGGCTTGAACCCAGGGCCTGGGTGCTGTCCCTGAACTTTTTTATTCAAGGCTAGGGCTCTACCACTTTGAATCACAGCTCCACTTCTGGTTTTCCGGCGGTTTATTGGAGATAAGGTCTCACAGACTTTCTACCTGGGCTGGCTTTGAACTATGATCCTCAAATCTCAGCCTCCTTAATAGCTAGGATTACAGGCGTGAGCCACTGGGACACACACACACACATTTTTAAGTGGGGTATAACTCTTCTGATGGGCGCTGGATCCGTTGGGGCTGATAGTATTTTCCAGTTCAGAACTGCAAGAGAGACCATGAAGAGACAGAAGGTTGCTCTGTGTCACCCCTGACCTCATGAAAGGAGAAGGTCACTTCAGGGAGGGCGGCGGGGCAGAGGCTGGGATGGAGGCTGACGTCCATCGCAGCTGGCCACCCAGCTGCAGAGGTAGGGGACTCAGAGGTGACCTCATGCAGGAGCTCCACCCAGGGCCCAGGGTCCTGGGAAAGTTCTAGATGGCTTCCTCCTAGAGGCAGAGTCTTCCACCAGCAGGGCTTCCTCTGGGGCATTGGCGGAAGATGATTGACGGCGGGGAATCCTTGTTGTGCGATCAGCCGTAATTATTTTAATTCAAGCATACTCCCTTATAGGACTGACATTGTAAGTGCTGTTTTCTAGAACAAATTGCTGTCAGAGCTGTCAACCAGAGATGCTTACTCTTTTATATCATGACGATATTTAATTTCAACTCTGCGCTTTCTTTTCCTCAGTAAGCAGTGTTCAAGACCATTTCTTCCACTTCTATATGGAAAAGTTAGAGCCAAAAAAGGTAAGAAGGAGGAAGAAGTCTTGTGTTCACCCTGAAGAAATGGTTGCCTTGAAGGTAAGAAGGGAGGAGGAAAAGGAAGAGGAGAGGAGGAAGAGGAGGAGGAAAGAGGAGGAAAAAGAGAAGGAAAGAGGAGGAGAAAAAAAAAGGAAGGGAAGGAGAGGGTCAGGCTGGGAGAAGGAGAGAGAAAATTTAGACAAAAGAACAAAAGGAAAGAAAAGGAAGGAGATAGAAGAAACCAAGATTCCCCAATTCAGGGGCTGGGAAGGTGGCTCAGTGGTGGAGCACTTGCCTTGCATGCCCGGGGCCCTGGGTTCGATCCTCAGCACCACATAAGCAAAAAGAAGAAAGCCAGAAGTGGCACTGTGGCTCAAATGGTAGAGCGCTAGCCTTGAGCTGAAGAGCTGTGGGACAGCGCCCAGGCCCAGAGTTAGAGCCCCACCACCAGAAAACAAAAAACCCAACAACAAAAACCCCTGAGCTTCTTTTGCCCGCCAAGTACTTGGAGGAGAAAGAGCCCAAGAGCTAGCGTCAGGGTCTGGTTAATCTCCGGTTCTCTGAGTTCTGTTTGTGAGGATTACACAGGGAGGCGCTGAACAGACAGATCTCCTGCGCCCTCCGAACCCCCTCAGGCCTTCCTCAGCTGGGTTTCCACTCAAGACCAGCAGCTCCAGGCTCACGGTTCACTGGGCTGCTCTTGCTTTTTTGCTTTGCTTTTTTTTAGGTAAATGTTTATTTTGAAATGGTTTAAAATGAAGAAAAGTTGCAAGAATAGCACCAGGAATCCCCAACCGGTATGCTTTACCTGAAATCTGTCCTAAGCCTGCTTCCCTCCCTCCTTTCTTCCCTCCCTTCCTCCCTCCCTCCCATGGAAGTCTGGTGCCAGGTCCTTGACTCTCCCCAAGGGCGTGCTAAATGAACCTCTGGTCTTCCTGCCGTTGTCTAGCCCCTGGTATTTCATCATAGCAATGACAAAGCCGGCAGGGTGCTCTGCCAGATGGAGGTGGTGCGGTACCCCGGGGAAGGAGAGGAGTGTGATGGACAGGCCGAGATGGACAGGTGTCAGCTCCCCGGGGAGCATCCACCTGCTCACCTGAGCCTTCTGCTGTGAGCTGGGGCTGGGATTCCTCCCTCCTGTCACCCCTCCCTCCCTTCCCCTTCAGGATGTGGAGGTGGGGAACTGGCTGCCTACGAGGTGTCCTCTTTCTGACTAACCATCCTAAGGAGCTCATGTGTGTTCCTGAGCCCTGGCAAATCATCCAATGCAATGTGGGACCCGGGGAGCCCTCCCTTTGGAGCCAAGTTGGGCGGAAGTATGGGGACCCTGGCTGTTTGGTTCCTGTGGGTGGCATCTGAAGACTTGCGTTCGGGGACCCCTCCCATGCCAGTGCCGGGTACTTGCGAGGGGACAGCTCCTCCTCGCCCCACTCTGAAGGCACACAGGGCCGGGCCGCTGGTCCCGCGTGGTTCTGTCGTCCAGTCTGGCTGATCTCAGGCCTGACTCCCGGCTCTCGCACTGACTTTCGCTTTCAGCACTGGGCCCTGCTCTGAATCTTCAAGCTCCCTCCTGCTCGACATGCATGCCCGGTCCTTTTTGCTTTTATTATTTTATTTAATTGCCACTTGAATACGGTCTCTTTCTTTTGCCTGGGATAACCTTGGACCAAGATCCTCCTACCTCTGCCTCCAAGGCTATCTCTTCGAACTACAATCCCCACCCCCAAGGAAATAGAAAATGGGGTGCAACATCACAATGGCCCCAGGCAGCATGGCTAGGCATGGGCAAGGCAAGAGGCGGTCCTGACTCCAGGAGAGAGAAGAGGAGGGAAGGGAAGAACTTCCTCCTCCATCCCTTCCTCCTTCTTAAGCTCCACGCACGCCTTCTTCACGGGGCTGAGCTCCTGAGCTACGGCCTCAGGGATGTGGCCATCCAAGGGGGGCTTCCCAGAGACGCCCCCTCACTGCAGGGTCCAAGGGAGCCCTCAGCCGCAGCACCCAAATAGATCTTGTGGGAGATGTGACCGTTTGTCACCGCGATGGAGCAGGCGATACGCACCGTAGCAAACACCGTAATGACTAATTTCAAACATTTATTACAATTCTTGGGAGACTCCAAAGCTGTCCCTGCTCTTGATTTTAATAAATGCAGTCTTGAAGCAGCAGCTTATCAAAGTGACACAAATTGTGTGGTAAATAGATTATGGCACAGCTGAAATACTGGAAAATGAGATCAGAAACGCTCCTCTCCCATGTAAGGCTCTCTGAGACCCGCAGCCCCAGCCGCAGTGCTGGGCCGCACGGCAGGGGGCAGAGGGGCCGCAGCCCAGGTGGCTTGTCTGGGCCTTTTGAGGAAGGAGACTCAGGGCCCGTGGGCAGGACGGCCGCTGGCTCTGAAAGAGGATCCCACTCATCCATCCCAGGGGGCCACGCAGAGGCAGGCAGGCACAGGAGAAAGATTATTATAAGGTTTATTAGAGGAGCCATATTTCCCCCAAGATGGAGCTCATGGCCCCCGTCCCCATCCAGGTAGCTGGAGGGTCTGGGGGACAGGACGTGAGGCGGATGGGAGCCCAGGTGGGTCTGGATGGAGAGAGGGAGGGGCCAGCTGCAGGGCGGGAACTCCAGGAATGGGAGGGGCCCAGGTGTGGGTGGCTCACACCTGTAATCCTAGCTACCCAGGAAGCTGTGATCTGAGGACTGAGGTTTGAAGCCAGCCCAGGCAGAAAAGTCTGTGAGGTTTTTTTTTTTTTTTTTTCCAGTTGTAAGACTTGAACTCGGGGCCTGGGTGCTGTCCCTGAGCTCTTTTTGCTCAAGGCCTAGTGCTCTTACAATTTGAGCCACCACTGGACTTCTGGGTTTTGAGTTGTCATTGGAGAGTCTCAGGGAGACTTTTCTGGCCAGATTGGCTTTGAACCGCGATCCTCAGGTCTCAGCCTGCTGAATAGCTAGGATGACAGTGTCCGGGTCTATGAGACTCTTATCTCCAGTGACCCACCAAAAAGCCAGAAATGGAGCTGTGGCTCAAGAGGTAAGGTATCAGCCTTGAGCAAATAAAGCTCAGGGACAGCACCCAAGCCCTGAGTTCAAGCCCAAGGACTGAGTGACTTCTCCCTAGTTCAGAAAGTGGAGGCTGCTGGGTGGCGTCTTTCCACAGCCTCTCCACGTCCGTTCCTGTGCCAGGCGGTGTACGAGGGCCACTCGGATGTGGCCCTGATGACTGGGACAGAGAGGACGTGGAGCCTGGGCCACCTGTCCTCGGCCTGGCCGCCGCGGGCCCAGCCTGGAGGGTGCTCCTGGCCTGCGTACTTGCTTTGCCCAGATCTCCAGGCCCTGTGTCCTCACTCTGGTTCACTTCCTCTGAGACACAGCCACCAGGGAAAGCCCCATGCACCCAGAAAAGGTAAGGAGCGGGGTGGGGGTGGGAGGGAGAGGGAGAAGGATGGGGTGGGGGGGCAGTGCCTGCCTTAATCCCAAACCAATGGCTGGCCCAAGGCCCCCAGAGACTCAGAGGAGTTGCCACTGCTGGTGTGTGGTGTGTTGCGAACAGTCCTATGTGTTGTCACTAAGCAGGTGACAAAGAAAATGTATCATCCTGGCAGCTTCGAGGCTGCTTTGGGGAGAGCCAGGGCTCTCTGAACTCCCCTGACAGGATTCCAGGAGCCGAGATGCAGCCCTGATCCTCACTGATGGCTAACTGCCAGTGTCACACACACACACACACACACACACACACACACACACACGCATGCACACGCACACACACACACACACACACACACACGCACGCACACATACAGATACATCACTGCCAATGAATATTTAGATGAAAGCACAGTGCATCTGTTTATGTGCAGCTCCGTTTCCCGATCAGAAGCCTCCTCTCCCCACCCCCACCCCCTGCATTGACTGGTTGCAGCTTCTCAGTGACTTGCCTCCTCTGGGTTTGGGGAGGTGAACCGTTAGGGCCCAGCACCGCCTCCCACAGGTCGCCTGCCACGCTGGCTGGACGTGCAGACACTGGCGGAGAACCAGGGGCCTTGCTAAGAAACATCGGGTTTGGTGGCTCTGGGGACTGATTCCCATTTTGTTTTCTTAAATAGACATATAATTCTGCAAAGAAATCATTTATTATTTAAACCCAAGTTAATACATGTTGAGTTGTGTTATTTATTATAGGCTAACTATTCATTGGGCTCTGCAAATTAGACATCAAACCTCTACCAAATTAAGTGGAAATAACTTAGTGGTGGAGAGTGACAGAAGTCGGCTCCAGAAGCTATTTTGTTGTTGTTGTTGGTGGTGGTGGTGGAGGGGCTTGAACTCCAGGCCGGGGTGCTGTCCCTCAGCTCTTCAGCTCAAGGAGAGTGCTCTCCCACTTGAGCCACAGCATCACTTGCAATTTTCTGAGGGTTTGATTGGAGATAAGAGCCTCATGGACTGTCCTGTCTGGGGCTGGCTTTGAACCACGATCAGATCTCAGCATCCTGAGTAGCGAGGAGGACAGGCGTGAGCCATCAGGGCAGCTGGAAGCTATTCTTTTAGTCAAAAGGGCATGGGCACAAGGCCGGGCACAGGCGGGATGGGAGAGCGGGGAGGCCAAAGGAGTTCACTCAGCACCGACCTCACAGCTCTGAGCTGGGCTTTAGGCCAGGCCTCTGTTGCTAAGCTCCAACCCACTGCTGGGAACACACCACGCGTGTCTGCTCTGTGATCCTCGAAGGTCAGAAGGCCTTCTGCAGCGAGGCTGGAAGGCAGCTGGACAGAGATGGGGTGCTGTCTTGTCCCTGCAGAGGGAACCCGGGGTGCCCAGAGGAGAGCAGGGGATTGAACACCAGGGGAAGGGGAAAGGCAGGTGGGGGGACAGGTAGCGACACAGGTCCCTCTTACAGGCCTTACCCGGAGGACAGCCACAGTGGCTACTCAAATGTCCGCGTGGGCTGAGCGCGGGAGGCTCACGCCTATAGTCCTAGCTATTCAGGAGGCTGAGATCTGAGGATTGCAGTTTTGATTCAGACTGGGCAAAAGAGTCCATTAGACTCTTATTCCAATTAACCCTCAAAGGGCTAGAAGCAGAGGTGTGGCTCAAGTGGTAGAGCACCCTGAGTTTAAGCTCCAGAACTTGGGCGCGCGTGTGCACACACACGCACACACACCTTGGAGGGAACATGCAGACCACAATGCCCATTTATAAGCTCAAATAGGAGTTCACAGCCGCTACCTTCATCACCAAGAGAGGCTCATGAGCTTCCACAGTCTGAGATCCAGAACATTCCCTGCCACTCCCCACCAAACCAAGCACTATAATTCTCACTGCTATGCCAGGTGACACCAGGAGACTTGAGATACCACAGTGACCTCTGACCCCTTCTTCCTTCCCACTTCCTCTCTTCTTCCTCCTTCTCCTCTACTTCCTTACTTCTTCATGGAAATCCCTCAGCTTCTTTCCCACCCACTCAAGGCTGCGTTTGGAGCCAGGCCCAGGCCATCTTAGGTAGAGGCTGGTGGACTGAGGAAGGACGGGGAGGCTGACACGGGCTGGTTGCCACGGCAACCAGCTCCGCTGAGCAGTGAGGGGTATCCAGGGCTCTGAGATCCACTGCTGGGCGCGGGGGGGGGGGGGGGGGGGGAGGCTGTTGACAATGATTACCTGTGAACTTCTCCTTAGGGAGCCCCCAAAGACAGGGCTGCCTTACCAGGCAGCCTCCGTGTGAATCTGGCTCAACCCCAGGCGAGACTGGAACTGATCGCCAGCGGGAGGAAAGGTTGGGGGAGGGATTAAACCAGCCACACCAGGTTCTGGAAATAGCCCAAGTCCCACAGGAGGCAAGAGGGGCTCAGAGGGGTGAGGACAGGCTGGGTCACCCCATGAGGAGGGAGAAAGTCTCTGCCCTGGCACCAGTGCCCCACTGCTCTGCACCCACGCCTGACTCAGGGAGAGGAGCAGCCTGGAATGGCTCCCACCTCCCGTCCCCCCAGGCCACCGCCCCGCCTTTCTCTGCATTCCCTGGGGGCACCTGTGCTCTGTCGGGTGCGGCTGGCACGCTTTGTGGACAACAGGAGGGGTACCGCGGTCATTTCCAGGTGGTCCCCGCCCTGCCCCCGCCACGCACACACCCCTGTCCTCTCGGCTCTCCTGCCTTCCCAGTGTGGATTGTGGCTGGCTCTCACAGACGGGGCCGAGGCCATGGGGGAGCTGGGAGAGGGATTTGAAGACCCCCTCACTCCGCCTGCCCAGCCATGGCTCAGGGATACCCCAGTCCCTCAGGCTCAGAAGGAACTGTCCCCTCCTGGCATTCCCCGGCAGCCAGCCAACCCACCCTCCTCCCTCAAGGCCTGGTCTCCGGCTCTCCACAGCCCCCTCCTTCCTCCCGGGTGAGTGCCATGTGAACTCTTCAGAGGTCATCCTCCGGTGTCTCCTCCATTCCTGGTCACATGGCCAGCCCTGGACTGAACATGGGCGAGCAGACAGCGCCAGCGTGCCCAGGACAAGGCAGGGGGTGGGATATGCTCACATAGAACTGTTTTGTTGTTTTTTTTTAAAGGATCTTTGCATTAGTTAAAGAACTAGGGAAGAGATCATTCCAGATGCCCAAGCCCCCAGATCTCATGATGGCAGCCCTGGGGAGGGCAAAAAGCAGAGGGCAAAGCTGTGGTGAAAGCAGCCTAGAACCAGACAGCCAGTCCACTCCAAGAGACGCCGCTGGCTGGAGAGAGGGGCTCTGGCAACCGCTGAGCCATAGAAAGGATTTTATAAAAGATATAAAAGACCCTTCTATCCAGTGAGGTAGAGAGTCTTCCAACTGGAAGACGACAGCTGATTCAGACATCCAACCAATGACCAGGCCTCAGATACGTAAATCCTAATACAGCACAAGCAATATGAAAGCACAAAACAATGACTCTTCTACAAGTAATCCCACAATAAAGGACTAGAGCATACGAAGCAGATGAACCTTCCAACAATAAACTCAAAAGAAAAATGGTAAGAATGATCAATAAAATGCAAGAGTATATGTAGAAGCACCAGGACGCATTCAAAGAGAATAAACAGCCAAAGAACTCACAGAGAATTAAAATAAGCACCTGAATGAAATAAGAAACACAATACAGGATATGATAAAAAGAGAATCCAATAAAGGTAGAGTAACACTGGGAGAGAAAGAATCAGATTGAAATTGTGGAAATGAAAAGCTCAATAACTCAAAGAAAAAGCTCAGTTGAAAGACTCACTAACAGAATGGAATGAGATTAAAATATAGAGCTGGGTGCCAGTGGCTCAAGCCTGCAATCCCAGCTACTCAGGAGGCTGAGATCTGAGGATCATGGTTTGAAGCCTGTCTGGTCAGAAAAGTCCATGAGAGTATTATCTCCAATTAAGCACCAAAAAAAGTCAGAAGTTGAGCTGTGACTCAGTTGGTAGTCTTGAGCAGAAAAAGCTCAGGAACAACACTCAGGACCCTGGTTCAAGCTCCAGGACTAGAAAAAAATGTGTCAGGGATCAAAGAGATAGTAGAGAAATTAGATCAATTAAAGGCAAACAAAACAAAACAAAACAAAAAAAAACTATGAAGAAAATACAAATGGAACATGTAAGAAGATCTTTGGGACACCATCAAAAGACCGACCTACAAACCATGAGTACAGAAGAAGGAGCACAGATAGGAACTAAAGGTATAGGCAAGGTATCCAACAACATAATAGCAGCCATGTGTCTCTAATCTTGAGAAAAGAGGTACAAGGGTACCAAGGTACCAGTATAAGGGGCTTCCAAAACACCCAACAGGCTAGATCAGAAAAGAAAAGCCCCTAGACATATGATAGTTAAAACACCAAACACACAGAGCAAAGAAAGAATATTGAAAGAGGGACTGGTGTGGGGATCTAAGGAGCAGGAGGCGGGGAAGAGGGTTCTTGGGGTGAAGAGAATCAAAGTGTGTGTGTAGATAGATAGGAATATATGTATATATGTGTGAATGTGTGTGTAGATAGATAGGAATGTGCGTGCGTGTGTGTGTGTGTGTGTGTGTGTGTGTGTGTGTGTGTGTGTAGTGCCAGTCTGGAATGAAATAGCTAAGGAACAATGCCTAAGCCCTGAGTTCAAGCCCTAGTACTGGCACACGTGTATGAGTGTGTGCATGTGCGCACACAGACACACACACACACACACACACACAGAATTATTATACAATCGGTTCGTGAAGAAGAGTCAACACAAAGCAGGAAGCCTCTCAGAGTAAGACATACCACATGGAACTTACTTTGGTTTTAACTGGGTTATCAGACGTACAGGTCCAGAGCATGACCACGCACACATGGGTCTAGGCAGGTGTACTCCGGGCATCTGCACTGAGACTTGAAGATCGACCCATTAGGAAGGCCGCTAGTTGACAGCTGCCAACAATCAATCTCACTGCAAGAAGAAACAGAGTCAGAGTCACAGGGCTCTGTGCTTGTTTTGCTCTAAGACAGCTTTAGCCAGACGCACAGGGCCGGCCTTTACCAGGTCCGCATACGCACAAAGCAGGGAGGGGTGTTTTAAAGGAATGCGGGTGGAGGCAAGGGTCAACATTAGCAAACAAGAGGCCACAGGGTGCTAAAAGTAGATGGCTGGAATTTCTTTGTGCTTCGTGGTGAGGTGCGGAAGCCTGAGCTAGGGGAAGGGGCTGTGTGAGAGTTCTCACACCACCTACAGGCACGGATTCACAGGGAGAGCAGCTCAGGGGAAAGGCATGCCACCAGCCAGCGCACATCTGGGAGACAGGAGGCTGTTCTGGGAGAGGCAGCCTTGAGGGGAGCGGGAACCCCCAGGCGAGGAGGGGGTCTGTGTGGAGGAGCCCCGTGGGGAGGCCAGGCCAGTGAGCATGGGGGACGGTGGATGGGGAACCACGGCCACGGGGGGGGGGCTCTGATGGCACTATGGGGGGGGGAGCAAATGGCCCTTGTTAACCCAGAGTGACCTCGGATGCCTGGCCTCCTAGGGAGGTGGTAGAGATAAATCCTGTCCAAGGAAAAATGAATCTCGCCTGCTACAGAGACGCAGAGAGGTTTGACCGCCACAGCTGCTGCTGCTGGCCAGTCCTGACGCAGAGGCCACGGTAATGGGCATCAGAGACGGGCTCTGGGGTGAGGGGAGCCTAGCGGTCCCCAGGAAGCATGGATGGGTGTGAACTGGAGGAGAAGCAGGCAGGGCCAGAACGGGGGAGTGGAGGCTGCGCAGGAAGATCACTTGGGCCCAAGGCAGGGGCTCAGGCCGTGGAGCAGGTCAGACAGGAGGGGCGCTGCCGGCAGGGGGCCCGGGCGGGGCGTAGGAGCCGCCCTGGTGTGGGGGCTTGCTGGGCTGTCGCTGGGCTGTGAGGCCCTCCTCACCGCCAGCCCCATCTCTGCCCCAGTGTGGGGACAATGAGGGGACAACGGGAAAGACAAGGAGCTAAGAGTCCCTCCGCCAGGGCAGAGCCAAGAAGAAGCAGAAGTCTCCCCTCCCAGCCTCACTGTGCCCCAGGCCCCAGGGAGCTGGGGGGGACTTGGGGTCCACCTCCTGTAGGGGGATTCAGGTGAATGTTTCAAAGCGCAGATGACAAGGTTTCTCCTGAAGGGGGCGCTGTTCTCTATCAAGGATTAGGGCCAGCAGAGGGCCCTGAGGAGGGCTGGTCCTGCGGGCCTCCTGTGGGGATGCCACCGAGCCTCTACACCACCCAAAGAACCAAAGACCCGTTCAGCTGGCCGGAGTTAAAGGAGCTTCACACGACGACCAAGTCCAGAATGTTCTACACCTTGGAACCCATGTGTACAACCACGTCCTCAGGAGCGGCTCCATCTCAGCCCCCGTTCCCCCATGTTGGTTCACATGGGCAGATTCCAGCCGCCCTACCTGCCAGGCTTTCTCCCCTCCCGCTTCGCCCACAGAGACGGGGAGCCTGGAACCCCCCGCTGGCCAGGTCTGCCCCGCACCATCTCTGGAGCAGGGAGGTGTGTGTGAGAGCAGAGGTTGGCCACATGGGTATGGAACTTGAGCCAGAAAACAAAACCACAAGTTCCTGTCGAAGAGCTACAGTTCTGTCACTTTCTGATGTTTGCTTTCTGCACAAGAACCAGAGATAGACACACAACCAAAACTGGCCACCCCGTGGCTGGTTGGACTTTGGAAGTGCGTGACCAGCTGGGCATTGGTGGCTCACACTTGTCCTCCCAGCTACTCCAGAGGTTGTGATCTGAGGATGACAGTTCAAAGCCAGCCCCTGCAGAAAAGTCCACGAGACTCATGTCCAGTCAACCAGCAAAAAGCTGGAAGTAGAGGGGTGGCTCAGCTGGTAGAGTGCTAGCCTTGAGAGAAAAACATAAGCAAGAGTGTGAGATCCTGAGTTCAAGTCCTAGTGCATGTGCACAGACCTGTGCGGGCATGTGTGTGTATGTGTGTGTGTGTGTGTGTATACGCACACACACACACACACACACACACACACACACACACACACACACACACACAATAGAGCACAAGATTTCCTGCACTCTCCTTCTAATTACATTCTGATCAGACCTGATATTCGAGTTAGTCTGGGTCCCTTGAGGTCTCATCCACCACCAGAAAGGAGCAATGCCTGGAGCATGCTGAGTGGTGAGTGGTGAGGGGTGAGGGGTAAAGGGGTGAAGGGGTGAGGGGTGAGGGGTGAGAGGTGAAGGGTGGACTCGCGTGTATTCAACGGCACCCTTTAAAACAATTCTATGAAGAGACCAGAACTAGGGCTGGGCAGGTGGCTCAGTGGTAGAGTGCTTGCCTTGCATGCATGAGGCCCTGGGTTTGATTCCTCAGCATCACATAAGCAAAAGGAAAAAAGCTGGAAGTGGCGCTGTGGCTCAAGTGGTATGAGTGCTCACCTTGAGCTGAAGAGCTGAGGGACAGCACCCAGGCCCAGAGTTCAAGCCCCATGACTGACAAAAGAGAGAGAGAGGGAGAGAGAGAGAGGGGCCAGTATCCCTAGAGTGTTTGGGGCTAAATGCCATTTTGAAGTTCTTGGGAAAGGTTTGAATTTCTTTAGAAAAGGTGAAAGGTCTTGGGCAGAGTAGAGCCTTATGAATGTTTCAGAGTCTCTCTCTCTCTCTCTCTCTCTCTCTCTCTCTCTCTCTCTCTCTCTCTCTCTCTCTCTCTCTCTCTCTCTCTCTCTAACTTAGGGAAAGCAAACTTTTACAAATGGTTGACGGAAGCAAATGGATTGCATTTTGGCCCAGTCCATGCCCAAGCAGAGACTCAGCCAGTTCAAAGACTGAGCTGCTGCCTGGATACCTGATTTAACCTCCTAAAGCTCCTGAACCAATGCTACTCCATTTTGAGTTTCTTCCCTGACACCTCTCACCAGACTAAACTGAGCTCCAGGTAGAGTCCATGCCTGAGCTTCCCCCTCTCCATGGTGAGTTCTCCACCGCCCTGGCCTGCCCTGCCACAGGACCGAGGACACTGCGTGGACAGGCAGCCAGCCTGAAGCCAGCCTCCTCAGTCCACGGGCGCACCAGGAGCTTCTGCTACCCACTCTGTCCTTTTAATTCTGGCACTCTGTGACAGATTTGGCAGGGAGGCCTCAGGGGAAGCCTGTGATTAAAAGAAGGAGAAGAAGAAAAGTTGTGAAGATTTCATTATAACTGTGAGACCTTGCACTTTGCAGAGCAGGTGGCACTCAAGTGTTCCTATTTGCAAGGTTCTCCTGGCCATCTCTGCAGGGTACAGGGTCAGCCAGCTTGGGGGGGGTTGTGGGCTGGTGTGTGTGTGTGTGTGTGTGTGTGTGTGTGTGTGTGTGTGTGTGTGTGTGTGTGTGCGTGTGTGCACACATATGTTTGCAACAATCACCAACCTCCGGAGAGGGGGTGGAGAGAACTCCCCACTTGCACAAAGAAAGCTGCTGCTATACGGCAGGGCCTTGGCCATCTTCTGCTCTTGGGGTCACCCCTCCCCAGTCCTTGGCCTGCCTTGCTGGTCTGTCTAGCTGCCTCCATGGTCAATGTGAGCAGGCGTCCACAGTGAAGTCAGCGCCTTCCCCGGCACCTCTAGAAGAGGTCGGGGAAGGGCGGGAGACGGAGCTCTGCCGCTCACACCTGCCAACAGCCCAATACAAATGGGACACGCGGCGTTGCAGCGATTGGCCCTGGTTGTGACACACACACAAATCTCTTCCCGCACTGGTCCGCCTTGTCAGCCCCCCCCCCCCCACGCCTCTCCTCTCCCGGTGGCGGGATCTGATTTATATCCTTGATAGAAAGCTTCCGTCCTGAGCTGCCTTGCTCCCACGCAGGAAACGGTTCTATGGATGCTGGGATGTGGAAGGCCTGTCGGTCAGAGATCCGGTGGCCTGGAGAACTTGGACCTCGTGGCTGGCTTACCTGTGAGGTCAGCACTAACCCCAGGTAGCGAGTGTCACAGTGGCAGCAGGACAGAGGTCACCACGGACAATCGCTGGGTTATTCCATTAATAAGAAAGACCTAGGAGCAAGGGTATTTAATAAGGGGCATTTAATAAGCCAAGGGTGGGGATGAACGAGGCTCCTACCAGCTAGATAGAAGCGCACTGAGACCCCCGCCCCATGTTCCTCCTAGCAGCGGGCTGGGGACACAGATGGCCCAGCCCTGGTACAGCACCTGAGATGGCGTCAGAGGCCAGGGGAGGCTGTGGATGATGAGATCAGACAGGAGACAAAGGAGGCCTGGAGGAAGGCTCGGCCTCCACAAGGCACCCTAGGAACGGTGTAGACACTTGCTCACCTGAGGTCTTAAAGCCCCAGAAACCCAGATCAGAACAAGTCTGAAGCCCAATGTGTCTCCATTTAACAGACGGGAAAACTGAGGCATGCGGATATTGCAGACAGGAGGGCCCATAGGCCGGACACTGATCCTCCGGTCTTCAGATGGACTGGACCACTCAGGAAGATGCCCCCCTTCTCTCCATGCTGGGGGGCCACCCCAGTAAGAGAGGTGTTCAAACACGGGGGTCATGTCCAGGACCCAGGGCCTGACTCCTCCCTCAGTGGCACTAGGAAGCCACCTCCGGGGGCCTGAAATCCCCACTGCTGTCTAAATCACCCCAGGAGCGGCCACCTTCTGGAAAGGAGACTGGGGAACCAGAAACCCCAAATTAAAGACGGGGCCACAAAGGTGTCCACCTTCTCCAAAGCCGAGAAATGGCGTCAGAGCCAGGCAGCTTCCCAGAGCTCAGGGAGAAGCTTCCAGAACCAGAGCTTGGGGAGACGTTTCCAGAGCCTTCTTTGGTGGTAAGCTGAGCCCCACCTGCGCTGGTTCCTTGGGCTCGTTCCCAGCTTGGAGCCCTTAGCTTCTTTTCGGGTGGGAAGCCTCTTAAAAAGCTTTCTGGATTTCCAATTGCTCTGACCGGACAACATGAATGAATCCAAACACACATGGATTCAATTTCCTCCAAACTGAAATGGCTTCAAGCCCAAGGGAGACAAACACTTGGGCAGCGGGAGGGGGAGCCCCTTCTGGGCTGTGGGAAATCCCCCCCTGCAGAGCAGAGCCCCCTTCTCAGCCAAGGCGGGGGGGGGGGGCTCCCCCACGCCCCCCAGGAGGTGACACTAGCAGAGCTGCGGCTCTCTCCACGCAGAGGGCTCTTCCGCTTTCCCGGAGGCAGAGGCAGAGGTTTGCTGCAGAGCAAATGCTTTCCAGCCCCTGCAGAGTTTTAAAACTTGGCCTCAACTTGGGAGCCCAGAGCCTTCAGAGAGTCACGCCGAGGCCTTCCAATGACCTCCCCAAACAGAGGAAATGAAAGACAGGCCAGGGCTTACATGCAGCTCCCGGGTCAGTGAGATGGCGTCCCGAGGAAGGGAAAAGAACCCAGAGCCGCCTGCCCCTGCTAGGGAACCGAACCTTAGCTCCCAGTGGAAAGAGGCAGGTGGGGAGGATACGTTGGAGGAAGCTGCAGTAGTTTAGGAAGTTCAATGCATCTGGAGAATTAGATTTAAATATATATACATATATATGTATATATATACAAAATGAAACCAAAAAATGTGCAATGCCACACAGCTTACTGTATACATTGTAACAAACAAAATGCTACAACCCTTGCTGTATACATTGTAACACACAAGATGCAGCAATAACTGCTACAATCCTTTATAGCCAACAGGAAATACTACAGCACTTGCTGTAAACATTGTAACAAACATGATGTGCTTGGATACTCAGCAGCATACAATGTAGCACACATGAAATGCTACAGTACTTACTAGCAATACCTTGTGACAGTTATCGAGCTTGTTAGTATAACATCTGATTTATTAGTAAACACTAACACATAGTTTTATATGGCAAAAGTAGGTGTGCTTATTATTTTTCAGCTAGCATCACCTCTACAACTTTTATTTCCTCTTTTCAGAATAAAAAACACGTACATACCGCAGGGCCCCATCCTATGCCGTCCCTGAAGAATTCACTGTAGGGGGAAAAAAAAAGACCATCCCCTCCTATCGTTGACCAATCGTTTGCTTGTGCCTGTTTGCTGAGATTTATTCTCTCATTAATCACTGCCCTCTCTTCATTCATGTTAAATATAAAATTGATTAGGAAAGATCCCCATCGTGGTTTTAAAAAAAATAATTAGCTGCTACATCATGTTGCCCACAGTGCGACAGAAAGGAGTGATTAAATTAGGAATATTAAAACCCCATTAATCTGCACTCAACTTAAGCTCTGCGTGTTCATCTCGCGGTGGCGCTTATTATTTCTGACACTGAAAGATCTTCGAATTACCAGCTGCAACAAGGTCACCCGTTGAAATATGTCAGGTCGGCCATTAGTCAGCCTAGACCAGGCGATCAGAAGAGAGGGCTGCCCGTGTGTCAGGGAGACCCTCCCTCGGGAACCTCATTCCAGAAGCAGCAGCCACACCTAGCGGGGTCATCACAGCTTGGATCCGCGCCCTCTCTGTCACCCGCCCTGTGTCTGTCACCTGTGGTGTCAGGCATCTTGGCTTTATTTTCTGGGTAGGCTTTCTCTGCTGCAGCTCCATCAGGGCCCCCTCCTTCCCCCTTTCTTCTCCTCTCCCCTCCTCCCGCTCATCTGCAGGGTCTCCAATCCATCCCCTCTCTCCTGCAAGTGATTCGTTCGGGCAGACTGATGTCAGCTGTGGATGCTGGCATGTGCCCAGACCTCACTGAGCTCCTTCCACTTGGTATCTCCCGTGGTCCATCAACACCCTGGCGAGCTCTGGTATCATTTGAGGGGTGAGGGAGTCTATTGAAGTCTAGGTCCAGAACCTCTGCTAAGGTCACACACCTAGAGAGTGGAAGCACCCATACTCAGCCCCCCACATTAGTCCCGAAGGGGCTGCACACCCCCTCCCTCGCTCTGATGCTTCTGATGCTGGCTAGGCCCTGGAGTCCACAAGGCTGCCTTCGAGAGGATGGATGCTGAGGGCAAAGGTAGAGCGTCACACGTGGCTGCATGATTTACTCATCCAGTTGGCAGCAGTATTAAGCCACCTGCTCCTTCTGTGTCGGCTGAGGAGGGGCAGCGTCTCCTCAGAGCTGGCCCTGCCCCTGCAGCTGTCACCAGCAGCCAAAACTTACCATTCTCATCTTTTTCTTTAGACTAAAAATTTAGGAGCAGGGTGCATGGCTCAGTGGTAGAGTCCTTTCCCTGGCCTATACAAGGCCCCACGTGTGAGCCTTAGCATCACCCTCCCCCACAAAATATATATTTAGCTTATCTCTGCCTCTAGTCAAGGAGGTGTCTCCCACAGGTAAGGAACAGCATGGAAGAGAGAACATGGGTCTCGTTGAAGACAAGATATCGAGTCCACACTGGTGAGAGACAGGACTCCTGTCAGGCCTGAGCACAGTGGTGGGGGGGGGAGGGCAGGGCTCACGCATGCTCTCCACAGCTCCTTCCTGAAGGAAGGAAGCCAGAGAACAGAAGCTGGGAGGCTGAGTTTCCTTCAGGAAGGAGAGGGAGAGATTCAAGCCTAAGGATGCAGAGCAAGAGGAACAGGGCCTGGGAATCAAGCCATGGCCACAGGGCTTCAAGATGTAGGCCCTACAAGGCTTCAGCTGACCTTCAAACCGTCCCTCAGCTGCAAGCTGGGCTGCTCACCACCCTCCCATACTAGAAGCTTCTCTCTGTTGCCATGAGCACGGTCTGGTCTCCCCGGGGACTTGCATTAACCCTTCCCGAGATGAATTCTGTCCAGCTTGGACAAAAATCAGGCTTCCCACTTCTTGTGCTGTGCAGTCGCGGGAGCAAGCCTGTGCCTCTCATGCCTCTGACTTCTCACCCACAGTTCCTGGTGGGTCCCAGTCGCGGGTCCTGTTCCCCTGGGGCATGGCCCCCTTGGCTCACCAGGAGCCTGGATGTGCAGGTGCGCAGTGAAATCAAGGTGGGCTGGAGACCCCGGTGCCCCTCTAATGTCTCTTGCCCTCCTGGGCAGCTGGCTTGACAACTGGCTTCTGGGGGAAATGGGCCTGAGGTCCTCCAGGGCAGGAGCGTCCCGGCCCCACAGAAGGGCCTTTCTTCCTAAGCGACATCTGCAAGGTCCTCCGCTGCTTCCCGGCACACAGAGCAATGTTTCCCAGATGAGTCCTCGAGGGACAGGCCGGGAGAGGTGCACTCACACCGGTGCCACAGCGGGTCCACAACCACAGTCACCTGCCCACCGCACCCCACCCCAAGCAGGCCCGAGCCCTGAGCCAAGCAGGCCCGAACCCTGAGCCAAGCAGGCCCGAGCCCTGAGCCAAGCAGGCCCGAGCCCTGAGCCAAGCAGGCCGGCTGGCCTGGGGCCCATCGTCCCTTCCTCAGCATCGTCCCTCCCCGCCTCCCCAGCACACTCAGGCGCAGCTTTGTCTGTGTCTGGGCTGTGGCCCTGGCCCACAAGGGCTCAGCTGGATTTCTCGAACACTGAAGATGAAACCCTGTGAAACCAGCACACACACTCCTACTTCATCACAGAAGCTATTCACAGAGGCCGGGGCCCGACCCTCGGGCCTCCCGGGAACTACCAAGGAATCCTCACAGCCGGAGCATGCGACACGCTGAGCGAGATGCGCAGTTCCCATCGCGGTGCAGAGCACGGGGCACGCCAGCGTTAGCGCGAGTTCTCCAGGAGGAGGCCTCGGACTCCCTTCGCAGCTGGCATTCACCACGTGTGGTAGTGCACACTCGGAGTTCCAGCACTAGGAAGACTGAGGTTGTAGGAAGTTCCTGGTCAGCCCCTTGATTACATAGCAAGATGCTCTTCTCTTCCCCCCTCCCCTGAAAAAAGGAAACAAAGGATTAGAGGAGAGAGAGAGAGAGAGATACACACTAGCATTGCTCATTCTGGGGTTCAGGCTTCAACAGAAAGACACATCTTAGTATAGCCAAGAAGGGGGAGAGATGGATGCTTGAGCATTTTATTTCATTTTATTCTCTTTTAAGTCATTGTGCAAAAGGGTTTCAATTCAGCATGTCTGTTTGTGAGCACCACGTGTCCTGACCGGCGTCGCCCTTCATCATTCTCCCTCACCCCCTCAACCCACCATCCCCTCCAGTGCTCTCGTTCCATTTGAGCATTTTAAATGGTCTGTTGGTCATTAAATTCGTTAGCATAAAATATTCTAGGGAAAAAGTATTGGATTGTGACTTCCGGACATTGAAAGAGAAACAAGTTGCATTTAAAAGTTCTCCATAGCCAGGCATCCGTGGTTCACGCCTGTCATCCTAGCAACTCAGGAAGCTGAGATCTGAGGATCGAGGTTCAAAGCCAGCCTGGGCAGGAAAGTCTGTGAGACTCTTATCTCCAATAAACCACCAGAAAACTGGAAGTGGTGCTGCAGCTCAAGTGGTAGAGAGCTAGCTTTGAGCTGAAGAGCTGAGGGACAGCATCCAGGTCCAGAGTTCAAGCCCCACAACTGACAAAAAAAAAGGAAAGGAAAAGAAAAGGAAAGGAAAAGGAAAGGAAAGGAAAGGAAAGGAAAGGAAAGGAAAGGAAAGGAAAGGAAAGGAAAGGAAAGGAAAGGAAAGGAAAGGAAAGGAAAGGAAAGGAAAGGCAAGGCTCTTCGTGATGGGACCAGCCCCTGGACAAAGCCTGGTGAAGAGGAGAGGGCACCCGTCACCCCTCCCCCATACCCTGCTGCAGGACCTTAAAGAAGAGTCACCCGGCCTGGAAAATGCGACAGGAAGTCCTTGGTGGGGGAAGGGCAGTGCCAGTGCTGAGCACGAAGGCCTGTCTCTACCCAAGGTTTCCAGCTGGGTCCCCTCCAAGAGCAACCGCAGACAAGCCCCGCGGCTGGGTGTCCTCAGCCCCCACTCTGGTTGGCTTGGGCCTCCGCTCTCACAACTGTGAAACAGGGCGATGATTCTTCTTCCTGAAGGTTGCCGTGAGAAGTGGATTTGGCCTACAGCAGGTGTTCAATAAATGCTCATTGAGCCTGGATCTCACCTTGCCTGTATTCTTCACATGCCTAGGGGTTTTCAATTCTGTTAAATTTAAATGTGTGCTGGCATACTTTGTGAAGATTAAGGTCCCTTTAGGAATAAGAAAAGAGATTGATGGGGAAAATTGGCCTCGAAGCCACAGAAAATTCTGAGAAGGATGGGTCAGTGGTGAAGCACTTTCTTCACCGACACAGGGCCCTGGGTTCCATCCTTGGCATTGTGAAGTCGATCTCGCAGCACGGAGGAGGGTTTGGGGAGGCCAACCAGCAGTCCCACCGATGTGGTTGCATTAGGGACCTTGAGAGGGGATTATCCCAGATTATCTGCGTGGACTCCAAACGCCTTTCCTAGTGTCCTTGTAAGACAAATGTCCAGGGAACTATGAAGCAGCCAGGAGAAGGCCGCCAACTGTGGCCACGAAGACTTGAATGAGGTGTGTCAGGACCATGGAAGCTGAGAAAGCCCAGAAGGCTCTCGCCCTTTCCCAGAATTCTGGTCAACACCCTGATTTCAGTTGTTAATTTTGGGGTGTCTATCAGCTGTACAATAGGGTTTTGTTGTGAGATTTCCACACAGCAGCACACAAGGTATTTAGAAGGCTCAAGGCACCTGTCGGAAAGGTTAACTTTCCTCCATCTATGCTTCTCAAATGCTCAGTACCTCACATCACCCAGATCATGTTGCTGTTATAAAATTTCAGTGTTTTCACCTAAAGGGAGAGAGACACACACACAGAGACAGAGAGACAGAGACAGAGAGAGTCTGGGGTGATCATACTAATTACAGAGTCTTTCTGGCATGAGAGGGTGTTTATTTCTTGTAGCTTTTGTTGGCAGGCTTTTGATTAGATGTCAAGCATCTTTAAGTCAAGTATATCACTCACTGGGGGAAAGGTATCTTAATTTGAAAAAAGTGAACTGTGTATACTCTATATACAATGTTTAATTTTACCATCTTAATAACTCCTATAATTGTATCTTACATTTTGGAACTAATACAGTTGAGATTCCCAAACACCAGGTCTCTTCCTAGGTTCTGTGCGCTTGAAGATCTTGCAGGTACTTTTTTTTTTTGGCAGTATTGAGAGTTGAACTCAGGGCCTTATGATTGCTAGGCAAGCGCTCTGCCACTGGAGCCACACGCCCAGCCCATGGCCGGTACTTTCTTTTAGAAGACTATTCATATTGAAAGTAATTGTTGAAAGCTTTGTGGCAACTGCTCTCCTCCTATTGTCTTTGTAACGTTTGGCTCTTTCTTAATTCTCACTGCTTTTCTTCTCATCTAGTGAGATTCTTTCCTGTATTCTCACGATTTACTTTCCTCTTCTGTGAGTAGGATTCCTTTGACTATCTTCTCTAGTGCTGGTGTGGAGATCATGCATTCCTTCACTTTTTGTTTTTGTCGTGGAAGATCTTGGTTTTGCCTTTAATCATGAAGGACAACTTTGGTGGACACAGTAATGGGGGGGGGGGGGAGTTATTTTCTTACAAGATGTGAAAGCCATCCTTTCATGCCTTCTTTACCTTTAATGTTTCTGCTGAATCATCTGCAGATACTGCAGCTTCCACTACTTTTTTCTGTTCTGTATACTTAATGTTTTTATTTTTTGCCAGTCATGGGGCCTGAACAGTAAGCCTAGATGCTGTCCCTCAGCTCTTCAGCTCAAGGCTAGCGCTCTACCCCTTGAGCCACAGCGCCACTTTGGCTTTTTCTGCTTTTGTGGTGCTGAGGAATTGAACCCAGGGTCTCATGCATGCAAGACAAGCACTTGACCACTGAGCCACCTTCCCAGCCCCAGTATACTTAATGTTTTAACTATAACATGACAGGTCTCATCCATCTGAAGTTTTAAAAGCTTCCTGGATGACAATGTCTCTCATTGTGCCTTTACACTGTGCCTCGGCCTCCTTCTGTGCCAACAATTCAGAGGTTCTGCCTTTTAATGGGCATCCCAGAGGGAAGACAAGTTCCTCTCATATTTAAAAAAACTTTTATCTTTATCCCAATGCTCTAATTCACCTACCTTGTCTTCAAGCCCTTATATTTTAATCTTCATCTTGATCAGTGGATCAAGTCATTGTTTTTGTTTTGTTGTTGGTCATGGGGCTTGAACTCTGGGCCTGGGCGCTGTCCCTGAGCTCTTCTGGTGGTTAATTGGAGATAAGAGTCTCAGACTTTCCTGCCCAGGCTGGCTTTGAACTGCGATCCTCAGATCTGCCTCCTAAGTAGCTAGGATGATGGGTGTGAACCACCAGCGCCCAGCTTTCAAGTTGTTGTTATAATCATTCTTTTGAATTCTTTGAGTTTATCCACTTCTCTATCATCAATAACTTTTTTTTTTTTTTTTTTTGGTCGGTCGTAGGGCTTGAACTCTGGGCCTGGGCACTGTCCCTCAGCTCTTCAGCTCAAGGCGAGCGCTCTACCACTTGAGCTACAGCACCACTTCCGGTTTTCTGGTGGTTTATTGGAGATAGGAGTCTCTCGGTCTTTCCTGCCCGGGCTGGCTTTGAACCGCGATCCTCAGATCTCAGCCTCCTGAGTAGCTAGGATTACAGGCGTGAGCCACCAGCGCCCAGCTCATCAATAACTTTTGGTGAAGTTATTTTGTGTGCGTGTGTGTGTGTGTGCATGTGCATGTGTGTGTGCACCCACGCATGTGTGTTTTCTAGTGTTTCATATGATTCTGCATTGGAATTTGTGCATCTGAGGCCAAGTCATTGGTTGAAGGTTTTGAAGGTAGTCATTCAGTTGGAGTGTTCTCAAGCTGTTTCCACAGTAATCCTTAGGTGATGGGCTTTCTCTTCTCACCAGAAAGGCTGAGTCCAGTCACCACTGTACCTGTTACTGCCTAAGACTGCCCTCTCCCACTGAATGACCTTCTCAGCAGACCCACACAAACCCCACGCTCTCCATCTCCCCTCTTATGCCAGCTCCCGCTCTGACACGATGGCTGGGTGATCCACATTGATCCTTATTTTCAGGTCCCAGCATGGCTCGGTCTTAAACAAGAGTCCTCTTCTCAAGATGGCAGCTGGCGATAGCTCTAGAGATATGAGGCATAACAACACGTCTTCCCATCCCCAGCCTTCCAGCCACACCCCTGCCCTGGGTTTAAGGCCTGCTGTGGCTGGGTCACTAGGCCCATCTGGCTTATCTTCTGGTTGTGACTTCAAATCCCTCCAACTCCCACCATTAGGAAGCCAGGGCTAGGGGCCGTGGACTTTTCTGCCTTTCTCTGTTACCAGTGTCTCTTGGTTTTAAATCTGTCTTGTTCCATATTCATGATTTGTCATACTCTTCAGAATGGAGTGTCTCCTTTGCTGGCCTGACTCTTCTCATTCTCAGAGTCGAATCAAGAACACTTCTACTCTGCCATCTTGGCTTCCAGAACCTTTATTTCAGACTTTGGGCTCTAGAATGATGAGAGTAAATGTGTGTTGTTTTAAGCCACTCTGGTTGTGGTCATTTGTCCCAGCAGCAAAGGAAGCTAACGCAAAGGTGACGTGCTCACAGCCTGATGCCAGTGGCTCAAGCCTGTCATCCTAGCTACTCAGGAGGCTGAGATTTGAGGATTGTGATTCAAAGCCAGCCCAGGCAGGAAAGACCCCAGTGAGACTCCTATCTCCAATGAGCCACTCAAAAGCAAGTAGAGGAGCTGTGGCTCAAAGTGGTAGAGCACTAACTAACCTTGAGCCAAAGAGCTCAGCCCTAGCACTCAGGCCCTGAGTTTGAGCCCTATGACTGACAAAAGAAACAAAAACAAAAACAAAGAGGAGGCAGCTCCAAAACCCTCAAGAAGGGGCATGAAGAGTGTGCTGAGTCCATTTTTTCCATCTCTGCCAATGCCCCCCATCCCCACCCAGATCAAGACCCTATCTGCCAATGGTCCCGCAAATCTGCCGGGCCTCCAGCTCTGTGAGCTCATCACCTGGTGGACCAGAGGAGCAGGCCTTGATCTTTTTTTTTTCTTTTTGGGTCCAGTCGTGGGGCCTGAACTCTAGGCCTGGGCACTGTCCCTCAGCTCTTCAGCTCAAGGCTAGTGCTCTACCACTTGAGCCACAGCACCACTTCTGGCTTTTTTCTTATGTGGTGCTGAGGAATCGAACCCAGGGCCTCAGGCATGCAAGGCAAGCACTCTACCACTGAGCCAACTCTCCAGCCAGGAGCAGGCCTTGGAAAAACTGATCCATCACCTGTCCCCTGGGACTCTCCAGCTGTGGGTGTGGCTTCCAGCTGTGGGTAGGACTCCCAGTTGTGGTGGGACTCAGCTATTTGGCTTCCTGAGTCCAGGTAAGACCAAGGTGTGGAGCTACCAGAGCCCATTGTGGAACAAGGTCATCCCTGGGGATGGAGCGAACACAGGAGAGCAGTGGCAACACACAGACGCCTGCTTGAGCACCAGAATTCAGCCATGCCTGAGGTGCTAGTGGATTTTTCTTCTTTCTTTTCTTTCTGTGGTTTTGGACTCAGAGGTTTACACTTCCTAGGCAGATGTTCTGCTACTTGAGATGCACCTGCCATCCTTATTTCTCTGGTTATCTTTGAGATAGGGTCTCCCTTTTTGCCCCAAGCCAGACCAGACTGGTTTTTTCCACTTTCCATTGTAGCTGGGATGACAGATGGGAACCAGCATATCCACTTTTTTTCTGTGGAGATGGGGTCTTGCAAACCTTTTGCCTAGCTAGCCTTGGATTGCGATTCTCCTGGATCTCTGCCTCCCAGATAGCTGCTTGCAGGCATGAGTTTCTTCCTCTGTTTCAGTTTGGGATGTGTTCCTGGGGCAGCAGAAGCCTCCTGCATCACCTCAGTCTCCTCCGCAAGACCTGGGAGGAGCCAGGACCAGAGGCAGCCATGGCTTTATTCCAAAACTTCTGCTCTCCCTCAGGTCTGTTGTTGGTTCTCTGCCTCGTGCCACAGATCCTAAGGGGACCCTGCCTCCTCCTCTCCACCTGCTCCAAGTACAGGTTCAGGGTCCGTATGGGTAACTGTGGGGCTTTGGCTCTTGCTGTTCGGGATGGGGTGATGCTGGGGTGGAGGGACCAGGCATCATCATTGGGGGTACCCACCAAGGCCTGCATGCCTCGCCCGAGAGCCAGCCATGGAGTGGATTCCAGGTTTCCAGCCCGCCTGCTGCCCCTGTCCAGGAGAGCAGCTGGCAGGACATGCTTGTTACTGCAGCTGGGGCTGCGTCAGGTGGCTGTGGCAGCTGCCTGCCAAGTTCCTCTCATGGAGGGCTGGCGGGGAGCACCTGCAAGCGGATCCGAGCCTTCCACCAGCGTGGGCACACGCGGCGAGCGCCCTGTCCTCTGCCTTTGCCTCCTGACGCCAGCAGGTGCACAGGGGAGGAACTTGGGGACAGAGCTGGGACCGTTGTCTTAGAAGGAGTCACAGGGCAGGCCACGGGGTCCCCTGAGCCTCTGAGCCGAGGGAGGAGCATGACGGCAGAAGGCGCAAGGATCCCCAGTGGTGTGACACCCCAAAGACTGGCAGGGCCCCAAGACAGCGCATGCGCAGACCAGCACGGAGGAAGCGAGGTGCCGCCTCCGGGCCCCGCTGGACCTCATGAACCCACCTAACTTCTCAGCCTCCAAACTCAACCTCCTGCTTTCAGCCCAGCTCCGAAGGCTTTGATTCCATGACAAGGAACTCTGGGAAAGACAAATCTTTAGAGAACAGCTGCTGGTTCTCTAAGGCTTACTCTCCGGTGGGAACTCTTAATTAGGGGTCTCTGTTTGGCTGATTGTTCCGATCACGATAAGGAGCTGGGCTTTTAAATGATCTGATCTTTGACCATAATCTTGGATCTATCAGAGTAAAGGTAGACATTGAGACCAAGACTCATGTTCAAAAAGGGACCATTTACCCTTCTCAGCAAAGAGGAAATAAAAGGGAAAGTAGGGTCAAGTTATTAAAACTCTTTCAATGATGTTTTCAAGCATTAGAGAAGATGGATAGTAGCTGGGCGCTGGTGGCTCACACCTGTGATCCTCGCTACTCGGGAGGCTGAGATCTGAGGACTGCAATTTGAAGCCAGTAGAATGGGTGGAAAAGTTGAGTGAGAGTCAGAGACCCTGAGTTCAAACCCCAGTACTGGCAAAAAGGAAAAGCTACTCAGGAGGCTGAAATCCTGAGGACTGTGGTTCAAAGCCAGCCCAGGCAGGAAAAATCTGTGAGCCTCTTACCTCCAATGAACCACCAACAAAACTGGAAGTGGAGCTGTGGCTCAAGGGGTTGAGCACTAGCCTTGAGCACAAAGTTCAGGGACAATGCCCAGGCCCTAGAATAAAAACAAACAAAAAGGTGTTGTGCTGGTGGCCCATACCTGTAATCCCAGCTATTCAGGAAGCTGAGATCCAAGGATCACAGTTTGAAGCTAGGCCAGGCAGGAAAGTCCATGAGACTCTTAACTCCAAAATAAACTACTCAGATAAAGCTGCAAGTGGTGCTGTGGCTCAAGTGGTAGGGCGTTAGCTGTGAGTTCAAGCCCCAAGACTGGCACAAAAGGAGGAAGAGGAGAAGGAGGAGGAGGAAGAGGAGAAAGGAAGGAAGAAAGGAAGAAAAGAGAAGAAGGAAGAGAGGAGAAAGAAGAAAAGAAGGAGGAGGAGGAGGAAGAAAGGAAGAAGAGGAAGGAGGAGGAGGAAGGAGAAAGAAAAGGAGGGGGGAGGAGGAGAAGGAGAAGGTAGAGAAGATGAAGCAGCAGCCACTGAGTTGTGGAAACTTAGGGGAGGCCAAGGGTCCAGACAGTGGTGGCCCCATTACCGGATCTTGCCTGACACCTGCACCCATCACCAAATCAGACTTCCCCCAGAGCCAGGGTCCCTTCCCCCACTGCCTGCAGCACTGAAGTTTCTACATCAAGCTCTTTATTAACCCCAGGCTGGGTGAGCAGCGCTGCACAGCGAGGGGAGCCTCATTGGCCTCTTCATCTCTCCCCTCTCCCCACCCCCCAAATCCACCTCAAGCCCGTGACATTTGCAGAGCCTATTTTTCCTGAGGGCTCCTTAATCCCTGCAGAATATTAAGGCTGCATTACTTTATCTTTGGTTACATTCACTTCCATTTTCCTTATGAGTAAGTATTTGGCTAAAAATTAATATAGTGAAGTTGAGAAGAATCTAATGATGGTGGGATGTGGAGGGGGGGAGAGTAATTTCATCTCTGGCTGCGTGGACCCCCGAATACAGCGGGGTTAATGTAATTAACTTTTCCATCGGAGCCGGGGCTGTGTACACACACGGCATCTCCCCACTGGAAACGAGATTAGATTTTATTACTCTATATATCCTGCTTATCTTCACGGCGTCTCCAATATTAGTTCCCACAGTGACTTCAAGGCTCTGAGCAAAACCATCTGGTATGGAGCCCGTGCCGTTTATTTAAGGATTTAATTAAATGCTCTAAACGGAGAGCTTCCCCGAATTAACGTTTTAAATGTGACTTATTGCAGGTTTAATATTGTCTTAATGCCAACCTGGGAAGCTCCAGCTCCAGGTTGTTGACGTTCAAATTGAATTCGTTGGGGGTGGCTCCAAGGGGACCCATTAATTAATCTAAACACCTAATGGGGATTGGTTCTGACTTTTGATGAAGATTATTTACTGAGACAATTGGCAATGAATAAAGAGTCACAGTAGGCAAATGCTTAATTGAATTCCGAAAAGTCTCATTGCGTTGAATATCGGGGATGTATCGTGTAAAAGAAGCTTTGAAATTCCATAAAAGGGGCCATCATTCAATCTTCTTAGCCGGGCATTAATGACGGAGCGAACGGGTAATTACATTTTCCTGGGTAATTTGCTGCTTGCAAAAGGAAAGACAACAGGTCTGGCTGGCTAATCTCGCTAATCACGTCCTTGGAAAGAAAAAAAAAAACCCCATAAACTTGGTCCTCGGCTGGTGTGAGGCAGCAGGACGGCTCCAGTGCCACGCTGGGCTTCACACGCACACACACATTCACGCGCGTGCACACCCTCCCCCCACATGCACACACGCCCCTTCCACCATTTGGAATTGGCCTCCCTGAGAAAGCTGTGCCCCCTCCCAGCCCCCTCCCTGGGCGTCAGGGCTCGAACCTCACTTGACTAGTGGGCGCCGGCGTGCTGGTCCCTCAGCTCGGGCCACGTGTTGTGCTGAGCAGAACAGCAGTTGCGTGTGCGTGTGCGTGTGCGCCCCCGATCACGGGGGAACTGTGAGTCTCAGGAGATGGATGTGGTGGCGCATCCCACGGGGCCCACTCTGGGCCCTGCCCCCCCACTCCACGGGCAGGAATGCGGATGTTGTTTTTTTTCCACTCTGCTTCCCCCTCCCCCCCACCCCAAGAGCACCTGCTACTTACTTGCGCCTATGAAAGCGGGGGGGGGGGGGGGGGGGGGCTGGGCACCCCGTCTGCATTCCGCATGCGTCTTTGCCTGATGCCACTCACTCTGCAGTGACCTTGGATTCCGAGGAAGGCAGGAGTGGTGCACGAGGTATTTATGATGAAAGGATCAAAGCTACGCCTTGGGAATAGCAGAGCCTGGAGGAGAGCCCCCCCACCTCGGCCCCCCAGTAAGGACAAGTCCCCATCCCTCCAAGGCTGTCCCCAGGAGCAGGGGTGTGACCTGATCCCCTCCAGCAATGGCCTTCAGAGAGAGCCAAGAGTGGACCTCAGGTCACCCAGGGCCCCGCCTGACCGATCCCGGGCAGCCGGCGACTGGCAGAGCACCAGTGGGACGTGCGTGTGGGAGCAGGCACACACACACACACACACACCTTGCTCTGTCCATGCAAACCGGTGTCTTCCCTGCCCTCGGTCCCCGGCTCTCACACCCAGGCTTCATTTTTATGGAAGCTACCTCTGGAATCCAGCCCTACAGTTATGTCAACTGAGACAGGAGGATGATCCATGAAATGAGGCCATTTCCAGCTACACAGACTCCTCCTGACACACACACACACACACACACACACACACACACACACACACACACTCATCCTGACTCCCCCCCCCCAACTCCAAATGTTTTTTTGTTTTTTTTTTTTTTTTGGTTTTTGGGTTTGGGTTTTTTTCTGTCAGTTGTGGGGCTTGAACTCTGGGCCTGGGCGCTGTCCCTCAGCTCTTCAGCTCAAGGCCAGCACTCTACCACTTGAGCCACAGCACCACTTCTGGTTTTCTGGTGGTTCCTTGGAGATAAGAGTCTCATGGACTTTCCTGCCCGGGCTGGCTTTGAACTGCAATCCTCAGATCTCAGCCTCCTGAGTAGCTCCAAATGTATTTTTTTTTTTTTAATCAATTGAGGGGCTGGGAAGGTGGCTCAGTGGTAGAGCATTTGCCTTGCATGGCTGTGGCCCTGGGTTCGATTCCTCAGCACCACATAAGCAAAAAGAAAAAAGCCAGAAGTGGCGCTGTGGCTCAAGTGGTAGAGCGCTAGCCTTAAGCTGAAGAGCTGAGGGACAGCGCCCAGGCCCATAGTTCAGGCCTCATGACCAGACCCCTCCACCCCCCAAAAAAATCAATTGAAGTTAAAGCATTTGCAAAAAAACAAGTACATTTCATGGATAGGCAAGTGTCTTGTTCCTGCTAATCTGCAGGACCCCGCTCCTTTTCGCTCCTGCTATGCCCCTGTCATGCTCCATTGCTGACTCCGCAGAATGGCCTGTGCTCTGCCTGTCTGTGTGGCTAACTGGGTAGGTCCTCGGATGTGAAAGGGTTCCGAAATGAGGTGCAGAGCTGGGCATGGCGGCATCCAGTCCCAGCTACTTTAAGAGATTGAGAATCACGTGGGCTGTCCCAGGGCACTCCCCACCAGACTTGATTACATTTTAATCATTCATAATATTGTGCATTTATTGCTGTCATAATTCAAAGTGACCTTCCCTGACACATGCTTAACACTTCAATTCACAGGCACAACTAGGAAAATCTTCTGATAGTGATTATTCAGAACAAAACAGTGGCTGGGAATGTGGCTTTGTGGTAGAATGCTTGCCTAGCATGCATGAAGTCCTGGGTTCGACAGAAAAAGCCAAAAGTGATGCTGTGGTTCAAGTGGTAGAGCACTAGCCTTGAGCAAAAGAAGCTCAGGGACAGTGCTCAGGCCCTGAGTTCAAGCCCCAAGACTGGAAAAAAAAAAATGAAGCAAATCAGGCTTGGGATGCTATGTGTCCAATAAACAGATCTACATCTAAAGTTACCTAAGACTGATTCTTTTTAATAGTGTTGAAGCAAACCCACATGCTGGGGACATCCAGGTACCCCAGTGACCCCAGGACACTGTGCTCTGGGTCTCAGTTCAATGCCAGCCTAGATGGAAAAGTCCACAAGACTCCATCCCCCAAATAACCAGCTGAAAGCCAGGCTGGAGGCATGGCTCACGTGGTGGAATGCCTGCCAAGCAGGCACAAAGCAAACTCAAACCCCAGGACTGAAAGAACCAAAACGATCCATGAATTCCAAGTGGATCTGATGAGTGGGTGGGATGGAAAGGGGGTGCCTCTCCCCACTTGGGGTGGGGGAAGCCAGAGCACTGGCCCCCAGCGCTGCTCGGCAGTAAAATCTTCAAAACACAGATCCAGTTTTGTGCGTGCAACTCCTTACTGGTCGCCATGGTGACAGGAGAAGGCTCCGGCCTGGGACAGCCCAGCCAGCCAGCGGCCGGCTCAGTGGAGGGTCAGGGGCTGCTTTTGGGAGCAGCAGGTGGAGAGGCGGAATAAGGGAGGTGAAGGACCCACAGCCTCGGCCCGGTGTGTGTGATTTCTAACAACCAGTCTGACAAGTAGGAAACCAAGTGAGAGCCCGGGACAGGGGGACGCTGCCCCTCCCCCCCCCCCCCCCGCCCCCATGTCAGAGCCAGGTGGGGCGGGTGGGACGCCCCCTGCTGGTGGGAGCAGCTGCGGGCGTCGGTGGTGCCATGCACCAGGGCCACAGGGACGGCAGGCCACTGCCAAGGCAGGATCTCTCTGGGGATGTGAGTGGGTGTGATCATTCCTCAGTGCCCAGATGTGCTTCCTCTCCTGGTCCAGCCCCACTGCCTGTCAATCACATATAATAAGGAATAAAGAGAATTATACACCAGTGTCCTGCACCGGAGCCTTCACAAACATCCACCAAAGAGCAGCGCCCCAAAACTCTGGAAGACGATTGAAGCCAGGCAGTTCTGCCCACTCAGCCGCCCTCGGTCCCCTTGGGTCTGACCCCTCCCCCGAAGGCAGAGCCCAGTGCCATCAAGTCACATTGTCACCAAGCGGTAGAAGGATGGATGGTGGGACCCCAGAAACAACAGAGTCCCTGGCCAGCACCAGGTTAATGCTGCGCGTGCTTCCTAGGGGTTTTCTGTTGGACAAATGAGGCTTGGCATCCTCAGAATGAGATTATTTCAGAATTTACTGTGGCCTGGAGGCAGTGAGGAATGACAGAGGCTCAGACACAAGGGAAAGCCACAAGTGCCGCGCAGAGACAGCGCCCCCCCCACACACACACACGGCCCGTCCCCAGCAGGGTCCCAGCGTGACACCAAAATGTGCCCACGGAACCACAAAACACAAATGACCAGGGCCTGGGAAGGTGGCTCAGTGGTAGAGCGCTTGCCTCACATGCATGAGGTCCTGGGTTCAATTCCTCAGCACCACATAAGCAGAAAAAGCTGGAAGTGGTGCTGTGGCTCAAAGTGGTAGAGCGCTAGCCTTGAGCTGAAGAGCTGAGGGACAGCGCCCAGGCCCAGAGTTCAAGACCCATGGCTGACAAAAACAAAAACAAAATGACCATGGGACCAGTGAAAAGACATGATTATGAATCCAATGGAAATGTGACCATAGAACCCATGGGAACCATGGCCACAATACCAGTGGAAAACATATCCATGGAACCAAAGAGAGAACGTAACCACAGAACGAATGAAAAACATGACCACAGAACCAGTGAAAAACTTCGCCAGTCTTCATCACCCCAAATTAAGGCAGCAAGATTATAAAACAGAAGGACTAATCAGAGATACAGGTGCTCAAAGACCAGAGGAAGATGCTTGTGAAATAATCCAGAAAAGTGAGAAGATAAATAACAAAACTACAGCTGTTAGCCAGGCACTGGTGGCTGGTGGCTCACACCTGTCATCCTAGCTATTCAGGAGCCTGAGGTCTGAGGACAGCGGTTCAAAACCAGCCTGGGCAGGAATGTCTGTGAGACTCTTATCTCCCATGAACCACAAAAAAACAGAAGTGGAGCTGTGATTCAAGTGGTAGAGCACCAGCCTTGAGCAAAAGAGCTCAGCCCCAGGACAGGAAAAAAAGAAAAGAATAGATAGATAGATAGATAGATAGATAGATAGATAGATAGATAGATAGATAGATAGATAGATAGAGATAGAGATCCCTGAGGTGATCAAACAGTAAGCCTGCTAGTCGGGGATGAAGAGCTGCGCACAGAGCTGGGAAGTAATTCCAAACTCTATCGGCTGTGTCCGGTGAAACTCCCTGGAACCTTGCTGGCCACAGACGCTCACCTTGGGTAAAGACCTTTATCATCGCACTATTGAACTTGGGATACACAGGATATGGGTTAGGGGGCTCGGCGGGGATGTGGTGGGCAGGGGAAAGGGGGGGGGGTTAGTGGTGTCCGGCATGCTCACCCAGCCCGCTTGTCAACCACGCTGTAGGTGGGACCCCCCACTCACAGGGTCATGGGTATCTCCCCCCCTCAAAGTACACGGCCCTGCCCAGGGGCGGGCAGCCCGCCAGCATGCTCTGCTGCCCGCGGCCTCTCCCCCATCCCCGCCACCCCCCACCCCGCTCCTGGAATCTATTTCACTCCATTTCCCTGGCTGCCAACCTTCAAAATGCCGAAGAGCCAGTGCTCCACCTGCCCTGAGGGAAGTAATTTTGTCTCTTAGCCCTGCATGTCACCACAGAAACCCTCTCCGGGCCGCTGCTGACTGACTGGCTTCTCCTCCTTCAGCTTCAAAGGCAAAGGGGGCACCCCACCCCCCCCACCCCCTCCACAGAGCGCCGGCCGGCTTTGGTGTTAAAATCCCAAGCTGCCATTGCCCAGCCTGAAAGAGCCTCGGGAGGTGATTGATCCACACGCAGAGCTTAGCTCTGTGGAAGCTGTGCGGTAAACATTTTGTGCAGCTGTTTTTATTTTTTTTTTTATGTGGGTGCTGAGGTCTAAGGAAAGGGAAAAATGCTCACATGATGACATTAGCTGCAGAAAAGGCAGGGAAGAGTCTGATTTCAAGTGTGTAAAAAAAGGGAATTTAGACAATTGGGAAAGACTATCTGGTGTTTCAGACAGAGAGAAAGCGGAGACAATTGATTTACTTCTTTGAACGTTTCCATTCTTCCCAGTTTGCACAATCCTTGAGTGACACACAATTAAAAAGTGTTTAAAAAAGAAAGCAAAGCCTGGCGTCAGTGGCTCACGCCTGTCATCCTAGCTACTCAAGAGGCTGAGATCTAAGGATCATGGTTCAAAGCCAGCCCAGGCAGGAAAAGCCATGAAACTCATTTCCAATAAACCACCAGAAAACCAGAAGTGGTGCTGTGGCTCAAGTGGTAGAGCGCTTGCCTTGAGCTAAAGATCTGAGGGACAGCGCCCAGGCCCAGAGTTCAAGCCCCACAACCACAAAAGAAAGGGCGGGGGGAGAAGAAGGAGGAGGAGGAGGAAGACGAGGATGATGGTGAGGATGACGATGGTGGTGGGCAGAGAAAGGATTACATGGCAGCCATGAGAAGGCAGCATTGGGTGGATCTCCAGCTGTCTCCAAGGGCAGCTTTACTAGGTGGAGGGGAAAGCCCTGTGCTATCACTAAGCAGTCCAGGCCCCGGGTGTGTGTGTCCCGGGCTCGGAGATGGTCTGGGGACCACCGTGTCAGGAGGGGCTGGAGGGGGTGGGTGGGAGTGTCCCGGCTGGTCGTCATCTCAGCCCTGGTTCCAGAGAGGAGGGTGAGGCCTGCTCCAGCGGCTGGGGGGGGGGGTCTGTCTGGCCAGGCTCCGCTGTGCCTTCAGGGTGAAGTCACAGATCCCACCTGGCTTTCCTGGAACACAAGGCGATTGCAAAGCCACACAGACTCGGAGCCACGAAGCTCCTCTCCCTGCTCTCTTAGAATTCGGGAGCCCAGGAAAGCAGTTTCTAAGAAGCCACCTCAGGATGGGGGTGGGGAGCAGGACAGACAGGATCTGGGGACCAGAAGGAAAATCACCCAGGCACTGGTGGCTCACGCCTGTCATCCTAGCTCCTCAAGAGGCTGAGATCTGAGGACGGCAGTTCAAAGCCAGGCTGGGCAGGAAAGTCTGTGAAATTCTTATCACCAGTCAACAACCAAAACTGGAAGTGGCACTGTGGCTCAAAGTGGTAGAACGCTAGCCTTGGGCACAAAAGCTCAGGGACAGCGCCCAGGCCCTGAGTTCAAATCCCAAGGAGAGCTAGCACCCTCCAACCCCAGGCCTGGAACCGCGAGCTTGGACAGGGCCTTCCTCCCTGCGGAGACAGACGCTCGCCCGGCTGCTGTGTGGGGAGGACCCCAAGTTGTGCATTCGCACCCAGCCTGGAGGCAACACTGCACTGCCACTGGGGATTGTGGCAGAAGCACCCCGCTCCCTGTGGGAGGGACGGGGCGCAGCCTGGCGCCCCTGGTCCTCCCCGGGGAAAGCTGTCCCTCACGGGGAAGGAGCCAGCCTCGTCCGGGCAACGACTGGGCTTTGTTCCTCAGAGATGGAGCCACTTCCAGCCAGGCCCCCGGGCTTGCTCGTGGGCACCAGGGGATTTTGAGAGGGTGCAGAGGCCTGAGCCAGGGATTTGCTCAGGGAGTTTATTATAGGGAAAATGAGGTGCGGGGGGCGGGGGGAACAGCGAGCATCAGTGAAGATCAGTAAATTATTCACACATCTTCTTCCACTCCAGAAAGCTTGCCAGCAAACACCCTGAGATTTCCCCCATCCATTTTTAAAGAAGGCCAAAAAAAAAAAAAAGGAGGAGAAAAATATCATAAGGTTTAATTAAGAAATTAAGCCGTCCCCTTCCTAAATACTGCATTCTGCATTCATGGCCTCCAGGAAAGAAAGGGGGAAGGGAAGCGTCTAACCAACCACTCGCGAGGAAAGCGCTTCTCATGATCTGCAAAATCTGATGCCCAAAATAGCCCCGCGGTTGCCCGGGCAACCAGTACGGACTCCCCCTCCCCCCCCAGCGCCGGCTCCCTTTGCAGATCGCTGAGTATTTCTATCATGTCTTTCCAGGCAGAGTTCATAAACACGGCGGCATAATGCAGCACCTTATCACCGCTGACTTACAGCCCAGCTGCGCCCGGGGAGATAGCGGGCGGCAGGCAAACACAATTTCATGCGGCGGGGCCAGCCGATTGATTGGGTGCCCTTCAGAGGCGATGCCACTTGGTGAAGTCAGCCCTGGATTCAGAAAGAAAGTTGGTCTCGCCCTCCTTCTGCTGGCTGTGGACAATCGGCGCAGGGTTCATGCCCGAGAGTCTCATTAGGGCCGGAACAATTTTGCCCTGAGACAGGGATTAAACCACCCCCCGCCCCCCACGCCCTCCTCTCCCCAGTCTAAGTGCCTGCTGGGCCTTCTTGAATTAATTACCCTCTCTTCCAGAGGATGGACTCGAGCTGGGGAGGGGCGGAGGCAGGGCGGGCAGATTTTTCTCATCTTTGCCTGGCTCTTCTAGGTTGTTTTGGGTTTGGGTTCTGGTGTTTTGAGGGGTTCATGCAGGAAGACAGGGCACTCGGCCTGGCCTTGGAGAGCCCCTTCTGTCCAGAGAGGAATGTGTTGTTGTTTCGATTGTTTTATGCTGGTCCTGGGCAGGAGTGCCGTTCCTGAGCCTGCTTTGCTCAGTCTCTCCTTGCTGCAGTCTGGAGGCTGACTGTCCCCGGAGACCCTGTCAACGGTCTGGTCCCCAGGCAAGCTGCTGAGAGGCGCCGGGGACCTGGCCCTGTCCTCCTTTTTTCCTTCCTGCACCATGTTCTCCATCTCAAGTTCCTGGTCATCACCCCAGCAGAAGCCCAAAACCACGAGCCAAACACAAACCGCGAGCCAAACACAAACCTTTTCTTTTGGTAACTTGTCTCGGGCATTTTGTTTCCGTCGTGGAAAGCTGACAGAAAGGCTGCCCCAAGAAACACTGCTCTCCGTCACCCCCTCCACAATGGCTGCCAAATCCCAGTCTGTCTTGTTTTGGTGGGTTTCCGTCTTCTGGATATCCCCTATAAATGGAACCACACAATCCGTGACTGGTTTGTTTGTTTTTTCACTTAGCATAATATGTTGATGTTTATCAACATTGTATCATATATCAACACTTTTCCCCCTTTTTAATGGCTAAATAGTATATTCCATTGTATTTCTATAACACAATTTATTTCTCTATTTGTCCACTAACAGGCATCTGGGTTTTTTTCCCAGAACATTCATAAAATATCAGTATTCAACTGTTCTCCAAATGGGCCATACCATTTCACTCATACCAGCAACCCACAAGGGCTCCATTTTCTCCATGTCCTGCCCTCGGTTATCGGTGTTGATTCCTGGCGGGCGCTCGGTGGTTTTTGTTATGGTGCTGACTCACATTTCCCTAAGGACCGCAGGCCTATGCAACTTTCCCTGAGCGTGGGGCCCCTGGGGCACTGGGATGTGGCCTTGATTTACTCTCTTGGCCCTTCCTGCAAAGAAGGACACATCTTCCAGAAAGATCTTCACCCACAGGGCTAAGCAGTGGGACACCTGGACCCCACTGAGAGAATTTCTACCTCTGTCCTCAGCTCTTTCTAGCTGTGGAGCAGAGAGAGAAAACTGCAATAGAAACCCAAAGGTTGTTTAAAACCACCAGGCGTCACATTCTCTGCTGTTGCAGAAGCAAACTTTGTGTGTGCACACATGCATGTGTGCACACATGCATGTGTGCACACGTACATGTGTAGGTGTGTGTGCCCACGTGCCAGTACTGTGGCTTGAACTCAGGGCCTGGGCATGATCCCATAGCTTTTTTGGCCCAAAGCTGGTGCTCTACCACACATCCACTTCTGGCACTTTGGTGGCTAATTGGACATAAGATTCTCACGGAGCCGGGCGCTGGTGGCTCACGCCTGTAATCCTAGCTACTCAGGAGGCTGAGATCTGAGGATCGCGGTTCAAAGCCAGCCCGGGCAGGAGAGACCATGAGACTCCTATCTCCAATAAACCACCAGAAAACCGGAAGTGGCGCTGTAGCTCAAGTGGTAGAGCGCTCGCCTTGAGCTGAAGAGCTGAGGGACAGCGCCCAGGCCCAGAGTTCAAGCCCCACGACCGACAAAAAAAAAAAAAAAAAAAAAAAAAAAAAGATTCTCACGGACTTTCCTGCCTGGTGTGGCTTCAAACCACAATCTTGAGCTCTCAGCCTCTTGAGTCACGCCAGGATTACTGGCATGAGCCACAGAGCTCCCGCTACCATCTGAAGTCTCCCTGCCCCGGCGTCTCCCCCAGGAGAAGGGTCAGTGGGAAAGTTCTTTTTATTTTCCTTGCTAGCTGAAGGAAGTCTGAGTAAATCCTATTTGTTTTCCTCCTCTGGGAACATTTCCGAGAAAAGCCAAACAAGACGGGCTTTGTGTTGCAGGGACAATGAGGATCTTTGGAGGACAGAAAGTTCACCATTATTTCTCCCTCCTCTAAAACCTTACACCCTGTCACCATAAAGCATCTCCGCGGCTGTCAGATGATTGGGTCCCAAGATCTATGGGAGCATTACGCGGAAGAAAATGGTGCTGAAAAATGACGGGGTGGCCCTGGGCCTCGGCCCCGTGGGCCTTCTCCACGCCATATTTCAGTCCTCCCATGCCAAACACCTGTGTGTCCTCCTCCATGAGACCAACCCAGTCAGCGCGTGAGCAGACGCGGCCACGCCGCCCTCTATCCTGGAGAAGAGGCAGAGGGGGCGCCACTGCCCCCCTCAACCATCCCCGCAAAAGACTGGAAGTGAGGGGCTGTGACCATGAGAAGATGGGGAACCAGCACAGAAAAAGCCTCTTCTATGTCTGCCTCTCGTCACACTAAAACCGACTCCCCTCTGCCCACGGTCCCTGGGTGCTGCCCCAAAAAGGGTTGCACCCCCTGAGACCCGCTTACCAGTGAGGACTCGGCCCCCAGGGTCCCTCGCAGCCAGCTTAAGAACCCTGGTGCCTAGATCTCACCTCCCACTCATAAAACCCAGCCCCAGGGGGCATGCCTGGTGGTCCACAGTCTTGAAACCATCATGAAGAATGCCTTGCTTCTCAATATGGTAGTGCACACCTGCAATCCCAGCCACTCAGGAAGCTAAAAGGCAGGGGGAGGGAGAGGGACCACAGGCTCAAAGTCAACTGGGGCAACAGAGCAAAATACACTGGAAGGGTGGGGTGGGGTGGGATGTTTCCTTTCTCCGCAGATGTTAAAAACATATAACAGCTGTTGGATACCAGTGGCTTACACCTATAATCCTAGTTATTCAGGAGGCTAAGATCTGAGGACTGAGGTTCGAAGCCAGCCCAGACAGAAGTCCGTGAGACTCAGACATACATACCTCCAGTTAACCAGCAAAAAGCCAAAAGTAAAGGCTGGACCAAGTGGTATAGCACCCACTTTGAGTGAAAAAGCTAAGGGACAGTGCCAAAGCCCTGAGTGCAAGCCCCAAGACTGGTATCTACACACACAAAGATCCCCCCCCCATACGCGCTGCATAAAACACTTGGAAAGAACAAATAATTCCCACGCAAACAGCAAAAGGAAAGGCAATTTTCATCAGCCGCAAACCCATAAATCTTGATATGTTTTATGAATCTCACTTACATTTCCTGTCCGACTTGTGCATAAAGCTTCTCCAGATTTATACAAGCCAACTGCGTAAGTCATCCCCTTCCCAAGCGAGCTCTCTATCTTGATGACCTTCTGGAAACCAATGGCGGCCTTTCTGTTGTTATCCATAATTGGAAAAGCACTGGAGATAAGAAAATGTATGACAATAAATGATCTACCTGGGCAAAGCCATAAAGAAGCCGGGGTGTCTGGAAGAAGGGCTGAGGGAGGAAGGCGTCTTCACCCCGTTTATCAAATGTTATCTCCCTCGGCCAGGATTCCCGCCGCTCCTGACACCCGTGGCCGGGGCGTGTGCAGGCCGGTCCTGGACTCTGCCAATGAAGGTCAAAAGAGACACAGTCTTCCCCACCACCTGACTCCTTTTCTTCATCGATTCCGGCTCTTTCAATGGCGTTGAAGATGAGCAAAACGCCGGGTGCCCAGGGCTCATGGCTGTAATCCTAGCTACTCAGGAGGCTGAGATGTGAGGATCACAGCTTAAAGCCCCGGAGACTCTCATCTCCAATGAAGCGCCAAAAAGGCAGAAGGGAAGGTGTGGCTCAAGGGGTGGAGTGCTAGCCTTGAGCAAAAAAAAACACCTCGGGGATAGTACTGCCCATGCTCTGGGTTCAAGCCGCAGCCCTGGCACAAACTAAATCAAATCAAATCTCACCAGATCTCTCCCAGACCTTCAGCCCCTCCCGTGCCTTTTCCAAGCCCTGGGAGCTCAGAGCCCCGCAATGCGGCCCAGCCACCGCCGCCCCGGGGCCTTGCTCTGTCCCTTGCACACACCAAGCCTGGCCCCATCTTGAGGTCTTTGCATTTGCCTGCAAGTTTCCTCACAGTACTGACTCTTAGTGACTGCAATTTCAGTGGAGATGTCACCGAGAGGCGCGCCTGCCTGGACTCCATAAAGCAGCCCGGCCTCTGCTATCTTGGAGTAGACTCTCTCCCTCTCTCTCCCTCTCTCTCTCTCTCTCTCTCTCTCTTCCTCTCCCTCTCCCTCTCCCTTTCCCTCTCCCTCTCTCTCTCTCTCTCTCTCTCTCTCTCTCTCTCTCTCTCTCTCTCTCTCTCTCTCTCTCTCTCTCCCTCCCTCCCTCCCTCCCTCTTGCTCTCTCTTTCACACCCAGCTCTGTTACAGGAGCTGGCACACCATAGGCGATTGGGGGGGGGGAGGGAGGTTTGGGGGGGAGGGGTTGACCCTCCGCTGACTTTGGGGAGCAGCTCTCGCAGCTGAAGGCACCTCCCACCATGGACTCAGTGGAAGACAAGCAGGAAATGAGCTTCTGGGGATGGGGGGAGAGAATGTGGGGACCTGGAATAGGGGTGAGGACATTTCCTGCCACTGTGCTTTCTACCGGAGGCCTGCGTGAAGTGCAGACCCAGGGAGGCAGGGCCCCTCCCCCCTGCCCTCCCCCCACTGGCCCTGGAGAAGCCAGAACTGGGAGTCTCGCCCCATCTCACGGGCTGCTCGCCCCTCCCCTCTCCCCCCCCCCCGGGGAACCAGGACTTGGGGGGCCTACAAGGGGGGAGCTCTGCCATGAACTTGACCTCTCTGAGGGGTGGGGGGCGGGATGCAGGGGAACTTTTCATTTCCATGGCAACAGTGGGGAAAGGCCTAAGCCAGTGCCAGCACCCCAGCCCTGGCCCCCAGGACGGAGCCAGGTCAGGCTGCCCTGGAGCAGTGGGCTGGGGGCCTGGTGCCCCAGGGGAGGGGGGGAGGAGGCTGGGTCCTGGGGAAGGTCCCCCAAGTGCCCAGCAATGCCCGCCCCCGCAGTCAGCAGCAGACTGCACCACGCTGCCCTCCCCACCCCTCCTGCCTGCCACAATGAGCATGCCGTGGCGTCTTTCACTCAAGGAATCAATTTGGAATTTGAGCTAATGGGCACGTGGTGGGTGCCAGCAAAATGTGGTTGGATCTTTAACAGAGCTGAATAGAGTACTGGGCAGATGCCAAGGGAACACCAGTGTGCTGTTTCCTCCCCCTCTTCCCTCCTCCTCCCTTCCTTTCCTCTCCTTTCTGTAGTCTCTTCTCCACCACTCGTCTCTCCCTCCCTTCCTATTCCTTTCTCTATGTTCCGCCCCCTCCCCCCCCCCCAGGATCTCACAGTCCCAGCTGGCCCCTCCGGTCCTGCGCCACTGGGCTCAGACCCACCTCCACAACCCAACTCTCTCCTCCCTCATCCGTCCCCACCAGCCCTGGTGTGCACCTGCCAAGGAATCTCCCAAGCCCCCACGGATGGTGGCTGTAAATGGTGAGTGCCACTTCACAGAGTTGCAAACCGAGGGTCCGACCCATCTCAGAGCCCAACCCCAGGGCAAGTCTGCCCAGTCCAGCTGGCAGAAAAGTTTCTATGGATACAATATGTGGCAAGCTGCAGAGTGGGTGCAAGGCCCATCTAAAAAACACAGTGAAAAAAACAAAATGGAGAAGCCAAGCTCACCACTGTAATCCTAGCTACTCACGAGGCCGAGCTCTGAGGATAATGGTTCAAAACCAGCGTGGGCAGGAAAGGTCTGTGTGACTCTCATCTCCATGAGCCACCAAAGAAAAACAGCCAGAAGTGGAGCTTTGGCTCAAGTGATGGAGTGCTAGCCTTGAGAAAATAAACAAAAACAAAAACAAAACTCAGGGGCAGTGGCCCAGGTCCTGAGTTCAAGCCCCAGGATTGGAGGGAAAAAAAAAAAGTTTGGAAATGAGGCCTAAATGGCAGCATGCTTACCTCGCTTGTGCAAGGCCCTGGGTTCAATCCTCAATACCTCAGCAAAGAAAAAAGAAAGTGGAAGGCAGGGCCGCAGGGCAGGGCAGGGCAGGGCAGGGCAGGGCAGGGCAGGGCAGGGCAGGGCAGGGCAGGGCGGGCAGGGCAGGGCAGGGCGGGGCAGGGCAGGGCAGCCCTCATCTCAGATTGAGGGTCTCCGAGGGCCTCAGGAGCCTGGCTCAGTTCCGGGCTCAGTTGAAGCATGTGATCTGGGCTAAGCCAATCAGTGGGGCTTCCCACCCCCTTTCCACAGTGATTGGCTCAAGGGCAGGCACCCCGACCAATCCCGATAAGGCCTGTGCCCTCCTCAGCAGGGAGAACAAAGAGACCCTCTCACGGCCCTGGCCGGGCCTGGGAGCGGCCGGCCCGCTGGAGCCCTGCTGTGCGCGTGCAAACACGAGTGCGTGCACACACACGTAGACGCCGGCTGGGTCCTGGCGAGGCAGGGGGGCGCCCCGGGAAGGAAGGCCCGTCACCGGGCTCCAATCTGTGCTTGCAGGCTGGGGGCTCCGCGCCCCGTTCCCATCTGCACACGGACGGGCCGCAGGGCGGCCTCCGCGAGGGCCCATCCCGGCTTCGCAGGTGGGGAGCTGGGCTCAGGAGCGCGGGTCTGCGTCCCCGGCTCCCACCACGCACCGAGAGCCGGGTGCGGGCACACGCGGCCCACCCCCGTGCCCGAGATCTCCCCCTTCGAAGCCCGGAGCCGTTCACCGGCATCGAAGCCGAAGCCAGAGGGGCCTTGGTCCTGTCCAGGGACCAAGGCGGGGACCAGCAAGACTGTGCTTGTGCGGGCTGGGAATTTTGGTGGCTCCCAGGTCAGAGGTCACCAGGTATACTAGGTCGCAGGTCACGAAGTATCCATTAAGCAGAGAATCTCCAAAGGAATGAGAACCATCAGTTTGTTTTCCACCAAGGAAAGGACACTTTTTAAGAAGTGCTGGGACAACCGTCTTCCATACTTGCTACTTTATTAAAAATGAACTCCGTGAGGCTGGGTATAGTGGCTCATGCTACTTGGGAAACTGAGAGGGAGAGGATCATGGTTCTAAACTAACCCTGGCAAAAAGTTAGTGAGACCTCCTATCAACTCACAAGCCAGGCATGGGATCTTGGGCCTGTAATCCTAGCTATTCGAGAGGCATTGATAAGAGGAATCCTGCCCTAAGTGTGCACACACACACACACACACAACTCACAAGACACTACCCCCCAAAATAACTAAATGCAGCTGGGCACCCGTGGCTCACGCCTGTAATCCTCGCTACTCAGAAGGCTGAGCTCTGAGGATCGCAGTTCAGTGAGTTGCAGTGTTTGGACTTCCCCTCTGCCCCAGTAGTCACAGACGGCAGGCAGAAGCTCAGTGTGGGAGTTGAGGTACTTTATCCCCATTCCATGATGCTCCCTGCTGTGCGGGCCTAGAGGCTGGGGAGGTGTCACTGAGACCCCATCCAGGCTGAAAGGCCCCCTGCAGGGGTGTGATTTGTGACTGTTTAGGTGAAAGGTGGAGGGGAGGAAAGGGCAGGGCTAAGCCAAGGTGGCCCAGGAGGGGGAAGAGCGGAGGCTGGCGGGGGTGCCAGGTCAGCAGGTGCCACCACCCCCTGCTGTGGGGGGGAGGGGGGGAGCCGAGGGGCAGAGGGCTGGGGTCGGCCGTGAGGGACCATCCAGGCTTAAAAGCACCTGACCTGGTGACCCCTCCACTGCAAACTAAAAGGGGTCACAGGCCCTCTGACCTCTGAGGAGTTTGGCCCAAGCCGTATGCACTCTGCCCTTTGTTTCAGCTCCCTCTGCAAGCCTCAGGCCTCGAAGCGCCTCTTTGTTCCCTCAGAGTGCCAGCTTCCCTGAGGCCTGGTGTCAGTGCCCGGGGCTCTCACCAGAGCCCATCCACACACGTGCGTGCCGTGGGCCCTGGAGGCCGAGGGGAGCGCAGGGAGAGGTGAGGAGCCACAGAGCGCAGGTCCCCTGGGCTCCAGGTCACCCGACGCCTCCCATTCTTGTTTAATGGAGCCATCTCAGGCCAGCCCTTCCCCACGCAGTTCTCCATTCACTGAGGAGGGATCCCAGGCCCAGGAAGGCAACACCGCTGGCCCAGGGCCCCAAAGGGGATGAGAGAGACCCAGACCCAGGCAGTTTGGGTCTGAAATCTCTGCTCCTAAAACAGTGCTCCTATGGCCAGGTGCCACAGGTGCGGGAAGTGGCTCGTGTGTGGCCAGCTCCACCCAGAAACCTTACCCGGAGCCACACACAAACACCATACACCCCCCCACACACATATATCCCCCAAACACACACCCCAAACACACACATACACCCCCAAACACACACATACACACAGCCCAAACACACACACACATACACCCCCAAACACACACACATACATACCCAAACACACACATATACACACATACACCCCCAAACACACATATACACACACCCCAAACACACAGATACACACATACACCCTCAAACACACACATACACACACATACACACACACCCCAAACACACACACATACACACCCCAAACACACACACGTACACCCCCAAACACACACACACATACACACATATACCCCAAACACACACATACACACACACCCCAAACACACACATATATACACATACACCCCCCAAACACATACATATATACATACATACACCCCCATAACACACACATATACACACATACCCCCAAACACACACATATACACACATACACCCCCAAACACACACACATATACACATACCCCAAACACACACACATATACATATATACCTCCCAAACACACACACACATACACACACACCCCAAACACACACATACACACATACACCCCCAAACACACACATATACACACATATACCCCCCAAACACACATACACACACATATACACACATACACCCCCCAAACACACACATACACATATATCCCCCAAACACACACATACACACATACACCCCACACACACACATACACCCCCCAAACACACACATATACACATATACACCTCCCAAAAACACACACATATACATACATATACCCCCCCAAACACACACACATATACACATACACCCCCAAACACACACATATATACATACACCCCAAACACACACGTATACACACATACACCCCCAAACACATACACACATATACATACATACACCCCCCAAACACACATACACATATACACCTCCCAAACACACACACATACACATATATCCCCCCACACATATACACATACACCCCAAACACACACATATACACACATATACCCCCAAAACACATACACATATACACATATACACCTCCCAAACACACACACACAAACACACATACACCCCCAAACACACACACACATATATCCCTCAAACCTGCACACATATACACACATACACCCCAAACACACACACACACATATACACATATACACCCCCCAAACACACACATATACACATATCCACGTCCCAAACACACACACATACACACATACACACATATACCCCCAAACACACACACATATACACACATGCCCCAAACACACGTATACACACATACACCCCCAAACACATACATATACATACATACACCCCCAAAACACACATATATACATACCCCCAAACACACACACATACACCCCCCCAAACACACACATATACACACATACACCCCCAAACACATACATACACATATACACCTCCCAAACACACACATCTACACATACACACACCCCACACATACACATACATACCCCCAAACACACACGTATACCTACATACACCCCCCAAACACATACATATACACAATACACCCCCACATACACCCCCACACATACACATATACACCCCCCCCACACACACCCACATCCATATCCACATCCACACACACACACATACACACACAAGGTACGAAGCTGGGGGGGGGGGGACAGAGCCCACACCAGCTTCCCAGCCAATGAGACAGCCCGGCTGGCACCCCATTGGGCCCAGCCAACCTCCCTGCCTTAAACCAGCCAGCTGATGTGCATTTCTTCAAGGGCCCTGGCACCCTTGTCCCACAAGGAAGCAGGCGAGGGGACAGGAGGAGGGGCTGGTCCTCACCGTGAGGAAGGCAGGGCACAAGTGACCTGCCCGGTCATCTCAGGAAGGGAGGGGCTGGCAGAGGGCAGGGAAGGCCACGACCTGGCGGGGCTGGTGGACGGGCCTGCCTTGGCCACCCACCTGGCAGCAGGCGCTGGGCACAGGCCACGTCACAGTGCTGGCGGCCAGGACTGAAGCTGTGGGTGGGTCCTGGCAGGGAAGGCTGTGTACAGAGCCTGTCTGAGGGATGCAGTGCACCCTGTCTACAGAGACGTTAGCCTGGTGCACACAAGCCTGGGGGTCCCCAGCTCCGCCTCTGGTGACTGGTGGAGAGCCCCCCTCCTGCCTGGAACAGGAGTCACCCCAGCCACCCACCAGGGCCCCTTGCTTCTTTGAGCCTCGCACTGTGAGTCACACCTGTAATCCTAGCTACTGGGGAGGCTGAAGTTTGAAGTCAGTTTGGACAAATACATGAGATGCCATCTTGAATTAGCGGGCAAAAAGCGGAGCTGGGGGCATGGCTCAAGTGATAGAGCACCAGCCGAGCAAGCAAGCCGAGCACGCATGAGGCCCCCAGTACTGCCAAAAGGGCTGCTCCGTTGGGGCTATACACCCTGCACCCCAGTTCTCACAACAGGGGGCTTGGCCAGGCTAAAATGGGAGCCTCAGGCAAGGAAAGTAACCAGAAGTCGCATTTTCCAGAATGCAATCAACATCAGTGGACTTACTCTGGGACTCGAGGACTTCTGGAAGGAATTCGACCCTCCCAGCAGCACCCCCTCCTGTAGTAGCTGTGGAGAACTGCAGCCCGAGGCCTGCAAGCCCCGGATGCTGGGTACCTGGCCCGCCCAGCCCACTCCTGTTATGCCCACAGCCAGTGCCCAGGGATGACCCTAAGGATGCCCCTTACCATCAGACCCCATTTCCTCCTTCCAGTTCCACCAGCGGGGTTCCTCCGGTGAGTCCTCAGAGGTGGGCCGGCCGGCGTGGTCCCCCTCCTCCCAGGCTGGGTCTCCATGCCCCCCCCCATGCCCAGGTCTCCTCCACACCTGCCGTGGCTTCCCCGGACACTGTCCGGGCCTGGACGGCACCTCAGCCCAGCTCCAGAGCACAGACATCTGCCTTAGGTTAAGTTGGGAGAATGGAGGCAGAAGTAAAAAAAAAAAAAAAAGAAAAAGCATCAACGTTCCCACGCCGCAGGTGTGACAAGAGGTGCTCAGCTGCGGGATTGCGCCGGTGAGGCCTTGCTCCAGCGAGAGCCCGGAGGCCTGGCAGGTGCCCCGCCTCCTGTGCCTCCTCCCGGCTCCCAGGACGAAGCAGAGCGACTGCGGGAGAGAACGGCCCAGGACAAAGGACAAAGTAGAAAGTGGAGGCCAGGAGGCCCGGCCTCAATCTGGCCCCTGGGATTGCGCTAAGCTTCTGCTGGCTCCTGACCTTCCCACACCGAAGGGTGGTTATCTGCGCTCTCGGGACGCAAACCCCAACACCTGCAAGGAAAACCCCGCCCGCCCTCCTCGGCTCCCAGCCCCGCCCTCCTCGGCTCCCAGCCCCGCCCTCCTCCGCTCCCAGCCACTCCCTCCTAGGCTCCCAGCCACGCCCTCCTCCGCTCCCAGTCACGCCCTCCTCCGCTCCCAGCCACGCCCTCCTCCACTCCCAGTCACGCCCTCCTCTACTCCCAGTCACGCCCTCCTCTACTCCCAGCCATGCCTTCCTCTGCCCTCAGCCCTACCCTCCTCCGCTCCCAGCCACACCCTCCTCCGCTCCCAGCCACGCCCTCCTCCGCTCCCAGCCACGCCCTCCTCCGCTCCCAGCCACGCCCTCCTAGGCTCCCAGCCACGCCCTCCTCCACTCCCAGCCACGCCCTCCTCCGCTCCCAGCCACGCCCTCCTCCGCTCCCAGCCACGCCCTCTTCCGCTCCCAGCCACGCCCTCCTCTACTCCCAGTCACGCCCTCCTCTACTCCCAGCCATGCCTTCCTCTGCCCTCAGCCCTGCCCTCCTCTGCTCCCAGCCACACCCTCCTCTGCTCCCAGCCCCGCCCTTCTCGGCTCCCAGCCCCTCCCTCCTCGGCTCCCAGCCCCTCCCTCCTCGGCTCCCAGCCCCGCCCTCCTCTGCCCTCAGCCCCGCCCTCCACGGCTCCCAGCCCCGCCCTTCTCTGCCCCCAGCTCCTCCCTCCTCGGCTCCCAGCCCCGCCCTCCTCGGCACTCAGCCCCGCCCCCCTCGGCTCTCAGCCCCGCCCTCCTCGGCTCTCAGCCCCGCCCTCCTCGGCTCCCAGCCCTGCCCTCCTCGGCACCCAGCCCCGCCCTCCTCTGCCCTCAGCCCCGCCCCCTCAGCTCTCAGCCCCGCCCTCCTCGGCTCTCAGCCCCGCCCTCCTCTGCCCTCAGCCCCGCCCTCCTCGGCTCTCAGCCCCGCCCTCCTCTGCCCTCAGCCCCGCCCTCCTCGGCTCTCAGCCCCGCCCTCCTCTGCCCTCAGCCCCGCCCTCCTCGGCTCTCAGCCCCGCCCTCCTCGGCACCCAGCCCCGCCCTCCTCTGCCCTCAGCCCCGCCCTCCTCGGCTCTCAGCCCCGCCCTCCTCGGCCCTCAGCCCCGCTCCCCTCGGCTCTCAGCCCCGCCCTCCTCGGCTCTCAGCCCCGCCCTCGGCTCTCAGCCCCGCCCTCCTCGGCTCTCAGCCCCGCCCTCCTCGGCTCCCAGCCCCGCCCTCCTCTGCCCTCAGCCCCGCTCCCCTCGGCTCTCAGCTCCGCCCCCTCAGCTCTCAGCCCCGCCCTCCTCGGCTCTCAGCCCCGCCCTCGGCTCTCAGCCCCGCCCTCCTCGGCTCTCAGCCCCGCCCTCCTCGGCTCCCAGCCCCGCCCTCCTCTGCCCTCAGCCCCGCTCCCCTCGGCTCTCAGCCCCGCCCTCCTCGGCTCCCAGCCCCTCCCTTCTCTGCTCTCAGTCACACCCTCCTCTATTCCCAGCCCCTCCCTCCTCGGCTCTCAGCCCCGCCCCCCTCGGCCCTCAGCCCCGCCCCCCTCGGCTCTCAGCCCCGCCCTCCTCGGCTCTCAGCCCCGCCCTCCTCGGCTCAGCCCCGCCCTCCTCGGCTCCCAGCCCCGCCCTCCTCGGCACCCAGTCCCGCCCTCCTCTGCCCTCAGCCCCGCCCTCCTCGGCTCTCAGCTCCGCCCTCCTCGGCTCCCAGCCCCGCCCCCTCGGCTCTCAGCTCCGCCCTCCTCGGCTCTCAGCCCCGCCCCCCTCGGCCCTCAGCCCCGCCCCCCTCGGCTCTCAGCCCCGCCCTCCTCGGCTCCCTGCCGCTGGCCTCCCCGGCTGGGGACCCAGGGTTTGGGGACATGCTTGTTTGCCACACCCCGAGCACTGAAGCCACCTTGGGAGCCAGAGCCATACCTGTCACCTGTGCGCAACCCGAGTCCCGCGTCTGTGGGGCCTGCACTGGGGCCGTTGCTCCAGAGCGTTCCGGAAGATGGAGGTCCACCGACGCGTGGGGAAAGGACCGACTGAGAGGCGCGGCCGGAGGACGCCACAGCCCGGCGGAGCTCCCCAGGGCATGCCGGGAGCGGGGGCGGGGCCTCCCCCTCCCCGGCGCGAGTTCGAGCCCCGCGACCGGCAGCAGCCACAGCAACGCTGGGCCACCGTCCTGGCGAGACCATCCGTGAGGACGGGGAGGGCGGCCCAGTGCCCGCCGCCCTTCCCTTTCTCGTGTTTTCTTTTTGTGCCACTGTGTGCCAAAGGCCTTTGGAAAGAGTTAATTACGGCCCCTCGCTGCGGACTGATGCTCGCTCCAGCACGTGGCTGTCATTCCCTGCCAGCACCGCTGATTTACAGCAGGGCTTAATTAAATCTCCGAGCATTCTTCAGCCTCTCCAAAGACAACACCCGAGCAGCCCCGGGTGTTTAAAATGTCACCTACCGAGACATATCACCTCTCTCTAAACAAACAGGACGGTGATCAAACCTGGGCTAATTACAGTGGCTTCGTTATTTGTTTGTATGTTTTAATATTTAATTGCTTTCATGTTCATCCAATTACCAAGCAACGGCAAATAGAAATGAACTTTTTATCAGTGTGTCCCCAGCTCCGCTAATAAGCAGGCCGGGCTCCGGTGCAGCGAAAAGAGAGGATCGGAGGCCTCTGCTCAGCCCAGTGCACCGGCGATTCCATGAAGGGGGCGCCCAGCCGCTCCCACCTGTCCTGGGCTGAGCTCCCAGCTCGCAGAGAGCCCAGAGCCGCCCGGCACTGCAGGGCTCCTCGCGCTAGGCTGCCTCCCAGTGGCCACCCAGTGTCCCCAGTTCCTTCTGCCACCCTCTTGGGTCTCAGGAGGCAGCGCGACGTTCTCTATAAGCTGCTGCCTTCCCTACAGCTTCAAGGGTCTGCGGCTCATTTTTCAGAGGTTCTGGAGCCTTCTGCCAAACTCCCTGAGGACCTGTGGAAGGCGTGCCTTTAGAAGCCAGGCACAGTGGCAGGCAAATGACTTGGCAGATTCTGAGGGATCCCCTCTCCACCACCCCCACCCTGGACCCTCCATCCCGCCCATTGGACGCTTGCATCCTGAGTCCATCCCCAGAACCTCCCAGAAGCTCAGCAGAATTGTACAAAGAGATGAAGCAACTCAGGAGGCTGAGGTTGGAGGATCATGGTTTGAAGCCGGCCCAGGCAGCAAAGTCCAAGAGACTTTCATTGCCAATTAACCAGCAAAAAGCTGGATGTGGAAATGTGGTTGCCATGGTAGACTGCTAGACTTAGCAGGAAAAACAAGAACATGAGGTCCCGAGTTCAAACCCTGGTAACCAGCACCAGAGAGAGAGAGACAGAGAGAGAGGAAAGAGAGAGAGAGAGGGAGAGGGAGAGGGAGAGAGAGAGAGAGGAGAGACAGACACAGAGAGAGAGAGAGAGAGGAGAGAGAGAGCGCGTGCACGAGAGCACCCTTAGTCTATCTGGTCATCCTCAGCTATTCCAAACTAGACGCAGGTATTCTAACTCCAGCCCTAATTCCACAGCCTCATGAGAAGTTGGCTTAAACCATTCAACTTTCCAAAAATAAAAATAATCTTTCTGTGGGCTTTGGTCTTATCTCTGGGGCTCAGCTGTAAGCTCCTGCAGGGCGGGGGGGGGGGGGGGGGGGGGGGGGGGGGGGGGGCTGAGAAGTGAGCAGGGGCCGCCCCAGGCCGGCTGGTCTGTGGAGGGGCCCTGACTGGCCTGGCCTTCCAGGAGTCTGTTTTTCCAGGGCTTGGAGTGTCCGTCCCATCACAACACCCCGCAGCATGTCTCTCTCGCTGGGTATTGGGGCTTCAAAGGTGAAAAGGGGACAACCACAGAGCCAAGGTCTGCCCTTGGGTGCCCACAAATATCTGCCAATCAGTGTTGGGGTGTGTGAGGACAGAAGGCGGGGCACAGGGCACCCCAGCGGGGTCCCTGGTCCGAGGAGCTGCCTGCCCAGGGAACTGGCAGCGGAAAAAAGACAAAATTTCTGTGTGTTTTTTTTTTCAATTAGCGCAGAATAAGGAGGCCCTTTGGAAAAATCCTTCCTTGAGGCCCAGGATTTATGCAAATGAGTCCTAACAAGAAAGAGACGCTAATTGGTCCCAGCAGGGGGGGGCGGGGCAGCAGGGGCGGCCCGCTCTCGAGCTGACTGCATCCGGGCCGAGGCCCGCACCGGCTGTCAGCCCCCCCCAGGGGTGTGGCAGCAGGCGGGGCCCCGCGGCCGGCTGGACCTCAGGAGCTGCGGCGGCTGGCAGCCCGGCCCAGGTGGGCCCTGTGGAGGGGATTTGCTCAGTACCTTGCCACCAGAACCTACCGGAGCCAGGAGGGCGGCGGGGCCAGGGCCAGGCCTGCCCTGCAGTGAACAGAGGGAGATCAGCCAGGTAGGGCCCACGTGGAGAGCCAGCCCAGACAAGGGCCAGTTTGTGGCTCAGCTAGTCTGGGGCAGCAGGAAATGAGTACAGAGCACACAACTGGAAGGGACAAGAGAGAAGCCAGTCCAGGCAGTGAGGAGGCCCGAGAACCCCTGCCCAGAAGGCAGGGCGTATCCTGAGGGTGGAGGAGAGGCGCGGTGCCTAGCAGGAAGTCTATGCTCATGAAATGCTGTTGACTGAGCGTGCGGGTACTGAGCACGCGGGTACTGAGCGCCTGCAGGATTGCCTGCAGGAGGTTTGCTGGGCTCCTGATCTGATCTGGAATGTTCCGCGCACTAAGGCTGTCTGGTAGAGGATGCTACAGAGTTCTGATAGCTTGCACCTCCCCCCAAAACATCCCAGGGATGTTTCTGGTCTGAAATATTCTTCCGCAGCCCTGTCATTCCCCCTTCAGGAAGCAACCCAGGACCGGGTGCAATGATTGCAACCAATTCAAGAGATGAACTTTCAAGAAAGACCCAGATGGGCCGGGCGCGGCAGCTCATGCCTGTAACCTCAACCTCACGGGATAGAGACAGGGGAGAATCATGGCTCCAGGTCAGCCTTGGGCAAAAACATTATTGAGACCCTATTTCAACCAACTAGCTGGGTATGGAGATTCATGTCTGTAATCCAGCTACTCAGAAAGTGGAGGTAGGAGCATTTGAGTTATGAGGTCAATATAATGATACTGCAGCTTCTTTATTAATGAATCATAACAACCATGATCACTGGTTCAAAAACCACCCCCATCTCACACCTATCATCCAAGCTACTCCAAGCTACTGAGAGTCACAGGTTGAAACCAGCCTGGGAAAGAAAGTCCATGAGACTCTGGTCTCCAATTAACCAGCAAAAACCTAGAAGTGAAGCTGTGGCTCAAGTAGTAGAGCACCAGCCTTTAGTGCAAAAACTAAGGGTCAGTGTGAAGTCCTGAGTTCAAGCACTGGCACAAAAGCACCAACCAACCAACAACAAGAAGAAGCCCAGGTGCATGTTCGCACCGTCTGCAGCGGCTTGTGCCGCGCCCGCGCAGCCCCGGCCCCATCTGTGCTTAGAGGAAATGCTCCGTCTCAGGAAATGGCTCTTGACAGTGAGAACTCAATTTGTCTCAAGTTCTGGAACTTCCTGAATTTTTTTTTTTTTTTGGGTCCAGTTGTGGGGCCTGAACTCTGGGCCTGGGTGCTGTCCTTCAGCTCTTCAGCTCAAGGCTAGCACTCTACCACTTGAGCCACAGCACCACTCCTGGCTTTTTTTCTTTTTGCTTATGTGGTGCTGAGGAATGGAACCCAGGGCCTCAGGCATGCAAGGCAAGCGCTCTACCACTGAGCCACCTTCCCAGCCAGACTTCCTGAATTCTTGACCCCGATGGGGTCACGGACTCGGGGTTTGCAGCCTCAGCTGGTGGGGTCCTCATTGCTTCTCAGTGAACGGTGGCTGGGGGCTGCAGGTGTGATTACAGGACGGATCTGCCGCTCCAGGGGAACCCCCAGCCGCCTCTCAGCCGCCCCCCCCCCAGCCGGAGGGGGTGTCTGCCTCGTGGCACATGCTCACCATGCATGCTCACGGGGCATGCTTGTGATGGGTGTGATGCTTGTGACGCTCATGATGCATGCTCACGGTGCACGCTCATGGGGCACGCTTGTGGTACATACTGATGCTTACTTGGTGCACACTCACAACACACACTTGTGATGCACACTTGTGCACACTGATGCTCGTGGTGCACAATCATGATGAACACTCGTGGTGCACACTTGTGCACACTGATGCTTACTCGTGGTGTACTCATGGCACACAGTTGTGCACTTTTGCACACTGATGCTTGCTCATGGTGCAATCTTGATGCACACTCGTGGCGCACGCTTGTGGCACACACCTGTGCACAAAGATGCTTGTTCATGGTGCACAATCATGATGCACACTTGTGGAGCATGCTTGTGGTGCACATTGATGCTTGCTCGTGGTGCACACTTGTGCACATGGATGCTTGCTCATGGTACACACTCCTGATGCACACTCCTGATGTACACTCATGGTATACACTGGTGATGCACACTCCTGGTGCACGCTTGTGGTGCACGCTCATGGCACATCTCCTGCATAGAGGCTTCCAGACAATGGAATGGGGTCTGAGCCCTTGGGCTCCCCTCTCCTTCCAGATGGCCGAGCCAGCTCTCAGCAGGTCCCTTTGAGAGGAAAGACCACCACAGCACATTCAAGCATGCACAGTTGACTGGAGGAAAAGAGGGCCACACCCCTGGCGGGGGATGGGAAGGAGCCGGTTCACCCCGTGGAGGCCATGGGCCATGGCATATGCAGCCCTGACTGGGCGATCTCCTGGGCACGGCTTTCGGGGGCTGGAGCTAGCAGAGGAGATATTACAAATGATGCGATCTGATTACACTAATTACTAATAATGGCCCCAGCCAGGAACCCAACCACAAGTCAATTCATTTTAAAAGCTGTATAATAATGTTTAGGATAAGGAATTAATTTTTATAGCCACTAGAGCAATTGAACTTCCACTGCAACACAGATTTATTACAAATTGAATTTTCCCCTCAAGTGGTTAATGTAAAGAGTGTGTGGGTAGAGCTGGGGGGAGGGGGAGCCCCGGTCTTGCCCCCCCCACTGACACCAGTGGTGGGGGCTTGGAGGCGTGTGTGCACACATGCGCATGCACGCTCACGCTCCCCAAGGAACACGGACCTCCCCCGGCCTCCCCCTCCCATTCCAGGTGTGGCCTTGACCTCGGAGGTTGGGTGGGGCTGGGGGCCCCTGGGAGGTGTGGACAGGGTGCCCCACTGTCTGGAAGAAAAGGTGGGGAACCCCCTGGGTTCTCTTCTGCAAGTCCGCCACACCGTGAAGGGACTTCTCGGTGGCTCCCACGCCAGGCCGGGTGGCAGTGCCCCTGCCCTGCCCCATGTCACCCACACCCTGCTGTCTGATGTCACGCACCTGCTCTATGACTGTCGGCTTTTGGCCAAATTGGGCCTGGCATCAGGCCAGGGAGTGGAGCACCCAGACTTCAACGTTTTTCTGTGTTGGGGTTGGCACCAGGGCTTGAACTTGGGGCCTGGGTCCTCAGCTTTTTTACTTGGGACTGGTGCTCCATCACTTGAGCCACAGCTCTACTTTCAGGGTTTTTTGTTGTTGTTGTTTTGTTTTTTTTGCTGGTTCACTGGAGATAGGAGTGGCATGAACGTTCCTGCCCAGGCTGGCTTTGAACCGCGATCCTCAGATCTCAGCCTCCTGAGTGGCTAGGATTACCGTCATGAGCCAGCCATGCCAGGCCATTCTGATGGATTTTAACTGTCCCTTAGCTGTTTCACTCAAGGCTAGTGCTCTACCACATGAGCCACAGCTCCACATCTAGCTTTTTGGTGGCTAATTGAAGATGAGTCTCTTGGATTTGTCTGCCCGGGCTGGCTGTGAACCGTGATCCTCAGATCTCAGCCTCCAGAGTAGCTAGGATGACAGGCGTGAGCCACTGGCGCCTGGCAAAATCAAATTTTTTAATGAACGACAGGGTAACTGCACAAAGATGGAGGATTCTGGATGTTATACTAACCTTTGGGGTCTGGGAGTGAAGCCCCACATCACCCCCCTCCTGGGGAGCAGCCGCCGAGGGAAGGGCAGCAAATGCCAACCTCAGAGCCTGGAAGAGAAACTATTCAACTGCCTATTTGTTCCGAGAGAGAAAGAGTACAATGAATGACTAGAAAGCCCCTAAATTACAAGTGTGGGTTACAGTAATTGCTAAATTACAGAGCTCCAACTTTATTAGATACCCCCCCCCCTCCCCAGCATTGGAGGCTTCCGGGACTGCCTTGAACCGACACCAGCGCTCGGGGATGAGCCGGCTGCGCAGCGGCAGCAGCAGGATCTGCGGAGAACGGAAGCCAGGACTTGGCACTGGGGGCCAGGACCCCGCGATCAATGGGGGCCAGGACCCCGCGATCAATGGGGGCCAGGGCCCAGGAATAATTTCCCGGGGAAGCACCGTGCAGCATCGCGAGCAGGAGCTGGACAGACAGAGGTATTGTTGGGTGTTGAATTTGGGGGAGCAAAGTTAAGTTGGCTTTGGCCCATGGATTTGGAGTCTGAGGGTTTTTTCCCAGGCTGTCTTAGTGCGCGGGCACAGGCAGAGCGCCCTCTGTCGGGGGACGGTGTCCTGGCCACAAGCTCCACCTGAGCCTTGGAAACAATCACCCCCCACCTTTCCTTAAATGGCTGCCCGCCAGGAAGTGACCCCGCCTGTCCCTGCCCTCCCAACCGGGGAGACCTCATCCTGCCTTTAAAGGGAGTGAGCTGGTGGCTCATGCCTGTCATCCCAGCCACCCAGGAGGCTGAGATCTGAGGATCGCAGTTCAAGGCCAGACCAGGCAGATACATCCCAGAGACTCACCTCCAATGACTCAGAAAAAAATAAAAGCCAGAAGGGGAGCTGTGGTTCAAGTGGCAGGGCACCAGCCTTGGGGGTGGGGTGGGGGAATGGGAGGCCTGGCCACCCCAGCGCAGCAGGCTCGGCACTCAGCCGGGCAGGCAGAGGCCCGTGCTCAGGCCTCCACAGCGGGGCCTCTCCTGGACCCAGGGTCGGGACAGAACTAGGCGCTGTGCCTTCAGGCTTGGACGGATGCCTTGCTGCTGGGTTTCCCCGAGGGGCTCAGCCATGGTCTGTCCACGAAGCCATTGCCCTGTGGGGTCTCGGGTTTCTCCAGTGGAACGGGGCTCTGATGATGGGGGAGCGGGGGGGGGGGGAAGGAGGGGGGAGCAGGTGGCGGCGGCCAGCGCGGTGGTGGGTAATGAGCAGCTCCCTGGCAGCGAGCGCTCTCCAAGTAATTAGTTTTTAAACCAGGCAGACGGTTCAAGAACCACTTACTCGGGGCAGCTTTAATTATTTATGCTCCCGACTCTTGAAGATTACAACGTTCTCTGAGAGGGGGAGGGAGGCGTGCCCTAGCTGGGCAGTCTGTGGTCATTCAGCTGACACTGGTCTGCAGCCCAGTGGAACTTGCTGGAAGCTGGGGCGGGTACAGCTAGCTGGGCAGGGCCCCCAAGACACATGCTAGGCTGGCCAGGCTTGCAGCCCTGATGGTCCAGCATCAAGCTGGGGATGGGTTAAAGTGGCAGCACACCTGCCCCGAGTTCAAATCCCAGTACTTCTCTCTCTCTCTCTCTCTCACACACACACACACACACACACACACAGTCCAGACCTGGAAAAGACAGCAAGGCCACTTTCCAGGGCTAAAGGATAAAGAAAATTCTAGAACCTGGTACAGGTGGGTGCCAGCTCCAGGGGGCCCCCAGCACAGCTCAGAATCCACCCTGCTGTGGGCTTGTCAACCCCCCCCCCCCCCCCGCCCCCGGGCCCTCGGGTGGATCCAGGGTGTGACAGAGCTGAAAGGGCTGGAAGCTGCCGGAGGAGGAGCCGCAGGAGCAAGTCCCCGGGGCCTGTCCTGGACCACTGACTCCCCTCCGCCCACCTGCCCCTCCTTTTCTGCTCCCTCCCCTCCCCCTCCTGCTTTCTCGCCCTCCCTCTCTCCGCTTCCTTGCTGCCATTGGGTGAGCAGCTTCTCTTCCTTTCGCCATGATGTTCCGGCCTTGGCACCTGACACCGGCCCCTCTCCCTCCGTCCCCCCGACTCCACTCGAGGCTCCTCCATGCCATCTGGGAGGGAGACCTCCTGGCCCTTATCTGAACCCATGTTCAGGAGATGCGGGCTGCAAGGCTGTGTCTCTGCGATGGCAGGGTCATACAGGGCCACAGGAAGGCTTGGCTCCAGGGAGGCCCGGGGTGTCTGCAGCTCTCAGGGACAGCTCGCAAATCCCCTGAAGGGGACCCTGCCCTCTGGAGACCTGCTGCAGGAGGGAGGGAGGAGGAGGAAGAGGGCCAGCCCTAGAACAGGGCCCTCCTGACTCCTGACCTGGACTTGGGCCTGCAGGTATGTCAGTTTTAAGACCCAGAACACCCCCCCCCCAACCAGGCCCAGTGCAGAGCAGCTGTCTGGCCATGCTTCTAGAACCCACATTGTCTAGAGGCAATTTCTTCTCCCTGGATGGAACGTCCACCAAACACCGACCCTTTTTGTAGGGCTCCACATAGGAAGACTACTTTTGTGCTGGTCCTAGAGCTTCAACTCCGCGTCTGGGTGCTGTCCCTAGCTCCCCCCCCCCCCCCGCCCCCAGGATGGTGCTCTACCACAGCTCCACTTCCAGCTTTTTGGTGGTTAATTGGAGTCTGTTTCCTGCCTGGGCTGGCTTCAAACTACAATCCTCCATCTCAGCCTCCTGAATAGCTAGGACGACAGGCGTGAGCCACCGTGCTTGGCTTTGACATATGAAGTCTGAAAAATTGCAAAAAGAAAAATAACTTTCCAGGTTCCATGACTTACAAGGTTGCTCACAGCGCCTCCTTGTGGAGACTCTGGAAACCCACCCGGCTTCTCAGGAGTCCCAAACCCCAGGACCTGCTCCCGGCAGCTGAACCACCTCCCCAGCTGCCAGCCCCCTCCCCACCCCGCGCCCCTTCCTTTGTTTAAGAAATGCTCTGAGCCACGGGTCCCCCGGCAAGTTCTTATTTTTGCGTTTTGTTTTGCCAGTCTTGAGGCTCAAACTCAAGGCCTGGATGCTGTCCCTGAGCGTCTTTTCCGCAAGGCTAGCGCTCTACCCGGGCTCAGGGCCCGAGCCGCCCTCCTCCTCGGGGTCACAGACGCCCTCCGTGCGGGCCGGAGATTGCATCAGAAACTTTTATTTCAGGAAATACGTTTCAACACGGTTGTCATTTATACAAAAAGACGAATTCTCAGGAGGCACATAGCAAAGGCCATCATGGGTCAGCCGGTGAAGGGGAGCTTTCAAACTCTGGGTTCAGAGAGGGGCGCAGAGCCATCCCAACCTGGGATGCTGTGCCCCCCCTCTCCCGGGACCCCCGGACTGGGCCCTGGTGCTGGACACTTCATTCAAAGTCTTGGTTTTGGCAAAAAAAAAAAAAACAAAAAAACAAAAAAAAAAAACATGGCAAGTTGGCAAGTAAACTGTTGAGCTGAGGGTGGGCGGGTCTCGCCAAGCTCGGGTGGGGATGGCTGCCACCCAACACAGGAACACACGCGCACACACGCCGGCATGCACGCCCCACACGCCTCCCACCATCCACGCGGGCACATGTCCGGTGGAGGCGGGGCGGAGGCCGGAGGGAAGGAAGTGACGGCAGCTGGGGAGCAGGTCTCCCTGGGGCGCGGGCGCCAGGGTGTCATCACGACCCTGCTGCACAACAGCCCTTGGTCCTCCCGCCCTGGGGGTCTGGCCGGAGGGCACAGGAGACCGAAGGCGTTGGGCCGGGTGGGGTGGGCCGCTCCCACATGCAGACGCGCTTCTGGAGGTGGAGACTCAGCGTCAGAGTAACCAGCATTTCCGGCCAAACCAAAGACCAGACAGACAGACAGACCTCCCTCCCCCCACATCCAGGTAGGGCAGGTCCCACCCGTGCCCCATCTTCCTTCCAGCACCTTTCCCTGCCTTTCTCCTTCAACTCCTCCACCAGGAGCACTTGCTCCGGCTTTCCCAAGACTCAGGGTGGGGAGGGACCCTCTCTGAACCTCTGTTACCCAGATCCGTAAGTCTGGAGGTGGGGGGGGGTGATGGGGACCGATGAGTCCCTCCCTGCAGTCTGTCCCTGTTTCTGGCTGGGGGAGGGGGCGGGGTCCGCCGGGCGCGTGCGCGCTGACGGCTGGGATAAAGGCACTTTCTGCTTCAGTACGGCTTCCGGGCGGGGCCGGCGGGCCTGGCCCGTCCAAGCCATCATGGAAACTGGGTTGTGTAATTTTCTAGCCTCCCCTTGGGAGCAGTGAGTGAGGGGCTCTCTGAGTTGTGGCCCGTGCCATGGGGGGGTGGGGGGCTCCGGGTTTACCTGGCTGGGCCCCGTCCTTCCCGGGCACTGCCTACAGGACGGAGGGGCCTGGTCCCTGCAAGTCGGAACGCGGGGGGCGGGGGGCACAGACAAGCTTTCTGGCTCCCCGGGGGGTGGGGGTGGAGGGTCAGATTCCCGGGTCCTTTCCTCCAGCTCCTGCCCAGCCTCTCCAGTCCTGGGCCAGGCCTGGCGGGGCCCTGCCCGGCCCGCGCCACAGCAGGTGGGCTGTGGACACTGACACACTGAGGAGGTGTCTCCACGTGGAACCTGGCTGCGTGGGGAGGGTCGGAGGAGAACACGTGGAAGAAGTGATATAAAATAAGACGGGGCGGGGGGTGGGCCTGGGGGGGACTGGAAGGAGTCGGGGGCAGGGTCCTAGGCGCGGGTGGCGTCTACATCTCCTGGGCTTCTGGCTCTTTCTCGTCCACGCCGTTGGCCATGGTGCTGTGACCCTCGTTGAGCCGCTTCACGCGGTACGCTTCGAAGTGGATGCTGCTGGTGATGTCCTTGATATTCTGCATGTGCGTCCTGGGCCAGGCGGGCTGGGCGTCGGTGGTGCGGCCTGGCCTCCCGGGCCTCTGCACACCCGCACGGGCTCGCGCGGCCTCCCTCACCCCGCGCCCTCTCGACGGTCAGCCTGGGGCTGCCCAGGGCCTCAGGGCCTCTGCCTGCTCCCCGGCCTCCCACCACTCAGGGGCTCCGGCCCACTCACCTGATGAGGAGGTCCCGCAGGTAGGCAAACTCACAGTGCATGGTGTTCTCCACTGCGGACAGGGAACGGAGGGCGTCAGCATCCGGCCGATGCCGATGCCCTGCACCCCACCCTGGTCCTCCCCTCCCGTGTCCAGCAATCCCAGGCCCAAGAGCCGCTTCCCAGGACAGCTCCCCGGGGGGCGGAGGCCCTGGCGGCCCCGTCCCGCGCTGGGCGGAGGGGCACGAGATGGCGGGACAAACTCAGCTTCTGCACGCTGTAAGATTTTGGTTCTTTTTTCCTCCCATCCGAGACTGGGACTCGAACTCGCTATCTGATGCTACACACTTGTTGGCAGAATGCTTCCAGCCCCTGTGGAAGGTTTTGGCCTAGCAGCCGAGAAAGGGGGGGGAGGTAATGCAGAGGAGAGGCGGGGGGGGGGGGGTGAGGGTCGGGCAGGCGGTCCAGCAGAGACCCGAGGCGGGGCGGGCTGCGGAGCCAGGACTGATGTGGTGATTTACAGAAAGCCCAGGCTCTCTGCTCTTGTCCCCCACGGTTCTGCCCTGCCACACGTGTGCTCAGGCTCGCAGGAGACACACAGAGACCGTGCAAGTGGTTCTTGACCCCCAGAGCCAGCTCAACGTGACACTGTCGAAGGGAGCGTGCACACGGCCGCCGGGGCGGTGCGGGCAGACAGCTCAGGACAGGACACGTCCTGCTGTGTTCTGTGCCTCCCCGGCGTGCAGGCCTGTGACCCACAGCAGACCTCCCTGCGGGGGGCGTGGGGGGGTACGGGGCAGAGCAGGTACACCCCGGGCGCTCTGCGATAGCCGCAGTCCTGCTGTGTAACTACGAGCGTTCCTCTGCTGCAGATGTGAGCGGAACGTGGGGAGGGCGGGGGGGTGTGTCTGGTGGAGATGGAGCGATGCCCTCGTGTGACTTAGGGCAGCACCCTCGGGGGATTCGAGGACAGGAAAGGGGCGCAGTGGCGCTCACCAAGAGGGAACCAATAGTAACGCAGAACCCCCTAGCGCCCAGACCTGACGGGCGATCGGGCCCCCAAAGGCCAGGTCCCTGGTCAGGGGTACACGCGGGGCAACCCTGGCATGAAGGCAAGCTCTGGGAGGTGCCCGGGGTCCTTATGAAAGGCTGCCGAATGGGAGACAGCCCCCCAGCAAACATCCTGCGAAGGCTGCAGGCTGGTCCTGTGAATTTCCCAACTATTTCCTCCTGACACCTGCCATTCCCCAATTGGCCACCAGGGGGCAGTAGATGCACGTCGATGTGGATCCACCTCCCCCCCCCCCCCCCCCTTAACCCCGAATTCTCAACCCTCCAAATCATGTCTTTCACACAAAGGTGCTGAAATGCAAGATCTGGGATGGGGAACACAGGGGAGGAGGAGAATCAGGGAGGGGCCGGAGGGAGCAGAGTCTAGGAGAAGCCCGCCTGACGCAAACAAAGACCCACTTGTACAGCCAGCAGCCCTGGCCCAGGGCACATTACAGGAGAGGCCACGCACTGGAAGGGTGATTCAGACGGCATCTGCTGCACCCCACCTGGTGACACCCACACAGTGGGCACAGCAGGGGCGGGGCTGCGGGAGCAGACAGGCTACTGTAGCACCCCAAAAAGGCCTGTGCACCGCTTCACATTCTCATCCAGCTGCAAACGCCCAACTCCTAACTCAAGAGGCTGAGCCTGTGGTTTCGAGAGCCGCCTCCCCTCCTCCCCTCGCTATTAAGAGGGAGGAGGGCCCGGGGACCCGGGGAGAGGGGGGGAAAACTCCAGAATTAAATTGAGATCCTCCATATGGAGCGCACGCCCTTAGCTCGCGGCCCAGCCATCGCCGGCTGCCTTGGGAAGCCCTACCTGTCTTTGGGATTTCCCCACTTTGCTGGAACCATCCATGGTGGACACTGAGGCCCAAACTCTGACTCTCAACTCTGTGTTCCTTGTCCACTCAGCCTTTTAGCCAAGCCGTTCCCCAAGGACCCAGTGGCGTTAGCCCCGGCCCATTCTGTCCTTTCCTCCTGCGGTCTCACAGCAGAGTGGAGAAAGCCCTGGATCCACCCCCAGGCGCTGCCACCAGAGGGGGCCCATCTGGGCCGGGAGCAGACTCAGCTCACCCCTGACCTGTGTGGCTGGGACTTTCTTTGAAGTGTTTGCATAGTGAAGGATTTCCAAGCTGGCTACCCTGAGCTTGGGCAGGTCCCACATCAACACCCCTGTCGGAGGGGAGGCTCCAAGTGCAGCCTGGGGGGCCCCACAGTCTAGGGTCACAGGGGTGACTGGCTTGTCATCTGATCTCTGGGCCCCGGCCGGTACCTTCGATGGTGCCCCACTTGGTCTTCCTCCCCAGGATTCTCTTGCCGTTCACTTGGTACTCGTGGTCGCTGCCCACCACGGCAAATGGAATCATCTCCTGGGAGGGGACAGCGGGTGCGTGTCACGGGTCGGGAAAGGCCCAGCCCTTCTGCGAGCCCCGGGGACCCTGCCCCTGGGACCCCAGAACTGAGGGCCTTGGCTGGGAGGAGTGGGGGAAGACACCCCGCCCGCCAGGGATGTGGGAATGGCACCAGCTGAGCTGAGTGCGTACCCGGAACTTCTCGTTCACCAGCCGGTCCTCGGAGTCCTCGTCGAACTCCTTTTGGGGGTACACGTCGATGCCGTTGGAGAGCAGGTCTGCCGTGATCTGGGGAGGGAGGGGAGATGCAGGCCGCCCCCGTGAGGCACTCCAGCGCCTAGGCCAGCAGGGGTCGGCCACCTGGGGCCCAGGGCCCAAGGCTGCCCCCAGAGACCCGAGACCCTGACAGCCCCAGGAAGCAGGGGCAGCTGCAGATCTGTCCACCCGAGATGCTGGAGAACCCCAAGGAGCTCTGGGCCCGTCCTGAGTGTGCTGTCCGGCTCATCACAGCCGCACCCCCACCCCCAAAGGTTGCTGAGTTCTTCGTTTCTGGACCCTTTTTGTAGTAGCCTCCAAGGTCAGCATGGGCCCCTCCCCTCCTATAGTGGCGAGGGAGGGGGTAACTGCCCCCACCCCCACCCCCGCCATGGCCTCCCTGCACTTCCCCTCCGGCGGGCACTTTCCTGTGCGTCTGACCACACCTCCCTAAGCATGCGGGAGCCCCCCACTGGCCGAGCTTGTGGAATCCAAGGGCATCCCTCACACCCACTGGGCGGGAGCCAGACTCCTCCATTAAAAGTTTCCAGATGGTTGGGAAGTAGGGCACTGTCAGGACAAAGTAGCCCAGGCTGGCCACAGCTTGCCCCCAGCGTCCGGAGAGGCAGGGACAGTGGGGAGGCCCCAGCCCCCTACCCGCTGTTTGAAGTAGGCCCTCTCCTCCAGGGTCAGCGTGTCAGCCTTGGCGATGACAGGGACAATGTTGACCACCTTGCTCAGGCGCTTCATGAACTCGATGTCCAGGGGCCTGAGGCTGAAAGGGCGCAAGGTGACACCACTCAGGCTAGGGTCCTGGGGTGACGGGACTCAGGCCGGGGTCCTGGGGTGACGGGACTCAGGCCGGGGTCCTGGGGCACCGGGACTCAGGCCGGGGTCCTGGGGTGATGGGACTCAGGCCGGGTCCTGGGGTGCCGGGACTCAGGCTGGGGTCCCAGGGTGATGGGACTGAGGCTGGGATATGGGGGTGTCGGGACTCAGGCCAGGATGTGGGGTGAGGTCCTGTCCCGGGACCCACACCTGGTGGATGCCGGCAGTGACAGTTATGTTCAAGCACTGGCCGAGTGGGGAGTACGGGGGCTTTCAGGGGTACCAGTAAGCTGAGGTGTGCGTGTGTGTGTGCGCGTGCGTGTGTGTGTGTGCATACGCGCGCGCGTTCAGGGCAAGGCCAGCTAGCTCCAGGCACCCTGTCCACCACCTGCCCTTCCCATGCCCACACATGAAGTAAGCCTCTATTCTGATGCCATCTTGCTTTGACTGGCTGGGACAGGAAAAGAATGGGGGCCCCCAAGACAGGCTGGTGGCTCCCCAGCAAGCCTGGGGTCTGACATGGGACAGGGCAGTGGAAGAGAGGCCGGTGGAGCCTGACAGAGTGGGGAGTCTCTGTCCTGCTGGGAAAGCGCGCTTCCAGGCAGAAGTCTCAGCAAAGCTGGCCAAGGACCACCCATCCCCTGGGACTGGGCGCTGGGGACGGAAGCCAGGCCCAGGGCCCAGCGGGGTCCTAGCCCAGAGGGTTAGCTCTGGGGGACCACCCTTGGCTAGCCCGGCCGGCACCACATCAGGGCTCTGTCTCCCTCTGCCGGCCCTCAGCCTAGGCAGAGCTTGGGAACGGCCGACGGGCGGCCACAGGACCCTAGAGCAGCAGCTCTGCCTTGCGGAGGTCCCGTAGCAGGACTCACAGCATCCTGTCTCTGGTGGACTCCCGCTGTTCCCCGTGGGAACCCCACCTCACTGTTAGCCCAACAGACCACCAGCAGCTGCTGCCCTGGGCCTCAGGAAGAGGTGGCCAGCAGGGGGCAGAAAGGGCCCTAAATCCTGAGGACACAGGCCTCCTAGGGAGCTGCGGACTGACTGGGAGGGAGGAGACACCCTCCATGCCTCCCCCCCACACCGGGGCAAGGCATCCAGGGCAGGGCTCTGGTGCAACTTCAGGGTGGACAGGATGAGAAGACAGTGCTGGACGAGTCAGTCTCGGCCTGCAGCAGCTGTTGCCGAGCCAGGCCAGGCCACTGTTCTCCCTGCCTTCCTCCAAGTGGTCCAAGGGACCAGGATGGGAGGGTGGTGAGTGGGCGTGACCAATGAGTAGGTGTGGCTATGCCATGGGAGCGGCCACTGGGTGGGCGTGGCTATGGACTGGGTGGGCGTGGCTATGGAGTGGGCGGAGCGGTGGCTCTGGACGGAAGTCAGGTAGCTGAGGCTGGCCTCCAGGGGCGTCTCACTCACTTCACTTAATGGCCGCACCCCCCACCCAGCTCCCCACGGCTGTGGGTGCGGAGCGGAGGACCCGTGAGGACCATCCCAGGGGTGGTGGAACCCCAGAACCCATCCCCAGGACCAGGGCCCTGGAGGGGACCTACGAGTGGCCGGTGGCGGGGATAAAGTAGAGGCAGCAGTGGACGCGCGTGTCTGGGATCCGCCTCTTCCGGTTGATGTTGACCTCCTCCTGCAGGTACCTCTCATACTGGTCGTTGATGAATTTCATGATGGGCTGCCAGCTGTGTGGAGAGACCCCGCTCAGCCTCACATGGGGCCCTCTGCCTTCATCCCCTTTACCCCAGGTCAATCCCCAGAACCCGGGCAGATGCTTGGCGCTCGGCTCCCAACTGCCCCATGCTGACCTCTGACCTGGGGGGCGGGGGCTCGATTTCTATGGCGATTCCACTTTGAGTCTTTGGAGCTCAAGGCACAAGGCTTTAGCAGCACATGGGCCAGGTCCCTCTGGTTAGGTGCCTCCACCCTCCGCCCGCTCCCCGAGCCGCTCACCAGTTCTCATTGTTGATGTGGTCTCCGAAGCCGGGAGTGTCGATGACCGTCAGCTTCATGCGAACACCCTTCTCCTCAATATCTGAATAACCCAGAGCAGTGGAGTCAGAGGCGCGTTCCAGGAGAGAAAACAATCTGCCATGGAGCCCAGGGGTCACCACTGGCGTGTCCCCTTCCATGGTTCCTGGTGCTATCTACAGGGGCACAGGCTAGAGGGGCCGGAACCAATCATCCCCCAAGACTTAAGATGTCCAGGGGATCCCAGTGAAGCCCTAGGCTCGCCTGACCAAGCTGGGCTCCCTTTGTTCTGTGGGAGAAAGGGCCTCACTGCCCAGTCCCCGCCCCCGTGACAGGCCCCACAGCCCAGTTGGACGCCCAATGCCCAGTCTCCACCCTCAATGTCCAGGCCCCGCCCCACAACCCAGTCTCCACCCTCAATGTCCAGGCCCCGCCCCACAACCCAGTCTCCACCCTCAATGTCCAGGCCCCGCCCCACAACCCAGTCTCCACCCTCAATGTCCAGGCCCCGCCCCCACAGCCTAGGCCCCGTCCCCAGGGTGCGGACCGTGGGTGATAGACTTGATCTCGATGGTCTTGGGGATGCGCTCCTCAGAAGAGGGCTGCACCGACTTCCGGCTGATTTTCGACTTGAAGAGAGTATTGATTAACGTGGACTTCCCTAAGCCGCTCTGCCCTGAGGACAGAACAGAGGAAGGCTGCTTGGTGAGCGGTTGGTGGGCAAGCCTGCGGCGATGCCCAGGCTCACGCCACGCGGGCCGTCAGTGCCCGGCGAACTTGCTCAGGGGGCTTTGCCTCTGGCCGTGGGTCCAGTGACACAGAGCAGGGACAGCTGGGCTCCAGGGCATAGCCCAGCCTGGCCACGGAGGCTGAGGGAGGCTCAGGGACACGAGGCCCCGGTGGGAGCAGCAGGCGTGGGCTGTGCCTACAGACCCAGCTTTGAGCCTGGGCCGTGGGTGAACACACGTGCCCAGACCCCTCCTACCACCCCGTAGAGCAGCCTGGGAGTTCAAATTAGATGATGGAGCATGTGCTCCTGAAGCATGAGTTACCATGAGGACCGCCCGGGCCCGGGGCTGGGTCCCAAGGCCAGCAGGTGCTTCTACCATGGTGACACCTGGGCCACTGCAGCCACCAGGAGAGGGAAGAAGTCTCCGGGGCACCTGCCAGGCAGGCAGCTGAGTGAGGCTTCCAGGAGGCCTCCAGCCAGGCCTGCTGGGGGCTGGGGCTGAACTCCTTCGGGCCGAGGGCCACAGTGGACGGAAGGAGGAGCTCAGTGAACACCATGGTCACAGCTCGGGCCTGTTCACCCAGGGGATGCCGGGGTTCTACCGCAGCGGGGCCCCTCTGAGGAGCCGTGGCCCTCCGTGGGGCGCACGGATGCTCACGTGCGTTCACGCTCTCACCCGTTTTACAGAGGAGAGGCTGGCCCTCGGCGCTGGCGGGGGGGGGGGGGTAACGGCGTGGGGGACAGCTCCTGGGGACTCACCGACCACCATGATGTTGAACTCGAAGCCCTGCTTCATGGCCTTCCTGCGCATCTGCTCCAGGATGGAGTCGATCCCCACGTAGCCGAAGTCCACCGGGGCCTTCTCATTCCGCGGCGCGGGCGCCTGCTTGGGCATGGCGTCTCGGGAGGTGTCCGCCATGTCGCCCACACCGCTGGGAGCCGCTTCGGAGGCTGGGGAAAGAGGAGCAGCGGTTCAGGGTGTGACAGAGCCACCCGGGGTGTCCTCAAACATCCACATCGCCGTCAGATGGAGAAGCTGAGGTCCGAGCAGCTCGTCCAAGAAACCCATGGGGAAGGCAGGCCCAGGGCCACGGCGGCCTCAAGCAAACCCCACCCCGAAGCCACGCTGCGCCTGGCTCTAATCACCTTCTCTGCCAGCAATGCCTGCCCGGACCTCTCTCCTCCCTGGCTCCAGGTGGGCTGAGAACACTTGAACCCGCCTTCCCTCCATTCTCCATCCACAGGGCCAGGCAGGCAAGGAGAGCGCTGGGCCGGGCCGGGCGGCTGACCACCCAGTCCACCCTGCCCCCCATCCACAGCCCAGCCCAGCTTCTGCTTTCAGGTCTGCAGACTGGGGTGAACTTCCGGTACCCGGGGCTTCTGTGAGCATCAGAGCAGAGCCTCGGCCCCTCCCCTGGGTCACACTGTGGGTCAGAGGCTGGGGTGGCCAGAAAGGAGCCCCAAGCAATGCCACTGGACACCCTCAGCACTGCGGCCCAACACAGGGGCTCAAGGCTTCTTCCACTGGGGTCTGGCTGGGAACTGGGGCCCCACAGGGGCCAGCTGCCACCCCCACCTGCGCTGGTGTGGAGGTACAAACGCCCCACCACAGAGCCACACACTGCTTTGACCCCAAAGCTGCCCTTGCCAGCCCGTAGTGCCCGGCCCTGGCAGCACCCGCAGGCTCAGGGTCTTCCCTGGTCTACAGGGTACCAAGAAGGCCCCCCTCATTCTCCAGCGCCCTGCTGGAGCGCCCTGCACAGGTACCGGGCGCCTCTTCAGACACCTGCTGGGCAGGGGCGCAGGGGAGGGGGAGGGCAGGGGGGCAGCGTGGGCACCCAGCCTTCCAGGCCTCCCAGCGAAGAGGCCCCAGGCAGGATTGGGTTAAACTGCTCTTCTTCCTGGACAGACACCATACTTGCGGGTCCCCCAGCCAACAGGTGGAGCCCTGATGGCCCTGGCTGAACCCCGTGTTCGCTCCTCTTCGTTCTGCTACATTGGGGTGACCGGTGGGAATCGAGGTTTCCCCCCTCCCCCAGGCCCTAGGTGGGGGACAGAAGAAGAAGACAAAATTGCAGCAAAGGGGGCAGACGCACTATGCCCGGCCACCTACTCCTCAGCCGCTCCACACGGCGTGCACACGACCCCACTTCCCGGAACCCAGGGCCAATAAAACAACAACCAGCAAATACCCATGCCAGGAAGTGATTGCCAGGAGGAGCCCCAGCTCTGGGCGCCAGGCTGCCAACCCCGCCCCCACGCAGCCCTGCCCCGCCCCACCCAGCCCTGGGACACTCAGCCCTGCAAGGCGGCAAAAGCAGGGGCTCTGCTCCCTGCTCAGAAATATCCTCCCCAGCTTCCAGCATCTTTAAATAAACAAAGACGCAGTGTTGCAGCTGGCCGAGGAGCTGTGGCTTTGAGGCCCCGCTTCCTGGAGCCAGACAGGGGCCTGCCTTACAGGGCAGCGGTTCAGCCCTCACCCATGTGACTGAAAATTGCTTCCATCTGTCTGTGGGTCTGGGAGCCATTTTGCCCCATGCTGGAGCCCACCCCCACTCCTCTCCTCCCCCTCCCCCCAGGTGAGGCAGGAAGGTCCCCAGGGGCTCCAGGTAGGCCCTCCGCGGGCACCAACCAAACATCCCACCCACCCCATGCCCCGCGGAAGCCATCAAAGCACATGGACGCCCCTTCGTTGGTAGAAGTGGCCCAAGATTTCTAGCTCCTCACACACTCCTGCAGGCCCCTCCTCTGGGAGCCTGCCCAGCCCTGCAATCAGGACCCGTCACCCAGAAAGCCACCCGGGGCCTGGCCAGCCCCCACCCCCCATGCCAAGGCAGCCGGAAACGATGCCCGAACCCACCCACGCCCTGCCTCCTCGCAGCCCCGCAGCCCTGCGTCTGCCACGGGCCACGGGCAGCTTGTAAGTAAAACATTATCACCTTAACCATCTCAACGTAGACTTTTGGGGAGGGGGGAGGTCAGGCAGACACAGGCTGTGGTGCAACCAACTTCCAGAATGTTCTGAGCCTGCAAAAGTACAGCCCTGTGCCCAGCCTGCTTCCCGTGTCTGAGTCTGACCACGCCGGGGCCCTCCGAGGCGGGGTTGTACGGTACTTGCACTTCTGTGCCTGCCTGTTGTGTCTCTTAGCACAGCGGCCTCACGGTTCATCTGCAGGGGAGCGTGTGCCAGGATTTCCTTCCTTTTCAAGGCTGAATAATATTCCTTAAAATCGGCATAAGAACGTTTTATTTATCCGTCCGTCTGTCCATGCACATCGAGGCTGCTTCCTCCTGTAGACTTGTCTGTAGCGTGACCACCAACGTGCACACAGCTGAGACCTGCTTCTTTTCTTTGTTTTGTTTTTGTTTTGTAGGTTAGGTTAGCCTAGATTTTTTTTAAAACTTGGTGCCAGTGCCGGGGCTTGAACTCAGGGTCTGAGCGCTGCCCTGAGCGGGCTTTCTTTGCTCAAGGGGAGTGCTCCGCCACTTGAGCCACGGGCACCCTTTCGTCTTTTTTCGTGCTTAACTGGAGATGAGTCTCATTAACCTTCCTGCCCAGGCTGGCTTTGAACTGCGATCCTCAGGCCTCAGCCTCCTGAGCAGCCAGGATTATAGGCCTGGCTTGGAGCTTTTGATCTTCCTGCCTCAGCCTCCTGAGTGCCGGAATTACAGGTGTGCACCACCATGCCCAGCAGTGTCTGGGCATGGCCATTTTTACTTCTAAGGCACTGCCGGTATGCTCACATTGGGCTTCTGAGTGCTGGAGACTAAGCTGTCAAATGAGGGACCCCCATTTTTTTTACTTAATTTTCACTCATTTAAACTTAAATAGCTACACATCCCTAGCAAGAACTCTGCTAGATGGTGCTAAATCCTGCCCGAACCCCATCTGTGACAAACAAGGTTGGGATCCAGGCAATGATTACCCCCAGCGCAGTCAGGTCAACAAGAGGCCCCCACAGACCCCACCAAGACGGCAAACACACACAACCTGGGATACTTGATGCGCACCGTGTTCCCCCTGGGCAGATCCTGAGCTCCGGCCGGGTCTCCCGGCCTGGGGTCCAGGCAGCGCATCCCCTGACACCCCAAGCCCCTCACGGACCTACCTGAAGCCCCCACTGCGACTGGCTCTGCTCTCAGGGCGTTTCTAACTCCAAAGTCAACAAGCAGTAGATACAAACATCTAAGGCCAGGCACCAGGACACCCGTCTACAGTCCCGGTACTTGGAAGGCTGAGGTAAGACTCCCAAAAAAACTGACCAGAACTGTGTAAAGCACCCATTCACACGCACAGGTGAGTGTGTGAGGCATCCTGACACAGGACACGCCCTTCCCCCAGGACCTCCAGAAAGGAAGGGATGAAGGTCAGCATGGGTCAGTCTCAAAGTCATGACAGTGAGAGAAGAGAGCGGCCAGAGCACCACGCCACCGGTGCGTGCATGCCAAGAGCACCACGGCACCCACGTGTGCATGCGACACGCCCACCCCTGACAAGTCCATATTTTTTGCACGGGGGGGGGGGCGCTGGTGGGAGAGGGAGACTGTGTAATGAGTATGGAGTTTCCTTTGGGAGTGATGGATGGAAACGTTCTAGAATTGGAGGCGACGGCTACCCGACACTGTGAATGAACGCAGAGCTGGATAATCTGGGCGGCAGAATGGAGGGGCGGGAGGAGGCAGGAGCTTCCGGCCTTCCTGGGCTGGGGTCCGGAGGACCTGTGGCGGCGTGGCCTGGCAGTGGCGGTGTGCTGGGTGCTGTGGGAGGCCCGGTGTGTGTCCCCAGCTCGCCTTGGCCCTCTCTGTGGCTTCCTCTCTGCCTTGTGTCCAGGGCTGAGGGTAGCAAGTAGAGCGGCCCGCTCCGCCTGGGCAGGCTGCTGCCTCCCCGCTGTGACAGGCCCGGTGCCCACCCCAGAGCCCACTGGGAGCGGGAGACAGCAACGGGGTGATGCATTTCGGGATGCTCACACTTCATCCCGGCCCCGGGGTGACCTCAGTCTTCCAGGCAGGACTGGCTTGCTGGACTAAACCTGGAAACCCCAGGCCCAAACCCACAAGCCCCCCACCCCCCTTTCCTGCTGCCTTGCTGCTGCAGGGGGGGAGGGGGAGGGACCACAAGCCCCCCCCTTCCTGCTGCCCTGTACGGTGGGGGGGGGGGATGAGCCCATGCCACAGGCACTGCCTCCCGGGAAGCCCTGCGGGGCAATGGCCAATGGCCTGGGAGCCACAGCCCAACAGCTCCCAGTTCCAAGAGACAGCCAGGCGGCACCCCAGGGCAAACCCAGTGTCATCCCCACGTCTTACCCCAACACAAGGCCCGCCCAGTTCTCAAACCACAGGAGGCAGAGCCATCTTCTCTACTCATGGGGCCAGGTCAGCCTGTCCCTGCAGCCCCAAGGGCGGCCCAAGTTCCACATGGGGGACGGGGGTGGGGGCTTAAAAGCAGGGGCAGCTGAGCCCTAAGGACTGAGCCGTCTGTTCCCATAAACGCCAGCTGTTCCCAGACCCCTGTGAAGGGCTGTGTGTGTGTGTGTGTGTGTGTGTGTGTGTGTGTGTGTGTCTCATGGACTTTCCTCCTCAGGCTGGCTTTGAACCTTGATCCTCTGAGCGGAGCCTCCTGAGGAGCTAAAATTCCCGGTGGGAGCCGCTGGCGCCAGGCTTGCAGAGGGCTTCTTACAGTGGGTGAGTGGCCGTGGAAGAGACCTGAGGAGCCCAGCCAAGGCCTCACGGGCATCACCACCACCCGACACAGCCAGTGCCACCCTTAACCCCTCACAGAGGAGCAAACTGGGGGGAGGGGCATCTTTCACCAGCAAGGATCACAGAGCTAGCAAGAGGCAGAGGCAGGAATTGAACCTGGGCTCAGGACTCGGCAGGTTGGGTCCTCCAGCACCTTGGAAAGCAGGATGGAAGCGTGATTTCCCACAGCTACACGCCAGGAGGGGCCCTTGGGTGTGGAAGGCTCTGCTGGTCCCCAGCTGCCCCAGGGAGGCAGGGACCCGGCCCAGCTGGCAGTGCCTCTCACAAGGACTTAGTACTTTTATTTCTAGGAAGACCCAACGTTGGCTGAGCCCTCTACCAGCTGCTGGGCCCTGTCCTGGGGCCTGGATCCATGTACCCCCAGGATCCCCTGGTGCAGGCCCCATGTCCCAAAACAAAGAGACCCAGCAGCTTGGGGCCTGCCAACCCCCCCCCATGATTCACACCCTGAGTGGACAACACCCCACAGCTGGAGGCCCCCCAGGAGGGACTGAGAAAATCCACAATGAGCTCAAAGATGACTCCCTGCTTCCGGCATGCACGAGTGGGTGGAGGGAGAGGAGGCTGCAGCTTAAGAAACAGACAGAGAATGGGGCCCATACAGAGCTGCAAACCAGACACGTGCGTGCGTGCAGGGACGTGCATGCGTGCAGGGACGTGCATGCGCAGGCAGAGGGCTGGGACAAGAGGCTAAAGACCTAACTATAACAATAGGTAGAAAATGACTCTGGGGTCCCTAGGAGTAGGACTGCAATGCTGATTCCTTCCACAATTCATCAAAAAAAAACCAGTGACATTCTAGACGTGAAACCAGGTGACTAGAAACCTTGGTGCACAGTGAGTGGCAGCCACCAGCCGCGCCCTGCAGCGACGTAGCCCTCCACCGTAAGGAGCACTGGGGCTGACTCAGCCACACAATGTTCTTGGGTCACTGTCGCCTTTTAGAAGCTGACAAAAGGTGGGCTCAGGTCACAGCTCAAGCAGCTGAGCATCTGCCTAGCAGAGACCAGGCCCTGGGTTCAAACCCCACTTACTCCCACCCCCACAGGGCACTATTAGAAGCTGATTAAAACACAGCTCATACGTGTACCCACATATACATGTGTACAAACTCATGAACACAAACACGCCTCTCTGGACAATTGGAGGAAGCAATGAACCCCTGGAGCCCAACGTAAGGAAACAATTTGGTCTCGTGAGGTCCTAATCAGGGTGTCCTGACTCCTTAGCAAGACACACAGAAACAGCCCTGGTTAGCAGTTAGCGCTGGGGTGAGTCACGTGCTGACAGCCACAGAGTGAGGAAGGCGAAGAGCAGGAGGGAAAGGAGGGAAAGGGTTGGGGCCACGGGCTCCACAGGCTCACAGAAATGGGGAGTCATTCTCTCCTGTCCCCACTAAGCTGTGAGCCCACCCAGGCCCCTGGACTCCGCATTAATGCCACAGGACTCTGGGACCTCCTGTTCTCTTCTAAACGGAAACAAAGCAAGTGCTGGTGGCTCCCGCCTGTCATCCCAGCTGCTGAGATCTGAGGACGGTGGTTCAAAGCCAGCCCAGGCAAGACAGTCTGAAACTCTGATCTCCAATTAACTAACAAAAGAGCCAGAAGTGGAGCTGTGGTTCAAATGGTATAACACCAACCTTGAGCAAGAAAGCTAAGCAACAGCACTCAAGCTTGACTTCAAGCTGCAGTTTGGGCGTTAAAAAAAAAAAAAAGAAAAAGAAAAAGAAATGAAAGAGAAGGACTCTAAACCAGTGCATCTTGCAAATTTGCACGGGCCTGTTTCAAGAACTGAAATTTCAAAGTGCATGCAGCTCATCTAATTTAATAAGGAACTCCAAATCAAATTACACTTCACACTTTGTTCCGGGCAGGAAGTGTCTCAGAGGGGTCTGGTTAAAAACGAAGATGCCAGAAATCTGAGACTTTGCCCTCCCTCCCAAAACTGCTTAGAAACCCAACACAATGGCTGCAGGACTGCACACACAGAGCTGCGCTGGCCTTGCGTGTTGGCCGGCGGGGAGGGGGTGTGAATGTGGCCTCTCGGTGGGCTGCTCTCCGAGACTGGGACCAGGGAGGTCTAGAGCGGTGAGGGTCACTCCCCACCCCTTCCTCCACCCATTCAATCAGGGAACTGAGACGCCCTGAAGGCCGGGCAGGGTCCCCACTCTGGCTGCCAGCCAAGCCCTCCCCCACCATCCTGGTGAGGAATATCAAGGAGCCCGTCATTCTGCCAACGGGGGCTTCGAGGGGCCCCGGTCGGCAAGACAAACTTGGATGGCGTCCAAGGCGTGCCCCGCCCCCCTTCTGTTCTTCATTTGCTGCCCCTCCCCCCCTGCCTGGCTGCCCGGACCTATTGAGACACCCGTCTTTGTTTAAAGCAGGCCCCAACCTGCACCGCCCACCCTCCAACGCGGGGCAGAGCTCCTCCGCCTCCCAGGGGCCCGCCGGCCGGGCCTCACTCATGGGGTTTCCTGTTCCAGCCCCCGCCGGCCCGGCCCGGGCCCTGCGGCCGCTCCCCCGTCAAGGCGGGCAGCAGCTGCAGCTCCAAAGCAACCTCAAGACCCAGCTGCCCCACCCCGCCCCACCCCGCCCCGCCCCGCCCCTGCCCGGTCCAGAGCAGCCGCTGGAGCAGAGATTGGTTCATTCTTGGCAAAGATCGGCTGGGCGGGATGGGTGCAGGGAGGAATCCCCTCTGCACAGGGCTGTCCCTCTCAGGGGAGGGGACAGGGCCCGCCCCCTCTCCCCGCCGGCTCCTATCAGCCTGGCTAGCAGCAGGTACACACCAGAGCTGGGGGCGCAATGGACAGAGGCTCCCGGAACGTACACAACCCACAACCATCCGGTAACAAGCAGATGAGGACCGTCGGGCGCAGCAGCCCTCCCCCCACCCCAGGAATCTGTGCGAAGGGCCTTCCCCGCAGCAATCAAGCAGGGGTGTGCATGTGGGTCAGAGCTCAGGCTGCAGAAGGTTCCTGGTGCCTAGGCCCTGTCATCCAGGCGGGGGGGGGGGGGGGAGATGACACATTCCTCTACTATGACAGGAGCCTGAGCAAAGGATCCCCAGGGAGGGGGAAACACTCCGACTGTGTCTGGGGGTCCAGGAAGGAGGAGAAGGGAGGGATGGCTCATCTCCAGCCTTCTCTGGGCCAGGGCCAGGCTCAGGGCCAATGTGTGAGCCACCAGCATCGTCCAGCCCCATGCGGCCCCACCGCCCCGGGGCTCTGGCTCCTAGCCCTCCCCCCCCCACTCACAGCTCCCGGCTTAGAATCCAGCGCACCCAAAAGCCCTCACCAAGTGCCACCTAGGCCCAGCTCACTGAGGGAGCCCAGTCAGGGTCCCTTGGAATCCAGGGTGGGTAAGCACAGGGGCTCACACCTGTAGTCCTAGCTACATATGAGGCTGAGATCTGAGGATCACAGTTCAAAGCCAGCCCAGGCAGAAAAGTCCATGAGACTCTTATGTCCAATGAACCTGCAATAAAGCAGGATGCGGAGCTGTGGCTCAAATGGCCTTGAGTGGAAAGGCTGAGGCACCGCACCCCGGCCCTGAGTTCAAACCTCAGAACCAAACATAAAATCATGAGTGAACAAGAACACAAATGATCTGAGGGTGGGTAGCTGGATGGGTGAGTGCTGGTGGGTGGATGGGTGGATGGACAGGTGGGCGGATGACACGGACGGGGGGCTGGGCAGCGTAGCGCAGGCCTCTCGCTGTCCCCAGGTTCGCGCCCTCTGTGTGGACAGCTGCTTGGCCACCCCGAGTACTTCCCTCACCTCTGCAGCACTGCCCAGAGATGCTGCCTGTAGACGGGGCAGCAAGCTCCGAGCAAAGCCTGACACCTGAGCAGGGGCACGAAGCTTCCTTGCGCCTTTGGACTTGGGTCTGACAGACACAGCCTCTTAGCCTCCAGCGAGCTGAGGACACAGGATCCAGCCTCTTAGCCTCCAGCGAGCCGAGGACACAGGATGCCCCCCCCCCCGCCTGACCACCCAGCCCTCCCTCCCAAAGGCTCTGGCTGGCTTGTATGTGTCTGCGCTGCCCCCCGCCCACTCCCTTCCGTGTCTCTGCTGGCTCCTCCCCTCTCCATCTGCCCAGCCAGGCCCACAGCCGCTGCTCACTTCACCACTTTCCCTGGCCTTCGTGCCAACTTCCCACCCAGACTTGCGCACCAGTACCAGCCGGACAGCGCCGGGGGTCCAGGCTGGGCATCTGGGGCCACTGTCCTGCTCAGGCCTGGACATACCACCTCGAATCAGACACCAGGACCCAGCCCACTTGCCCCCCCACTCTGTCCCCCACTTTCACCCAGGGCTCTCCAGCCGCTGGGGATCACAGGGCTGTCAACTCTCCACAGGCCCCGGCAAGCTGTGCTGCCACCCGCGGTGAACCATCACGTCCCCGGTGCGACCCTCCAACTGACCCGTCCTTTCCCACGGCATGCGATGGCCCCAAATCCGTCTCACCACGGGTGTGCTGAGAGACCCCGCGGGACCTCGGAACCTCTCTGTGCTTCCATGTTCTCGCGTGGCCTCGGATCGAACACGGCACAGGCCAGCTCAGGCGGTGTCTGTGCGGGGCGGGGCGGGGCGAGGCCTCTGTCGGTGTCGCCCTCCCTGGCCTGCCACCCCGGCCCCCTCTCAGTCTCCTAGCCAGATCGTTCTCTCCCTTGGCTCCTAGCAGGTCCCCTTGTCTTTCCAGGGCCAGGCTGCTAATCCACGCCGGGCCCTCTGTTCTGTTCTACGTGAGCCAGGAGACACTCGGCCTCCCCTGCCACTCTGCTGGGAGCTCCTGGATGAATGAATGAATGGTCAGCCTGCTGCGCTGTCCCCAGCCCCTCTTCTTCTCCCAGGGCATCTTGGGGGCAGCCACCCCTGCCGCAGGGCCAGGGCCACCTGCCCTCTCCCGGGGCCACTTTCCCAGAGCATGGGTGTGCACGTGCCCACGTGGAGGCCCTATCAACAATCCCCGGATCCAGCAGCAGCAGGAGGCACACAGCATGGAGGCCGGGGAAGGGAGGCCAGGGGAAGGATGGCAGAGCTTTCTGGCCAGCCTGTGCGGACCCACGTGGGGAGCTGCTCTTCAGGGGGAAGAGCAGGCAGAGTGGAGGGGCAGGCTGGCCTGTAGCTGTACCCCAATCCACACACACACACACACACTCACACTCACACACACACACTCACACTCACACACTCAGCACCAGTGCGGGCCAGCAGCAGGAAGCGGCTCCCACGCTGGGGGGTGGAGGAGGGGGCCCTCCCACAGGAGCACGCGTGGGTGACGTGCTCCTGGTGCTCCCGAGACGCACACGGCTGAGATGGACCTGAGGATGCGACGCGGTGCGTGACATGCCTGCGGCCCTGAGGAACCCCAGATCCACAAGCACCCCGACTCCCCCGGGAGCAGCACCCCGCCGCACAGCTCCGTTACTGTCTGGATGCCCCTGGCAATGGCGGTGTCTTGGCAGCCAGGCCGGCTGGTGGGACGAGGCCAGGAGTGACTTGCAGCAACCCCAGACTGCCACATGAGGAAGTGGGGGGTCCTACCGCTGGGGGGCACCCGCCCACCCATGCCTCTCCCACACATGCCCCTCTCCCCTCCCTCCGCCTCCCCCCAGGCCGGGCTGACCTGCTGTGGAACCCTCGGGACCTCTGCAGACAGCATCCACTGGAGGCTTGATTTTGAAGCCAGCACCGGAACCTGGAGCTGGCGGGAGAGCGGGAGAGGTTCCCCTCCCAGGCCCTCTATGGGGAAGGGGGGAAGGGTCGCATTCACATGGTAATTTGGTGGAGGAGGCGGGGAGAGGGCCTGGCAGCCTTCCTGGGACAGGGCCCAGTGGGCCTTCCAAGTTGGCTCGGGGCAGCGTCCCTGGACGCGGCAGGGGAGCACTGAGAAACCCCATCCCCACCCACCCCTGCTGGGGGCCAGACGGGCTGTGCCTCACGACACAGGCAGCATCAATGGGGGCCTGCCTGTCTCCTGCAGTGTCTAGACCGCCCCCCCCAGTGGTGGGACATCACTGCTAAACCGCCCCGTCCCCACCAACCGGCCACCCAGGATCCAGGACCTGATGACCGGATCCGCCCCGCCCTTAACCCTGGTGTTTCAAGGCCCAACATGAGCGGCTCCTTAGACCTAGGGGAAAACTAACCCTGAAGCGGGATGCCAGCAGTGAGCACACAGCCACACAAAAACCTGCACAGCCACGCTCACCACGGTCCAAACAAAGCCTGCCACCTGGTCACCTGGCAAGTGTGTTTTATCCCCGCCATGGAATATTATCCACTATGAGAAAGAATGAATGGGTAGGGGGGTGGAGGGGAGGATAGGAAGGGACGGGACGGTAAACAAAGGAGGAGGCTACAATGCTCGATAAGAAATGTACTCATTATCTTGCCCATGTAATTATAACTCCTCCATACAGTATTTTCACAATAAAAAAAAGAACAACAACAAAAAAAGAAAGAAAGAAAAAGAATGAAATATCAGCAGGGATGTGATGCGATGGTGGAACCTGTGCCTAGCATGCAGGAGGCTTCCGGCTGGATCCAAGCAGGACACAAAAGCAAAAGGAGAGGAGGGGCAAAGGAGAATGAAGGAGACGGAGGGGAGAAGAGGATGGAAAGAAGAGGAGGCGAATGAAGTTCTAGCATATGCTACAATGGATAAGCCTTGAAATGTACTAAGAACCCAGGGCATGAGTGCTATTCTTGAGCCTCTCTGTGCTCAAAGCTAGCGCTCTACCACTTGAGCCACAGCGCCACTTCCAACTTTTTCTGTGTATGTGGTACTAAGGAACCAAACCTAGGGCTTCATGCATGCTAGGCAAGCACTCTACCACTGAGCCACCTTCCCAGTCCAACTCCTCAATAACTTTTATCACACTGTCTTGTGACAACTGCTCTATTTTCTTTCTTTCTGGAAGTATTGGGGTTTAAACTCAAAGCCTTATGTTTGCTAGGCAGGCGCCCTCTCATTTGAGCCACATTCTCTGGTCCATTTTTGCTCTGCGCGCGCGCACGCACACATACACATACACATACACACACACACACACACACACACACACACACTTGCTGGGGCTTGAACTCACTTTGAACTGTAAACCTCAGATCGCAGCCTCCAGAGTAGCTAGGATTACAGGTGTGAGGTACTGGTGTCCAGCAACTATTATCATTTTTTAATAGGGTCTCACTCTTCCCTCTTTTTCCCACAGGACGTGACTTCAATCCGCCTGTTTACGCTTCCTTTGTAGTTGTGATGACACACATGCACCACCACACCCAGTTTTTTTTTTTTTATTGGTTGAAATGGGGAGTGGGGTTTTCCTGAACCTTCTGCCCTGCCTGGCTTTGAACTAGGATCCTCCCCAGAAGCTAAGATCACAAGTCTAAGCAACCAGTGCCCCATTATAATTGTTTTATTATTAATGCTGACCTCTTACTGCACCCAACTTATAAATGAAACTTTGGCAGAGATATGTATACATAGTTTAAAAAATTAAAGAAGCACAGTCTAATGGGGCTCAGGACCCACAGAACATCCTGGAACAACCTCCCCAGAGATCAGGGGAGGGAGGGCCACTACGTCCACACGCCTTCCACTGCCTGAAGAACTCCGGCTTCGTGACTGTACAAGCACCTCTGGGCTGAACACTTCAAAAGAGCGAAGGCTGTAATGCATGGGCTACATCTCATAAAGCAAGGATCAAAAACAGTAAAAACCAAAGGCTGGGCACGTTTCCCCAGAGCGGGGGCCGTGAGCTCCTCCCCAGGGCCGGGCCCTGCCCGCAGCCCCCACCGGCACCCCAGCGCAGGCCCCACCGGCACCCCAGCGCAGGCCCCACCGGCACCCCAGCGCAGGCCCCACCGCACCCCAGCGCAGCCCCCACCGCACCCCAGCGCAGGCCCCACCGCACCCCAGCGCAGGCCCCACCGCACCCCAGCGCAGCCCCCACCGGGTCCCCAGCGCAGGCCCCCACCGGCACCCCAGCGCAGGCCCCACCGCACCCCAGCGCAGGCCCCACCGCACCCCAGCGCAGGCCCCACCGGCACCCCAGCGCAGGCCCCACCGCACCCCAGCGCAGGCCCCACCGCACCCCAGCGCAGCCCCCACCGGCTCCCCAGCGCAGCCCCCACCGGCTCCCCAGCGCAGGCCCCACCGCACCCCAGCGCAGCCCCCACCGGCACCCCAGCGCAGCCCCCACCGCACCCCAGCGCAGGCCCCACCGCACCCCAGCGCAGGCCCCACCGCACCCCAGCGCAGCCCCCACCGCACCCCAGCGCAGGCCCCACCGCACCCCAGCGCAGCCCCCACCGCACCCCAGCGCAGCCCCCACCAGCACCCCAGCGCAGGCCCCACCGCACCCCAGCGCAGCCCCCACCGGCTCCCCAGCGCAGGCCCCACCGCACCCCAGCGCAGGCCCCACCGCACCCCAGCGCAGGCCCCACCAGCTCCCCAGCGCAGGCCCCACCGCACCCCAGCGCAGCCCCCACCGCACCCCAGCGCAGCCCCCACCGCACCCCAGCGCAGCCCCCACCGCACCCCAGCGCAGGCCCCACTGCACCCCAGCGCAGCCCCCACCGCACCCCAGCGCAGGCCCCACCGCACCCCAGCGCAGGCCCCACCGGCTCCCCAGCGCAGGCCCCACCGCACCCCAGCGCAGGCCCCACCGCACCCCAGCGCAGGCCCCACCGCACCCCAGCGCAGCCCCCACCGCACCCCAGCGCAGCCCCCACCGCACCCCAGCGCAGGCCCCACCGGCACCCCAGCGCAGGCCCCACCGCACCCCAGCGCAGGCCCCACCGCACCCCAGCGCAGGCCCCACCGCACCCCAGCGCAGCCCCCACCGCACCCCAGCGCAGCCCCCACCGGCTCCCCAGCGCAGGCCCCACCGCACCCCAGCGCAGGCCCCACCGCACCCCAGCGCAGGCCCCACCGCACCCCAGCGCAGGCCCCACCGCACCCCAGCGCAGGCTCAGGCTGCGTGCGGTGTGCCCCCACCACCACGTCAGCAAGGTCTCCTCACGGCCCGTGGGGACCCCTGGGAACTTAAGTCAAGGAGAGGGGATGGCACTATTGGTGTGGCTAAGCAGAATCCAGAAAGATCCCACTGCTGTGCCTAAGGCCTGCGGGAGCGGGGATGAGGACAGCTGCCCCCCAAGACGCCCCAGGCATCCGAAGCACCCTGCTCCTGCTGAGCCCCAGGGATGGGGCCTTCCCCCCAGGCGGCAGGCCCAGCGATCTGCACAGCTGGGGCGGCGGAGGCTCTCTCTCTCCATGTCCCAACCCTAAAAACACCCCAAACCCTAACAGCACCTGGCGGGAGCCTGCCTGAAAACCAGCCACAAGCCAGGTGTTGCTGCCTCTTGTCTATAATTGCAGCTACTATGAGCCTGAGATGTGATTGCAGCTCAAAGCCAGCCAGGACAGACAAATCCAAGAAGAGATTCCTACCTCCAACTAACCAGCAAAAAGCTGCAAGTGGAGCTGGGTTCATATGGTAGAGCTCCAGCCTTGAGCAAAAAAAGCCAACCAAGAGTTAAGCCCTGAGGGGCTGGGAAGGTGGCTCAGTGGTAGAGCGCTTGCCTTGCATGCACTGAGGCCCTGGGTTCAATTCCTCAGGACCACATAAGCAAAAAAAAAAAAGCCGGAAGTGGCGCTGTGGCTCAAGTGGTAGAGCGCTAGCCTTGAGCTGAAGAGCTGAGGGACAGCGCCCAGGCCCAGAGTTCAGGCCCCATGACCGGACCCCCCCCAAAAAACAAACAAACAAAAAAGTTAAGCCCTGAGTTCAAGCCCCAAGTATCAGCAGGAGATGGAGAGGGAGAGGGAGAGAGGGAAGGAAGGAGGGAGGAGGGAAAGAAGGAAGGAAAAAAGAAAAGAAAGACAAGACAGACACAGGAAAGAAGGAAAGAAGGAAAGAAGGAAGGGAGGGAGGGAGGGAGGGAGGGAGGGAGGGAGGAAGGGTGGGTGGGAGAGGGGGGAGGAGAATGAGCCAGGCGCCAGTGGCTCACGCCTGTTATCCTAGCTACTCAGGAGGCTGAGATCTAAGGATTGCAGTTCAAAGCCAGCCCAGGTAGGAACATCCCTTAAGACTCTTACCTCCAGTTAACCACCAGAATACTGGAAGTGGTGCTGTGACCCCAGTGGTAGAGCACTCACCTTGAGCTGGAATGCTCAGAGACAGCGCCCAGGCTGAGTTCAAGCCCCACAACTGACAAAAAAAAAAAAGGAAGGAAGGAAGGAAGGAAGGAAGGAAGGAAGGAAGGAAGGAAGGAAGGAGGGAAGGAGGGAAGGAAGGAAGGAAGGCAGGCAGGCAGGCAGGCAGGCAGGCAGGCAGGCAGGCAGGCACAAAGACAAGGAAACAGAGGAGCAGGCCCCATTCTGTCAGGGCCACACAGCCCTACGCAGAGCCCCGGGCTGCTCAAGGCTCTGTGCCCACTTGCGCGCTTTCTCTCAGTGCTGTCTGGTGCGGGCTAGCTTCCCTGAGTTTCCTGAGAAGCCCAGGGTCTGCTAGGCAGGAGCGTGGGGGTGCTAGCAGAAAAGCCCAATGAGTTCCTTCCACTACATTCATTCTCTAACCTTAAACTATGCAAAATAAATACACCCTTTTCAATCTTTTAGAAGAGTAGAAACTACTGAGGGAACACGGCCTCAGTTTCCATCTCTGTCAAATGGCAGCAAGAGCCTGACCCCAATGTGCATCTAAAAGGGGGTCCCCGGAGGCCAGGTCTGGGGGCTCAAGCCTATAAGAGCAGCTACTTGGGAGGCAGAGTTTGGGAGGATCGCCCTTTGGAGGCCAGTCGGAGCAAATAAGACCCTGTCTCTGGGCGTCGTGGTGTGCACCTGTCATCCCAGCTATGGGCAGGTACAGGTAGGGTCATGGTCCTAAAAGCCGGTCCAGGCAAAAGTGAGACCCTATCTAAACAAAGACCCACAGACAACATGGCTGGTCACGCAGGCCTCCCCGGGCAGCACAGGTGAGGGGGGTGCAGCGCACCGGCGTCTACCCCTGCAGGGGGCGCCTGCCCTGAGGCTCGCTGTGCCAGCCTAGTGCCATTCTGCCAGCCGCAAACAACAGCCATTCTCAATGGGCCACTGTTCGCCCATCGTCTGTCTCGGGCTGTCCCGGCGGCCAGCAACGGGTGGCATTTCCCCCAGCTCAGCAAACTACACGCAGAAGACACCCTTCCTGCCCCATGACCCCTTACTCACACGGGGGGGGGGGGGCTCTGCGGACTGGAGAGCCGCGGGTCCAGCCCCCCGCCCTGGGACGTCCGAGTCCATGGGTCGGGGGAGCAATTCCTGGGGACCTCGAGGCTGGCCTCCACAAACGCATAAGGCGTTAGGGTAAGGGTCGTGAACGTGTGCTTACATAAGGCTGACCGAGCTCCGCAATGAAACATTAACCAAGCAGCAAGTAGGAGCCCAGGATGTCCAGGGCCTGGGACCCGGAGATCGATAAGCCACAAACCTGACAGGGTCCTAGCAAGAGACAGACAGACAGACAGACAGACAGACAGAAAGGCTGCTCTCCAATGTCCTTGCCTTCCAGGGCCCACCGGGCTTCCTGGGAGCACATTCACCACCCTGCCCCGGGCGCCTTGAAGGGTCAGAAAGTCCTAGCTCCCGGGCACAGGCACCTGGACGCAGGCCTGGCAGCGAGATAAGATACAGATCTGGGAGGGCAGGGGTGGACCGCCCACATTCCTCCAGGGACACAAGCAAGGACAACCATCCTCATGCCCGGCCTGCTGGCCACACTGCTGGCACCAGCAGGGCAGGGGCTGGAGATGGGGGTGGCGTGGGCACGGGAGGGGGTAGAGAGCCGGGTGGGGTGGTGGAGGGAGGGGCCATGCCCTGACGGTGCGCCGGGCAGGGGCTTGTGTCCTATATTGGCATTGGCCTCACGTGCCCACCTGGAACTGGGCACCAGAGAACTGGCATCTTTCCCTGTACCCCCTGAACTCAGCTTCAGGAGGATACTGGGAAATCTGGGGGGGCTCTGTCCAATATCTACCTACTGCGCCCGAACTAACATGCACAGATCACGGTAACTGCCCAGCAAGGCTGGCATCCTTCAGGCCCTCTGCATTGAACTGCATCCAACCCCCAACCAGACTACGGCCTACCAGACTACGGCCTACTGGTACGTGGGGTGCTACAGGAGTGGGGGTCACACTGGGCACCCCACACTGTGTGCAGAGCCTCCTTCGTGGGTCCTCACAGTTCAGCTGATTCCCAATATGGATAAAAGAACAGAGAGCCAGATGCCAGTGGCTCACGCCTGTCATCCTAGCTACTCAGGAGGCTGAGATCTGAGGATCACGGTTCAAAGCTAGTCTGGGCAGGAAAATACATGAGACATTTGTCTCCAATGAACCACCAAAAAGGTGCAAGCGGGGCTGTGGCTCCAATGATAAGAGCTCCAGCCTGGAACAGAAATGCTAAGAGGTAGCAGTGCCCAGGCCCCGAGTTAAAGTCCCAGTCCCGCAAGTCTGACACAGTCTCCCCACCTGGTGCTGAGAAGCCGGGACGCCGGGACCGGGGCTCCCTCCTTCCCTCCTGGGGCAGTGGGAGTGGGAGGAAGGCTTGGCTCACCTTCCCAGGGGTGGACGGCGCAGCCACGGCTGGCCTGTACTGAGACCGGCAGGTGGATTCCTCACAGGACCGACCCAGCGCTGCCTCCCTCCGAGGTCCAGCTGGGAACACTCCCAGGCACAGGGCTGGGGAGGCAGGTCCCTGCCTGTCCACCGCCCAGCCAGGGCTCAGTGAACAAATCAAAGCTCTGCTCTGCTCTGCAAGGCAGGAGTCTGGGAATGGAGCCCGTGCCAAGGGCCGGGAGTCCCGCTAGGAGCCCCTCCCTGCGGCAGGCAGACACCTCGAGGAGAATCCCAGGCACTTCCCCACGGCCCGGCCAGCACCAGGACCTATGCCAGGGTGACAGAAGGTCGCAGGGTCACCACGGCCCACCCAGCCGGACGGTGGCCACTGGGCATCTGCCTCCACCCTTGTGCAGAGAGCGACAGAAACAGAGATAGGCAGAGACAAAGAGCTGGAGACAGACAGGGAGAGAGAGAGGGAGGAGGGAGGGAGGAAGAGAGGGAGAGGAAGCCCACAAACTTCCGGGGTGGTGTGGGAAAGCATGTGGGGGAACTGGAGGCGGAAGTTCAGCGGCAGTGCTGGCTTCCTGGAGGACCTCTGACCTGCGGGCCAGGGTGGACAGAGCCTGTGCCGTGGGCGCTCGCAGGACGGCTCTTCCTCTGCAGTGCACGGACCTCAGGGCTGCAGAGGGGCCCTGAGTGAGCAGAGCAGCCTGACACCACAGGACGCGGGAGGCTGAGCGCTGGGAGGTGTTCTGGCTGCCCCATGGGCAGCCGCTGAGGCAAGGCCAAAGGGCAGAGGATCCGCAGCTCAGAGAGCTACCCAGGCCCAGGGAGGTCCCTGTCTGACTTGGTGAGGCGGGGTGGTCCCAGGACGGCCCGCCAGGCTGGGGCGGTCCCAGGACGGCCCGCCAGGCTGGGGCTTCGCTTCCCCAGGATCCCGCCCACTGACACGCCCTGGCCCCTGTGTCCCAGCTCCTGCCCCTGCCATCACCACAAAGATGGCCCACCAAGAGCGGGGCACAGACTACAATCCATACAAGACTGCGGCAGCCATCCCAGCCAGCATAACCGGGCCACAGGGAGGTGGACCCGGCCCCCAAAGATAGACACAGAAAAGGTGCATCATAGCAGACGCCAAGACCCCCGCCTGTAATCCCAGCTACTCAGGAGGCTGAGATCTGGGGCCGGCCTGGGCAGCAAAGTCCATGAGGCGCTCATCTCTGATTCATCACCAAAAAGGCTGGAAGTGGAGCGGTGGCTCCTTTGAGCATAAAATCTCAGGGACAGCGCCCCAACCCTGAGTTCAGGCCCCAGGACCAGCACATGCACACACTGCACACACACACACACACACACACACACACACACACACACACACACACACACACACACACACACACACACACACACACACACACACACACACACACACACACACAGAGTGAATTACACCGTGTGGCCATCTTCCTTGGCCACTTTGGGACAAAGGAGCGGATGACACTTTCCCACAGGGTACTTGGGTGGAGATGGCTGCCCCCCCCCCAGGAAGTTAGAGCATATTTCCTCAGAAGGAGCTCCCCGGCTGGTGCGCATCAATGAGGTACAGCCTGAATGAGGGGGACCAGCACCGCGGGGAGGGAACGGGGCCTTCCCCCCTCCTCCTCTGTCCAGCTCGGACGCAAAGCCCATCCCTTGGGTCCTGGGCCTCAGAGCCCCCCTCCAGGGACCGACCCACGGCTTCCGACCCACGGCTTCCGGGTGCTACATTTTTCTCAAGGAAAGGAATTTCGTGCTTCCCTTGGGGAGCAGAGATGCTCCCCGACCTCTGACAGAAGGCAGGCAGCTTTCCTGCCCGGAAGGGAGGGTGGGAGACTGGGGCTCCGAGCAAGATTGGAAACTGAGTCCAGAGCAGATGGCGTGGCCTCTGTGCCTCCCTGCCGGAGGACCACATTCCAAACGCGGTGCAGGACGCAGCAGGAGTTCACTTAGTCCTGGCTTCTGCAAAACCCTTAGAAGATAAGTTCCAGGAGTGCTCTCGCTCTCGGACAGGACCTGGGCTCCAGGACCTGGCTGCACACATAGAGCAGGCGCGCGTACACACACGCGTACACACACGCGTACACACACACACACACACACACACACACACTACCCTCCACCCCAGCCGGCACATCCCAGACCCTGAGCAGACCTGCAGCCCACTGCCCGGGGAGGGAACTGGGTTAAGCCCCCAGACCGGCTGCGGCGGCGGTGCGCCCAGCCTCCCGCCCCTGCGGGCTGCTGCCCTCCCCTCGGCTCCCACGGCCCCTGGAAGTCAGGAAAGCCCCTCGAGAAGGGCGCCGGGTCCGGCCACTCCCGCCAGGAGGGGGGCAGCGGCTCTGCGGAGTTGGCCAAATATTTACAAAGAGATAGCTGTGGTCGCACAAAGCCCCTTTCTTCCACGGCGAGACTGGAAATCTGGTCCCCGCGTGGAGGACGCCGCGGCCACACCACCCCTCTTCCTGGGGACTCACGGCTGCCCGGCCGGCCCTGGCGGGGCGGGGCGGCCACCGGTGCCCTCCGGGCGGCCGGGCCACCTGAGGGCCCCCCCCCCCCCCCCGGAGCCGGCCGTGCAAGGCTGGAAGAACAAAGAGCGAGCAGGACTCACCCGGCAGGCAGCGGAGAGTCGGCTGGAGGCAGAGCGCGGCCCGCCCACCGGGTCACATGGCTCGGAGCCGAGCAGCGAGGATCAAAGGGGCTTTGTGGCCGGGGAACAAGGAGCCTCCCAGAGCGCCCGCAGAGGTAGGAGGGCCCACGGGAGCCCAGGAGGGGGATCGGCGGGACGGGCTCGCAGGGGCAGGGCGGGGGGAGCGGGAGGTGGGGGAGGGGCTCCCGCTGCCGACGCAGGGGAGGGGGGAGGGGACTTCCTCCTACACAACACCGAGGAGCCACCCCCAAGAAGCGAGCCGCGGGGTCCCGGGGAAAAGCGCCGTGCGGGCCTGGCCGCGTCCACGTGTGGCCACCGTCCCCCCCCTTACGCAGGGTGGCAGTGGCGTGACACCGTGCCCCCCACGTGCCTGCCCCACCCAGCCACATCCTCCGCTCACAGCATCTATCCCTGAGCTCCGGGGGACACCCCAGTCCCTGCCGCCCAAGGTGCCCAGGGGGCCAGCGAGAGAAAGAAGAGCTGGGAGAAAGGGCGGGGCGGGCCCAAGGCCGGCTCACCCCAAAGCCGGCTCACCCCAAAGCCTCTCCTCCGGGTCTGGGCGCTCCCTCCCCTGCCCTGCAGGCCTCTGGGCGGTGCTGGGACCCTACGAGGGTGAGCGGTGAGCGAGGGAGCCCTGGCTCTGCCTGACCCCTCAGTCCCGCCCGGGCAGAGGCCCACTCCCCGCCGGGAGTGCCAGGGGTGAGGGCGTGCGAGGGGCAGGGCCTTGGGTAATGGGACACCAGGAAAGGACGTCACTGGCGGCGGCTGACATCCATCTCTGGGCCTCCAGCAGGGCTACATAATCCCAGCCTAGCCCCGAGAGCCTCACCGTTCCCAGCCCTCGCCCAGGGGCCTCGACTCCCACCCACACGCGGGGGGTAGGGGGGGACGTGGTCAAGGCCCCGGGGTGGCACCCCGCACCAGCCTAGCGCCAGAACCCGTGGCCCCCATCACGCAGCCCCTTTGGAATCTTTAGAATGGGTGCCACCAGCGCCAGGCCCCGGCCCGGAGAGCTGCCCTCCCTCCCAAGCCCTCCCAGGCCCCCGGCCCCCGGAGGACGGAGTCTGAGGACAGCTCAAGCAAAACCCAAGAGCCCAGCTCACCGGATGAGGCTCAAGCGGTCCAGCGCTTTTGGCCCAGCATGTGTGAGGCCCCAGGGGCTTTTCCCCAGTCCACCCCTCCTTCCTGGGCCCAGACAGGCAGCTCGAGGAAGCAGCCAGCAGCCAAAGGATGCTGGGAGAGATGCCAGCCTCCCCCTCGTCAGGGCTGCCCCGGCGCCTCAGACCCGAGGTCTCCGGGTCGCCTCCTGGGAGGCAGCGGGAGATCCCTTGATCTCTCGTCCTCTCTCCTCTCGCTCTCAGACTTGCCCTTTTCACAGATGCACAGACCACATTCCCAGAATGCACCTCGCCTGGTCCAGCAAGCCCACCCTTCCCTGCCCTCCTCCTCCCGATTCCTGGTCAGAGGTGGATGCCTGGCACAGGATGGCCCGTGCCCCTCTCAGCAGATGCTTGCTGGGCCACAGGAGGCTGCATCCCTCTGCTTCCCAGCCAGGCCAGACCTTCCACATGACACGCTGTCCTCAGGTGCCGGGGGGGTCTGCCATCCAGCCCCCCAGCCTTAGGGAAGAGGCCTCACAACTGCCCAAGTGCCCCTCCAGCGACAGACACAAGCCACCACACGTGGGACCTTAGATTTTCCTAGACACCACACTGAAAACCCTAAGGAGAATCAGGTGGCATTCACAGTGATATAATTTTAATCAGCCCAGTAAGAGCCAAAAGGTTGTGATTACATGTACCTTGTAATTAGCATAAACATGTCAAGGGATAGCCTTTCTGTGGAAAAGACTCCAAAATCCAGAGAGAGAGAGAGAGAGAGAGAGAGTGTGTGTGTGTCTTTACTGGAGCTTGAATTCAAGGCCTGGGCACTGTCCTCCAGCTTTTTCGATCAAGGCCAATACTCTACTGCTTGAGCCTGCCTGGGCTGGCTTCAAATGGCCATCCTCTAGATCTCAGCCTCCTCAGTAGCTGGGACTATAGGCGTGAGCCAGCAGCGCCTGGCAGGTTACCCTTACAGCACCTCTCAGCCGGGACCAACCCCGTGTGCGGTGACCAGCCTGTGGCCAGTGGCGGCTGTGCCAGGCACCAAGGCCTCCGCGGGCATTTCCTCCCAAGCTCCTCCATGCCAACGGGGGCAACGCCCTTCTCAGAGACCCTCACTCACGTCCAGTACCCAGTCCACCCAGAGATGGACAGCACAAAGCTCAGTGAGACATGTACTGACCACAAGAGGCACAGAGTCCCCCAGTGCCAGCGGGGTCCCCACCCCGGGACTTTTCTCCCAAGTTCCCGTCAAAGGACACAGCTTCCCTTTAGGAGTGACTACGCCGGCCAAGCGCCATAACACTGTGCCAAGCTCACCAGCCCCGGAGCCCGCCCCCAGCCCCGGAGCCCGCCCCCAGCCCCGGAGCCCGCCCCCAGCCCCGAGCCCGCTCCCAGCCCCGGAGCCCGCTCCCAGCCCCCTCCCTTCTCTCTCACGTTGGCCTTTGGGTGACAGAGCGGGCTGTACCGGGAGCCACTGGCAGACACAGGTCTGTGGCCCGGCTGGCAGGTGGCTGAATGTCCGAATGTCCCCTGTCCGTCCCAGGAGGGCTCTGACTTGGGGTGTGGGAAGTTACTGGGGGGAAATGCAGAGAGAGAAAAAACTGGGGGCGTTCAAGCCAAGACCCCAGGAAGGAGGGAGGAGGGGAGAGGGTGGCAGACACCCAGGCTCCTTCAACTCCTGCCCTTCCGGAGGCTTCCGCTGTGGGCCCACAGCTTTCCAGCAGCCAACTCATCACGCCGTGTTTATTTACTGTGAAGTCACATGGAATTGCACTTTAAAGAGGAATTTATAGAGTCCGAAAGCAGAGGTGGCTGCCGGCCTAGGAGGGGAGGGGCGGGGCGCGGGGCTTCCGCTCCCAGGAGATCCAGAGGGCACCACGTCCGGAAGGAAGGAAGGAAGGAAGGAAGGAAGGAAGGAAGGAAGGAAGGAAGGAAGGAAGGAAGGAAGGAAAAGGAAGTCTGAACTAACCAGCAAAAAGCTACAAGTGGAGCTGTGGCTCAAGTGGTCTCGCATCAGCCTGAGGGAAAGAGACAGTAGTGCCCAGGTCCTGAGTTCAAGCCCAGTACCAGCACACAAAAGGGGGGTTGCGATAAAGGTGGGCAGCGGCGCTGGCCAGCAGGGACCCGTGGGAGCCCGGCAGCCCCCTTGGGGCGTCCCTCCCTCCCGTGCCCAGCCGACAGGAAGAAGGCACTGCACAGGCTCGGCGACTGCAGGAAGTTCAGGACACCACGTGCTCTGCCCACAGCACCGCACCCACGTGGCTTCCACACATGCGTGTGCCCGCACACTCACCTGCCTCCCCCCCCCCGCTCCACACCCGGCACGCACCCCAGGCCCCTTGACCACCGCGAGGCCAGGCTGTGGGTTCAAGTTCCCCTCGCACTGCCCACCCACTCTCCCAGGCCCAGAACGGCCCCCAGGGAAGGAGGGAGGGCAGGGCAGCAGCGGGCCGGGGCCAGTGGCCCTGCCACAGTAGGCTGCATCTTTCTTCCGGTCCCTTCTCTCGGGGTCTAGGAGCGAGCCTCTTTCCCAGACCCCCCTCCTCCCACACCCACTCCGTTTCTGGGCAGCATGACCTCTGGGCCCCTGTCCAGCCATTCCCCCCCGTACCCCAATGACCCCTCCTCACCAGGTGCCCCCCTCCCGCACCAGCTCCCTCCTGCCTCACCTTGTCCTCTGCTCCCAGGGGCTCCTCACCTCCCGTGACTCCCAATCTCGGGGTGACCCCCCAGCTTTGCTGACAGGCCATAGCCCCTCTTCACCCCTGGAGCTCCACATTTGGGGACCCCTATACCCGGGCCTCAGCCCCCTTCTTCCCAGCCTGCAAGTCATCTTCGGTTGTGGTGACTATGGTCAATCTGGGGATGGGTGCAGCGGTCCCTCCCTGCTGCCTCGTCCCGGCCGCCTTCCCACACGACCCTGCCCACCCCGGGCCTCGCCTGGCCTGCGCAGACCCAGAAGCCCCTGGGCTCCGATGGAGACGGAGCTCCTCCCCGGCGGCCAGGACCCCGCACGCACCCCCCCCATCCCACGTCCTCACCGGGGCCCCTGCATGCCCCCCCGTCCCGCGTCCTCCCCGGCTGCCAGGACCCCGCACGCACCCCCCCCCAATCCCGCGTCCTCACCGGGGACCCCGCACGACCCCCCCGTCCCGCGTCCTCCCCGGGACCCCCGCACGCCCCCCGTCCCGTGTCCTCACCGGGGCCCCCGCATGCCCCCCCGTCCTGCATCTTCCCCGGGACCCCCGCATGCCCCCCCCGTCCCGCGTCCTCCCCAGCTGCCAGGACCCCGCACGCCCCCCATCCCATGTCCTCACCGGGACCCCCGCATGCCCCCTGTGTCCCGCGTCCTCCCCGGGACCCCCGCACGCCCCCATCCCATGTCCTCCCCGGGACCCCCACACGCCCCCCATCCCGCGTCCTCCCTGGGACCCCCGCATGCCCCCCGTCCCGCCCCCCGGCATGCGTCCTCATTATCCCCCATCTTACAGAAGCCCCAGGCCTGGTTCAGCTCGGCCCTGTCCCCCAACCCACCTCCTCCATGGCTGGTGCCACCCCCCTCCCAGTGGCCTGGGGAAGAGGCAGCTGAGGACTCCTCCGGCCTCTGCTCCTCCCACATCTCCATGGCAACAGACCACAAGGAGGTGAACCTCAGGGCGCCCCACTTCCCCCAGCCTGTGTCAGGGAGCACACAGCACTTCACAGCTCTTCTTTCTTTATGGGCCCAGCCAGGCACGGTGGGGCATGCCTGTAATCCCAGCCCTCAGGAGGCCGAGGCAAACAGGGTTAAACAGGGAAGCTCTGTCTCCAAAACCAAGAGACCAACATACAAGGCGACCAGTGCCCCAAGGGCCGGGTTCTAAGCCAGGCATGCGATCCGCAGGTGACTGTGGTGTTACTCCCACGTGACCACCTGGCAGATGGGCTCCTGCGGCGCACCTCCCACCTCCCAGCCGGCACACCTCCAGCAGTGTCCCGGGGTGGGCGCCGGCTCCCCACCAGCCCTGTCCCCCAGGCCCTGCCTCCTCCCCACTCTCCCAGGCCCGGGCTCCAAGCTCTGGGCTGACAAAAATCAAGGCCCAAACAAGACAGTCAGAGCCAAGTTCATTTCCACAACAACCCCGCCATGCAGTTCATCTCCAGCAACTCGTCCAACGCCTCCCCAGGCTGCTGGCTGAGGAAACGTCTTCAGATCTTATCTATTGATTGATTTTTGCAACCTGGGGTTTGAACTTGGGGCCTCATGCTTGCTGGGCTGGCGTGACACTGCTGAGCTGTTTTTCATTCATTATTATTATTATTTTGGTCGGTCATGGGGCTTGAACTCTGGGCCTGGGCGCTGTCCCTCAGCTCTTCAGCTCAAGGCTAGCGCTCTACCACTTGAGCCACAGCGCCACTTCCGGCTTTTTCTGCGTATGTAATTCTGAGGAATCGAACCCGGGCCTCATGCATGCGAGGCAAGCACTCTACCCCTGAGCCACCTTCCCGGCCCCCACTCATTAGTAGGGAGGCGCCACAAGTCTGAGCTGCGATCTGCCTACTTTTAGGGAGTTTACAAGCTTTCCCTGATCCTCTGATCCCAGCCTCCCACGTGGTTAGGGGCCCAGCGATGGACGAAGCAAAGGACCTTAGGAACTTTTTGGCCCAGGCTGGCCTCAAACTATGATCCTCCCATTCTCAGCCTCCCATGAAGATGATAACTGTGAGCCCCTGGTACCCAGCATTAGGGGACTCTTGCTGTGTAGAGTTTCAAAATACAACAAACAAAACCCTGTTTGATTTCCTGAGTGATCTTTAGCTAGTTCTAGAACTCTGGCTGCGGAAACCCTTTGCCTGGAAGGCCTAACCATGGTCTGCATGCAACACCGTTTAGAAAACTCTGGCTTAGCCCCACAGACCGATGGTCTTGCTGTGGACCACACCCCAGCCTGCCAGGCAGGGCTAGGGAACCCCAGAGGTAGGAGGGCTTGTTGGGGGAAGGGGGGGGGGCGGGGAGGAGGGCGCCCACAGATCATGGGATGGCGCTTTGAGATCCAAATTCCTAAATTACCAGGAGATCAAAGAATGGTCACTGCCGCACAGTTTACAAAGGCAAACCAAAACAATAAACAAAAACCTGGCAATTACCCAATGGCCAATAAATATTGCACAGCAATAAAAATAAGCAATGCAGGAGCGCAGCATAAACGAATTTCAGACTCAGACATAAAAAGCTGCCAGGCACCAGTGGTTCACACCTGTCATTCTAGCTACTCAGGAGGCTGAGATCTGAGGATCATGGTTCAAAGCCAAGCAGGGAAGTCCCTGAGACTCTTATCTCCAAACAAACCAGCAAAAAGCCAGAAGTGAAGCTGTAGCTCAAGTGGTAGAGCACTGGTCTTGAGCAAGACAGCTCAGGGACAGCACCTAGGCCCCAAGTTCAAATCCCAGGACTTGAAGTAAAAGGCTGCAAAATAAGGACGCTTACTCCGGAAACCGTGCTAGGTATATAGTTTCATGTTGTACAAAATGACACCAGATTAAAGAGGAAGGTGCTTTAGAGAGCTGGGAGGCATGTATAAGAATAGCGAGTGAAAACGCAAGCTGGGGCTAGGAGGAGGAAATGCACCACCGGTACCTGCTGTCTGCCGTCTGCACTGATGATTATTTTTAAAAATTCAAAAGGCAGCTGGGCATGGTGACTCACACCTGTAATCCAACCCTACGTGGTCGGCAGGGAAGCTTGAGGTGAAAAAAGTTAGTGAGACCTTCATCTCAACTAGTAACAGCTGGGCATGGTGGTTCACATCTATCGTCCCAGCTACATGGGAAGTGTAAATGGACCTGTGGTCTGGGCCATCAGGACATAAACCTGAGACCCTGTTGGAAGACAACTAAACAGGGTGGAGGCAGGGCTTAAGCGGTGGAGTGCCCGTCGAGCAAACGCCAAACCTCAAGCAAACGCCAAAGGAACCAACAAAATACTGCAAGAGCAGATGAGCCGAGTGGTGCATGCCTGTAATCCCAGCGCTCAGCAGGCAGGGGGATGGCAAACTGGAGGCCAGCCTGGGCTCCAGGGTGAGGCCCTGTCCCCAGACCAAGCAACAACCATGACAGCAACTCCGGGAAGTGCGGCCCTCCCCTGCCCCGCAGTGTAAGGAGCAGTGAGGAGGGCTGGGAAGGTGGCTCAGTGGTAGAGCGCTTGCCTTGCATGCCTGAGGCCCTGGGTTCGATCCCTCAGCACCACATAAGCAGAAAAAGCCGGAAGTGGCGCTGTGGCTCAAGAGGTAGAGCGCTAGCCTTGAGCAAAAGAAGCTCAGCAACAGCACCCAGGCCTTGGATTCAGGCCCCACAACCTTAAAACAACAACAACAACAAAAAACAGTGAAGTTTCTGTGGCCACGTGGCTGTGTGGCTGTGACCTGGGAGACGGGCCATGACCACTGAGCCTCAGTTTACCTCACCAGCCCTCTCTAGAAGAATCCCATGGATTAACATACAAACATTGAAAGCTCACGCTACTATAATCCCAGCTACTCAGGAGGCTGAGAGCTGAGGACTGTGGTTCAAAGCCATCCCTGGCAGGGAAGTCCCTGAGATTCTTACTTCCAATTAACCACCAAAAAGCTGGAAGTAGTGCTGTGACTCTAGTGGTAGAGCCCCAGCCTTGAGCAAAAAAGAAAAGCTCAGAGACAACGCCCAGGACCTGAACCCAAGCCCCAAGACTGGCACAAAAGAAAAAACAAACCAAAAACCTTTGAGCCAGCGCCGGTGGCTCACGCCTGATATCCTAGCTACTCAGGAGGCTGAGACCTGAGGATCGCGGTTCAAAGCCAGCCCGGGCAGGAAACTTTAATCTCCAATAAGCCAGTAGAAACCAGAAGTGGTTCTGTGACTCAAGAGGTAGAGCGCTTATCTTGAGCTGAAGAACTGAGGGACAGAGCCCAGGCCCTAAGTTCAAGCCCCACGACCGACAAAAAAACAAAAAACCTTTGAAAACCATCAAGCAAGGGCGCTGGGCAGCCCGGGGGCTGCCTCCTGCCTTGGCTCCGCTCTCCAAGCGAGCGGAGCCTGGGGTTGGCTGGGGGGGGTGGGGGGGGCGGCGGGGAGGCCCGCAAACAGGGGATGGCAGGGCAGGCACTGTCAGACCACATGGAGTCGCCCAAGCGCCCCCTTCCCTTCTGCCCACCCAGACCCAGTCCATGGAAAAGAGCTGGCTTTTGTCTTGGTGCTGTTGGGGTAGAACCCAGGGCTTAATGCATGCTAGGCAAGGGTTCTACCACTGAGCCCTGCCCAGCCCTGCCCTGCCCAGCCCTGCCCAGCCCTGACCTGCCAGCCTTGCCCTGCCCAATCCTGCCCAGCCCTGCCCAGCCCAACCCTGCCCTGCCCTGCCCTGCCCTGCCCTGCCCAGCCCTAGGCAAACATTTTTTTTCTGTGTGCCCCAGTCCTAGGGCCTGAACTCAGGGCCTGGACCCTGACCCTGAACACTAGCGCCCCACCACGAGCCCCGCCTCCAATTTAGGCTTTTTACTGGTTAACTGAAGACAAAAGTCACACAGACTTCCCTGCCCAGGCTGGCTTTGAACTGAGACCTTGGAGATCTCAGCCTCCTGAGTAGCTAGGATGACAGCGTGAGCCACCTAGCCCGGGCAAGTTTCTGAACCTGCGGGAGGGCATGCGGGTCTCTCATCTGCATAGGTGGGGGGCCAGCGAGGTGGGGAGCTCTGGGGGCCCAGCGGGGGTCCCCAGCCTCGGTGCTCTGGGCTGGGGAAGGCATGCGCAGTGGGGGCAGGGAGCCATCAGCCCCGCCCCCTCAATGGAAGCCAGTGGAAACTGCTCTCTGCCCACGAGCCACCTGCCCACCTGCGTCGGCCGCATCCACAAGATCTGGCACATTCTCTCCAGAAAGTTCCGCGATGGAATAAATACCACAAACCTTTCCGTGCCAGCTGCAGGCCTGCAGCGGGCTGGTGGCTTTGCACACGCCTGTCACAGACACGGGGCGGCGGCTTGGCTCTGGGGACAGGGACAAGGGAGGCCCAGATGGCAGGAATGGGTGAAGTCCTGCAGTGGGGGGGGGGGAGTGGAGGCGGCGGGCGGGCGGGCGGCATGGAAGGACAGCCCCTAGCACTTGCTGCAGCCCAGGATATTAGGACCACAGCAGTTTGGGGTCCCCCCCCCAGGAGAGGAAAACGCTTGGGGTAAGATGCTGCGAGCTTCTGGCAGCTCCCTGCAGGAAGGACCCTGGCCACTCCACTTCCGTTTCCTCACAAGGCCTGACAACGCTGAGTCACAAAAAGGAAGCAGATGCACCAGCCCACACGCCCACCTGCCCCGTGGAAGGGGGAACAGTTGTGTTCTGCTCCCCAAGCTGTGAGGGTCTAGAGACATCCGGAACCACCCAGGGCCGGGCCCCGCCCTCCTGCCCTGCTGGGGATGTGTACTTGTGTTGGAGATGCCAGGCTACTCGGACCTCTGGGCCAGCACAAGGTGCCAGCGGCTCATCCGGGAGGCTCTGGGCGGCATCTGCTCCCCAGCTCCTCGGCCTGTCCCAGCCTCTCCCCAGCCTCTGCTGGGCGCTGTGCTGGGCACTGGCCCCTGGGGACGACTGGACTAATCTGTCCATTTGTTTACTTCCGGCAGTACTGGGTGTTGAACTCAGAGCCCCCCGCTACGCCCCCCTGCCCCCCGCACGCTTGCTGGGCAGGTGCCCTACCGCCCAGGCCATGGCTCCAGCCCCTCTGAGTGGTGATGGCCAGGTCAGGGCTGACTCCGTGGCCTAGGATCCCCTTCCACACATCACTGAGGATGCTGTGCGTCTCCCCCGGGGCTGGGCAAGCAGGTGTGCGTCTCTGCACCCAGCCATGGAGCTGAGATGGAGGCTCACAAATTTTTATGCCCAGGCTAGCCTCCTCCCCGTTCTGTCATGGGGTGAGCCACCACTCCCGGCAAATCTCCCTATTTTAAAGCCAGCTGATGCCGGGTGCTGGTGGCTCACGCCTGTCATCCTAGCTACTCAGGAGGCTAAGATCTGAGGATTGCAGTTCAAAGCCAGCCTGGGCAGGAAAGTCCATGAGACTCTTTTCTCCAATGAACCACCACAAAATGGGAAGTGGCGCTGTGGCTCAAGTGGTAGAGCACTCGCCTTGAGCTGAAGAACTGAGGGACAGCGCCCAGGCCCAGAGTTCAAGCCCCGCAACTGACAAAATAAAATAAGATAAACGCAGCTGATGCACAAGGCAAATGCCATCTGCAAGCTCAGAGCCGGCAGGGACCTGGGGAACAGGCTTCAGACCCGACTGTCCATCCCGCTGGCCCTCACCTAGACGGCAGGGCGGACGGGACGCAGGCCCCGACGCGGCCAGTGGGGGTTCACACCGCCATTGTCTGTGACGTGTGCGGTGCCATGAGAGAGGCACTGGCCGAGAGGTGCTCGGAGCCCGGCGCAGACCCCAGCCACCGGACGCTCGCACGAGACCCACGCGCCAAGCCGCGCTGAGCCACAGGAGATGGCACTGCCACCACTTCCCGGACGTCCAGCACACGCTGCGGATGTCCAGTGCCACCTGGGCCCCGGGCTGGCGGACCTCACCCTGCGACCCCACACCTGCCCAGAGCTCGGGACAGCGTCTCCAGACACTGCCCGAGTTCACCAAGTCTCCCCTGGCTTGGCACCCAGCTGCCCTGCAAGCCGGGGCCTGGGCAGCGGGGGACAGCCTGGGGACCTCCTCCCCTGGAGAAGAGGGGCTCCGGCCGGGATGAGCTCATGGGGCTTGGTGGGTGGGCGGGGCTCCGGCTCTGGGTTTGGGTGGAGCCTCCCAGGCCTCCTTTCTCCCGGGCTTGCGGCTCTGGCCACCCGCGCTGCTGGGCGCTCTGCTCTGCCTCTGGTCCGGCCAGCCGCTGCCTCGGCCTGCTGGGGTTTCCTGGCTGCACTGTGGGAGGGGCGGGAGGCCTGGGGGAAGCCAGGGGCCTCTCCTCCAGGGGACCCTAGGTGACCAGCTCACCCCGGGAGGGGCCTCGGTGGCTCTTGATCGCCCCAGGACCAGGCCAGCAGATGGGAGGCTGAGGCTCTGGGGCCGGGCAGTCCGGGCTCAGGGAAAGGGGAAGCGAGTCCTCCCCTCCCCCAGCAGTGGGGGCGGGAGAGGAAGGGGCCGGGCCTGACCCCAGGACAACTCCAGGCCCTGACTTTGCCAAATCCCAGTAATGAATCCCACCCCCTCTCCCCCCCACCCCCCAGCCCAGCTGGCCAGCAGAAGTTGCTGGAATGGAGCAGAGGTGCCGCTGCCCAGCCCTCCACCCACAGCCCCTTCCTCAGCAGATAAGGCTTCTCTGTTCCGGCTGGGGAGGCTCCAAGGAGAGGATGCGCATTAACCCCTTCCCGCCCGGGCGGCCTGCAGCCCAGGGTTGGGGCCTGGGCCTGGGGCCTCGGGTCTCGGGTCTCGTGCAGGCTGCGGCTCCTGGAGCAGCCCACGGGGGGCAACCAGGGCACACATCACCACGCTGCCGTCTGGCCGCCACTGTCAGGCCTCCCGCAGACCCGGCCCTGCGGATCTCCCGCCCGGCGGCTCTGCAGGCAGCGAGGAGGGCAGAGGGCGGAGGGCGAAGGCTCAAAGGGCAGGTGAGTCACCCCGGGAGGCTGCCGCTGGGACCCGCTCCCCATCTGCTGCGAACCCTGAGCCCATGGCGGGCGCTGCGTGAGGCTGGCCCGTTCGGAAAGGCGCCGTCGAGGGCGGGCAGCTAGGGCTGGCAGAGCCCAGGGAAGAGGCTGCAACCCAAAGCCCTGGCCGCTGCGTGCCTCCAAGCAGTCTGCGCAGCCTCTCTGCGCCCGGGGTGTATCAGAGTCCGTGTGGCGGGGAGGCCCGGGGAACCCGGCACGCACCGCCTCTGCCACTGTGGGTGCCGTGACCCTGTGGTGCGACCCTGGACCCTGCAGCCCGAGGGTCTCGGGCACGGCCACCTGGCCTGTCCAGCCAGAGGGGAAAGCAGGCTGCCCTCAATCCGTGGCCCGCGTGGCACCCCGGGGACCCGGAGAGGCACAGAGAGGTTAGAGGAGGCGCTCAGGTCACACAGCAGCCCTCGTCACAGAACCAGGTTCCACAGAAACTTCTACAGAAAGCCACCAGGGGAAGCAGCCTCCTGTCTCCTCCTACCCCACAGCCCCACCACACAGGGGACCCTCGGGAGGGCAAAGGACTTCATTAGCACCAGGCCATGTGCAGGGGGGAGGAGGGGCGGGGGCAGGAAACAACACTGTGGGCTGGGACCCGGGGGATGGAAGGGCAGGGGTGGCTAGCTCAGGGGGGCGGGGCCTGGCCCGGATGACGGGACATGACACCAGCGGGACACGCCGCGGTCAGCGCTGTCCCTCGCCGTCTTGCTGAAGGCTGGCATGTGACCACTCGAACTGCAGCTGTTGCACTTTTGGTTTTTTGTGATCAATGGAAGATTCTCACGGACTTTCCTACCCGGGCTGGCTTTGAACCGTGATCCTCAGGTCTCAGCCTCCTGAGTAGCTGGGATGACAGCGTGAGCCTCGGGCGGGCAGCTGGCTAGCATCTCATTTTGTGTAGGAGGAAATTCTCCTGCATTCGGGGGCCGCCGGGAGCTGGGTTTCTATAGCGAAGCCCGAGCATCTGCCGGAGTGCGGAGGGGCGGGGGAGCGTGGGCCTTTCTGGACGCGAGGATGCGGGGCCGGCAGGGGCTGCGCCAGGGCCGCACTCCCGGGAGAGGACCCTGGGCAGGCCGCCCCCGGGAGGCAGGAACTGCGTCTGGCCTACAGCTCCCGCTATGATGGCTTCCAGAAACAGCATTCCATTCCTGGTGCTGTCAGGGTCCTGAGGTCCCAGGATATTCTAGAAGGGCAACTCCAGCACAAGCTGGCAGGAGCTAGGGCATGGAGACCCTAGGACGGCACACCCCACATCCTGCAGTCCCCCCGTCCCCTCCGGTTCTCCCATCTCCTCCTCCATCCACACATCAGGAAATGGCTCAGAGAGGTTAAGACGCCTGTCTCAGATCATGGGGCAAACAGCAGAACTTAACATTCTGCCCCGCCCCTCCCGGTCTCCAGCGCCCAGGTCCGGCTGGCGCTGAGAGGTCTTGGAAAGCCCATCAGTGAAGGACAAGTGAATGGATGCCCTCCGTGGAGGGAGGGCAGCGGGCCTCGGTCCTCCTGCTCAGGCGACCACGGCGGGCAGGGTAGAACCTCCCTGGCCAGTGGGCTCTAGGCCAGGTGCTCATCGGCATGCACGCACGCGCACATGAACAGAGCAGACGTGGCCAGAGTGTGGTCTCCAGACAGGAAGGTAAGTCACGCCCTTAGCTGAGGCTGCACCGTCAGCGAGGAGCTGGCTGGGGTGCAGCCCGGCCTCAGTGCTCCCCACCCAGGCCTGGCCCACACCTGGCATGCGGGGCCATTCCCTGGCCACCACCCCGGCCACCAGTCCAGCCTCTGCTGAAAACCCCAGCCCGTCCCCAACTCCACGAGCCCCTCAAATGGCTTTGTCTGCCGGTTGTAGGTCTTGAACTCAGGGCCTGGGTGCTGTCCCTCAGCTCTTCTCAAGGCTCGCGCTCTACCGAGTTGAGCCGTAGCGCCACTTCCAGTTTTCTGATGGTTCTTTGGATATGGGTTTCATGGACTTTCCTGCCGGGGCTGGCTTTGAACTGGGATCCTTGGATCTCAGCCTCTTACGTAGCTAGGATTCCAGGCGTGAGCCGCTGGCGCCCCGCTCCCCAGTGGCTTGAGCGCCCCACCCCCCACCCCAGGCAGTTTGCCCCGTCCCCTCGCAGTCTTGCGCAGGGGCGCAGCACGAGAATGGGGTGGGTGGCACTCTTGTACATGCCAGGGGAAGTATTTGAGCTGGATTTTAAAAATTAAAAAGACAGCTGGGCGCCAGTGGCTCACGCCTGTCATCCTAGGCTACTCAGGAGGCTGTGATCTGAGGATCACAGTTCAAAGCCAGCCCGGGCAGGAATATCCATGAGATTCTTATCTCCAATGAACCACTCAGAAAACCAGAAGTGAGCTATGGCTCAAGGGGTAGAGCGCTCATCTTGAGCTAAAGAGCTGAGGGGCAGAGCCCAGGCCCTGAGTTCAAGCCCCAATACCAGCAACAAGGGGAAAAAAATTACCATGAACGGCCGGAAGCGTTTCATTGGGAAGGACGATAGCCCGGGCTCCGGGAGGGGATGGATGGCTCCTAGGGGCCTGGGCGGGCCGGGGCCGGGGATGGAGTCTCTGGGCCGGTTCCTTCTCCAGAGCTGGGGAGGCCCCGCCGCTCCACTGCCTCCACTGCTGGCCTGGCCGCAGGGAGCGGGGGTTCAGCCAGCGTTTGCATCAACATGCTCCCCTTTATCCCTGGCCTGGTGGGGCCCCCACCTCGGGCAGGGCAACCCCAGGAAAAACGCTGGCCCGGAGGAACCTGCGGAGAAGAGGAGCCCCTTCCGGAGACAGAGGGGTAAAAGTGCCACCAAGCCAAGTCCTCCCCAGGAACCAGGGCCTCGCTGGCTGGAAGTCCCACTGCAGGGGCCATTGTCCTCCAGCTGTGGGAGGGGCTGGGACTGGGGCAGGGGGTGGGGCAAGGGTGGGCTGGGGTTGGGGTTGGGGCTGGGCTGAGGATAGGGCTGAGGCTGAGGCTGAGGCTGGGCTGGGGCTGGGGCTGGGTTGAGGATGGGGCTGGGGCTGGGGCTGAGGCTGGGCTGGGGCTGGGGCTGGGGCTGGGGCTGAGGCTGGGCTGAGGCTGGGGCTGGGGCTGGGGCTGGGGCTGGGGCTGAGGATAGGGCTGAGGCTGAGGCTGGGGCTGGGTTGAGGATGGGGCTGGGGCTGGGGCTGAGGATGGGCTGGGGCTGGGCTGGGGCTGGGGCTGGGGCTGGGGCTGGGTTGAGGATGGGGCTGGGGCTGGGACTGGGGCTGGGTTGAGGATAGGGCTGGGGCTGGGGCAGGGGGTGGGGCTGGGGCTGAGGATGGGGCTGAGGATGGGGCTGGGGCTGGGGCTGAGGATAGGGCTGAGGCTGAGGCTGGGGCTGGGTTGAGGATGGGGCTGGGGCTGGGGCTGGGGCTGGGTTGAGGATAGGGCTGGGGCTGGGGCAGGGGGTGGGGCTGGGGCTGAGGATGGGGCTGAGGATGGGGTTGGGGCTGGGGCTGGGCTGGGGCTGGGGCTGGGTTGAGGATGGGGCTGGGGTTGGGGTTGGGGCTGAGGATGGGCTGGGGCTGGGCTGGGGCTGGGGCAGGGGGTGGGGCTGGGGCTGAGGATGGGGTTGGGCTGGGTTGGGGCTGGGGCAGGGGCTGGGGCTGGGCTGAGGTGGGGTTAGGGTTGGGGCTGAGGTTAGGGTTGGGGCTGAGGATGGGCTGGGGCTGGGGCTGAGCTGAGGATGAGGCTGGGGCTGGGCTGGGGCTGGGGTTAGGGTTGGGGCTGAGGATGGGCCGGGGCTGAGGCTCGGCTGGGGCTGAGGATGGGGCTGGGGCTGGGGCTGGGCTGGGGCTGAGGCTGGGCTGGGGCTGGGGATGGGGATGGGGCTGAGGCTGGGCTGAGGCTGGGGCTGGGGCTGAGGATAGGGCTGAGGCTGAGGCTGGGCTGGGCTGGGGCTGGGCTGAGGCTGAGAATGGGGCTGGGGCTGGGGCTGGGGCTGGGGCTGGGCTGAGGCTGGGCTGAGGCTGGGCTGAGAATGGGGCTGGGGCTGGGCTGGGGCTGGGCTGAGGCTGGGGCTGAGGCTGAGGCTGAGGCTGGGGCTGGGGTTGGGGCTGAGGCTGGGCTGGGCTGAGGATGGGGATGAGGCTGGGGCTGGGCTGAGGCTGGGCTGGGGCTGGGGCTGGGCTGGGGCTGAGGATAGGGCTGAGGCTGAGGCTGAGGCTGAGGCTGGGCTGGGGTTGGGGCTGAGGCTGGGCTGGGGCTGGGGTTGGGGCTGAGGCTGGGCTGGGCTGGGGGGAGGTCGTCAGCTTCACAGCGGAGGCCCTGGGCTGTGGTGGGGCGTGGCTGCCCGCTGTCCACTGTCCTGATGGCTGGCAGCACTAATGACCCTGGGGCTTCCGGGCAGGACAAAGCTGGGGCTCCTCAACCGGCCTGTGGTGTTCACAAAGGGGGGGAGGGGCAGGGACCACTGGCCCCTCTTTCTAGACCAGGAAGCTAGTGGTTCCAGAAGGCTCCTGGGGGTGCCCTGTGTACAGGTGGGCACGCAGGGACCGGGGCTGAGTCCCCCTCTCTCTGTGAGGCCTGTGTGCACATGGCGGGGGGGGGGGAGGGCCTGATTGCTCGGCTGGGGCCTGGCCGCCCACCCCACCCGCGCCATCTGGGCCGTTCCACGCCGGCTTCCCTGCCAGAGCCCGCGGGGACGCTGTGGATGTGCAGCCGGCAGGGGTCAGGCGTCCGGCATGAGGGAGGCCTGGCACTGCCTGGCACCTGCGGTGTCCCCACGAGTCTGTCTCACTGTGCAGCCCGGGCAGGCCTTGGGCCTGTGATCCTCCCTCCGCAGGCTCCAAAGTGCAGGCATTACAGGTGTGCGCCACCCCACCCATCCCTCCTCCGCTTCTGAACCGCCTCCCCCTCCCCTGCGGCCAGCGCTCTCCCCCGGCCGTGAGGACAGAAGCAGTCCCCCGCACACGAACGGGTCCCCAGAGCAGCTTCACCCGCCTGCCTCATGGCCCCACGGCCCCACGGCCCCACGGCGGAGGGGGCCCCTCCACGGGACTCCCACGACCCAGCCGTGCCCAGAGCCAGGCCGCCCGGCACGGACCTCAGCAACCCCCAGCTACGGCAAAGCCACAGCTGTATCCAACCTAACACCACGCACAGACCCGGCGCCCCTCAGGGAAGCCTTCCGTGACTGCTCCACATAGGCTGGCCCGGCTGGCCCTCTGTGCTCCCCAGGCCTCGGCGGGGCACCAGGCCCCTGTCCTTGGGTTGTGGGGAACCCATTGGGCCTTAGGGAAAGTCCGGGAGCCTGGGCTGCACGGCGCTGCAGAGCAGCTGACCAGGCCAGGCCTGAAGGCCACGGCGGGGAAGCGGCCAGGAAAGAGACCTCCCAGGAAGGAACACGCGGCCGACACCCTGGGGGTGGGCTGCGAACCAGCCTGCCTGTCCTTAGAGCAAGACGGGGGCGTGGGGGGCATGGCGGCCACCCCCGCACGACCCTGTGGCCCCACAGAGCAGGCTCCACGCCAAGTGACTGACTCTCCACTGGGGCGCCGTGTGCTGCCGCTGCACACCTCCAGAGGGCGCTCTTCCCACACACCGCCACTAGGGCTGGGGAACCACAGGTCCTTGCCAGCGAACACGAGGCACAAGTGACGGGGGGGGGGGGCAGGGGGAGCACTTAGACCTTAGACTCAGGATCTGTTTTGGAAGCAGCTGCAGGTCCTGAAGATGTATAGGAAGATTCCTAAACAGAGCCAGGCAGCTGGGCCAGCAGGGGGCAGCGGGCCGGGCCTGAAAGCAGCCTCAGAAGGTGACCCCCTCCTCCCAGGGCCACCCCCGCAGGGCTGACTCCTGTCCCTCACTTCCCAGACTCTGGCACAGAGCCCTGAGCAGAGTCTCTCCCCTCTCCAGAGGAAAACCTGGGCCCCCCTCCCACGTCCTCCCTCCTGGGCCACACAGCCATCAAAGGACTGCAAGCTGCAGGGCTGCAACTTGCAGATATATACACAGACTCCGCTCATGCACAGCCAGCGTGCAGGATTGCTGGGGGGATGGCTGGCTGGCTGGCTGGCTGACTGGATGGATGGATGGATGGGTGTGGGCTGGCTGGCTGGCTGGCTGGCTGGCTGGCTGGCTGGCTGGGATACTCAGTCTACTAAGGATGTGGAAGAGGATAAACGGTAATATAGGAGATAAATATGATCAATGTACATCATGTGCTCACATGGAAATGTCATAATGAATCTATTATTTGTACAAGCAACAGATACTAACTAGGAAACCTGATAGCTTAAAAATATATTATGGGATTGATTTTTTTTTTTTTTTTTTTTGTCCGTCGTGGGGCTTGAACTCTGGGCCTGGGCGCTGTCCTTCAGCTCTTCAGCTCAAGGCGAGCGCTCTACCACTTGAGCCACAGCGCCACTTCCTGATTAATTTTTTTAAAAAATGGATGGATGATGGATAGAAGGATGGATGGATAGATGATGGACAGTCAAACAAGGGATGGATGGATGGATGAAGAATGGATGAATGATGGGTAGATGGATAATGGATGGATGATGGATGGATGGATAAATGATGGATGGACAGCTGGGTAGATGGATAAAGAATGGGTGGCTAGGGGCTGGGAAGGTGGCTCAGTGGTAGAGCGCTTGCCTTGCATGCCTGAGGCCCTGGGTTCGATTCCTCAGCACCACATAAGCAAAAAAGAAAAAAGCCGGAAGTGGCGCTGTGGCTCAAGTGGTAGAGTGCTAGCCTTGAGCTGAAGAGCTGAGGGACAGCGCCCAGGCTCAGAGTTCAGGCCCCACAACCGGACCCCCCAAAAAAAATGGGTGGCTGAATGATGGATGGATAAATGGGTAGATGGATGGATGGATAATGGCTGGATGATGGACGGATGGAGGCTGGATGATGGAGAGATAGGCAGGTGGATGGGACAGGCAACGGGGGCTAAGAGGGCATGCGTGCGCAGCGCTCTGGAGGCAGGGGCACGAGGCTCCTCCTTTCACAGGAGGCAGAGCAGAAGGCAATGGAGGAGTCCCTGGTGCTGAGGCTCAGGCCCTGAGTGGCCGTCACAGCGCCCCCGGGGCGTGTGTATGGAGAGGAGGCTGGCAGAGGCTCCTACCAGGCATATGCAGCTGGTGACTGCATGTCCTCGGCTGGCTGGCAGGCTGCGGCGTGCCTCTGAACGCACACATCCCAGGCCGTGGGCCTCCCAGCACGGCACGCGGGCGGGCGGCCACCTGGGTGCCGTCGCATGCCCCCTGCTGCACCCCTGAGCTGCGGGTGCAGGGCAGGGCTCTGGGCTCGGCAGGAGGGGACCCCACACCCACCTGGGCGTCCAGCCTGCGAAGCTGGCCGCACTTCCGGTGCAGCTAGCAGTTGGTGGGAGCGGCTCCCTGCACACACCCTCCCCCCAAACCAGCAAGGCCGCCCACACGGCTGCCCAAGTCACGTGGTTGGGTCAGGGGGGTGCCAGGGACAGCTGGGGTGGGGGGACTGGAGGGAGAGCCCCCCCCCCGTGCCCACGGCAGGAGTTCCATGCGCAGCCCTTGGGCCTGGCTGCCCAAAGCTGCCTTGGTGGGCGGGGGCTCAGCTTCCCGCTCACCCCCCTCCCACTCCCCTCTGCATCTGAGTCCACGCAAGCTCTACGCCCACCCTTGGCACCCTGGAGTCGCAGCCTCTCATAGGATTCCCCAGCGAGCCCTCAAGGTAGAAGACGCTAGTTAACCCGTTTACAGACGAGCGGCGGAGCAGCGGAGTGACACGCGGCCGCCAAGCTGCAGGAACACAGCCGCAGGAGCAGAGCGGCGGGCCCTGCCCCACTGTTGCAGCTGTTGCAGCCATTGCCAGCAGGGACCCCAAGGATCCCCAAGGGAGCAGACACGCCCAGAGGTCCACGCTCAGGGACAGCTGGAGGGGGGGTCTTGAAGGGCAAGATGTTAGGCCAAGCAGGCTGGATGCCCACCCTGCCCCCTGCCCTCTCCCACCCACCTCGAGAAACACAGGGGTGGATGTCACCGAGGGAACCGAGAAGCCCAACCACAGGCCAGACCCCTCCCACAGAACCACAGCCCTGAGTGAGGCACGGGAGGCTCTCGCCTGGAATCCCAGCTACTCAGGAGGCTGCGACCCGAGGATCACGTTTTGAAGCCATCCTGGGCAGGAAAGGCCATGAGACTCTTATCTCTAGTTAACCACCAAACAGATGGAAGTGGAGCTGTGGCAGAGCGCCAGGCTTGAGCAAAGAAAGCTCAAGGGATAGCGCCCAGGCCCTGAGTTCAAGCCCCAGGACTGGCACCAAAAAAAAAGAAAAGAAAGAAAAACAGAAAAAAAAAGCAAGGGAGAGAGGGGAAGAGTGAGGGAACAAGGGAGAGAAAAGGAGAGAAAGAACAGGAAAAAAAGGAGGGGAGAGGAAAGGAGGGGAGAGGAAGGGAGGGGAGAGGAAGGGAGGGAAGGGGAGAAGCTCAGGCCTTGGCTCCAGCCAGCTTGGTGAAGCAGGGCTGGCCACCCCGCTGCGCAGCCCGGGACCCGTCGCTCCATCTCTGCCTACAATCATCACAGGAACTATTTTCGAGAGTTTCGAGCCCAGTGCCGGGATATACAGTAAGTGGTCATTTATGATTAATGAAAAGCTAATAAAGCTGGGAATGGAATGACTGCTTCCCTACGCTGTCCCAAAATGGAAACACATCTGTCAGGCCTTGGAGCGCTGAGCGGAGCCGGGGCAGGCTCCCAGGCGGGCTGGGCCCGTGGCCACTCTCCCAGTGACCTCACAGCTGGCACCTGCTTCCCAAACACGGTTTGACTTTCCAGATCTTTCCTCCCCTCTCTCTGACCTCCCCCCACACACTTTCTTACTCACTCTCTCCTTTCATTTCTGCTCAAAACACAAATGGTGGGAGCCAAATGTGTCAGCTGGCTGGCTGAAGCGCGGCTCTGGAGCGGGGAGGGACGCCAGGCGGGGGCCGGGGACAGGAAGCACTCAGCACAAGCCACGTGGTCTCAGGGTGCCGTGGGGAGAGGCGCTGGGACGGGGTACAGCCCCGGCGACCCTTGCTCCTGTTACCTCCTGATGACTCCATCTCCCGAGCAGAGGTTTCTCCTCATTGTGTCTTTCCTGAGGCTTGAACTCAGGGCCTGGGTGCTGTGCCGCCCCTTAGGGTTTTTTTGTTTTTGTGTTTGTTTTCAGCTTCAGGCTGGTGCTCTACCACTTGAACCACAGCTCCACTTCTGGCTTTTTGGGGGTTAGAGATAAGAGTCTCATGGCTTTCTTGTCCAGGCTGGCTTTGAACCACCAGTGCTGGTGGGGGAGGGGGGAGTCCCTGCTTTTAGGAGAGCTGGGAGTGGGGGACAGTGAGGTTCACAGTGCTTCCTCTGGGGCAAGAGGCATCCCTGGAGGCTGCCGGGTAAAGAGAGGTGGCCCTCATCAGAGACCAGAGAGAGAGAGAGAGAGAGAGAATGCACACAGGGCCCGGGCGCTGGGAATGGAGTCAGAACATCCAGACACACCCTGAAAACAAAGTCCAGGGAGGTGGAAGGAAGCCACGGGTGAGGGTGTCGGGCAGACGCGGCAGCACCAGGAACTTGCAGTGACAGTGCACCCCACCCCCCCAGGGCCTCCCTGGGAAGGGGGGTCTCAGCTCCTCGCCCACCTTCCCCTGGGACCCCGGACTTGGGGACCGGGGCCTGGCATGAAGGGAAAATGGCTTCCGAGTTCTCCCAGCCTTTTTCTCGCACCCCAACCACACGCAGCTTTGGAGACGGGCCCTGGGCCCAGAGCCTGGAACTGAGGCCCAGAATGGAGCCGTTCCCTCCCTGTCCCCTGGGGCACCCTGACCGGCTGACCCTCCCAGGAAGCCATGCGGCCATGGCTACTGTCCTGGCCTGAGGCGGTGGACACAGCCCACCTGCTGGCCCACCGAGGGCCAGGCTGGGGCTCAGGCGACCAGGCAGAGCTGGCGGAGCAGGCCGGCCAGGCCAGGCCTCGATCCTGCTAGTCCCCATGGAGGGCTGTGGCCACAGGGCCCTCCAGGCACCCTGGCATGGATGCCAGTCCCAGGGAAGAAGGCAGTGGCAGCGGGGCTGGCACCGATGGCTCACGCCTGTCATCCTAGCTACACAGAAGGCTGAGATCTGAGGATTGTGGTTCAGTGCCAGCCTGGGCAGGAAAAGTCCAGGAGACTCTTATCTCCCATGAACCACCAGAAAACCGGAAGTGGCGCTGTGGCTCAAGTGGTAGAGCGCTCACCTTGAGCTGAAGAGCTGAGGGACAGCGCCCAGGCCCAGAGATCAAGCCCCATGAGCAACAGAAGGGGAAGGAGGGAGAGGGAGAGGAGAGGGAGGAGGCGGAGACGGGGGAGGGGCATGGAGCCTGGACACTCCCTCCTTCCCTCCTCCTCTCCATACCAGGTTCAGCCCAATCAATCTGACAGCAAGAAAGCCTCACCCAGCTCAAAGCAGAATGGCGGGTAAGGTAGGAGGGTTTGAGGGGCCTGTCTACCTTTCCCTCTTAGCACTCAGACAAGCAGCAGGGTTAGGCAAGCAGAGGGACGCCAGGGCCCCTTCTTCCAAGGGGGCTTTTAGCTTGGTATAATCTCACAGCCAAGGAAAGAAGCAGGAGGCAAGCAGAGTCCTGAGCGCCCGCCCGGTCCCTGCCAGGGCTCCTGGCACCGGTCTCGGTCGCTGTGGGTCAGGACCGGCGCTGCCCACCCTGCTGCCGCACAGCGCAACGCAGCGGCCAGACTCCCCCAGGGAGCCGGGGCCAGACCCAGACCCAGGGCTGTGGTGACCCAGGTAAGTGACTAGACCCCTCTGGGCAGGACACAGGGGAGCCAGTGGTGCTAGGATGGTCAGGTTCTAACCTCAAACACCTCCCCCCCCCCACGCCAAAGAGAAGGGTTTAGGGGACCTAGAGGGGCCAAGAAGCACCCAGTTTTGAATGTGACAGGAACAATCAGACCCCAGGGCCAGGCAGCCGAGACAGAGGAGGGGAGGAGGAAGCCAGAGGCCTCCAGGGAGGGACAGGTGCAGGGGAGGAGGAGCTGACCTGTCCACTCAGACCCCGAGCGCGCCCTCCAGTGAGGGACCCCCCCCCGCTGCCGGGGGAGCCGTGCCCATGAGCTGGCAGGAGACACCCGGGCATCTGTGTAGAGCAGGCAGGCACCCTGGCTGGCATGGCCAGCCCAGCCCCTGCCGCCCAGGCTTTGCCCCGCTGCCCAGCGCCGGGCTAGGGTGCTCCCCGCTGGCCCCGCCGGGAGAGGCCGAAATCTCAGCTCTGCCCTGAGCCTGAGCCTGCCGCTGGCCAACGCTGGACACTCCCGGGAGTCCAAGGCTGGGCCCCACCCCCCCGAGCCACAGGGGTCTCTAGGATGACGGTCCCACCATGAAGAGCCATGCGGTCTGCCCCCACAGGGCTGGGGGGGGGCATTCTGCCATTCCAGGGGGCTGAGGGGAATGGGGGAGGGGCTCCCCCAACAGAGACAGGCTCCTCCCCAGCCTCACCCCACACTGAAAACCACGATACTCCCCTCCATGCAATGTCCAGTCGACCAGTTACCTGGGCCCTGGGGGCCTGAGGGTCCAGAGGACCTGAAATCCAGGCGGCGGAGGGAGCTGGGGTGCGGCGGGCTGGGGAAGCGGCGTGTAACGAGGTAACCGGAGCTGCAGCCGCAGCAGCATGAGTCAGCGAGGGCGGCAGGGAGCCCCGGACAGGCCGGGGAGGGGGTGTCTTTCTCAGAGACCCCCACCATGGAACACAGACCCTCTCCTTCCTCCGGGACGGCACAGTAGACTCCAGCCCTGCCCGGCCCTGCCGAGGAGCAGGCATTGCAGGGGTCTCTGGTGTCCCCCAAGCTGGGCTCCTAAGCCGGTAAGAACCCCCCTCACCGGAGGGGGCACAGAGACATGGGCGGAGCCCCCATGCTCAGCACGGAAGGAATGGAGTTCGGGAAGAGCCGGAAGCTGTAAAGCTGTATGTTGTAAGAGCGACCGCCTTAGGAAGGGACAGGGAAGATGCTCCTGGGCGTAGACAGCGGCATCCTCACGTCCCTCGGGGTCTGCCAGGAAGTCTCAGCAGACAGAGGGACAGCCGAGAGGAAGCAGCCTGGAGACCCGGCCTTCCGTGGGGACGGCCAGCACCTGCTGCACACCAAGGGCACACGGGACCACAGTGCATCAGGACGCCTGCCTCCTTCCGTCCAGCCTCCTGGACAGCTCAGCAGACCGCGGCCCAGGTGAGGAAACTGAGGTATCACAGGTGAGCGGGCCTGGCTTCGGACCAGTCCCCGTGGGGGGCAGAATTCAAATGCAGCGGGTCTCACTCACTTGGAACACCCTGTGGGGGTGAAGTGCTGTGACTGTTCTTGGGGTTCACAGGAGGAAGCCAGGGTAGCTAACAGCCAGGGGCCACGAGCCTTGGAGGGAGCCGGCGACGGGGTGGGATCAATAGCTTGAGGTGGGGTCCCCGCCTCCTCTTGGTCCCGCAGGCCGGTGACCAGCACATGGGCCGTGAAAACCCCTGGGACCTGACACCTGGGGTCCCGTGTGTGCAGCGTGGGCACCCATGGCGGGTGTTCGGGGCGTGGGCCGCCCTGGCAAGTGCCCTACAAGGAGGGCATCAACGGTGCTTTGTTTTGTTTTTGTTTTTGTTTTTTGTTTTTGTTTTGCATACTATCCAGAGCCTTGAACTCAGGGGCCTGGTCGCTGCCCTGAGCTTTTTCACCCAAGGCTGGTGGTCTACCACTTGAGCCACAGCTCCATTTCTGGCTTTTTGCTGGTTAATTGGAGAGAAGCATCTCACACACCGGCCTTCCATCTGGGCTGACTTTGAATCATGACCCCCTCTTATAGGTATCTTGGATTACAGGCATGAGCTGCCAGCACCTGACCGGCACCTGTGCGTGAAGAGGCACAGGATGGAGGGGCTTTCCTCCCGGGCGCCCAGCCCATGCCAGCCCAGCTCCGGGGGAGGCTGGCTCTAGGCAGCCCCCTCATGCACACGTGACCCCGCCACACCCTCAGCTGGCAGCCCCCCACCCCATCAGCACCTGCCAGAAGGGCCCAGGGTCCACGGCCCCCTTCTTAGCCCCCTGCTCCCACCGGGTCGTGTCTCTGTGGGACGCACATGTACACACGTACACACACATACACACACACACACACACACAGCCAGCCAGCCCAGGTCACACACTGCACAGGGCAGCGCCCAGACAGCACAGGTTGCTAAGGGCCTCCAAGCTGCTTCTGGGTGCCCTCATCATGAGAGCCCTGGCCTCAGCCTCTCAAGTTCAAAGCCAAACTCATTAACACCTCAATCCTCAACCCTCTCTGGCAGGACAGGACTAGAGCTGGGGTAAGGCATGCATGGGCCAGGCTGGAACCTGTCTCTGAAGTCTGCTGTTGGATCATCATGCAAGTTTTCTGGCCTAACTTCAGTTTTTAAAAATAGTGCATGAAGCCAGGAGTTGGTGACTCATGCCTGTAATCCTAGCTCCTCAGGAGGCTGAGATCCAGAGGATTACAGTTTGAAGGCAGCCCAGGAAGAAAAGCCATGAGACTCTTAGTTCCAATTAACCAGCAAAGAGCCAGGCTAGAAACATGGCTCAATGGGCCCTGGTGGCTCACGCCTGTCATCCTAGCTACTCAGGAGATCCAAGGATCACGGTTCAAAGCCAGCCCAGGCAGGAAACTCCATGAGACTCTTATCTCCAATAAACCACTAGAAAACCTGAAGTGGTATTGTGGCTGACATGGTAGAGTGCTGGCCTTGAGCTGAAGAGTGCAGGGACAGCACCCAAGCCCAGAGTTCAAGCCCCACGACCGAGAAAGAAAGAAAGAAAGAAAGCAAGAAAGCAAGCAAGCAAGCAAGCAAGCAAGCAAGCAAGCAAGCAAGCAAGCAAGCAAGAAAGAAAGAAAGAAAAAAAGAAAGAAAGAAAGAAAGAAGGGAAGGAAAAAAAGAAAGAAGGCTCAAATGGTAGAGCACCAGCCACAAGCAGAAAAGCTCAAGGCCCTGAGTTCTGGCCCTGGTACCTGCGTAAAACAAACTACTGGAATCTTCTTGTTTCTCATGAGGTGAGCTGTCCCCCCACCCCGCCAAGTGTTCCACCGGGATGTACACAGGCCCCAAACCAAGGCCACTGCCCAAGCCACAGTCCAGCAAGTCTTTCCTCCTCACCAGCTGCTATTCCCTGCATCCAGTCGTGGTAAGCTAACTTACTGCCTCACATCCACAGATACAAACTCAATCGTGTATGAGTAGATAACCTATTATCTTAAGATTAACAAACTTACCAGTCTACACTGTAAAACAACAACAAAAATCACAAAAGCCAGGCATAGTGGCACACATCTACAATCCCAGCACAGTGGAGGCTGAGGCAGAAAGATCAAGGGTTGGAGGTCAGCTTGGATATATAAAGAGACCTAGCAAGGCGTAGGCCACCAATTCAAATCCTGTACTGCCAAACAATCAAACAAACACAACAACAAAACCTAGACAAGATTTCAAATAAGCAGCCCAGGGGAGAGCAGACAGGCGGGGGGGGGGGGGGGGGGGTGGCAGTGTGAGGCAGCGGGACCCACCGTGGTTTTCTGCACAGCAACAAATGCTCATTCCCAGGAATAGTTGTGTTTAACATGTTCGCTCCTCTGGATACAGTTTTCAAGTACTGTATATATTTCCCCCTCTTGATTCACTGGACAAAGGAGTACTGAGCCAGGAAACAAGCACTGCGGGCTCAGAGCTCTTCCTGTAAAAGTGATTAGGCCCTGCTCACGGTCCTCACAGCTCTCTGTCGGGTCATTGCTCCTGAACTGCTTCTTCCTCTGGCCCACTCTGTGCGTGCATGCGTGGTGCGTGCGTGCGTGCGTGCGTGCGTGTGTAGTTGCTAAGCAGGTGTTCTATCCCTTGAGCCACACCCCCAGCCTCTTTTGCTTCATTTTTCAAATAGGGTGTCTTTTTTGCCAGGACCAGCCTGGACAATGGTCCTGCTGTTTATGCAGCCCGCATGGCTGGGCGAGGATGACAGATGAACCACCACACACAGCTTGTTACAAGTTGAGAAGGGGAGGGGCTCTGGCCTGGCCTTGAACTGTGTGATCCTCCAAATCTCAGTCTCCTCAGCCAGAAAAGAAAGTTGAAGAAGAAGTTAAAAAGCCTCCCCTAGCCCCAAGACTCAGTCCCAATTGGAGGGGGGGAAGAGAAATGGTTAGTTTTTAAAGCATTACATGCCCACAAAAGTATCATGTTGTCCCTGATAGATCCTTAAAAGTTTTAAAAAGAGATGACAAGTATGGCTGTGAGTATGTTCCAGAACAGAGGAAAAATGAAACACATCCAGCAGTTTTTGCTGGGCCAGCACAGCACTGTCACAAAACTGATAAAAATAGCAGACGCACACACCCTACAGGCTACGCAACACGCTCACGACACACATCCGTGAAAAGCCGCAGAGCCCCAACTCCAGGCCAAAACCAAAATGAATTCCAATGGATTAATGATTTCAGTACACGAAAATAAAACCACAGAAGTCCTAGAAGAAAACACAGGGCGCCACGGTGCTGGGATGCAGCGCGACCCACAGTTCTGAAGCAACATATGAAAGAAGGAACGCGAAGACAAAAGCCTTAAATCTCTTCTGTGAGGAAGAAAACGCCATAAAAGAAAAGGCCAAGGCTGGAAACCAAACCTTCGCACCAGTCAGACAAAAGCGTACAAAGAACTCTTACAAATAATGAGGAGAAGAAGTCCGATAAGAGAAGGCCGGACAGCCCAAGGGAGCGGAGACTCTGGCCGGCTGATGACCTGTAAACATTATGAAAGGCTACTCTGCAGAGTCTCCACGTTGAGTGCTGTGTTGAAGGCCTGCTCCCCAGTGGGGGGAGGGAACGCATCAGGGGACGGGCCTTGCAGGAGGGGCCTCAGGTCATTGGTTCCTCACCAGCAGCTCATTCTTTCCTTTTTTATTTTTGCCGGGCTTGGGGCTTGAACTCAGGGCGCCGTCCCTGAGCTTCTTTTAGCACAAGGCGAGTGCTCTACCACTTGGCCACAGTACCACTTCCACCTTTTCAGACTAGTTTGTAAGAGGGTAAGAGTCTTAAGGACGTTCCTGCCTAGGCTGGCTTTGAACTTCAATCTTCAGACCTCAACCTCTTGAGTAGCTAGGATTATAGGGGCCGGCCCCATTCTTTCCTCTTCATAACCACCTTGGGCAGTACCAACAGAATCCCCTACTAAAGAAGACAAATCTGAGAGCCCTCGGCCAGCGGCTCAGCCTGGGTCAGGGGCTCTGGCAGGAGCTCCTGTGGCGGGGTCAGAGGTCAGAGGCAGCCCGGATGCAGGTGCAAACTTCTCAGCTGAGGGTTAACCCCAGTCACAGGACACAGGCACCAGTGGGAGGATGCTCCCGCGGCTGCTGCTTCTTTTTGCTTGTCTGTTGGTTTGGAGGGTTTTGAGAGAGAGGAGGCCTGGCCACACAGCCCAGGTTGAGCTCCGCAGCTTCCTGAGATTACGAGCAAGCGCCACCACATCCCGCCAAAGCTAGAGCACCATGAAAAGCTAGACAAGAATAACAGAGACATCTTTATTGCCCACAGGAATGTGCTACTGATGTGGCATGCATGAGGCTCTAGGTTCAAATCCCACCGTTAGAACAAAAAAAAGAGAAAGTGAATGTGCTAAATCTATAATGCTAAACACAAAGATGTTACGTGGTGTTACTAAATGGAAGGAATTAAAAACTAGATGCAAAAGTCTGTTCTCAAAATGCCTGTGTATTTACACAGCCCCGCCCCCTTCCTTCCTCTCCCCCTCTCTCCCTCCTCCTTACAGGAAGGAAGAACAGGACACAGTGACCAGGATCTGGACGCCAGGCAGTTACAGAAGGTCCTGGCCGGAGACTTGAACAAGGCGTGTCCTTTGTTACGGAGGGCGGTGCCTGCCTTCTGTCCCTGGGCACCTCTCACCCACAGCCCCCGGCCAGCACCTGGCAGCCTGTGCCAGTGGCTGCTTCCATTCCGATGACACTATGTGAGAGGAATCACACTTGCTTCTGACCAGGAGGAAATGGGCAGTGGGTGGGTGACTGGGCCTGGCACGGGCGGGCGGCCTGGGGTTGCTGGGCAGGCTGAGGTCTGGGCTGGGGAGCTCGGGAGTCTGAGCCAGGGGCAGGCCCACCCTGAGCTGGGGAACGGTTTGTCCACAGAAGTGAGGCTCAGCCACAGGGTGACCCCTGGATCTCATTGCCGGAGAGGAGGGGTCTCCCCGGCAGCACGGGCAGAGGCCAAGAATGAAGCCCTGCTTTAACCCCTTCCTGGGCTACTTGGAGCAGAGTCCCGTCCTGGGCCGGCTGGCCACACCATGGCACGCGAGTCCTTGGGACAGGGGACCTCACCCGTCACACCCACGGCAAGCCCAGGCCCCCTGCGGGCCTCGGGGGACGCACAGGGCCAGCGTGTGCCTCCTGGCACCGGCCCAAGCCCTCCCGTCGGGCTGGAGTCTGGTCAGGGGCTGCGCACTCAGGGAGCCGGCTGGACGTCGAGGGCCTCCTCTAGACTGAATGCGGCCTCTGTCCCTGCCACACAGAGCCGGGCTGTCTGGCCTGGGCCGCCCGGGCCCCGCCCCGCCCCGCCCCACCCTGCCCCACCCCGCCCCAGCGGGGAGCCACTGGCTCCTAGCAGCTGTCCTGGACAGGGAGGCCGTGGCTGCGGGCACAGCTCCCACGGCAGCTGCCCCGGCTGCCCAGGCTGAGCCCCAGGGAGGCCCACTCAATGCCAGGTGTCTGCCCCTCACCCCCAGCCTCCATCCCGGGTCCGGCCGGGTGGTCAGGGCCCCAGCCCGTGAAGCCCCCACCCCCCTGCAGCTGTGCACCACATCTATTTAAGGCCTTCTGCAGCTCCCGGCTTCCGACCCAGCACCCAGCTTGACAGACAGCGAGGCCTCTGGTGGGGCCCCGAGACAGGGTCTGTCCCCACTGCCCCCCGCCGTGCCCACCTTGAAGGAGGTCCACCTGGCTGGCCTCTCCTCCCCCTCGGGGCTTCCTGTCCTCCCAGCTGCACGGGTGGGGGGCTCCAGGGTCGGCTCAGAAGGGGGACGGGTGGGTAGGAAGCTCTGCTTCCCCAGCCGGAAGCTGGAGGTCTCCAGGGCAGGTGAGGAAAACCAAGGGGCTCGGACCACCGCCAGCACTCCTGTCCCTCCTGCATGTCCAGGACGCATGCATGCGCGCGCACGCACACACACACACACACACACGCAGAGCTCCACACACAGGAGTGTGCGTGTGCCGGCCACGTGCCCACAGGCAGACCCCCTCTGCCTCAGGCCTGGTGTGTGGGGAGGGACGACAAAGCTGGGTGGCCCTGGGGTGGGCATGGCCGCAGGGTCTCCAGACCACGTGTGGGGGCATCCTTTACTGCAGGGGCTGCCTAGGGTCTCTGGGGGCCTGGGGTGGGCTCCCTGGCATCAAGCCCTCACCAGGCTGGGCCTGGCACCGACTCCCTGCGCAGGGCCTCTCCCGGCGCTGCGTCCTCTCCAGGGGCCCTGAGCGCTCGTGGAGCCCAGCAGCTCCTGCGTCTCCTCCTGGAGCTCCTTCCTGCTCCGCCCTCTGCCCCTGGCCCGGCCGGCCCGCGGTGCACAGGAGGCAGCAGGGCGCCATGCCACACCACCATGCCTGCGCTGTGAGCAGCCCGCTGCCCAGACCCCCAAAGACACACCTGCCCCTGTCCTGTTGGTCCCCCAGTGGCTGAGCTAGACCCAGAAGAGACCGGCCGCCCTGGGCAGCAGCCCCAACCCACCCAGCTTTGGAACTGAGGCCAGGAGGAGGGCGGAGAGGCTCCTGGGTGGGGCCTGGCCACACCAAGAGCTCAGGCCCTGGCAAATCCCGGGAAGGCAGGGCACCAGCCCATGGGCACGAGTGCCACTTTACAAGGACGCCCAGGGAGGCGGCGGCTGCTGCTGCAGAGTGAGGCGCTGTGGGGAAGGGGCAGCCCACCCTCCCCAGAGACCGCAGACACCAACAGCCCACCCCACAGCACCAGCTCAGAGACCCCGGGGCTCCTCAGAGACCCTGGGGCTCCTCCCCTTTCCCCCCTTCCAGGCGCCCCTCCCCAGCAAACACCCATCCAGTGTACCCTGGAGAGCACTACACCTCCACCCCACCCCTGGCAGAGCCGACACCACAGCATTTGAGCACGTGCCCGGTTTGGGGGGTTGGGGTCCCTGTGTCAGCCTGCAATGCACCAGAAGGCCGTCCGCTCACAGGCCACTCCTCCAACTTCGGTTTGTGGGTCTTGCTGGGTCCAGGCCACGCACGGAACTGGAGATGCCGGGGCCCCACCGCGGCAGTGCTGGACCATAGAGTGCAACCACCACACCAGCTCCAACGCTTTTGGTGCCAGAGTCTCCGACTGCTTTGTTTCAGGACCAGACCCTACCCTCAAGGGACTCCAGGGGTAATGGAAGAACTCAAAAGAGCACACACAACTGCAGTGGTGAAGCCTTATGGGTAAATTTTGGTTTCTTCCTAAAAGTCCACCAGAAGCAAGACGGTTGATACACAAACAATGAACATCCCCGGCCAAACACAGGAGGTTTGGTAGGCAAAAGATACAAATCGGCTCAGGAGTCAGAGGAAATGAGGGTACTTCCAGCTCACAGGAAGGTTGAATAGGGGTTTGAGGGATAGGCAGGAGTTCATCAACACTAACGTGAAGAAGGGCGGGCAGGGCAGGGCAGGCAGGGCAGGCAGGGCAGGGCAGGGCAGGCAGGGCAGGGCAGGCAGAGGGCTTGGAGGAAGGTGTGGAGACACAGAGGAGGAAGGGTGAGCCGGAGGGCCAGGCAGAGCCGGGCGGGCAGGCCCGGGAGAGAATGCACCTCCTGAGGCGGGGGCAAGTCTGGAGGCAGAAGCTGAGAGGCCAGTGTCCACAAGGAGCCCGTCGCCCCCCGTCCCCCCATACCAGCCAGACCACGGGCACAAGGGACAAGATGGCCACACAGGGATCCAAGCAGGGACTTCCAGCCCAGCCACCATCAAAGGGGCAGCGCGGATGGACAGCAGGGCCCGCAGGAAAGATGGTCAGGAAGTGACGGAGGGAGACTGGCCGTGTGTGGAGCTGTGGCCCTCAGAGGGGACCCCCTGCCCCCCAGCACTGCCATGCCATCTGGAAACACGGCCCAGGGGAAGGCCCTGGCTCTCTGCCCTCCCCCTCCAGGACCAGGGGCACGCACCCCGCCACGGGGGCGGGACTTCCCGTGTGGGCCCAGGGGTCACCCACCCACCCACAGAAATCCCACGGCCGAGCGCAGCCTCCCTCACCGCTTGTCTTCCCACCCCCCACCCGACTCCCCAGCGCTCCTGGGCTGGTCCTCCACGGTGGCCACGGTCCGGCCCCCTCCAGAGAACAGGGCCCACAGGACAGACTCCTGGCAAAGGTGGGGCTGAGCTGTGCCCCGCCCCCCAGGCTCCTTCCCCCTCCCCCCAGCGTCAGCTGTCTTCAGAGCCTGGGGTCCCACTTCACTCAGCGAGCATGAACACCTCGTCCCGGGAGGGGCTGCATCCGGCACACACCAGAGCTTCTGAGCCAACGCCAGACACCCGGCAGTGCCCAGCGGCCTGCAGCCCCACACCACATATGGGGGGCGGCACCTGTGCAGACTCCCAGGGGTCTCTGGCTGCACTGTAAGGAGCCCAGGTCTCAGCCAGCTCAGGTGCTCCCCGTGTGGACACCAGCAGGAGACCCCAAGCCCAGCTCCACCCCTCCCCAAGTGCACCAGCCATGGAGAAGCAAGGAAAACCAAAAGATTTGAGAGCAGGGCTTACAGCGCCGTATCGCAGCCCATTCACGTTCTACACAAGAGGCGGTGGAGTATTACACAGTCTTTAAAAAGGAAGTTCAAGCTGGGACACTGGTGGCTCTGGCTTATAATCCCAACTACTCAGGAGGCTGAGATCTGAGGATCTCAGTTCAAAGCCAACCCAGGCAGGAACGTCTGTCTATGGAATTCTTATCTCCAATAAACCACTAGAAAACTGGAAGTGGCGCTGTGGCTCAAGTGGTAGAGTGCTCACCTTGAGCTGAAGAGCTGAGGGACAGCGTCCAGGCCCAGAGTTCAAATCCCACACGCTGTAACACCAGGAAGCCCCCGAGTGAACCCCCCGAGTGAACCCCAAGGTCATCATGCTCAGTGAGACACCCCAGTCCATGTGCTTCTATTTACACGAGGTCCCTGGGCTGCCACATGGGGACAGGAAGCAGGGTGGGGCTGCCAGGGTCGGGGAGGAGGGATGGGGACTGGTTTATGGGGGCAGAGTTCCTGTCTGGAATGTGGAAAGTTCTGGACATGGATGGTGGTGACCACATAACCACGAGAGGTGTGCGGTGCCAATGAGCTCTAGCTAGAAAATGGCGAACACGGTCCACTGCACGCAGCGTGGACAGGTAATAAAAGTAGAATAACCCGCTTCTTGGCGGCGTCCAACAACCACTGCCGAGTCCTGAGCCCTGCCCCTGGGGTCAGCTCAGCTTCCAAGGTCCTGTGGCTCGGCCTGCAGGGCTGGGGACCGGCAGCAGGCTTGGGGGACCGGGTGTGCATGCCTCCAAGAAGGCCGCAGTGCCCCTTAGTCCCCCCCCCCCCCCGGCAGAGGCCACGGTGTGGCCAGCATTGACCGAGAGGCCTGGAATCGCAGATACCGTTTCCAGCTGTCTGCTGCCGTCTCCTCCCTGTGCCCGTGTCTCCGTCTACCACCCTGCATTTTGGGGCGCTTCTGTCTCCCCCATTGCGTCACCCCCTCCCACCCCTGCAGCCCCAAGTGTGCAGCGCTTCCTCTACTCACGCTCCGGGTGCCTGGGCGGGCCCTCGGCGGCAGGGAGCTTGGGCTCCAGCTGGCTCTGCAGCTGGGACATGGGGAGCTCGGAACTCTCCAGGGTCTGTGGCGGGAGGGGAGAGGCGGGCGCCTCGGCTGGCTTGGGCATCTGGATCTCCATCCGCTTCGGGGCTGCATCGACGGCGGCGGGCACCTCCATCCTGCGGTGGGCTGACTCCTGGGCCTTGACCAGGGTGATCTCCGTCCTGCGAGGGGTCGGCTCTGGCGTCTTGTGGCCCAGCCCTTCGGCCCTCTTGAGCCCAAATCGGGAGGGGCCGGCGGCCCCGGCATTCTCCACCTGCTTGGAGGAGATGTCGATGGAGAGCTCGGTGCGTCGAGACACGGGCTCGGGGGCCTTGGAGCCGGGGAGGTCCACCCTCCGCAGGGACGCCTTGGGGGAGCGCTGGCTCAGGGAGTCTACATGGCGGCCCGCGGGGTCCGAGTTCTTCACACCCAGGTCTTGGAACTTGTGGGTGGAGCTGGCCACCGTGGAGCGGAGAAGGGGAGTCTGGACTCTCCGGGGTGGGGTGGAGTTGGGCGGCTCGACTTCCTCCACCTCAAAGGATCTCTTCAAGGCTGAAAGACAGGGAGCGGGACGTGGTGAGCGGTGAGGGGCAGGGGGTGAGCCAGGGACGGGCCACTCGGGGCTGGTGGAGGCACGGAGGGCAGGAAGCTGGTAAGGTTTCTCCCCCGCCTTCCTCCTCCTCCTCCTCCTCCTCCTCTCTCTCTCTCTCTCTCACACACACACACACACACACACATGCACACACGCACGCACGCACGCAGACACCATGGGCCACTGCGCACCCCGCCAGGACAAGGCCTACACTTGAAGATTCACGCAGGAAAGGCAGCCCGGCCATGGCCCCCATAGCAGAGCCTGGGCTGACGGGGCCTCGCCCCACGGCCTCCCCACCAGAGGCATGGCACGGCCAGACTAAGGGTCACTGAACACCAGCGCCAAGGCTCTACGTCTCCATCGGGCTTGGGGCCCCGACTCCCACCCATGGCCCCGCGGCCACCTGGGCAGGGCCTGCTCCCCCGGCCCATCCCCCGTCCCTGCGCCAAATGAGAACCAGCTGTTGGGGCACCGAGTACGCGCGCGCACCACAGGAAGGGGCCCACGTAGCGGGAGCACTTAACAACTCCTTCCTGGGGGGGACCCAGTGTCTTGGCCCCCCACCTTCCCGGCTCACCAGAACCCTGGGCTTCACGGCCCCGCCCCCAACAGTAGATTGGGAGATGCTTTGGGGCGGAGCCTGGCGCAGTGGTCTTTCCCATCAAGGCAAATGGCGCTCATCTGTGAAGCAGCAAAGCTTCCTTTAGGGGCCAGCAGCAGCGGGTGGGCAGCCGGAAGGGCGGGGCCAGGGACAGAGGCACAGGAAGCCCAGGTCCCCAAGTCTGGTGCCCAGACCCCTAGCTTCCCACCCAAGGCACTCGTGAGGGAACCTGCTCCAGCCCAGGCACCCCTCCTTCCTGGTAGAAACAGAAGGAACAAAGGCCTGGGCCGCGTGGCCCAAATGCCCCAGGAACCCCAGGAAGAGGCGGTGAATGGCAGCAGGGTGGCAGTGCGTCTGGGTCCCCTGCCAGGGGCCGCTCGGCTCTCACCACCCTGCAGACACGTGCGCCCGCAGTGCCAACCTCTCACCTCTCAACACAGCCTAGAAGCCGGGCACCCGTGGCTCACGCCCGTCATCCTAGCTACTCAGGAGGCTGAGATCTGAGGATCGCGGTTCAAAGCCAGCCCAGGCAGAAAAGTCCAATAAACTCAGGAAAAGCTAGAAGGGGTGCTGTGGCTCAAGTGGTAGCATGCTAGCTTTGAGCATGAAGAGGCTCAGTGAGGACAGGCCCCAGGCCCCGGGTTCAAGTCCCAGGACTGGTACAAAAAAAAAAAGGGGCCAAGAAAGAAGGTTCATAGTTCAAGTCCTCCTATGAGAAAGGGGGGGCACTCTAGACATCTGGATTTTTCTGCACCTCCAGATTACTGAACACTAGCTGCCCTATGGTAAGGCAAACCCTAGCAAAACGCCAGGCGGTGCAGTAGTTGAAAGCCGCACCCACAGGCTTTACTCAACAAAGCCACAGAGTCCTGAGCCAGGAAGCCGGGGATGGGTCGCACTGGGCCCAGGCTGGCAGAGCTGCACCCCTCGCAGTGTCTGCCCAAGGACCCTGTGCACGTCTACTGACCTCAAAGCCCAAAGCTCAGTGTCCAGAGCCGGCTCTTCCCATGGTCCCCAGGGCCTGCCAAGGCAATCTCCCCACCCCCGCTTTACATCCTCAGCCCCAAATCTGGCCCCCAACAGCCCGCCTGTCCAGGGGCCTCTAGGAGGGGTGTTTGTTAAACCCTCACAGCCAGGTGGGGGACCAGATCCTGGACACGGGTTAGCCCCAAGGGTTCCTCTTGGTTCCCGAGAGCCCCTCCCTTCGCGAGCACCCCTCAGCTGCCAACTAGAAACCAAAAGCAAAGTGTGCCCCATTGAGCCACGGCGGCAGCTCCAGCCAATCTCCTACACACCGTGTGCAGACCTCTCCAGAAATGGAGACCAGGCCTCTCCACACATACGCCTTCCTCCAGCGGTGTGCCCAGCCCGGGCTCACCCCTCCTTCCCCCCACACGCATGGCAGTCCCCCCAGAACACCTGGTCTCTGTCCACGCTTCCCACCTCTGCACGGCACGGAGGAACGGCGTCTGTTTAGAGGCACCCAGGGATACTGGCCGTGGAATAAGACCGGCGGCTGTCTAAGGCAGGTGGCCCAAGGGATGGCTTCTCCCAGGGACTCTGTGAGGAGCACCCACTGGGAGCACTGGGTATCTCCTCCTGGTCCTATGCACATGCGCACTGCAGGAGATCCTCTTGACTCACAGAGGTAGGCAAAGGACGCCGGCAAGGGCAAGACCGTCCGGGAACCCCCACTCTGTACCTGAGGGACCTGTGAGCGCCGCGAGAGGTCAGGCAGGACGCCCAGCTGGCGCTGTAAACTCGGGGAACACAGAGGCAGGCCGCACTGCAGGTCTGCCCCCTGCCCCCGGAGCTCACCCTCCCTCAGGCCCCTCCCAAGCCAGGTCTGAGCCAGGTCTGCCTCCCTAAGGCCTCCTCAATTTGTACCACAAGCCCGAAGACAAATCCTGTGAGTTCTGGCCCACTTCTGGGAATGTATCCTGGAGTGGAAAAATGAGACGTACAGAAAGATTTACGTTCTCGGATGCTTGCATCAGTGCTCACATTGCAACACTGGAAATAATCCCTGCGTATACACAGGCTCCTAAACCCAGATGCCGAGGTCCTGCAGTCATCAAAATCACATTTTGGAGAGAGGAGAACTGCTGAGAATATTTAAGTAAAAATAGCAGGATATAAAAAAAAAATCCTAATTTCATAGCATGTCACACACACATGTGCAGTTTACACGTACACCCCACTCACACCCAGCCGAAAATGACTCCAGACGAAGTCACACTGTATATTCTTCATTAGATCTTCCTGCCGCATTCCCATAGACCAGCACTAAATGTGGGTGGCGTGTGTGTGTGTGTGTGTGTGTGTGTGTGTGTGTGTGTGTGTGTGTGTGTGTGTGTGTGTGTGTGTGTGTGTGTGTGTGTGTGTGTGTGTGTGTGTGTGTGTGTGTGTGTGTGTGTGTGTGTGTGTGTCCATACTGGGTCTTGAACTCGGGGCCTGGATGCTGTCCCTGAGCTTTTTCCTCTCAAGACTGGCACTCTACCATTTGAGCCACGTCTCCACTTTTGGCTTCTTGGTGGTTGAGTCTCATGGACTTTCCTGCCCCAGCTGGTGTGGAACTGAGATTCTTAGATCTCAGCCTCCTGAGTAGCTAGGACTCCAGGCGTGAGCCAGAGCCTGGCTGACAGTTGTACTTTTGTAAGGGCGCTGTGCGGCCAGCAGGCTTGGATGCCCTTCCAGGCTGGACACGCCCACTCCCGGCCCACTTCCTTAAAGCACCTACATCTCCCAGACCTTCCCAGGCTCCAAGAAGAGTGCAGAGCCGCCCTCCTTCCAGATGCAAGCCTTCCCAGAGCCTGTGGGGAGGGAGGGGGCTGGGGGCTGAGTGGGGAGCAGCCAGGATCTGGGCCTGTTTAGGGAGGAATGTGCCTGCACAAGGGACCATTGTTCAGGCCCAGCTCTGACCACAGGCTGCGGGAGCCTCTCCCCGCTCCAGACACCAGACGGAAAGCACTTCCCGGTTCGGGGAGGAGCTGCAAAGCCCTTGCCCCAGCTGGGGACAACTGTCTTGCACAACAATGTCAGAGACCAAGGTCAAAAGCAGCCCACGCACCCCAGCCCCACAGGAAGAAGCCGCTGGGATTCTGAGCCCAGGCTCCAGGATGCTTCCCTTGGCAAGATGAAGCAGCAGCTGAGGAGGGCGGGGTTGGGGGCCCAGGAAACGGGGGAAGATGACGTAAGCAAGGAGGGAGCAACTGCCTGTAGCGGCCCTGTGCTGAGGGGAAAGCCCACCCACAGGCTGCACCACACAACCTGCCGGGCGACTGCCGAGTACACTCCAGAGACCAGGCGGCCGTCTGGTCCATCTCAATGGAGAGCCGGCCTGGCCTGGACCCCTGCTCTGATCAGTGGGGAGGGGCAGAGGGGAGGACCCACCGCAGAGCTGCGGAGGGGCTGCCTGGGGACTTCGAACCCTCCTACCCATTCCCAGATCACCAGCAAGCAGGGAGAAGAGATCTCCATCACACTGCTTCATTGTCACAAACACATACAGCGGCTGGCTCATGCTGCAGTCCCAGCTACTCAGGAGGCTGAGATCAGAGGAGGAAGGTTCAACCAGCCCAGGCAGGAAAGCCCATGAGATCTTCATCTCCAATTAACCAGCAAAAAGCCGGAAGTGGAGCTGTGGGTCAAGTGGCAAGGAGCCAACCTTGAACAACAAAACTGAGAGACAGCAGCCAGGCCCTGAGTTCAAGTCCCATGCACAGGCATGCACGCACGCGTATGCACAGACACACAATGACACCTCCCTCAAAGACCAGGCTGGGATGCTCTGAATCCTCTAGAACAGGTCTAGAGGCCAGGATTCGGGTCAGGGGCTCGGGCAGGGAGGCCGAGCAGGGGCAGCTGAGAGGCATTTGCCTTCCAGAGCTGAAGGTGGCCGGGGTTGTAGCACCCTACCATAGTCTGGAACCTATCACAGACCATGCCTCTTATGCTGGGCTGGCAGCAAGCGACCCCCCTGGACAGGGATGGTGCCGGGGAGCTTGAGTCCCCCCCATGCTGCCCAGCTCCTCGGCCATGGTGCTGGCAGTTTTTCCGTGCCCATATAACCACCCTCTGCAGAGCCCGGGGACCCTGGAGGGCCGGCAGCAGGCATCACGGGGCTTCTGCGGGCCTCCTTCCTGGGACGAGGCCACAGCGGCCACAGCGGCCTCACCGAGGCTAAGAAAACCAGCTGACCTTCAGTGACCCAACTCTGCCTCCACCCACGGTCTTTCCTGAAGGCCACGCCTGCCTGTAGAAGGCCGGAAGGAGATAACACAGCAGGCCTTCCTCACACTGGGGCGTCCACACCCCAGCCCTGCCCTCCCCGTGGTGGGACAACTTTGGGGACAGAGCTTGCAGTCCCTAGGGATGAGTTCCAGCCTTCAATAGATCCCATCAGCATCTCCAGGCAGGGCTCCTAGATGGCTTTTGGCACCCGGGACCGCCCCCAGTCCCCCCCCTGCTTCCCCCCCCCCCCGCAGGACAGGGGCCTGGCAGCCCTCAACCCTCACTGTGTGAGAACAAGCAAGCGAGCAGCCAGGCAATGGGGTGCAGCTGCGGTCAACAGCTGGTTCTTAGGATCTCTTCTCTGTTGTTCCTGGCGATGGAACCCAGGGCCTCGGGCATAGGAGTCAAGTGCCCTGCACTGAGCGGTACTGCCAGCCCTGCTCCCATTCCCCAAGCCCATCAGACCCTTTCTCCCTGGGAAGCTCTCTAACAGCCTGGAAGCAAGGTCATAGGTACCAGTCCCAACCAGCCACATCTCCATGGAATCCTTCCAGAATTGGCAGATTGGTACTCACTCCAGGTAGGCCAAATATAGAGGGGTGAACAGCGCCACAGCCCTACTTCTAAGTCCTACCTCCTGAGGACTGGGCCCGGCCTGCCTGTACAGGACCTCTGTAATGCACCAAGCAAGGGCCTGAGCTGAGGCCCAGCCCCTGGGACTGGCTGGAAGAGCACAAAGACACCAACACGAGCAGAGAGCCACGTGCGGACAGACAGATGCCAGCATCCGGGAGCCAGGAGAGGCTCAGGACAGCCTGTACAGAGGGCTCCACAAGGCACGGCCCTCGCCAACACCTTGACGTTGGACTCCTGGATTCCGCCACGGTAGGAGAACACATGTCGTCCTGAGCACCACCCCGCCCCTGCCCACTGTGCGTAGGGTGCGATGCGTAGCCTTAGACACAAATGCACGGAGCAGAGAAGGGAGAGAGGAGGGATCAGAGGCTGACAAGTGAGATCCTGGGTTCCAGCCAGCACCCTGAAAACAGTTAAAGAGGAGAGGAGGGCAGGAGAGGGGAGGGGAGAGCAGGGGAAGGGAGGGGAGAGCAGGGGAGCGGAGGGGAGGGTGTCTTGAGCCTGCCACACTGCCCTGGATGGCCCTCCGCCACCGGCCAGACCATCCTTAGCCCCTGACCTCAACACAGGCTTCCACCCGCCTTCGGGACAGCAAGCACCTTGCCCCAGTGGCCCCAGGGCTCCCTGCCACACACACTCACACAGACACACTCATACACGGACACACGCTCACACGCTGTCACATACACACTCGCTAAGCACCCCTCCATCCTGCCTACCTGGGGCAAAGTGTAATCACTACCACTGCCCCAGAAGGTAGGAAGTGGACGCCCTGCCTTACAGGGGGGTACCCCAACTTGAAGTCTTCGGGGACCACACTTAAGGTCAGAGAGCCCATCAGACAGCCCCAGGCAGCCTCTCCTCACCAAGCCTCTCCACCCAGGGCCAGAGGCTATGCTACAGGGGTGAGGGCTCTCCTCCCGCTGCCCAGCCCCTCCCCTCCCCACTCCAGCTCTGGTCCTGGCAACCCAGGGTGGCCTCCGGAAGGCTTTAAAGCCACTCTGAGACACTCAGTAAATGATGATGGAGGAACACGGCCACCTCACCAGGCTCGTGCGGCTCACGCCTGTAACCCTAGCTACTCAGGAGGCTGAGATCTGAAGATTGTGGTTCAAAGCCAGCTGGACAGAAAAGTTCATGAGACTCCTTTATCTCCAATGAGGCAGCAAAAATACAGATGCGGAGCTGTGGCTCAAAGCGGTAGAGCGCTATCCCTGGGAGAAAAAGCTCAGAGAGAGTGCCCAAGGCCTGAGTTCAAGCCCCACAACCGACCCCCCAAAAATTCAAATCATGGATACCTGTCACTATCCGTCCACTGCCATCTGTCACTATCGGCTGGGGGTGGGGTGCGCATCTCTGCCAACCTCTAACAATAGTGGCAGCAGGGGAAATGGGCTCAGTGGTTGAGGGCAGATGGAAGGAAGAACTTCCTGGCTGGCTGGGGACAGGACTCCCAGGGCTCAGGGTAGCTGGGGAGGCAAAAAGGCAACTCTTCGTGCAGCTCTCCCCGCTGGAGGGAGTGGGGGAGGCTGGCTGGGGGAGGGGGGCCTCCTCAGGTCAAAGGTTCCCTGATAAATAGCAGTTGATGAAGGCAGGGGGAGGTGGTGATGACTTCAAAAACAACCCCGCAGCCCCCAGCAGCCCCCAGCGCAGGGACCTCAAAGGAGAGGCATCCCAGGACCAGGCCTGCTTTCCTGAGCTTTAATCCACCCACATCCTTCGGGCAGTCCAGACACTCCGCCTGGGTCGTGGGGGGGAGGGGGGACAGGAACTGCATTTCCCCTCCAGGTCTAAGCACAGGTCCCCCCCCCCACACACACAAGGGTTCCCTAGTGGTCCTCCCCCTCCTCCTGCCAATAACATTAGAAGACCACAGCTCCCTGCACCCCGCTCTTCCTGGCCAGATCCTTAATACAGAGATCAGGAGACCAGCAGCCCAGCCTGGGCCCCATGGAGGCAGAGAAGACTCCCCCTCCCACCCCACAAGACACACACACACACACACACCCCTACCCACCCCACAAGCCATAGGGGTAATTGTGAAAAGCATGTACACACACACACACACACACCCCTACCCACCCCACAAGCCATAGGGGTAATTGTGAAAAGCATGTACACACACACACACACACACACACACACCCCTACCCACCCCACAAGCCATAGGGGTAATTGTGAAAAGCATGTACACACACACACACACACACACACACACACACACACACACCCCTACCCACCCCACAAGCCATAGGGGTAATTGTGAAAAGCATGTACACATACACACACACACACACACACACACACACACACACACACACCCCTACCCACCCCACAAGCCATAGGGGTAATTGTGAAAAGCATGTACACACACACACACACACACACACACACACACACACAACCCTACCCACCCCACAAGCCATAGGGGTAATTGTGAAAAGCATGTACACACACACACACACACACACACACACACACACACACACACACACACACACACACCCCTACCCACCCCACAAGCCATAGGGGTAATTGTGAAAAGCATGTACACACACACACAGCACCAGAGGCCACTCAGTCCAGGTGGAGCCCGCCATTAATCAAGCCAGCCAGAGACATTGGAACGCCAGGAGGGCCTCTCTGCCCCACAGCCAATATGAGCCATGGCCTAATTACAGGGACCGGTGACCCCAGAGGGCAGAGGGCAGAGGGCAAGCTCTGCAGAGCAACATCCAGAAGCCAGGCCCTCGCCAGGCCTCCTTGGGCCGTGCGGGGGGGGGGGGGGGGGGGGGGAGGAGGGAGGGGGGCCCTCTGGTGAACTAGAAAGACCCAAAGCTCCAGCCAGACCTGCCTAGCCCAGGTCCTGCTGGACCTATCCAGGAAGGGGCTCAGTGGGGTTCCATGAGAAAGGGGAACCACTGTGTAGAGAGGCCATGGCTAGACCCTGAGAAGATTCTAGAAGGGTCTGTCAAGGACCGAGGGTCCTTGCCTGAGCTGGGCTAGGGAGAGCATGCTGCCGAGTCCTCCTCAGCTCTCAGCTCTGTCCCGTCACCCCCAGCAGATGATCGGGGGTACCATCTGGGCCCACCCACTTCGGGCCTAGACCAAATGGGGGGGACTGCAGGGGACAGGGGACCAAATCCTGGTTCCCTTGAGCGTCAGCTTCCTCCCCAGACCCTGGGGAAGGGACACAGGCCACGAAGCCAGCAGCCACTCCAGCCACACTTTTGGAATGGCCAGGCCTGGTTTTCTGGTCCTCACCAGGGCTGCCCGAGGCCTGGAACAGTCCACTGCCCTGGAGGTCAGCGGCGTGCCCACGGAGCGGTGGCCTGCAAAGCTATGTCCGGTCCTGACAGTCACACCTGACAATGTCACCTTGTCGCTCCATCCTGGCTTTAGGGCAAGCTCTAAATCCAATGACAAGTCTCCTTACGAGAGGCAGGGACTCAGAAAGGGAGGCCACAGGGAGGGGGCAGAGGGTCATGTCTATGCCCAAGAGACACCAAGACGTCACAGGCCAGCCTAGTGGGGACCAGGGAGGCCCGGAGCTGACTCCACTCTGCACCCCATGGGAGCCTGGCCCACAGACCCCACAGACAAGAGAGGGTTGGGGCAGAAGCCCCACGCCCCCAGGGTTCTGTCACAGCAATCTGGGCCAACCCACAGCGCGTCCCAACCCCGAGCGCGCCGCGCGCACGTCTTCCCACCCCTCACACGTTCCCCTTACCTGTGACCCCCTCCCCCGCCCGCCCAGCGTCCACACGGCCAACAGTGTGTTCCTTTCTCTCTGTATGATTTTCTGAGTTTCTGGGTGCTCAGCTTTAGGGAAATGCCCCTGGGGAGGGGGTAACACTGTTCTTCAGCACCCACAGAGGGTGACCCACCTTTGCTACACTTTTATGCTTTTTGGGGGTGGGGTGGGGTGCTGTACTGGGCTTGGACTCAGCCTGTGCACCGACCCTTACCTTTCTTGCTCAATGGTGGCACTCTACCGCTTAAGCCACAGCTCTACTTCCAGCTTTTTGCTGGGTAATTGGAGATAAAATCTCACAGCCTTTCCTGCCTGGGCTGGCTTGGAACTCTTAACGCTCACCTCTCAGCCTGGGTGGCTAGGATTACAGGCGAGGGCCACCCGTGCCCAGCTGTGCCTGGCACCAGGCGCCTGGGTGGGTGGAGGGTTTGGTCGCCCCCTCCCCCGCTGTGCTCCGGTGGACAGGTCCCTGCCTGTCCCGGACCGCAGCCTTTCTGTTTGGGACAGAGAGAACCGGAGGTGTTATTTACAATAAGTGCAAACACTGGGTGCCAGAGGACGCAGGTGCGACCAGTCACCAGCCCAGAGCGGGCAATTCAGCCCCTTAACCTCTGACCTGCCTGCTGGCCTCAGGCAGGGGCACCTGCCAATCAGGGGACCTGCCAATCAGCGCCCCTGCGTCCTCGCGGTGGAGGGCGGCAGTGATTGGGCCCTTCCCACCTCCAGCAGCCGCAGGGGCCTGGGGCAGGAAGAGAACCAAGCCCTTACCCCTCACCCCAGGGTCCACCAGGGAGCCCCCGCCCCCGCAGGGACCTGGCCACCCAGCCTCAAATCAGGGGTAGAGAGAGAAACTGGACTGCACATGGGAGTCATGTTTTCCTCAAATAAAAATGAACGCTTGGCTAAGCTGTCCTCTGCACGGGGCTCCCTTGGGAAGGCTGGGGAGCAGGAGGGTGTGGGGCTGCCAGCGTGGCGCCCCACAGTCCCCCCAGGGCCAGGCTGAAAGTCCCTTCACCTGGGCATGAGCCACCTCGGATGCGTCCTTACTTCTGGCCTCGACCCCTGCGCTGACCACGTTCCTTGTGGGCCAAAACGACAAAGGCCATCCCCAGCACCCCGTACTTCAGGACGCCCCAGCTTTGTTACAAGCCCGGGGACAGGGGTCACTTCCCTGGCCTCTGTTTCCTTGTTTGACAGAGAGGATGGGACGTTTGGATGGGTGTTGTTTTTCTTTTTGACCATGAACTTTAAAGAATAATATCTATTGCTCTTTCCCCCCAGCTGTGAGTATACCACAGGCACAATACAGAGACTGTGGAAAAAAACACAGAAAAACAATGAGGGAAACAAATCTACAGACCCGCAACCCAGATAGCCATTCTCTGTATACTGACCAGCACCTCCTAGCTCTTCTAACCAACCTGTCTACGTATTCTGTGTGTGTGTGTGTGCGCGCGTGCGTGCGTGCACACATGTATCAGAACTGGGACTGGAACTCAGGGCCTGCCTCATGATCTCCCTTACCTTTTTCATTCAAAGCTAGTGCTCTACCACTTGAGCCACAGCTCCACTTCTGGCTTTTTGCTGGTTAATTTGAGGTGAGCCTCACAGACTTTCCTGCCCAGGGGGCTTTGAACCTCAATCATCAGATCACACTCTCTGGAGTAACTAGGATTAGAAGCCACCGGCACCCAGAAATATCTATGCTTTTTTTTTTGTTTTTTTTTTCTGTCAGTTATGGGGCTTGAACTCAGGGACTAGGCGCTGTCCCTGAACCTCTCTGTGCTCAGGCAAGCTTGAGCTACAGCGCCACTTCTGGTTTTTGAGTGGTTAATTAGAGATAAGAGTCTCACAGGAACTTTTCTGCCTGCACTGGCTTAGAACCACAACCCTCAGATCTCAGCCTCCTGAGTAGCTAGGATTACAGGTGTGGGCCACAGGTGCCCGGCTTACCTAAGCACTTTTAAAGCAGGCTGGACCTGCCTTGGGCTTGCTCTGTGGAGTATTACACAGCTGGGGTCCCACATACCCCTAAGCCCCATCTCTAGAGTCCTCTCCAGTCCTAAACACCAGGTTCCAGATCGTCCACACCTCAGCCTCTTCTCCAGAATTATTTCAAGAGCTTGTTTTAAAAAAACTAGACTGCTGGGGCTGGGAAGGTGGCTCAGTGGTAGAGTGCTTGCCTTGTAATGCATGAGGCCCTGGGTTCAATTCCTCAGCACCACATAGGAAAAAAGCCGGAAGTGGCGCTGTGGCTCAAGTGGTAGAGCATTCGCCTTGAGCTGAAGAGCTGAGGGACAGCGCCCAGGCCCAGAGTTCAGGCCCCACAACCGGACCCAAAAAAAAAAAAAAAAACTAGACTGCTGAGCCAGGTGCTGGTGGTTCACACCTGTAATCCTAGCTACTCAGGAGGCTGAGAGCTGTGCACCACAGTTCAAAACCAGCCCAGGCAGTAAAACCCGTGAGAGACTCTTATTATCAATGAGCCACCAGAAAACCAGATGTGGCGCTATGGCTCAAAGTGGTAGAGTGCTCAACTTGAGCAAAAGAGTTCAGGGACAGCACCTAGGCCTGAGTTCAAGCCCCACAAACAACAAACAAACTAGATTGCTGGTTCCCTCTTCCGGGTGGTTCTGAGGGCACCCAAGGGTGGTTGTGAGGGGCGGCACGTGTGGTCTCCAGCTCTCAGGTGGCCTTAAAGGCCTCTACTACGGGAACCCTGCAGGGAGAAAGCCCCAAGGGCTGCCCAGCCCCGCAGCAGCCCAGCCAGGCCCTGGAGGAGAAGACCATGTAGATCTTGGCTAGCTGCAGCGCTGCCTACAAAGGGGACATGTCTGTCACAAGGTCCTGCCCAAGGCCTACGCTGTGTCACCACTGGAGAAGGAAGGTTCCACAGCCCAGGGCAAACTCGTCTCACGTACTCACTCAGGTCCCTGCTCCAGGAAACGCTCGGGAGAAGGAAGGGACCGGCCCGCTCCAGCCCATGCCAGCCCACAGACGTGTTCCCCACCCCCATCCGCTGCCTGTCCCTCTGCAGGACAGCGAAGTCTCTGCTCTGGGTCACAGCCAAGCAGTTGTCACCTACCATGACAACAGCCCCGAGGGCGGGGGCGGCGGGGGCTGGGCTCCGCCCGTGCCCTGCTCCATGCCTGGCCCTGTACCTAGCAGGTGTGGGAGGCCACGGAGGACCCAGAGAGGGCCCATGGCACTGAATCTGCAAGAGCCAATGTTCACACGACCTGGTAGCAAGCAGTACCCCGTGTCCCCATTTTCTAGCTGGGAAAGCAAAGCACACAGAGGCTGATGACTCAACCCACACCACAGCATGGGACAGAGAAGCCAGGCTGCCCAAGGGACAGTAGTTCACGCTAGCTTCTCAGGAAGCAGAGCTCAGGAGGACTGAAGTTCAAGGCTTGCCCTGGCAAAAAGACCCCATCTCAACCAGCAGCTAAGCAGAGTACCACCTGCCTGACCTACCAGTTATCCAGGAGGCTGACATCAGAAGGGACACTCCCTAGAGTTCAGGCCCTCGTACCAGACAAAAAAATAAATAAATGAAACAAGTCATCAGACCAAAAAAAGGGATGGAGGTGTGGCTCAAGTAGAAGAGTACCTGCCTAGTGAGCTCAAAGCCCTGAGTTCAAACCCCAGTACTCCCAAAAGAAGAGCGAAATAGCATTCTGCAGGCACACGTGCCAGGCTCCCACAGCCCAGAGCTCTGCCACATCCTTTGCACATCCCTTCCCATCCCCCAGCCTCCCGCCGCCAGCTGGAGACCAACAGGGCTGGGCTGGGGCAGGGCTGCCCACCGGACCCCAGCTGCCCCACCTTCACAGACAAGGACCCTGATTCGGCCCTCACACCCCAGCAGGACCTGCCTTTGGGGGAAGGGGAGGGGAGTGGACAGGGACGGGTGGAGACATCATGCCTGGGGACATCAGCCTGCTGCCTGCCAGCCTGCGCTCAGCAAGAGGAAGAGCACCCGGCTTGTGAAGTAAGCGCACAGTCAAAGGAAATGGTTATTTTTTTTTTTAATCAGCACAGATAGGCTTTGCGCGGTCCGGAGAGGCCCCGGAGCGCGGGGAACAGCTGGATGGGCTGGGACTTGGGTCAGAGACAAAGAATGCGCAGAGAGGGGAGGCAAAGCCCAGCAGCTGGCTCCAGGGCAGCTGTGTGCAGGAGCCTGGACTCAGAGGTAGATGTGCGCGCCCCACCCCCAAGCCAGCCTGACCTCCCAGCAGCAGTGCCAGCCCAGGTGGGGGAGGGGGGACTGCCGCGCACGGGTGGGGGGGCGGGGGGAGGGGCATCCTTCCGGGGTCCATCCGGACTATTCCCCAGGGCCCGGGGTTTCCCCAGGCAGACCTGGGGTAAGAGGCCTGGCAGGGGGTAGAGGAGACCTGCTCTCTCCATCCTCTGCTTTTGAATGGGGTCTGCAAAGATACAAATAAATTATGCCTCTCTTCCTGCCCCCATGGGTGGCCAGAGATTTCTCTTTCAGTCGTTTAGAAGAAGACAAAGGGCAAAGCCAAGGTCTGGTGGCTCACGCCGGTCATCCTAGCTACTCAGGTGGCTGAGATCTGAGGATCAGGATTTGAAGCCAGCCAGGAGACTCTTATCTTCACTAAACCACTCAGAAAAAGCCGAAGTGGTGCTGTGGTTCAAGTGGTAGAGCGCTAGCCTTGAGCAAAAAGAAGCTCAGGGACAGTGTCCAGGCCCTGAGTTCAAGCCCCAGGACTGGCAGAAGAAAAGAAGGGAAGAGGGAGAGGGAGAGGAAGATGGAGAGGGAGGGAGAGGGAGAGGGAGAGGGAGAAGGGAAGAAAAGCAAAGGGGCCTGTGGAGGTTACCTGGAGATGGTCAGGCAGCTCTTGGTGCACACCTCCAGCTGTCCCCCGTCTCTGGGCCTTCCTACAGGGGAAGACCCTGACAGCCACACCTCTTCACGCCACCCACTCCTCAATAGGAGCGAGCTCCCACCCGTACCCAGTGCAGAGGGCACCATGCCAGGTCTGGGCACAGAGGGACTCATGCATACAACAAGTCTGCAGAAATGCAGAAGTTGGCACTTTGTTTGCATTAAAGGAACAACCCCAAATCCTGCTCACTGCGAGCGCTCTCCTTGTCTGCCTGTCTACGCGGGGGAACAAGACCCCTCGGGGCCTGGTCTGGAGCCAGAAAGACTTGTCAGGATTTTACTCTGGATGCCATCGGTCTCTAGGGGACTGGGACAGGCTCCTGGCCACCCACCGGGCAGGGGCACCCGGCCTGCAAAGCCTGGGTCCACCCGACTACAGGCCGCTGCTGGCGGGACCAGGCGGGGGCAGAGAGGACAGAGAGGAGGCTCATCTTTTTTTTTTTTTTTTTTTGTCGGTCGTGGGGCTTGAACTCTGGAACTCTGGGCCTGGGTGCTGTCCCTCAGCTCTTCAGCTCAAGGCAGGCATTCTACCACTTGAGTCATGGCCCTACTTCCAGTTTTCTGGAGGTTCATTGGAGATAAGAATCTCATGGACTTTCTTGCCCGGGCTGGCTTTGAACCACGATCCTCAGATCTCAGCCTCCTGAGTAGCTAGGATTATAGGTGTGAGCCACCAGCACCCAGCTAAGGAGGCCCAGCTCAGCCAACTCCCCAGGCCTCCAGTGGGGGGAGGGGCGGGGGGATGGAGTGTCTGTGTCCCAGGAGGAAGCTCTAGGAAGGGGGCCAGGGACGGGGAGACAACTCCCAGCAATCTCCTATGCGTCCTGGACACAGCCCGCTTCCTCCCTCATCTGACAGGAGCCCATGTGGGGTGACAGCTCGCCTAGAACTCAGGGGCCGCCCCGACCTGTGTCATTCCCGGAAGCAGGTGGGGCAGGGGCTGGGAGCCCGGCCCCGGGGGTTCAAGGCACAGGCCCCTGGCCCTGGGGCACAGGAAGCTCCAGGCTGGGCCAGGACGGGCACAGCGGGCACTTTCACCCAGGCCCCTTCAGGCTCTGGATTTGAGGTGGGAGACGCCAGGGGAGGTTGCAAGAGGAGATCTCTTGGGAAGCGGATGGTAGGAGAGGAAAGTGGCTGGGGGGGCCCAGGCCTGGACCCCTGTGGAGCGTGTACCCCAAGCAAGAGGAGGGCACAGGCCGCGGTTTCTATCTCCCCACTCTGTCTGTACCTCTGGGCACTGGCAACATTTTCCACAAAAAAAAAATGACAACAAACTTGAAGTTTCTAGAATTGCCTGTTGGACTGGTCTGAATGGAGCCTCGGGGCTGTGTCAGAACCAGATTAAACAGCCGGAGCCCAGAAATGTCCCACAGGCCAGCTGGCTGGAGGGATGACAAATCCTTAGGCTTTTGCAACTCTGTTCCAGAAAATTCCGGACTTTGGGTCTCATAAGCAACTCGGAGAGCCTCCAAATTTGGAAGAAACCAAGAGGGCTTTAGAAAGAGGAGAAGAGGGGAGGGGAGGGGAAGAGAGGAGAGGAGAGGAGAGGGAGGGAAAAGAGGGAAGAAAGAAAGAGGAAAGAGGGAAGGAGGGAAAGAGGGAAGTGGGGAAGAGGGAGGGAGGGAAGGGGAAGGGGAAGAGGGAGGGAGGGAGGGAATGAAGGAAGGAAGGGAAGGAGGGAGGGAGGGAAGTTTGGTTTCAACCTCTAAACAAGCACCCTTCAGTGCCCCTGGCTGCCCAGTGCCCCTGAGTCCTGACCACCCACTCTTCTTTGCTGGAAGACCACGTCACCCACCACACCGGCCCAGCCACGCACGGCCCAGCCCAGGTGTGTGAGTGCAGACACACAGCACACGGGGTAGGGGGTGTTGGGGTCTAAGGGGGCTCCCAAGTCCGGCCTGGCAGGAAGGTGGGGCTCTGTCCTGGGTGTTGAAGCCAACACAGATCTCCAGAGCATCAGCCTCTCCCCCAGCAGGGAGAGGGAGGGGCAGCAGCTAGGAGACAATGGGAAGAAGGGGAAACATGGGTGCCAGAATGAACCCCATAGAGTACTTTGTCTCCGATTGGAACCGCCACTGGCTGGGGGGGGGGACAGCACACAGTGCACAGGGGCGACTTCCTTGGGGGGAATGGCCACGGACGCCCCCTGGCGTGGGGGGCAGGCCAGCCTGACCCCCCATGGCTGTCCTCTTCACAACCCTCCTTCCAACACCACCTGTGCCTAGCGCTGAGTGGGCAGCGGCTCCCCCCCCACTAGGCTCTGCAGGCCCCTAGCTGGGGATGGGGTGGGGGTGTCGGGGTTCACAGCAGACAGGCCCAGGAGCCTGTTTTGGATAGAGTGTGTGTGTGCGTGCACGCGTGCATGCACGTGCGTGCATATGTACATCTACCTGCATTTGCAGGCCAGTACCTGGGCTTAGTCAGCCTAGCATTCTTCCTAGTCTTTTTAGCTTAAAGACTAGCACTCTACCCCCTGAGTCACAGCTCCATTTCCAGCTTTTTGCTGGTTAACGGGAGACAAGGCGTCTCACAGACGTCCCTGCCCAGGCTGGCTTTGCGTCACGATCCTCGGACCTCAGCCTCATGAATGGCTAGGGTGACAGGCGTGAGCTGAGGGCCTTCACCACCGCCTTCCTGACCGTGGGACCGTTGCAGCTCTGCTCCGTGCACGGCTCCACACTTGCAAAGCTCTGCTGTACAAACTCTGCTTGGGCTACACGCCCCCCCAAAACACACACTGGCACAAGGACCCCGCTTCCACACTGCGGCTCCGCTACTGTCTTCATGGTCCAGTCACCCGCGTGTGCCCGGTGGCTGCTGGCGCTTGACCCTGGAAAACGACACAGCCCACCCACTGTGACGCCAGGCGGAGGCTGGGGAGAGCTGTCGGAGGACATGGGAACAACCTCCCAGGGAGGGGAGCCCCAAACCCCACATGGTGCCAGCCGCCAGGCAGAGAAAACACCTTCTAGGCAAGATGTCAGCCGGGTCGGAGGAAGGGGCTCCTGACAGCTTTGCCTGGAAGGAAGCCGGGCATCTGTCCACGCCAGAGGAAGCTCCAGGCAGGCTCTGCGCATGCACCAAGTCCCTGCCCAGCCTTGTCCCTGCTGTGAATCAGAACCTGCCTGCCCCGTGCTGAGACCCAGCTCCAACCGCCGCAGCCCTGAGCGACAGGCTCCGTGTTCAGTGCTCCTGTCGGGATCTCACCAAACCCGGCCACCTGAGAGGGAGCCCACTTAACCCAGGAGGAAACGGGAGGAGGCTGGGGGTGCACTGGGGAGTTCCCCTGACCACACGGCTCTCAAATGACAGGGCGGACTACCTCACAACTATCCCCCAACCTCCTTCAGAACTATCCTGGAAAGCCACACACACCCCCACAAACAGTGCCAACTGAGGTTGCCCCGAGGGGCTGAGGCTGCCCCCCCCCACTGGGATTTCTGGCCCAGATGACCTCAGTCCAGCTGCAGGCTGGTCATGTGCCCGCGACTCGGCCCTCTCCATCAGAAGCGCTTGCTCACAGTGGGAGCGACTGGCCGGCGTCTGCTGCCCTCCAGACCCTCAGAGAGCAAGTCAGCCAGGCCAGGAACTGGGTCCCCAGGGAGCCCTGTCCACTCAGCCCGAGTGTTTACCACCCGCCCCAGAGGCTCCCGCTGCAGGAAGGAGGTATTCCAGGAGCATGAGTGCTGGCTGCAAGACAGGACTCCCTAGACCTGTGGCCACCTTCGAGTAACAAGCCTTACCCTGAAGGGGGGAAAAATGGCGCTGGGCCCCAGCCGCTGGCAGCACACCGTTCCTTCTCACCCAAGATCCCCTCCCCCACCCTCTCAGCCAGCTGGCGGGCTCCACCACTGCCCCCAGGACACAGCTCAAAGGCTTCTTTGGGGGACAGCAGGATGTAGAGTGTTCTGGAGAAAGGCAATGTCGCCAGCTTCTGGGGTCCCAGAGTCCGGGTTGTAGGACAGATCTGTTTCAACAAACATCAAGGACTTTTCGAATTCTTTCTGAGCACACAAATCTGGTTACAACAAACTCTGCAGAAGAAAGTAGGCCAACAGCTGGCACTTGGAAGCGCTTTTGTTACAGAGACCCGGGGTGTAATCATGTTTGCGATAATAGATTTGGCCTGCATTCGCAAAAGGACACACCGTCCAGCTAGCCCTGGCCGCCTTCCAGAAGGGAGACAGAAGAAGGGGTCACCCTGCTTGTTACCCCATCGTGACAGAATGACCTCTGTGTGGAGGGGGAGGAAATCACTGAGCTCTAAACGCCACATCGGCAAAATACAAGATAATTCCCTCGCCCCAACACCTTCCTGGAGAGGAAGGCAACGGCAGGATGCAGGAAACTCGTGTCCCTGGGGAAGCCTGCCACCTTCTCCATCTCCTGGGAGTCACAGTGGGGACCCTGGGCCCCACAGGCTGAACTCCCCCCTCCCGCAGCCCCTCAGCTCTGGGCAGGGAGGGGACCGGGAAGGAAAGAAACAGGAAATTAGAAGGAAAGAGAAGGCTGCTGCCCAGAGTAAGGACAGCTGTGCCCAGGATTGCGGGGGCACTAGTGGAATTTGCACACCCACTACACACACACACAGAGCCACCCATCTGCTCTGCAGGGAATGCTGCTTTGGCCTGGGGAAACCACACCAAGCTGAGCCAGATCAATTTCCCCTGCCTTACAAGGCACACTCCTCTGCTCTAGACATGGCTGCTAAGCTCCGAACCGCCCAGAAACACTCCAGCGTGTCCTTTACCCCACAGGCCTGCTCGGAGCTCACCCCACTCCCCTAGGAGGTCCCCTAGGATGTCTCAGCCTCTGCTCTGCGATGGCCACCTAGCCACAGCTTCATGAACACCATGGGCCACTGAAGTGGCCGCTGTGGACCTTGTGCTTGCCGCACACCCCCCTTCCCACCTACCTGGGGAGGCCGAGTGGACAGGCCCCAGACCAGCCTCACAGAGGGAGGCCAGAGCTCCTCCAACTCTGCCTCCAGCTGCTTCCCACAGAGCGTCCACACCTTGGCCGGCCTGGCCCTCCCTGGCCTCAACCTGTCCCCTCTGGTCACTGTAAACTGACCCGTCCTCACACGGCAGAACCCTAATGAGCCTGCTCATGCTGTCCTCTCCCGCCGCTGCGCGCCGCCTGCCCTGCCTCCCTCCTTCCCACGGTCAAATTCCTACTTTCTTTCTTTCCCTCAAGGGCCGCCTCCCCCATCCCATCTTCTCCTATGAGCCCGCAGTGACCTTTTCCCCAGCCCTGAGTTGAAGTTGCCAGTTCCTATCGCCCAAAGCTGGGCTGGACGGAACACTCCCCTCAGTCCCCGGCTGCCGGGCCCCAGGCCCAATCAGGCGTCCAGTTGTCCAAGGTTGTCTGGCCCTCCGTGCACAACCAACCCACAGAGCGGCTCCACCCCAAGGTCCAAGAGTGGTGGGGAGGGAGGACTTCCCGGGAGGCCCCCTGGGGTCAGCCTGAGGCCGGCACACACCCCCAACCACTCGAACGCGCTCATGAACCCAAATATCATTCCCACTTGGGCTGCCTGGAGGCTCCAAGGCTCAGCTGACCCCGCGGGTGAACTTTTAAGGACACAAAGAGGAGACTAATGATCACAGGGGAACAGGAGCTCCAGACCCCAGGATGGAAAATCTCCCCAAAGTGGAGCAGTGGTCAGCTGTCACAACAGCATGCTCACTTGCATGCGCTCGGGCCCTCTCTCTTTCTCTCTCTTCTCCCCCCTCCCTCCCTCTCTCTCTCTCTCTTTCTGAGACCATTGTCCTGGGTGAAGTTTGAGGGTCAAGAAGCTGGTTGGGGAGGCGGTGCCAGGCCGGGTATGAATGGAGTTCCACGCAGAGACACCCCCCCCAGGCAGGACACTGCCCTGGGGGTGCAGCCTGGGCCTAACTGCTAAGACCAACAGAAGCCCCAAACCCAGCCTCCACTCCTGGCAAAGGACTGGAAGCAAGACACCTGGGTCTTTCTCCAGAAGTTCTCCACCAGCTCCTGCAATCCCACCACCAGCTCCTCTCCATCAGCTGGGAAATGAAAGACAACAGAGACAGACCTGAACTCAGAAGCCCAGGACCTGAAGGGGGCAGTGTCCCTCTCCATCAGCTCCGGCAGGAAAGGGATCTGATTGGTGGCTTTGCCAAGGGGACACTGGGGACCACAGAGAGGCCCCAGAGAAGAGAGGAGTACGGGGGATCTAGATGGCCAGGTCTGGGGCTCACGCCTGTAATCCTGGCAACTCAGGAGGCTGAGATCTGAAGAGTTAGAGCCAGCCCAGGCAGGAAAGTCTGTGGGACTCTCCAATTAACCGGCAAAAAGCTGGAAGTGGCGCTGTGGCTCTAGGGGTAGAGCGCCAGCCTTGGGCCATGAAGCTGAGGGGCCGGAGTGACACCCCATGGGCACAAAACGGGGGGGGGGGGGGGGAGAGGAGGGAGGGAGGGGAGGGGGGAAGAAGATGGCGAAACAGCAAAACAAAAGTGGGGAGACCCAGGGTAGACATGCACCCCGAGTGATGGGGGCCCCCAGGTCACCCCAGCTCTGCAGACCCAGAATACCAACCCCCCTTCCCCGCCCCTCCCCCCGGGTCCGGGACAGTACGGACAGAAAGTGCTGGAGTCCCGAGGGCTGTTCCGAGGCTTTGTGCAGCCGGAGCCACCACCTAGACGGGCGGTCCCCGCCGAGTGCTCGGGGCCGGCGCAGGACGCTGGGGTCCCGCGGCCTCTCCCCACCGCGGCCCGGCGCCCGGCGGCGCCCAGCGGGGCCCTGCCCGGCCGCAGCGCCCTGGGGGCGGGGCGGGGAGAGCGGACGGACAGACGGACGGACGGGCGGGGCCATTGTGTGCGCCTGGCTGGGGACCGGGGCCGCGCCCGGGCACGAGGTCCCGCGGAAGCCCCCGCGCACTCGGTGAGGGCGGACGCGGCCCCGCTCTCCGGGCCCGGGGCGGGGGAGGCCCGCGTGGCCGGCCGGGGAGGGACGCGCTCCGCCCCGCGCGGGGCCCGGCGGAGGGCGCAGGCGGCGGCGGCGTCCGGGCCGCGAGCCCGGGGAGGCGGCGGCGGGGCCCCGCCAACACCGGTAACAACAAAAGGGGAGGCCGGGGGCCGGCGGCGCGTGGGCCCGCGGAGGCCCCGACCCCGGCCCGGCCGGCCCGCCGCCCGCACCCACCTTCGAAGTCCGAGATGATCCCGTCCAGCTGCGCGTTGACCGCGGGGTCAGACATGGTGGCGCGGGCGGGCGGGCGGCGGGGAGCGGCCGCGGGCGGGCCGGCCCTGCGCTGCCCACGGAGCGAGCTGGGAGCCCGAGCCCCTCGGCCCCAGGATCCGCTGAATGAATGGGGGAGGAAGGCGGGCGCCGGCCCGCCCCGCGCGGCCCCCGCCCCGCGCCCGCCTCCCGGGCGGATCAGGTTCCCGCACCCGCCGCCCGGCCTCCGCGACTCCCCCACTGGCTGCGCCGCCCGCCCGTCAAGGCCGGGGCCCGGGCGGTGGGGGGGGGGGGGCTGGGGCCGGCGCGCGGCCACCGAGGGGACCCGAGCCCGGGCACACACGCGACCCGCGCGGCCCGGCCCGGCCGCCGCCCTCGCCCCTCCCCCGACGCCCGCCGCGGCCAGATGCGGGCGGATGTGGAGGCCGGGCCTCGGCGGGGCGGGCGCGGGACGGGCCTCGGCGGAGGGGGGCTGGCGGGGGCCGCCGGGGCTGCTGCGGCCCGGCCCCGCGGGGGACTTGGGACCCCGGGCCGGACGGTGGACACGCCCACCGGGCCCCAGGCACCCCCGGGGGCCCCCTTTCTCATCCACCCGGAGACCATCCAGGACGGGCGGGCAGCGCGGACCCCCTCCCGCTGCGAGCGAGCGCGATCACCACCGCACCGCCCCTCAGGATCCCAGTGGGGCCGGGGTGAAGGGTGAGATGCTGGGGCCTGGCGGCCAGGCGGGCTCCAGGGTCTCCCGAGGAGAGGGCCCTCTGCTTACGGGCTTTTCAAGTTGCTGGAGTCCAGTGAGTCCTTCCTTTTTAAGAAACGCAGGCCTTCCTGCCCGCCCGCCCTCATGCTTCGGATAGTTTGAACTATTTTCAACCAAGCGAGTGTGTGGGCCTGGGGGTTGCAAAGCCACAGCCATTGCAGATGCCAGGGAGCTGCGGGGGGGGGGGGGGGTCTCCCTGGCTTCCCCAGGTACCTGGCCCGTCCACCTGCCTGCTCCTCAGCCCGCAGCAGCCCAGAGCCTCTGGGACAGCCTCCAGCCCGGGCAGCCGCTCTCCAGCACCGTGAAGAGCACCTGGCCAGGGTGGGCCCAGCCCTGCGATTGTCCCGCCCAGAGCGGGCAGGCGGGGTGTCCACCACAGATCAGTGGAGACGCCCAGCCCAGGCAGGGTGCAGCCTCACCGCAGTGCCCTCATGGGAATACGGAGGACAATGGGGCAGGAGGGCGCCAGCTTCTCCAGCCAGAAAATGCCCCCGCCGGAGCTGCTCAAACCCGCCAACCCCCCTCCCGCCGCCCGCACCCGCCGCCCGCACCGCTGGCCACATTAGCAGGCCTGGGGACCCCCTGGATCTCCTGAGCCTCCTGGGGAAAGCCAACACAGGCTTGGCTCGACTCCCAGCAGGAAGTTCACCCTTCTGTCTAACCAAGCTCTAATTGTACATCACCTCTCTCTCTCCCTCTCTCCCTCTCTCCCTCTCTCCCTCTCTCCCTCTCTCTCTCTCTCTCTCTCTCTCTCTCTCTCTCTCTCTCTCTCTCTCTCTCTCCCCTCCCTCTGGAGGAATGAGAAACAGCAGGGCATCTCCCTGTGTCTGAGCCCAAATCACCCCCCACACCCCCCTCCCCGCAGCCAACCTCTCTCTGGACTGGGTCCTCTCTGGGGGTCTGGGCTTATTCCTAAGGCCGGATGGTCACAGGATGGCCGGGGCCTCCCCAGCCCCTTCTCCTCGGAGCTCGGGCTGGACAGCCGGCCTTTGGCAGGAACACTAGGCAGGTGAGGAGCCGAAAGAGGAATCGGCCTTAAGTTTGGGCAGAGAAAGAGAACCGGAGGCCCCGCTCTGTGGTAGAGCGCGGGGAGGAGACCAGTCAGCAGCGGACCCAGCCAAAGAGCCAGGCGAGCCACGAGGGACAACTAAGGGAGCACTGGCACCACCACGAGACCCAGGGCGGGAACAGTGATGCCCCCATCAAGACAGTCCCGGAGGACCTCAGGATGCCCCCCGACTTGGGTGTAAGGGTCTTTGCAGCTGTGACTAGGTTGTAAGGGTCTTTGCAGCTGTGACTAGGTCGGGACTTGGAGGCGAGAGTCCTGGATTAGTGTGGGCCCCAATCTCAGCCCAGAAAAGACGGGACAGAGGCGAGGAGAAAAACAGCCTGGCTCACCGGAAGCAGAGGCTGCGGCCGCCAGCCAGGGCAAGGGTGGCCCGGGGCAGAGGCAGGGAAGGCCCCTCCCTGGAGCCGGCGAGGGGTCACTCCACAGACACTGGCCAGATCTGTGGCCTCGGATCTGGGAGCGAGGCCAGGCCTGAGGTTTTCGGCCTGCCATCGTGGGGTGGTTGGTGACGCTGCTCCAGGAAACAAATGCAAAGCTAGGGTTTCCAGCTGGACCAACTCCGTCAGAGGTCTGATCTCAAAGATACCTAGGAGGCCCCTTGTCCGACATGGCTGACGCGGTCTGGCTGTCCCTGGAGACGAAGCCAGGCTGCAAGCTGAATGGAGAAGCAGGGATGGGGCAGGTAGGAAGGGGTGAAGGCAGCCTCGGCCAGGCCTCTGTGGGAAGGAAAAGGAGAGGCTGGACCAGAACCCACGGCACCAAGCCTGGGAAAGAGGGCAGAGGAGAGGCTGGGCGGGAACACATCGGCACCCTGGCCCTGCGGGGGAGGCCCAGGTTGGGGGGGCGGGTAGGGAGGGGCTCCAGGAAGCCCAGCAGGCCACAAGGCAGCGCAGCTCAGCTCAGCAATGGCCAGGCTGGGAACAGGGAGGACCGCGGCTCTCTGTCTGCCGGGCATGGCCGGGCCTTTGGTCACTTCTCAAGCAGAGGACAGGCCCTCAAGCAGAGGGCCTCCCTGGGTCTGTGGGCTGCTTGGCCTGCCGCAGCCCCTCACCAGCCCCCCCCACTGCTCACCTGTCACTCAAGCCAAACAGCCCCACCCATCACTCTTACATCCTGCCTCTCGCCCACCCAGCATGCGGCCCATCCACTGGTCTCTACCCTTGGCGTCTGCAGAACTCCTTCTGTATTCTGGCTACCGTCTAACCACCAGCAACCCCGCGGTAAAAATAATACCAGCGCCAGATGGGGAGCGTTTGCCTGTTCCCTTGGGGTGGACACTCCCAGTCTGAAATGCTCTTTTCACATCACCAGTGGGCATGTTGGGCCTGGAAGCTAGGCCAGCCTGCGCTCACCGTCGCCAATGCCACGCTCAGGGCACAACCCGGAGCAGCCCTGCCAAGGCGAGCTGCCCCCATGCGTGAGACCCCGAGGTCCACGCAGCGTGGGTGGGCGGGCACAAGCACCAGCTAAATATAGTCTGAAGGAAAGAAAAAACATCCCAGGAAGTGAGAAGGTGGTTTGGTTTTAAGTGTAACTAAGTGATATAACATGCACATGGAGTATGCTATTTTGATTCTGTTCCCTTTTTTTGACTGCACTGGGATTGGAACTCACGGCCTTGTGTCTGCCAGGCAACTGCAGTAATACTATGCCACCTCCCCAGGCCCTTTTTTAATTTTTTTTATCCTTCCTTCCTTTCTTTTTCTTTTTGTGCCAGTCCTGTGTGCTAGTTCCTAAACTTTTTTTTTTTTTTTTTTTAATTTTTTTTATTGTAGAGATACTATACAGAGGGTTACAGTTACATGAGTGAGGTAATGAGTACACTTCCACTTCCTCTTGTAGTTCCTAAACTTTTATGTGCAAGGCTTTTGTGCTCTTCCCCTCTGAGCCAGCAGCTCCACTTGCAGCTTTTCTGGTGGTTAATTGGAGATAAGAGTCTCCTGGGAGCCAGGTGCCAGTGGCTCACGCCTATCATCCTAGCTACTCAGGAGGCTGCGATCTGAGGATCGCGGTTCAAAGCCAGCCTGGGCAGAAAAGTCCATGAGACTCTTATCTCCAATAAACCACCAGAAAAATCAGAAATGGTGCTGTGGCTCAAGTGGTAGAGCTCTTACCTTGAGCTGAAGAGCTCAGGGACAGCGCCCAGGCCCAGAGTTCAAGCCCCACAACTGACTGGGGAAAAAAAAAGTCTGCTGGGCTCTCCTACCCAGGCTGACTTTGAGGTTTCTCACTCATGCTGACCGTGAGCGTCCCTTGTCCAGACTCTACCTCCTTCCTTGGCCTCCTTCATCCACTCAGCCCACCAGCCTCCTTCCTGCTCTTTCCATTGCCTCCTGCCCCAGGACATTTGCATCAGCTCTTCCCTCTGCCTGGACAGCTCCCTGCCCCCTTCCCTGTGCCAGTACCTTGTTTATCATTAAGAACTGAACTATCAGAGTGCCCATCCCAGAGCTCCCGAGGGGCCCCGGGACACCGTGGCTTTCTCACCTGCAGGCACACAGCAGAGCCCCCCACCGCCCACCCCTGTTTCTGTTTGGCCCTCTGTGATGACAGAGCAGGATTTCTGGACTCCCAATGGGGGAAGGGTCCGAAGGAGCTGGGTGGACCTGGGCCAGCCGTGTCCTGCTCAGGCCGCGCCCGGCTGCGGTCACTGCTGTTGGAGCCCCGAGTCCCCTGCAGGCCTCAGCCTCCGAACCCCCCCACAGCCCGATGGTGGGCAGCTGACCTCCGCCCAGCCCTCCAGCCCATCTGCCCTCTGGCCTGCCACGCACGGCAGCCAGGGGTCCGCTTCAAAGGAGGCCTCTGCTCCCGGGCCCTCCCAGGTACTCATGGAACATTGACAGCAAACCCTGACCACGCGCCGGGCGCATGGCTCCCAGGCCGGGGGTTTTCTAAACAAAGCATTTCTCTTCTGGATTCAGAGTTTGGAGTCACGGAGGAGGCTCCAAGCCCTGGAGTCTGGTGACGGCCGTGCTCCCGCTCCAAGCCCCCCACCCCCCGCCCCGTACCGGGCACTGCCGGGGTCCAAGCCTCACACGCCTGGGTCCAGGGTTGGATGACAGCCACGGGCGCTTGGAAAATGCATAAGCCCCAGGGGACTCTGGGAAAGAGGGGGGACACACGGGGGGGGGGGGCAGGTGGAGAGTGGACCCTCCCAGAGGCTCCTGGCTCAGGGGCCGTGGGCATCACGTGTTCACAGCCATCCAATGAGCTTTGACTGCTGAGAACTCACGTCTGGAGGCCACTCTGGCCTCCGCTGTAACCCTCGAGCCTCCTCCCCTGGCTCACGCTCCCTCCCTCCTGGCACACCTCTTTCCCTCCATTCCCACAACCCGCCACCCCAGACGAGACGCAGCCATGGCCGGGGCGGAAGACCCCACCCAGCACCTCAACCAGCACCCGTACCGGAGATGGGAGGTGGAGTAGTGGGGAAATGGCACCGGCACCCCACCACTGCCAGGGACGGGGAGGCTGCCCCCGCCCCCCTGGCCCGCAGAGATGGGCCCAGCCTGGCACGGACCCAGCCTAGGCCCGCAGCCTGCCCGCCAGCTCTGCCAGCCTGGAGACCGCAGTCACCCGCACGGCCAGGACAGAGGGACGGGCTGTTCCCAGGGCGCGCAGGGCGCTGGCCGCCCCGCCAGTCCCCCCAGCATGCCCCCGCTCTGGGGAGGCTGGGGCTGGGCGCAGCTTGGCACTGCCACAGTGTGGGACCGGGGCTGAGTCACCAGCCTGCGGCCTCCACGTCAGCAGTGCGGGGACCGGCAGGGAAGAAAGCACTTGTTCTGAAAGTACCACCATGGTCCAGGAGACATCACCCCCAGGGAGCTCCCCCCCAACCCCCGCCATGCCCAGCTGTGCTGGTGGCCACTGTGCTAGCTGTGGAGACCCAGCAGGTGGACAGCAAGGGGCCTCAGGCGGACACGGAGGCCAGGGAAATGGAGGACAGGAAGGGGACACACACACACACACACACACACACACACACACACACACACACACACACACACACACACACACACACACACACACACACACACACACACACACACACACACACACACACGGGTCCGCCAGCCTGCCAATCCACTGCCCTGCGGTGTCCTTTTCTGTTACCCGATCCTGACACACACACACACACACACACCCTACATACACACACACACACACACACACACACACACACACACTTGAACACTCCTGGTGAACGCCACCGTCTCTGGTTAGTGGGAATGGCTGAACTGGGACAGAGGCGGGGCGCAGCTCCGGGTTGAGCGCCTGCTGAGCACGCACAAGGACATGGCTTCCATCACCAGTGATGCGCAGAGCCAGCCAGGAAGGACAGGACTGCAGGAAAGAGCGAGATGGGAGCCAGGAAGAGGAAGCGGGAAGCTGTCGCCCGTGGGGCTGGGGGTCTACTTTGCTCTGCGCAGCGCGGCGGTGAGGGGGAGACATGGACTCTGGGGCCTTCAATGTCCGCGGTGGAGACCCTGGCAATCCCCAGTCAGGACTCCCAGGGCTGAGCAGTGCCCTGGAAGACGCTGGCTCTTGGCAGACGCTGTCCCAGGGCCCCAGCAACTGGGCCTGCGCTGCCCAAGGTGGCCTGCAGGGAAAGGTGGAGGTGGAGAGCTTGTGGACACACCTGGACCTGGATCCAGGAGCTACGCTAGTCACTCAGCCAGGACCCTGGCTCACGCCTGTCATCCTAGCTACTCAGGAGGCTGAGATCTGCGGGTCGAGGGTCAAAGCCAGCCCGGGAAGGAAAGTCTGTGAGACTCTGATCTCCAATGAAACACCAGAAAATCAGATGTGGCGCTGTGGCTCAAGTGGCAGAGCGCGTGCCTTGAGCTGAAGAGGGACAGCGCCCAGGCCCAGAGTTCAAGCCAAGGGGAAGCCCACAGGAATGGAGAGGCCAGTGAGAAGCCTGCGCGCCATCCCCATGGAGGGGAGAGCGTTCTGACCACTCCTCAAGTCCTGGCCTGCTGCCTAGGGGAACGGAACGCTCCCATGCCGCCTCCCTGGCCGTGTCTCCCCTGCCCCAAATGGGGCCGGAAGCAGCAGGCCGCCATCTTCCCTGGCTTGACGCGGGTGACCTCAGCCCCCGTGGGCCCGCTGCCAGCGCCCAGGGCCTCCTGCCCCAGCGTGAGTCACCGGCCGATGACTCGGCCCAGACAGGGCACTCGCCAGGCGCTGGCCAGCTCTGCCAGGCCATGTGAGACGAAGGACAAGCAAGAAGGGCGAAGGGCCCGGGACACAGGCTGGGGGACGCACACGGCGCGGGTGCCTCACGGCGTCTCCACCGGGGGCCCGAAACCCCAGGGGAGCCCCCGGCTGCTTCTCGGTTCCTGAGGACCCGGTGGCCCAGCGGGGACCCGTTGGGTGACAGTCATGAAGGAGGCTGGTGCCCGCAGGGAGCTGAAGAGCCACCTCCTGTGACACGGGCCAGGAAGGACATGAGCAGGAGAGGCCAGGACTCTGGTCCCCCTGACACCAACTCCAAGCAGATGGCGGGAAGGCCTTTCCAGCGCAGACCAGACCTGCCACCTCCCGCTCGTGGCCTCGGTGCCTGTCACCCGCTGAGCACAGCGCGTGGCCCTGGCGTCCCAGCCACGGTGACGCCCTCTCCCTCTCCTCCCTGCCCTTGGCCCTGCCCTCTGCCTGGCAGAACCCGTCTCCTCCTCCCTTCCTGGCTGTCTTCCTTCTTCAGGCCCCAGCTCCGGTGCGGCTTCTTCCAGGCTTCTTCCTCCTCCTCCTCCTCCTCTGGTCCTTCCCCAGTTCTCCCAGGCCCAAGTAGCGGCCTGTGTCCCCAGCCTCGGTCCCCCCGCCTGGGTCCCCTGCCGTACCACCCAAGTGGCAGCCCAGGGCCACCTGTGAATGTGCGAACACTTGAGCTGAACGCAAAGAAAAAGCACAAGAAGCTGAACAGGTTGGGTCCCAGCTGAAATCCCGGCCTCTTGGGAGGTAGAGACCAGGAGAATGGCGCAAGGCATTTGAACAAAACAGCAAAAGTTCTCCAGCAGAAATGTAACAAAAGCAGAAAGGACCGGAGGTTTAGCTGAAGTGGTAGAGCTCCTGTAGCATTCCCAAAGCCCTGAGTTCAAACCCCAGAACTGCCGAGAATAAAGGAAGGAAAGAAGGAAAGGAAAGCTGACGCAGACGGGTCACATTGTAACTCGGAATGAGACACCCGGCGCCGAGGCTCCTGGTCCCCCCCCATAGGATGGAGCAGGGTGTGAGGGGGGCGTGGTGCAGGACGGCGGCAGCGGCTGTGAGCGCCCACCTCGCCCAGGGCTGGTCCTGCGGCTGGCCCAGCCCCACGGGCCCCTCCACACCCCAATCTCCAGCTCTGGACCTTCCTCACCTTCACGAACAGCGTGGGGGCCTCCCCCCCACCCCCAGGGACCAGCCCTTAACCTGCCCACAGCCGCCCTACAGGTTTTCCCAACCTCCCTGCTCACCGCTGCACCCTCAGTGCTAAGCAGGAGGAGGGTCCGGCCGCTCAGACAATGACCCCAGAACCGCCACGCACTGTCCAAGGCAGGCAGCAACGGTGTAGCAAAGTCACATTTGCACCAGCCGCTAGTGCCTGGCTTTGTTCTGATATCTGAAATGGAAAATGAAGGGTCCAGGGCTGGGCACCAGTGGCTCACGCCTGTCATCCTAGCTACTGAGAAGGCTGAGATCTGAGGATCATGGTTCAAAGCCAGCCTGGGCAGGAAAGGCCATGAGACTCTTAGCTCCAATTAATCACCAGAAAACCACAAGAAGGGGCGCTGTGGCTCAATGTGGTAGAGCGCTTGCCTTGAGCAAAAGAGTTCAGGGACAAGCCGGGCACTGGTGGCTCACGCCTGTAATCCTAGCTACTCAGGAGGCTGAGATCTGAGGATCGCGGTTCAAAGCCAGCCCGGGCAGGAGAGACCGTGAGACTCCTATCTCCAATAAACCACCAGAAAACCGGAAGCGGCGCTGTAGCTCAAGTGGTAGAGCGCTCGCCTTGAGCTGAAGAGCTGAGGGACAGCGCCCAGGCCCAGAGTTCAAGCCCCACGACCGACAAAAAAAAAAAAAAAAAAAAAAGAGTTCAGGGACAGCGTCCAGGTCCTGAGTTCAAACCCCACACCCGACAAAATAAAATAAAATAGTGGTCTAGTGTGAATAGTGTGGCTCAACTGGTAAAATGCCTGCCTAGCAAATGTAAGGCCACGAGTTCAAATCCCAATACTGGACAAAACAAGCTAACACGAGGCAGAGAGACCAGCAAGAATTGCTCAGGGAAGGCACGGACCTTGAGAGGCAGGGAGTGAGGGTCAGATGTGAGCAGGGCAGGCGTTTCCGGGCAGGGGTGCGATGCCCAGGCCTGGGATCCGCACAGGTCCTGTGATGCGGACCTCGTGTGGCCACTGGCCAGGACCCAGGGCAGCTCCCTGCACCTCTCTAGGCTGCTCCCTGTCCAGGTGCACCCTGGGAACTATGCTTCCCAGACTAGGTCTCTCACCACAACTTTCTAGAGCAGCCAGCCTGGTGCGTGACAGCTTTCAGATCTAAAACACACTTAACACCACCATTCTGTAGGTGTGAAATGCCTTACCAAGGGTTTGTTGGGTTTGTGGGTGGACAGTGGAGCCAGGATCAGAACTTGGGGGTTCCAAATGTCCCCACAGCGCTGTGGCTCCATCACAGCACCCATCCCCTAGGACGGGGTAGAGAGTCGGCCGGAAGCTTTCAAAGTATGGAAATCGCTGCCTGCGAGCACAGAAGCCCCCAGGATGAGACAGCAAAGTCTTCAGACACGCACAGAAACTACAACTGAAGCCAGGCACCAGGGACGCACGCCTGTAATCCCAGCTGCTCAGGAGACAGCCGTCTGAGGATCACATGTAGGAAAGTTTGTGAGATTCGTATCTCCAATTAGCCACTCAACAGCAACAACCGGAAGCAGAGCTATGGCTCAAGTGGCCTGGCTAGCCTGGCTAGCCTGGAGCAAAAAACTCAGAGATGGAGCCCAGGCCTAAGATCAAGTCCAGGCCTGGCAAGGAAAGAAAGAAAGGAAAAAAGGTCACAGAGGGAGGGAAGGAGGGGAGGATGGAGGAGGGACAGAGCGCTGATAAAGCAGCGGTGGCTTGGTGTTCCTGGTGGATCCTCATGACCTTCGGAACCGTAACGACGGGAATTACAATGGCTTCAACTCCGCTGTGTGTGTGAACGTGCTGGCGGTGAGGGAAGGGGGTACGGAGAGCGGCTGTCGGCGCGGGGCCGGGCTGTGTCCACAGCGCGGCGTGGGCAGACCGTGGAGGAGGAGAGTTCCTCTCGCTCTTCTCCAATCCTCGCACACTACTGAGCATGTGTCCCCAGCACGCCGTCCCCCCGCTCGCCACTCCCCCCCCCACACCTGGCCTGGAAGACTCCCTCGAGCCCCTGCACAGTGCCAGCCCATGTGGACAGTCGTGTCAGCTGTGCCCGGACGTGATGGGACCCGGCCGACCCCCGGATGGCGGACCAACGGCTCCTCAGCTACGCTCCGGGGCCGCCACGGACGTCCTGAGTCGGAAACACAGCGCACACCTCCGTAGCTTCCGCTGCAGCTCCTTCCCTGGTCCCCAGCTTGGCCCGCATGGTGGGGCTGTGTCCGCAAGGCCGCCAGCAGCCCACCGAGGGCTGAGGTGCTGTTGGCCCCCAGCCCAGCCGCCCCCCTGCGCCTGAAGCCCCACCTAGAGAGCCAGCCCCAACCACAGAGAGAAAAGACAGGGAAACGGGGGGGGGGGTGCTCCCCTGAGGCCCACTGCGCCCCTGCTCCCCAGGCCCCTCCGTCTGTCACTGAATCCGCCCACACGCGCACTCTGAGGTCACTCCTCTCCGGCAGCGAGGGTCTGGGCCACCCCGGGTTCCACAGCACACGGCGGCACCCCGATCTCTCCCGAGTGTCTAGACACAGAGCTGGCACTGGAGGCTGAGGGGGTGTCCAGCCTGCACCCCAGGGATGGACGGAGGAGCCCTGCACAGTGACAGGAGTGCCGCCGCTCGCAGCACCAAGAGGCCACGATGCAGCCCGGCCTCCTACATGTGGCCTCCTCAGGCCCAAGCAGGGGTCTCAGCTCCCCCCACCCCCACGGCGTGGCTGTCAGGCGGGGACGATGCCCTGGCCGTGGAGCAAAGGTGGGCTGAGCTACCAGAACTTTTACAGCCACCGCCGCCACCTCCTCCTCCTCCTCCTCTTTCGTTGGCCGTGGGGCTTGAACTCTGGGCCTGGGCACTGCCCCTCAGCTCTTCAGCTCAAGGCTAGCGCTCTACCGCTTGAGCCACAGCGCCACTTCCGGTTTTCTGGTGGTTAACGGCTGGCTTTGAATCGTGATCCTCAGATCACAGCCTCCTGAGTAGCTAGGATGACAGCCATAAACCACCGGTGCCCGGCTAAGCTGCTTTTCTTCTGAGGGTGGAAACCCAGAGTCCTGGGCGGGAGGGAACTTGCCCTGCTGAGCCTTGCTCAGGTGTGACTTCTGTCCTCCCGTGGAAGCCCTGTGCGGGGGCTGAGCAGGAGACGCAGCCCTGGGGCTCAGACGCCCATGGAGGCTGCAGGCGCAGGCCCGTGCCACAGCCGGGGAGGGGGCATCGCACGGAACCGGCTCAGGTCACCAGCACGCCTGTGCGGAGGGACCTGGCGCAGGGCTGGACGGCACTGGGCGCCGGAATCCCCAGCTGCTGCCGCTGCCCACGGTGACACCGTCTGAGCAGGGAAGGGAGCCACGGGGACGGGGTCGCGCCCCGCAGAGGGACACGTGGGACCCAGGGAGGAAACGGCGGCTCCGCGCAGCCACGGGAGTCCCTGCCAAGCCACGGGCTCAACGCTTTATGGAGTGGAGGGGCGCAGATCGCCCCAATAACAGAGCCCCTCGGAATCTCCCTGGGACCTTCCCGGGCCTGGGGCGGTCCTCATGAGACACCATCTGCCGGGCGCCGGCCCTCGGTGTCCCCGACAGGTGTGTGATACCACCGGGAGGGCAGGAACGGGCGGCAGGGCCCCGGGCGGGAGCGTGTGTCCCTCCCGACAGCTGCGGGGGGCAGTGTGGAGCAGCTCCACAGGCTGGGGGCGGCAGACACCTGGCCAGTGACCCCCCAGAAAGTGTGGGTTCTCCCTCTAGCCAAGAGGGGCTCCAAGCGGGGCCCTTGAATAAACCCAGCTCCCGGGAGCTGAGCCAGACCAGAGGGTGAGGCTGCTAGAACCTTCCGCAGTGCCAGAGCTTCATGTGAGAGGGAAACTATACTGTGGAGTAAGAGCTACACATGCGTGTGCGTGCACATGTGTGTGTGCACGTGTGGGTACATGTAAGGGAAGTCTCGCAGGCCTTGGGCGAATCTTTCCCCTCTAGACCTCAGCTTTCTGGTCTACAGAACGAGGACATTTTCCAGTTCACAGTCATCATTGGTACTGGGAAGAGCTTAGAACTGCATCTGGCATGAGACAAAACCTTTAAGAATCATGTGCCAGTAGCTCACACCCGTCATCCTAGCTACTCAGGAGGATGACCTGAGGATCATGGTTCAAAGCCAGCCTGGGCAGGAAAGTCTGTGAGACTCTGATCTCCAATGAACCAGCCAAAAGCCAGAAGTGGGGATATGGCCCAAATGGTAGAGCACCAGCCTTGAGCAAAAAGGTTCAGGGGCAGTGATCTGACACACACACACACACACACACACACACACACACACACACACTGAGTTCAAGCCCCAGTCTCTACACACACACACACACACACACACACACACACACACACACAGAACTGTGAGCGCAGCCGGCCGGTGTGGCTGGCGCTCCGGGCTCCATTCTGCTGCAGTCCCTTGGAGGGAGCAGCAGCAGCTGCCCCAGGCCGTGGCAGGCGCCCAGGGCGGGGTGGGGGGGACTCAGCCCCAGACATTGAAGGCCACAGGTGCTTCTGTTGCTGTTTTTCTGCGTGTGCATGCATGTGTAACACATGCCACACACGCATTCCACCATCTGCGCGTGCTTTTCCCAAACCTTGGTGACCATGTTTCATCGCAGCGCCTGGCCTCGGGCTGCGGGCTGCGGGCTGCGGGCTGTGGGCTGGGGGCTGGAATCAGGGGCAGCTTCCAGCGGCCCAAACCACAAGGGCAGAGGGCTGGGTGGGACGGAGCCCTGTCATCCCTTTCCCGAAGGCCAGGTGTGCTGTGAGCGGCCCAAGCCCCCCTGCTCCCCTGTGGGCATCGGTCTCCAACACCCCTGGGGTAGGCGAGGATGGAGGCCCCTGCCTGAACCCCGAGGTTCACGCTCACGTGACCCTTGCTTGGACCCTCTGGGTGTGGCCCACGTCGTACTCTGTGAACCATTCTGTCCCCCGTCACAGGCTGAAAACCCCAGGAAAATCCTTGCCTGTGTAACCCATCGTGTCCCACTTTCTAGTACTTTCCTTCCAAGGAGCTGGTGCTGGGCTGGTTCTCCCTCCATGCGACAAATCCTCCAGCACGTGGCCGCAGGGAGGGCGGCGCCCAGCTCCGGGCCCTCCTCATTGGGGCTGGGCAGTGCTGGGCCCCGCCCATGCCCACGCCTTCCCACGCCCCCGAGTCCTGGGGCTACCCTCCCTCTCCCCGGCCCTCCCTTAGGACTGATCCTTGTGAAGGGCATCCACAGGGGCACTGCACCCCTCCAAACCGCACACAGGGAACCCTGGGGGTGTGGTCAGGTTGTCCGGGAGCCCCGGGGAAGGAATCCTCGCAAGCTCAGGAAGTCTGTGTGGTGAAGCCCGTCTTGTTCCCACACGCCGCCCAAAGGCCGCTGGACGCAGAGCCGGCTTACGACACACCCCAATTTTACATGTCACTCCAATGAAGCTCATTCACTTTTTCCTTGCTTTTTGATGAATCACTTGCCGTTACTGTTATTTTCTGGTACTGGGGCTTGAACTAAGGCCCTGGGCCCTGGCCTTAGCTTTTTTGCTCAAGGCTAGCACTTTGAGCCACAGCACCACTTCCAGCATCTTCTGAGTACTTAACCAGAGATAAGAGTCTCACAGACTTTCCTGCCTGGGCTGGCTTTGAACCGAGATCCTCAGATCTCAGCCTCCGGAGCAGCTAGGGTGACAGGCGTGAGCCACCAGAGTCCAGCAGGATGCAGGTTTTAAGTAACAGGTTTCCCCAGTCCACTTCGTGGCCAGTCCCGGGGCAGCCGGGAGGGTCAGCAGGCTGCCTATTGTCCCAGGCTCTTGGCTTGGAACCTTCTTGGCCTCCTGGTCTTGGCCTGCCAGGGGCTGAGGGGGGGCCGCGCCGTCTCTGAGGTCAGCCTTCCCACTGTGACGGCTTGTGAGGAAGAGGGTGTGAACGGGAGCACGGCGGGTCCTGACCCCCAGCGACCCCGGGATGCATGGCAGTACCCCCCCCTGCCTCCCCCCCCCCAGCCAAAGACCAGAGCCACTCAGCCCGACCTCCGCTGCCCGGACACCAGGGGACACCTGCTCCTCCGATCCCACCGTCCCTGCGATCCCACCGACACGGCCTGCCCCACGCCCCTGCCCTAATGACTCACCACACAAATGTGGCTCTGTGCCAAAGGTGGGGCTCACACTTTCCCAGAGCCGGTTTCCTGCCAGGCCTAGGTACAGCCACAGGGGTGCTGGCCCCTGGCTGCATTGCCAGTGTGTGTGTGTGTGTGTGTGTGCGCACGCGTGTGCACCCATGCACTAGCAGGCCTGGGTGCTCCCCAGAGCAGGGCAGGGACCTGCTGGTCAGGAAGACAGCTCCGTGCACCCACACATGCACAGGCACGCTCTGCGCCCCCCCCCCATCCCTTCCTCTCATCCCGTGGGGCCCCAGGCTTCAGGAAACAGGTCAGGACCGGGGATATTTGTTCCAGATCTGTCCCAGAGCCCAGCTCACCTCCATCGGGCCTCGGAGCGTGGGAGGGAGGCGTGGGTCCCCGCATCCTCTGTTCCCAGCCCGGCCTGCCCCACTTCCTCCCTCCTCCCCTTCCACCCTGGTAATGCCGCTGCTGCTGACCCCAACTCTGCACGGGCTATGAATCATTTCCTCCACAGAGGGTGCATGGGCATGCACACTGTGCGCAAATGCACACGCACACAGGCTTCAAGCAACCAGCTTTCTCCTGGCTGGAGCACACACCAGGGCCACGCAGAGGCCTGGCACCCGGCAGGGCCAGCCCAGCAAACCCACGGGCCTCTCGTGGGTGCACTGGTCTCACTCCCCTCCCTCTTGGCAGCTGGGCCCACGGCCTGGGATGGGCAGGGGGAGCGGGGGTCTGGCCTGCCCAGGCCATCCGTGGGTTACAGACTGTAGATGGGACAGACCTGCTGCCGGGAAGGGGGAAAGGCAGCTGTGGCACCCAGGGGTGGCGGAACGAGTCCCTGCCAGCTGGGGGTCAGGCGCTGGTCTAGCCGACCACCCACACCGCGGCCCTCAGGACCAGGACCTGAACCTCGCTGCCCTCTACGAAGCCTGTGGGTCCGACAGACCCAGCGCGCTCCAGGCAGGGAGATCGGCGCCGCTGGTCCCACCGCCGGTCACCGGCTCAGCAGCGTCAGGAAGCAGCTGCTGCTAGGCTGGTTCTCCCGGGGCTACAGGTGACTCTGGGGCAAATATGTCAAAAACAGCGGCCCCAGGGCCTAGCAGTGGCGAGAGGAGAGGAGCCCAGAACTGGGTTTCTGGGATTGAGGCCTTTCCCCAGAGGGCAGCCAAGGAGGAAACAAACCTGGGTAACAACTCCCTAGGCAGGCGGAGGAGACGGCGGGCCCCGCGGGGAATACTGCTCGACCGCCCTCTCATCGGAAGCCATGCAGACACCCCACATCCTTTTTACTTTTGGTACAAGGATGGGTTTGAACTCAGAGCCAGAGCATTGTGTTTTAGTTTCTAGTCATTGGGTTTCTGGTTTTTTTGCTTAAGGCTGGTGATCTATCCCTTGAGCCACAGCTCCACTTCTGGCTGTTTTGGTGCTTCATTGGAGAATAAAAGTCTCCTAACTTTCCTGTCCAACCTGGCTTTGAGTCACGATCCTCTGATCTCCAACTCCTGAATGGCTACAACTACAGACATGAGCCACCGGTGGCTGGCAAACCAATTATACATATGGCAAATCAATTATACAAAAATATACACGCATATAATATGTATACATATATAGTGTGAGCCAGTCTATTTTGTTCTTTAAGAAAAAACTTTTGAGGCTGGGAAGGTGGCTCAGTGGTAGAGCACTTGCCTTGCATGCCTGAGGCTCTGGGTTCGATTCCTCAGCACCACATAAGCAAAAAGAAAAAAGCCGGAAGTGGCGCTGTGGCTCAAGTGGTAGAGCGCTAGCCTTGAGCTGAAGAGCTGGGGGACAGCGCCCAGGCCCAGAGTTCAGGCCCCACGACCGGACCCAGAAAAAAAGAAAAAAAAAGAAAAAACTTTTGTGTTAATTTTCTGTAAACGGTATGATGTTTTTCTCTGTTTTCTTTTTAGCCCAGACTGGACTTGTGCTCACATCTCCCTGCCTCAGCCTCCTGTGTCAGGGATGACTGCTGTGCACTACCACAGCTGCTGGGAAATGGCATTTTGCAGGATGCTGTTAAGTCCCATCAATGCGCACAGGAGCCTGTGGGGCGTTTCATGCGTACCGAGGGCTCCGGTTCTCCGCCCCCCCCCCACCTTATCAAGCTGTAAATCACTTCAGAGCGCCAAGTTTTGACCATATTTTTTTTTCTCAATTTCCACTTCCTTGATTTCTGTCCTGATCCCGTCACTTCCTTCCTTCCACCGCCGTGGGCGTCGTCCTCTCAAAAGCAACTGGGAACGCAGTGCGTTCTGGGTTTTCTTCTGCCCACTTGGGCCTCAGGCCCAGCCCAGAACAAACCGCGAGCCGGCCCAGAGCCACCCAAAGGGTCCAGTTGATCCGGGGGCCATGGCTGAACCAATCAGGACTAAATAACACCTCCACAGAACCCCCAAAGAACAGCCCCGCCCAGCACCACAAAATACAAATGAAAAAGCCGGCCCAGGAAGGAAAAACCTGCGACTCTTATGACTCTTACTGCAACGTTAACCACCAAAGCGCCAGGAGGGGAGCTGTGGCTCAAGTGGTAGAACCCTGACCCTGAGCATACAAGCTACAGGCTACCTCCCACGCCTGAGTGTAAGCCCCAGAACTGGCACACGCACACACACACACACACACACGCACACGCACGCACACGCACACACATGCACACACACGCACACACGTGTACATCTAGAAATTTTGTCTGGGGTCAGCCTCAGATTTTGATCCTCATACATCCAAATTAAAAAAAAAAGCACAAATCAATAGGAAGTTTGAGTGTCAGTGTATATATATCTGAAGTTTATTTTTGCTTGTTTTGAGACAGAGTCACACCGTATAGCCCAGCTGGCCTTCAGTCTTTAGCTTCAGCCTCTCAAAGGCTGGGATTACAGACATGCACTACCATGCCCAGCTTCATTCAACTCATTTTCAACAAAAAGTGCCCAAATCAATCCAATGGAGAAAAGTCTTTCCAGGAAGTGGACAGAGAGCCAGATACACCTAAAACAATGGTTAACAGCCCGGTGCTGTGGCTCGCTCCTGTCATCCTACCACTCGGGAGGCTGAGATCTGAGGATCATGGTTTGAAGCCAGCCAGGGCAGGAAAGTCTCTGTGAGTGAAAGTCTTATCTCCAATAAACCACTCAGAGAAAGCCAGAAGTAGCACTGTGGCTTAAGTGCACTAGCCTTGAGCACAAAGAGGCTCAGGGACAGCACACAGGCCCTGAGTTCAAGCCCCAGGTCAGGCAAAACAAACAACAACAACAACACGGAATCCTGATCCTCTCACAACCTCATAAAAGCTGAGACTATAAACTGACTAGAGGAAAATACTGAAAGTCTCTTTGCAGCTTGGTATAAGCCAAGGCTTCTTACAAAGAACACAAAGTGGTAGGTGCCGGTGGCTCATGCCTGTAATCCTAGCTACTCAGGAGGCTGAGAACTGAGGATCACGGTTCAAAGCCAGTCCAGACAGGAAAATTCGTGACATTCTTACCTTCCCCCCCCCCACGCACTGTAGCTGACAAAAGACCCCTGTCCAGCTAGAATAAGGATAAGTCAAGGCGTCCAAGTTAGTTTAAAATGAGCAACAGATTTGAAAAGATACTTTGCAAAGAAGAAACCCAAGAATAGCCAGTAAGTCTGTGAACAGGTACTCACTATGCAGCAATGCAGATCCGAGGGTCACACACGGCTGCTACACGCCCACAGAATGACTGAAAGCTGAGTGCTACAGTACCCAGCGTTAGCAAGGCACACAGACGGGAGGAGGTCTGCACCGCTGGAGGACTGCGGGGTCCCCCCCCCCCGCCACTGTGAAGCTCAGCCTGTTCCTTATAGAACCGAAGCTGGACTTCCATAGACTCCGCAACTCTTCTGTCATTTACCCACGAAAGATCAGCGTCCCAGTGCGAGGAAGTTCATCACGGCGCTTTATTCTTGGAGACTTGTGAGCAGGCAAGGAAATTGCCGGGCCTGGTGGCTCACGCCTGTAATCCCAGCCACTCAGGAGATGGATGGAAATCGGGGATCAAGGTTTAAAGTTAGCCTGGTGTGTGTATATGTGTGTGGGGGGGGAGTTAGAAAGACCACATCTCAATCAATAATATCCAAGTGTGGTGACACATCCCTGTAGTCCCAGCTAAGGGGGAGACAGAAGTAGGAGAATCTCAGTCTGGGTGAAAACATCTGAAAATAAGTAGCTAAGGAAAAAAAAAGAAAGAAAGCAACTGGGGGCCGGGGAGTGTGGCTTAAGTGGTAGAGAGCCTGCCTAGCAAGTGAAGGCCCTGAGTTCAAACCTCAGTGCCACCAAATACATATGCTTAGAGATGGCTGCCCACACCTAGCACCTGCGAATCTCAGGGCCCAGCCACCGGGAGGATGGCTATGGGGGGGGGGGGTGCGGGAAGCGCCGGTCACGGCAGAGGCTGGGTGGGGCACACGGTGGCCCCCGTCATCTCTGTCATACGTGAGAAGGTTTAAGTGGGGGAGGTGTCGGGAGGCCCCGCTCCAAAGGCCCCGATCGATCCCAGAGGCCGGCAGGCCGCCTGCCCCTTCCCTTCTCTCCCACCTGCTCCCCCTCTCCCCATTTCCTTCTCTGCGGGCAGAGCCTCTGGCCTCAGCCAGGCACGTCGCCAGGCCCGGCGGCGGGCTCCTGAAGGCCTGCACTGCCCCCTGCTGGACAGAGAGATCTCGGCACCGGCCCCTTCGGCTCTGGGGCACCGACACGCCCCCTTCGAGGGCACCCGGCGCCCCGCGGGTGATCGGGGTGCTGACGCGTACACAGAAGATGCTTCTGATCCTTCTGAGGCTGACATTTGTTGCTGGTGGACAGCCGCAGTGAGCAGCACAGCACGCGGGGGGTGGTGAGGGCGGCAAGGCCGCCGCAAGGTGCGCTCAGGGCAGCGCTCGGTGCCGCTCCCCAGGAGGCCGGACTCTGCCCACCGCGTGGACTGCGGGGGACACAGCCCCCCCCCACTGAGTCAAGAGGCTCCTGAGCAGAAATGCGGCCTAGTTCGGCACACCAAGGCCGTGCAAAGGCCTGGCTGGGACCCGAAGGGCAAGCCCCGAAACTCAGCCACAGGGGGACCCCCAGACAGCAGGCGTCGGAGGCCCCTCCTTCCCGCACCAACTCCACCATGCGGGGCTCTCTGCTCCGGGACGGGCAGCAGGCTCAGAGCAGGCAGGGTAGACTCGCGGGGAGGTGGCCGTCCCTCTGGGAACCCCCTGAAGTCCCTGGCCACACCCCACCCTCTGGGCACGGTGGCCCGGGAGGAGGGGACCTCTTCAGCCCCGAAGAAGAGGCACAGCAGGGGGTCAGGACGGCGTTGTGATGGTGGGTAGAGGGGCTGATTCCCCAAAGGCCAGCGCCCACCCCCCAGTCAGCGCCCAGGGCTGGGGAGACACGGGGAACCCCGCGGGCAGATGCAAAGCCCAGGTCCCAGCCCCCAGCTCTGGCTCTGGACGGGGACCCGGCCAGGCACCCTGGTGACACTCCAGCAGACCCAGAGCTGGGTCCCTCCTCCTCTGCCCGTGCCCCCCGGCTCTCCTCCCAGCTCCCGGCCACCGCCACCGGGCGCCCAGCCACGCGCACACACTGCAGCCAGGGCCTATGGTGCCACAAGGGCTCGGTCCTGAAGTAGGAGGGCAGGCTGGGCTGGCCGGGGCTGGCCAGGGCTGGGGCTGGCCGTGGCTGGGGCTGGCTGGGGCTGGCCAGGGATGGGGCTGGCCGTGGCTGGGGCTGGCCGGAGCTGGGGCTGGCCGTGGCTGGCGTCCACGTCAGCGTCCAGTGGGTTCCTTCTTCAACCACCCAGGTCTACCTAGCAATCAAAGCACCTTCCCCCGCCCTGCCGGCAGGGCCTCCGGAGGCTGCTGCCGTCCTGCGGTCTCACCAGTCAGAGGTAAAGCCCAGCCTCCCTCATCTGTACCGTGGAAGGCTCTGTCCACTCACACCTTCCTTAGGCGACGACCTCAGGACCTTTGCACTTGCCTTTTCTATTTGCTCGCATACTTTCCCCCTGGAATCTGGGCTGGTCAGGCCTTTCTAGCCACTGAACTCAAACTCAACGTCATCCTCCCTCCAAGGAGGGCCACACACACCTAGCCACAGACACAACTCCATAGGAATCATACAAAGCCACTGACGCCCAGGGCAGACCGCAGCCCAGCGGCCTGGTACTGAGTCTTTCCTGCATCTCGGTGTGGGGCAGGAGCCTGGGGAGCCGGCCCAGAGCAGGACCTCCATAGATGTTCAGCAACCCCGCTGGAACCACCGCGTCTCGGGGTTGTTAGGCCTAACAATGCCAGCTGGGCTCCAAGCAGACACCAGGAGAGTGGCTATGTGGTTGCTGGCAGGGGCAGAGCTCATAAAGCGGGGAGCACTGGGCAAGGAGCTCCCACCCACAACCAAAGCCCGCTGGGGGCCTGTCCAGTCCAGCGGAGCAGCCTTTCAGAGTCCATGGCAACGCTCGTGACCCCGCGGCGGGCTGCCCTGCCGACGCTACTCTGCTCCACTTCCCTCTGTGGTTGGAGAAAACTGAGGGAGAGCCGGGCGCGGTGGCTCCCGCCTGGCATCCCAGCCACCCAGGAGGCTGAGATCTGAGGATCGCGGTTCAAAGCCAGCCCAGGCAGGAAAAGTCCAGGCGTCTCATCTCCCATGAACCACCAGAAAGCCAGAAGTGGCGCTGTGGCTCAAGCAGTAGAGTGCTCGCCTTGAGCTGAAGAGCTGAGGGACAGCGCCCAGGCCCCAAGTTCAAGCCCCACGACCGACAAAAAAGAAAAAGAAAAAAGACCGCCGAGGGCAGTGAGTGGAGAGGTGTGGGGTGGAGGGGCGTCAGGTGCAGATCCCACCAGCAGCCCGTGTGGCTTTCCTGAGTTTGGGGCACGGCCCAAACACAGACCACCGCTAGGAGGCGCCACCCCCGCCCCCGCCCGTGCTGGGGACCCGGGACCATCTCAGCCTCTGGATCCCCTGGGGTCGCCCAGACTCCCTGTAAGGGTAGGCTTGGCCCAAGGTGGCCCCACAGCCGCCCCACCCCCATCCTATGGTAGAAGGGCGAGGAGGCTGCAATCCAGGCCGGAGGAGGACGGAAGGGCCCGGTGTGGACTGGGCCAGGACTCCCACTGGAGACGGGTGCTACTGACCGCTGCTCGCGTGAATGTGCCACGTGCTCGGAAGGGCCCGCACGCACTGTGCATGCGGCCAGGTCTGTGTTCTGCACATCTTACCAGAGGGCTTAATTTTTTGTTTGGTTGGGGCTTTGCGGGTGTTTTAACTCAGGAGTCTCCCAGTTGGTCACACTTGGTGCTCCACCCCCTTGGACCACACTTCCAGCCCAGCTTTTTGCTGGTTAATTGGAGATGGGGTCTTTAGGACTTTTCTGTTCAGGCTGGCTTCAAGTAGAGATCCTCTGCATCTCAGCCTCCTGAGTAGCAGTGTATTTGTTATATTTAGCGAGGGTTATTATTTTCGGGGTCTAGCTTTCCACTGGTTATTTTGAAGATGGGGTCTTGTGAGTGTTTCTGCTTCGGCCGGTCTTGACTGATTCCCTCAGCAGTGAGCTAGGGCTGCAGGCATCAGCTACTGAGCCTGGTTACTTTACCACAGCTTTTTAAAAAAGAGTCCCAAGTCCAGGACAGAGCCTGGGGTACCCCAGGTTCCTCTAGTAGAGAACACCCCCAAACATCAGGGGCGCCCGTCTCCTACCGCACGGCTTAGGACAGCTTGTTAACACACAGGAGTAGGACACTACATTATTCTTAGGGGCTCATACTCAGAAATAGATTCTTTTGTGTGTGTGTGTGCGAATCCTGGGACTTGAACTCAGGGCCTCAGCTCTGTTCCTGAGCTTGTTTGCTCAAGGCTGGTGCTCTACCATCTGTGCCACAGCTCCACCTCTGGCATGTTGTGGTTATTTGATGATAAAGAGTCTCACGGGCTTTCCTTCCCTGGGCTGGCTTTGAACCACGATCCTCACAGCTCAGCCTCCCGAGAGCTAGGATGACAGGTGTGAGCCACTGGCGCCCGGACAGAAATAGATCGTTCAATTGAAAACTTCCTGGGCAGACCTGATGTGGGAAAGCATCGTGCTGCCCGGCGTCCCCAGGCCCACTGTGCCCCCAGCCGGGTCCCCATCCCCTTTACCCCCCTCCCTTCTCCCGCCACACCCCTCCAGGTAGCTGAGCGGCCCACTGGGGCGGTGGGGGCCTGGGAAGGCTTAGGGTAGGGGGGAAGATGCGGGGGGGGGGACAGCACGCACTGCCCCTGGGGCTCCATCGGAGCTGAACCCCTAACCCCTCACTAGGGCCAAACAATGCGTGGAAAGGCCAAGGGCCCACACTGGGCCAGTGGGGTGGGGGGTCCCCCAAATCCTGCCTGCTTGGAGCTTGCGAAGGCGACCCTCACTGGAAGAAGGTCCTTGCTGTGATGAACGCTGAGAGGTGATCGCTCCGTGCGTCCGGATCACAAGCGCTTCCTGAGCGGTGGCGGGGCGTCAGGGACAGTGGGAAGTCCCTGGGCCACACGGAGAAGACACTGGGGTGCGCCACCAGCCACAGTGCAGAAATGACCACAGCCACCAGACGCCCGAGAGAGCTTGGGACAGGCCATCAGCCTGCCAGCACCCCGGGCTCAGACGGCAGCTTCTACAACACGAAGAGACAGCCAGGAACCCAGGGACAAGGAGAGGCTGGATGGACAGTGACCGAGACGGGGCCCGGGCTCCGAGACACCCGAGCTCTCCCATCGCGTGGCCGAGGCTGCCTCCCTGCCCCCCCCCCCCCCCGGCCCGGCCCCTGCTCTGAGCCTCACTGCATCACCAGCCAGTCTGGCTGGGGCCCCACCCAGTGCCAAGGCGGGCGGGGGGGGGGTCCGGACCCCAGGGCCTGTGACAGAACTCTGACTCTCCGTTCCCGTTCCCGGCTGTGTCTCGTGCTCTGCCCACAGCCCCCGCCCTCCCCGAGCCCAGCCCAGCCAGCAGCTGCTCCCAGTGGAAAGTTCCCTTCTTGAAGATTCTCAGTCTGCGCACTCCACTCTTGGAACAAGATAAAACTGCTTCATTCGCACAAAGCCACAAAGCCAGTCCTGAGTAACAACAACAACAAAGCCAGGCCCTTGGCTAGAGGACAGGCCTCGGGCCTCCCCGGCCTGCTGTGACTCACACCACCCTGCGGACAGGCCAGAGCTCCCGGGGTGGGGGTGGAGGGTGGACCCCAGAGGGCCAGAGAGGAACAGGGACCGGGAAGAAGAGGACGAGAGAACTCGGTTCAAAGTTGTCCCTCCCCAAAGCTAGCCAACGCCTCCCCTCCTGCCATGCCCACTGGGCAGCGGGCCGGGCGGCGGGGCGGAGGGGCGGACAGCGGGCCGGGCCTCCCTCATTCACCAGCCCCTGCCCACTGGGCAGGCCAGCCACACCCAGAAACTGGCGGAGGCCTGGCAGGCCTCCGTCTGAGTCCCCAGCCTCCCACCCAACAGAACACGGGAGGGGCGGGGACACAGCGGGGGGGGGGGGGGAGGCAGGTGCAGTCCGCTCACTCTGCAGATGAGGAAATGGAGGCCCAGGACACACAGTGAACCCTCTGGGGTCACCCAGTCTGCTAGGACAAGAGCTTCACCCTGGGTCTGGGAGCTGAGTTACAATGAACCCCAATTAACAGAGCCGGGGGGTACTCACCCAAGCCGCTGGGACTCTTCCCAGTACAGCCGGTTCATAACGGAGTTTTAGAGGAAACATTCTTATAAAACAAAACAAAAACCCATCCAAATGAGGAGTTCGTAGGAAAGCACCAGTCACGCTGGTGTCCTGGTGCATGCCTCTAATCCCAGGACTTAAGAGGCCGAGGAAGGAGGCTCGGGAGTTTGAGGCCAGCCTGGGCTGTAAGGGGAGAATAAAAAGGGTTGGAGGTGGGGCTCTAGTGGTGGGTAGGGATTGCCTCCAAAACTGGAGGCCCTAGCTTCCATTTGCAATGTGGAAGGAAGGGAGAAAGGGAGAGGGAGGGAGGGAGGGAGGGAGGGAAGGAGGGAGGGGGAAGGAGGGAGGGAGGGAGGGGGGAGGGAAGGAGGGAGGGAGGGAAGGAGGGAGGGAGGGAAGGAGGGAGGGGGAAGGAGGGAGGGAGGGAGGGGGGAGGGAGGGAGGGAGGGGGGAGGCTCAATCTTTCACCACTGCCCATCCTAAAACAAGGTCCCCACGTCTTCCCTTGCTGGGCTGTTCTCTCCAGTAGGATGACAACCATCAGATTGATCGCAATGGCCTGGAATTGGTGGTCCGCAAAGGCTGTTTTGTTCGGTATAGAAAAACTCATGGGCTGGGCGCTGGGGGCTCACGCCTGTCATCCTAGCTACTCAGGAGGCTGAGTTCTGACGATCACGGTTCAAAGCCTGGACAGGAAAGCGCATGAGACTCTTATCTCCAATGAACCCCCAGAAAATCAGAAGCGGCGCTGTGACTCAAGTGGTAGAATGCTAGCCTTGAGCGAAAGAGCTGAAGGACAGCACCTAGGCCCTGAGTTTAAGCCCCATGACTGACCAACCAACCAACCAACCAACAACAAAAGCTCACAGACTTGAATTCAAGTCCCAAGTCCTGGCTCCAACCCCACAGGGAGCACCCCTCCCTGGGCGCCCTGCTGCCCACCCACCCTCCTTGAGACGGGCTGGAGTCCGGCCCAAGGCTGGGGCCCTAGCTGGCCTAGGTAAGTAAATGAAGGCCGGACCCCCGCTCCCCAGAGATCTGGCCAGCCGGACCGCTGGCGGGCCTGGGAGGCGGTTCGCGCCCGGGACAGCTCCCTGGCTCGGGTCCAGGGGCCGCTTCTCAGCACCCTCTTCCCTGAAGCCCCAGCAGACCTGACTTGGGGGACCCCACGCGCCATCATCACACCCGGTGACTGGAGTCGCCTCTTGTCCTGTTATGGGGTGGCCTGTAGGGCCCATCCGCAGCATGTGGGGGGTGCTTCTCAATGGACCCCCAGTCAGGCCGGGGATCCTAGGAGCGCACGCATGGCTCACGGGCATCACATTCCCCCAGTCCCCGCCCTGAGGACACCCAATCACAGCAATGACCAGCAGCACGCGTGTGGTCTGGGACAGAGGAGTGGGGAAAGGGGTTTCTCACGCAGGTCGCTAGGGGGGGTGGGGGAGTCTTTCCTCTCCAGGGATCAGGGTCTGGATCAGCTCTGAGGGGGTTTCAGAATGAATGGGTGTACACGCATGCGCACACACCGCTTTGCCTCCCCAGCCGCCCAACTCTATCATCAGCCGACTAGGAATGCTAGGGCAGGGAGCAGCCGGCCGAGCACGCCTTAAAGACAGACAAAAACCCCACGGCACGGTGGACACACGAGCCCGGCTACCCCCCCACCAGCCCCAAGCCTGAGGCACAGGGTCCCCGCACCCACCCAAACCCAGCCTTTGAAGGGGAGGGGGTCATCTTAACACCCCTAAGGTCACAGAGGCAATGACAACTTTGCAAAATGACAGAGACACAGCCCAGGGCGCGGAGAGGCGAGTTTAAATACAAGCCAGACTCTGGGGCTTCGTGTGTGCAGCCACATTCCATCCGACCAACTGACAACAGCCCAAAGGAGAAGAAATCTGTCTACAGAAAGCTTTAAAAAAAAAAAGGAGTCAGGGAGACCCTGGGGTGCTGCCTTCCCGAGGCTCTGAGCTGGGGTTCGGGTCGGGGAGACGGGCCAGGCCGTCCGCCTACCTGTGATCCGGTCTCTCTCCATTCCTTCGGTTATATATATTTAGCAGCAGGCGGAGTCCGGCGCCCCGTCCACCGACGTCCCCCCTTCACACCCGCGTCGCCCTCCCTCCCTCTGCCTCCTCCTCCAAAAAACAAAAAACCACTCTTCGTCTTGTGTAATTTCTTCAATCTGTTGCAATCACGAATGCATCCACATTACCACATTTCCATGTGCTTGTCATATGTGTGAGCGAGCGCCGCACTGAAGCCGCGTTGTCTCTTCAAGCCAAGAGAGGACAGGGAGCAAAAGGAGAGATTTGGAAGAACGTTGGCGAGAGGGTGCGGGCGGGTCTTTCAGGGACCGGGTCCCCGCCACGTGCCAGGACCGGCCGCCTGGGCCTGGGCCTCCCGAGCCAGCGCGCGGTGGCTTCAGGGTCCAGCGCGCAGCTTCCGGCGGGCGGCGGCCTCTCTCCACCCCCTCCGCCCCCGCTGCCTGCCCGGCGCTCTGGCTTCTCCCTTTTAATATTCCCTTAGAGATGTTTAACTTAGGCTCTTGGAAACCAACTCGCAGAGTCAAATTCCTGGCGGCTTCCAGAGCCTTCCCTCTCCCTCCGGCCAGCCAGGCTGGGAGGCTGCGATTTCCGATTTCCTTGGGTTGTAAGCGTTTCACAAGCCTAGTTCCTGAGCGCCCGCCTCGCCTCTCCTCTGCCTCCCTGGCCCGGGCCTCGCCCTGCACTCAGACTCTCCCAGGCAGGAGGGCTCAGAGGTGGGGGGGCCCTGACACCTGCCCAGGTGGAACCCTGCCATCCCCCCCTCCCCAGCCCCTGTGTAGCCTCGTCTCGCCTCCCCAGCCTCCTCTCCCCAGCCTCCCGCCAGCAGGCTGGAAGATTTCCATCTCCCACACATGAGTCAGTGTGTCTCACGGTCCCCGGGGAGGGACCCTGTCCCTGGCTGTGATTTCCCCAGACTCAGCGCCTGCTCTTTGGGAACTGGCTGGGGGAGGAGGGGGAACTTGGTGCTACTTCCGGCTGCCCACGCGGCCTCAGGGGTCCCCACCGGCGCCAGTCACCACAGAGGAGCTAGGAGGGCTACAGCGAGGGTCCCGGGAGGTGTGAGTTATGGGGGGGGGCTGCCTCAAGGGGTGGGCAGAGATGGGCTGTGCTTGCCATCTCTAGTTAGACAAAATGTGTATTCCTCCCAGTGCCACCACTCGGGCTGTTTATGAGAATGACTGATTTTCAGCTTCTCTTGAGACAGAAGCAGCCGTGCCGCCCACACCGGGAGGCCTTCCTTTCCTGCCCAGGGCCAGCCCCGGCCTGCGCACCGTGCACGCCGCGCCGCGCCACGCTCAGATACAATGTGCGTTTGCCACCCTGCTCTGGTCCCCATCCCCATCCTGGATGACACTTCCTGCTCCAGGGAAGACTCGGAGCTGGCGGACCGGCCGTGAGTCACCACAGCCTGCCGGGCTCAGTCAGCCACAGGACCAAGACGCAGGCCCGGCCACGTCCTCCCAGCTCTGCCCCCACCCTGCCCCCGGGCCGGGACCCAAACCTACCCCTCAGGCGGCAAAATTCTTGTTGGGGTGTGTGGGGACAACACCTGGGGGGGGGGGCAGAGCATAGTCCCGGGGGGCCGCTGCGCAGCGAGAGAAGGGGACAGGGTCCGCTGAGGAGGGACCCGGCTCTCAGGCATGGGGGGAGGGGGCATCGGACGTGCGATTAAGTGAAAGACCTTGAGCTACAGGGATGACCCGGGGCCCAGGGAGGCCATGGAGGTAATCATCTCCGGTAACCTGGAAGGGAGACACACACTAACACACTCACACAAGCACACTCACATACACACACACAAGGACAGGCAAGGACAGAGCAGAGAGAGCGGAAGATCGCAGTGATGTGGCCCCAAGCCAGCAGCACCTGGCTCCCCAGAAGCCGGTGGTCAGGCAGCAGACGTGGGAGCCGCTGCGGGCGGAGCGTGCAGCTCCGCACACACTGGGACTCCCAGCCAGGGGTGCTGAGTTCTGACGTGTGGCCTCCAGCTGGGAGAAGGTAACTGGGCCGTGTGGGCCCTCTGTTAGGCCAGCCTCGGGGTGCGGGTGTGGGGTTCTGGGCTCTCCTGGGGCCGCCGCTCACCACAACTGCTCCGTCACCCGACGTCTTTCCAAAACACGCATCACGGCGGACGCTGAGTGCTGAGAGCCACAGGTGTTGGTTCGTTTCTTTACACTCTCTTCTGACATTGAGAAAGGATTGTGGGCGGTTTTTCCTCACTACCAATGCAGTGTCTGTTCGCTGTGTTGTTTGGGAAGCACCGAGAACACAGGAGACTCTCACACAGGGCTCCCAGGGTGGTGGCGGGGCGGGCGGGCGGGCCGGCCAGGGACCAGCACCTCCTGCAGGCCTCACCCCCGGCTTGCCGAGTCTGGCTCGGGCTCCACTTCCCCGCCATGCCTAAAACTCCAGGCACTCCAGCCCAAGCGAGGGGCAATTTGAAATTGAAAACCTGGCCGCGGTGCCTGGTGCCAGTGAGGCCTGTGTTAGTCATTAGCCAGGGACGACACAGGGGCAGTGGGGGTGGGCAAGGTCCCCGGCTCACGCACGTCAACCTAGCTACTCAGGAGGCTGAGATCTGAGGATTGCAGTTCAAAGCCAGCCAGGGCAGGAGAGTCTGTGAGACTCATATCTCCAATTAATTACCCAACCAGCCAGAAGTGGAGGTGCAGCTCAAGTGGTAGAGTGCTAGCCTTCAGCAAAACAAATCAGGGACAGCACCCAGGCCCTGAGTTCAAGCCCAGGACCGGCACTGAGGCGCATGAGCGGATCCCATGGACTGGCTGGTGGGCGTGACCAGCTGTTTCTGAAGAGGACGGAGGCTGTGGTCACAGGCAAGCAGGACCCCAAACTGTGCCAACCCGGAGCCTCAGCGCCTACCCCAGCCTGCCCATACCCTGGCCCAGTCCCAGCACCCCCTTCCTGTCCTTAGGGCGGCACTCTGCCCCTCACCCACACTGACCCGGGGCGCAACCCACACAGCCAGAACCCCGCCACAGCGCCGCCCCGCTGCAGAGGGGCTTCACCCCGTGAAGCAGCGAAGGAAGAGCGAGTACCACACTCTCTACACGCAACCTGGACAAGGCTTTGTTCCAGAACGCACCGCGGCCTGGTCCTCCGGGACCGTCCCGCCAGCCAGCCCTCCGGCTGTGGCTTTTCAACCCTGGCGGAAACTCACATCCCGAGCTGAGAGAGCCAGCCCGCCTTTGCACAACCCGGCACCCAGCTGGGAGGTGACAGAACACTGCCAGGTGACCAGTGGCCCACGATGCCGTCCAGGTCAGGAAGTGAAGTGTCCTGCACATGTCTCACAGGGGCAGCAGGGGGAGGTCGTGGGGCCGCGAGGCCTTGCTCCTGGGGCGGTTCGTGAGGGAGGGAGGAGGGCTCTTGGTGGCCAGAACGCTTCCAGGCTCTGGGCGCAGACTTGCGGCCTCCACAGTGTCCTCCCTGAGTGTGGCCGCTCAGGAGCCTCCACAAGGCCGCCAGAGCAAACAAGCTCGCTTCAAAAATGAGTTTTCCAGCCTGGGTGTGGTGGCTCACACCTTAATTCCATCCTCTCTGAGGCTGAGATCTGAGGATCCCAGTTCAAAACCAGCCTGGGCAGGAAAGCCGGTGAGATCCTTATCTGCAATGAACCACCAAAAAAATCAAAAGTGGAACTGTGGCTCAGGTGGTAGAACAGCAGCTTTGAATAAAAAAGCTAAGGGAGAGGCTGGGAAGGTGGCTCAGTGGTAGAGCGCTTGCCTCGCATGCATGAGGCCCTGGGTTCTACTCCTCAGCACCACATAAGCAGAAAAAGCCAGAAGTGGTGCTGTGGCTAAAGTGGTAGAGCACTTGCCTTGAGCTGAAGAGCTGAGGGACAGCGCCCAGGCCCAGAGTTCAGGCCCCACAACTGACAAAAAAAAAAAAAGCTAAGGGATAACACCCAGGCCCTGAGTTCAAGCCCCAGTCCTGGCACGTGCACACATACACACAAATAATAGTAATAATAATAATAATGGTAACAACAACAAAATATTTTTCTAAATGGGCTGTGGTGGGCATGTCTGTAATCCCGGCAGAGGACGGCCACCTCAGGCCAGCCTGGGCTATGCTGCGTACCTTGTCTCAAGATAACCAAGAAATGAAGGCCGCTCCTGCCCGCTCCCTGCTTGTGCGGGCTCCGCTTCTGCAGCGGCTTGCTCCATCTCTCTAGGAACAAAGGACCTCTGTGCCCGGCCTGCGGTGGAGGCTGCGCCGTGGCTGCCATCCGAAGCCCTCCAGGTTGGCCCTAGCCCAGGCTGCTCACCCGTCTGCGGCCGCAGCATGCCTTTCTGGAATCTTCTCTGCTGCACCTCAAGATTCCTAAGTCCATTCAGGCCAGCTCCTCTCTGACCGGGGGCCGAGGCAGGGTCCGGTGGAGCCATCGGCCCGCCCCGCCCTGCTGGGGGACCTTTCACGTCGGCCTGAAAGGCGCCCAGGACTTGGGTCCCACCCTGAAGGCCCTCGGCCCTCACATAAAGCCGTCTGTCCATGGACGGAGCCGCCAGGTCACTCCTACAGGGGTCCTGGGCAGGAGAGGCGGGGCGGGGACCCGTGGGGACAGCGGCTTTATGGCGTGCACTCCAGCATCCTGCCTGCTGGGTCGGTGCCCAATAAATGTTCAGCAATGAACTTGAGAATCTGATGCGCAGACAACACAAGCCAGCCCCACCCCCACCCCCTTCCACAACTGACTCCCCAGGAAGGCAGCTGCCAGGCCTGGTGCCTGCCTTCAACCCCAGGGGGAGAGGGTGGAGGCAGAAGGGGTTTGAGTCAGGGCCAGGCTGGGATACATAGTGAGGCTCTGGCTCAAACCCATTTCCTTTTGGGGTGTGTGTGTGGGGGGGAATCCTGGGATTTGAACTCAGGACCTTGTGCTTGCTAGGAAAGGGCTCTATCCCTGAGCCATTCCTCTAACCCTTTTTACATGTGTTTAAAATATCTATCTAGCCGGGCACCAGTAACTCAAGCCTGTCATCCTAGCTACTCAGGAGGCTGAGATCTGAGGATCGCGGTTCAAAGCCAGCCTGGGCAGGAAAGTCCATGAGACTCTCATCTCTAATAAACTACCAGAAAACTGGAAGTGGTGCTGTGGCTAAAGTGGTAAAGTGGTCTCACCTTGAGCTGAAAAGCTGAGGGACAGCACCCAGGCCCAGAGTTCAAGCCCCAAAACTGACAAAAATAAATAAATAAAAATCTAGGGCTGGGAAGGTGGCTCAGTGGTAGAGCGCTTGCCTTGCATGCCTGAGGCCCTGGGTTCGATTCCTCAGCACCACATAAGCAAAAAGGTAAAAAAGCCGGAAGTGGCACTGTGGCTCAAGTGGTAGAGCGCTAGCCTTGAACTGAAGAGCTGAGGGACAGCGCCCAGGCCCAGAGTTCAGGCCCCACAACCGGACCCAAAAAAAAAAAAAATCTATCTATCCACCCGCCCATTCACCCATCTATCTATCCATCCATCCATCCATCCATCCACCCACCCATGGTCTCTACTTCCTAGGATGACCTGAACTACGATCCTCCTGTGTATGTCCCCCGTGTGGTTGAGGTGAGCCCAGCCACTGTACTTTATGAGCAGCTGGAATGAGAGGTATATGCTACCAATATTCAGCTATTGGTTGAGATGGAGTCTCAAGGATTTTTGTGGCCTGGCCTAGCTTCAAACAACCCCGCCTCCTCCCCCCCCCCCTCCCAAATAGCTACAACTGTATCCAGCCAAAGTTATTTTTGCTGGTTTTGGTAGTACTAGGGGTTGAATTCAGGACCTTGCACTTACAGGCAGGTCCTCTCCCACTTCAGCCATATCCCTACCTTTTTTTAACTTTACTTTTTTAATTAATGAATTTTTTTTACAGAGGGGTTACAATTACATGAGCAAGGAAATGAGTACATTTCTTATCAAGCATTGTTGCCTCCTCCTTTGTTTCCCCTTCCCATCTCTGCCCTCCCATCTTCCCCCTTCCCCACCCCCTTAACTTTATTTTTGAAGCAGGGTCTCACCGTGATGCCTGGGCTGGCCTGGACCTCAATCCTCCCATTTATACTTCCCAGGTACATACCACCACGCCCAGATTTTTATTGGTTGAAATGGGGTTGTGAGAATTTTTTGCCTAGGCTGACCTCAAATCCTGATCCTCCCCACCCCTACCTCCCACACAGCTGGAATTACAGGCATGAGCCACTACATCTAGCAAAAAGAAAAAGGGAAATGTCATGAATGCCCTGTGGCTGCCCAGCTGCCTTGCCCTTCCTCCCTGGAGACACTACATTCCTCACCAATTTCTTCCCCAGAAGGCACGGAGACAGAAAGGAAAGGGGGCTGACACTTGCATTTTAAATTAGCTTTGGGGCCATCCCTCCACATTGCTCCTATCAAATCTGATGTGACCACGCATAGGACCAACTGCCCGCCCTCAGAGTGCCAGGAGCACCCAGCCTGTCCCCGGCCCAGGTCGCACACCAGACACAATAACCAGGGCGGGGTGTTGGAGGGGCCGGGTGGGTGGGGCTGAAGGGATGCTGCGCCGCAGCTGGGACCAGGAGGGTGGAGAGGATGCGCTCTCCCCTCCCCGCAGACAGCCTGGAAGTATGGGCACCAGCTGCGGAGGCCCGGCACGTGGAAGGAGCAGGAAACAGAGGCTTGAGGCTGGAGAAGGGAGGCCGGCAGGCCGGGGAGCGACCGGAGCGGGTGCTCAGATGTAGTCCCGTCAGGAGGCAAGGCTGGTTGAGCCCATGGCCCAGCCTCTGTGACCAACAAGGGACTGGGCAAATGCCTCTGATCGTGGCTGTGTGTAGAGGTGGGGGGAATGGGGGACCCCACCGCAGGGAACCACAGTGGAACAAGGGTCTGGGAGAGAAGGTGGCCAGGCCCCAGGCAGCGCATCCATCCGAGAGCTACTGGAGGGCGATGCGTGGTGGAGATCAGCGCTACCTGCTGGCCTTGGGGTGCAAGGTAGAGTTTAGGACCTGGGTAGGCGGCAAGCTGAGGCTGCAGAGGTGCGGGGTGGGGTGGGGGGACAAGCGGACACCCGGATGTGGGGGAGGAAGGAGCCAGCTGGGGGCCAGCGGACCCCTGGGGCAAAGCCTTCTAGAGAGAAGATTCTTCCACCACCAACTACCTCCACGCAACACAGTCTGCCCACATGCCTGGCACAGAGGAAGGAGCGAGCGATGCGCGTGCCATGCGCGTGCCCCGAGCACCTGCTTGTGCCTAGGCGGCCCGGTGTGTGCGCGCCCCGCCCCCTGGCACCGTGGCCGGCCGGGAGGTCACCAGCGGGGCTCCAGCCAGGCCTGAGCAGGCCGCCGTCCTGAGAGGCTGTGCCTGAGGCTCTGGGAGAGGAGCAGGGGCTCCAGCCCAGGACACCGCGGTTCAGGGGGACACTCGGGAGGGGGCTGAGGAGTCCTGTAACAAAGACCCAGCGCTCCAGGCTCACCTCAGCAACACGCGCTTCTCCCCAGGCTCTGGGGGGGGTCACGAGTACAAACCCACGGTGTCAGCAGAGCCGTGCTCTCTCCAAGGCTCTGGGCAGGGCCCCCACAGGCCTATTCCCTCCTGGCCTCTTCCTGGGGCTTCTCGTAGCTTCTCTGTCCTCTCCTCCTCTTAGCAGGACCCTTCCCAACCCAAAATGGCCTGGCCCTGAGTTCTTACGCTAACATCCCTGCAAAGACCCTACTTGCAGGCCAGGTCATTCGCCGAGCCTCAGGGTGGACGTGAATGGGGGGGGCTGCGGGTGGAGGGGGCTGGGATGAGGTCACAGATCCCAGAGGTACTGGAAGAAAAGCAGGACGAGAGACACCGGAAGTGGCACAGAAGCAAGAGGCTCCAGGGATCTGCGCCCCAGAGAGGGAAGCACAGAGCCGCTGTGGGAACAGGGCAGAGGTCGGCCCAGCCTGCCGTCCGGGCTGCTGGGGCCACAGCAAGAGGCGAGCGTGGGAGGAGAGCCTGGAAGGTTCCCAGAAGGGCACAGGCCCGGAGGACCCCGGGGAGGTTGGAACAGAGGACAGCCCCCATCGCAGCCCACCTGCAGGCTGAGGGAGCACACTCATACACAGAGCAAGGCCGACGGTGAGAGGACCCCAATTATGCAATGCTGAGTGTATACAAAAGACAGTTCCGACACAGCACGCACCACAGACACACTGACAAGGAGCAGCGCGGCTGGAAGCCGGGGCTCTGGCTTTATCATCTGCACTAGATGTTTTTGTTTTTTGTCAGTCCTGGGGCTTGAACCCTGGGCCTGGGCACAGTCTCTCAGCTCTTCAGCTCAAAGCGAGCGCTCTACCACTTGAACCACAGCGCCACTTCCAGTTTTCTGAGTGGTTTTATTGGAGATAAAGAGTTTCACAGACTTTCCTTCCTGGGCTGGCTTTGAACTGTGATCCTCAGATCTCAGCCTCCTGAGTAGCTAGGATTACAGGTGTGAGTCACCAGTGCCCGTCTTTCTTGTGCGTGCGTGTGTGCATGCGTGCTTGTGTGCGTGCGTGTGCGTGCGTGTGCATGCATGTGTGCGTGTGTGTGCATGCGTGTGTGTCTGTGTGCGTGTGTGTGTGTGTACCAGTACTAGGGTTTGAACTCAGGTCCTCCAGCTCTTGCTGGCCTTCTCATTCAATGCAGGTGCTCTACCACTTGAGCCACACCTTCACTTCCAGCTTTTTGGTGACTAAGTGGAGATCAGAATCTTATGGCCCTCTTTGCTGAGGCTGGCATTGAACCTTGATCATCAGAATCTCAGCTTCCTGAATAGCTGACAGGCATGAGCAGTTGGTAACTAGCTATTCCTTTTTTTGTTTTTTTTGTCGGTGGTGGGACTTGAACTCAGCTCTGGAGGCGCTGTCCCTCAGCTTTTTTGCTCAAGGCTAGTGCTCTACTACTTTGGGCCACAGCTCCACTTCGTTTTCTCATGGATAATTAGGGATAGGCATCTCACAAACTTCCCTGCCTGGGCTGGCTTTGAACTGTGATCCTCACATCTCAGCCTCCTAGTAGCTAGGGTTACAGGTGTGAGCCACTGGTGCATGGCTAATTTTTTTTTTTTTAAATAGGAAGCTAGAAAGTGAGTGATTGCATCCAAGATTGGCCGTGGGTATTGTGTGAGCCAAGGGTTAGGCCAGACCCAAACACAATGAAGAAGGGAAGCTGAGGGCAGAGACAGGGTCCAGGGCACATGGCACAGGCGGGCAGGGGCAGGGTGCTCTGTGGGGACTCGGGACAGGGCAGCTGGGATCAGGGAAGGACCCTCTGCTCTGCGGGTGGCGGCGGCAGGGGCCGGCGGGGGAGGAAGGCCCGCAGAGGACCGCCTGTGTCAGCAGCCAGCCCCCTGGGAAGCCCAGATCACCAGCTTGCAGCTTTGTGCTTCCGCAAATTATGCCCTAGACTGCCAAGTGCTGACGGCACAGAACTGCTGGTCGGAGCACAGGAAGCAACAGGCGGAAGGAGACCCCATCCACGCTATCCCCCAAAGCGCTGGGGACCCCTGCCCATCTCACGAAGGCCAGCGGGCAGGAAGAGATCAAAAGGCAGCAATTATCCATTACAAAAGAAAGGGCCCTGAGAAAAGGCACCCAGACAAGACAGGGGTGGCAGTGGCAGGGCTGGCCGGCGGTGAGTGGCCCCGCGTGGCTGCGCTGGGCGGAGACCCCTTAACCACGGCTGCTGAGTCGTCCAGAAGCTGGGGGGCCTCCAGCCAGGGCGGCACCGCCTCCTCCCACACCCAGACGCCTCCTCCACCACAGTGGCCCCACACACACTCCCGGGACGTCCCAGGGCCCTCCCTCCAGCCACGCCCACACCACAGCACCCTTGCCCAGCCCTGGGCCAGGCCACACCCCGAGGCGGGCCGCTTGCAGCCCCGGAGCTGTGAGCATTTGGGGTATGGAATTCTGGAGCCCTGGGTTGCCAGCGTGGGGTCTAGAACTCTCCATCTTATTGCTACTAACCACGGGTCAATACCAAGTGACAACGAATAGAAAATAAATTCTATGCAAATGGATGAATGAATCCAATGGGCGTGGTTAGCGGCCACTGTCCCCAGTACAGCAGAGGAGCCGCTCTGGCCAGCAGTGGCCACTGAACACACCGCGCCAGTCTAGAGGGGACTGGACGCGGGGACCGCCGTGCCCCTGTGGGCTCTGCCCCGGGGAGGAGGCAGCCGGGTGGGGAGCAGAGTGGGGTATCTGGACACCAGCGCTGCCGATTCACGGGTGATTCTGTGTGTGTCTCTGTCACTTCCTCCGCCTCTAGACGACACAGCCCCTGCCTGTCAGGACGGCGAGTCCCGGCTGGACCTCTATGTCTGGTGCCCTCTCTGAACAGAGGCCAAGAAATGGGAATGGGGGAGCTTGAGATGTCCGCCTGGGGTCCGGCTGGGCTGGAGATGCCCGGGGGGGAAGTCGTGCAGGCTCGGGCCAGGGATCAAGGGAGGCGCCTGAGCCAGACCCCGTGGTGGGAAGGCCTTTTCCCAGGCCCCAGAGTGCCGATGCCTGCTGCTGGTGAGGGATCTTTATTTCCCCTCCCCATGCCCCCAACGAAGCGCAGAAGCACAGCCACAAGTCCACGCTTTAATCCCGGACAGTGTCCCAGGTTTGGAACTGGCCACAGAGGTCTATGGAGACTGAATGGCCACACAAGCAGCCCGCCCACCGTCACAGACACTCTGCTGTGACCCTCCACTCCTCCCAGCCGAGCCGAGCCTCCTCACTGAGTCTACCTCCTCCTCCCTCCCTGCCCCACGCCCGGATGTATCTCAGGTGGAGCCGCGTGGCAGGCCTGAAGGCTGCCCGTGTGGGATCCAGCCCTGATGGGGAGCCCCCCAGCAAGGCTGGCACCCCCGAGGCCGGACCGCGAGGGGGCTGAGGCCCATCACGCCTCTTACCTGGGCTGGCCAGATCGCCAAGCCTCCGGAGCCGGCCGCTGGATGTCCTCGTGACTCCTAAAGACAGAGACAACAGGGAGAGGTCACACGAGGTCACCCGGAGCTCCCTCCACGCGCTCGGTCAGCACGGGTGTCCTCACTCCCGTCCCTGCCACATAGCCCCGGCCTGGCAGCCACCTGGGGCACCGAGCGGTGACGCCACCACCTGGTGCCGGGATGACTCCTTGCACAATCCCCCCACGCCCTCCCACCCCTTTGCAGGTAAGAGAGCTGAGTCTCGGCAGACGGGAGCCTAGCCCGCGGGCACAACACGGTGCTGCAGCTGAGCCCGGCTTCCTCGCTGAAGATGAAGAGAGGCTGGCACCGTGCCTGCACAGCCACCCCTTCTAGACCCGACTTCTTTCTCTACACCAGAGTCTACAGCACCAGGCAGCCCTGTCCCAGCCCCATCGCTCCCAGGGCTGAGGAGAGCTGGACTGGATTGGGAAGGTGGCTGGAGCTTTTCTCTTTCCACCCCACATCAGCGCAGCTGGGTGCTGCAAGCCGCCTCTGCCACACGCGCACACACGCACCCCAGGCCAGCCCCTGCCCACTCGAGAGGCTGGTGGCCGGCAAGCCCCAACCCCAAGCCATCTGCACGGTGCTAAGCCAAGCAAACTGCAGAGGCTGCCAGAGGAGCAGACCCAGGAACCATGCCACGCAGACATCCTTCAGAAAACTAGAGACACCCAAACCCGCCCAGCCAGGACTTCCTCATTGCCCCATCCATAGCTCGGTGCGGTCTCAGGCTAGCCCGACACGTCTGCATAGCGTCTACCCCAGCGGCTGGTCAAGCGGGATGGTTTCCCCTTCACGGGATCCTGCAAAGTCTTGCAGCACACATTCACCCTTCGTTCCTTCCATTCTCTTTCGACCGACCGACCGGCCGACCAACCAACCGACTGACCGACTGACCGTCCATCCGTCCGTCTGTCCTCTATTCACCCATCATCTGTTTATCCATCCACCCACCTATTCTTCCAGCCAGCCATCTGTCCAACCACTAGCTAGCTGGCCACTCACCCATCTACCCACCCTCCCATCCATCCAACCATCTATCTACCCACCCACCCGTGCAGCCATTGATCCAGCCAGCCAGACACACACTCACACACACACCCAACCAATACCCATCCATTTATCTGTCTATCCATCCATCACCCATCTATCCACATCACCCACCCAACTATCCACCCTATCCAGCCATCCACCCACCCCACCATCTATCCATCTATCTACCCACCCAACCATCTATCCATTCATCTATCCAGCCATCTGCCCACCCCACCCACCCCACCATCCACTCACACATGTGCCCACTCACCCATCCATCTCCCCAGCCCATGGGTAGACCAGCCAGCTGGAGGGGGAAGCAGCCGGTCTTGTTCCTAAGGCTGTGAAGCAGGTGTTCTGCACACCTGCCTTCGTGTGCCGCTCACCAGGTGCTACGCAGCTCTCTCCACACAGGAGAGGGGGGAATGGGAACTGCATTAGGGGACGGGTCAGTTCTAAGCCTGGGTCTCTTCTGATACTGAGAAAAAGACCCCAAGAAGGGCCCTAGTTTTAGCTGAGCACATATTATTATACAAAGCAGCACTGAGGAACCACACCGCAGGTGGCTCTGGGTGAGCCCCGGGTTGGAGAGCAGGGTCTTCAATGGTGCAAGCAGCAAGCCGCACAGCTGAGCCTGGAAGAAGAGGGGTGGGCATGCAGTTGCCCTGGCTCCCCGCCAAGGCTCTGACAATGGACTGGCCCCATCCCATGCATGCTCCCGAGGCTCAGCCACCATCCCGTGAATGCTCCCGAAGCCCAGCCACCATCCTGTGAATGTTCCCGAGGCCCAGCCACCATCCCGTGAGTGCTCCCAGGGCTCAGCCACCATCCCATGAGTGCTCCCGAGGCCCAGCCACCATCCCGTGAGTGCTCCCAGGGCTCAGCCACTATCCCATGAGTGCTCCCGAGGCCCAGCCACCATCCCTGAGTGCTCCCAGGGCCCAGCCACCATCCCTTGAGTGCTCCCAGGGCTCAGCCACCATCCCGTGAGTGCTCCCGAGGCCCAGCCACCATCCCGTGAGTGCTCCCGAGGCCCAGCCACCATCCCGTGAGTGCTCCCGAGGCCCAGCCACCATCCCGTGAGTGCTCCCGAGGCCCAGCCACCATCCCGTGAGTGCTCCCGAGGCTCAGCCACCATCCCGTGAGTGCTCCCGAGGCTCAGCCACCATCCCGTGAGTGCTCCCGAGGCTCAGCCACCATCCCGTGAGTGCTCCCGAGGCTCAGCCACCATCCTGTGAGTGCTCCCGAGGCCCAGCCACCATCCCATGCATGAGCCTGAGGCCCAGCCACCATCCCGTGAGTGCTCCCAGGGCTCAGCCATCATCCTGTGAGTGCTCCCGAGGCCCAGCCACCATCCCGTGAGTGCTCCCGAGGCCCAGCCACCATCCCGTGAGTGCTCCCAGGGCTCAGCCACCATCCCGTGAGTGCTCCCAGGGCTCAGCCACCATCCCGTGAGTGCTCCCGAGGCCCAGCCACCATCCCGTGAGTGCTCCCTGGACTCAGCCACCATCCCGTGAGTGCTCCCAGGGCTCAGCCACCATCCCGTGAGTGCTCCCAGGGCTCAGCCACTATCCCATGAGTGCTCCCGAGGCCCAGCCACCATCCCTGAATGCTCCCAGGGCTCAGCCACCATCCCGTGAGTGCTCCCAGGGCTCAGCCACCATCCCTTGAGTGCTCCCGAGGCCCAGCCACCATCCCGTGAGTGCTCCCAGGGCTCAGCCACCATCCCGTGAGTGCTCCCAGGGCTCAGCCACCATCCCGTGAGTGCTCCCGAGGCCCAGCCACCATCCCGTGAGTGCTCCCAGGGCTCAGCCACTATCCCATGAGTGCTCCCAAGGCCCAGCCACCATCCCGTGAGTGCTCCCAGGGCTCAGCCACCATCCCGTGAGTGCTCCCGAGGCCCAGCCACCATCCCGTGAGTGCTACTGAGGCTCAGCCACTATCCCGTGAGTGCTCCCAGGGCTCAGCCACCATCCCGTGAGTGCTCCCGAGGCCCAGCCACATCCTGTGAGTGCTCCCACGGCTTAGCCACCATCCCGTGAGTGCTCCTGGGGCTCAGCCACCATCCCGTGAGTGCTCCCAGGGCTCAGCCACCATCCTATGAGTGCTCCCAAGGCTCAGCCACCATCCCGTGAGTGCTCCCGAGGCCCAGCCACCATCCCGTGAGTGCTCCCAGGGCTCAGCCATCATCCTATGAGTGCTCCTGCTCCTGGGACTCAGCCATCATCCTGTGCCTGCTCCTGGGGCTGGGCCACCAGTCCCAGGAGGCTGGTGTTCCCACCCCATCTCAGATGGCAAAGGGGGGCAGGGCTGAGAGCGAGCAGCATGGGGGGAGCAGTGGCCGGGTCCTCCAGCGCAGCTCCAGCCCACTGCCGTCCCTCCCCCGCGCACGGGCTGGCGGCCTCTCCCTGGCCGCTGAGCAGGGAAGGCCCCGCGGGGAAGCCCAGGGGGCTCTGGGCCAGCCCAGCTGGTCAGGGGCTGGGCACAGCCATAGACAGGAGAAGAACGTCTCAGGGGCCCAGGACCCAGAGCCCCCTTAAGGCCAGAAGGGGGTGCTGGGGTGTGGCTCAGTGGCTGCCGGGGCTGGAAGCAGGGGTGGAGGCGGCCCTGCTCCTGAGGCTGCGGGGGCAGAGCAGCCACATGGGCACCCCAATCCCAGCTCACCTGGCCGCTCTCAGCACCCCCCGCCCCCCGGGCGCAGTGCAGGGACAGGCGCTGCCACAGTCGCTGCTCCCAAAATGGAAATCATGTGTGAGGGAGGCCGGGCGGGCAGCGAAGACGGGGCCAAACCTTCCGGTGCCCGACTCAGACTCAAAACACCGGGCGGGGAGAGAGGCTGAGAGGCGCGCTGCAGTCTAGGAGGAGCCCTGGGCCGGGAAGGGGCTCGAGCGAGGCCCGGACCTCACCCCACAGGCCTCCCTCCAAGGCGTCTAACGACTCCGCATTCCAGTTGAGAACTGAGTTATTTTTATATGATTTAAAATAAAACACGTCTGGAAGGAGCGGCGCTGGTGTGAAGCCTGCAGTCTGGAGGCGATCCTGGAGCCGATGACGGAGGTCTCCACAACAGAGGCCGGGGAGGCTGGGGAGGCCGGGCTCAAACCCAGGACGGGCTCAAACCCAGAGCTCCTGGGAGCCAGCGCAGACTCCACTGTCTAACCCCAGACCCTGGTCAGCCCAGGGGGGAGGGCAGACGTGGCGAAAGGGGAGTTGGAAAGTTTTCACCTTCAATGGTACGTGTTTGAGGCTGGGTGCCAAGGACACATGCATGGCTGAGAGCAGGAAGACCATGGTTCAAGGCCAGACTCAACATGCACGTGAGACCCTCTCTCAGCCAACAGTGGGATGTAGTGGTACATGCCTGCCGTCCTAGCTGTGGGAGAGGCTGAGGTGGTGGGATCTGCATTTGAAGCCAGCCTAGGCTGAAAGGTCTGCGAGACCCCATCTCAGTGGAAGAAGCCGCACATGGTGGTGCACACTTGTCATCCCAGCAACAAGAGAAAACCTAAAGTAGGGGGTTACAGTCCACGTGCACACCCAGGCAGGAAGTGAGATCCTATCATAAAAGTAACCAGTACAACGGGGTGGGCGTGTGGCTCAAGCGGCAGGGCACCAGTGAGCCAGCAAGCTGAGCCAGTGAGAGGCCCTGAGTTCAAACCCCACTACAGAGAAAGAAGGAAAGAAAGAGGGGGGGAGAGGGGGAGGGGGAGGAGGAGAGGGAGAGAAGAGAGAGAGAAGGGGGGAGAATCTGCATGCTAGTGGCTCACACCTTTAATCCGACCAACACCTTTAATCCTTTCCTACCTGGGCAGGAAAGCCAGGAAGACTCTTATCTCCAATTCACTACCAAAAAAAAGCCAGAAGTGGTGCTGTGGCTCTCAATCCTAGCCTCGAGAGAGAGGGGAAAAAAAGCTCAGGGACAGCGCCCAGACCCTGAAAAGAGAAAGGAAGGGAGGGAGGGAGGGAGGGAGGGAGGAAGGGAAGGGAAGGGAAGGGAAGGGAAGGGAAGGGAAGGGAAGGGAAGGGAAGGGAAGGGAGAGAGAGAGAAAGGGAGGGAGGGAGGGAGGGAGGGAGGGAGGAAGGAAGCAAGCAAGCAAGCTGTAGTAGAGTGCTAGCACAGAGCAAAAAGGAAGCAAGCAAGCAAGCCAGGTGCCAGTGGCTCACGTCTTAAATCCCAGCTACTCAGGAGGCTGAGATCTGAAGACTCAGATCACAATTCAAAGCCAGCCCGGACTGGAAAGTCAGTGAGACTCTTATCTCCAATTAACCACCAGAAAACTGGAGGTGGCGCTGTGGCTCAAGTGGTAGAGCGCTCGCCTTGAAGTAAAGAACTGAAGGACAGTGCCCAGGCCCAGAGTTCAAGCCCCACAAGAGACAAAAAAAAAAAAAAAAGAAAGAAAGTAAGTAGAAAAGGGAGAGGAGAGGAATGGGGAGGGGAGAGGAGGGGAGGGGAGGGGAAAGGGCCAGGTGCCATAGCTCAAGCCTGTAATCCTATTTGTAAGGTGGAGATCAGGATACTGAAATTCAGGGATAGCCTGGGCAGAAGAAATTCACGAGACTCTATCCTAATCAAAGTCTGGGTACGGTGGCCCACACCTGTTACTCCAGCCTTGGGGGACATACATGGCGCACGCACACACACCAGTACTGGGGTTTGATGCAGGTCCTAGGCACTGTCCCTGAGATTTTCCACTCAAGGTGGGCACTCTACCATTTGAGCCACAGCTCCATTTCTGGCTTTTTGGTAGTTAATTGGAGATGAAATCTCATGGACTTTCGTGTCCCAGGCTGGCTTCAAACCGTGATCCCTCAACTCTCAGCCTCCTGGGGAGCTAGGATTACAGGCGTGAGCTACTGGCACCCAGCTGGAGAAATGTTTAATGGGAGAGGAAAGATTAAATGAGGTTATACATTATAAGCACCTAGCATACATAGTGTCTGGCCCAAAATAAACACTCAGCAAGTGATGCTGTGATTCAGTGAATTACTGTTATGACATTGCACATGGCCGGTGCGGTCACCGCCAGCCTGTCACAGCATGGTCAGCTGTCACCGCATGGTCTACCTGTGGCTGCCAGTGCTGACGCGCCTCAGTCAAACCCGAGTTACAGCCGGGGCCAGGCGCTGCCACGCCCAGACAGCCCCGGAGGAGTCAGTGCAGAGGGGTCCCCTGGCCAGCACCCCAAAGAGGAGAAAATGCAGCACCAGACAGCAGGAAAGACATCATCAGGAAGAGCCGATGTTCCAGGCGTGCCCAGGGGACTACGGTGCCCTCCGGTCCCTCTGCAAGGCTCCACCCCGCGGGGACCCCACTGGGCACCGTGGCCTCATGGAGACCCTCCCCGCTGGTGCCCACCGCTCACTGGGGACTGCGAGGCGGGGCACCGTGACCCACCCTGGGCACGCGGTGCGGCACACGGCTATGACACAACCCCACGCCGCCCGGCTGCTGTCCTCACCCGCCTGGGCCCTGAGTGCGCGTCCAGGGCTGCGGCGGCTTTGCTGCCTCCATTGGATGAGGACGTGAGTTCCCTGAAGCGGGTCGCACTCCCGGGGCCGCCTCCTGCCCTCCTGCCGCCCTCCGGGCCTCTGCATTCAGCGGCCCTGGGCCAGGCAGACATGTGGCGTGGCTGGTGTGGGCTAATGTTTACATACAACGCTCCCAGTGATTTCCACGCGGAGCCCGGCAGCGGTCCGCATCAGAGTAGAAACTCGGGCAGATCCAGCCCCACCTCTGGCTCCATCCAAAACCATCAGACATGAGTGAGCGTGTCCCCGCGGTGCCTGGCGCAGGGAGAGTGTGCGCAGCCGGGAGAGGCAGGATTTGAACCGCATGCCAGATGCACGGCTCCAGCAAAGGGGTCCATCTCTGGTGGGGGTAGGGGCAGAGACGGCCCTTCCACACAGTCAAAAACAGACCACTGCCAGGCACCGCTGGCCCACACTTGCAATCCTAGCTACTCAGGAGGAGGCTGAGACCCGAGGATCACGGTTCGAAGCCAACCAGGGCAACAAAGTCCATGAGACTCTCATATCCAATTAACCGCCAGAAAGCCCAAAATGGAGCTGTGGCTCAAGTGGTAGAGAGCTAGCCTTGAGCAAAAGTTCAGGGATAGCAGCCAGGCCCTGAGTTCAAGCGCCATCATGTGCACACACACGCATACACTCTCTCTCTTTCTCTCTCTCTCTCTCTCTCTCTCTCTCTCTCTGTTTCTCTGAGCAGAAGTTCGGACAGTGATGTAGCAGACTGATTAGAAGCGCTCCACAGGCCGCTGGGCATCACTGGGCTCACATCAGGTGAAACTTGTCAGGAGTCTGTCGGACACCTTGTATTCAAACATATTCAAACACTGTTTTGTAGAATGGGAACGTCTTCGTACAACTACTTAAAGACAATAATTAAAAAAACGTTAAAAAACAAACAAGAAGCTGGTGAGGAGTCTTGGGTGCTCAGGGCCCGCGTTGGTGGCACTGCCACGAGCCATGCTGACCTCATGTTTTAGGCATCCCGCTGCCAAAAGAAGAAATAAACTCTGGTGACCCTGGGTTAATTTTCTATTTGCGCAATAGAAAATAATATTACACAGCCTGGCAGGGAGGTGCACGCATGTAATCCCAGCATGTGGGAGGCTGGGACAGTGAGTTCAAGGCAGCCTGGGTTATGCAGTGAGAGGAAAGGAAGAAGAAAGGGAGGGAAGGAGGGAGGGAGGGAAGGAGGGAGGGAGGGAGGGAGGGAGGGAGGGAGGGAGGGAGGGAGGGATTAAGAAAAATAAAGAAGGAAAGAGAAACAAAGAGGAAATCAGAAAGAGAAAGAAAACAAGCAAGAAGAAAGAAAAAAGAAGGGAGGGAAGGAATGATATTACATGGTCTTCTTACAGTGGAAAAAAAAAAGAAACAGTAAAAAAAAATTGGAAAAAATGTTACTCTGCCGACAGGACAGGTAGTTGCTGGGTAGTTTTTTGGGATTTTGTGATGCTTATAATAGTGGACAGCTGTTTAAAATTTTCAATGCTGAGGGCTTGAGGGCGTAGCTGGGCGCCTGCCAAGCTGCGCGAGGCCCTGGGTTCAATCCTCAGCACCATCCAAAAACAAAAAAGATCATTTAGAACAACAAATTATAACTTTTCCTAACTCTCCTCCCCCAGTGCCAGCCAGGAAGCCAGGAACTGGCACACGCCAGGCAGAGCTTCACCCCTGGCCTTCACACACAAATCCTTGAAGAACCGACCAAGCCCCGGCACCCTGGGTTTGCGCTGCGACCTCCTCTGTCCGTCATCTGTAGAAACAATCCCCTTACTTAATTCTTTGTGCTGGAAACCGGTTCTCCAGTGGGTTCTCCTTCCCTCTCACTGTGTGGTCCGTCCCCACCAGACAGCCACTAACAGGCCACAGCACAGGCCCCATGGACACCGATGCACCAAAGAGGTGACAGTTTCACCCACCCTCCATGAACCAGCAGCTTACAACCTAGGATGTACCATAGAGATGGGAAAGGCGCTAGAGAGAGAGGCTCTTGGAAGACTGGCTAACGAGGAAGGGAAGAGGACTGAGAGGGAGAAAACAGCCACAGTGCTGACTGGCTCGAGGAACTGGAAGATTCCAGAAGAAACCGCTGGAAAGTGACCAGGTGACAGGAGAGTGACCGCCATGGGGTCAGGTCAGATGAGGCAGCCAGTCACCTGGGTTGACTGGCTGGTCTCCAGGATTACCGTCAGCCAGGAAGCAGTTACCTTGTGGGGCAGGGAGGCCCCTCCAGGGGTGAAGGGGAGACGGGGCAGGGGGCCCCAGACAGAGCTGGGCATCGCTGGCCATTGCTGGCCAGTCACAGCAGGAAGGCAGACAGGCAAGCAGACAGCTTTCCAGCAAGCGACCCCAGGGCTTCTTCCGTGACCCAACAGGCTGACAGTGTTGGCATTTTCCATTCACTGTATCTCTGAATAAAACGCTGGGGTGGCCTTGGGGGACCCTAGGAATGCTAGAGAAAAGTCTCACCTCGGGTAATGTTTTGGGGTTAACGACTTGAAGAAACACACACACAAAGTGTCACTGTAAGTGCGATCTAAGACAGAAAGACAGCCCAAGAGGCGCATGGTGACAGTATGTTGCTTTAAGAAGCAAGCTTCAGGACTGGAGCAGGTCCCCAGCCAGCCCCGGCCCGCAGCTCAAGCCCGCCCACCCTCACAGGGTCTGCGCCAATGAGCTCGTCCACCTTTCTGGGAAGACATCACTGTTAGCAGACCCTTTATGGAAGCTGGGGAAGATGGGAAGTAAATTACGGGAGCTCCACCCACTCCATGCCAGGGATTAGATTTCAAGTGAATAGAATAGAATGAAACACATTTTTTCCTACTGTGCCAATGGCAGGCTTGAACTCAGGGCCTGGGTGCTGTCTATGAGCTTTATTTGCTCAAGACTAGCACTCTACAACCTGAGCCACAGCTCCACCTCTGGCTTTTTGCTGGTTAATCAGAGATGAGAGGCTTACAGACTCCCCATGCCCGGGCTGGCTTTGAACCGAGATCCTCAGATCTCAGCCTCCAGAGTAGCTGGGATTACAGGCGCGAGACAGTGTTGCCCAGCAAATATGCAGAACACAATTTCCTCGCAGAACACAATTCTGAAATCGTGTTCTAGACCTCTGACAATTCAATCATCACCTGGGCTTGCGGGAACAAGTCCTGGTGGGAACTCAGAAAGGAAATGTTACAACGGAGCCATTGCTGGATTTACCTTGGTTGCCTTTCAATTTCTACATGGCATTGTTTGGCAAAAAAAGGATCAACACAGAAGTAACACAGCCAAAAATAGCAATAGGAAAGAAGAGATACCTTGTGTTTCCCCGTGTGTGTGTGTGTGTGTGTGTGTGTGTGTGTGAGAGAGAGAGAGAGAGAGAGAGAGAGAGAGAGAGAGAGAGAGAGAGAGAGAGAGATTACAGAGCCTGGCAGTAAAGTGTTAAGCCCCAGCTACCAGGAAACTCTATCCACATTGACTCACTCATAGCTGAGGTTTGCCACACCTTGGAAAGCCGGGAGGCAGCGCGATGCCAATCTTGGCAAGAAGTCACCACCCTGTCCCTCCCTTCCCCAGGAGGCCAGCCACTGCGTACACTTGGCTGGTCCAGGCCTGGTGCCTCTACCCAGCAGCCCCCCCCCATATGCTCATAGGGCCAAAGTCACAACACTTGTTAGTGAATTTCTGCCACAGCCCGGCAAATCTGTCTATTTTGTCAGCCAGATCCTTAGCCAGTTGCGAGATGAAAGGACTGAACCCACTTCCAAGCGGCTTGGGTTACGTGCGCGTTATTCCTCCGCCGCTGCCAGGGTCCGACCCTGGTGGAAACCGGAGCTTGAATGGATGGGAGGCCGGGAAGGGAGGCCCCAGGATGCAGATCACAGGATCTGCAGCACAAGGCCGGGCAGCCTGCCAGCTCACCCCCGCCCAGCCCTTCCTGGTAGTCGTGCTCACCTGCAGCCCGGCTTGGCCCCGGGCAGAGTTACCACCATTCCCCAACATGCTTGGCCCCAACTTGCTTAGCCTGGCAAAGAGCAGGTGCCCGGGCATCCTGCTCCATGCAGTGGGGGGACCAGGTTCCCATCAAGTCCTCCCCAGAAGACACGAAGAGAACAATGGAACCAACCTGGGCGGGCCTGGAGCCACGTCCACCTGGGCCCCTTCTCTGACACCCCACGCCAGGGCAGGATGCAGGGAGCCAGATCTGAGGCTCCAGGAAGGACTTTGGGCCTCTTCACCCCTTGGCCTAGCACTCTAAGGGCCTGGGGGCTATTGGGGCTTCAAGGCTGACCCGTGACCTGGGCCCCTGACAGAGAAGCAGGCAGCCAGGGTCCAGAGTCCAGCCTGGGACCCGGGGCCAGCCTAGGACCCGGGGCCAGCCTGGGACCCAGGGTCAGCCTGGGACCTGGGGCCAGCCTGGGACCCGGGGCCAGCCTGGGACCTGGGGTGAGGATCGTCTTCCCTCCCTGCGGTTCCGTCCCGAGGCCTCCCCGCCACCAGCAGTCACGCTTCAGAGAACCAGGTCAGATTAGGCTGGAACAAAGCTCAGTTGTTGCTGAGCAGCCAGGAGGCCACGGATAAGCAAGCCGCCAGGGGACCAGCCCCCGCCGCTGCTCGGCTCAGTGGCCTCTTCACCAGGCTGCAAAACCCCAGGGCCCAAGGTGGAAGCCAGGGAGATATACAGAGGTCAAGACGGCTGGGAGCAGATGACCAGGGACCCGAGGCCAGCGGGGTGCCCAAAGCTGCCAGGGTGTAGCCGGAACAGAGCCTGGCGCCAGAAGTACCTGGTAGACTTTTCTAGAATGATCACCTCCATGTGGAGAAATGAAACAGACTACCAGGAGCCTCGGGAGACAGGGCCTCCCCAGCCCCACCACCAAAGTTCCGGGGGCCAGGGAAGGGATGGAGGTGATCGGACCTGCCACGGGACACGGCTGCCAGGGAGGAGGCTGGGCACCCTGCAGGCCGGCTGCTCCCCACCCAGGGCCTGGCACCCAAGGCAGACTCCCTCACCTCCAGTGGTTGCCATAGAGACCTCGGAGGCCTCTCCAGTGTCCCAGGTCACTCCACACAACAGCGCTGTCACCTCCTGTGCATTACGCAGGGCCCCAGGGGGCTTCGCCCATTCCCCCCCACCCCCATAAGTCCCTGGCCAGGACATTCCCATGGTTAACAAGCCCAACACACAGAGGTGCAGGAACCGGCCAGTCACTCCTCATTCCGAGTGCTCCTGGAGCTTCTCTCTGGAGCCCCAGAACCATCATCCCTGTCCCGGTGGAGGATCCTCTGCTAGCACATCAGGGGCCTGCCCTGGGGTGCGCTGGCTCTTCTTTATCAACAGCATCTTAAGCAAACTGCAGAGCCCATGCAACACGGCCCAAGGAAACCAGGGCCTCCAGACCCTGCCCAGGTGGGGGCCCTGGGGCGGCCAGGGATGGGAAGGACAATGTAGGAGGGCGGCCCACTGACTCAGTGTGGTGAGGGAGTACTTCTTCCCGGGTCCCTAGCTGAGACCCCCCGCTGCTGACACCCATCCAGACCTGCACCTGTGGCTCATCCCAAATCCAGCTGGATTCAGACTCAACGGGTAGCAATCCCAACGTCCCTCTGCTCCCATTCGGGCCTGAAATGGCCCAAGGTGGGCTGACTCCTATTCAGCTGCATTGCCGGATTCAATGAAATCTCCCAGAAGCCCCCAGGGCAGGCCAGGAAGCCACTAGTGGGTGAGCGGGCGATGGTGGTATAGGGTGAGCAAGCAGGGTGGGGAGGCCGGCTGGCCGCCCATGCCCTGAGCCTGCCTTCCTCCTACCACGCCACGCTGGCAGGAGCTGGCCCAGCCTCGGCTCGGGCGACTCATGACAGGGGACGCGGAGTGGCAAACAAGCTGGGACGTGAGGGGACAAGAGGCAGCAAGCATGGGCTCAGAGCCGCACAGGGGCCTTCGCTGAAGAGGAAGAGCCTGGCAGCGTCTTCCAGGCTCACCATGCCCGGGGGGGGGGGGGCGGGGGGAGGGAGAACTCTGATGGTTCTGAGGATCTTGAGGGCTGTGCAGGCTCTTCCCAGGCTGCTCTGCGCAGCCTCCTTCCTGCCCGGGCTTCCAGCAGGAGCTTGACTGTCACCCCACACTCCAGGAAGATCCCCAGACATGTTGTCACCCCTGATCTGGTCACTGGAAGAAAATGCTACGTAACCCCAAGTGCTGGGAGAAACCCCGAACACAGAGCTGGAAAGCTCAGCCTGCAGGGCCAGGCGAGGGAGGCCAGCGCAGGCCCTGCCCACCCTGGACGGACACAATGGCCTCCTCGGTCTGCCTGCCACCCAGGCAGGTCATGCCCAGAGCCTGCTCGCATATGGACTCAGTCTGGCAAATGAGACACCTGGGATTGACTGCCTCAGCAAGGTGGATTTTTTGCTGTTGGTGGTGGTGGTGGGGCTTGAACTCTGGGCCTGGGCGCTGTCCCTCAGCTCTTCAGCTCAAGGCAAGCACTCTACCACTTGAGCCACAGCACCACTTCCAGTTTTCTGGTAGTTTATTAGAGATAAGAGTCCCACGGACTTTCCTGCCTGGGCTGGCTTGGAACCGAGATCCTCAGATCTCAGTCTCCCGAGTAGCTAGGATGACAGGCGTGAGCCACTGGCTCTGGGATGTAATGCCAAGAGCTGGGTGGACTCCAGGCTCCAGCCCTTAACCACTAGGCCGCTAGCTCACTGCTCCTCACCCCACTGCAGACACAGGAAGTGCACCCAGGAAGAGCGCAGGGCCGAGCAGGGCTGCCTCACCAACACCCCAAGTCCCCCTGGACTGTGCAGCTAGCTGCCCGACCTGCGCCTTGCCCACAAGCCCCCTGCCCCTCCTTGGGGGAGGGGAGAACAAGCTGGTGGCCCCCAGCAGTCGCTATGGTCGGGGAGGATGCAGGCCTCCACTAGCAAGAACTTCTGTGCTCTGGGCTCTGGCCTGTGTGCCCGTGCGTGGACCTGCAGGGCCCCACGGCCCGACGCCGCCCTCCTCACGTCTCTCAGCAAACAGCGTGACAAGCCCTCGGTGTATTTTCTAGCATGTGCACGGGCCGGAGGGCTGATCCCACTCCAGCTAGGAAAGAAAAAACTGAACAGCGTCCGGCTGCCCTTGAACTCTCAGACAATGGAGAGATTTTTAACATTCCTTGCTACTTTCTTTCATTCTGTGGTACTGGTGGCAGCTCAGGGGCCCAAGAAACTGAGGCGTGTCCCCCCCCCCCAGAACAGGAGGTGAAGCGGCCGCCATCCCCACACCACGCCAAAGGGCAGCCCCCCCCCCAGGCACAGCGGGTGGACACCAAACTGGAGCAAGTCCAGGCCTCCCTCTGCCCACCCCGGAGCGGGGGCTCTGCCCCTTTAGGTAAACAGAGGAAGCCACGGAGCCTCATACCAGAGCCGGCTCCCACGCTCCCCACAAACTCGGCTTCTACCTACTGCAAAGAGTTCTGCCTCACTCACAAAGCTTTACTTGGGAGGGATGTGGGTACAGACAGCAGAACTGTCCCCTCCCCTCCGACCTTCAGCCTGCTTCCGGCCCCCCTCCCCGGGGTGGCAGCCGCGGGGTCTCCGCGGAGAGGGCCGGGGAGCTGGACGCGCCGGACGAAGCCAGTGCGAGAGCCAGCGGCCGACCCGCGCGCGGCCAGGCCGGGAAAGCCCACGGCCGCCGTGGCCGGCCACCCCGGGCCTCTGGAGCGGCCCCTGGCCGCCCCTCCCGCATGCAGCCCGGCCCGGCGCGGTCCCGAGGCCGGCAGGGAGGAGGTGGACGGTAACTCTAAGCTTCTGACCCAGAAAGTGATTTCAGGGCAGTGCTGACCGGTCCTCGTTGGACGAGGCGCTTCCTCTTGATCCCCGAGGCAGGGGCATGGCCCCCAGGGCCACTTGTCCCCCAAGGAAGCCCCCGAGGCTGAACCCATTCACCAGGCCGCGCAGGCGCAGAAAGGCGAAGGGCGGGACAGGCGCAGCGCACGGGGCGGCGGAGGGCACCGTCAATGTTGGAGGACTGAGCGGGACGACAGATCCTGCCAAAGGGAAAGAAGGGGGGCAGATGGGGACCCCCTCGCCGGCCCGGGCCTCCCTGGGCCGTCTGGGCAGGGGAACCGCAGGGCGCCCCGGGGCCGGGACGCCGGGCGCCGACGGCACCCTGGGGCCCCGCGGGACGAACCCGAGCTGCCGAGCCCTGGCGCCCCCAGATGGCTTCGTGCCCGGCCTGGGCAGAGGAGACGAGGCGGCTCCCGCTAAGGAATAACGCCGCACCCGGACCTGCCTCTGCGCCCCGCGCCCCGGCACCGCCGGAGTCCCCCCCCCACGCCAGTCCCCGACTCCCGGGCAAGGACGGACGACCCGGCGCCGGCCCTGCAGACGAGGGCTGGCGGGGGCCGGAGGTCGCGGTCCCGCGCGGCGCGGCGCGGCGGCTCCACGCACAGCGCGCGCCCGCGCAGCCCCGGTGGCCGCGACCTCCCCGGCCGCCCGCGCCCGGCCGCGGCGCCCACCTGAGTACGACTTCTTCATGGCGCCGCCCGGACTGCCGCTCCCTCCGAAGACCGTGTGCGGCGGGGCCGCGGGGCGCGGGCGCCCAGGTCGCCGCCCGCAGCCGCCGCGGTGGGCGGGAGGAGGCGGCCCCGCCCCGTCGAGGTGCCCGCCGCGCCCGCCCCCGGCGCCCCGGCCGCGCGGCCCCGGGCTGACCCCGGGCCGGGAGGGGGCGGCCCCGGGGTCCCGCCGCGGGGGGCCGAGGTCGGGGGTCGCGTCGGGGGCCGCCCCGCGCCTCCCGTCCCCCCGCGCCGGTGGTTCCGTCCGCGGGAGTCCGCGCGGGGCGGGGCGGGGCCAGGTGGAGGCCGGGGGAGGAAACTCCGGGAGCCGCCCGGGGGCGCAGCCCGGGGCCCGGGGTGGGGACCCGGGCGGAGGCGCCCGAGGGGCGGGGCGGCGGCGCGAACCGGCCCCGCCAGCGCCCGCGTCGGGGAGGACGCGGCTGCGAGCGCAGGTGCGCACAGGCCGGCCGGGCGAAGCCCACGCGGGGGACGGGAGGGAGGGGCCTGCGGGCCCGGCCGCGCTCCCCCGGGTCTCTGCCTGCCGGAAACGCGTCTCCCCAGCGCTGGAGGCGCGCGCCCCCCACTCCCGCCTGTGTCCTGGGGGGACCCACCCCGCGCACCCAGTCTGCCCCACCGCAGCCCCCCCCCAGTCCCCGGGGCGACCCCCTCCGCCCCGCGGGGCTCTGGGGCCGGTGGGGGCGGGGCGGGGAGCGCACAGCCCTTCACTGCCCAGACCGGCACCCGGGTCACCATGCACCATGCACCGGCCGCAGGGAGGAGGAGAGCAACAGCAACGAGGGGTTCCGAGGAGGGCATGGTTAGCCACTGTCACGTGACTGGACGCTGCCCTCCCCCCCACCAGACACAACTTCTCCAAAACAGGTGAGATGAGCGTACTCAACACAGTCCCCTCCTCCCGGCTCAAGCTCATTATACACAGTTGTTTTGCTCTTTTAATAAATGGCCACAGGCTATCTAGTGCTATCAGAACTGGAGGCAGGGTCTCGCTCTGGCCTTGAACCCTCCATCCTCCTGCCTCATCTTCCCCAGTGCTGGGACCACAGCCCTGCACCCCCGGCTCTGCGCCATTCGGTTTTGAAAAAACTTGTCTTTCAAACACTCGGTTCCTCTGCTGTGATTTGCGATGGGTCACGGAATGTCTGCTCGTCTCGCTTTTCACCTGGAGATTATAGTACTTTACCTATCTTGCAAGGCTGGGGTTATGATTACGAAAATACAAAGTGTCTGTGCTACTTTAACTAAAAACCCAAAACACGTCTTGGCGTGGACCTGGGTGGGCAGAATCCTTGGGTGGCTCAGCTGGAAAGGGCGCCAGGAAAGAGAACACAACCCTGGAGGACGCGGCCTCCACAGGGCGACAGAGGTTGGCAGAACTGTGGAATAGATCGCACGAGTACGCAGGGCGCTCAGGGGTCGGCAGGCTTCCAGGAGGAAGCGTGAAGGTGCCACGGGCTCGTTCTGCCCATTATAAAAGAGAGATGACCCAGGACAGACAATTCAGTCCTCCAGCAGGACAGAGGAGGAAAAGCAAAAGGCTAGAGCAGTCTTTGGGGCCAGCAAAGGATTCCTACAGAGCTTCAGGACTGTAAGATCAGAGACGATGGGTGAGGTGGAGCCCACTTGTAATCCTAGCACTTGTGAAGTGGAGGACGAGGGTTCAGCCTGGGCTACACAGCGAGACCCTGGATAAAACAGTAAAGATAGACGAAGACATTCTGAGTGTTCCCACAGTGGGCACCTCCTCCCACAGCCAGTGGAGACAAAACTCAAGACCAGTAGGATGTACACCGGGCTTCTAACTGGCTCCACAGGTGCCACGCAAAAGACTTTCCGAAGATGGACAGGTGGAACACTGGAGGGAGGAGAAGAAATGTTTGGGAATTCTCTGTGTGTTTCTATCAACCTAGAACTGTTCTCCCCCAATGCTGTGTTTCTGCTATTACTGTGATGGTTCTGGGCTTGAACTCAGGTGTGGGCACTGCCCTCAGCTCTCACTCAATGTTGGTGCTCTACCACTTGAGACACAACTCACTTCCTCCTTTTTGCTATAATCGAAGTGTCTCACAGACTTTCCTACCCCAGCTGGCTTTGACTCGTGATCCTCAGATCTCAGCCTCCTGAAGAGCTACAGGAGCCCTGCTTAAAGTTTATTTTTTATACCCAGTTTTGTGAGGGGTTTTTGTTGTTGTTGTGGAACAGAATGGGTTTAAGTTGACAGGTTTAAAAAAGTCCCAGGCTCTTGGAGGAATCAGATTCCTGGCCCTGATGGGGTGAAGCCAGGACGCTGTGAAAGAGGCTTTTCAGCAGGTGAAGAAGGCAGCGGCTGGGAAGGCCGCAGCGGCCGGCTCAGTTGTCCTGTGAAAGAGGAAGTGTGACTCGGGATAGGGTGGAGGAACTCCCCCAGCTCCTGACATCTCTGCCCCAGGACCTGACCCGTGACTGGATACTGGTCCCAGGCCCAGCCCCGTGTGTGGGTGCCTGTGGAGGTTTACAAACAAACATGGCCACAGCAAGGCCTCCCCTCCCCCAGGATGCTCTGGCCCTCCCCCATCTACAGGACCCAGGTCCCCTCTCTTTGAGTGGGGGGGAGGGAGGGGTGTCAAGGTCTGGTCACAACCAAGAAAAGCAGCCTCTTCTGAGGCTACATCAGATAGGCCTGGTGCTGCTCCTTTGGGACCCTCAAACTCAGAACCTTGAGCAAGTCTCTCCTGAGGCCACAGAGGCCTCCTGATGCCCCACGGAGGCCAGTGCACATGGGAAGTGTATCGGCTAGCTGTTTCACACCACACACCCATCCCTCTCAGGTGTCTATGGCGGGGTCCAGGCCGGCTCCTGCCTCTGGGTTTCCAGTCCCAGCTGCAGCGCAGGCCAAGGCTGAGCTCTCATCTGCAGGCTCCGCGAGGAAGATCTGTCTCCAAGCTTAAAGGTAAGGGCAGACTTGTTCTTTGAAGGCCAAGACCTCTTTTTCCAGTCAGTTAGAGCCAAGTTCCCTGTCAGGCAGGAGGTCCTCCTCCACCAGCACCAAAGCCAGCCAGGGAGCTGCTGACAAGGCAGAACTGGCCATCTCCCGCCACGGGGCTGCCTTAGTCCATTTTGTGTTGCTTCAACAGAATGCCAGGACTGTGCTGTAGGAGGAAAACAGGCCTCTCACTTTCTCTCTCTCTCCTCTCTCTCTTCTATCCTGGGGCTTGAAGTCAGGGCCTGGGTACTATCTCTGAGCTTTTTTGTTCAAGGTTGCACTCTACCACGTGAGCCACAGCTCCACTTCCAGTTTTCTGGTGGTTCATTGGAGAGAAGAGTCTCACAGACTTTCCTGCCCAGGCTGGCTTTGAACTGCGATCCTCTGATCTCAGCCTCCTGAGTAGCTAGGAAGACAGGCGTGAGCCACCAGCACCTGGCTGAGGAAAAGAGGTTTCTCTGGCTGCAGTTCTACTGTCCAGCATCCGGGAGAGTGTCTCACAACATAGTAGAGAGTACAAGGCCATGGAGAAGAAGAGCTAGAAGAAGCACACTTCCAGGCTGGAGGCCTGAGTTCAGCACAAGGCCCTGAGTTCAAGTCCCACTTCCACCAGAGAAACAAGAAACAACGGAGCTTATGTTACTATTACCAGTGTGTGGGAGCTGGGCATCCTGCTCCACGCTCGGTGCAGTGTGTGAGGAGCCATTCTGGGGAACGGCTGCTCCCCAAGAGACTGCTCATCTCTTGGGGCCCTACCACCCCCCAACACCACTGAATCAGAGACCCCTGGGGACACAGCCACCCAAGCCGCAGAACTGACTGAGGGAGGGCACCCATGTGGAGTTCTGTGCCTAGGAGGGGGCTACGTGGGGCCACAAGCAGGGGCAGCAGAGGCCGCTGGCCCCTCAGAAGCCATGCCCCCGGGGAAAGGCCGCTGGGCACCTTAGAAGCCACGCCCCCAGGGAAAGGTCACTGGGCACCTCAGAAGCCATGCCTCTCAGGGAAGGCTGCTGGCCCCTCAGAAGCCACGCCCCTGGGGAAAGGTCACTGGGCATCTCAGAAGCCACGCCCCCGGGGAAAGGCCGCTGGGCACCTTAGAAGCCATGCCCCCAGGGAAAGGTCCCTGGGCACCTCAGAAGCCACGCCCCTGGGGAAAGGTCAATGGGCACCTCAGAAGCCACGCCCCCATGAAGCCAATGGGCACCTTGGAAGCCATGCCCCCCGGGGAAGGCCAGGCCAGAGCCCTCGCAGAGCAGGTGCTGCTTGGTGCCTGAGCCGCCAGCAGAGCGCCTGGGCTAGTCCCCAGCCAGCCCAGACTGGATGTGCTTGGCCTTCCGGGTCCGGACCAGTCCTTGGGGGAGCAGCCCTGAGCACCTCCCAGCAGCCCCTCCTCAGCCGGCTGGGCCCAGCGTCTCTGCTGCTGACTCCCTCTGCCTCTGGCCATCCCGGGGCCTGGCCCTCGGTGACTGAGGCCTTGCTGCTTTGTGCAGTTGTGCAAAGGCCAGGCTCTGGAGAGGCGCTGGGCTCAGTGGATGCGCCCCCACACCACCGACCCACAGCGCTGGAAGTTCCTACCCAGAGCTGCAAAACTCCCGCACGCCCCCTCCTAATGATCTGTTTCCAGTGGCTGATTCCTCTGGTATTTCCTGAATATTTCCCTCATACCTCATACCCATGGGCCCAGTGGACAGTACTTTTGCTTTGATAGGGAAGGCAGACGGTGATCACACAATCACGTAGGACAGGGCAAGTGACGGTGGCCTCGAAGACACAAAGGGGCACAGCAGAGGACACACGGCAGGCCCGGTCAGGAGGAAGCACAGGACTAGACAGGGAAACAAGCGGACGTGTGGAAGACTGCAGGCAGGGGACCGGCCAGCCAGAGCCCAGAGCCAGGTAGAAAGAAAAGGGAACAGGGAAAAATTCCTTCCCACACAAGAAGCTGCCCCCCCCCCTGCTGCCCCCAGCCCCTGGGAGGCTGAAGTCCAGAAAACTGGACCAGGAGGTTTTGTAGGCATTTTAAAGACTTGGGCTCTTATCCTAAGAAGAAGCCAGGTGCCGGTGGCTCATGCCTGTCATTCTAGCTACTCAGGAGGTTGAGATCTGAGGATTGTGGTTCAAAGCCAGCCCAAGTAGGAAAGTCTGGGGAGGGTGGATCAGCAGGTCGGCATTTGGGAAGCATGGATGTACAAGACCCTCCAAGCCCACTGGGGACCACAATCCAGGGGTCTGGGGTGGGGGGAGAGGGGGAGAAGCTGGCCCAGACCACGATGGAAGAGGTGGAGACGGGAACCGGTGTGGGGCTGTAGAACTAAGATCACTGGTCCCTGGGGATGGGTGGGGTCTGGGGTCTGGATGAGGAGGCATGCAGGGGAGCAGCTGGTGGCGGGGAGGGTCACCATGGGACAGGCTGACGGGGGGATGAGACTCTCACGCTGCGAGAACCTTTGGGGTGCGGTGGGACCGGCTGTGGAGGGACTGGGCTGTCCAGGGCTGGACCAGATACAAGTGGCCAGGGCCTCCAGCCACAGGTATGCAGCCCGCACCGGACCCGAGCAGCGGCCCCGGCGCACACGTGCACTGGGAGAGGTAGATAATCGCTGTCTTCCAAATGCAGGGATCACCCCCAGCTCGAGAGGGACCCTGGCTGCACCAGAACCTTGTCTTGTTTGATCCCCGACTGAGCCCTGATGTTTTTGCTCACTGACTAGCGCTCTACCCACGGAGCCTCACCACCGGTGTTTGCTTTCGAGCAGGGATTGTTTTTCTTTCAGGGAGACGGGGATGAAACCCAGAGCTCTGTCCTGAACTAATCAATGTTGACATGTGAAGTTCACCTCCATCAGTATGTGTTGCAGTGGGGGAGGGGCCTCAGGCTGGATTTGAACCTGGGTCCTCCTGCCTCAGCCTCCCAAGTGCTGGGATTACAGGTGCTGAGTCTGCCAGGGTGCAAGTCATTCCTGAGCCCAGCAAGGTGCGTGTGCTCAGCAAGGCGCATGCGCACACACGTGCACACTCTCTCCTATAGCTGGCAAGAAGCTACCACTGACCTTTGGCCGACTCTCTGTGGGTCACTTCCTGCTGGCCAGGCCTCTCCTGTCTGTCTCCCTCTGGCCCCTCCCTCCAGGAGGTGGAGCCCGTGTGTTTCAGGGAAAAGGTCACACCAGGGCAGGAAGGAAGAAAAAAGCTGACCTCCTTGAAGATACTTCACTAAAGGGAAAGCTAGGGGTCCCCCCCAAAACAGCAGCCTTCTTAACTGCTTTGAATATCAAATTCAGCCATCTCATTGACTCATGCTTCTCCCCGGCCTGTCTGCTGGTCTCTATCCACCCCGGGAACTCTGCACACCGCCCTGTCCCCTGGCATGCCCTTCCTCGGGAACTCTGCACACCGCCCTGTCCCCTGGCATGCCCTTCCCCGGGAACTCTGCACACCGCCCTGTCCCCTGGCATGCCCTTCCTCGGGAACTCTGCATACTGCCCTGTCCCCTGGCATGCCCTTCCTCACCTCTAAGCCTCTGCTGAGGAGCTTTTCCTCCTCTCACCTAGCCTGACCTCCGTGTTGGAATCTCATAGGAAGCTTAACTAATACACAATGTCTGGGCTGGGAAGGTGGCTCAGTGGTAGAGCGCTTGCCTTGCATGCCTGAGGCCCTGGGTTCGATTCCTCAGCACCACATAAGCAAAAAGAAAAAAGCCAGAAGTGGCGCTGTGGCTCAAGTGGTAGAGCGCTAGCCTTGAGCTGAAGAGCTGAGGGACAGCGCCCAGGCCCAGAGTTCAGGCCCCATGACCGGACCCCCCCACCCCCCCCCAAAAAAAAAGTACACAATATCTATGGACGAAACTTTTTTTTTTCTGCCAGTTCTGGGGCTTGAACTCAGGGCCTGGGCACTGTCCCTGAGCTTCTTTTGCTCAAGCCTAGCATCACCTTTGGCTTTTTCTGTGTATGTGGTGCTGAGGAATGGAACCCAGGGCTTCAAGCATGCTAGGCAGGCACTCTACCGCCAAGCCACCTTCCCAGCCTCAGTTGGAACTTTTAGCATGTTGCCTGGGCTGAGATCCTGCCTGGCAGATTTCTGGGTTGGGACCTCAATTCTGTCACAAGTCAGCCCTTTGCTCTCCGACATACCTCCTCCCCATTGGAGCCTCAGTTTCCCCCTGCTCCTGCACCCTGGCAGAGGTGCACGTGGTCAGGGCAGGGAGCCGGAGGGGCTGTGCAGCATCCCTGGTGCACAGAGAACAACGCCGGACGAAGACAGAAGATGGAGGAAGAGTGTCTCGAGGGGAGGCCGCCACAGGCAAGGCCAGGCCGCCGCCTAGCAGCCAGCAGCCCTGTCTGGTCTCAGCACTGCTGCTTTCATTAAGATGTAAACAAACTCCGGGCCTGCCAGGCAGGTGGGCACGTGCGCAGGGAGGCCGGGGGGAGCAGGCGGGGCCCTGAGGGGTGGCAGGAGTTAGCGTCAGGGAGCTGTGGCCTGCACCGCCAGTGTGGCCCCGGGTCTCCTGGCACACCCAGGGCGTGGCACGTTGTGCGGTGTCCCTGCGGGTGGCCGGCCAGCGGCATCCAGGCCGCCGCGGAACTGAAACCTCTCTGTGGTTAAGCACCGAGTAGGTTCCATGTCGCTAAACACACGTTATCTGGAATTCAAGTTTGACCTGGCCAGCTGTAATTGCACTTGCTAAACCTGGAAACGCTGCAGTACAGGGACCCCCAGACCTAGCCCCTGCCCAGGGTCCCAATGCCAGTCTGAGGGTGAGGCCACCCGGGGGGACATGTTCTCACCTGTCCGGCATCTTGCCGTGAGCAAGGCTGATGCAGAGAGGGTGCTGTGCCCATTTGCCGGCTTGATCTTGGCATCTGAGGCCAGCCCACGTGACACAGGACACCCCAACTCATTACAAAACACAGAACTAGCGACTGCAAGTGGCTCAGGCCTGCAAGCCCAGCTACTCAGGAGGCTGAGATCTGAGGATCGCGGTTCAAAGCCAGCCTGGTCAGGAAAGCCTGGGAGATATATATCTCCAATTAACAGCAAAAAGCCAGAAATGGAGGCATGACTTAAATGGGAGAGCACCAGCCCTAAGCAAAACAACCTAAGCGACAGCATCTATACCCTGATTCAAGCCCCAAAACCCCAAACCAGCAACCTCACTTGCAGAGACTCTCTGCATGTTTTGTTTTGCTTTGTGTTTTTAAAAACTGGAAATGAATCTGAAATGTCCAGGGAAGTGGATGGCTGCCGGGACAGGGAGCGCCAGGGCCCCGGGCTCAGGGCCTGAAGTGGCTCCAGTCCCTCCTCTCCCCAGAGGGGCTCCCGGGGCCTGGCGGTCCCTCTGTGCCTGCCCCTTCCTAGTCCTGGGAAATTTCCCTTCACTTCCATGATCTTTAGTTCCTTCCATGCGATGCAGTTAAGCCTCCTGCCCATGGGCTGCCCATGACCTCAAAGAGGGACCCGGTGCCCACATGTGTAGAGCCGGCGCTCTGTGTGCTTATAATCGGTGCATTTTTCTGTGTCAATGTTATAATTCAATAAGATGGTTTATTAGTGGTTAATAATTAACTTCAATTAGCAGAGAGGCTTCCATAGAGGAAGGCTAATGGAATTTATCTTGCAGGGAAGTTTTATTACCTCCCCTTATAAATGGGAAGAGGAATTTATTATTTGCTGTCTGTGCACAGCTGGCCCAGTCCAGCACTGAGGGGAAAACGCGTTCATCAGAGCTGGCCTTGGGGTTTGTTGGATGGGGTTTTATTTTTCAGAATTAACCTTCAACCTCATGACATTCTAGAATGCTAAAACATTACCCCAGTTTTCTACTTTTAATAGTCTATCAATAAAAGAAAAACTTTAAAGCATGAAAAGATGGCATTTGAAAGTATTTCAAGACATCCCACAGAGCCAAGACATAAAGTTGAAAATGAAAAGCTGCATCCATATGCGGAAGTTACGCTTTTCACCATCATGTGACAGACACGAACAGAGAAGCAGGGGCCAGGGCTGGTGGCTGATGCCTGTAAATCTTGCTACTCGGGAGGCTGAGATGTGAGGAGCACAGTTCAAAGCTATCTCAGACAGAAAAGCCTGTGAGACTCTTATCTCCAAAGAATCACCAAAAAGCTGGAGGTGTGGCTCAAGTCCTAGAGTGCCAGCCGTGAGCAAAAGCAAAGCTAAGGAGGAGCATGAGGCCCCGAGTTCTAGCCCCAATACTGGCCTAAGTTTTAAAAAAAAAGGGGGGGGGGCCAAGGGCTGGAAGCAAACTATGCAGAGGCTCTGAGATCGAGGTGGGGGAGGAGTGTTGGAGAGGTGGGACAAAGTAGCCCTAACTTGGGAGGACATCAGCACTCAGCGCCCGTGTCTGCAGCGCCCCTGTCTGCAGCGCCCCTCAGCAGGTGGCCTCATCTACCCGGGGTTTGGACTGGGGTGGGCGGAGGGAGGAGACAGGTGAGAGGATAGATAGGTCTGCTTAGCATGAATCTGCAGAGCTGGCGGGGCGGTCAGGTGGCAGAGCCCCTGTCTGCACACACAAGCCCCGAGATCCTCCCCACTACCTCCCCCCACCAAAAAAAGAACACAGCAAAAGCTGCTTCTGCAGACAGAGCGCAGCACCCGGGCCTGCGAGGCCGGCGGAGACCACCAGGGCGCGCCACTGTGCGGATATGAGGCCTCCTGGTGTAAAAATCTGAAAGTGACTGTCATAAAAATATGTAGGAATCATCCAAGAAAATAAGCCATTGGGAAACCTCAACTGACTTCAGGGAAATCAAAACAGGTGGTCCCGAAGGAACTGCCACTAGAAATTCTGCGAGTCTCACGTGTGATTGCTGACGTGTGAAAGGCAGTGGCAAGGGCTGGCCGCCGGGGGAGGCGGGGACTTCGCTGGCTGACAGACAGAGGGGAGCCCAGGGCTAGGCGGAACAGAGGAAAGTCCAATGTGGAGGGCAGGCAGGCTGGCAGGCAGGCTGCAAGACAGACGGATCTGCTTTGAAGGACATCAGCTATAATTTCTCGCCAACTGAACACAGGAGTCCACAGACACAAAGGACCGCAGAGGACGACACCAGCGCCTCCTGGAGGCTGAGGAGGAAAACCTCGCCACATCTGAGGACAGGGAGAAACTCTGGGCCAGGGGCTCATGCCCTCCCCTGTGATCTTAGCTACTTTCTACTCAGGAGGCTGAGAGGAGAGAATCGCAGTTCTATGGCAGACCCGGCAGAAAAGTTTGAGAGACTCCATTGACAAGTATCCAGCCAAAAGAAGGGCTGGAGGTATGGCTCAAGTGGTAGAATGCCAGCCTTAAGAGAAAAAGCCAAGAAGAGCTCAAGACCCTGTTGTCCAGAGCTGTTAGCTCAGGAGAAGAACAATGGAGTTCAGGAGATTGGGTTGGGAACTCCAATTTCATGCCTAACTTTTGCTTTTGCAACCAATCACTTGATTTATATAGTTCCATATTCATTTAAAAAATTTTTTTTGTCAGTCATAGGGCTTGAACTCTGGGCCTGGGCGCTGTCTCTCAGCTCTTCAGTTCAAGATGAATGCTCTACCACTTGAGCCACAGTACCACTTCTAGTTTTCTGGTGTTTTAGTGGAGATAAGAGTTTCATAGACTTTCCTGCCTGGGCTGGCTTTGAACTGTGATCCTCAGATCTCAGACTCCTGAGTAGCTAGGATTACAGGTGTGAACCACCCGCACCAGGCTGTAATTCCTTACTTTTGTGAGACTTTTTTCTTCTTCAGTAATGGGGTTTGAACTCAGAGCTCACTTAGCAGCTGGTGTTCTACCTCTTGAACCACACTTCTAGCCGTGGTTATTTCAGAGATGAGTCTTGCAGACTTTTCTGCTCGGGCTGGCTTTGAGTGTGACCCTGCCGATCTCAGCCTCTTACATATTACATGTGAGTCACGGGTGCCTTTGCTTTGTTTTAGTTTTGTTTTGAGACAGAGTCTCCCTGTGTAGCCCAAGCTGGCACTGAACTTGGGCTGCTCCTCCCACAGCCTCCCAGTTGCTGGGGTTATAGGTATAATTATGGGATGTTGCTGATCATGGATGCTGCTAACATTTACTGGATGGGGAGAGAAGGTCAGAAGCAAATGTGACAAGACATTCATGGTCCTCTGTGGGGGACCCAGGTGCTGTCCACCTGGAGGGATGTGGGTTTTGGTTTCCTGATTTGAGGTCTTTCAGGGTCCTAGGCCCAGGGAGGCGGGGCTTGTTCTGTCCTGCGCGCAGGCGGAGCACAAGGCCCACGCAGATGCTGTGCCGAGGTACTGAGCCAAACCGCCCCACACCTGGGCGAGGTGTGGCCTTGCTCCAGAGGGCACACCGAGGGCACACTGCTGTTTCCAAGACAAGGCGGGCAGCCACTCGGAAGAGGCCGCAGCAGCCCGAGGCCTCAGGACAGGACCTGCCACGATGAGCTGCTGCTCATCGCCAACACCAAACGCTCAGCTCCTCCACTGTCAGATGGGATGCGGGACCCACTGCCGGTGGCTTCGTGGGCAGGAAAGGGCCAGTGGGGCTCAGCTCCAGGAATTCTGGGGCTGCCGCTGGGATGGGACAGGCCACTGGCAAGTGCTGGCGGGGCAGATGGACATCCGTGAGGCAACAGGGACACCGGTGTGGCCGACCCCGAGCACCAGGACTTCAACAATGAAAACCTGGTTTGGACCAGAACATTCCTGCAGGAGGTTAGACAAGGCCAGGGTAATGACTCACGCGATTAGAGAAGTTGTTCAAAGAAGGCAAGGAACTGAGTGGAACACAAAGTAGAGACAGAGGTGGAAGGAATGAGTTAAATGCAGGAGGCTCAAACAAGAGGAAGTGACGGATCGGAGTGATGGAGGGGAGGAGGGGATGGATGCAGAGGTGATGGATGAGGAGATGGTAGATGAAGAGGTGGGGAGGAGGAGGAGGAGGAGGAGGAGGTGGGGTGGCAGCGGCGGCGGCAGATGAAGAAGTGATGGATGAGGAAGGGGTGGATGGAGGTGTCACGTAGCTGCTCCAGGATGTATCTTAAACTCAGCCCTACGCGGCTCCCAAGGCCTGTGCTCAGTTCTGTGTTCTCTGCTTGGTTAGGTGCACTGGGTACCTTGTCTGGACTGCGCAGGCGCACTGGGGCCCCGATGATGTACACTGGGTACCTTGTCTGGACTGCGCAGGCGCACTGGGGCCCCGATGATGTACACTGGGTACCTTGTCTGGACTGCGCAGGTGCACTGGGGAGGTACACTGGGTACCTTGTCTGGACTGCGCAGGCGCACTGGGGAGGTACACTGGGTACCTTGTCTGGACTGCGCAGGCGCACTGGGGAGGTACACTGGGTACCTTGTCTGGACTGCGCAGGCGCACTGGGGAGGTACACTCGATGGGTACGTGGTCTGGACTACGCAGGCGCACTGGGGCCCCGATGAGGTACACTGGGTACCTTGTCTGGACTGCGCAGGCACACTGAGGGTCTCCCTTCCTTAGGCATTGGGAGTCGCTGGTCATAGATGGCCAGCAGTTGCTGGTGAGGGGCGAGGGAATGAGGGAGCCCCTCTTTTTCACCTGGCCTCCAAATTTCAACACTTACTCCAGGGGGAGGCCTCCTGGACAGAGTCTGCCCTGGTGAGCGGCGGGCACCATGGCTCCCGTCAGTGCCTGGGCCAGGCAGCAGCTCACGGGCTTCTGCCGGCCTGAAGTGACTCCATCCTCAGTCTGTAGCTCCCCTGGAGATGGGGACGCTGGGGGAAGGAGGGAGGGTAGCATCGGACACCACACAAGAGGACCAAGAGTTCAAAGTCAGAGGAACTCTGTCTAGAAAACAAAATTCAAGTCAAAGGCCCAAGATGTGTCTGTGGGTCCAATTCCCAGCGCTTGAAAAAAAGTCACAGCAAAAAAAGCATTAAAAAAGGCAATCAAAGAACTGCAAGAATCCAGCCAGCCCTGGGGCCCCACCAGGTCCGGGAGGAGGTGGGGTGCAGCGAGGCTGGGGTGACAAGTCAGCCTCCCACAAGATGTCCCTGCCATGTCTGAGGTGTGCTTCCATCTATGAGGTCCAGCCCAGCGCAGCACCCTCCGTGGAGGGATGTGGCCAGGCCCCGCAATGCCAGCGCCATCCAGTCTGGCTCCTCCGCAGCTCGCAGCCACCTTGCAATCAGCTAGGAACCATGCGGCTGGGCAGCAGCACCTGCCCTCCAGTGGTGGGACTGAGGAGGGTCTGGGCTGAGGTCCTTTTAGGCTGGGGAAGGGAAAGGGTAGCTCTGCAGCTCACGAGAGCTGAGCAGTGGGTTCTGGGCCTCAGTGAGCTTGCAGAGCAGCCTGGTTGGACGGGAGGTCACTGTCAAAAGCTCAGAGTTTGGCAAAGATGCTGATGTCCACAGCAGGTGTCTCCAGGGCACCAGGTGGCTCTTTCTAGGACCTTTATGATGACACCTAGGAGAGTGCCTTCCAGCTCTGCCAGTGGCAGGTGGGATGACAGTCCAGGTAGGAGATACACAGCTCCAGCAGGTGGCGCTGTCGTCCTGCAAACAAGGCTAGTCCTTGGGGCCAGCGCTAGCCGGTGTGGACCAAGGCAAGGCTCTGGAGGGGGACATGTGGGCGTACCCTTCCTTGAGGTCTCCTTGCCAGGAACTTCCCATTGTCACAGTTGTCTCCACAGCAACCCTGTGTCAATCAGGGTTCCACACTCCAATCACTCAGGCCAACCCCCAGTGCTGTCTCACCACACCTGGGCCATTGAATGGGCCATGTATGCACATGCAAGCACACATGCACCTATGTCATGTGTGTAAATGTACACACATGCATCATGCACACATGTGCACTTGTGTCTTGTCACATGTATGCTCGTATACTTGTAAAGTGCATGCATGTGCGTATATATGTAACACAGATATACACATGCCTGCTCACCTACACACAGGAATACAGGCATGTGGACATGTACACTTTGGCTGGCACTCCAGCACAGACCCCTGGGCAACTTTTCATCCCATACTCCTGGGTCAGCACCACAACCCAGACATCCAGCCAGCACCCTACTCCAGGCCCGGCCCCTGAGCTGCGGCCTCCATCAGCTGCCCACATCTGAAGTCCTAGGTCTAACAGAAACAGTCTGGGCACAGAATGTCTGCAGGGACTGGCAGGTTGTCAAAGAAAGCAGGATGAGGCAGTCACCAACCGGGGGGGGGGGGGGGGGACACACAGCTTTAGCAGTGGACAGGGCCAGCTCTCACTCCAGGATAACCTCAGGACCCCCAAAAGGCACAATATGCCTTCTAATGACCTGTAAGACACTCAGGCTCCAAAGTCCAACCTGTATCTAAGCAGACCTACTTCAGACCTCATGTGTACTTCTGAGCCATAGGTGAAAGAAAGTGAGCAGCAATCAGAGAAAGCAGATGAATCAGAGGCTGGGCACTCCAGAAGTCAGCTGGCCCGGTCTCTCCCACAGTCAAGGCCAGAAGAACTAAAAGGGGTGTCTTAGCTGGCTTTGTGTTGTTTAACAAAATATAAGGAGTTAGGTAACAAGCACTTGGATAGAGTGCTAAGGACTAAACCACAGCAGAAGACATGGCATTAATCCCTTCTGGTGACAGTGCCTCAGGATCAGGCCAGCTCTGTGTAATGGTTCTACAAGACCCCTTGGAGGACATTCCCAGCCCTACTCGAACCACAGCATGGTGTCATTCAGTGACAGAAGGGTCGCAACAGATGGATCCTTGTTGGAGGCAGGGAAAGTCATGTAGGGAATGAAGAGGTAACTGAGTATGGACAGCCATGAAGTGACATAAAAGAATTACTGTGATTGTTGCTTTGTATATCCCTCCCCCACAGTATAACCCCTGCTTTCACTGTATTTGATGTCGGTATAATTTGTGGAGGGGAAGGGGAAAAACAAATCGTTTAAATAGTGATACAGGTGGACCCATTGCAACAATGAGATGTACAAGTCCTTATGTCAAAAATGAACTTTACAAATTTGGTGGGGGGGGGGAAGCGGGGAAGATTGGGTGGGGGGGACAGGGGGAGGATGGGAAGGGTTGGGAAGGGGAAACAAAGGAGGAGGCTACAATGTTTGATAAGAAATGTACTCATTATCTTGCCCATGTAATTGTAACCCCTCTGTACAATATTTTCACAATAAAAAAAGAAATACATTTTTAAAAAAATTAAAAAAAAAAAGAATTACTGTGAGCTTTGTCCGCTGCTGTGGTGACATGGGTAAATTAAGGACATGGCACTTTAAAAAACAAACAACAACAAAAACAGCATGCTGGATGCTGGCAGCTCACACCCGTAATCCTAGTTACTCAGGAGGCTGAGATCTGAGAGTGGAAGGTCCAAGTCAGCCCAGGCAGGAAAGTCTATGAGACTCTCATCCCCAATTTCCCCCAAAAGCCTGAAGTGGAGCTCTGGTTCAAAAGGTAGAGTGCTAGCCTTGTGCAAAAGTAGCTCATGGACAGTGGCAACACCCTGAGTTCAAGCCCCCGGATCAGCAGACCCCACCCCCCCCAAAAAAAAAGCCTGAAAAATACTTAAGGAGAAATGTCACAGCAACAGACATCTACCTTAAAATAACTTAGGAAAAAAAACAATCCAGGTGAAGCAACTATGTCAGAACATCAGCAACCGTCCCTACAGCGGACAGATCCGCTCTCGTGCTACTCGCTGGACTTTTCCGTAGGGTTGAAGTTTGGACTAACAGCGTTTGCTGACCTTTAATGCGATCATGCACTCATCGCAGAGCAGAGGCGCGCGTGGGGCCGCCCAGCCGTGTGCCGTCGGGGTGTAGCTGCCCTTCCTCTCCTGAGGGCACGGAGGGGCCTGAACCTCACCCTTGGTCGCTCCAGCTCCTCCACGGGGATCTGAGATGGCATACACAGGGGCTCAGGCCTCCAAGCAGCCCAGAAGATTCTGGAACTTGGGGGAGGGCCCCAGAAGCCTCCACAAACGTGGGTTTGCAAGTGCACACACGAGGCGCCTATCCTGAAAATGGAAGTCCATCTCAGCTCAGACCACGAAGCCCCCGGGGCCGCCCCTCCCAGGAGGACGAGCGGGTTTCCGGGCACGGAGGCCGAGCCAGGCCCCGGTTCCGCTCGCGTGCCACGGCGCCGCGCTCCTTACCGGCTGAGGGCCGCGGCCCAGGTCGCAGTGCCCATGCAGACTGCCCGGAGCGGCTCCGTTTTGCTCTGGTCAGCTGCTTCCTGATCCCAGCAGAGGCCCCGGCGCTGGGCGCTGGGCCCAGCGCGCACGGCCCACCCCGCGGCCTCCAGCGGCGCAGCAAGCCCTGGCCGCCATGTTTGTCCAGTCAGGCTGACGGTGCCTGATTGGACTAAGGGCTGATCACATGACTGGGGCAGAGCCAATCAGATCCCGTCTCCAGTTGCTCAGCAAGCCCTGGCAGCCACTCCCAGACCAACGGTGTCTGATTGGACCAGGGGTGGTCATGTGACTGGAGCAGAGCCAATCCGATTCCCAAGCCCAGGAAAGCGTGGTTAAGTGGAGAACGTTCTGGAAGTCCTGCTTGATCTCGGGGCCACTGCTCACCTCACCACGTGGGTGGGGCGGAGAAGCCAGGGACTGCGAAGGGACGGGCCTGTGGGGCGGGGCGCCTCTCCGGTTCGCCATTCTAGGTCTTGCGAGGGAGTCGCTGACGGCCCACTCGGCACCGATGAGAAGCTGCCCGAGCCTGGGCCCACGCCTGTCACCAAGCGACTCGGGAGCCCGCGACCCGAGGATCGCGGTTCAAAGCCAGCCTGGGAGGGAAACTCCGTGAGACTGATCTCTAAGCAAAAGGGCGGAAGTGCAGCTGTGGCCCAAGTGGTAAGGCGCCAACAGAAAATGCCGAGCAAAGCCGGTGGCTCACGCCTGTCATCCCAGCTTCTCTGAGGACCGCAGTTCAAAGCCAGCCCGGGCAGGAAAGTCCTCGAGACTCTTATCTCCAATCAACCACCAGAAAACCGGAAGTGGCACTGTGGCTCAAGTGGTAGAGCGCTAGCCTTGAGCTGAAGGGCTGAGGGACAGCACCCAGGCCCAGAGTTCAAGCCCCAGGACTAATAAAAAAAAGTATGACCGGATGTGTGGCTGAAATGGTAGAGTGTTTGCCTACCAAGTGGGAGGCCCTGAGTCTGAAACCCCAGTACCAGCACAAAAAGAAAAAACAAATCTGGGCTGGGAAGGTGGCTCAGTGGTAGAGCGCTCGCCTTGCATGCCTGAGGCCCTGGGTTCGATTCCTCAGCACCACATAAGCAAAAAGAAAAAAAGCCGGAAGTGGTGCTGTGGCTCAAGTGGTAGAGCGCTAGCCTTGAGCTGAAGAGCTGAGGGACAGCGCCCAGGCCCAGAGTTCAGGCTCCACAACGGGACCCAAAAAAAAAAAAGAAAAAACAAATCTGGGTAATTTCTTAACTGTAAAATTTTAAATGTGAATCCGTTTTGTATATTCAGGGATAAATAGTTTACAATAATTATTTTACTTGGTGAGTGTAATGGTTGGAACTCAAGGCTTTGTGTTTGCTAGGAGAGCAGTCTACCTTCCCCTTGAGCCATAGCTCTACTTCTGGCTTTTTGTTAATTAAAAGTGTTAGGAGCCAGGTGCTGGTGGCTCACACCTGTAATCCTAGCTACTCAGGAGGGTGAGATCTGAGGATCACTGTTCAAAGCCAGCCCGGGCAGGAAAGTCTGTGAGTCCGGTCGTGGGGTCTGAACTCTGGGCCTGGGCGCTGTCCCTCAGCTCTTCAGCTCAAGGCTAGCGCTCTACCACTTGAACCATAGCGCCACTTCTGGCTTTTTTCATTTTGCTTATGTGGTGCTGAGGAATCGAACCCAGGGCCTCAGGCATGCAAGGCAAGCACTCTACCACTGAGCCACCTTCCCAGCCCTGTCTGTGAGATTCTTATCTCCAATGAACCACCAGAAAACCAGAAGTAGTGTTGTGGCTCAAATGGTAGAGTGCTAGCCTTGAGCTGAAGAGCTGAGGGATAGTGCCCAGGCCCAGAGTTCAAGCTCTGTGACCGACAAAAAGAAAAAAAAAAAGAAAATGCCAAACAACTCAGAAAGGCCCTGATCTCAAGACCCAGTACTTGGCAGAAAGAAAGAGAGACAGACAGACAGACAGGAAGGAAAGAAAGAAATAAAGGGGAGGGAGGGAGGGAGGGAGGGGCTGGGAAGGGGCCTTAGTGATAGAGTGCTTGTCTAGCATGCATGAAGCCCTGGGTTCCATTCCTCAGCACCACAGACACAGAAAAAGCCGGACGTGGCGCTGTAGCTCAAGTGGTAGAGCACTAGCTTTGAGCACCTAGAGGCTCAAGGACAGTGCCCAGGCCCTGAGTTCAAGCTCCAGGACTGGCAAAAAAAAGAAAGAGAGGGGGGAGGGGCAGGCAGACCCAGCACATTTTTTTTTACTCTGTTAGTATATGCATATGCGTTTATTATTGCAGCTACCATCAGTGCCATAGCTTCAAACAACCCACATTCATTGCTTCTATTTCTAGAGGGTTCTCTGAGAGGACCCTGGCTTTTCTAGCACGCTGTGGCTGGCTGCAACCACCTTGGTCCACCCACGCCTGGAACACAGAACCCATCACAGTACTGACTGCACCCTCGCGAGGGAAACAGGGCTTCTCAACCGTCACTGGCATTGGTGCCAGGTCCTTCTTTGGCATGGGACTTGTCCTGGGCTTCATCACAGACGTCTCCACCTGCTGGACACCATCGGAATAGCACCCTACCCCCACAGCCTACACACACATACAATTGTGACCACCAACTGCCTCCAGGGAATTCTGACCGGCATGAAGTGTGTTGGGGGCAGAGGGCTGAATCCCTAGGGGCACAGAAGAGGAGAGAGAAAAGGGCCATGACTGGGGCCACAAGTCTAGCCACTCGTGAGTCTAGGTACTCCAAACCACCAGGTCCTGAGCAATCAGGGTAGGGCCAGGCCAGTTGTGAGGATGGCCAGGTTCAGGCGCTCCAAACTGAAGCTGGGCTCTGGGGAGCCTCCAGGGGCTTCTTGTGCTGGGCTCTCCCATCCAGCAGCCTGTCCGGGACACAAGGCTGCTTGTGCCCAGCTCTCCCTTGGTGACCACGGCGGCTGCACCACTGTTTTTTCCACCTGATCCCTTCTGCTAAGACACAGCAGGCCTCTCATTGGCTGTGGGAAGCTGAGGCCATGGCCACAGGTTACATGCCTGAATCCCAGCTCCGGCGAGGCCTGGGCGGGAAGAGAGGATTTCGAGTTTGAGGCTAGTCTGCATGACACAGTGAGACCCTATCTTGAAAATAAAAGAAACCAGGAGCAGGTGGCTCATGCTTGTAATCCTAACTACTCAGGAGGCTGAGATCTAAGGATTGAGGTTCAAAGCCAGCCCAGGTAGAAAAATCTGCAAACCTAGGGCTGGGAAGGTGGCTCAGTGGTAGAGCGCTTGCCTTGCATGCTCAAGGCCCTGGGTTCGATTCCTCAGCACCACATAAGCAAAAAGAAAAAAGCCGGAAGTGGCGCTGTGGCTCAAGTGGTAGAGCCCTAGCCTTGAGCTGAAGAGCTGAGGGACAGCACCCAGGCCCAGCGTTCAGGCCCCACGACCGGACCCCCCCCCCAAAAAAAAAAGAAAAAAAAAAGAAAAATCTGCAAACCTCATCTATAGTTAACCAGCAAAAAGCCAGAAGTGGAGGTGTAGCTGAAGTGGTAGAGCACCAGCCTTGAGTGAAAAAGCTAAGGGACAGCACTCAACTCCTGAATGCAAGTCCCAATGTCAGAGAAAAGAAAGGACACAGGGAAACGGGAGAGACAGAAATGAAAGAAAAGCTGAAACGGCAGCTAGCTGGGCAGGAGCCCCTCCTGAGGACTCCTGGATCCAGCCGGTGGTTCTAGGCACAGCCAAAAACTGTGGTAATTACTTAGAGTCACAGAAAGGGCCCCCAGTCAGCCTGGGATCATCATCATCATCATCATCATCACCATCATCACTTTTGTCTTCCTCATCACAGCACCTAACACTCGTGCAATACTTCCCATGTGTGCACCAGGCTCAGGGCTGAGTGCTCTCTGCCAGCAAGTGAACGTGACCCTTGCACAGACCTAAAGAGGGGTGAGCAGGTCCCCAGCATCGTGCAGTTCTTCATTGGGCAGAGCTGAGGACAGGAGTCTTTGGCCCAGCAGCGGCCTCAGGGGAGACAACCACACTAGGCCCCATGCTTTTGCCATGTTCAGCAGAACTCACAGCAATCTGCAGTCAAAAGACAGCCCTGGGCCCTGACCCTCAAGAGGGTCCTGAGAGGCGCTGGGAGGGGAGAAGAACTCCATCTGCTTGGCCAGATGCATCCCTATGGAGGCAGGAGGAAGGGCTGAAAATAGCAGCAGTGTGCTGCCCATTTGCATGTAATTTCCCTCTGATTTGCATATTCAGTGCCAGATCCACTAACTATAGAATTATAAAATCAAACGCATGAACAGATTCGTGTACCCTTCTAGCTAGTACTGACACATTCAATCCTTAAGGTTCTTTATGAGCCACAGCTCAGGCATTCATGTGCCTGTGCACACACGTGCACACAGTTCTCTCTAGAACTCCTGAAGAAATGTGTTCATGCTTTAAGAAAATTCCCTACTGTGTGTCACTTTGCTTATCAAACAGAAAATTGGGAAGTCATCACGAGAGAAATCTGGTATTATGAAAGGACTGATTACTGGAGGTTCTTCTCAACACACGTGTGTGTGTGTGTGTGTGTGTGTGTGTGTGTGTACTGGTCCTGGGACTTGAACTCACAGCCCAAGTGATTACCCTGAGCTTTTATACCCAAGGCTGGCACTTGAGTCACAACTCACTTCTGATTAATTGGGAGATGAGTCTCACAGACTGGTTTCAAACCAGAGTCCTCAGATCTCAGCCTCGGAGTAGCTGAGATTACAGGTGTGAGCCACTGGCGCCTAGCTCAGAAAGCAATATTCTTTTTCTAAAAAAATAATTTTATTGCTGGATGCTGGTGGCTCACGCCTGTAATCCTAGCTACTCAGGAGGCTGAGATCTGAGGATCGCGGTTCAAAGCCAGCCCGGGCAGGAAAGACCGTGAGACTCCTATCTCCAATAAACCACCAGAAAACCGGAAGTGGTTCTGTGGCTGAAGTGGTAGAGCAAATTGCCTTGAGCTGAAAGGCTGTGGGGCAGCACCCAGGCCCAGAGTTCAGGCCCCACAACCAACAACAACAAAAAAAAATAATAATTGTAAGGGTGATGACAGAAGGGTTTACAGTTACATAAGTAAGGTGATGAGTACATCATTTCTTGTTAAACATTGTTACCTCTTCCTTGTTTTCTCCCACTTTCCCTCCAGAAATATCCCCCCCCACCCCCCCTGCCACAAGGCTTGTACTCAGGGCCTGAGTGTTATTCCTGAGGTTTTTTTCACTCAAGGCTAGCATTCTACCTCTTTGAGTCACAGCATCACTTTCCAGTTTCCTGGTGGTTAATAGAAGATAAAGAGTCTCAGGGCTGCCCAGGCTGGCTTTGAACCGTGATCCTCAGATCCCAGCCTGCTGGGTAGCTAGGATTACAGGTGTGAGTTACTAGTGACGTTCTTTTAATAAAAACCCTGCCTGCCTCTTTCAAGTCTGTAGTGGGCATCACACCTGGAAATGCTCACCCCAAACCGCCTTGGCCAAAATCACGGAAGAGGCTATCAGCAGAGCAGTCCCATTTTTCTCTAGGTTGCATTTTCTCTCCGGCTTTCTCTTGTGATTTTCCAAACCACCAGAGGTCCTGAGAGGCAGCTGAAGTGTTTAAAAATGAGACAATAAAAATAAATCGCTTATGTGCGGAAGTCAGCCAGTAGTTCTCTGAAGTCCCAGCTCAGCTGACTAAATGCTGACACAGAGCTGCTGATGGCAGGACCCACCAGGCACCAGCAGCCTTCAAGAACAAACACCACATCACCCCAGGGCGCAAGAACACTGCCCCCTGGTGACGGGTAGACGCCTGAGCTCCCTGGCCCGAGTGTAGGGAGTCATCCCTGTGATACTAATTGACCTCAAGCGGCCCAGCTGGCCCTCTCCTCTGGGGATCTGCTGGCATCCACTTTCCTAAATCCTTCCTACCTGGAACCCAGCGTCTGTTCCTACCCCTTCCTCGGGGGTGTGGGGGAGGCTGGCCGCCAGCCTTGTCATACACTCGCAATCTCTGGATCCAGAGAACCACTTAGGATTAATTACCGCCCTCATGGGACACTCAGCAACGGATGCACCAGAATTTCATCATAAGAAGATAAAACCACGGGCGTGCCAGGAGGAAGCGGAGGAGAATTTAACTTGGAGCTGTCTTTTCTAACAAGACGTAAAACCCAGGCGCTATTAAGTGGGAGAAAAAAGAAGAAGCAGCAGTTTTGTCTGGTAAAGATGAAAAACATCTGTGGGTGGCCAAGGGTGGTGATGGGAAGCAGACGTGGCGACTTCAGCCCATCTAGAGCTCAAGACAGAGGCTGGTATGCTGGTCAAGAACCAGGACTGGCAGGACCTGACTCCCACCCTCAGCCGCTCACCTCTGACCTCTTCCCTGCAGAGGTCAGGATGAGCTCTGGGAGGGTGACATCTCCCAGGCAGAACACAGTCCCAAGAGATTCTCTTCTGTCTCAGGCTAAAGCCATGTGAGTCAGGCTGCCATGCAGAGCGGCAGCTTCTACACCAGGGACTCACTGGTCCACCCTGAGCCTTGAACCTCCTAGCCTCCACTGATCACTGAGATGGGAAATAAGAAATGGAGTGTTACCAGGCGCTGGTGGTTCACGCCTGTAATCCTAACTATGGAGACGTGGAAGATGGTGGTTTGAGGTCAGTCCAGGTAGAAAATCCCACGAGGGTCCATCTTCAAAATAACCAGCAAAAAGCCATGCTGGAAGTGGGGGCATCAAGTGGTGGAGCGCCAGCAGAGCAAGCGCGGGGCTCTGAGTTCAAACGCCAGCACAACTTAAAAAAAGAAGAAGAAAGAAATGAAATGGAGGCGGTGTTTGTCCAAGCTAGAATTTGCATTTGTGTTCATACAGAAGTGAAAAAACACAACCTACAATCTGTAGCTTGTCTGTCTGGGAGCGCCGAGGTCTGTGGAAGCACAAGAGGCTTGGGAAACACAATATAACCAGGCCTCTGCCTCCCCCGCTCATCCAGCCATGGAGAGCACTTTCGGAAAAGAATTGCACCTGCTCTGAACACACACAAGGACGTGGTTCTGGTCCTGATTCCCTCTAAGTACAGCAAAGCAACTACATGAAGTGACATTTGCCTTGTAGCTGCCTAAAGCTAGCTGGGAGGTTTGGGAACTGGCAGGGTTCAGAAGCAGCACCCCTCCCAGGATCTCGGGGCTCAGGAAGGCCCAGCTGAAGTGTTAGGAGGAAGTGAACAAGGAGAGGTGACAGGTGGTGCTTTGGGTGCTTTGGGTGCTCACTCCGTGTGAGTTCCTGGTCCCAGCTGGAAGGCGCTGACTCCCGGGGCCGCTCAGTGGCGAGTTCTCGCTGCGTGGCCAGTCGGGAGGCAGGCCCGCTGGGGGTGGCGGCTGCCCTGGGGCGGCACTTCCTCTCGCCGCTTCGTGGCTGCCAGCGGTCACACGTGCTGCTGCCAGGATGTCCTGTTCCCGCTCAGGCCCCCAGCCCCCGGCCTGCGGGACTATAACCAAAGACACCTTTCTCTCCTTGCTTTGCTCTTCTCCTTTAATCACAGCACAAACACAGGCATTTCTATGATATCTTTATATGTGCAGATACAAGACACATATCTGGCAAAGGATTAGGCCCTGAGTCCAACCCCCCCCCCCCAACACACACACACACTCCTAAACTGCAAAATAAATCCCTCGCTGCCAGGGACTCTCCGCCGCAGACCTGTCTGGCCCGGGCTCATAAACCCCCCGACCTCCCTGCCACCTTGCTGCCTGGCTAGCGGCTCATCTGTGTGAACACTGCTGCCCTTTCACCCATCCAACCCACAGCCCGCTGGCAGAGGACATGGCTCCTCTGCTCCCACTTGGGCCTGGCCGGGCTGGGCCACCGGGGAGACCCATGTCGCCCTGCCTGGGGTCCCGGTGACCCAGCATGGAAGGCAAGGGATCATTTCTAGCCAAGGGCCCAGTTGGCCTCTTCTGGTTCTGGCTCCAGCCAGCAGACAAAGGATTGCTCTTGGAGCATGGACAGGGACGGCTGGGGGACTGGCAGGAAGGACACGGGGGTGGGGGTGAGAGGGGAGGGGGGCACACACCCTCTCCTCCACAGGCACTTCTTACCCTTCCCCACGGCGTCCACCGCAGCGGCTGGCACCGCCGGATGGTTTCACACTGCTGGGGTGTGGCTGTGGGTCCATCGCCACACCCCAGTGCCAAAGCAGACACTCAGCAAAACGCAGGGGGGAGGAGTCCTCTGCGCGAGCAGTCCAGTGTGAACAGTGAGCCAACGAGGCCCGCCTGCATCTCATTCACCGGCCCGCACTCTCACGCTGAGCAAACAGCAACCATGTCTGCTCTTCTCAACTAACAAAGAGGCAGGATCCTGCCTGGCTGTGGCATCCTAATGCCACCTGGGCACAGCAGACAAGGCGCGGGGAAGGGCCTGCCGCACGTGCTGGCAGGGCTAAGCTGGGGCCTCCTCGTCCTTTCACCTGCTCCGCTCCCGCCAGCCTGCCTCCCCCGCACCCGGCGAGGGCCTGACACACACGCCAGCCTCACACATGGCACGCGGCTGTGGGAAAGCGCGTGCGCGCGCATGCGGGGCCCAGAGGAATGGGAAGAAACACATGCCACCACCCCACGAGGTCACCTGGGAAAAGCTTCCTGGGTTCTTTCTGCACAGGGCACAGGATGGGCAAAGGTGGCCTGGTCGCCGCCATCTTGGCCATCAGTGATCACCAAACCTAAGTCCTTTTGCCAATAATGACGCACCTCCAGGCAAGAGATGAGCTCAGACTCTACCCGGAGGCCCGGCCTCCAGAGGCAGCACGGGAGAGGCCATTTCCTGCGTCAGTGAGCTCCTCTTACCTGGGGCCTCCAACCTGGGAATAACCAGAGCACTCGGGATCCAGCGGGCACCCTGGAGGGCTGCTGGGACGGCAGGGGCGGGGGCAGGGGCCCCGGGACACCCTTGGCTCCGGCTGGCAGGCAGAGCTGCGAGGGACAGGCACCCCTCATAGCCCGGTCCCCCCAGGACTCCCTGAGCAGTGCTCCCCTCCCAGTCCTGATCCTCCCAGGGCTGGTCCATGGATGGAGGCAGAGTCTCAGACAAGATGGAGCTGGGCAGGTGTGGGACGGGGACTCTGTGGACACCTCACGGGACCAGCTCTGCCAGCCCCAGCTCCAGGGCGGAGAACACAAGGGGGGCAGCACAGGTTAGCAGCCCACAGCACCCCAGCCGCCAGCCCCTTCCAGCCTCGCCCACAGCGAGTCCACCCGTAGCAAACCTTCCAGAAGCAGACTTCCAGCTCCTCTGACGCTCAGACTAGGCTGAGGTGGCAGCTCCCTGCAGGAAGCAGTGGGTCTGCGGCTTCCGGGAAGGCTGAGTCCTCAGCCCCACGCAGCCTCCTCTCCCTCTCCTCGCTTCCAGCTAGCCCGCGCTCTGGGGCCGACCCTTCCTCTGCAGGGAAGCCCAGGAACTGAGCCTGCAGCACCCCACTGTGTGGAAGAGCCCTGGGGTCCATCCTTCCTCCAGATTCTGGGCTGTGGGCGGGCGGGGGCAGCGCTGCGCTGGGCCACGGACGCACCGCTGGCAGGTCCCCGCCCCGCCCCTCTGTGAGGGGGTGCACCTTCTCCACAGCCCCTCATCCTTTCAGGGTTCCTTTTCAGTCTCTCGCTCCCTTCCTTCCTTCCTTCCTTCCTTCCTTCCTTCCTTCCTTCCTTCCTTCCTTCCATCCTTCCTTCCTTCCTTCCTTCCTTCCTTCCTTCCTTCCTTCCTTCCTTCCTTCCTTCCTTCTTCCCTCCCTTCCTCCCTTCCTTTCTGTGATGGTGCTGGGAATTGAACCAGGGACTCATGTTTGCTAGGCAAGGCACTCTACCACTTGAGTCATACCTCCAGCTGCTTTTTTTTTTGCCAGTCCTGGGGGCTTAAACTCAGGGCCTGGACACTGTTCCTAAGCATCTCTGTGCTCAAAGCTAGCGCTCTACCACATGAGCCACAGCAACCACTGCTGGCATCTTCTGTGTATGTGGTACTGAGGAATTGAACCCAGGGCTTCATGCCTGCTAGGCAAGCGCTCTACCACGAAGCCACCTTCCCAGCCTGCCTCCAGGCTTGTTGAAGGTCGGATCTCAGCTGTGTGCCCGGGCTGGCTTCCGCTGTGGTTCCACTTGTGTTTCCCTGTTGTTGCTGGGAGTAAGAGCTATGTGCCACTGTGCCCAGCCCTGGTGCGTCCCCTGTAGCTGGAATGTCAGGAGGGTGCTATGGTACCAGCCATTGAGTGAGTCTCCCTAACTTGTATATAGGCTGGCCTTGAACTGTGATTCCCCCAAATAGCTAGACTAGCTATGATCCAACTATGATCCTCTCAAAGAGCTGGATTGTGGGCTTGTGTCACCATGCCTGGCCTGTTTTAGTTTTTTTTTTAAGACAGAAGAAAACAAAATGAGTCCCACGCATAGCCTGGAACTTGGCACTGGCACTCATAAACACGCTTGCTACATGGCTGTGGGTGTAGGGACCCCGGAACACAGCCCCCCCCCCAGGCACATCACCAATCGGCTGCCAGGCCTAGGCCCTGCATGTTGCTCAATTAGACTCCACAGGGATTTCTGGTTGTTTCCTTTCTTTCTCTTCCCGTGCCAGGCTGCCTTGGAGCCCCGCTGGGCCGAGTCACGAGAACAGACATCTCAGCTTGGTGAGCTGTGCCCTCCACAGAGGCTGGTAAGAGCTGCATACGGGAGGCTGACCTGGGGAAGGGGAGGGAGGAGGAGCCAGAAGGACTGGCCGCAGCTCGCCCTGGCCCGCCCCCTCCCTCTGCACCGGAACTTCAAATCTGGCACTCACCCCAAGTGGCGTGCCCGCTTACTTCCAGGCACTCCGGGACTGGCAGGCTGTCTGGTGGCATTTCAACGCCATGCTCGCTCGTCACCTCTCGTCCTTTCCTGGAGAGGGAAGGAAGCAGAAGAAAGCTATATCTGGCCCTTAACGTCTCTCTCAGGCCTTGCCTGCCATGGGCAATGCATCTCCTTTCCCGGGGCACCCCCTGGAAGGCGTATGGCAGCGGGGGGCACCCCCGGGCTCTCTCCTGTTAAGCCACAAGGCCGGGCGCAGCTCCGTGGTTGATGGGGAGCTGTGCTGAGCCTCCATTTGAAAAGCCCTGGGGACACAACGCCCTGACAGCGGAACAGGGCCCTGGGCCTCCATGCCGGGGGTCCCGCCCGACAGCTGCCACATCAGCCTTGGCCCTTCCTGTGCCCTGATGACAAGTGGAGGCTGAGGGGTCCTGTGGCTGCAGCCCAGTGCCTGCTAGCCGGCTCCTGGTGCGTACCCACGCCCCGAGGGCGCCCCGCCCCAGGCTGAAGAGGTAGGCATGGCACTTCCCAGGTTCTCGGGGCACTGGCACAGCCTGGTTTTGCTCCCCACCTGGGTAAGGCCAAGGATGGGGAAGAGGCCTAGATGCAAACACAACCCAGGCTGGGCGCTGGCGGCTCACACCTTCATCTAGCTACTCAGGAGGCTGAGATCTGAGGATCAAGGTTCAAAGCCAGCCTAGGCAGTAAAAGCTAGTCTCTTATCTCTAGTTAACCACCAGAAAGCTCGAAGTGGGGCTGTGGTTCAAAGTGGTAGAGTGCTAGCTTTGAGCAAAAAGCTTGGGGGACAGCACCTTCACCCTGATTTCAAGCCCCATGACCAACCAACCACCACCACCAACAAAAACCCGCCCCATGACCAACCAACCACCACCACCAACAAAAACCCGCCATCCATACCCCAACACACCACACCATGCTGAGGGCAGGGTCTCAGAGGAAGTAGGTTTTTGGAAAAGTCAAAGGTTTTGCAAGTACATGATTTTGGAGCGCACACACACACACACACACACACACACACACACACACACACACACACACACACACACACACACACACACACACACACACACACACACCCATCCATCCATCCTTTGGAGTTCAGCTGAAATGTTTTATAATGTGATCTGGTCATGCAAACGCCAGTGTAACTTACATGCATGCACATGTACACGCACACTCACACACACACACACACACACACACACACACACACACACACAACTTGGACAATAGAGGTCAATCCAGACAGAGGTTGCTCCCTCCATGTGGCCTTTCGATGCTGGTTCTGATGGTGAAACATGACCATCATGTTACAGCAAATGCTTCTTCTACCTTTAAGGTTCAGTAAATACATAAACTGGCAACGTACTTTTTTACTACGTGATCGCCTATTACACTGTGGGAGCCACAGATTCTCAGGCCACCCCGTGGGCAGTGCTGTGTGCCCACCTCAGCGGGCCACGGGCGTGAGATGCTCCGTACTGAGGTGGTTAAGATAGATACTACAGACGGTGAAAGAAGCTCCTCTCTGCTGCTAGAGATGGGGCCGAGGGCCATTACGATCCTATGGGCCCACATCCACATGTGGGGTTCAGGACTGACAGACATGGAGGGAAAGGAGGAGGGTTGGGGAGAGGGAGGGAGAGCGGCCTTATTGTGAGGCATTGGCTCGTGCAGAGGCTGACAAGTCCCAAGTTCTGCAGTGGGTCCGCTGGAGACCCAGGAGAGCTAGCAGGCTTCAGACCAAAGGTTCAAGGCCCCAGACAGGACAAATGCAGCATTCTGGTTTGAAGGCGATCCAGGCAGGGGATTCCTCTTTCTCTGGGAAAGGTCTCTTTGTTGTAGGAATGGAGGCCCCCACACCAAGGAGGGCCCTGCGTTACTCAATCTGCTGACTTAAAGGTTGAACTCATCCAAAAGCATCTTTGGAAGCACTGGATATGAGAGCTGAGATTCCCGATAAGAATCAACTTACAGAGAGGTGAGATGTCCTTTGGTTCAACCTTGGGAGTTCCAGCCACTGGCCTGTGGTGAGATGACACATCATAGAGACGAACAACAATACAAATCTACCCTTTGAGAGCCGGGCAGCAGCAGAGAAGAGGCGGACGCCATGAACCCCCTTAATCCCTCAGGCTCCCAATGACCTAAAGACCTCCCGCTGGCCTTACTCCCACTAGCACAACCCTGGGGCCAAGCCTTTAGCTCCTGGGCCTTCAGGAGTTCATTCAGACCCAAACTGCCACACAGTGTTTGAACAACCATCTGGGAATGCTGTGGCTGTCACGTGGACACGTCAAATCAGAGCCCTGCTCAGCTGACCTGGGTAGGCATGAGGGCTGGAACATTCTCCCCACAGTTCTGACTCCAAGCCCAGTGCTGAAGAAACAAGGACCTTGCCGTCCTCTAGCACCAAGAGCCTTGGCCTGGTGACAGGAGGCGTGAGCCAGCACTGGGGCGAAGGCCTCCTGGCCTGGACCGCCTCTCACAGTTCTGTCAGGCTGACCTTTGGTTCTGGTCTTGCTGTAGCATTAGGAGACCACTGGTCACAGGTGCCTCTCAAAGGTCAGAGGTAGAGCCGGGCAGCCAGGCTGGGTAACTTTGTAGTCTGAACTAAACACACCCTTGGTGGAAACTGGAGACTCTGGGAAGGAAGCTGGGGTCAGGACGGGCCTTCTGTCCCCTGCAGTCACAGGCCTGGTCCTCACGCCAGCCTCTGCCCCACTCTGCTCCCCATCCCCCATCTCTGACTTGACATGGACACACAGTGGCTGGTACACAAACGTGGTGATGGCTCCTGTTTCTCTGTCACTGTCAAACTGCCCTTGGGTGACTGGTTGTGGAGCCCAAAGGCTCAAGATGGGGTGGGTTAGGGTGCAGGACTTCTGGGTGGGGTCAGGCAGCCACGGAAGGGTGGGCTGATTCCCTCCTGGGAATGAGATGAGCACAGGGATGGCCCAGGGTTTAGAGGGAAGAAAACCTGCATTTCCAGACAAACAGCAGGCATTACTGTCCTTAACTAAACATACACAAAACCCCCTGAACAATCACAAACCTTTTTATTGTAACATAAAGATATAGAAAACTGGGAGCTGGTGGTTCATGCCTGTTCTCCTACTCAGGAGGTTGAGATCTGAGAATCGCAGTTCAAAGCCAGCCTGGGTGGGAAAGTTTGTGAGACTTTTTTCTCCAATGAATCACCAAAACGCTTTCTTGTTTTAAAGCTGGTTTTATTGCCCAAATGTGCAACTCCTAAGTTCAGTCTTTTCCATTTGTGTTTTTGGGGGTGGTGCTGGGGTTGCTTCCAGGCAAGCCCTCTACCACTTGGGACCATGCCAGGACCTCCCTAATTAAATGTGGAGGCAGAGGCCTCCACAGCTCATGGCTTCAAGTTAGTCTTTCAAATCAAAGTTGAGATGGTGGGGGGGGGGGGGGGAGGGCGGGGAAGAAAAGAAAAAAAAAATCAACCCTTGGGGGTTGGAGATATGGTTCAGTCAGTAGAATGCCAGCCAATGAGTGAAAGTGTCAGGTCCTGAGTTTGAGTCCTGGTCTCAACCTAAAATAAAAAGTTGAGATCAGGTTGCTCCTGGTTAACCTCCTCCTGCCTGTGTCCCCACAGGGCAGGCGGGGGAGGGAAGGCTAGAATTTGATTATCTCAGATGTGCTTTTTTTTTTCTTTTATCACATTACCATAGCAACACTCTCAGGACAAGGTGAACGCTGCCTAGTAGTTACTGATACTCCCTTCCGTTCCCCATGGTGCAGAGCAGCATGGGACATGTCCATGCCTGGCTGTGTGTCCCCTTCCATTTCTGGTCTTCGTCCTCCAGGCCTGGGCGCCCCAGTGGGTATCTCTCAGTGCATCTCCATCTGCCATCACTTGCCCAATCATGGCACAATGAAAACCTCACCAGTGTCCTTTCCTGCCTTGAAGAAATCTTTTTTGGTCGGTCATGGGGCTTGAACTCTGGGCCTGGGTGCTGTCTCTCAGCTCTTCAGCTCAAGGTGAGTGCTCTACCACTTGAGCCACAGCACCACTTCTGGTTTTCTGGTACATTATTGGAGATTAAGAGTCTCACGGCCTTTCCTGCCAGGGCAGGCTTTGAACCATGATCCTCAGAACTCAGCCTCCTGAGTAGCTAGGATTACAGGTGTGAGCCACTGTCAACTGGCTAAATCTTAATTACTTCAACTTCATCTGGTCTGAGCCCAATCCTCCTAAGTCTCACTGTCTCTCTGTCGATGACCCAAGGATCCTAGGGCTTGAACTCAAGGCTTTATACACGTGCCTGGCTTTTTGCTCAAGACTGGCACTCTATTATTTAAGCCACAGCTCTACTTCTGGGATTTATCTGGTTATTTGAGGGTAAGTCTCTCCGATTTGTCTGTCTGGGCTGCCTTTGAATTGGGATCCTCAGATCTCAGCCTTACAAGTAGCTAGGATTACGGGTATGAGCCACTGGCCCCAGGATCCATGGACTTTTCTTTCATAAAAACATCCAGCACATTCACTGGGCTGTTTCCCGATTGCGTGGTCCTTGCTCACGTTGTCACTTTTTTCATCTCAATTCCTGAAATGACTTTCTGGTTCACTTCTAATTTTTGAGTCTCAGCTCATTTGTTTTCTTCCTTCTCACTTAGTGCTTTTCCTAAACACGAAATCCAACAGCTCATCCTTTTCTTTCCTGTTTGTTTCATGTCCTTTAGCTCATGTTTAAAATCCCATGTTTAATGCTGGGCTGTTTGCCAGACATCCTTTCACTTCAGGGGCCTTATTGTCTCTCAGCTTCTTGTAGATTAACTTGGATCTTTTCTGACCCTCGTATGGATGTAATTATTCCTAATACAAGGTCTAGGCAGCCTAGGCTGGCCTCCACTCAGGATCGGCCACAGCCTCAGGATCCCCGGTGCTGGGAACACAGGTGTGTGCCACCTCACTCTGCCTTTGAAACTTTCGAAACCTTCCAATGAAGTAGGCTCAAGAATGAGTCTCTAACTTCCTGAGGTCCTTCTGTGGTTGAGCTTAACCCAGCTCATTCATTGCTTCTGGTGCAGCCCCGTACCCCGGCTGCGCTCGCCCCTGCTCCCTGGGCCCTAGTCCATTTTGGAGGATGGTAATCAGATGCCAGCCCTGGGCAAACAGGGAGAGCCTAGTGGAAGAGGAACTATGGTCTGCCCTGGGCAGCACAGAGAGCTGGAGTCTGGGTGAGGTCCTTCCTCCCTCTTGCAGCCGCTGAGAGGGGCCTGGGTAGGAATGGAGTCACTTTGCTCCACAGGTTTTGTTTCCCAAGACGCTAGATGAAACGGATGCCCTCGTTATTACAGGGTGCGAGGCGTGCGGAAGGACATTCTTCTCAAAAGCCTGCGCCTCTCCTCTGTCCTCTCAAGGGAGATGTGGACCAAGAAGGAAAAGACACCACTTTCTTAAACAGTCACATTTATTATTGTAACAATAAAAAAATCTTTTAAAGACTATCCGCATTGTATTACCAAGAGTGAGGTAATATGTTTACAAAACATTTACAGAATTTGATATGCAAACAATGAGCTGAGGGAGGAAGTCAGTGAAGACTCTGGTCGTGAGGGAGAAGCCCAGAATCGTTAGTACTGAGAAGGGGCGGCGGCGCGCAGGCTAGGTGACATCCCAGCAGGCCATGGGCCCCTCCTGGGAGGACGGCAGCCGGGGTGGCCGGAGGGGGGGGGGGGGGCAGCACTCGGGAGAACCCTGGAGGCCATAAATAGCAGTCAAGTGCTTTCAACTCTCAGATGGGCCCAGTTCTTTGGGACTAGAACAGTGCCACTTCGGAATCAACTTAAAAAGGACAGATCTTCAGTCTGGGGGTGGGGACATGGCTGCAATTCACATAGTTCTAGAAACATCTCTGGGCACATGTGGAGTGGAGCATTTTCTTGGAAGTTGTCAGCAAAATCGCCATCTGAGACACAGAGAAAGACAGAGAGAAACAGAGAAAGAGAGAAAAAGAGAGAGAGAAAGAGAGAGAGAGAGAGCAGGGGCCACCTTCAGGTCCTGAGAACTGGGAGTCAGAAGCCCTGACTGGAAGCAGCAGTGGGATGTTAAGTACCCTCAGTACTTTCTGGAAACAAGGCCTTGTGCCTGTGGGGTTCGCCCCTCAAAGGAAATGCAGTCAGCCCAGGCAGGCAGGCAGGCAGGCAGGCAGGCAGGGGCCCCACCAGGTGAGGGCTGCTCAGCTTCTCCCCGTGGGACGCAGCGTCTCCACACTTCCCATGCCCATGCCCGGGCCCGCGCGCACACACACACACACACACACACACATGGGACTTGCCACACACCTCTACAAGTCCCTATCACACACAAAAACACACATCGCATGCTTTTATCATAGAGAGCAGTTATGGGCAACTCCTAGATGGGTTTGCAGATACTCTGCTTTTCCCCTAAAATGAGGGTGTACAGAGCAGCAGGCTTTGCGGCTGCCTCCGCGGAGACTTCATTTCTACTGCCCCCCTCCCAGCACCCCACGGTTACAGGCACCCCCCTTCCCCACACACACGCCCACCACGTCCGCTGACCAAGACCAGGGCTGGCGCGACGCTCCAGGCTGCTGGCTGGCAGACCTGCAAGTGCGACACGCCGGTTCCACGGGCCGCACGCACGGAGCCGAGCGCAGCGCGAGCAAGAGCAGGGCATGTGCGTAGCTGTCTGTGGGCGGGAGGAACCCTTGGGAGAGGAGGGACCAAGGCCCCACCCCAGCCCAGGACACACAGGCCTGCTCTGACAACTATCAGAGGAAAGGAGGAAGGAGGAAGTAATGTTTAATGATGGCGGCGTTTCCTGGAGTGGTGACATCCCGAGCCCCTCCGAGCCACCAGCGCCCCCTAAGAACGGGGAGAGTGCTCCCTGAGGGCTGCGGTGGAGCTGCCTGCGGGGGGCGGGGCCGGGCGGCCACAGCGCTCCTCCTTGGGCACTCAGGAAGTCACCCACTAGTGGACAAGGTGCAGCTGGTTGAAAAATTTTTTGCATCAACACGAGACAAAGTGAACCTAACTAGTTTAGAAACTACTTTTCTTCCAAGAGAGCCCTTGTGCTCTGTGTTGATTTTGTGCGCGCTGCATACAAAATCTATGGCTATCGAGTTAGTCGGGGTGAGATGAAAACCACCTGTGGAGACAGTTGGGTCAGTAACTACGTTTACATCAGGAGCACTAGGGCTATCTAGAGGGGGAGGAGTGTGCACAGGTGGCCAGGGAGGAGCGCGGCTGGCGGGCGGGCGGTGGCGGAGGCGCGGCTGTCCCCTCTGCGCACAGGCCCAGGCTTCGCAGCACTACCTGGAAATCATGGAGCTGGAGTGCGACTGGTTGGAGGAGGTGGTGGCGGCGCTCAGCTGGGAGAACCCGCTGTGGCTGGACTCCAGACTGGTCATTGAGCCTCTGCAGAGGGCACAGGGAGAGGATGAGGTGTTGAGGCCCAGCCTGGAGCCTCCACCTGCCCACACTGCCTCAGCAGCACTTCAGGACTCGGAGACTGGAGAGGTGGACCCCCCCCTCCCCTGGGCACTGTGCCCCGCAGAGTCACAGCCAGCGAAGGAGCTCCCCAAGTGCCCCCCACCACCTGAGGCCTGGAGTCACACCCCAGGCGCACCTGAAGTCCTCGGAGCCGATGACCTCCGTGTAGTACATGACTTTGCACTTGTGAGAGGAGACCTGCAGAGAGGCCAGCACGTCGTCCACCCGGGGCAGGTTGGTGGCGGCGCAGGCCGGCGTGCCATGGAACCGCCACTGCAGGATGTAGAAGCCCGGCCACCTGGTCACATGGGAGCCCTGGAACAAGGAAGGCCGTAGAGCTGACAAACGGCCACGTGGGGTCCCTGGGCAGTGACTTCTGACCATCTTGATGGGATTAAGGATGGCTCATTGTTGGTGAGACACTGACATCATGCCGTTTACTATCCTATGAAGGGCTCGGGGACACCCCTGGTAGCTCACTCTTAAGAACCTTCAGCCTCGCCGGGCGCCGGTGGCTCACGCCTGTAATCCTAGCTACTCAGGAGGCTGAGATCTGAGGATCGCGGTTCAAAGCCAGCCCGGGCAGGAGAGACCGTGAGACTCCTATCTCCAATAAACCACTAGAAAACCGGAAGTGGCGCTGTAGCTCAAGTGGTAGAGCGCTCGCCTTGAGCTGAAGAGCTGAGGGACAAGCGCCCAGGCCCAGAGTTCAAGCCCCACAACCACCAAAAAAAAAAAAAAAAAAAGAACCTTCAGCCTCAGCTGGGCACCCACCGGTGGCTCACACCTGTAATCCTAGCTATTTTGCACACTAAGATCTGAGAGGATCACGGTTCAAAGCCAGTCCAAACAAACAAAGATAGAAGTGGAGCTGTGACTCAAGTGGGAGAGCACTAACCTTGCTCAAGAAAGCTCATGGACAGTGCCCAGCCCTGAGTTCAATCACGCCCTAAGACTGGCACAAAAACAAAACAAAACCTTCAGCCTTATAAGCCACTCTCCCAGGGATAAAGGCCACGAGGTAGCAGGTGTGTGGCAGGAAGGGGCCATTCAGGTCAGCAGGCCAGGTTCCACATTCTCCACCACACTGCGAGTCACCTCCTCTTAGAGCCCTGGCCAAAGGGATGTTGATCCTGTGGACAACTTCCCCATAATTCTGGATTCAAGACTACGATGGCTTGAAACAGTCTCTAATTGTGAAGTGGGGTGAAAACATTTCCTTTCTGTCTGCCTCTTGGACCACCAAAACAGCTAGACTTGTTCTCGAGAGCCCTAAGAGCAAAACTGCGTGTGTGCTGTGCAGGCCAGAGACGGCAGCCAGCCAGCCACCCATACGCATCCGATGAGCAGGAGGCAGCACCGGATGGCATGGTGCCCTGGTACACCTTGACATAGTCAGCAGCTCCTCTGAGGACACATGGCCACACAGCCGAGAGCCAGCCCTCCCCATGCCTGCAGCCCCCTCCTTCTGCTGACACAGTGCTCTGCTGAGGCTTCTGGGAAAACGCATGCTCTTCAGATGAGCTCTAGGCTCAGTCTCCAACCTCTCACTAGGTGCATCCTGGTCCCAGGCCTCTCGGTAGACTCCTTTCCCCCTAAGACTTTGATTGTAAGAAGCAGGCCCGTCTACACCCTGCACTGGCCATAGTGCCCAGAATCCCAGGCGTGTAATTACCTGCACGCTTTCTCCTTCTTTGCAGATCAGAGGCGACTCCACCATGCTGTAGTCTCGGCCCAGTTGCCAGACTTTGTCTATGAGCTGCACGTTGTTCCCGCCTGGAGAAGTAATGCTGTGGGCCCCCAGGGAATCCTTTTTGGGAGGCTGTGGCGCCCTCTTGGAGTGATAGATATTAAAGACAATGTCCCCTTTGCATACGTCAAAATCCCAAGTGATCACCGAGGAGGCATCCACAATCTGAATGAGGATCTGGAAAAAGAGACCTTATCAGCCCACCAACCCACACTCCGAAGCCCAGGCCAGTGCTGGACAGGAACGAGCCCTGCTGGGGGATCTGTGGCCCACCCATGTGCTGCGAAGGGGGCGGGGTCATCAGCCAGTGCCCATAATCCTCCATCTGTCAACCAACAGTTCCTGCTAGAAGGCAAGGTAAGCTGGGTGAGCTCCCTGCTTTTGGGGAAAAGACTCCCACTCTACCATGCTCACAGCATTCAAAACCATCGTCTGTCCAGGCATTTCAAACCCTATGAGACTGGCCGTGGAGTGTGGTGGGCTGCTTGGGCCCAGGAGGGGAAGCTAGGTAAATAGTAAGTGGAGACCCAGGCCAGGGGAGTGGGGGTGGGAGAAGCCCATGGGGTGGGCGGCTGCCCTGGGTGCTGAGCCCCGAGGGAGCTTCCTAGAAGGAAGATGGTCAAAGTCTCAGACTCCAAAGACCAGTCAAGGGGACTGAGAGGGAAAAACTAGCTGGAGGAGGCCCTGTAGTCACTACGCCTCAGCTGCTCCCCAAGGGGCTCTGGGGGGCCGGCTACCCATCACCTCCTTCAGCTCCACCCCAGCCACAGTACCACAGCACGGGCCACTTCCGCATCTCCCCAACTAGCACATTCACTGAAGCACAGCAGGAGGCATGAGTGGCACAGCAGTGGTTGTCAAGGGCAGATCTGTCTGTGCTGAGGCCTGTGCCCTGCCGTGGCCAAGCTCTTTCCTCTCTGAAGGCACCGTGGACCCTCCGCTGGCCCTCACAGAGCTGGAGGATGACCCGGGACAAGCCCTTTCCCTTGCTTCCTGAGCAGAGCTGGCGTGACCCACAGAGACCACCAGGTCTTAAGCTCCTAGAACAAAGGCAAGGTGGACAGCTGCCTGCAGACCACGAACTGGAGCTTTTCTTCCCCTGCTGCCCGAAGTGACCCTGTGCTGTCACCCGCTCTGCATGGAAGGCACCATCCTGCCAGCAATGCTGGGCCACGTATGCCTGGAGCCAAGCACAGGGCAGTCAGCGTGGGCAGATGCTGGCCAGGCTCCAGGACAGACGTGGCAGACGCCAAGCAGGACACACCTGCTTCTGCACCATGTGGCCCTAACTTCACAATAACCAACCTCGTCAAGAAAAAAAATCAGCCTGCGAAGCTGTTCTCTATAACCCTAAATAAACCACACTCGGGGCTTGACACCCCCCTACTCCACCAACAGATACACACACATAACCTCACATACACTCCCACATATTCACACTGACACACACACACACACACACACACACACACACACACACACACACACACACACACACACACACACACACACACACACACACACACACACACACACACACACACACACACACACACACACACGCTCTTCATATCCTCAAAAGTATCTCCAGTGAAGAGGAAGTGAGGGGCTAGTGTCCGCCTAGGCCTCTGACCGCACTGCCATGCTGTATTCCAGGGCTCGGTCCTCCACATTCGCAGGGGGCACATTCAACACCCTGTATGTTACTGCCCTATGGACTAAGGCCAGAGCCACGGGTGGCCCGCCCCGCTGCTGCAGGCTGGGGCCCCTCCGCAGGTACCTCGTGGGGGGCTCCTTTGAACACGCTTGCAGACTGGTAGATGGTCTCCGTCCAGAGCTTCAGGTCCTCGTTCTCCAGCTCCTCTGCAGTCCTGTACAGAGACTTGGGGACCAGTCCACCCTCTGGCACTTCACACTGGAAATGGAGACACAGGGAGAGCCTGGCGGATGGAACCCTCACAGCCGCAGAGCAAAGGCGCACGCTGGCCAGGCATCAAGTACTCTGAACTACTTAGCTAAATGTTTTTAAAACCACTTCAATACGTTTTCCTTTGAATAAATCAGGACAAGTTGAAGCTGGTTTACCACAAACTTCTCACTAATGTATATGAGGCACTGGGCTGAATTAGTAAGGATGGTTTGTGTAAGAATTGAAAGAATTTATATTGCTCTGTAATGGAAGAGCATTATGTCAGGAGACACATTTTATTCCCAACAGCTAGGCATCATTCCCCTGTGAAATCACAGCCAGGCCTGAGACACCACACAGTGGCACAGCGCCTGACCAGCAGCGCAGGCCCCAGGCTCTAACACATAAAACTTCCTGTCACTTGTTTGGAACAGGCTAAGTAGAATCAGAATTTGTATGTACTGTAAATTTTCTAATGACCTTGATACAATGACTACATACTCAAGCTCATAAAAGCCCAAGTCCCTGTATTCTCTGCTCTGGAGACAACCATAGAGCAAGCCCTACAGCAGTGCAGAGTTCACAGAACGTGGCCCCAGAGAACTGCCTGACCCAGGTCAAATGCCCTCTAGGAAAGCAGCGGACCACAGAGTAAAACACAGTTGAGATGGCTTGACTAGGCTAAACCTCCTGACACTGAGGCACGGGGCCCCGCTCCGGCCCCCGCTCCTCAGGGATTTATCATCACAGGACAAATCCTTTTGAGAGGATTCAATACTCAATTTTGTTTTTCTGCCAATCTTGGGGCTTAAACTCAGGGCCTGGGCACTGTCCCTGAACTCTTCTTGTTCAAGGCTAGAGCTCTACTTCTTGAGCCACTGCTCCACCTCCGGCTCTTTTTGGTGGTTAGTTGGAGATAAATCTCAGACTTTACTGTACATGCTCCTGAAAAGCTCAGATTATGGGGCTGGAAAGGTGGCTCAGTGGTAGAGCGCTTGCCTTGCATGAATGAGGCACCACATAAACAAAAAGAAAAAAGCCGGAAGTGGCGCTGTGGCTCAAGTGGTAGAGCGCTAGCCTTGAGCTGAAGAGCTGAGGGACAGCGCCCAGGGCCAGAGTTCAGGCCCCATGACTGGACCCTCCCCCCCCCCCAAAAAAAAAAGAGAAGCTCAGATTACAGGCATGAGCCACCAGTGCCCGACAGTATTTATTTTAATTGTACATAACTCCTATTAATGAATCCGAATTAAATATGGAATGGTTAGATCTAAGAACAAAACCTGACCCACGGTTTACCTCAAGGGCTCTTGAGAGGAGATGGCCCTGTCATTTTCTTGTCCTTTGTACTATGAGGGTCTGCAATTGTTTTAAAGCTGAACTGGTACAGGGAGAGAGCTAAGCTCCTGTTTTCAGAAAGACCCTTGACAGCCCAATTCGTTAGTTTAGCAAGTGAGTCTGGCCCAGTGTGTGCTGGGGACATGGCTCAAGTGCCAGAGCACCTGCCTGTCAAGTGCCGTGGGAAGGAGGCCCTCTCATTTCCTGCTGCTTCACAGGCCACTGTTTGCAATGGAGCAAATCACAGAGACCTCTTCTACCTCCTTATGTTAAATACTCCTAATTAAAACACACACACACACACAAACACTGGGTGTGAGCTCACACCTATAATCCTAGCTACTCAGGAGATACGAGATCTAGAGATACGAGATCTAGAGGATGGTAATTTGGGGCAACCCTCTCCTTCCAAAAAAAAACCAGTTCAACAAACAGATCAGGTGTGGCGGTTCTCTCAATTGCCCATAGGTAGGAAAATCAAGGTCTCAGGCTTGCCCCAGGTAAAAATACACAGGAGAACCTACCTAAAGCAAAAGGTGGTAAGAGCACTTAACTAGCAAGGGGGGTGTATGAGACCCCGAGTTCATAGCCTATCATTCATTCAGGCATGCAGATAAAGCAAGTCACATCTGCATCTGGTTCTAAAGCAAATTCTCATCAGCACTTAACACTAAGCAATGTGCCATGTCCACAATGACCTGAATCAACGACGAAACACCAAATAACCACCCATTCTGAAAATCACTGTGCAAGCCAACACAGACCTTTCCCACTGCACAAACAGGGGCGACTCCCTGCCCCGATACATACCATGCACTCCCCACTCAGGAAGTCTGGAATGATCTCTTTATCGATGTAATCCAGCAGGCCTCCAGGACCCTGGTAGTCATTGCCCGCATAAATGAGGAATTTCCTCCGGGTGTTGTCATCTATGAACGGACTAACCTGTAGCAATCCAAAAAGAGTGCGTGGTTTGGTTCTCCGAGGGGACGGTTATGGACGTGGCCTCACCAGGGCCTTGCTGGGGTGCACCTGCTCTGCGGGGCGCCAGGACACTCCGATCTACATTCCCAATGGCACCCTGTGGCAGCAGATACCCAAACCCACCAGTGTCCAGAGGACTGGGAAGACCCTGGGGGCGCGGAGGATGAGGAGGCGGCCCAGGGTCTCGGGGTAGTTGGCCTCTACCACCTCGATGATCCGCAGCAGGGCTTTGACCCCTGGCCTCCACAGGTGGCGCATGTTCAGCCCTTCCAGGTCCACCAGGCAGGTCCACGAGCTGTGGGAAGAGCAGAGCCCGGCCCCACTCAGCAGGCAGCATGTGGCCAGCTGTGTCCCACGCCTCATGTCTTTCTCCTGCCACACAAGTCATTTACGACTAGTCCTTCCTGAGTAAATACTGGTTTTTCAAAGGCCAGTGATGAGCTCTCATTTCGACACTTTATGACACACGTAAGCTCACCCTAAGCTACAGTACTGGAGAAAAGCCCTCGAGACCGCTCCGTGACCAGCAGGCACAATGCGCTGTCCCTGGTACACACCAGGTGTGAAGTGCAGTAAGCGCTCACACATCTTCCTGGGTGGAGCACTAGGTGAGGAGCTGAGGACTCTAACCCTCCCACCAGTGCCTGACACCAATCACTGCCACTCTCAGACTGCCTGCCGCAGCCAGAAGCAAGGCACAGGACGCAGACAGCAACCCGCAAACCCCTGTAGACCTGGGCTCGCGGCAGCCACCAGAGACTGCCACTTCGGGGGACGAGAACGCTGACACCCAGCAGCTCCCCTGTGGGAGCTTCTCTAGTCACCTTCTAGAACACCTTGGAATAGCAAAAGACCAGGGTATCAACTAGAAAGACTGAATTCAGCTTCTGTAAGCTGAAAGGAAGAATATAACCTTCCACCCACCTGATAGGTCGTCCAAAGACTTTGGTATTTTCTTCACATCGCCTCAGACCTTCTTCGTTTATGGAGAGAACCTGTGCACAGAAGGCCGCACCAACAGTCAGGAGGAGTCGGCTCCATGGAGGACCGTGAGCAGAGCCCGTCACAGGCAAGGCTCCCAGAGCAGCATCCGCTCCATCTCCTGACGCCCGCACGCCAGCACAGGAGACGGTGCCATGGCAAAGGGGCTATGTCGAGTCACGGGTGAGCAGGGACTGCACGTGCGGGGGAGGGGGAGAGGGGGCGTGGGCACGCGTTCCGATGCCTGCAGGAGGGCAGCCTCATAGCAGCTACCAGGGCAGATCAGGAGGCAGCAGCTATAGCCCGCACGTGTGCACACAGACGTGGGGATACACACCGCTGGGAGCCCCTTATGGTACACAACAAAGTGGACTTCAGATGCATCTTTAGGGTTTTGTTTGTCTGGAAAGCGAAGGCTGGGACTAGAGGAGGGGCGTGGTCAGGATGGGCTGCAGGAAGAGGTGCCAGGGCAGAGCTGCAGCAGGGCGGCGGGGAGCCGATGGAGTGCCGCTCAGAACTTCTTACACACAGGGCTACATTTCCTCTCTAAGCGCAAAAGTGAAGCATGCTTATCCCAGCGGCCAGAGGAGCGAGCGAGAGAGCGTGCAGCCAAGCACTTACGTATCGCAGCAGGGCCTCCTCTCCGAGGGCTCGCACCAAGCCTTTGGTGTCCATCTGCCCCAGCCTGAGAACATAGAGAGGCCGCCCGTCTGCAGGAGGGAGGAAAGCGATCAGGACATGGCCCTGGTCCCTCTGTGAGGCAGAAGACACACCTTCAAGTCCTAGTACAGTGGCCCAGGGTGCATCTTAGAAGCTCCATCCCAGCATCGTCACAAGCAAACACGCCCGTGAACATGTGGTGAGGTTATGGCATTTTCAAAAAAGGCATTAAAAAAAAAAGGAGACGACTGCTGAGCAGCCGAGCGGGCCCTGGGGTAGGCTGAGCAGGAGCCACAGCACCAGCCACACACGTGGGTCGTGTCTTGCTGGCAGGGCAGTCTAGCGAATGGCGCCTCACAGGACCATCATGGAGGTGACTCTGAGAAGACCTCAGGGGCCACGGTGCACCCTGCGCTCAGCACATCCTGAGCGCTGTCGCTCCGTGCCAGACAGAAGCAGAGATGGGCCGGGCCAGCTCTAAAACACAAACCAGGCCTGGTGTGCTGCTAATGGCAGACAAACAGAATCAGCCAGCAGGGCGCTGGCACCTGAGAATGCTACCTGAGGATCTGACCTAGAGCTAGCTGCATAAAGCAAAATGTCACTTGGAATTCTGTAGAAATGTCAATTCATGCAAGTTTCCTCTGATATTTAATAGAACACATTTGTCAATAACTTACTAGCAACCTTTCTTCCCCTTCATCAGTTGGGTCACAAAGTAGAATAAATAGAAAAATGGCATTCCCAGTAAAAATTAAAAGCTATTCAACAAACTTGCTTATAATCCCAAATTCAGGGGGAGCACTGTACAAATTCAGGCAGGAGCATCAAGGTCTGAGGCCCACCAGGGCTACACATACCCTGCCTCAAACAAAAACAAAACAAAAATCACACTAACACTCAATACCTCTCTCTCTCTCTCTCTCTCTCTCTCTCTCTCTCTCTCTCTCTCTCTCCCTTCCTTCCTTTCCTGGTAATAGGAGGGCGTTGTGTTTGTTCAGCCATGCCTCTAGCCTTGCGTCTTGCTGGTTATTTTGGAGATAAAGATTCATGAACTTCTCTGCTTTGAGCCCTGATCCTCCAGACTTCAGCCCTGAATAGCTAGGATTACAGGCATAAACCCCTGGTACCTGGCCAATACACATCATTTTCAAGAACTAAATAAAGCTGCAATTGATCTGGAGAGGTACAAGCGATTAACTGAAGAGAACAAGATGGATGGGCTCGGCCAAGCTTGGAAGAACTCGTTCAAAGGTGGAAGAGCAGGTTCTGAGGAGATCCTGTCTCCTCTCCAGGAACGGCAGGGATAGCCCTTGACAAGGCAGATTTTTCTGGAAGGCCTCTGGGTACAGCTTCACTTCAGGGAGGTATGCCAGGATCTACCTTTTGTTTACTCAAGTTCTCCATTGTTTTGAGGTAGAAAACCTGGCTGGACATTTTCTAGCTACAAGAGTCTAAGTCACTGAAGTTCTTTTACTGAGAAGCTTCAGAACCAAACATTCGGCGGGGGGGGGGGGGGGGGGGGGGGGGGGGCGTGGAGGGAAAGGGGTAGGGATGGTGGTGATGGTATGTGTGTGTGTTAGTCCTGGGGCTTGAATTCTGGGGGTCTTGGCACCGTCCTTGAGCTCTTCTGCTCAAGGCTAGAACTCTACTACTTGAGCCACACGCCACTTCCGGTTTTCTAGTGGTTTATTGGAGGTAAGAGTCTCATGGACTTTCTTGCCGGGGCTGGCTTTGAACCGAGATCCTCAGATCTCGGCCTCCTGAGTATCTAGGATTACAGGTGTGAGCCACGAGTGCCCGGCAACGTTCAGTTTTTTAAAAGCCATAGCAGACTTCACCTAAGAAAAGAAGTAAGCCATGGTGACCGAGTCACGAGGAGAAATCAAAGGGTTCAGGCCCCTTCTGGGCTGTCCAGGCTGGCACAAGCACCTGTGGAGGGCCTGTCTCCCCAGCTGTCCATGCTGGTCAGACTGAGAGGGGCCCGCCTAACCAGAGCAGGGGCCTCAGATGCTTAGGTACAGGAGGTTGGAGGGGTGTCAGGAGCACACTACCTTTGTCATGGTGGTGCCAGCCTCCTGCGTAGTAGTCCTGAAGGACCTGGGGTGGGGTCCAGGTGTCTAGGATGTAGTCTACCTGATGCTGCTTCCGCCACGTTAGGGACTGGCACATGATCTCTCTGGCTTTGTCGATATTAAAATCTCGAGCACGTAGGAACCGAAGAATATGCTCATCCTTAGGGATCTAGGAAGAGGAAAAGAGGTTTCTAAGCAGTGGTAAGGGTTACTAAGGGAAAACACCAAGTTGCTAAGGGAAAAAAAGTCTAAAACTCCCACCTCCTGCCATCAGTAATAGTGATTAAAATTAGCTTTCCTTAGGGCTAGAGTGTAGCTCAGTAGTGGAATGCTTACTTACCTAGCATGCACAAGGCCCTGCATTCATCTCAGGAAGAAATAAAAATAATGTGTGTATGCACACAAACATGTACACACACACATATGTATATATTTATATCTGTTTATCTGTGACTATGTTCCTCCAAAAAATCATGGCTGACGCTGTACAATTCCAGCATCTAGGTATGGATCTTCTTTTTGGTACTCAAGACTCGGCCTCAGCACAGTGAAGCTGAGGCACACCTATCAAGGGCTTTTATCCTAACCCTGACCTGAGTGAGCCGCCAAGATCCCCACTTCTCCATGCACACCGCACACCAGAGCCTGGCTTGGGCAGCATGGTGTGCCGCTGCCCAGACGGACCTCCTCTGATCCCACCGCTGTCCACCAAGAGGTCCTCCTCTCTGAATAAGAACAAAGCCCATCCTGTGCTCAGGTCTCTGCAGTGGTCCACACACTCAACTCATGCCAGAGCAGGACCATTAGCCTCTGCTCCTGGCAACACTATGCCGCTGGCCTCATCTCCCCCGAGAAAGCAGAGGTTACACAGGCATGGTTAAAAATGTGGGGGCAAGCATTCAAATCTGCCCCAACTCCCCGCTGTGCTGTACTGCCTACTGCCTCAGCCTCCTCAATTCTAAACCCACTTTCAGGGTTGGCAGGAGAAAGCCATGTGGACGTGTGGTCAAGACAGGGTGGGTCAGACCCACCTTGCTGTGGCTGTCTTCCTGACAGCTGCCATTAATGCACTCAGGTGTTCAGTTTCCAGGAAGCCAGACTGGACAAGCTAAAGACAGGGTGGCCACATGAATGCCTGGTTGTCCTGCACTAGGGAACACGCACAACTTGCTGGACACCCATATAGGTCACCGCTTCCTTATGGGCTGCGATTTCACCCCAAGCCTCAGAATCAAAACTTAGACATTTCTCCTCTATGTGATCTTGAGCTCTTTCAAACTTCTAACAGGAAAACGTGGGAATCATTGGATACAAGATTACTTTGTAACTCCATATTTACTTGTCTCTAAACTGCACCATTCTCTTAAAGCTTAGAAAACTACAGTTCCTTATACAGGAAGGACCCCTCCCAGCCACGCAGACAGATCACTGACAGACTGGCTGTCAGGCATGATTATGCAGCCCATGGGACACCAACACCACCCTGCCACCCACAAGGCCACACTCACCTTGCCCTTGTGGGTCTCCTGGAGCCACTGGCGGAGTCTGATGAGGCAACTTTCCTGGAGTGGAGTCAGATCACCCAGGTATCTTTTGATGTAGTCCGCATCCAGTTTATCTGCAAGGGAAGATGCACGGCAAGATTTACAACAAAGACCACTGAGTTCTGTGGCCCCTAAGGTCCTCTTGGTGAAGTTAGCATAGCATGTGCCCTGGGGTGCCAGATTTGAGCAGCTGCCCTGGCAAACTTCAGTGATTGGTCTTAGATGAGATCACTGATAATCTACCGGTAAGCTTTCCAACTCAATTACCTTCCTCTGATTACCATCAAGTCTCCTTTACCTGCAAAATCTCAGCGTTGTTCACGATAGGACAGTGGCTACAGTGAATACCTAGTGAGGTTTTCTCTATGCAAAAGTAACATCAAGTGAAGGGTGAGCTGGCACAACAAATACAAGTAAAAGTAACGAAGAAAAATTCACAAGGTGAATATTCAACATAAACCCTGAACCCGGCTAACTGTTGAAGGTGAACAAATGGCTAGCAGCAGAGCACCACGTATAGAAAGAGGAATACTGATGCCATAAGTTTCTGAGTGACTGACAGAATTCATGTTTTCATATTGTGCACTTTTTCTGAATATTCTACAAGGGTATCACTCATTAACAAAGTATAGCCAGTGGAGAGTGGCTTATGCCTGTAATCATAACTACTACTGAGATCTGGAGGGTCAAGATTCAAAGCCAGTCAGAGCACAAAGGTCAGATCTCCAACTAACTAGTGAAAAACCAGGCTGGAGGCACAGCTCTAGTGGTAGAGCACCAGTCGAGCAAATATGAGGCTACAGTTCAAACTCCAGTAGCAGAAGAAAGCATCAAATGTGCTCCTTCTATGGAACAAGTGGAGAGTTGCGTGACAGACAGAAGCAGCCCCTGCTGCGGCCTCGTCCTGCAAGTCACTGTTTTTCTGTGCCTTAGTTCACCAAATAAAAACTGAGGGTCCTTAGCACATCAGCACATCCCACCTAAAAAGAGCGGTTATGAATGGGTCCTCATTCGCAGGTTGGTCAGGACAGGGCTGGCTTCACAGGGAGTGTAATGTCTAAAGATGACTGAAGTCTGTGCGGCTGGATTACTGCCTTAGCTTCACTAAAGGTCACTCTTTGGTCTCAATGGAAGACTAACCAAGTTATATATGGGAGAGAAGAGAAGGGAAGAAGACAGATCATAGTCCAAGGCAGGGGCAGACAAGGCAAAACGTTAGTGAAACCAGAACCCCACGATTCCCTTGGTGCTGGAAGAATGAAATGTCTCTCACACCTACCGTCAGGTGTCCCCACCACGGGCTCGGGCGCCCCAGTTGGGTTACTGAGGGCCTCGCCACCCAGGCCCTCGAGGGTAGCATCTGGGACAGTGACAGTCGTGGACACTGCTAGATTCTTGCTCAATGACAACGTCTCTTTGGAAGGCCCGAGGGAAGGTGGCGTCCAGCGAGGGACATGCGTGATGCCTTCATCTTCTAGCTGACGAAGGTAGTATTCGATGATTTCTTTCCCCTTTAAGATGAAACCAATCACAAGCTAAGGCACAGTCAAACATGCAAATCACTCATCCCTCACCATCTCATAAGGCCCTGTCAGAAACTGAATTCTGTGACATGGTGTTCCTACGGTCGAAGTACTCAGGACAGTGAGGCAGCAGGATTCCTAGCCCCTGAATCCAGGGCCACCTGGACAGCAGTGAGACCTGTCTCTACAAAACTAAAATAAAATTGAACTTTGACACACAAGTTATTGGAGCTAGGCACTGGGGGCTCGTACCAGTAATCCTATCTGCTCAAGAGGCTGAGAGCTGAGGATCACGGTTCAAAGCCAGCCCAGGCAAGAAAGTCCGTGAAGACTCTTATCTGCAATTAAGCACCAAAAGAGCTAGAAGAGCTATGGCTCAAATGGTAGAGCGCCACCCTTGAGTGAAAAAGCTCAGGAGCAACACCCAGGTCCTGAGTTCAAAATCCCAATACTGGCACAAAAAAAAAACATTTCATTTCATCCTCTCCAAAAGTTTAGGGAATACTGCAGAGAGGGAATTCTTGTATGGCTACTTTTTGTATTACTACTGAGGCTCGAACTCAGGGCATTGAGCTCTCACTTGGCTTTTTAACTTAATGCTGGAGCTCTACCATTTGAGCCACACCTCTACTTCTAGATTTTGCTGGTTAATTGGATTTTTTTTTGCCAGTCCTGGGGCTTGAACTCTCGACCGGGGCGCTGTCCCTGAGCTCTTTTTTGCTCAAGGCTAACACTCTACCCCTTGAGCCACAGCACCACTTCTGGCTTTTTCTAAGAATTAATGGAGATAAAGAGTATCACAAACTTTCCTGCCCTGGCTGTGATCCTCAGATCTCAGCCTCCTGAGTAGCTAGGATTACAGGTATAAGCCACCCACCAGTGCCCAGTAGATATGGTCGTTTTAAAACACTGAGAAGGGCTGGGAAGGTGGCTCAGTGGTAGAGCGCTTACCTTGCATGCCTGAGGCCCTGGGTTCGATTCCTCAGCATCACATAAGCAAAAAGAAAAAAGCCAGAAGTGGCACTGTGGCTCAAGTGGTAGAGCGCTAGCCTTGAGCTGAAGAGCTGAGGGACAGCGCCCAGGCCCAGAGTTCAGGCCCCACGACTGGACCCAAAAATAAAAATAAAACACTGAGAAATCAAACAAGCCTTCCAAAGGCTTGCACCACCCCATGCGAACACTTCTCCATCCCCATCCCTAAGAGCCAATGAGCCTGACAGTTCAAAGGCTGGGGATCCTGTGTCCACCTTTTGAGGATCTGAGTGCAATGGTGCCTCCCTTCAGCAAACCTGGAGGGCAAACCTGAGGGTGCTACGAGCTGGCTGCCGCTGCCTCACCCAACCTCCACTGCTCTAGCAATTCCAGGTTCCCCTTCCCACCAGCACCATGTAACCACTTCCGGCTGAAGCAGCAGCCTGGGCAGGCAGGGGAATCCCTGACTTCCAGATCACACCAAGCTCAGAGCTCCTCCAAGTCCATGCCCTCTCCCTTTGCTGTAGGAGCCCACAGACTCACTTTCTTAATGTTGCTGGTATACTGTTTCATTGCGATTTTTTCCACTGTACTTTCAAAACCAAAAAAGGATTTAATATCTAAACTTGCAGACTGCTCAAAACAAGTCCAGTCTTCATTCTCGGGGTGAACCTGCAGAGAGAGAAAAGAGCTCCACTAACTCACTCAACGCTAAGACCTACTTCACACCGTTCCTCCTCCAACTGGGAACCCAGAGAAACTTTCCAACCAATGCTGCCATGGGGAAAGCAGCAGGCAGAATTACAGAGGAGTTGAAAGCCATGACAGGTCCCAAAGTGACTACAAAAGCAGCCTTGGTTTTCACTCCCTCAGCTCGTGCATGGAGCTGGGTCCTCGCCTAGGGAAAAGCAAGAGCACCGCTTGGGGCAGGTGACAAAAAGCCTAACCATCAGCCACGGGGGAAGGGAGGACTGGGGGAGGGGCAGGCTGCTGTGGTCACTAGGGTGGCCACGGCGGGCATTAGTGGGCTAAGGCTGAGGAGGGAACAAAGAAGTCCTTGGGGACACTGCCTCGTGTCTAGGGCAGCAAGACAGTCAAAAAGGCTTGGGCACAGTGAAGGGACAGCGACAATGTGAGTAGGAAAGAGGGAAGGGAGGCTCAGAAGCCTGTGAAGTAGAGAGCTGGGAGGTGGGGCTATTCTAATGATCTGCTGGGAGCTGTGCCAATCAGAGGAAGCAATACAGACAGAGGCTGTCAGCACTAATCTTTTGGCTTCTTTTGTATTTTTGTGGTACTAGGGGTTGAACTCAGGGCCTTTATCACTCGTCTCTACTCTTAAAGAAACACAGTATCTTATTCTTTCAAACACATTTCTAAAGTATTAGGGTTGGAGAAGAAAAGTCATCTTTAAAACCAAATCAAGGCATCCTTGGCTGACTTGATTGTTAAGAGCAACCACACTGTGCTCCAGCCACAGCTGCTACCTCCTTCCCGCATCCGACAGCAGTGATGCCACCTTCCAAGGCAGAGCTGCTGGTGTCACAGCAGCGGCATGGTGCTGCGGGGCCCCAGTGGCCCGGGGGGGGTGGCCGCTCACCGTGTAGCAGCAGTGCTCGTTAATGATGACCCGGTTAGAAAATGTTTCATTGTGGGCCTCAATGTGCAAAGTACGTTCCCGAGAATTCAGGGAGTTTTTCTGGACAAAATAGACATAATCGACTCCTGCGATCTGTAATGAAGAAGTACAGAGGAAAGGCTTTATCAACACCTCCGGTCAGGCAGAAGCTGTAAGCCGGCCACTCATCCTCACTCACCTTCTTCAGTAGCCTGGGGGCATCTATGTCCAGCTTGCAGCGCCTCTCAATGACATGAATAGCACCATCTTCACTTTTGAATTCACTCACAGTGTCACTGTCCACGAACATTGGGATCAAAGGACAGGTAGGGAACCTCCTCTCATAGGCCTATGGTCAAAAGAACATAGACAGGAAGGAAGAGTGGGCCTGGCTCTTCTCTGGAGAAAGGAGCAAGGAGCGGCTCGCCAAGCATGCCCGCCCACCCACGGCTTCCATTAGAAAGGAAAGCTACCTCATGTGCATGGAACAAAGACTCAACTGTAGAGGGGCACTGGCGGCTCACCCCTGTAATCCTAGCTACTGAGGATCGTGGTTCAAAGCCAGCCCCCTGGCAGGAAAGTCTGTGAGATTCTTATCTCCAGTTAATTACCAAAAAGCCAAATGTGGCACTGTGGCTGCTAGCGTTGAGCAAAAAAGCTCAGAGTCAATGCCCAGGCTCTGACTTCAAACCCCACAACCAGTATCTTCTCCTTCTCCAGAAAAAGACAACTTTAGAGGATGTCCACTCTGCTCAACTGGATGCACAGGCCTAACACAATTCCCACCAACCTCCCAGCAAGTGCTTCTGCAGTGACAGGCAAGAAAGACTGCAAAGAGTTGATAGAACTGGTGCTCTCCTACTTGAACCTCTAAGCTCTGGTTTTTGCTGGTTAGCCAGAGATGGAATCTCCAAGTCTTTTCTTTGAGCCACAATCTTTCAATATCAGGATTACAGGAATGAGCCACCAATGCCTGACTGAAAACATATTGTTTTATTAAAAACAATATAGGTAAGCCCTAGCTCTAACCCACTGGAAGAGCCTAGACGCAATGACAGTTGTGGTAAGGCAAACTCGACATGCAGATCTCTGAAGCATTTCTTTACACAGAGAACTGACATGAACATGTATGTCAAAAGGATACCAGGAAGCAGCCCAAAAGGACCCCAGCCACCAGTCTGAACACCAGAAAGAAAGACGAGGGATAGCATTATAAACCACAGTGCTACTAAGAAAAGTGGCCAGGGAGAAAGTGTGTCAGCGAAGGAGCTCCCTGACACTGTGTCCGGGAGGAATGTCAGGATGAGGTAAGGCCTCTGCACAGCCGGGAATGTGGTCAGGAAGCCGCACAGACAAAGGTCTGCAATGGACCCCATTCCAGAGCAGAAGAGTCGGTCTCCAAGTATTATCCTGCAGTCAAGAGTCACAATGGTGCCCGTATGATGGAAAGATCTAGTATGCACCACCTTAACTGAATGCCTGGACTTGGGGCCAGGAAGGACACAGTCTGGCAATATGACTGCACTGGGAGGTAGGCGGGGCCAGCCCTCTGCACATGCAGCCAACCTCGGAACTATTCATGGGGAAAGCAGAAGAAATATTCAGATTACAAACTGCTTTACACACACCCAGCTTGAACTAAACAGAAAAAAACTGTGTCAGAAAAGAACCTAGAATAGAGGTCTCTGAGGAGACAGGCTGCCCGGTACAAGGAGGCCTTGGCTGCTGGGCAGGAATGGCCACAGCCACCCAGAACCTGGAGAAGGACCTGGTGTTCCCTATTAAGTGAGATGAGCCCATCACAGTGGAGTTCCTTGGCTGGTCACTGCAGTGCGGGAGCAGCTGGTCCTAGGCAAGCACACTTCAGAACTCAGGGAAAGTGTCATGACTGTACATACACTTGCTTTCAGATGTTCCTACCCACGCCCCCCAAAAAATGACAGCAGCTGGTAGCTCACACAAGTAACCCTATCTAACTCAGGAGGCTGAGATCTGAGGAACATGGTTCGAAGCCAGCCTGGCAGCAAAGTCTCTTGGGAGACTCTTATCTACAATTAGCCACCAATAAACTAGAAGTGGAGCTGTAGCTCAAAGTGATAGAGTGCCAGCCTTGAACAGAAAAATTCAGAGACAGATAACACCTAGGCCCCGAGTTCAAGCCCGATATCTGACTCTGTGTGTGTGTGTGTGTGTGTGTGTGTGTGTGTGTGTGTGTGTGTGTGTGTGTGTGTGTGTGTGTGTGTGTGTGTGTGTGTGTTTTATCTGGGTGAAATGTATTTGAGTATTCACTCTTCTAGCACCTTTTTTTTTAGTGGAAATCTTCTAAAATACAAAGTTGGTGAAAGCATTTAACAACAACCAAAAAAAGCAGCTTTAGCCGGGTGCTGGTGGCTCATGCCTGTAATCCTAGCTACTCAGGAGGGCTGAGATCTGAGAATGGCAGTTCAAAGCCAGACCAGGTAGGAAAGTCCATGAGACTCTAATTCCAATAAACCACTCAGAAAACTGGAAGTGGCACTGTAGCTCAAGTGGCAGAGCGCTAGCCTTGAGCTGAAGAGCTGAGGGACAGCGCCCTGAGTTCAGGCCCCACAACCAACCAAAAAAAAAAAAAAAAAAAAAAGCAGCTTTAGAGGGGAGATATGCTATTATTACACAAAGCTACAGTATACATATATTGGCACAAATCAGGAAGCCAGGTTTAGAGTGGAGGCTCCATGTAACGTGTACTTAGCATATGCAAGGCCCTGGGTTCGAACCGCCGCTTCCCCACCCCAACCCCAGCCCCAACAACTCCTCTCACCAGGTTCAAACCACTGCCAGAAAAGCAGCAACAAGTCCCCCATACCAAAAAGAGAAGGGTGGAGAGGAAGAGAGGGGAAGCCAACCCACATTCTCCTGCATGTGACAGATTATTCCACATTTGTACATAAAAATGTATACACACAAAGCTTACAGCAGAAGCGATGGTTTCCCCCAGATCCCCACTAGCCTTCAGCCAGCGACACAGGCTTTCACTAGGCTGTGCCCCTGACTCTTGCCCAAGATCCACATCAGCAGGCCTTCATTTGGCTCTGAACAAGAGAAGAGGATGCAGACCACCACTCAACTCTTGCCAGGTTCAAGCCCGGGCCAGAAGAGCAGCAGCAGTCCCATTGTCTTCTCTTTTCCCCCAAGGCCTGTGCAAAGTGATCCAGTGATCCAGTCATGCCGAGCATTGACCAACACTGATAGCAAGAGGCTGAACAAAATGAACCTTCCAGAAATAATTTCTTCTAAGAGGTCTGCTTTTAAAGGAACTTACTTTTATAAGAAAACTACTGTAGTCATTTGCTCACTCCTTATGTTTAACACAGCAATTGTTCCAACAATAAAAACAACATTGGGCCTAATCAGCTTGCTCCCCTTTGTGCTCCCCTCCTCCAGAAAGCCGCCTCCTTCCGGGGAGTGCTCTTTCCAGCTCTTCCTCCCACCTCCCCACCCACTCTCCCCTTTCAAAAGATCTCGGAGCCTGCAATTTAGAAGCAGGCAGCAGCGCTTTGAGCTCTTAACCAACCTTTGAATGCAATTTTGACATATTAAAAGCTCGTACCTTGCTAAAGAAAATGATATTTTGGGGAAAGCAATTCAACTTGACAATTACCAAGCTGAATGCTGCAAAATGCAGAAAACCCATTTGGAAGACCCTGCTATGTTCAGACCTATGGTCAGCCGTACAAGAGATATGACCCTCAAACTGACTCATGAACAGCGCTGGTTTGCAGTGGCAAGCAGCAGTGACTACATGATGCCTTAACCTCTCTAAGAACACATACTCAGCATAGTTAGAAAATCCTAGAGCTCGAGGATTTACCATCAAAACAAGGACGGAAAGAGGCCACACTCAGGCCCTGTGACCAGGGGAAGATGCAGGAATGTGGCCTAGGAAGGTGAGCCCTGAAACTCCCAAGTGTGCACCACAGAAGAGAAGATGGCGGAATGTGACAATGACTTTGGACCATGGGGTCAGGCCTGGCCAGCTGGCTAACGCAGGCTCCTCCTGAGGAGGAAGGGGTTTGCAGAGGAGAAGCAGCAGCCAGGAAGAACTGAGTCCCATCAGTACTTCACAGGCTCAAACTAGGAGGACCAAGTGGCTCAGTAGTTGAGCTACTATGACAAACACAAAGAGTTGTGCTCAACAGAAAAATCATCACCTGAAGGGGTAAATGATTAGCAAGTTTCCATTTGGCTAAATGGCAGATCCTACTTTAGCTATGATGTACTAAGGTTACAGACAGAGCTCCCTTTCTTCTGGCGGAATCAACAATTAACTCCTCAGCTAAAATCTTGGCTGGACAACATCTTTTAGACATTTGCATGTGACAAACATTGATGAGGCTCATGCCTGTAATCCAGCTACTCCAGGCTGAGATCTCAGGATCACAGTCAGTATGAAGCCAGCCAGTGCTGGTGAGATTCTTATCTACAATTAAGGATGGTGGGGGAGGGGGGAACACCACAAGAAAAAAAAACAAAAACAAACAAACCTGAAGTAGAAGTGTGGCTCAAGTGGTGAGTGCCAGCCTTGAGTGGAAAAAGCCAAGCAGGAGTGGGAGGACCTATGTTCAAACCTCAACACACACAGACACACACAGACACACACACACACACACACACACACACACACCATCACACACACACACACACACAGACACACACACACCGTCACACACACACAGACACACACACCATCACACCATCTCACACACACACACACACACACACACACACCATCACACACACACACACCATCACACACACACATCACCCAGAACATTTTATCTTGAAGTATTTGTAATGTATTTCTCTTCAAAACTTCCCAGGCAAGATCACCAGGACACTTGTAAACACTAACAGACTGATAGGATTTCTGAGTTTTCAAATATAATTCAGACCATAACTGAGTATGTTTCATTAATTAAAATAAGAAAAATGAGTCCATCCCTTATTCGAGTGTCAGCTCATTTTTTTAACCTCTCAAGACACGCTGGGACCCCGGGCTTTAAATCTAGTTTACGGTCCAGAAGACTAAACAATGTAAGTTATCTGGAATATTCCTGGTGAGCCTCTCTAGTGGTGTCTGGCCGTGGCACTGGCTTGGGACTCTATGTTTAGAGGCACTAAAAAAAAACAGAACCTATAAAACAGGCACCAGATTAAACTTATGTGTTAACCAGCCTAAAATGATGATTATCTCTTCATGGCCTGAAAAATACAAGATGTAAGTTTATAATTAGCCAACTATTTTTTTTTTAAGGAACTAGATGTAAATGTCAGCATACAGGTCTTCCTTCTGCAAGGGAAAGGCAAATGGAAGATAAAGACAGAAAATGATCTTATTTCCATGTGAACATACAGTAGTTATCTAAGTATACCCCGGTTGGTTAATAGAACCCCGAGGGCAAGTGTGACTGCAGCGGGGAAGTTTTCACTCAATCACTGGAGAAGGGCAGGGGTGGGACAAACAGATGTTCTGGGAGAGTCCTCATTATAGAAGCTTGACACCACCCTCCCCAAGCTGATGGCACTAACAGCTCCCACAGCTACTTTCCACAGAAACTTGCATGAGGAACTGGGCTCCATGGCTGCAGGGGGGACAGTAGACCGACTTCCGGGACAGCCTTGCACAATTCTGCACCAACGACCACACCAGCACCCAGGCTCCTGCTGACTGTTTTACATCCCCGTTCCTGCCCCCAGGCCCACCCTTCCCGGCGAATCATCATCAAGCCACTCTCTGGGCATTGTCATTTTGAGTGGAAGACAATCACTGGGGAGCAGATGGCAGAGCAAATAAGAGCCTGAGCTCTCCTGTTTTTGGACCTAGACCCAAACCCAGCTGCAGCACCCAGTAGCATAGCTCCAGTTCCAGAGAACAGGAAGTGCGAGAGGGGGTTTCAAGATGAGGCTGGGAAGTGTACTTTGCCAGCAGGGAACCTAAACAGACCAGTGGAGAGGAAGGAGGTTAAGGAACAAGAAAGAAGTCTATTAAATAAGCAAAGACTCTCTGTCTGCGTGGTGGGGTGGGGACTGCGTGGAGATGCGCGAACAGAGGGCAGGGCGGTCACCCCACAACTCAAGGACTGTCCCTTGGCAAGCAGCTTCCAGCCCACGTTTCCCTTCTGTGAAGTGGGATAAAAACCTTGTCTACTCTCAAAGTAAGGCTGAGCAATAAATAAAATACTGGCTCATGGCACCTGCTAACTGCTGCTCCTGTTGTTTCACCTTGTAGGTGGTCTTCGTGTGTTTTTATTGTTGTTGTCATTGTGTTTATTTTTGTCCTGTCTGTCACACAGGAGTCCAGGTCAGGCAACCATCCCTCAGATCAGAGCCCAAAGAAATGCCTTGGCCAGCGGCAGCACTAGTGAGCTCACACCACAAGGGAGCTTCGTCAGTTTTCCAGGAAACAGCAGACCCCAGAGACAGCCTGTTGACCTGTTTTAGTCATGTGCTGCCCTTAAGACATATGGCCCTTCTTTGCCCTGTTGGTGCACTAAGATTCTCATACTAGATCGTTTTAAACCTGTGGAGGACACAGGTAGCTCACACCTATAATCCTAGCTACTCAAGAGGCTGAGATCTGATGATTGCAGTTCAAAGCCAGCCCACACAGGAAAGTCCCTGAGAGACTCTTATCTCCAATAACACCCCCCCCCCCATCAAAACCCGGAAGTGGCCCTGTGGCTCAAGTGTTAGAGCACTAGCCTTGAGCTGAAGAGCTGAGGGACAGCGCCCAGGCCCAGAGTTCAAGCCCCACAACCGACTAAATAAATAAATAAATAAATAAATAAATAAATAAATAAATAAATAAAGCAAAGCTGTGAGCCAGGAGGACCTCAAGCCAGCCAGGCTTCAGGCTTTTTTTTTTCTCTCTCCCTAAAGTTACCAACATGACATCGTAGTTGTAGTTGAGGGTCTCGGCATCATTTATAAAGCATTCCAAATTGTTCACAATCATGAGACTCCACAGACTTTCTTAGCTTGGTGTGCTGTCCAGTAACAACACACTCTGTGTCACTTGCAGGAAGTCGCCAAGGAGGAGGACTGGGGGGTGGCGGGGGCGGGCAGGCACAGCACCGCACTGGCTGACTGGCTGCGGAGGGCTGCCTCCTGTGTCTGACATTGAGACAAAACCCTGGGCGTGGGAAGGTGGCTCAGTGGTAGAGTGCTTGCCTTGTATGCATGTGGCCCTGGGTTCGATTCCTCAGCATCACATAAGCAGAAAAAGCCGGAAGTGGCACTGTGGCTCAAGTGGTAGAACACTAGCCTTAAGCTGAAGAGCTGAGGGACAGCGCCCAGGCTGAGAGTTCAGGCCCCACAACCGACCAAAAAAAAAAAAAAAAAGCAACCCTGGGCGTGGACAGTGGAAGGGTTGCTCCCTCCCACCCCCGACCTCTGGTAGCTTCCCACACTAGCTGGGATTCATGCAAAACCCAACTCAGGCCTGGCTGCTCTGGATTCATATAAGTAAAGCAAATCCCTGGGACCTAGAGAAGTAATTTACACTGAGTGTCGTGTTTCATCCCCTTCGAAAAAGACATTTCCTGAACTGTAAGTGTGGCTGGTTATTTCCATGAGCAGGACGTGCTGACTGGCTGTTCTGATTATGTCATTTAAACAGTTGTACAAACAAGGGGAGGCCCAGCACCGTGGCCTGGGCCTGCAGCCCAGACACTCAGGATCCCTTGAGCAGAGGTGCTTAAGGTTAGCCTAGGGCACCACAGGGAGACCTGGGTCATGACATGATAAAATGCAAAGTAACCAACACATCCAGTGGGACGGACAACTGCTGGGAGCCTGGAACGTGGAGGTCCCTCTACAGCGGCAAGCCAGGTCTCGCCTGCACTGCCTTGCTCTATTTAAATCCTCATCTGCACGGCTCCAGCTCAGCTCTGTCAAGTGGCTTGGGTTATCCTTGGCTCAAAACATTATGTGCATGCTAATTCCACCCCTACTCTTTTTTCTATTTGCTGCCTACCACCAAAATGGCAGTATCTGGTCCCGACAAAATAAACATAAAGGCAAACCACTGCTGTCTGATAATGCTTAACATTAATAAAGGACATCCACAGAGTTCCTTAGTTTTTATGTAGCTTCTCCCTTATCAAAATAAAATTACAGAGCCAGAAGCTAGTGGCTCACACCAGTAATCCTAACTACTCAGGAGGCTGAGATTTGAGGATCACAGTTTGAAACCAGCCCAGGCAGGAAAGTCTGTGAGACTCTTATCTCCAATTAACTATTCAGAAAAAGCAGAAGTAGGACTGTGGAACAAGTGGTAGAGTACTAGCCTTTTGAGCCAAAGAAGTTCAGGGACAGCACCCAGGTGGGGTTCAAGCCCCAGGACTGACAAAAATGAAAATAAATGAATAAATAAAATTACATTAACCGACCTGTTAGAAAATGAAGACACTAGCTAGAAAAAAAAAAAAATAGGGATCTTTATGTTACTCAAGATCCCTTTTATCGGGGTTGGGAAGGTGGCTCAGTGGTAGAGCACTTGCCTTGCATGCATGAGGCCCTGGGTTCAATTCCTCAGCATCACATAAGCAAAAAGAAGCTGGAAGTGGCACTGTGGCTCAAGTGGTAGAGCGCTAGCCTTGAGCTGAAGAGCTGAGGGACAGCACCCAGACCCAGAGTCCAGGCCCCACGACCGGCCCAAAAAAAAAAAAAAAAGATCCCTTTTATCTTTCAATAAATCTCGAAAGTCTGAGGTCTACATGCCACAGTTACTGAAGCCCAAGGCTGAAAGAATGTCTGCAGTGTCTGCTGGTTCCCCTTCTCAGTTTCCACGTGTACTTAGCGTAACAGCATGATACTAAAGGGACCCAAGGGAATCCAAAAAGCTATTCCTAATCCATAAAATGTACGGTTTAATAAAGAACAAACTGGGCATAAATATATCTCTGACAATAAAATAGCAGTTTTGCCTATTTCTTCAAATCAAGCGGACTTGGCAGAGTTGTTTTACTTTCTGTAGTGTAAAGATAGCTCGTGGACTTCAGAAGAGCATTTGGTGTTCCAGGGAATTGCAGCTGTCAGCTTTCAAAGATGCCATGTGTGTGCCCACATGAAAGAATGCAATGAGCTATGGGAATGTTATCTGGCCTCCTGAAGCAGAACAAAGCTCCACAGAGTCAGCAGGCTGACAGGAGGAGTTGCTCTAATCCATCAGGAAAAGCTATCAAATGACTACCAAATGACAAAAAGTTATCAAATGACTCTTCTACAAATTGTGCACCACAGACCTTGGAGAGTTTATGATTTAAAACATTCTCAGAAGAACAAACAAAAAGATAATCAGGAGTCACATCTTGAACTCGGAACAGGCAGGCAGGGCCATCTGTAGCATTCTCTTTCTCCTCCACTGTCATTCCCAAACCTCATCTCTCCCTTCACCTGAGTGGCAGGCTCCCCAGCAGGGCTGAGTACTGGAGACACACACCTGTAATCCTTACTGCATGGAAGGCAGACATTAGGAGGATTCTGGTTCTAGACAAAAAGTGTGCAAGACTCCAGCTCAAAAGAAAAAGCTGGATGTAGTGGTGTAAGCCTGTTACCTCAGCTACCGTAGGAACTGTAAAACAGGAGGTTCACAGTTCTAAACCAGCCTGGGGGAGAGAGTGAGATGCTACTTCAAAAAAAGCTGAAGCTGGGTGCCGGTGGCTCACACCTGTAATCCTAGCTACTCAGGAGGCTGAGATCTGAGGATCGAGGTTCAAAGCCAGCCTGGGCGGGAAAGTCTATGAGACTCTTAACTCCAATAAACCACCAGAAAACCAGAAATGGTGCTGTGGCTAAAGTGGTAGAAGACTACCCTTGAGGTGAAGATCTGAGGGACAATGCCCAGGCCCAGATTCAAGCCCCTCGACCGACCAAAAAAAAAAAAAAAGAGCTAAAGGTGGGACTCAAGCGGTAGAGCACCTACAGATCTGGGGGCGCAGCTCAGTGGCAGGGCACACTCCTAACACACAGGGAGCCCAATTCATTTGCTGGATTCGTGTGAAAGGGCCTAAGCCAGTGGGCTCTCCAATCTGAGCAGACATCAGAACCTCAGAATCACCTCAGAGCCAGGAAACCTCAGTGGCTAGGCTGGGCTCTTCTGGAGGGATTCCATTCAGCAAAGAATCACAACTCCCAATGGCTGGGATTTGCATTGGAAACCAACTCTGAGCTAATAAAACGAGGACAAGAGAACAAGGGCTTGGGGAAGAGCTTGCTGAAGACTAAGGCACAGATCCTGTAACATCAACACTCCTAAAGTCATTTTACTTCTTCATATATGTACCTGTAGTTGTAGTTCTGGCCTTGGTTTTTAATACATTTACAGGTATGAAACTGGAAACAATATATTTTACCGTTAGGGCTGCCTGAAGTCACAGAATAACGTATTCATAAAGTAAAAGAATTGCTTAAAAAATAGCCCATCCAGCTGAAATCCAGGAATCTTCGGGAGGAAATTCGAACTCAGCCTGCTATGGGTCTGGAAGTGCCAGTGAGGTATGCAGGCCCAGCGCTTTGAGGCTCAGTTCCTAAAATGAGAGCTGAGGCTCCGGGTTTACAGGAATCTGCCAGGCAGTGTCACTGGGGAAGAAAGAGCTGGGGGGCAGGGGGTAATTTCTACAACAGTATCAACTACTAAGTAAACACCAGAAAATGCAAAACCTACAAGCTGAGGTGCCCAAACAGCAAAACTAGAGGGAGAGTCCATCTGACCTCAGAAGATAGAATGTGGGACAAAGAAAGGTCAGAAGAAAGAGCTGAACACCAGAGAGGAAGGGAGCAGAGCACACAACCAACTTAACAAACATGTTAAGACATTTACTAACTGGACCTTAGCAATAACTTGAATCTTGCCAAACAGGGAAGTATAGATCCATGAAATGCCCAGGCAGCAGATTTACAATTTTTCTTAGCTGGCCATAGTGGTGCACACCTGTATATCAGAAGGCTGAGGCAGAAGGATCACAGTTCCATAAGTTTTTTTTTTTCTTTCTTATATACAAAAAAACAAAAATAGACTGGTAGTCCTAACATCAGATTGTCCCTTTCGGAAGAATTACAACGCAGTATGTTAGGACATTTAAAACAATACCACTGGAAATACACAAAAGCCGTTTTACGCTACGGGTTAAGTCAAGAAAAAGAAATCAATACTAAGGGCTGTCCACCCAATCCCTCTTTAATAGACAGATTCTCAAGGGAGCTCCCCCTCCCCCCACCCTACAGGCCATTGAGGCTCTGAAGATAAGAAGGGTAAAGGTCAATGAACAGCACACCATACCAGCCACTCAGCCTCCAGCCACACTTCTGCCAAGATTTCTGTACACACCACACAGAAACCTGTCAATAACTCATTCCACTCAGCACAAAGCGGGCTGGCTCAAGTCAGTGGGTTAAAAAGAAACTATAAATAGAATGGCCCAGTTTAATTTGAGACAAATACTCTGCACCTTCTTTGTAGCCCCAAATTTCCTCAAATCATTATGGGAACAAAAGGAGAGCAAGCTGCTTTTTTAACCCTTAGTATCATCTCCATAGCAAGTTTCAGCAGAGCTGGGGAGGGGTGAAGTCACTGCAGAGGCAGCCTTCTGCTGTAAGCAACAATCAAACCAGCAGAAGAGAGAGGAGCCCGCAGGACCCGTGACCTGGTTTCTCCGGCAGATCAATGGCAGGAAAGAACCAGAAGGAAAGGGAGAAGGGCAGAGCCAGGCAAGGATTTAAAAAACAAAGTAACCATAGACGCAGAATCCACACAATTTCTAAAATGACATTTTCTTCTGAGATAACTGAGAAAACCTGAACATTTCATGTGGTATGAGATACTATCAAGGAATCATTAATATTTTAATGTGATGAGGCTTAAAAAAGAGAAACACTCTTTAATAGAGAAGCATGGAATATTTATCAATGAAAAGATACCAGCAATCTGCTTTAAATGGGAGGTGGAGAGGATGGAAAATTATTGCAAGATGACAGTATCAAAAATGAGTGGTGGGTACATGGCACGATTGTACAATTCTCCACTTGGGTAAGCCTGGAATTTTCCATGACACCAGGTTTGGGTTTCTGTGGAATTTTTTTCAAACAGAAACAGGTAAGTGAGAGAGGGGAGAGCCAACTCAAGCGCGGAGGCCGGCCCTGCGAGGCCGTCCCTGCCCACGCCGCCCGCCCCGGGCTGCCATGGGGGAGCGGGGATAGGCTCGGCTTGCTCTGAGCAGTGTGTGCCGAAAGCAGATCACAACTGTCCATTTTTAACTGCAAGTAAATCTGACTAGACACCCCAGCTTCTATGAAATGCAGGGGGCAGGGGGCACACACGGCACGCAAAACCTTCACACATGAGAGAAACACAGGCCTCACCAAAACGACCCACCAGGATCCTCAGGGTTCACCTAGAGCTCCTCTGCTGCCAGACTTTTTAGCCAGCCTCTGTGCCAATGAAGAGGACTGATTCATTTGAATGGGCATGGTGGTGTACTTCTACAATCCCAGCATCTAAAGGAGAATAGGGAGGACGCAGAGGTAGAGGGTGGCCTGGCCTACCCAGCAGGGACCGTATAGGACTACGGCACAGGAGGCTCCAGACAGAACACAACCTTGGTGAATGAAAAAGGCATATTTCACCTAACTGCCAGAATTTGGAAAGCAGAGTCAAAAGGCCCAGGGATGAAGTCCAGGGGGAGAGAAGTGAGATGAGATGAAAGGCGGAATGAGAACATTTCTGAGGAACTGACCTAAAGCTTGAAACCTGATATGCATAGGATTTGAGTTAAGCAAGGAGGGCTGGGAAGGAAGGCCCCCCACCCCTCAAGCTGTGCTCCTCTGCCCCACCCACTGGCCACCTATCTGGACCCAGCCCTGGGGATGGGGGTTTAGGAGTAGGGGTTGGGGTTGGGGTGGCAAGACCACCCCCTAGCCCTCAGGCCTCTGCATGCATGTGCTGCCCACATTTGTACAAAGGCATCATTTCACTGTATATGAGGGTCAGGGAGGGCGTGGCCATCATTAGGCTCCACCTTACCTGCTCACCACCTGCAGAGCACGCATCAGCACCTCCCAGCCACTCAGTTGGTAGCCAGCAGGATTTGTACCTAGTCCCTTTACCCTCCAGGTCACTCACTGCTAGTCTTAGAAGAAAGACAAGACACACTGGAAAGCAATGAGAACCCAGCCAGAAGAGCCAGAGACAAGAGAGAGACCATTACACTGAATGAAATCAGCCAAGCCCCAAAAGCCTATGTGGAATCTAGGTGTGAAGTCATCAAAGAAATAAAGGGCCGAGACTGTAAAAGGGGAGACTGTTGGGGGGAACTAGCATGAAGAGGAGAGGAAAACCAGAGGGCACTGTGGTGCAGAGGATCAAAGTCTATAACAGACTTAGGTCTGAGACCCACTAAATACTGTTTCTCAAAGGCCAGGAGAGCAGAGAGGGGACTAAGGGAATCTAACAGAGGGTGAACTAGCTCAAAAGTATGCATCTACGGGAGTTTCACAGGAGACCCTCTTATTAATGAATCCTTAAAAGGGGCTGGGGGGCTGGGAATGTGGCCTAGTGGTAGAGTGCTCACCTAGCATGCACAAAGCCCTGGGTTTGATTCCTTATTACCACATACACAGAAAAGGCCAGAAGTGGTGCTGTGGCTCAAGTGGTAGAGAAGTAGCCTTAGCACAGGCTCAGAGACACTGGATTGGCAAAAAAAAAAAAAAAAAAGGGGGGGGGGGACTGGGATAAATTGGGTTTAGTGGGGCATTAACAACAACCGTCCACAGCAAATCAGTTCTTCAGTTTTCAACCAAGGAAAGGATGAAGCTTTCTTTGTTTTTTGGTGTTTTTTTGCCAGTCCTGAGGCTTGAACTCTGGGCCTGGGCACTGTCCCTGAGCTTCTTTTGCTCAAGGTGAGCACCCTACCACTTGATCCACAGCGCCACTTTCTGCTTTTCTGAGTAGTTTACCAGAGATAACTTTATAGAGTTTCCTGCCTGGGCTAGCTTAGAACCACCATCCTCAGATCTCAGCCTCCTGAGTAGCTAGGATTATAGGCAAGAGCCATGGGCGCCCAGCAAGCATGGAGTGTTAAATGCAAAAGCACATTGCTTCAGTTGTGATTATAGTGTTTACCAACAGAGTTTTGCATAATTTCTGAGGACAAAAAAAATTAGCCAACTTCCTTCCAAGTGAGCTTGCTCACTTGCGAGGAACTGGTGAACTGAAAGTGCTTAAAGGATCACAGCACATTGCTTCTTCTCTATAGAAAACACATTCCCATGCCTGAAACTCTGTTGTAAGGTCTGCATTTCCACCAAGCCCATTCACACTCCAGGTTCCTATGAGCAAACAAAATCCACTGGCCACACCTCTGCACACCCATGTGCTGCTCCCTATAAGGACCAAGAGAGTAACCGACAAGTCTCTACCCAGAGGGACATGTGAAGAAACAAGCACAATGACATACTAAGGTCCTCAGTAATATTAAGAACCTGTTGGAAGTCCCAAGGTGGGGCTCAGGGACAGCGCAGATGCCTGGAATACACAAAGACCTTGGTTTGTCCCCCAGCGAAGGGAGGGACATGAGACCTGCTTTGAGAGCCACAGGGAGGGGACAAGACGAGAAGAACAAGCATGGAGGAGACAGATGGGAAGAGACAAGCATGTGAGGCAAGGAAGTAGGAAAAGCTGTGGCACAACAGGGCAGAACAGAACAAAACAGAACAGAACAGACTGCAGCACTCACAATGGCAAGTTCATCTGACTGACAGAGCGAGGTGAAAGGAGGTCAGACACAGGTTGGATGGGCCTTAAGGACTGACCAGATGGGAGAGTAAGGGAGCAGGCTGTGGGGCGAGGGGAGGAAAAGGAATAAGTATCCCCCTTGGAGAAGAGGACTCCAGGTGGACGGGTGGTGGCTGGGAGAGAAAGGAACAGGACTGGGGAAGCTGAAGCAGGTGTGTGTACAGGGTGGAGATGAGGGGCCTGTGGGGAACGCAGGGCGCTGCGATGGAGGGGGAGGGCCTCACGTGTGCCAGGCAGAAACAAGACTCAGCAAGGCCGTAAGTGCTGAGATGTACATGTGTCCCAACTGGCTACAGCGACAGCTGTCCTTGGCCCAGGAGAGTTCAGGAGCCCAAGCCATGGCCTCAGTGAGATATCAATTCTCCTTTTCTCATTAACATGGGGCAGGGCTTCTTCTGAAAATATCTTAAGATTTATACTATTTGAGGTTTTTTGTTGTTTCTGTTTTTGTGCCCGTCTCGGGGCTTGAACTCAGGGCCTAGGCACTATTTCTAAGCTTCTTTTGTTCAAGATAGCATTCTACCACTTGAGCCAAAGTTCTACTTCTAGCTTTTTTTTTTTTTTTTTTTTTGAGGGGGGTAGTTTACTGGAACTAAGTTCACAGACTTTCCTACTCAACCTCCTGAGTAGCTACAATTACAGGCGTGAGCCACACGTGCCCAGATATTTTAGGCTCTTTTGAGACAAGGTCTCCCTATGTGGCCCAGGCTAGTCTTAACTCATGATCCTCTTGCCTCTGCTTTTCAGATGCTGGGATTTTAGGTGTGCATTAACATACCAACAAAACTTTTGTTTTATCCCAGAAATTTCAAGATAAAACACTCCATGCCTCAAGCCTGATCTGAGATCCTGAGCTGTGGTGTCCCAGCAGTGCCCAGTGAGAGTCAACCCTTAAAGTACAGTCAGCTGGGCATCCTGTGTTGACCCATTTCTCCTCCCTACTTGCCAATGTGTCTGGCCAATACCAGATCTGAAGAGCTTCCTAGATGTGTGTGTCAAGACACCAGAATCAGCAAGAATCTGCTCCTGGCCACTAACTGCTTGGTCTGAACCCCGGGTTCTTCCCTCTCTGGGGGAAGGGGGGAGGAGGGGGAGGGGAGTTTACCAAAACCCCATGCTTCCAAGGGCTGTAAATCTCCACTTCATTCCGCTTCCAAATGAGCTAATGACATCTTAAACATGATTATCAGCCCTCAAATAAATGGTCAATTTTCATTAACTCATCTAATGCAATTAACATGTTTGATCCTCCATTTGCCTATTTGCATTGGGCACATTCCATCTCCATCCTTTTCTGGCTACCCTAGATTACAACTGGACTCTTTGTTAAAACAAACCAACAAGAACATTGGACAAGTTCCGTTTAATGGAGTCCTTGTGCTTGTGAGATTAAGATGCACCTGTCAACTCACCCTCACCGGCCACCTGCCAAACCCTCCTTGGGCCCCCGTGAGCCCCATGATTACTGCTCAGCATACATTCATTTTTGAAGGTTGGCAGGGACATTCCAGCTGAAGCTACAGCTCTGCCTTCCTTGCCTGCATACCTTCCTCACGCTGAATGGTGAATAAATGGAACACTATTACAGGAGGATTTCTCCTTTGTGAAACAGAATAACACAAAGTCAGTCCTGAGGATGGTACACCACACAGCCAGCCAGAAATGAGGGGCAAGTGACTATATAAAATCTTAACAGTATAACAAACATTCTAGTTTTAAGAAGAAAGGAAGTAATGTATTTCAAATTTAGATTGAAAGAAGTAAAAATATTTTCTAGCAATTCGAAAGGAAGTTGACCACTGTCTAAAACAGCAGTTTACAAATGGTTTGATTGTGTAAGAAGGGGGAGGAAACGCCTCTGACTTTGAATTTTCAACCTGCAAATTCATGCACAAAATTTGTAAACTAAACCTCACAGTTTTAAACACACAGTAAAATAAGGGAGATGAGGAAGTCTGACCATTAGACAAAACTTCATGAAATGTAGGTGTCTGGAGAAGAGACCAACCTGTGTCCCCAATTATCAGGTTTACACCAAGCTTTCTAAACCATTCAATTAAGGTTTCAGAAAACATAACCCACCCCCATCCTGGTGCCCCCCCCCACACACAAACCTGCAGACATTCCAACACCGGCCCAACACCCCCATGCAGATGTCCCAGGGAAGAAGACTGGTCCAAGTTTTTCTCAAGAATACAAGGCAGGAAATATGACAAGAACTGGTCACTGAAAGAACGCAACAAGATATGCCACAACTGTGAGCTAGAGCCAGAGGAGCTGTGGCCAGCAGAGAAAGCATGTGAGCTGGAGCCACAGGCAGGAGAGAGAAAGGCTGCAGTGGCTCTGGCAGATGGAGGTGGCAGGGTCCCCTGGGGTGAAGTTCCAGGGACAACTGTTGCTGAGTGTCCCAGAGCTGCCAGGAGCCTCCCTCTGTGCCAGGCTCCAGCCTGTCCCGGCCGGAACTCCCAAACCCGGTGATTCCCACCACACCACGGGGGCTGACACTAACAAGACTCCCTTTCACTCCTGCTGCAGCACAGGCAGCAGCGGTACGCGGTGGAAAAGTGCCCTGCTCTTAGTTCTTCTCAGGACGACTGGACAGCCGGGCTGGAGTAAGCCCTCAGCGCAAATAGGACAGGGAGGAGGCCTGGGGGACATTCTAGGGGATGAATGAAAATGTCTGTATAGGCAGAGGTGTGGGTGACAACTAATCAAACCATACAGCTAATCAAACTGTACAACTGTGTGACCATTTCACTGCAAATTAACATCTCGATTTTTTATGGGAAAAAAAACCAACAACAACACAAAACTTCACCTGTAGAGGATTTGAGTTTTGATTTTGCTCAAGACCAAGTGGATCTACTCTCACAAACATAATACTAAGCAGAAACACCCAAACAAAAAAAGCACATGGATTCCGTCGCTACGAAGAACAGAAAAAGGAAACAATCACCTAAACAAGATAGCAGCCAGATATGGTGGCATACTCCTGTAATTCGAGCCAGAATTCAAGGCCAGACTGGGCAACACAGTGCAACCTTGACTCTACATAATTTAAACAAACAAAAACAATAGCTGTTAATATTAGCTCAGAGGTACAGTGCTTGCCTAGCCTGGGCAAAACCCTGTGTTCAATCCCCAGTATAGGCAAAAAAGACAGGAAGGGAGGGAGGGAAGGAGGGTGAAAGAAACCTCCAAGCCAGTGGTTCCCTTTGAGAGGTGGGGAGCAGGAACGGATGGGAGCAGAGCACCCCATCCTGAGCTGTGTATGTCCTGCCACCTGAGCTGGGCACCACTAACATTTGCTTCAGATAGATACGTTTTCCATCACGCCTTGGAGCAACAGAAAAGAGAAGGGGTATCCTGCACTAAGCTAAAAGTGACTGGATAAGTTTTATCTTTTATATCTAGAAGAATGGTTATTGTAAACTAAATTCTTGAGGTAGATAACAGAAGCAGACCAGTCTCTCCTGCATACAGAATTCTAACAGGAGGGAGCACTCATTCAAGAGTCACTAAACAGGGCTGGGAAGGTGGCTCAGTGGTAGTGCTTGCCTTGCATGCATGAGGCCCTGGGTTCAATTCCTTAGCACCACTTAAGCAGAAAAAGCTGGAATTGGTACTGTGGCTCAAGTGGTAGATGCTAGCCTAGCCTTAAGCTGAAGAGCTGAGAGACAGTGCCTAGGCCCAGAGTTCAGGCCCCACAACTGATGGAAAAAAAAAAAGAGTCACTAACAATACAGCCCTCCGCCCTCCCCGGCGGTCCCCACACCCACAGCATTCCCTCTGCCTAAGGAGCAGCAGAGGAAAGACCTGGGCTCTCCCTCCCTCACTACTCCAACAAACAAAAACACAGCAAAATCCACAGGAAGTGTTTAGTCAGATCCTCACTTCTGTGTTTTCAAAGGAAGAATGAAAGCCGATTCATTCTAAAGTACATCTCTTTTTTTTTTAAGTGTCTATTTTGATTTTCAGAGACTTCTGTTTTAGAAACATCTTATAGACACTAGATATAGTTCATAGTCGTAAAGACAGAATAAGCAGCGAGAGTGAGTGTTAAGTTTATAGATCATGAAATTCTAATAATGACAAAAACAAGCCAATGAGTAAGCTGAAATGTAAAATACTTACAGCCATAATTAATTCGAAGGGGTGTTTATACACCCGCACGGGTGACTGGTACTTCTGCACCATGATTGTGCCTCCTCTCACACCTGCAACACATACACGTGTGTCAAGGAAAACATGAAGTCTGTTAACATTCCATGCCCCACTCTAAGGGGAAAAAAGGGCAACAGGTCACAATTCCATACATACAAAAGACAACAGGGCAGAGAAAGGTGTGAGGCACTAAGGCAGAAAAAAAGAGGCCCACTCTCCCCTCTGGCAGCGGCCTGGCTAGGCAAGGAAACGCCAGGGCCGGCGATCGACCATTTTCTCTCCAACAACTTCTAGTGGGAGCCAAATAAACACTGGTGACATGTTTCAACCCGAATCCCGGGAGGTCACAAAAATAAAAATAGGGGGAAATACTATTGTATCTCAAATTACTGGAGAGGCCTCAACAGCCAAGTCTGAAAAGGAACTTTGCCGCTTCCTGTTTTCTCACAGTGTGCACGACAGTTTCAGAGGCGGGTCTGCGCCCGGCGGCCACTCACCGGGCTGCTGTGGCTGCTGCCAGGGGCTAAGGACACCCTCAAACCTGAGCTGCAGGGGGCGGGGGGGGGGGTCCTGCCCGCTCGCTCCGCAGTCTGGGCGGCCTCTTCTCAAGACACACCGGTGTCTCGCGTCCCCCGTGACTCTTCCCACGCCTGTTTTAGAGCGAGGAGGCCACCAAACAAGTCCGTGGGTGAGCCCACCCGGCCCGCCCGGGATTGAGAACGCTCCTCCATGCGAGGGGACCCTCGGGGGTGCAGAGCTGCGCCAAGTTCAGCTGTGAACCAAAGTTAGGGAGATGTGGTTCGCCCGCGCCGCACCTGCGCCCTGTGTGCGCGCGCGCACGAGTTCACACGCGGGAGTGTGTGCGTGGCACCCCTCCCCGAGAGTGGGGTGTGCGGGCAGGCTGCGGGGGGAACCCCCTTAGGCCGGTTCTGCGAACTGGGGTTCGGGACACTCCAATTCGAAAGCCAGGCGCCGGCCTCCGGAGTTCCCCGAACTCCAGCCCAAGCCCGGGCCGAGGAGCTCCGGGGCGGGAGGCGCCCGGGGCGCCGGGACCGCGTTCCATGGCGGGCATCGAACCGTCGCTTTAAAGTTGACCGGGGAGGAGGTTCTCGTTCCGCCACCTCCCAGGGTGAAGGAGGGGCGGGGAGCGGAGGCCCCGGAGGGCGCGCCGCGGCCCGGACCCCGCGGCGTGGACTCGGGGTTCGCGGGACGGGGGTGGGGGGACCGCGCCGACGCGGAGCCAACCGCCGGCTCCGGCCGGGCGCACGCCCAGCGCCCCGGGGCGCCCGGGCCGGGGCGGCCGCGGGCTCCGCCGTCCGGTCCGGGGCTCGGACCAGCCCGGGGGGGGGGGCCTGGCCCGACCGGGCGCTCCCCGCGGGCCGGGGCGCCGAGCCGAGGGCTCCGGGCGGCCGAGGCGGGTCCGGGGGCGCGGGGCCCGCGCAGGGTCCCGGCCGAGGGGCTCCCGAGCGCGCCCCGAGCCGCGGGCGGACGAGGCGGGGTCCGGGCCGCGCTCCGAGCCCGCCGCGGCGACGCGCTCTTACCTCTAGTCAGAAAGGCCGGGTCGGGGACGCGGGGCGGCGGGGGACGCTCATGCCGGCGCCTCCGCGGGGACGGCGCCGTTCCACAGCTCCGCCGAGCGGCGGCCGCCGGTTCCGGGGAGGGGGGCTGGGGCGGGAGGGACGCGGGGCGCGGCGAGGGCTCGAGTGGTTGTTACGGGTGACGGGGAGGGCGGGGCCGAGCCCCGGAAGGGGCGCGCGTGCGCGGACGCGGCAGAGGGGCGGGGGCGGGGCTGGGGCTGGAGACGGTTGCTAGGGAGGGGGAGGGGGTGACAACTGGCCCGGACGGAATCGCGCAGGCGCCAGATCGATGGGCGTGGGAGGAGCTAGGGAAGACGTCGAACTTGACGCACCCAGCCACCGATGGCTCCGCCCTATTTTGCGTCATGGGGCGTGGCGCGGCGGGGGCGTGGCGCGGCGGAGGGGGCGTGGCAGGGTGGGGGTCCACGAATAGCTGGCGAAGGAGGTGTCAGGCACGCCGTGGGCCGCGAGCCGGGGTTGGGGTGATTCCGCGGGCGCCTGGACCGGGGAGAACGAGCGTCCTTCCCGCCTCGGCCTTGCAGCTGCTGGGCTGGAGCCGCGCCCGCCCCGCGGCCTGCCTCCTAGCCTCCTCCCCCTGGTTGCCCACTCCGAAGCAGCCCGCACCCCCGCGGTGCCCCGACCACCTTCTCGGGGAGTCACGCCGTGGAGGCCGGGCTGGGGCGGGGGGCGGGCCGGGCCGCACGTGGGCCGTCACTGGGCTGTGAACTTCGTGGAGATCCAGGTTTAAAACGCAGTGTGAAACACGCCGAGACGGGGAGGGGTCCTCGGAGGGGTACGCGGGGCCCCCGGCGCTGGCCCGCGCGCAACGTGTCGGTCTCGGCGTCCGTCGGTCCTTCCGTCCGTCTGCGCCGCGGTTGTTCCCGCCTTCGGGGCGGACCCTGCTGGGGCGTGGAGGCCGCTGTGGTGGAGCCTTCTTCTGGGCCACTCACTACTTGATCACGCCTTACTTTCTAACCCAAACCGTCGTTTTCCGGCTCCATTCTCCCCCCCCCCCCCCCCCCCCCCCGTCCGTTGGCTAGACTGAGTGTGAGGAGCGGAATTGCACGCACACCTTTAAAAACTGAAAAGACGCTGGTCGGAGGGGAAGAGCCTTCCAAATGGGAAAAGGGGGCCCCGGGGGAAAGGGCCTTGAAAAACAAGTCATCCTATCAGACACTTCTAACCGCGGCCATGCCCCTGTCTAGGAGCCTGTGAGCGGACAGCAGGCCCAGGACACCAGGGAAACGACTGCAGCGCTTATTTCATCAAATAAATGTGAGAGGAAAAACGAGCTAGCAAAAAGTTTATAGACTGATTAGAAGAGATTGGGTTAAAAGAATTTGTAACTGGCAGGGCTGGGAAGGAAGGTGGCTCAGTGGTAGAGTGCTTGCCTTGCATGCATGAGGCCCTGGGTTCGATTCCTCAGCACCACATAAGCAGAAAAAGCCGGAAGTGGTGCTGTGGCTCACGTGATAGAGCACTCGCCTTGAGCTGAAGAGCTGAGGGACAGCGTTCAGGGCCCTCTACCAACAACAAAAAAGAATTTGTAGCTGGCCCAGGTGGCTCTTGCCTGTCATCCTAGCTCCTCCAGAGGCTGAGTTCTGAGAATCACAGTTGAAAGCCAGCCAGGGAAGAAAGTCTGTGCGACTCCTGTGGCTTAAGTGATAAAGTGCTAGCCTTGAGCAAAAAACAACTCAGGGACAGCACCCAGGCCCTGAGCTCAAGCCCCAGGACCTGCAAAAACAAAAAAGGAAGAATTTGTAGTCTTTTTTACTGTGTATACCATCCTTCAATTAAGCTTCTTAAAGAAAAATAGATAAATCATAAGCCAATAACGATATGCAAATTTTATTTCCATCTTGATTTAAGTAAGATAGTAAAAATAAAAAGGAAAATTTCAACACTATTTGAACATACAATGTAAGGAATTATTAATAATTTTTAGGTGGGATGATGGAATTATGTCTAATACTTTTATGCTGGGATCAGGACCTCTCCCTTTTGATCTCAAACTTGAGCCATGCCTCCAGTCCAGCTTCTTACTGATTAATTGAGGTGTTGAATACTTTTCAGATACCAGGATGGCTTTGAACCATGAGCCTCATATCTCAGTCTGGTTTGGCTGCCAGTGATCAAAAGCCCAAAAGTGTCAAGGAATAGAAGTTGAGATCCCTTTGTGAATGAGGTCCAGGGCTGGTAGAGACCATGACCATCCTTAATTGCTGATGCCCAGTTACACCAAAGATCCTTTTTTTTTGGGGGGGGGGGGGCATGAAAGGGACTGGATCCAAGTGTGTGTTTTCTGGTTTGAGAGTCTTACTCCAGAGCTTAAGGCAGTTTCACTGCTCCAATCTCATAGAATGTTTGTTTCATAATGGTTTAACCTCGGTGGATGTAACAAAGTAGAGCCAGTCTTAATATGTTAATATGTAAACAATTGTTTGATAAGTGGGCTATTTGCCTGGAAAAGCAGCCTGTCATCCTGAGGGGGTTACTTGCCAAGAGGAGAAATCTTTTGTTAGAACAAAGTCTTCAAGAGTTTCCTCAAGCAAACAGTCAAGCTAGATACTGGTTTACAATTTAATCTTCCTGAAGCAGAATGTCCTGGATCAAATGGACGTGTGTTGACACAGGAGGTCTTAGATCTCTGGGCTGGCAGTTGAGCTGTGCGATGTCTCCTTCCTCATTGCTCTGTCTGCCCTTATCACCAGGTCTCTTCTATCTCCAGCCAGGCAGCATAGTGAAGATCAAACAACCTGCCTTGAAGACATTTTCCTTTGGAGGCACTGCAGTACTGGTGGCACACACCTGTAATCCTAGCCACCCAAGAGGCTGAGATCCCACGATCACAGTTTGAAGTCTGCCAGGGCAGGAAAGCCTGTGAGACTCTTATCTCCAATGAAGGAGCAAAACACTGGAAGTAGAACTGTGGCTCAAGTGGTTGAGTGCTAGTGTTGATCAAAAGAGCTCAGGGACAGTACCCTGATCTGAGTTCAAGCCCCACACTGGCAAGCACACACACACACACACACACACACACACACACACACACACACACACACACACACACACACACACACACACACACACACACACACACACACACACACACACACTGCAAATAAGCTGGGCACCAGTGGCTCACACCTGTAATCCTAGCCACTCAGGAGGCTGAGAAAGTCCGTGAGATTTTTTTTTTTTGATCTGCTGTGGGGCTTGAACTCTGGACCTGGAAGCTGTCCCTGAGCTCTTCAGCTCAAGACGAGTCCTCTATCACTTGAGCCACAGCACCACTTCCAGTTTTCTGGTGGTTTTTATTGGAGATAAGAGTTTCACGGACTTTCCTGCCTGGGCTGGCTTTGAACCACAAGCCTCAGATCTCAGTCTCCTAGTAGCTAGGATTACAGGTATGAGCCACCAGTGCCAGGCCATGAGATTCTTTTTTTTTTTTTGTCGGTCGTGGGGCTTGAACTCTGGGCCTGGGCGCTGTCCCTCAGCTCTTCAGCTCAAGGTGAGCGCTCTACCACTTGAGCTACAGCGCCACTTCCGCTTTTCTGGTGGTTTATTGGAGATAGGAGTCTCACGGTCTTTCCTGCCCGGGCTGGCTTTGAACCGCGATCCTCAGATCTCAGCCTCCTGAGTAGCTAGGATTACAGGCGTGAGCCACCAGCGCCCGGCTGCCATGAGATTCTTATCTCCAATTAACCACAGAAAAAGCCAGAAGTGGCTCTGTGGCTCAAGTGATAGAGTGTTCACCTTGAGCAAAAAAGGCACCCAGGCCTAGAGTTCAATCCCTGGAACAGGAAAAAAATTTTTTAAAAATTAAAAACCACAGTGGGATTAAATCCTTGATCAATAATAATGTTAAGCTGCCAGCAGCAGCCATTCTCTGCTTCTTTCTTCTTAACAGAACTCATCATTTTCAGCAGGGCGAGTGGCCACTTGAAAGACAAGATGCTTCCCATGTCTCTTGAAGTGTGTCCTGTGACTCAAATTCTAACCCATGGAATGTGAAGAAAGTATGTGTGTGCACACGCACACATGCAGGTGCACAGAAACACACTCCCAGGGGTACACTAAATCATCAGTCACCTCCTGGATATACTCTTCTCCCACCATTTGTCATTCGTTTCCCTTCCATGAGGCCTTCCTCAACAGTCAGGCTCGTGTCATGTCTCCATCCTGAATTACAGCATTTTTCTTCTGGCATAGATCCCTCTCCTTTCATGCTAATTTTTTTTTTCCTTTCTTCTTTTCTTTTTCTTTTTTGTGGAACTCGGTTCAAACTTCCCCTTGTGCTTACTAGACAGTTTCTCAATTTTCACACTGTATCTTAGCAACTCAATTACAAACTGGTGCTGGTGGAATTGTGGCTCAAGGGGTAGAACACTAAACTTAGGCGAAAAACAAACTCAGGGACACCACCTAGGCCTGATGGCATCTTCCCCAGCAGGATTAACCTGAGGTGGTGAAACTATTACTGGTTTCTAGGCCGTGTCTCTTCCATTGCTCTTAGCACGATGTTAGCAGTCCTCTAAACCTAAGCATGGCATAAGAGGATTGGAGGTAGAGACGGGACAGTCACTGCAGGGAAGACTAAAGAGAGGGGAGAGACAAAACCAAAACTAGTAGCTTCCACCTGGCATTAGGCTCAGGCCTGTCATCCTAGCTATTCAGGAGGCTGAGATCTGAGGATGGCAGTTCAAAGCCAGATGGGGCAAGAAAGTCCATAAGACTCTTTATCTCCAATAAACTACTTAGAAAAAACTGGAAGTGACACTGTGACTCACGTAGTAGAGAGCTATACTGGAACCTTTATGGACAGTGCCCAGGCCAGCCCCTAGATTGGTAAAAAATAATAATAATAAAGTAGCTTCCTGCTGGGCACCAGTAGCTCATACCTATAATCCTAGTTACTCTGGAGGCTGAGATCTGGAGGCTTAGGGTTCAAGGCCAGCTAGGGAAGAAAATTCCTTGAGAGTCCACTTCCAAAATAATCAGCATGAAGTAAGGCTAGAGGTGTGGTTCAAGGAGTAGAGTAGAATGCCAGCTAAGCAAGCAAGCCCAATCTTTTTACCCGCACCCCTCCACACACTCGGCTAAAGAAGCAAGAGATAAGCATGAACAATTCCTCCATTTCAAGGTTATCTTGGTTGTACTGGGAGACTCAGAGCATGAAGTTCTCTCTCTGGTATCTTACCTACCCTGAGATTCAGGTTTTGTTTCTCCTTCCGGAAGAGACCCATTCCCACATAGTGGCAAAGGAGTTCAAGGCAACTTTGCAAAGCAGGATAGTCTCCTGACAGTCTGTCTGGCAAAGTTTACTGCCTGGAAAAGTACCGAAAATGTAGGTTACCCTACAGGCACAATTTCCTAATGGAGCTCTGGCCATAAGCCAGTGGCCTTGAGCTAATACATTGCATCATTCACAAGCTGTGAAAACGTTGGGCCAAGAAGCCAGATCTGCACAAAGTATTACACAGCCTCAACCATTCCTTAAAATTTCCTTCCAGTCTGGAGTCATGGCTCACGGTAACCCCGTTGTTCTCATGTGTTTGGTCTGGGGGTACTCCCCGATGATGGGCAGAATTCTACCACAAAAACAAAACAAACCAGCTCACTCTCCAGATCAAAACAATGCTGACCACAGTATGAAATGTGAGCTTCAAGGCCCACTATTAATCTTGTCCTGGACTGTCCTTCCTTTCCATCTTTATTCACCTGATCATTTGTTCTTTCCTTTGTTAATTCAATACTTGGTTGATGTAAGCACTTTTATGATACCTGAAAGCAGAGTATTAGCTGGAAGCCAGGGGCTCATACCTGTAATCCTAGGCTACTCAGGAGGCTGAGATCTGAGTGTCATGGTTCAAAGCCAGCCAGGGCAGACAATTCAGAGAGACTCTTATCTTCAATGAACCAGCACAAAGCTGGAAGTGGAGCTATGGCTCAGGTGGTAGAGAGCCAACTTTGAGCGAGAAAGCTAAGGGATAGAACCCAGGCCCTGAGTTCGAGCCCCAGGAGACACACACACACACACACACACACACACACACACACACACACACACACACACACACACACACACACACACACACACACACACACACACACACACACACACACACAGCTCATCCAGTTCTATAGCAGCCACGATGGTTCCTCCCAGAATCCTCCTCTGAACACTCTGGTCACTCATTTTCTTCTACTTTTCAGAGCGCCTGGCGTTTTCTAGAACCTGTTAAATATCAGTTGAATGGAACGGAATCAGGCTTCTGTTCAGCGTGCATCCTCCCCCCCATCATGTGACCTGGGTGGAAGCACCGTGGTCACCACACTGTCACCCACATCCCAGCTGCAGCCCCCGCCCCTGGCCACGTGTCACCAAGCCAAGACATGGAGCGGCTCGGCTTCCGCTTGAGAAGAGGAGATGTCAGACCACAAAGCAGGACCCCAGGCCTTTCTACCTCCAGCTCAGAGAAGTGAACATCACCAGCGTGGTCACACTTCCTGCTGGTTTGTTTTGCACAATGGAGGGAGTCCTGCCTTCGCCTGCTTTGATCCTGAGGTGTGGCGCCTTTACTGAAGTGCAGCGATGAGGCCGGGCTGTGCCGGGGCTGTGCTGGGGAGGCTCCTGAACTGGGGCTGGGGGCTGGGGCTTGCTGCTTCAAATTGGCCTCGAGGAAGGAAGAGGAGCGCTCTGGTCTGCAAGGTATACACACACACATCAAAGGCCACTTCAGCGGGTCCTGGGTGAGGAATTCAACAAAGTCTCCCAGGTGCCAGGAGCTACAAGGAGGCGGGCTCACTAGGAAGGCCACCTTCGTCCCTTCCTGGGCAGTCAGCACGGGACCCTACAGGGGACATCACGCCACAGCTCTCCACTTGAGATGTGTAAAAAGGACGACTACTCGGACCCCAAATCTACTTGTTTCAGTTTAGTGTTTGATTTCTGTAGCCATCCTGACTGCTATCCTGCAGCCAGCCATCCTACATCTCTGCCCCAAGCACATTCTGGCGTGTGCGTGCGTGCGTGCGTGCGTGCGTGCGTGCGTACGTGTGTGCGTGTGTGTCTGTGTCTGGGTGTCTGTGTTTGTGTCTGGGTGTGTCTGGGTGTGTGATGTTGTACTGTGGCTTAGACTTAGCCTGGGCCCTGTCCCTGAGCTCTTTTGCTCAAGGGTAGTGCTCTACTACTTGAGCCACAGCTCCACTTCTGGCTTTTCAGTAGTTAATTGCAGATAAGATTATCATAGGGGCTGGGAAGGTGGCTCAGTGGTAGAGCGCTTGCCTTGCAATGCATGAGGCCCTGGGTTTGATTCCTCAGCACCACATAAGCAAAAAGAAAAAAGCCGGAAGTGGCACTGTGGCTCAAGTGGTAGAGCTCTAGCCTTGAGCTGAAGAGCTGAGGGACAGCACCCAGACCCAGAGTTCAGGCCCCACGACCGGACCAAAAAAAAAAAAAAAAATTATCATAGACTTTCCTACTGGGCTGGCTTTGGACCAAGATCCTTAGATCTCAGCCTTCTGACACACCTGCCACTTCACACCTTGCTGGCAATGTCCCTTCCCTTCCTTTCCAACCCAAGCAGGGCCTGTGCACCCAACTGAGCTTGCTTTATAGCCCAAAGTCACTTTGATAGTTTCTCTCCTCCAGAAAAAAACAGAATAATTTAGTTGAATGTTGATGGGATTTGATGTCAGAAAACACATCTCACGGGGTAGTTAAACTTGGATAAGAAAATGTTTGTGAAAACACGTTGTAAACACTTCCCACAGCCAGGCATCTCCAGCTCACTTCACAATGTTCTGTGCACGTAGGTTATTATTATCATCCTACCCGCTTCTAGCTGGCTACTAGTGCCATCTTTATATTTAGATTAAACTCTCCTCCTGTCTTAAACGTTCCCACACACAGAAAAATAATGTGAACATTATTCAAAAGACCAAAGGGAACAAAAATAGGATTAAAAGACCGAACCTAACGCCAGGCACTGGTACTCATGCCTATAATCCTAGCTCCTCTAGAGGCTGAGATCTGGTGATCACAGTTGAAAGCTGGCCTTGAGACTCTTATCTCCAATTAAACACCAAAAAAAGCCAGAAATGAAGGTATGTGTGGCTCAAATGATAGAATGCTAGCCTTGAGTGGAAAAGCTAAGACATAGTTCCCAGGGCCTTGAGTTCAAGTCTAAGTTCTGGCACTACCCCCTCAAAAGAAAAGCCCACCCAAACTAGCCACACACTGGTGGCTCATGCCTATCATCCTAGTAACACAGGAAGCTGAGATCAGAAAGATCACAGGTCAGCCCAAGCAGAAAGGTCTAGGAGATTCTCAAGAGAAAAACTGGCGATAGTGGTGCTCACCTATCATCCCAGCTACTGCTGGACGTAAGAAAAATAGGAGGATCAATGTCCAGGCACCACAGAAAAAAAAAAAAAGGTTGGAATAGGGGAGGTCATAGATCCATGGTTAGAATATCTGCTTGCAAGCACAAGCTCTGAGTTAAAAAAAAAATGGGGCTGGGAAGGTGGCTCAGTGGTAGAGCGCTTGCCTCACATGCATGAGGCCCTGGGTTCCATTCCTCAGCACCACATAAGCAGAAAAAGCTGGAAGTGGCACTGTGGCTCAAATGGTAGAGTGCTAGCCTTGAGCTGAAGAGCTGAGGGACAGGACCCAGGCCCAGAGTTCAGGTCCCATGACCAGCAAAAAAAAAAGATTAATCTTCATTTATATGGGTTTTAATACAGACAGGCTGAAAAACGTCAAGGGTCTTTCTTAGTAAAACACCTTCTCTGGTGGACCAGAAGCATGTGGAGACACAGTCATCTGGCGTGACAGGTCATGCCAGGCTCCAATCTCCCCAAGGTCAGAAAGCTCACACAAGTTCAAAATGCTAAATCGTAAATGTATAACCAGTCTTCCAGGGCCTTCCATGCCAGCTCTGCTGCCCACGGTGGCTCACGTGGGGTGACCCCCAGCTTCCTGCTGGACGTTAGTGGGGGGCTCCATCTACCCCAGCAATGTATAACCACACTGACGTAAAACATGACCTCTCTCCATACCCCCAGGTCCAAGGACTCACCTCCAACCTCCCTCTGCCCGGAAGGGAGCTCAGGCTGGCACACTGGTCTCCTGCGGCCGACCTCATGCACACCCAGGGCCGGGTGGCTTGACACAACAGATATAGACCCTCCCAAGGAGGCAGGAGAGCCAGCTTCTTCCTGCCAGTCTGGGGGAGAAGGGACCTCATGGTGTCAGGCAGTCCTTGGCTTGTGGCCACACCACTGCAGTCTCAGCTCTGCCTTCTCTCCCCATGGCTCTCCACGTGTCAAAGCCCTCTTCCCAGGCTGGGCTCTGGAGGCTGGTGCCTGTAATCCTTGCTACTCAGGAGGCTGAGATCCGACCATCCCAGCTTGAAGCCAGCCAGGACAAGGAAGTAGTGAGACTTATCTCCAATAAACTACCAAAAAAAGAGCTGGAAGTGGAGCTGTGGCTCACATGGTAGAGTGCTAGCCTTGAGCACAAAAGCTCAGGGACAGCGCCCAGTCCCTGAGTTCAAACCCCAGGACTGGCAACAACAACAACAAAAAAAAACAGAGACAGCAACAACAACAACAACAACAACAAATCTCTAAGATTTAGGACCCACCCTAAATCCCCAACAGCTGCATCTGTAGATCCTTCATTTGTAGCGTCCAAGAAGCTATTTTCAGCTAAAGGCGCCTTCCCACATCCCACATACGGAGGAGGTGGACACACTTTTCGGGGGCCAACATGGAACCCTCCTCGACTCCCTAGAACAGGGGGGGCATCAGGCCTTTCAAGCAGCAGTGGGTAAAGTTTGGGGGGGCTCCTGCACCCTGGCCACTGGTGCTGGCCCGCCCACCACTGACTTCCAGGAGCACAGCCAGGCTGGCCACTCAGAAAGAGCCTGGGACAAGGACACGCCGCCCTTGGAGGTAGAGCCCAGGCTCTGCTCACAGGCTCAGTGCACATGGGGCGGACTGGACGGGAGCTTGGCGCAGCTAGGGGCCAGCGAGGGGAGGGTTGGGGGAGGGGAACACGCAGGACCCACGGTGACGCTGGCAAGATGAGCTGGTGACCGGCCCAGGGACACTGAGGCACAGGTGTTTAATCCCCACAGAGAATACAGAACATGGGGGCCTGGCTCATATCCCCCCGCCATGACCTCTAACTACAGGACCCTATTTAGTTTAATTCATAAAAGAGGGTGTCAGGGTCACCCAGGGGAGGGACTGGCGCTCCCTCTCGCTCACCCAGCACATGTGAGCAGAGGCTGAGGTGGCGATGGAGAATTCTGGCAAGCTTCTTTCTTTCTATTGACTCAGTGGGGGTTTTTGTTTTGTTTTTCTTTCTGTTCCTTCCTCAGCTTTAGCTCTACTGGCCCAGGTGTTCGGGTGCGAAGCCCAACCCCCCACCAGTACAGAAGGCACATGGCCCGCCCAGGTGGCCGCCAGCTGAAGCCGGTCCCCAGGGAGTCCCTGCCAGGTGCACACCCTCCGCTAAGCAAGGTGGACGAAGAACGGATCTGGGCTTAAACGATTCCCATATGGTTCAGGAGTAGCCACTGAATTGGCCCAATTCATAAACTCCTCATGTAGCAAGTAGCAATAATCTATGTGACTCCTTAATGAGAGATTTACGTTGTCCTTGGAGCATGCCTCCAGCCCTCTCTTGCTTGCTCTTCCTCCTCCTTCTTCCCCCTTCCTCTTTCTGTGTCTGTGTCTGTGTGTGCACGTGCGTGCACTGGTGTTGGGACTTGAACTCAGGGCCTGGGCACAATCCTTTAGCTTTTTAGCTCAAGGTTTCCACTCTACCATTTGAGCTATACCTCTACTTGTTGGTTATATGGAGATAGGAGTTTCATGGACTTTCCTCTCAGGCTGGCTTTGATCTCAGCCTCCTGAGTAGCTAGGGTTACAGGTGTGAGCCACCCATATCCAGATCTTTTTCCTTTCTTTTTTTTTTGGTCCGGTCGTGGCGCCTGAACTCTGGGCCTGGGCACTGTCCCTCAGCTCTTCAGCTCAAGGCTCTCACTCTACCACTTGAGCCACAGCGCCACTTCCAGTTTTTTTTGGGTCCGGTCGTGGGGCCTGAACTCTGGGCCTGGGCGCTGTCCCTCAGCTCTTCAGCTCAAGGCTAGCGCTCTACCACTTGAGCCACAGCGCCACTTCCGGCTTTTTTGTTTTTGCTTATGTGGTGCTGAGGAATCGAACCCAGGGCCTCAGGCTTGCAAGGCAAGCGCTCTACCACTGAGCCACCTTGCCAGCCCACTTCCAGTTTGTTTTTTTTTTTTCTGCTTATGTGGTGCTGAGGAATAGAACCCAGGGCCTCATGCCTCATGCATGCAAGGCAAGTGCTCTACCACTGAGTCACCTTCCCAGCCCATCCTTTCTTTTTTTTCTTCTTTGATATCACTTTTAATCTATCTATATTTAATTTTTAATTGTTATTATAAAGGTGATAAACAGAAGGGTTGCAGTTACATAAGTCAGGTAAAGAATACATTTCCTTTGGGACCATATCACCCCTTCCCTTGCTCACTCCCAGTTTTCCCCTCTTTTTCCTTTTTGTTAAATCCACTTATTCTCACGTCCTGGTAGCAAAGGCTACTACTCAATTTGAATCTCAATAAAAAGCTTATTCTGACAGAACACATGGAACCTACCATCTCCAACCTCCTTACTTTAAAGTAAACCAAGCTATTCAGGAGGCTGAGATCTTAGGATCATAGTTCTACGCCAGCCTGGGCAGGAAATTGGAGATTCTTTTTTTTTTTTTTAACAGTATAAAATAACTTTTATTTACATAATTTATATCTATAGAACATAACTGCTTTCTTTAGAACAAGAAAATTTACAAATGACATATTGCTATTCTTATCTCCAATTAACCATCAACAATTCAGAAGTGGAACTGTGGCTCAAGTGGTAGAACACCAGCCATGAGCAGAAAAAGCTAAGGGACGGCGCCCAGGCCCTGAGTTCAAGCCTTCATACTGATACAAAAATAATAAAATAATTTAAAATAATAATAATAATACCTGCTACAGCAGAAACACAAGGTGCTGTGTCATACGGAAATTGCATCTCCTTTCCAAGGCCAGGACTTTAGGCTCCACCCTCCTGAGTATCAGGGGTTCTAAAAAGACAGCAAAAAGCTGGCCTGTCTGGAGGTGTGGCTCAGCTGAAGGTTTCAAGCTCAAACCCTAATACCACCAAAACAAGCCAGCCCCAAAGGCGGCCCATTGCTATGCCGGGGAGCCACTGTGCGATTCCCAAGCTGCCCTGGCACAGTAGGTCCTTGGGTATGCTGCTGCTCCCCCGTGCAGGGGCCAGCTTCCTCGCCGCCCTTCCTGCAAGGCCTCATCCATGCCTCATTGTACTTCCCAGAGTCAGGATTCTCTGTTCGCTGTAGCCAGAAGCAGTGTGTGCACACTACTCCTTTTAGAAACATGTTTCATGCAGAAAGAAACACCAAGAAGGAGAAAATAGAAGTCAACCCCATCTTGATGCCCACGGACAAAAGCAATTTGCCTGTTTTTTTTTTTAATAAAACCAAACAAACACTCAAAACCCAACCCTCAAATAGCACCATGCTTGAATGTTCGAGGTGAATAGCTCCTGTAATCCCACCTCCTCCCTACAGACTGGATGATCGCAGTGTGTCATCTGTTCTGGGAATTTTCCCCTGGTGTGTCAGATTTTGTAATGGAGGTCGGGTCCCTTCCAGTGACTGCCATAACCATTTCTGGTGTGTGTACAAGGTTCAGAGTTTTGAACTCAGGACCTAGGCCTACTGTCCCTTATTTGCTCGAGGCTGCTGTTTTACTACTTGATCCACAGCTCTGCTTCTGGCATTTTGGTGGCTAACTGGAGATAAAAGTCTCATGGATTGTCTTGCCTGGGCTAGCTTTGAACCATAATACTCAGATCTTAGTTTGCTGAGTTGCTACGGTTACAGACGTGACCCATGGAGCCTGGCTTAGGCCTTTATTCATCATGTGCCTATTTTTTCCGTCTTTAAACTGAGAATCCTAATTCCTGCTAGAGTCATTGCAAGGGTTAGAGACTGTGTACCTGCTACGGCCTCAACCAGGAGTGGCCGCTACTCAAAAACATGTGCCAGCTTCCCTTATTTCTTCCGGACTTTCCCACCGTTCCCTGAAGTCCTATTTCCCTGCCCCCTGCTGCCTTTGCCTGGTGTCAGCCAAGGGTGCTTAGTTACAGACAACAGGATGGACTCCAGCCATCTTGTGCCAGGGGAGGTTATGAAGAGATGCAGAGCAAATGCATGGTGGGAAAGCCGGAGACACCAGCACTGGACAGGCTCCAGGGACAACCAAGTCACAGAAGGCGTGGCTCACCCGGGCAGCTGCCCAATCAGGATTCAGATGCCTCCGTCCCTCTCCAAGATCAAAGTCCTGGGCCCCAAATCAACACCAACAAAACCATGTCCCATTCATTGCCTGCCCGCTCCTTACGTAAGTCAGTTCTGAGACAGTCTCCTGGAGAAACACGTGATCCTCTCAATCGCACATCTGAACCCCAGCTGGCTTCCTATTTCTACACTGTAAAGTGATTTCTTTTTTTTTTTTTTTTTTTTTTTCAGTTGTGGGGCTTGATCTGAGCCTGGGTGTTGTCCCTCAGCTCTTCAGCTCAAGAGGAGCTCTCTACCACTTCAGCCACAGCGCCACTTCTGGTTTTATGGTGGTTCATTGGAAATAAGAATCTCAGACTTTCCTGCCCGGCTGCCGGCTGGCACTGAACCACAATCCTCAGATCTCAGCCTCCTGAGTACAGGCATTGGCCACCAGCACGTCATGGCTGTGGTTTCTTATTAAGATAAGTGTGGAGCCTGGCGTGTAATCCTAGCTACTCAAGAGGCTGAGATCTGAGGATCACAGTTTGAAGCCAGCCTAGGCAGAAAAGCCCATGAACCTCTAATCTCCAATTAACCAACAAAAAGCCAGAGTAGAGGTGTGTCTCAAATAGTAGTGCCAGCTATGAACATCAACAACAAAAATGAGCTTTCTAGGCCTTGAGTTCAAGACCTAGTACTGGCAAAAAAGAAAAAAAGGAGAGACGATTCAAGAACTCTGGGGTCGTGGCTGGGGATGTGGTTCAGTGGGAGATGACTTGTCAGCCCCGTGTTTGATTCTCATCATGGTCAAAGAAACCAAAAGGCTCCAAGCAGGCCCAGAACTTGGGGAGCAGACTGTGCTGTGCATGCATGCTGTGCGGGTGTGCACCCCTGTCCTCACCTGTCGGAGTTGGCATCGTGAGGGGTGCGGTATGAAGCCCTGGGGAGGCTCAGCAGGGAGCAGCAAAGGCGGTGATCATGCAGTGTATTCCCCGGGGTGGGGGTGGGGGGGCTGTGTGCCTCACATTTTAAGGAGATGCTTGTCAGACCTAATCTGTAATCAGTGACCTCCCACGCAGCGAAACTAACGATCCGGAATCATTTCTAGTGAGAGGAAGGTAATTTTCAGTCAAGGCAAAGGGAGAGGGAAGGTCAGTCCAAGGTCAGATTCCTGAAGTTGCTGCTGATGGCGTAAGCGCCTGACTTTTCCCTATCATGGGGTCAGGGTGCCCTCATTTTGTCTAATAATCACAGCCTTTGTGGGAGTGGGTAGAGCCTGGAGGTGTCAGCACAGCGTGGTTTACGCACGTCCCATTCGTACTGGACCTGCCAGAGCGTGCAGACCCCTTGGGACCAGCCACACTGCCGTCCTGCCCGTCCGTGGGGACACCACCCATTACCCACAGTGATGCCACAGGTGGGGTTTTGCGCACACTCAGCATCAATTATCTCATTAAATACTGCTCGCTTATCTTGTGGGTCAGCTGAGGAAAGGATTGCTTCTTGCCCGTCCTGCCAGAGGGCTTGGGTCCTCAAGGTCAGCCAGACTGTGGGCCTCAGGACGGCGTCTACACCACGCGCCCCGCAGCTCGCCCTCCCTCTCCCCCAAAGCAGCCGCTTTGCTTTGCACACAGAACCCTCCCCGCAGCACTGGCGGGCAGAGGTTTGCTGTGTGTGTGTGTGTTGGTCTCTGTGTGTGTGTGTGTGTGTGTGTTGGTCTCTGTGTGTGTGTGTGTGTGTGTGTGTGTGTGTGTGTGTGTGTGTGTGTGTGTGTGTGTGTGTGTGTGTGTGTGTGTGCTGGTCCTGGGGCTTGAACTCAAGGTTGGATGCTGTCCTTGAGCTATTTTTTTTCCTCCTCAAAGCCAGTGCTCTACCACTTGAGCCACAGCTTCACTTCCAGATTTTTGGTGGTTAAATTGGGGATAAGAGGTGGGGAGGCTCTGGGGCTGGGGAGGTGGCTCAGTGGTAGAGTGCTTGCCTTGCATGCCTGAGGCCCTGGGTTCGATTCCCCAGCACCACATAAGCAGAAAGAAAAAAGCCGGAAGTGGCGCTGTGGCTCAAGTGGTAGAGTGCTAGCCTTGAGCTGAAGAGCTGAGGGACAGCGCCCAGGCCCAGAGTTCAGGCCCCATGACTGGACCCCCCAAAAAAAAAAAAAAAGTCTCACAGTCTTTCCTGCTTGGGCTGATTTGAACCACGATCCTCAGATCTCAGCCTCCCAAGTAGCTAGGATTCCAGATGTGAGCACTTGGGCCCAGCTCTTTTCTTTTCCTTCCTTCCTTCCTCTCTTCCCTTCCCTTCCCTTCCCTTCCCTTCCCTTCCCTTCCCTTCCCTTCCCTTCCCTTCTTTGTTGGCTATGGATCTTGAACTCTGGGCCTGGGCACTGTCCCTCAAGGTGAGCACTTTACCACTTGAGCCACAGCACCACTTCCAGTTTTCTGGTGGCTTATTGGAGATAAGAGTCTCATGGCCTTTTCTGCCCAGGCTGGCTTTGAACCGTGATCTTCAGATCTCAGTCTCCTGAGTAGCTAGGATTACAAGCATGAGCCACTGGCGCCCAGCTTCTTTTCTTTCTTTTAGGTATGTATTCATTTTGTGCTAAGGCTGGGGCTTGGGTGCTGGCTTCAGCTTTTTCATTCAGGGCTAGTGCTCCCCTACTCGAGCCACATCTCCACTTTTGGTAGCTCACTGGAGATAATAATCTCTCAGACTTCCCATCCAGGCTGGCTTCAAACCATGATCCTCAGATCTCAGCCTTCTGAATAGCTAGGGTTACAGGCATGAGCCACTGGTGCCTGGCAAGTTTGCTTTTCTGGATGTGAGATTGGCCTTGCTTAAAGTCAGCAGAGGGCTGAGAATGTGGCTTAGTGATAGAGTACTTGCCTAGCATACACAAAACCCTGGGTTCAATTCTCAGTACCACATACACAGAAAAGGCTGGAAGTGGCACTGTGACTCAAGTGGTAGAACGCTAGCCTTGAGCAAAAGCAGCTCAGGGACAGCGCCCAGTGTTCAAGCCCCATGACTGGGGGGGTGGGGGGAGGGGGGAGTCAGCCGAGCCAGGGCTGCCTTCATCTTGATGCGGGGCGGTGCGATGATTCATGGGAAGTGCTGGCTGCGTCTCCCTCATCTTGAGCCCCTAGGATTACCCTGCCAGTCAGAGCCGGAGCTCCCTGCAGCATGAGATGGCGCCCTGTGCTGTCCCCATTGCGAGTAGCAGCTATATATAATCAGGCAGAGGGCTGCCTGTGTGCCCACGTGCTCGTCAGCAGGATCACGGGAAGGAGGCATAATTATAACCTGGACGTGGGGAGGGCTGAGTCCCAGGCTCTTGTCGTGTGAAGTGGTGTTCTGGGTGGGGGGCAGGGGGGGAGATGGAAAGCCTCTGCATCGTTGTCTCCTTTGGACTCCGTGGTGCCAGGAGTGTGTGGCATGACAGACATGTGTCCATCATCACAGGCAACGCTTGAGAACACCCACAGCACAATCCTGTGCTGGGTGGAGATTGGAAGCCTCGTTAATTAATCACATTCCTCCCTCACCCTCCTGTATAATGAGAGCAACATACCACCCGGCTGGCCCAGGACAGCCTCAGTTTACGCCCAGTGACTGGAAGTAATTATTAGTGGTGCCCCTTTTCTCTCTGGGAAGGGAGCTGGGTGGGTACCAATTTTAAGATGACTGATAAACCTGGGAGGGTTGGGGGAGGAGGAGGAGGGGAGAGCCAAGCCAGGTAGCTACAGACTCTCTTGAGAAACCCCCCAGGTCAGATTGGGCCCCAGGGCCTGGTATCTGCATTTCAGCCACTCGGGAAGCTGAGATCTGAGGATCTCAGTTCTAGGCAGACAAATCAGAGACTCTTATCTCCAATTAATGAGCCAAAAGCCAAAAGTGGAGGTGTGCATCAAGTGGTAGAGTGCCAGCCAGCCTTGAGTGTTCAAGACCCAGTACACACACACACACACACACACACACACACAGAGTGCATTAAGAGGCCAGAAGAATCGAGTTAGAAGCACCCTTTCTGAGCATCCTGAAGAGCCACCTGCCACCTTTACCCTCCGTGGCTCTAGGCACCCCATTCCCTCAGCTGTGGGGCACTGACACGGCCCTAACAAGCCAGACGGACTTGCTGGATTACCCAGCATGCCCAGATCAGAAAAAAACCCACAGGATTCCTGCTATCCAGTTGACTTGAAGCTGACCCAGATGAAATGCAGGCTGTGGCTGACCCCGCCCCCCAAGCCTTTGACTTCCAGTCTGGGGTTCAAAGGAACCTGAGTTCCAGCCCTGCACAGGACGCCTGGCCATCTGTCAGGCCAGTCTTGATTTTTGGGGTCGTCTCCTGCTGAGTGCTACTGAGGTCATTTTGAAAGGACAAAGCATTCACAACTTCTTCCCTCAGGGGTGAGAATGGAGAGGGGAGGACAGGCAATCAGAATCAGGACAGAATCCCAACCAAGCCCTCTCCCCCCACCCCAACCCAACTCCATCTTCACAAAAGACTTTCTCACCCCGCAGCGCTACCCATTGTTTCTTCCTGCAGAGTCAACGCCAGTCAATACTTTGCTGGTAACAAGACAACTGGTGGGCCGGGCGTGGAGAAAGTTCTCACTTCAGCCTTGATGGGGGACTTACTCTATAACTCATCAGCTCTGCCTGAAGGCCAGGGGGCCCCTGGATCACCCTCCAGCTGTCGAACCATCCCTTCTGCCTATGCACAGAGCTCATTAGGTGAAAATGGCGGTGGGGTCTGGGCAGGACCCCCCCCCCAGCACCTCCTCCTACAGAGTCCTTACTGCAGAAAATAGGGAGAGACACAAACTGCAGGTGGACCTACTTAACAGACACCAGAGACAACTAGTAATGCAAATGAAAGGATGCTTCTGAGTTAATCTGGTAAACAGGGGGATGTTGGGTGTGGTGGTACACACCCGCAATCCCAGCACTTAGTAAGTGTAGGCCGGGAGTTCCAAACTTTGAGGCTAGCCTGGACCACACAGGGAGACTCTTTCAAAAGCCCAATGGCTGCTGGGCGCTGGTGGCTCACACCTGTAGTCCTGGCTACTCAGGAGGCAGAGATCTGAAGTTTGAGGGTCAAAACCAGCCCAGGCAGGAAAGTCTGTGATACTCTTTGTCTTCCATTAATCAGCAAAAAGCTGAAAGTGAAGCTGTGACTCAAGCAGTAGAATGCTAGCTTTGAGCAAGAAAGGAAAGATAGAGCCCAGGCCCTGAGTTCAAGTCCTAGTACACCCCGACCCCTCTTCCCCCCCCCCCACCACCACGTTCTAGATCAAAAGCCTTGAGGTTGTTCACAGGTGTACATCTGTGTTCGTTGTCAGACTTGCAAAGCACAGTATGCAAACCAGGATGGAAATGTGAGGCTCAGCCTTTCCTACCCAGGAGGCCGTGTTACCATCCGCCCAGGCCGGGCACCACCCTGAGCCTCCTCCACCTGGAAAGCCTTTCTCTCCGGTCTCGGCCTCCCAAGCCCCTGCATGCTTCATGCTCCTCTGCAATTCACCCAGATCCAAAATTGAGGCTACCGACTCCTTCCTGACAGACGCGTGCCGTCTGGCTCCAGCTACGCAGCGTCCACAACATTCCACTTTTCTTGGGAATACCTTAAATCACATTCATATGTTCCAGCAATGAAACCACTCCAAATGTTTCCATTTTTTTCTTGCCTTTGTTCTTTTTTGTTTTTGGTGGTGCTGCGATTGAACCCAGACCCTTCAAAGGGTTCTACCCTTGAACCCCTGAATTTCTGTGAGCTTAAAACATAGGAAAGCCAAATGCCTTCCTTCTTCTTTTTTTCTTTCTTACAGGTCCTGGGGCTCAAACTCTGGGCCTGGGTGCTATCTCTGAGCTTCTTTGTGCTCAAGGCTGGCCCTCTACCACTTGAGCCACAGTTCTACTTCTGGCTTTTTCTCATTAGTTTATTGGAGATAGAGTCTCATAAACTTTCCTGCCCAGGCTGGCTTTGAACCACAATCCTGAGATCTGAGCTCATGAGTAGCTAGGATTGTAGTTGTGAGCCACTAGCGTCTGGCTCCAAATGCCTTCACTTCTTTTCTTTTCTCTTCCACATCGTGCAATGACTTCAAAGTCAGTGTGACAAGAAGCATTTAAACGCCAGGGCCCCTGCTTTGCCCTGCCAAGCATGACTTGGAAAACGTCTCCCCGCCCCCCCCCCCCCCCCCCAGCGCTGAATTTGGTCCTTTCCATTTAGGAAGCTGCGATTTATGTCCTGTGTTTGGAAAGCCGGAGAACACACTGGTGTGCTTCCAACATCACCAGGGTTACCAAAGCAGTAAATGTGCCTTTTTCTGGAGCCAGGTAGCATCATCAGGAGGTGACAGCCACTCAGAATGAAGGCCTGGGACCCCCATTACCCCCACATGGCCAAATAAAGGATCTGATCCCCACCCAGGGCCTAGACAAGTAGCACCATTGATGAGAGACACGGTGGCAAAAGGTAAACCGAGCGGGCCCCAGTCTTTACCCACACACGCTCGGGCTCGCTGCCAGAGGCTGGCAAGGGAGAGACGCCATTGCGCTGGCAAACGGTGGGCACCAGGCCCAGGGAGGAGGAGGGGGACAGTTTTCTAGAATGGTGATTGAACTAGGTGACTGCAAGCAAAACAAAAATACAGTTCTGTCCCCAAGAACAGAGCAGAGACCTGCGTCCCTGGCACCCAGGGGGTTGGGGACAAGGCCGTGGCACTGATGACCCTGTGAAATCTGGGTCTGAAGGGAAGGGACCGGCAGGCAGGACCTCGCTGCGGGTGATGCTGGGGCTCACTCCCGTCCACTAGGGGCCCTGAGCTGGATCCCCCACAGCCGCACTCAGCGCTGGCTCTCATGCCTTCCGGGTTCTGGGTGGGGGGAGGGAGGGGGGAGGGGGCAGATCAGAGCCTGGACTCACAGCAGATGTGGGAGCAGCTGTGCATGAAGGGGAAACAGTGACCACCCAATCTTCGTTTTGTCTTGGGTTGATTTGAACTCAAGGCCTAGGCACTGAGAAGACACAGAGTGTAGGCGCTGGCTGGCCGGAGTTGCATTCTGTCGATTTCTCAGAGGGAGAGAGAGCTCAGTCAGCACGGGTGACTCCAGTCTGGTTTGTTGGAACCAGTGTCGGAGCTCCTCCACAGCAGCGGCCCTCTATCATTTCTGCTTCACAGCCTCTGAAGATGGCTCCTGAGCGCTGGGGCCTGTCACTCTGTCACAAGGCAAAGGGAGATTCAGGTTGGAATACGTTAGGTTTTTAAAAAGAGGTAGCCGAGTAAGAACTGCACCACGCATGTGGTATTCAGGTAAGGGATAGGTTTATTCAGTAGACCTGCTGGGACCAGGCAAGGTTGGCACTCCACGCAGCTGGCAAAAGAAAAGTAGCGTCTGGCCCCGGTTTAGGCCTTATATAAGGGTAGGGGGTGGGAAGGGTGTGTCCAGGTAAAGGGAAGTGGGATCAGGTGGGAGAAGGGTGTGGCCACATCAGCTTAAGATGTGACCTCAGCGGATGCGGATGTGACCTCTTCCAGGTGTCCCAGTTGCCTAGGTAACGCAGGTACTGGGCGAGGTCTGTTCGCCGTCCAGGAATGGACCATTTTACAGAATGAAGGTTCCCGGGGCCGAGGACATGGAAGTGGTAGAGCACCTGCCTGGCAAGTGCAGGGCCCTGAGTTCAAACTCAGCACTGTTGCGACAGAAGACCGGGGAGACAGGAAGGGGCGGGTTCAGGTCGCTGGCTTGGGAAGATGGTGGAACCCCAGGCCCTGCTACGCCTTGGCTCTGGTGGAGACCTGCCTTAGACGTACCTTCGTGCTACCTTGTAAGCTAGCGCACGTCTGTCACTGCGATTTGTGAGGACACCACTGGAAACAAATAGAGCGCCCGTCCAGGTCCTTTGCTCTGTATACTGACTTCTCTTCTGCATATTATTTCTTTGAATAAACTTTGACGGAGGGTTAGCATACCAAGAGAAAAAGCACATATCTGGGGCTTGGGGTTCAGTTCAGCTTTACAGCATGTACTTGGCATATGTGGAACCCTGGGTTTGAGCCCAAGACTCCTCCCTGCAAACACATAGAAGAGAGAGAAAGAAGAGGAAAAGGACAGGAAAAGAGAAAGAGGAGCAGGAAGAGGCAGCACCCATCATCAGCGCTAGAATGTTGCAGAGAGGGGCTGGGAAGGTGGCTCAGTGGTAGAGCGCTTGCCTTGCATGCATGAGACCCTGGGTTCGATTCCTCAGCACCACATAAGCAGAAAAAGCCAGAAGTGGCGCTGTGGCTCAAGTGGTAGAGCGCTTGCCTTGAGCTGAAGAGCTGAGAGACAGCGCCTGGGCCCTGAGTTCAGGCCCCACAACCAGCAAAAAAAAAAAAAAAAAAGAGTATCTCAGAGAACACACATCTGTGTGTGGCCCACAACGCTCCCCAGGGACCCGCCTGTCCTGTTTTCAGTCACCCCTTTCTAAAAAGGAATTGTACCCCAACTAGTACAGCATAGTATTTTATTTTGTGCTGGTTCTGGGGCTTGAGTTCAGGGCCTGGGAATTGTCTCTTAGCTTTTTCATTCAAGGCTAGTGTTCTATAGCTTGAGCCACAGTTCCACTTCCAACTTTTTGGTGGTTAAACAGAAGGTAAGAGTTCCATGGACTTTCCTGCCTGGGCTGGGTTGAACCTTGATCCTCAGATCTCAGCCTCCTGAGTAGCTAGGATGACAGGCGTGAGCCACCAGCACCAGGCTATACTGGATGATTGTGAGAATTACATATGCAAGAGGCATTCAGTCTCCTTGGTTCAAGATATTCATCTTCCCCAGTGGACAATCCCCAATGTAGGCCACTGGCTGGCAGGGTCAAGTACCATGCTGGATTCCACACGCAGCCATAGCGGGACCACAGCTCCAAAGGTCCTGAGGACGGGGACCGTGGGAGTAGTCCTCTTCCTTCCCGTCCCAGAGTCCGGGCCATGTCCTGTCCCGGCACTCTGGGAGTCCGAAAGCACTTCCTGTGCGGCTCCACGGGGCAGCCTGGTTTGTTGGGCGGAAAGTCACCATCCGGTTGCAGGTCTCAGACAGGAACTCTAATGCGTTCCTCGGAAGACAAAGAATGTTTCTCAGTAGAAGCCAAGTAAACAAGTGCACGCCTGGATTCCCGGTAACAAGACAGAGTGGAGGGCTGGGCAGCGCGCTGTGGCTGGAGCCAACTACCGTGCTAGGTGCGCAGAAGATGGGAATAAGGATCTCAAGGGACCTGAAGTGTTCCAAGGAAAACGTGTGTGCGCTCACATAGCACCAGGAGTTATAAAGGTACTTCCCCAAACAGGCATACCAACATTTTAGCTTTCCTCCCGAGACGCGGCTGTGTGTGTGTGTGTGTGCACGTGCGCATGCATGTGCACGTGCATGCACACACTAGTCTTGAACTCAGGGCCTTGCATTTGCTAGGCAAGATACTTTACCACTTGAGCCATAAAACCAGCCAATTTTGCTTTTTAAAAAAATACAGACTTGGGCTGGGAAGGTGGCTCAGTGGAAGAGTACTTGCCTTGCATGGATGAGGCCCTGGGTTTGATTCCTCAGTACCACATAAGCAGAAAAAGCTGGAAGTGGTGCTATAGCTCAAGTGGTAGAGTGCTAGCCTTGAGCTGACGAGCTGAGGGACAGTGCCCAGTCCCAGAGTTCAAACCCCACTACTGACCAAACCAAACCAAACCAAACAGACTTGAAGCAAGGCACCGGTGGCTCACACCTATAATCCTAGCTACTTAGGTCTGAGGATTGAAGTTTCAAGCTAGCCTAGATAGGAAAATCTGAGAGACTCTTATCTCCACTAAACTACCAAAATAGCCAGAAGTTGGGCTGTGGCTCATGTGCTAGAGCTCTTGCTTTGAGCCAAATCAGCTAGGGACAGTACCCAGGACCAGAGTTTAGGCCTCAGAACTGGTGTGTGTGTGTAGCGTGTGCGCGCGCATGCGCGCGCACACACACACACACACACACACACACACACACACACACACACACACACACACACACACACACACACACACACACACAGAGTCTTCTGTTAATGTTCAGGGCCAGCCTGGACCCAAAATCCTCCTATTTCTACTTCCATGATAGCACCACTGTCCCACCTCTTTGTTTTGTTTTGCTGGTCCTGCGGCTTGAACTCAGGGCCTGGGCACTATCTCTAAGCCTCTTTTTGCTCAAGGCTAGTGCCCTACCACTTGAGCCAGTGTCACTTGTGGCTTTTTCTGAGTAGTTTATTGGAGATGAGCGTCTCATGGACTTTACTGCCTGGGCTGGCTTCAAACCACGAGCCTCAAGTCTCAGCCTCCTCAGTAGCTAGGATTACAGGCATGAGCCACCAGCACCCAGCTTCACCTCTTTTGTTTCTATTACACTTTTTTGTTGTCTGGAAGTTCATCTGAGTGTTCTCTGAAACATGGGCGGAGATGAAAGCCTTTGCATGTTGCTGCAGACTGCACCCAGGGTTTATGCACACTGGGCAAATGCTCCCCAGCTGGTGGGCATGATTTATTTCAGGCCTCCTAGGTTCCAAACAGTTTGCAAATGCTACATACATCTCACACCTGCCATTTTACCTAGGGGCATGGGCTCAGCCGGGGGCAGTGTCTGAGGCCCCAACATCCCCGGCTAGTGCTGGCTTTGTCCTTTGCAAACACTGTGTCCAACTTGGGCTCTGTGCTAGGCACCAGGGCCAAGGGGTAAACAAGACCCTCACTGCTGCCTGGAGTGGTCTAGCTGAGAGGAGATCAAGGAAAAAAAGTAGTGCATAGCAAACCAAACAAAAACCTACCTTCAGGTTGCCCTGAGGGCCACAGGACATGGCAGGAGGCTGGTCTGCCACAAGCAAAGTCCACAGGCGGTCAGAGATTTAGCTGATCTGTTGTGGTAGGCCCTGGAGGACCTGGGGTGCTGGAGCCAAGCCAAACTAAGCTGTTATCTGACCTTCAGAGAAATTGACAGCGAGAGATACGATGCAGATCCCAAAGCTGCAGTTTGACCTTTAGGGAGCAAGCAACTAGGATCTGAGGGGTCCCTCTCCACCTGCTTCAACCTCTTTCTAGCTACAGATACTGACTGCCCACAGCTCACAGGCTGCAGGCCCCTCATCATTTCTGGCTCTGGTACCCCGACCTGAACAATTTGTGATCTCCTCCTTTGCTCAAATAATCTGCTAACACTAATTTTGTCAAGAGTTTTCATCAGAACTTCTTTGGAAAAGAACCCACAAGATGGTAGAAAGCAGCCAGAAAGGCAGGCAGTGCCATCGACAAGTCAGGTTTGAGAGGGCTCCTGCAAAGATTATAGGTAGCCCGACATTGTCGGCTCGCACCTGTCTTTCTAGCTTACATGGAAGGCTAAGATCAGGAGGATCGAGGTTCCAGGCCAGACTGAGTAGAAAAGTCTGAGAGACTCCATCTCACAGAAAAGCTGGTGTACACCTGTTGTTCTGGCAATGGTGGAAAGTGAAAAGTAAGTGGCTCGTAGTTTAGGTGCACACCCAGCAGCAAGAGAAACCATGGCCCAAAAGTAACCAGAACAAGCCAGGCATTGGTGGCTCAAACCTGTAATCCTACTCAGGAGGCTGAGATCTGAGGATCGCAGTTTGAAGCCCGACCAGACAAAAAACTCCCCTTGAGACTCTTTTTTTTTTGGTCCGGTCATGGGGCCTGAACTCTGGGCCTGGGCGCTGTCCCTCAGCTCTTCAGCTCAAGGCTAGCACTCTACCACTTGAGCCACAGCGCCACTTCCGGCTTTTTTCTTTTTGCTTATGTGGTGCTGAGGAATCGAACCCAGAGCCTCAGGCATGCAAGGCAAGCACTCTACCACTGAGCCACCTTCTCAGCCTCTCCCTTGAGACTCTTATCTCCAATTAACCACTCAAAAACTAGAAGTGGAGCTGTGGTTCAAGTGGTAGAGCGCTAGCTTTGAGCACAAAGAGGCTCAGGGACAGTGCCCAGGCCCTGAGTTCGAGCTCCACAACCAACACAAAGATAAATGAATAACCATTGCTCAGTGAGACACCACCTGCCCAGCAAGCTTGAGTCCTTGAGTTCAAATCCTAATAGTGAATAGGGAGTGAAAAGGCCTGGATAGAGCCAGGTGTAGAGAAGCGAATGGCCTCATTCCTGAGAGCCTCTAGGAGGCGCTGTGCCCGAGCTGAGTCCTGGGGAGGGAGAAGCTGCTTTAGCAGGCACTAGTCTGGCTGAGGAATGCAGACAAGCAGAGCGCTAAAGTCCAGTGGGAGGAGCATGATAAGCAAATGAGTGGGCGGGACATCGTGTGGCTCTTCTAAATCTGATCCTCAAAACTGTGCAGGAAAAAACCTCCGGTAGGGGTATTTCTTAACCTCTCCCCTTTCCAGCTGAGGGGCAGGTAAGATCGACTCAGCACCCCCACCTCCTCCTATTTAGGGGAACAACCTAAGCCACTCAGGCCTGGATGGCTGCCAGCAGTGGGAACCCTCCAGACCCCTCAGGCCAAAATCTCAAAGATCATTTAGGTTTCACTGAGTTACAGCTGCCAGCTAAAGTATAAAACGAACCCATTAGAGTTTAGATCTCAGAAACATGTTTTAAATATAGGTGCGCCTCCTGCCACATTTAGGACTGAAAGCTGCAAGAATTATTCATCGTTCATCTGAAATGCAAATCTAGCTGCACGTCTTGTACTTTCATTTGCTAAATCTGACACCCCTCCATTGAGTGTCTGCCTCAAAGCTTTCCCCAAACCACCTCCCCACAGGGCCTACTTCCAAGTCCACCACCCTGCCCCCGTCCCTCCCCTCTCCCCTTTCCTGTCTGGCAGAAAGAGTTAGTTTTTATTTTTGCTTGAATCCTGGGCCTTTGTAGTGTCCTTGAACTTTTGTGCTCAAGGCTGGCGCTCTACCATTTGAGCCACAGCTCCACTTCTGGAGTTTTTGGTGGCTAGTGGCAGAGAAGAGTCTTGTGGAACTTTCCTGCCTGGGCTGAGCTGGCTTCCATCCTCAATCTTCAGATCTCAGCCTCCGGAGTAGCTAGGATTACAGGCGTGAGCACCCAGCTATTCACAAATTTTAATCTCCCTGACTCCTCAGCTTTTGCCTGATCTCAGGAAGTCATTTTCAGTTCTCTTTTGATGCTGGGAACTGACCCCAGGGCTGTGTTGCATCCCCAGCCTCTCTCATGGGAAGAGTTTAGGAATGTCTCACTGTGTGTGGGCGCTGGAGATGGAACACAGGGCAGAATGCATGCTAAGCAGGCAGTCTGCCCACCAGCCCCCTCCACTGCTCCCTGCCCCTTGCTTCTTGCTCTTCTGAGGGGTCCACACCCTTTGGCAAACATGGCCAACATTTTTGTTGTTGTTGTTGGTTGTGGGGTTTGAACTCTGGGCCTGGATGCTGTCCCTCAGCTCTTCAGCTCAAGGCAAGCGCTCTGCCACTGGAGCCACAGCGCCACTTCTGGTTTTCTGGTGGTTTATTGGACAGTCTCACAGACTTTCCTACCTGGGCTGGCTTTGAACCATGATCCTCAGATTTCAGCCTCCTGAGTAGCTAGGATTATAAGCGTGAGCCACTGGCTCCTGGCATGGCCCACGTTTTTATCTCACAAATAAGGAAATGGAGTCTGGGGTTCTTCTGTAGCATGGGGCTGCTTACTCAGGCCTGCAGCAAAACCACAAGCTGAACCATTGGTCAGTCTGGTGAAAACCCCACACAGACTGGTACTGCCCAGAGCTCCTCCCCAGCACCCAGGGACACAGGTCTGTGCAAAAGCCCCACCTTTCCCGGAAGCCATCACTCACAGGCTCCGTGACACCACTGTCGTTCTGGCCCAGGATATAATTAGGTACACCTACTCCGTGACCTTGTTTGTGCCCGGTGTGGTGCATGGGGCAGGGCTGGCCTTCCTGTCGGGAATGCTCAGTCCCTGCTTGACAGGCAGCTAATGTCCTTTCCAGCAGGTGGGTCCAGCAGAGGTTTGGGATGACTTTGACAGACTCGGCTTTCCTTATTTGATTCAGGGACTCTGAGAAATGGTCTATACAGCTGTCTCCAAGGAAGCTACTGCTTTGGTAATCACATGTGTAGAGAGACAAATTCAAACCCAAAGGAGAATGTGAGAAGAGCCTTCCTTACTCCCACTCTGTCCTTTTCAGACACGTACATCTGTGTGTGTGTGTGTGTGTGTTGTGTGTGCGCGCGCCTGCACATCAGTACCGGGTCTTGAACTCCAGGCCTGCCTGGGCACTCAAGACTGCTCTCTACCACTTGGAGCAATAGCTCCACTTCTGGTTTTCTGGAAATTAGAGATAGGAGTCTTACGGACTTTCCTGTCCCAGCTGGCTCTGGATCATGATCCTCAGTGCTCAGCCTTCTGAGTTACGAGGCTGACAAAGCTGAGTGATGGTCTAGGTGGTGAAGACATTTCCCCTAGGCCCACCATTCAGCGCCACCTCTGAGGTGTGTCACCCAGGAAGAAGCCGTCTCCTGGGAAGACAAAGGCTGTCACCAGCCCTGCGACACACTGCACGGGCCTGGCCACCCGGCCCGCAGGAGGGAGTTTCTGTCTCTGCAGTTCCTTCCGTGGCCCGTGAGGCTCCGTTCACGTTTGATGCTTACGCAGTCATGAAGTGTCTTCTTCCTCCCTGACCTTTGTGGAGAGGTTTTCTGTGCCAGGAGGAGACCGTGGTGTTTGTTCTGCTTCCCCAACACTTGTGTCTTACCAAGAAAGCAGCAGGATGTCTCTCCACCCGCTCATCTCTGCTTCTCACTGAACTATGCAAACAAGCCGCCCAGAGAATCATGGTGCAGAAAGCAAGCCCGGGTAAGCGCTGAGACTGCTGGGAAATTCTCCCTAGCTGTGCTGCTATCACTGTGGACATCAACAGGACGGGTGGCCGGGAGGACGCAAGGCCACCCTCACTGCAAGCAGGGCCGGGAGCTGGGGAGAAATGCAGGCCTAAAAAGCCGTGTCTGCCGAGGCGCCAGGGACTTCTTCACATACTCCACACACCAAGCACACAGCACAGCGGCCCGCTCTCATTGGCCACAGATGACCAGAAGAGAAGACTGGTCTGCAGCAGGCTGGGTCACAGCCCGTCCCACCTGACTCCCGGCCTTTTCACATTCCCTTCGGGGAAGAAATTGGCCAGATCTGACTGTTTCCAGGGAAATCAGAGACTGTGTATTTCACTTAACCTTCCTCCCTCTCTCCCCCCTCCCATCTTCTGGTCCTGGACTTGAACTCAGGGCCTGGGCACTGCCTGAGCTGCTTTTGCTCAAAGCTAGCACTCTACCACTCAAGCCACAGCTCTGCTTCTGGCTTTCTGGGTAGTTTATTGGAGATAGAGTGGCAGCTGGGGTCCACAGATTTCAACCTCCTGAGTAGCTAGGATTATGGGCATAAGCCATCAGCACCTGGCTGATAACCCAGATTTTTTTATGTTTTCCTACTAAACACCCTCACTGAGAAATGAACTTCTGGGTTGTGTTAGGGCCAGGCCCCTTGTACCTAAGTCTGTGAGGGAACTTTCCACATACTTGGAATTGTCTAGAAAGCTTCCTTTCATACATCTAAGATGAAAGCAGGTGGATCAATGCATCCTGTGGTGATACTGAATACAGCATAGGTAGGCTGGAAGGCCACTTGGAGATGGGGGAGAGCCACCAGGTCAGAGCAAGCCCAGCCAGGGAAAACACAGAATAACCAAGGAAGAAACCCAGGAGGAACTTCCTGCTGGTGGTGGCAGGAGTATGAGCATTTAAAGCTTGAGCACGGACTGCAACAGAAGAGGGAGACTAGAGCCATGCGCAGCAGAAAGGAAGTCAAGAGCGGAGGACCAGGCTGTGGAAACAGCCCCTCCGGCCTCTCCTCAGACAGCGCTGCACGGGAGAAACAGCAAAGACCAAACAAATCAAGTGAAGCCTTTGTTTTGTTTTGATAATAACTCTTGGTGCGGAAAGGGCACAGGGTTATGGGACGGAGCCAGAACACCAGTTGCTATATGGGAAGTGGATGGTGAGATGGAGAAGCCATGTTCTGAGGCTGAATTGGGAGTCCTTATTAGAAAGCCAGCGACCGCAAGTAAACACATGTCCCAAACCTGCAGCCTTGAATGTACTTAATATCGTTTGGAAACTGAGCCATGAGGATAGTAAGGAAAGAGCAGAAGCTAGCCAGGTGCTGGTGGCTCACGCCTGTAATACTAGCTACTCAGGAGGCTGAGATCTGAGGATCGCAGTTCAAGGCCAGCCCGGGCAGGAAAGTCCATGAGACTCTTATCTCCAATAAGCCACTAGAAAACCGGAAGTGGCACTGTGGCTCAAGAGGTAGAGTGCTCGCCTTGAGCTGAAAAGCGCAAGGACAGCGCCCAAGCCCAGAGTTCAAGCCCCACGACCGAGACACACACACACATAAAGAAAGAGCAGAAGCTGGGCACTAGTGGCTCACACCTGTAATCCTAGCTATTCAAGAGGCCAAAACCTGAGGATCATGGTTTGAAGACAGTCTGGGCAGGAAAGTCCATGAGACTCCTATCTCCAATAAACTACTCAGAAAAAGCAGGAAGTGGGGTTGTGGCTCAAGTGGTAGAGCGCCAGCCTTGAGCACGGAGGCTCAGGGACAGTGCCAGGCCAAGAGTTCAAGCCCCAGAACAAACAAAACAGAGCAGAAACACCATCCTAACAAACCAGATCACCTCTAATGGAGAGCTGAAGAGGGCCGCCAGGGTGACCCGCGGAGTCAGGAGACAGGAGGCACAGGAATGGCGGCAGGGGCGCTGGGGCCACACAGGCCCATGGCCAGGGGGCAGGGTCACGGGGAGCTCGAGGCCTGGCAGGCCCACCCCTGCTTCTAGGAATTCTGGCATATTATCACCTGGGGGCGGGACTTCACCTCAGTTTTCGGAAAGTCCCCACCATCCACCAAGATGCCAAGTTGGTGCCAGTCAGACCCACTACCCACATTTCACAGCAAAGGTGCCAGAAAAGCACTCAGCTCCTGCGAGCTTTGCCCAAAATTCAACTGGAGAAAAGATGGCCACCAAGCCCCCAGAGGAAATCCACAGAAGCCGGGCACAGGGGCTCACAGCTGTAATCCTAGCTACTAGGAAGGGTGAGATTGTTGGGATCGCAGTTCAAGGGCAACTTGGGGAAGCAAAAGTTTTTGACACCTCTGCTCAAGGAAGAGATGGATGTAGTGGCATATGAACTATCCTAGCTACTAGGAAGCCTAACATAGGAGGACGGGCAGGAAGCGACACTGTCTCCAAGATAACCAGCAAGAGTAAGAGCTACATGTGCAGTGGTAAGAGTGTCTGCTCAGGAAGCTTGAGGCCCTGAGTTCAAATCCCAGTACTGCAAAGTAAAGAATAAAGATGTCAGCCTTGGGGGGAAGTGGAGGGAAGAGGGGCCCTGCTGGAAGAGCAGTCTTGCTTTGATCAATTATGCTAATGTATGTAAATGTTTTGCCCAGGGTAGCTGCAGGCGAACATTGCATAACCATTACATAATTCCATAGCTGACAGTTGGGGACAAGTGACCTTCCCATGACTTTAATCATATTTGCAAGAACACAACTAGTTTTCTGCTGTAGCTGCACAACTGATCTGGAAAAAAAAAAAAAACAGAACAAGTAATTGTTTTATGTGACCCATGCAAAGCCTGAACAGGCTTCTACTTGTAAAGATTATACAAGAATGTATTTTTTATTGCGGTAGTCCTGCTAGCAATTTAAACAGTGATTCAAATGACACAAACAAATGTCCTCTTTGTTGAAAAGCCAAGTGGGTGTAGTGTGTGTCCCACCGTCCAGGAACTGGTACGGAGTGGGAATGAGTGGAAAAGGTATGAGGACCGCACAGGAGTCTGGAGACGGCGGCAGGGGGCTCTGGCTGTCTCTCCTCAGTTGTCCCAGGATCTGTCCCTGCCACATCCACACTGCCTGGTCACGTCACTCACCTTGCAGCCAAGAGGGAGGTCCTACAGTGGCTAAGACAGTGTCTCCCATGCATGCCCATACATCCATGCGCGCACATGCGCACACGCGTGCACTTGTGCCAGGTCTCAGCAGGGTATCTGTTCCCACGGAAACAAGAAAGCTTCCACTGGAAGCTCTCCAAGGTGTGCTGAGGAAAAGCTCACCCCCTCACACATACAGTTTTCAACCCATTAGGACCTACAAGGTATAGCCTGGCTCCCTCTAAAACCCTTCTTGTTAGACCTGTACGGTGGGTGATGTCTATAATCACAGCTACCTGGAAAGCAGAGACAGGAAGGAGGAGGCTGCTCCAAGGATTGGTGCCTCTTTTGCCTGTGTCTCCATGACCGCAGGACCTTGGTAAAGGTTGCCACCTTGCTAGGCATCTCCTGGACACTCCCCCGTCCCCCAACTGCCAACAGCACTGGCCTCGCTTCCTTAGCCTGGTTCAGAATTCACGTGCTGGCTGGTACCCACCACACTGGACTCCTTACCAACACAAAAGAACTTTCTTAACAAGTATCCCATCAGCTGGCATGAGGAGGAGCTTGGCCCCTGCTATGAGAGCGAAAGGGAGGGGCTCGGCAGCCTGGGGACAAGACAAGCCCCCCAGGAGCCTCGCACAGGGACCAAGAGCCCGCCCTGGAGCCTAGTCCCACATCCCATTTTGTAGGAAGTTACAGAAGCCCTGAAGGATTACGCCCTCTAGTGGGCAGAGAGAGTAGTTCAGGGTCTTCCCGCCATAGCTTACTCTACAGTGCAACTTTCACATCTTCGGTGTCCCCCACTGACCCTGAACGTTTTACAAGGAACACAGACTCTTAGAAAGACGGCTCCACCCACTTCAGTCCTCTTACATAATCCGGAGGAACGAAATGTCAGAGGCCAGGCCCACCCAGGACACAGAATGTACTGTTTCGTTTTGGTTTTGGCATTAGTGAGCCCTCTAAGGTCCTCCAGCTCCTTTGTTTTGTAGATAACGTCTCCAGGCTGGGCTGGCAGCTCAGACCAACACCCTCCTGGGCCATGGCCTCCTGAGTAGCTGGGACCATCGTCCATCGTGCCCAGATACTGCAGTTCTTTTTTTTTGCGGGGGGAGGGGGGGAGGGTACAGTGGGAGTGGGAATATGACCTTGGGACCTTATGCATGCCTCAATCTGTGATCCTCTAGATCTCAGCCTCCTGTCCTGTGTAATGAGACTTTCATGTGTGAGCCACCAGTGCCCAGCTTTACTACAACTATCTTTTTTGTTGTTGTTGGTTGTAGGGCTTGAACTCTGGGCCTGGGTGCTGTCCTTCAGCTCAAGGCTAGTGCTCTACCACTTGAGCCACAGCACCATCTGGTTTTCTGGTGGTTTATTGGAGATAAAGAATCTTACGCAGCCTTTCTGTCCAACATCTTGACGAAGCCGCAGCGGTCTCTCCCGCTCTCCAGGCCTTGCGATGCTGCTCAAGGATGACAAGAAGAAGAAAGATGCCAGGAAGTCGGCCAAGAAAGACAAGGACCCAGTAAACAAGTGTGGGGGCAGGGCCAAGAAGAAGAGGTCCAAAGGCAAAGTTCGGGATAAGCTCAACAACCTCGTCCTCTGTAAGGAAGTTCCGAACTGTAAGCTCATGACCCCTGTCTGCTGTGGTTTCTGAGAGGCTGAAGATTCGTGGCTCTCTGGCCAGGGCAGCCCTTCAGGAGCTGCTTAGTCAAGGACTTATCAAGTTCGTCTCAGAGCACAGAGCTCAAGTAATTTACACTAGAAATACTGAAGGTGGAGATGCCCCCGCTGCTTGTGAAGATGCGTGAATAGATCCAATCAGCTGTACATTTGGACAAATAAACCTTTATTACACCAAAAAAAAAAAAAAAAAGTCTCATGCCTTTCCTGCCCGGGTTGGCTTTGAATCGAGATGCTCAGAACTTAGCCTCTTAAGTAGCTAGGATTGATTATAGGCATGAGCCACCTGCACCCAGCTTAACTACAGCTATCTTAAAACATGCATGTGTTCTCTGGGGTAAACGAGTTACCCCATCTAGGCTGGTAGGGGTAGAGTCCATGAAGAAGCAGGAGAGGGAAGGGCAGAGCTGATAGCTAAGGACTATTTGCAAATTTCTCGGGGTTCCCCCAGGGGGGCTTGATTTCCATCCTTTTATCTGAGGGTCCCCAGTACTGTGTGGGTGTCATAAAGACACAGCATGGCAGAGATAGTTAAGAAGCCATTGGAGCTGGGCACTGGTGACTAACACCTGTAATCCTAGCTACGGAGGAGGCTGAGATCTGAGGATCACCATTCATAGCCAGCCCTCGCAGAAAAGTCTGTGAGACTCTTATCTCCAATTAACCACTAGAAAACCGGAAGTGGTGCTGTGGCTCAAGCGGTAGAGTGCTCGCCTTGATAGAAAAAAAAAAAAAAAAAAGAAGAAGCCATTGGGGCAGCACTTCAGCAGCTGCAAAGGGGGTGGGCCCTGGTCACCACTGCACATCCCAGCCAGCCAGCGGCTCCTCCAGCTGTCTGAAGGGCTGGCCAGCCTCTGCGACTTTCTGCCAGTAGAGTGCATGCCACAAACCAGCTGCCTCTGCTGAGGGGCCTAGGACCTAATGACCCGATTATAACGCCAAGCCAATGGAACAAGCTCAGAAACCTCGGGCCTGGAGCCAGGTAAGAACGCCACATTCGGCAGGCTGGAAAAACACCAGCCCCTAGAATGAATCAGGACCTGGCCACCAAAGCTGTCCATTCTAGAAACTGTGATCCATGCTTATTTATTTTCAATGTCTGTCACATCTTAATGTGAAGTCAGGCACTTTGCACAAATCCTTGCGGGGGAGGGGAACCTCTACAGAGAAAGGCAATTTGGGCATTAAACATCCCTCTGGGCCACACAAGACTATCCGCACGGGCAGACGGCTGCATGAGGAGCATGTGTCCCGGCATGCACCCAGTGACTTTTCAGCCTTACACAGGCCCTTCCCCTCCTTGTGGAGACTGGCAAGTGAGGACGAGGGTGGGTGCTCCTACAATGATCCAGGTGTAATGCGGAAAGACAAAAAAGGAGCCCTTGATGACAAGCAGGCCCCTTCCTGGTGGCATTAGCACCCTCAGGATTCCTCCAGAGAATCTCAGCCGAAAACAAGGTAAACAGGTATTTGGCCAGAATGTACCTGGGTTCCTGGAGACCCCAACACAGTCACCGCTCAACAGCTCACATTCCTGTAGTACCTGCCCCACCCACAGCTCCTACAGAGCTGTTCAAATGGTTTTGCATGTCACCCTCCAAAGAAGATGGCAGTCACACTCACCCACCTGTGGGTCTCTAGGCAAGAAACTAGAAAATAGAGTGGGAAGAAAGCCAGCATCAGTGGCCCACATCTGTTATCCTAGATACTCAGGAGGGTGGGATCTGAGAATTGCAGTTTGAAGCCAACCCAAGCAAGAAAGTTCATGAGACTCCATCTTCAATAAACTACTAAAAACTCCAGAAGCTGAACTGCAGCTCAAATTGTTAGGAGAGCACTAGCCTTGAGCAAAAGAAGCTCAGGGACAGCACCCAGGTCCTGAGTTCAAGCCCCAAGACTGGCACAAAAATAAGAGTAGGAACAGACTCCTTAGGGTTAGATTCTGTTTATTTATAAAAAAGCACATGGGTAAGAATTAAACCAGACAGGGCTGGGAAGGTGGTTCAGTGGTAGTGCTTGCCTTGCATGCATGAGGCCCTGGATTCAATTCCTCAGCATCACATAAGCAGAAAAAGCCAAAAGTGGCGTTGTGGCTCAAATGGTAGAGTGCTAGCCTTGAGCTGAGAGACAGCGCCCAGGCTCAGAGTTCAGGCCCCACAACTGACAAAAAAAAAACCAAAAAAACAAAAAACCAAACAGACCTGGAAGGTCTAGGCCAAAGCACTGACATTTCCAGACACCGGGGTAGTAGGACTTCTCCAGCACGTACAGACCTCCTGGCAAACTGACCTGTAAAAAAGGTACATTCCATCAGTTTTCATTCCACACTACCAAGTGCCAACATGGGAAAACTATCAGCACAGGAAACGCTCTGCCAATCACAGTCCACCTTTTACCTGGATGCACAGGCAAGGTACTCTAGGATCCTGCCCTGTGAGAGAACCCTTCTACCCACCCTGGTCTTCCCCAGTCTATAGCCTTGTCTGAGCTCAGGAACAGTCACATGCTTGAGGCATCACGGCTCAAAAACTTTCTGCTGTCTCAAGAAATGTGACCTCAGCCATGGACAGCGCTCAGAACCCAGCCCCATGAAGGCTTGCCCAGCCCCACTCTCTACTGCCACTGCTCCTCAGTCAACAGCCTTTACCCCTCCCTCAAGGGTCACCCTGTTACCCCACAGCACTTACTGATGACAACTACAACAGGTTCTAAGACCTTAATACCCACCAAGGACCACTTTTCTTTTCTTTTTTTTTTTTTTGGTTGGTTGTGGGGTTGAACTCTGGGACTAGGCACTGTCCCTCAGCTCTTCAGCTCAAGGCGAGCGCTCTACCACTTGAGCCACAGCACCACTTCCGGTTTTCTGTGGCTTATTGCAGATAAGAGTCTCACAGAAGCACGGCGCCGGTGGCTCCCACCTGTAATCCTAGCTACTCGGGAGGCTGAGATCTGAGGATCATGGTTCAAAGCCAGCCTGGGCAGGAAACTCCGTGAAACTCTTATCTCTAATAAACCACCAGGAATCCAGAAGTGGCACTGAAGCTCAAGTGGTAGAGCGCTCACCTTGAGCTGAAGAGCTGAGGAACAGCGCTTAGGCCCAGAGTTCAAGGCCCACAACCAACAACAACAAAAAAAGACAAGATCCTGTAAGGTGGCTTAGAATAGATTCTCTTGAAAGTGAACACAGCCTAGAGTGCAGGCAGGTGATGAGAAAGGCAGTGGGATGCTGAGTCCCATAAAAAGGTCACTGCTTTCTTGATGGTTGCTGGAGCTGACCACTTAATACAGAATCCATTCCCTGGTGTTATAAACACTTAATACACACACACATAAACCACTCCCACCACTGCAAAAAGTTCTGTTGGACAAAATCAGTATGTTTAAACCCCAAGATAATATCCCATTACTCTTAAACCAAAATCCTCCTGAGTCACCCTTCCTTAGACAGCACCCCAGACAGCGCTGTTCCACACTGCCCTGGGCACAATGGGGTTGCTCCAGCGGCCACCCTTGCTGGGCCGCTGGGGGTGTTTGTACATGTACAGCTTTCCAGTCTCCCTCAGGCTTCTGGTGACACATACTCTTACTGGACTGTGCTTTTTGTCAAAGCACTTACTTCAGCTTAAATTACACCCGCTACAGTCTGACTGTTTCCTGCTGAACACTGCTACTCTGTGAGAACCACAGCCACGACTGTTCTGTTCAAGAGTGACCCTAACACTTGCCATGGGGCCTACCTAGACCATCAGCAAATGTTTGCTTAACCAATGATGCCAATGTAGCTTTAGATTGTGTGTGTGTGTGTGTGTGTGTGCGCACTGGGGCGTACACTGAGGGCCTGCGCTGCCCCTCTGTTGTTTGTTTTTTGCTCCAGGCTAGCGCTCTACCACTTGAGCCACAGCACCACTTCCAGCTTTTTGGCGGTTAACTGGAAGTGTCCTGGGGTCGATGCCCGGGCTGGCGTGGAGCCGCGATCCTCGGAGCTCAGCCTCCCGAGCGGCTGGGATCCCGGCGCGGCCTGGGTTCGGGGCCGCCCGGAGCCGCCCCGCGCCCGGCAGGGCCTGTTCGCAGTATCATACATGATCACCAAACGGCTGCCAGAGTGCTCACACCTGTTACTGCACCCCCGCGCCCCGGGGGCCGCTGGGGCTACTCTAGGTCAGGGTCGGGCTTCCGGGTACGGGGCTGCGGCGCAGCCACACCGGAAGCCGTTCTCCGGACCACGGGCCCGCGCGCCCGCCCCGCGCCCGCCCCCGCCCCGCGCGCCCCCGCCCCGCCGCGCGCCCGCCCCGCCCCGCCGCGCGCCCCCGCCGCGCGCCCGCCGCGCGCCCCGCCCCCCCGCCGCGCGCCCCCGCGCCCCCGCCGCGCGCCCGCCCCCGCCCCGCCCCGCCGCGCGCCCCCGCCGCGCGCCCGCCCCCGCCCCACCCGCCGCGCGCCCCCGCCCCGCCCCGCGCGCCCCCGCCGCGCGCCCGCCCCGCCCCGCGCCCCCGCCCTACCTGGGTCCCCCCGCGCGCGCTCGCGGCCGGGCCGCCGTCACCGTGGGGTCTGGGGTCACCGAGGGGCTGTAGCCCGCCACGCTGGTCCACGCGCCCCGCCGGACCCCGCGGGAGGCCGGGCTGCGGGCTCCCCCCCCGACCCGGCCGCGCGGAGCGGCCTTCTCCTCGGCACGGGCGCCGCGCGCGCCGCCTCGGGCGGAAGCGGCTCCGCACACCCACTTCCGGCCGGAAGTGAAGGCTTACCATCGAGACGGCGGCTAGAGGGTCGCCGCCAACTTTCCACCTGAGTCCTCCGAGGTGGTCTTAAAGGGGCCGCGGCCTGCGAGGTGTGGCTCCGCGGGGTGGAGGGGAGAGGCGGGTCCCAAGGGGCAGAGGCGGAAGGGACGTCCTGTTGAGCGGCCTGCTAGGGCCCTGGAGCCGAGCGTGAGTTGCCCCGAGCTCCTCGTGCAGCCCCTGAAGGACACAGAGCCTGTGATCGCTTTAGTTATTTTAACGGAAAAGAAATCTGGGGCTCCAGAGACGCCAAGTTATTGTCCCAGGAGCAGCCAGCCGGGAAGTGGGAGAGGCGGCTTCAAACACAAGTCATTCTGCCCCAAATCCAATGCCCCCCCCCCCGCCCCAGGTGGAAGGAAGGACAAAGCAGCTGGAGCTAACAAGGCACCCAATGGACAGAGCCCTGTGGCCCGAGCGGGGAGGACAGCGGAGCAGACCGCGGCAGTGCTGCCCTGGGTCTGACCCTCCACCGGGAAGGGACTTGCTGTGATGACAGGCCCAGGGAGATGTAAGATCGCCCCTCTGTCTGCTTACAGGTCACCTGCCCCACTTCTGGCCCAGTGAGCTGGCTCCATTGCCTTGAGCCTCACGATGGTAGAATGTGTGGCACAGGAGACCAGTCACTTTTGGGGGCCAGGAAGGAGGGGGGAGGAGGAGAGGAGAGACAGGGCACCCCTTCCCCCTCCAGGATCCACCCCCTTCAACTAGGTTGCACTGCTCCTGCTATAACCACCCAATTGTGACTGCACCAATGGATTGCTCCATTGATGGGGTCGGAGCGCTCATGACCCAATCAGCTCCCAAAGCCCCTCCTAGGACTGCTGCTGCTGCCCTGGGGACTTGGATTTGGGGGACATTTTAGATCCAAGCCATTATACCAGACTCCTGTGAGTAGTTTTTGTCTGTGGCTTGGGGCCTCTGGGCTAAACATCCCAAGTTCCTAAGTGGCTACCTACCAGGGCAAGGCCTCATTCATGCACCCCAGATTCCAAGCGTGCAACTCTGCAAAGGAGTCCGTGGCCCAGCCTGGAGGCAGACCCAGGCCACCCCTGGGCTAGGAATGTGTATTAGAAAATCTTTCTGAATCAATCATTAGGATTAGATTAAATGAAAACAGAGCGAGGCATAAGTGGCTCACACCTGTAATCCTAGCTGCTCAGGAGCCTGAGGTCTGAGAATCAACCAAAACTAGCCCAGGCAGACAGAACCAAAAGACTTCACTAACACACAGCTGAAGGGGAGATTTGGCTCAAGTGGTAGAATACCAGCCTTAAGAAAGCTAAGCAAGGGGCTGGGAAGGTGGCTCAGTGGTAGAGCGCTTGCCTTGCATGCCTGAGGCCCTGGGTTCGATTCCTCAGCACCACATAAGCAAAAAGAAAAAAGCCGGAAGTGGCGCTGTGGCTCAAGTGGTAGAGTGCTAGCCTTGAGCTGAAGAGGTGAGGGACAGCGCCCAGGCCCAGAGTTCAAGCCCCACAACCTACAAAAAAAAGAAAGCTAAGCAAGAGTATTAGGCTCACCAGGTGCCAGTGTTCACACCTGTAATCCTAGAGATTAGCCAGCCTGGGCAGGAAAGTCCATGAGACTTTTTTTGTTGTTGTTGGTCATGGGGCCTGAACTCTGAGCATGGGCGCGCTGTCCCACAGCTCTTCAGCTCAAGGCTAGTGCTCTACCACTTGAGCCACAGTGCCAATTACGGCGTTTTCCACCTATGTGGTGCTGAGGAATCAAATCCAAGGTTTCATGCATGCAAGGCAAGCACTCTACCACTGAGCCACCTTCCCGGACCTCCCCAAGACTCTTATCTCCAATAAATTACTCAGAGAAGGCTGGAAGTGGTGCTGTGACTCAAGGGGTAAAGTGTTAGCCTTGAGCACAAAGAGGCTCAGGGACAGTGCCTAGGTCCTGAGTACAAGCCCCAGGACCAGCAAAAATAAATAAAAGTAGTAGGTACTAGGCCCTGAGTCAAGCTCCAGTACTGACACACACACACACACACAGCAGATACTACATAGATTTGATTTTAGTATAAAATAAAGAAAAACCTCCCCCACGGTATAACCCCTGCTTTCACTGTATTTGATGTTGGTATAATTTGTGGAGGGGAAGGAAAAAAACAAATCGTTTAAATAGGGATACAGGTGGACCCGTTGCAACAATGAGATGTACGAGTCGTTATGTCGAAAAAATGAACTTTACAACTTTGGCGGGGGAGGGGGAGGGGGAGGGAAGGGAAGGGATGGGAAGGGGAAACAAAGGAGGAGGCAACAATGCTTGAAAAGAAATGTACTCATTATCTTGCCCATGTAATTGTAACCCCTCTGTATGGTATTTTCACAGTAAAATAAATAAAAAAGTTCACCAGTCTTTGGATGCGAAATGAAGGCTGTGTGTGTGTGTGTGTGTGTGTGTGTGTGTGTGTGTGTGTGTGTGTGTGTGTGTGTGTTTGTAGTCAGCTCCACATCTGAGAGTCACTCCAAGTCCTAAGGTCTTTTATTTTCAGTCTGTCTGTCTGTCTTCGAGGCACGCCTCCAACAATGTAAGAGAGAAGTCACGTAGGTTTCCACCATCCTCCCCTCCCCCCTCTTCAGAGCTCTTCTGCTCACACCCCGTTCAGCAAGTTTCAGTATGTCTGCAGTATTTAACCTAGGGTGTTGTCTGGGGGTGGGAGTGGCAATTCTGTTTTGTTTTCCCCTCTTTTACCAGTTTACATAATAACTGAATTGTGCGCTCCTAGAACAAGTTCAACTGGCACTAACAGGTTTGAGAACAGCTTGCGTGGCTTCGGGCTGGCGCTGGAGTCACGTGATGGAGCAGCCTCCAGCCTGCGTGCCCTGGACCACACAGACCACCACCGACCTCCCTCAGCTGGGAGGGAGGCGGAAGCCCAGGAGCTGGACATCTTGTTAAGAGAGTTTTCTGTTTGCTGCTGCTGTTGTTTTCAGTACTGGGATTTGAACGTAGGGCTTTGCACTTGAGTTACACCTTTAGCCCTGTTTTTCACAGTTTTTCCTCCCCTGGTACTGGGGCTTGAAGTCTGGGGCCTGGGCACTGTCCCTGAGCTTTTCGTGCTCGAGGCTAGTGTTCTACCACTTGAGCCACAGTTCCACTTCTGGCTTCTGTGGAGGTTAATTGGAGATGTGTCTCAAGGACTTTCTTTCCCAGGCTGCCTTCAAACCTCGATCCTCAGATTTCAGCCTCTGCGTGGCTAGGGTTAGAGGAGTAAACCACCAGCACCTGCCTCTTGTTGGTATTTATTTATTTTTGTCAGGCCTGGGGCTTGAGTTCTGGGCCTAGGTGCTTTGATGCATAAGGCTAGTGGCTAGCCCTCTACCACTTAAGCCACTGCCCCACTTCTGGCTTTTTGTGGTTAATTATTGATAACAGTCTCACGGACTTTCCTGCCCACGCTAGCTTTGAACTGCGATCCTCAGACAGCAGCCTCCTGAGGAGCTAGCATCTGGTGCCCAGCATTATTTTCATTTCTTAAGACAGGGTCTCAAACCCAGGCTGGGTTTGAACTCCTGGCTCAGATGATCCTGAGAAGACAGGTGACCACTGAGCTCTTCCCTGTGAGACACACAGTTCTGAGTTGGCAGGAGCAGAAGCAGGGATGATGCTCCACCAGTGCCCTCTAGTGGTGAGGATGCGTGGTGCATCCGGGCTCCTCCAGCCCTCCCTCCTCCCAGCCTTATGGGAGTGGGGAGGAGCTGGAGGCATTTTGGTCCCACATCTCATCGCTGGCCAGACACTGGCCTAGCCTCAGACCCTGCCAGCCGGCTTGTCGCTGTCACCAGAGAGAACTGGATATGCGCGTTCCAGGGACAGATTTGACAGATGCCTGGGGGCTGTAGCCGCCACCTGGGGATTTCCCTTTTTGGAGTAGTTCTGGGGTTTGAACTCAGGGCCTCACATTTGCTAGGCGGGTGCCTTCACGCCTGAGCCACGCCCTCTGCCCTGAGGCTTCCCGCTGTTTCTCCCTGTTAGCCTCGAACTTCAAAGCCTAGGCTCCTATTTCAAAGCACCCCTAGAGCCTGAGAATGAGCCTGGTTGATTTGCTCTTGTGGTTGGTGGATTGATTGATTGAGACAAGACTTCCCATGTAGTCCCGGAGTCCCTTGAACTCACAATCCCCCTGCCTTCCTCTCCCAAGAGCTGGGATTACAGTTGTGAGCTACTAAACTCAGCGGTGCTGGCGGTGCTGGGCTTTGTTTGTTGTCGTTTTTAATAAGTTCAGAAAGGGTAAGGCATCTAGCCGATGAGAAATGGGGAAGATTTTTCAACTTCTAGCTCCCTGACCTCCCGGATAGACTACTGCACATTGCAGGGGCCAAACCCTACATTGGGCCCTGCTTCTTATCCGGCCTGCTCTCCGCTGGCTTTCTGGTCTATCATCTTAATCAAGGAGAACCAGCAGAAGCTGGCCTATCAATAACGGTTGGGGGCATTGCCCAGGCCATCTGCCTGAGGCTGCTGTGGTTGGGGAAGGTGGGAAGTTGGGGGGTGGGGATGGGCAGAAAAGGTGCTTGTTTGTTTTTCCCAGGCTGAACCAAGGCAGCTGATAGCAAAACTGTTCCTTAAACTTCCTGTCACCGTGGAGCTTAAATACCTATCCCTGGATCTATGTTGTGTGTGTGTCGGGGGGGGCATATACCACAGCCCCAGAGCCCCCACATCCTGACCACAAGCTTCTGAGCCGCCAGCTGGCTCCTGGCTGTCAGGGCTCACACCTGTCATCCTAGCTACTCAGGAGGTGCACCGGAGAGTCCGGAACATGCTCATCTCCACATGAGCGGCAAGAAAGCCGGAAGTGAAGCTCCACCTGGGGGTGACAGCCTTTTCCCCAGGGTCCCAGTTAATGTCCAGAAGAATGGGTAGTGGCGGAGCCTGGTGCCCCCCCCGCCCTTCCCCCGGCCTCTTCCACACTCCGGCTCAGCCACAGGCACCCCTGCCACCTGACGCCCTCCTCCAGACGGAGGTTGGTGCCAGGCCTTTGGACTCTTCTGGGAGGGAACGCTGCGGGAACCTCTTCTCTCTAAAGTCCTGGCCTCTGCCATTTTGGTACAGCAATGGTAAAGGAGTCCTCTGAGCCGTGCTCTGCACCGTGTCACACATCAGAATCCAAACTGGGTTTCAATTCCAGGGGTGCCACCCGCCAGCCAGCCACCTGCCCTGTGTGCCATGCAGGGAGACACGGCGAAGGGCAGGCGGAGGAGACATGGCGGGCAGCGGAGACATGGTGTCTGCAGGCTCCCGGCTTGGGTTCTCTGGGGATGGGGCAGGGGGAGCAGACGTGTGGCTCGAGGAAGCACACCAGCACGGGTGGGGGCCTTTGTTGTCCCTGGAGGAGTTCAGGACAAGCGGCTGTCCCTTCCTGGCTTGAGGAGAACAAGTCAGACACCAGGACTCAGGAGGCCGCGGCGGTTGGGGGTGGGGGGAGGCGCTTCCTTTGGAGCAGTACCGGCCTACAGGACCCTCCTGCCATTGGTCTCAAGATGCCAGGGGGGAGGGGGAGGGGAGGGAGGGGTAAACCCTGCCCTAACCCAGATGTGATGGCAAATGGACCGCAGGGCGATGCCAAGCATGGGGCCGGGCACCTGGCTCACACCTGCAGCTGTGAAACCACAGCTACCAGGAGCCCGGGGTGCTGTGAGCTCACAGCCAGGGGAGGGGCAGAGGCCCCCGGTGGGCGGGGCCTTTGTCCTGCTAGCCAACCAGGCTCTTTCTTGTGTTTGCCGTCTTAGGGACTGGAGGCATTGGGGTCCAAGCCTGTAATCGTAGCCACAAAGATCCAGGGATCGTGGTTCAAGACCAGCCTGAGCAAAAACAAAACAACAAAAAAAGAGAGAGCAAGAGAGAGAGATTGTGAGTCTAATCTCCATCTCAAGCAATGGCTAGCTGTGACACACACACACACAGACACACACATGCACACACACACACACACATGCACACACACACACACACACACACACACACACAGAAAGGTTCCAACCCCAGTTTCCATCCTGGCTGTAATTGTCCCAGCTTTCCAGCTGCCTTGGGGTGGGGGTGATGTTGTGCAGTGACAGTTGGTGACTTTCACCCACCCTGACCTTTATCAGCAAGGACATTCGTCCAGGAAATGGTGGTTTCCTCGGGACCACCACGGTAAAGGCCAGTGTCCCTAGGGATCAGAGCCCAGGGAGCCCGGAAGTCGGTGACCCGAGGCCACCCATGCTGTCCACCCACTGTGCCCGCTGTGTGGATTTTCAGCAGACCCTGGAAGAGAAGTTACACGCCTTGCCTGGCTCTGCCAGCGCTCCTGGATTATTCCCACATCCTGCTCTTCTGCAGCACCAACAGTCACAAACTGCACGCTGCAGCGGTGCTTTCTGAGTCTTTTCTTTCCCTCTCCCATCAGTTTCCTGGCCAGGGTGCGATTGTAGGATGGCAGGAAGTCTCAGCTCAAGCTGCAGGGCCTGGTCACCCCGAGGCCATTCACCCCTCCCTACTTTGAGCCTCCTCAGTCCCCACGGCAGATACTAAGCGGGGCCGCCTAGTTCACAGCCTGCATGTACCCTGCGGCGAGTCTGTCCTGTCCCATTTCTGTTCATCTTTCTGGTGCGTCCTCCATCTGTGAAGTCTGTGCCCTGGGTGACTTGTCCTGATTCACGCAGATGGAGCTTAGTTGACCCCACCGCCAGCCTGGGGCCCGCTCCAGCTGCCCCAGAGCTGTGAGTGAGTCAGAGGAAATGTCAGCCGGTGACTCACGCCTGTGATCCCAGCCATGCAGGAGGCTGAGATCCTACTCACACCTGTGATCCCAGCCAGGCAGGAGGCTGAGATCTGAGGATCGTGATTCAAAGCCAGCCAGAGCAGGAAAGTCCCTGAGATTCTTATCTCCAGTAAATCACCAAAAAGCTGGAAGTGAAAGCCGTAGAGCGCTAGCCTTGAGCAAGAGAGCTCAGGGACAGTCCAGAGTTCAAGCTCTAGTCCTGCCTGGCACACATGTGCACACACACACACACACACACACACACCCTGATTCTATCATCGGAGCAGGGCTCAGGAAAAAGTGACACTAGAGGTTTTTTTTTTTTTAGGTCTGGTCGTGGGGCCTGAACTCTGGCCTGGGCACTGTCCCTCAGCTCTTCAGCTCAAGGCTAGCGCTCTACCACTTGAGCCACAGTGCCATTTCCAGCTTTTTTTTTCCTGCTTATGTGGTGCTGAGGAATCGAACCCAGGGCCTCATGCATGCAAGGCAAGCGCTCCACCACTGAGCCACCTTCCCAGCCCAACACTAGAGGTATTTTGTCCACCTCTAATGTCCTGGGTGCTCAGACCACCCCAGGGCCAACTGCCACCATGACTTAACAAATCACCCAGTTTGGGGGTGGCAGCTGTGACCAAAGCCAGGGAAAGGTCTCCCACCAGGCTTCCCAGTCCCATGGTGGAAAGATTCAAAGGGAGTGTCTTAAGCCAGATCCACACGCTGGCCTGCAGAGGGGCACTTGTTATGAGGTGAATGAAAGTACAGCCCTTAGCACTGACCGGGTGATTGAGCCTGGGACTGAATGAGGCTGCAGGTAGCCTGCAGCCTCTGGGAGACGGGAGGTGGCAGGCAGATCTGGCTGTGTCTCTGCATCTCCCACCTGTTTCTCTTCTGAGCCAGGTTGGTTCCCATGTCTGGGTTTGCTTCGGGGCTCTGAGAGCTTGCACTGGGGCCTAATCCAAAGCCCCACTCTTCTGGGTGGCATGGTTTATGGGGTCTAAGACCCATGGAGAGTAGACAAATGTTTATCCCCTAGTTTTCTCTCAAGACAGGGAGCCACAGAACAACGAGGAACAGGAAACATGGAAGGGCTTTTTGTTTCTGGAAATTGGAACCGTGTTCCAGATAGAAAGGTGTCTTGAGAGTGAGAATAAGACAGAGAGAAAATTGCTGTGGTTGTGTTTGGGGCTGTGAGTGCGCTTATCTTCCCAGGCCTGGGCGGTGTCAGACGGTGTTTGCTGCTGATTAAGGCAATCCTGAATTCCGAACAAAAGCTGTCTTGAAAATATGTTCTCAGAACAGGAGCCCATTTTTTTTTGGTTGTTGTTCAAATGTTTCATTTCATGGTTTACACACACACACGCACACACACACACACACACACACGCACACACACACACACACGCACGCACACGCACACACGGATGTTTTCCATCCCACGACGTGGCTGGGGGGACAAAACAAAATGTGGCTGCGTCTCTGTCACTCGTGCAATCGCTCCACCTTCTGTGAAGCCTTAAATGCACTTCTCACCGGGCGCTGCTGGCTCATGCCTGTCATCCCAGGCTGAGGTCTGAGGATCATGGTTCAAAGCCAGCCTGGGCAGGAAAGTCTGTGACACTTTTATCTCCAATCAACCACCAGAAAACTGGAAGTGGTGCTGTGGCTCGAGTGGTAGAGTGCTCGCCTTGAGCAAAAGAGGCTCAGGGACAGCGCCCAGGCCCTGAGTTCAAGCCCCAGGACTGGCCAATAATAATGATAATGATAATAATAATAAATAAAAATAAAATGGCAGGGACAGCAAGGACTGTCACCGATGTCAGAAGCCAGAGGAGGCCAGCCCTCCCCTCCTCCCCTCCACCGAAGCCTCTAGCAGGAGCCAGCCCTGCGGGCACCTCGTTCAACGTCAGCCCCCAGAAGCATGAGACAATGCGTGTCGTTTCTCTAAGCCACACGACCTGGGCCATCCGTTGTAATAGTCGGGATTCAAACACAGACCCCCCCCCCACCCGCCAGGCCTTCACATTGGTGGCTGCGGGCAGGCCGGGGGCAGCGCCAGGGTCCGGGTGTGCTGCAGGTCCGGGGTCCGAGCAAGCCCCCACCCCCGATTCCTCAGAGAGTCAGCCTGACCTCTGGCTATTGCTCGCCTGCCAGCCTGGCCCCTGGGTCCTCCTCTCCCCGGATTCCGGGTGAGAGGAAGGTGAGCACCTTTCAGATGTGGGGAGCCCAGTGTTCGCCCCAGATTCACAGTCCCTGACATCCTCTTTGCTCTCTGCCCGCCCTTCCCTGCAGGGAGGTCTGTGGCCACTAGATGGCGGTAAAGGCCAGGCTGGCTAGGTCAGCCTCCCAGAGCCGTGGGCAGGGGGTGCAGGGTGGGGGTGGGGAGGGAGGGGAGGAGAAGCCCCTGGGGGGTGCAGAAGCAGAGGCGCTGAGGGAGGGGAGTAAGGCAGGGAGACTAAAGGTGGGTTTGTGGTCTGGATGACGGTTTTTTTGGGGGTGCTGGTCCTGGGCTTGAACTCAGGGCCTGGGCACTGTCCCTGAGCTTTTTTTTTTTTGCTCAAGTCTAGCGCTCTACCCCTTGAGCCATAGCACCACTGCTGAATTTTTGGTGATTCTGTGGAGAGAAGAGTCTCACAGACTTTCTGCCCAGGCTGGCTTTGAACCACGATCCTCAGACTCAGCCTCCTGAGCAGCCAGGACGACAGGCGTGAGCCATAGGTGCCCAGCTTTTTTTGTTTTGTACTGGTACTGGGGTTTGGACTCAAGGCCCTTTCGCTTTTGTGGTCAAGGCTAGTGCTCTACCACTGGAGCCACACCTCTACTTCCTCCTCTTCCTCCTCCTGATTTTGTAGTTAATTTGAGGTCAGAGCCACGGACTTCCCTGCTGAGGCTGGCTTTGAACTGCGATCCTGACTTACAGGCGTGAGTCACCAGTCGCTTCTCAGGTACCCCAGGGCCTGTTGCCCCAGAGCCAAGAGCAAGGCCTGAGGGTCCAAGTTCAGGGCTTTTCTGTACAGGGGCCTCAGTAACCCAGAGGGAAAAGCAGGGGCCCCGGAGACACACCCGACCAAAGCAATCCACAGCCCCACATAAAGACTCTTAATCTGGCAGTCTTCTGTAGCACACAGACTGCATGGAAAATGGAAGTTGCTTAAAAATAATGACTTGGCTTTATGCTGAGTTAAAGGAGCCAGACACAAAAGAGAATATTCTGTGTGATTCTATTTCTATGAAGTTCCAGAATAGGCCAGGCTAATCAGCGGTGGCAGAGGCTGGAACAGTGTGGGCCAGGGTGGGGGACTGGCTGAGGAGCTTCTGGGGTGAAGCCTTCATTCTATATTTTGACAGGGGTGTGGGAAATACTGGGATAGGCACTTGTCAAAACCCGCCAAATTGTCTACTTAACATCCAAACATTTTGCCAGGCCTGGCAGATCATGCCTGTAATCTTACCGATGAAGGAGGCAGAGATCAGAGGATCTTGGTCAGAGGACAGCTGGGGCAAAACCCACAAAACTTGAGACCCTACCACCAAAAAAAAGCCTAGACACAAAAGGTTCTGGGGGTGTAGTTCAAGTGGTAGAATGCTTGCAAGGCCCTGAGTTCAAATTCCAGTACCTAAAACACAAAACAAAAAAATAAAACTTATCATATGGTCTACTTAAGAGACGTGACTTTTGCTAGGCACGGTGGCATCTGCCTGTAATCCCAGCTCCCCAGGACTTGGAGATAGGAGGATCATGGTCCAAGGTCAGATTAGGCAAAAGCACAAGATCCTATCAGGACAACAAACTGAGCGTGTTAGAGGTGTGGCTCAAGCGGTAGAGCGCCCTCTAGTGTGTGTGTGTGAGGCCCTTCATCCTAACCCCGGTTCCACCAAAAAATGACAGAGAAATGTACGTTTCAAGCGAGGAAGGTTACAAGCAAGAAAGATGCTTCCGAGGCTGTTTAGAAGACATGACTGGGCATTATGAACAGCCCTCGGCTGGTGGAAGAGAGCAATTTCTCTCCAGCATCTTTGGGCCTCACCTCAGCAGGGGAGATGGAGTGATGGCGTCTGCCACCCCTCCCATCCCCAATAGGTCCTGGAGTCTGGCGGGAGAGAGGTGCTGGGTGCTGGCGTTGGGTGGGTCTGTCCGGGGCAGGGGCCGTTCGTCCGCCGTGATGTGAGGGTGTGTGTGTGGGGAGGGGGGAAGCTGGTCTGCCCGGGGTCCTTCCCAGGGTGCTGTCTAGGATCCCCTGGGGTTAGTGGGGGACTGGGAGGCCTTGCTAGTCGGCCTGGCTGGGGACATCAAGGGGCTCCCAAGGATGGGGTGTGAAAGATTCCTGGGGCACCGGGAGTCTGGTTCTCACTGCATGAGGAGTGCAGGGACGCGCAGGACGGGCCTCGGCCCGGGCAGGCTGCGCGCTAGGGAGGGCTGGGTGAGAATCCTCCTCCTCCTGCTCCTCCGCCTCCTCCTCCTCCTCCTGCTCCTCCTCCTGCTCCTCCTCCTCCTCCTCCTCCTCCACCTTCTCCTCCTCCTCCTCCACCTTCTCCTCCTCCTCCTCCTCCTCCTCCACCTCCTCCTGCTCCTCCTCCTGCTCCTCCTCCTCCTGCTCCTCCTCCTGCTCCTCCTCCTCCTCCACCTCCACCTTCTCCTCCTCCTCCTCCTGCTCCTCCTCCTGCTCCTCCTCCTGCTCCTCCTCCTCCTCCTCCTGCTCCTCCTCCTCCTCCTGCTCCTCCTCCTCCTCCCCCTCCTCCTCCTCCACCTCCTCCTCCTCCTCCACCTCCTCCTCCTCCACCTTCTCCTCCTCCTCCACCTCCTCCTCCTCCTCCTGCTCTTCCTCCTCCTCCTGCCTCTCCTCCTCCTGCTCCTCCTCCTCCTCCTCCTGCTTCTGCTCCTCCTCCTCCTCCTGCTCCTCCACCTCCTGCTCCTCCTCCACCTTTTCCTCCTTCTCCTCCTGCTCCTCCACCTCCTCCTCCTCCTCCACCTTCTCCTCCTCCTCCACCTTCTCCTCCTCCTCCTCCTGCTCCACCTCCTCCTCCTCCTCCTGCTCTTCCTCCTCCTCCTGCTCTTCCTCCTCCTCCTGCCTCTCCTCCTGCTCCTCCTGCTCCTGCTCCTCCTCCTGCTCCTCCTCCTCCTCCACCTGTTCCTCCTCCTCCTCCTGCTCCTTCTCCTGCTCCTCCTCCTGCTCCTTCTCCTCCTGCTCCTCCTCCTCATCCTTCCTCCCCTTCCTCCTCTTCTTGCTTTTCCTCCTCTTCCTCCTCTTTCTCTTCCGTCCCCTCCTCCTTCTCTTCTCTCTCTTCCTACTTCTCCCCCTCCTCCTCCTTTCTCTTCCTTTCTCCTCCTCCTTCCTCTTTCTCCTCCTTCCTATTCCTCTTCCTCCTCCTCTTCTTCCTCTCCATCCTCTTCTTCTTCCTCTTCCTCCTCCCATCCTCCTCGCCTAGCTACCCAGGAGGCTGAGATCATGGTTCAAAGCCAGCTGGGGCAAGAAAGTCCATGAGACTTACCTCCAATAAACAACTCAGAAAAAGCCGGAAGTGGAGCATTGGCTCCGGCGGTAGAGCGCCAGCCTTGAGTAAAAGAGCTCAGGCCCCGAGACCAGCATAAACAAACAACAAGCAAACAAACAAGTGTCTAGATCAATAGCCAGGGGCTCTGCGGAGGCGGGGAGCAGGCGGGGAGCAGGCGGGGAGCAGGCTGGCCGCCGCGGGGTCATCTGGGGTGGGCCCTGCTGCAGAGCTCGGTGGCCAGGACGGCAGGAGGTCACAGCGCTGGCCGCTGTCCAGTTCCCTCGGGCCGTGGGGCTTTCGCCGTGGTTGTTCCTTTGGACTCGGTCTAAACACAAAAATAAGACCTGAAGACCTCAGAAAGAGCCACGGCCACCGCAGGGTGACCTGAGTCATTGCCCAGACAGACGCAGGCCCTGGGAGGGGGTGGGTGCGGGGTAGGCAGGGGGAGAGAGCGTGTGTGTGTGCGTGTGTGTGTGTGTCTGTGTGTGTCTGTGTGTCTGTGTGTGTTGGGGCTTGAACTCAGGGCCTGGATGTCGTTCCTGAGCTTATTTGCTCAAGGCTGGTGCTCTACCACTGCTGGCTTTCTGGTGGTTAATTGGAGATAAGAGAACTCACAGACGTCCCTGCCTTGGCTGGCTTTGAACTGTGATCCTGGGATCTCAGCGTGCTGAGTAGCTGGCGTGATCTGATTTCCGCTCTGTGGTACTGTGGCGCCAGGCCGCCGTCTCAGAGCAGGGCTGTGCGGCGCCTCACTCATGTTGGATAACCGTGATTCAGTTCACCTTGAGAGAAAGTGGGGGGGGGAGGGCTCGCCCCGCCGCCAGTCACTCCCCTAGGCCCCTCCCCCAAAACCTCCACTGTGCTGTGTCTCTATGAAGTGCCTGTTCTTAATGCTTCTTTCCTGACAATGGACTTTTTGTTGTTGTTAGTCGTGGGGCCTGAACTCTGGGTCTGGGCGCTGTCCCTCAGCTCTTCAGCTCAAGGCGAGCACTCTACCACTTGAGCCACAGCACCACTTCTGGCTTTTTCTGCTTATGTGATGCTGAGGAATCCAACCCAGGGCCTCATGCATGAGAGGCAAGCGCTCTACCACTGAGCTACCTTCCCAGCCCCTGACGATGGACTCTTAAATATGGCCCTGGTGTCTGCCCATCAAGGTGCAGCGGGCTGAGCAGAGGGTCAAAGCTTTATCCCTTTTTATGGCTGCGTAATATTCCGTGGCGGTGGGGGGACCATGTGGACGTTCGGGTCCTTGCCACCTTCCAGCCATGGGCCCTGTGGCTCTGAATGTGCACAGCCATGTGCTTGCTTTTCTTCCTGTTCCTTTGGACAGACTCCCAGGGGGCGTGAGTTCTTCCACACCTAAGCATGCGTGCACACACACGCAAGTGTGCACGGTGAGGGCGAGGCGTGGGGATTGGGGAGCTGTCACTTCTTCTGTCCCCCATCAGTACACAGCAGGCCGAGTCTGGCTTCCTACCACACGGGATCGCTCACACACTGAGAACACATCCCTCTCCTCGAAAGAAGGGTCAGATAATGAGATGGAGCACAAGGCAGCTGGCCATGGTGTGTATGCCTATAATCCCAGCTATGCAAGAAATAGAGATGAGGGGTGGAGAGAGATCCTAGTCTGGGGGAGGAAAAAGTTAACAAGATCCTATGTCAAGAAACAAACTGGAGGGCTGGGAAGGTGGCTCAGTGGTAGAGCGCTTGCCTTGCATGCCTGAGGCCCTGGGTTCGATTACTCAGTACCACATAAGCAGAAAAAGCCGGAAGTGGCGCTGTGGCTCAAGTGGTAGAGTGCTAGCCTTGAGCTGAAGAGCTGATGGACAGCGCCCAGGCCCAGAGTTCAGGCCCAACACCGATGAAACTGGCCTGGGTGGCCCACATCTGTAGTCCTAGCTAGGTGTGAGGCAAAGATGGGAGGATCGTAGCTTGAGACTAAGTGTGGGGACAAAAAACTAGAGACCCTGTCTGAAAAAGAAGAAACTAAACTGAAAAGGGCTGTCAGTGTGACTCAAGTGTAGAGCATTTTCCTAACAAGTGCAAGGCCTAGCTTTAAACCCTGCCATAAGGAGGGGGAGGGGGAGGAGGAGGGGAAGGGGGAGGAGGAGGAGGGGGAGGCAAAGGGGAGGAGGAGGAGGAAGAGGAGGAGGAGGATGGGGAGGGGAGGAGGAGGGGGAGGGGAGGAGGAAGAGGGGGAGGGGGGGAGGAGGAGGGGAGGAGGAGGGGAGGAGGGGGAGGAGGAGGAGGGGAGGAGGAGGAGGGGGAGGGGGAGAGGAGGAGGAGATTTCCAAAGATGACATTGAAGGGAGCAGCAGAGCGGCTCCCGCAGTCCCGGTGCTGTCTCGTTGGAATTCCTCCTGCACCAATGGAGCCGGGAGGAAGCGCAGGACGGTACTCTGGGCTCTCTCTTCCTTCCTTGTAATTTTGTATGTTGCCAATTTTCCCCAGTGAAATGGCAGGAGGATTAAGTGAGTTAAGGCGGCTGAGAGCCGCGGGCTGGTGCCCAGCGGGCGGGCGGGCGGGTGGCACGGGTGATGTGGTGATGTCCGCGCCTCCCCAGGCCGGGCTCCGCTTCCACCGCAACCTGCGTTTTACTTTATTTTATTGCTTGGTGTGTTGGCCCTGGGCTTGACCTCGGGGCCTCGTTCTCTCTCTCTCTCCCCTCATTTCCAGTTCTTTTTGTTTTCGCTGGTTCATTGGAGATCGGAATCTCACAGACTTTCCTTCCCGGGCTGGCTTTGAACCGTGATCCTCGCATCTCAGCTTCCTGAGTTGTTAGGGTGACAGGCGTGAGCCACGGCACCCCCCAAGGAACCTGAGCCGGGCGATCAGCTCCGCCCGCATGCGTGGCGGTGCGTGGTGCGGGTGTCCCCAGGGAGAACCACACGGACTGTGCACATCAGCCTAGGCCTTTGGTCCCATCTCACAGATGGGAAGATGGAGCCGGGGAGACGGGGGGCGGCAGGTGCCTTACCTGTGAACTCCAGCCTGGTCCACAGGTGAGGGGCTGCATTCTTCACCTGCTCAGATGGCTACACACAGCTCCTGGGTCCAGTGCCCCCTGCAGGTGGTGGGGGACAGGGCTTCGGCGAGGGACCTGGCCCCGGGGCTTTGCGGGCCAGTGTTACCCTGTCCAGTGGGTCTGGGTTCTGGTTTTCCCAAGGCTGAGGAGTGACCATGCACTGGAGCGGCCAGCAGAGTCCCTGGGCGGGGCCTCTTGGAGAGGGTGCCCCTCCCTTGAGCGGCTAGGGGCGTGGCCTGGGCTGGGTGGCAGGCTGGCCTCCCATATCCCATGGGAGTTTTCTAGCCTGACAATGAACACTTTGACTTCACAGGCCTTGGTGGTGAAAGACCCCAGACTCACTGGGACACTTTCTTCAACGGGAGAGCGCCCCAGAAACCAAGACTCCAAACCAGCAGATGCAACAAGCAAGAGGAGTTTATTTGACGTTTGAGCAAACGGACTCTCTATCCCAAGCAGACAGGGAGCCCCGAGCAGCGGTTACAAGCATTTTTAAAGGCAAAAACCATAATTGGCTCATGGTTGGTCTATAATTGGTTGACATTTGACCCGGTTTATGGTCTGGCCAGGTGGTCATTGTCAAGGTTTGTCCCAGGGATGGCTTAATTAATCTGGAACTGAAGAACATGTACTATCTATAACCGCTGTCCTTGTCCTGGGTGGGCTGATATCCGGACATCTGGGCCGGCCAATATCCTTGAGTCACTGCCCAATTTTATTTCCCAGGGAAAAGGGGGTCTGAATGCAAGCATATTTACAGAAGCAAAATCAGCAGTTAGCAAGTTAATAATGGTAATGGTGAAGTGAGGTTCCTAATTTTTAACCCTTCAGTGGGGCTCGGGTGTGCTAATGGCAGCAGCTTTATTTATTTATTTATTTATTTATTGTTGGTTATGAGGCTTGAACTCTGGGCCTGGGCGCTGTCCCTCAGCTCTTTAGCTCAAGGCTAGCGCTCTACCACGTGAACCACAGCTCTACTTCTGGTTTTCTAGTGGTTTATTAGAGAGAAGAGTCTCACGGGGGGAGGGAGAAAGGGAGGAAGGGGGGCTGGGAAGGTGGCTCTGTGGTAGAGTGTTTGCCTTGCATACATGAGGGCCTGGGTTCGATTCCTCAGTACCACATAAGCAGAGAAAGCTGGAAGTGGCGCTGTGGCTCAAGTGGTAGAGTGCTAGCCTTGAGCTGAAGAGCTGAGGGTCAGTGCCCAGGCCCAGAGTTCAGGCCCCACAACTGACCAAAAAAAGTCCCAGGTCCCAGGTACAAGCAGGACAGGGTCCATTAAATCACCAGCAATGCAGGGGCTAATTAAACGCTCTGCTACTCGGGACCAGCCGCTGTGGGGGGAAGTGGAGTCAGAAGGTCCCCTGGGTCTGAGTAAAGCCTTTGAATCCCCACCGCTCCCACCCCTTCTTTGGGCTGCGTTTCCCCAGCCTGAACCTCAGGAAGATAGAAAGACGAGCTGGACTTCATCCTTCCCTGATTTCCACGTGAAGACCCACGCGGTGTGGATGATCACACAATCACTTCAGTGAATTACAGGAGAGAGCAAGGGCCTTGAGGTGATTTCCGTGTGTGTGTGTGTGTGTGTGTGTGTGTGCGCGCGCGCATGTGTGTGTGTGTGTGTGTGCGTGCGCGCGCATGTGTGTGTGTGTGTGTGTGTATTTTGTCCCAGTGGACGGCCTGTGGCAGCGTGGGGACGGGGAGAGAGTCATTATTGATGTCAGGGTTGTCTGTCATCTCCTGATTCTTCTCAGCAGTTCTGAAGAAGTTTGCTTGGTCAGGCTTGGAAAATCGATCCACTGCTCCCCCTTCTTCTTCTTCTGCAAACACCCAGAACGTTCCTTCGTGCTGCTGAAGTGAATGGCTGCTCCGCCATTCCGGTCCCCCACGCGCCCTCTCTCCCTCCACCGCACGGTGGGTCTCCGTTTATTGATTTGCGTCCCTGGAAGAAAGGGGTTCGTAACTTGTTATTCAAAAACCAGGGATCTGGTGCCGGGCATGGTGTGGTGCACACCCATGACCAAGCACGCGGGAGGCTGAGACAGGAGGATCAGGTGTTGGAGGCCAGCCTGCCATAGAAAGATAGATACTGTTTCCAGAAGCAGAAGCAAGCCTGGCACAGTGCATGTTCTATAATCCTACTTGGGAGGCAGAAGTGAGGAGGATAGGGGTTTGAGGCTAGCCTAGGCAGAAAGGGCATGATACCCCATCTCAACCAATAAACGGCTGGGTGTTGTGTTGTTCGCCCCTTATCCCAGCTACTTGGGAAGAGTAAACAGGAAAACCTCAGTCTAGGCCAGCCCCAGGATAAATGTTGGGAAAAACAAAAAGCAAAAAGGGTTGTGGGGTCTGGCTCAAGTGATAGAGCACCTGCCCAGCATGTATGAGGTTCTGAGTTCAAATCCCAGTACCACCCTGTTGGGTCTTCATCCGTCTTTGGACGGAAGGGGTCTGAGGAAAGGTAAGTGCGAAGTGCGGCCACTCTCCCGTTCCCCAGCCTCCCTTAGCCCCGGAGTCAAACCAAGCAGGAACTCATTTATTAACAGGGAGCATCCCCTTTTCAAAGCAAAAGACTGCGTGGGAGGGGAGGAAATGGAACCAACCAATCACTGAAAGGCCATACCTTACCATGCACCTGAGTTGTTTACACACTGAACCTAAACAAATCCGGCTCTGCCCACTCAACTTCCTCTCAGGGTCATCTTTGCTACCTGTGTTCCCCACAGATTTCCCCACACCACCCAAAGCAAAAACCCTGCAAACCAAACCAGACCCGAAAACCAGTGCTTTGCCACCTCTGCCTTTGCTGTCCTGACTTCTTCATGTGTCCTGGACTTGTTTCCTCTGCCCACTCGTGTTTATCCACGTCTGAATTGTCAGTAGCTGCCTCGAGTAGAGTCGAGCAGGCGTTGCAGACGGCTGGCCAGGAAGAGCTGGGAGACAAGTCCTGAGCCCGATCGCACGGAGCATCCGCCTTCGGTGCACACCGGCCATTCAGCCCGGAGCCCCGAGCCCAAGGCAGGGTGTGGGCTGTGGGGGGGCAGGGTGTGGGCTGTGGGGGGGCAGGGTGTGGGCTGTGGGGGTTGCCACAGGGCCTGGGAACTTCCTTCTCAACAAACAAGCTTGTCTGGGTTCCGATTCGAATACATTTGCAACTTTGGGTTACATTTGGATATCCACTGCATATTTGACATTAGGAGGAAAGCAGCTTTCTTGCAATTGGGGTGTTTTTGGAGGGTCTTTCTCTCCTGCAGGAGCATACTGACATACGCATGGATAAGATGGAGGACAGGTGCCTTACAATCTGATGGACAGGCTGTGATGAATTCACTGATGATAATAATTATTTATTTATTTATTTATTTTTTGGTCAGTACAAGGGCTCAAACTCAGGGCCTGGGCGCTGTCCCTGAGCTTCTTTGGCCATTTCTGGCTTTTTCTGCGTAGTTTATTGGAGATAAGAGTCTCATGGACTTTCCTGTCCAGGCTGGCTTTGAACTGTGATCCTCAGATCTTAGCTTTCTCAGTAGCTAGGCTTACAGGTATGAGCTACCCAATTATGAACATATGGATATTTATCCCAGCTGGCCTCTGCACAGCCCAATGAAACGGTCTGCAGTAGGAGGGCTTTTAAGTGAGTTTGTGGCTTTGAGCCAGGGTGTGGCATGAAACCCCACGGGAGGCCTGGCATTGCAAGCCCCTCTGCTCTCCGTGGCGCCCCCTGACCTCACGTGCCTCTGGTCCTAAGGATGATTGGGAGAGTTTCCGGTTGCCTGGTGATGGCCGGCAGCAAATCAATACCCAGTTCTGTAGCGCAGTGATTGAATATTGATTATCTGGGTGATTTGAAAAGTTGTGTCACAGGATTTTCCTCTCCTGCTGTGTCACAGCACAGGGGTGAAAGCAGGGACAGGACGTGGCACGGAAGAGCTGGAGTGAGCAGAGGAGCGATGCGAAGAACAAGAGAGCCTTCCAGATGTGATGAGGGCCATCCACGGCAGGGAAGCTGGGACATCTGTGTACTCAGCCCTTGAGCTTACATAAGGACGGTCTTGATCCAGCACCTGAGCTCAACAGCGCCCCTGGTGGCCGGAGTGTGTGTCCTGCGCTGCGTTCCCTGGGAGTGCTGGGATGGTCTCTCACCAGCTGGACGATGCCTCTAGCCAGCCTGTCCTGTTCAGGAGGCCTGGGCCAGGGCCTCAGCCATGAGCTCCCGTGGCTGGGCATCTTCGCTCTACATATAACCACACGGGGCAGAATTACAGGCACACCTGTAATTCTAGCTACTCAGAGAGCTGAAATCTGAGGATCACGGTTCAAAGCCAGGCTGGGCTTAGGAAAGTCCATTAGATTCTTGCCGCCAATAGACTACTCAGAATACGCCAGAAGTGGCGCTGTGGCTCAAGTGGTAGAGTGCTACCCTTGAGCAAGAGAAGCTCGGGGACAGTGCCCAGGCCTGAGTTGCCCCAGGAACAGCACGCACACATGTACACTCTTTTGGTGCTGATTATGATCAGAATAGGTTCTTGCTTTATACCCAGGCCAGACTTGACTGTGATCCTCCTGTTTGTGCTTCCCTTTATCACTGGATGACAAGTGTGACACTGTGCCCAGACATTGTACTTCCCTCATAACAGACAAAGCAGAGGAGCATCGCTGTGCATAGCCCTTGGCCTGGGATGTGAACCTATTTGCCAGCCTGGCCTCCAACTGTGATCCCCTGTTCTCTGCCTCTCAAGTAGCTAGGATTTGAGGCAGGAGCCACTGGGGACCCATTTCTGCTAATATCATCTCTAACAGAAAATCCAGGAGGGCTGCAGAAGATTAAGAGTCCCTCATCCTTGAGTTAGCCAGCTATCACTGTGTAACATACATCAAGAGCATTTACTGGTTGCTCATTGGTCTGAGCTGGTGCGGGTTTGATCTAGCTTATGGGGGCCCAGCCAAAGTCATGCACAAGCTGTAATGGGGTTCAGAGCTTCTTCATGATCATCCATTCCTGTTGGACCCAGAGTTACTCAGGGAGCACTTAACAGATGATGGCAGGTGGATGGGCCATCTCTGCCAACCTGCTCTTGGCCAGAGCAAGTCCCAAGGTCAAACTCTGGGCAATGGGAGCCGGTGTCCTTGGACCACGGTGCACAGCTAGTACTTGTTCAATGATAACTCAGTGCTGTATAGCTCCAGTCCACCAAAGAGAGCTGTCTTTGAACCAAAAGAGTCTGGTGAGAAACATTGCTGTAGAGAAACCCAGCAGCTCACATGCCACTGGTTCTGACCATCAGCGTCTGGGGCAGTGGAGAAGGAAGTGCCCAGGAAGAGAGAGCTCAGAGTATGTTTATTACATAATTAATACCCAGTACCACCCAGGCGAGGAATGAGTTTAACCACGAGCTATGGCTAAGGTCCGAGATGCCTCCCCCTCTCCCCTAACCCCTGCTTTTGTAAGTTCAAATTGTCCTGGGGCTTTTTTTTCTTTTTCACTTAAAAAAAGTTATTATATAAGTGATGTACAGAGGGGTTACAGTTACATAAGCCAGGTAACACATGCATTTCCGTGTGGACAATGTCACCCCTTTCCTCGATCTCTCCCAGAGTCTCCCCCTGTCCCCACCCACATGGTGTATAGTTCATATTCCACAGTGTCCACTGCTGCATTTGTCCACCTTTGTTCCTCCGTTTCTGTGGCCCCCTTACCCTCCCAAAGTCAGACAAACAAACAGAGACCTAAAAAAAGTGCCTGTTTCCATTGTCTGGAATTCATTTCAATAAATATTATATGATCGGAGGCATAGAGGAGTTGTGCTTCTGTGTTCCTCCTTTGGCCCCATTGTGTGTGAATGTCTACAGCCCTTCTTAAGGAGGTTATGGGAAATAACAAAAGGGGGCATTCTAAGAGGTAGATCATAGGAATCAGGCAGCATCGACTCATCACCGAGGGAAGTACTTACAGGGACTTTTAATTTTTTGGGGGGGAGGTGGGGAGCGGTTGGTCCTAAGGCTTGAACTCAGGGCCTGGGTGCTATCCCCAAGCTCTTTTTGCTCAAAGCTAGCACTCTACTACTTGAGCCACAACTCCACTTCCAGTTTTCTTAGATGGTTAACTGGAGATAAGAATCTTGGATTTTCATGCCCGGGCTGGCTTTGAACCACGATCCTCAGATCTCAGCTTCCTGAGTGGCTAGGACTACAGGAGTAAGCCACCGGTGCCTGGCTTTCCAGGGACTTTTGACAGGATGACTGCAGAAGGTCAAACACTCCTAATCCCATATTGTCACTTCGACATAGAATAGACAGTCATACCACCACCGTTTCCCACTGACATTATTCTCACTCCAAGCACACCATCAGATTTCCTGCAGCCATCCATGGTGGGCTCCCACAGCATACTGGCACTGTGCTTGTGTGACTGGGACCCTTCTGGGACCCTCCTTCCCTCCATGGGTCCCTGAGGGTGGTAGGGAGCAGATAATGGCACCGGCAACTTCCAGTGCCATGGGGAAAAGGGAGAATGTATAAATACTGCAAATATATATATGCATGGCACTCTTTTAAGCTGAGCTGTTTTTGCAGCATTGAAAGTTCCCCTCCCTCCCCCCCCCACCCTGCTCTGTGTACCTCTCCCTCTATTTATAGACTCCTGAGGGGGGGTTGGGATAAGGAAGGCCTCCATCCCCGCCAGGCAAGGAAGGCAAAAGGATTGTCACATCTGTCAAAGGGAGGTTGGCGTGTTTGTACAGAAATCTCTGGTGCGTGATGAAGGCTGAGAAGAGCAAAGAGAGATGGGAATTAAAACACGGGCGGACCAGTTACTAAATACAATGTTTTGGGGGAGATGTTCGTGGCTGTTTAAATCCGGAGCCTGGCACAGTTCTGTCTCCGTCACCTAGTGACAGCGCGGCGCTCCGGCTGGGAGCTGGCACAGGCCAGCAGGAAGCAAATGCAGATCCATTCACAGATTTCTAGGTTGGCACCAAGAGCAGGCAGGCCCAGGGAGCAGCAGGCCGAACCTCAAAGAGAGGGAGAAACTCCCCTTCCTCCCCGTCACGGAAGAGGTGAGCAAAGATGCCCTTGGACCCAGAACCTTGTCTTCTGCCTGCTGCCATACTCTTTCTCCAAATGCAGGGTCCGTGGTTGGTAATGGTGACCAAGGACTTTCTAGATGGAGGAAAAATTAAGAAGAAGTCAGAAATAAAATAAAATAGAATACAACAACAGTGTGTGACAAACATCACAAAGCACTGTGTGGTGTGTGTGTGTGTGTGTGTGTGTGTGTGTGTGTGTGTGTGTGTGTGCGCGTGTGCGTGTGTGTGCGTGTGTGTGTGTGTGTGTGTGTGTGTGTGAGAGAGAGAGAGAGAGAGAGAGAGAGAGAGAGAGAGAGAGAGAGAGAGAGAGAGAGAGGAGAATGTAGTGGGACTTTAACTCAGGACCTGAGTGCTGTCCCTTAGTGTTTTTGTTCAAGGTTAGCACTCTACCACTTGGGACATAGCTTCACATCCTGCTTTTTGGTGTTTAATTGGAAATAATGGGTCTCACAGGCTTTCCTGCCTGGGCTGGCTTTGAACCACCAACCTCAGATCTCAGCCTCCTGAGTAGCTAGGATGACAGGTGTGAGCCACCAGCGCCTGGCCTATCTTTTAATGTTTAATGTATTTCTTAGAAGTGGAGCTGTGGCTGCAGGGGTAGAGTGCCACCCTTGAGCAAAGATACTTAGGGACAGCACCCAGGATCTGAGTTCAGTTCCCAGTATTGACCTCCCCACAAAATATGTAGTGTGTCTCTTAATAGTCAGCAATGGGTGGCCAGGAAGGGATGGGAACCTTGGCCTAATGTCTCCTTACCGAGAACTCTTCTGTCCTCAAGGGCAAGGACTGTGTGGCTGACCTTGATTGGCCAATGGGAACGGGCCTAGGACATGCACGTGAACATCCTGGCTCTGCCCCCTCCCTCCCTCCCCAAGGCTCCTCTCCAAACTCCCCAGGCCCTCCTGAGACCAAGTCAGCACCCAATCAGTGCTGGCAACCTGGGGCCGTCTGCTTCCTGCCTCCTGTCAGAGCCTGGACTGAGTTCGGAATTCTAGATTAAACACTCGGAGACCACCCGAACCTGGGCAAAGACCTCCCCAGCATCCCACGCCCCAGACCATCCCAAGAGCACCCTGGATGCAGCCAGTCCCTCCTCTAAGCTCCCTGATTAACCTTTCTATACATTAACTTGCACAATGCCACACTGGAGCGGTCCTGTTCTGGTCTGTGACCTGACATGCCGACGACGCCATGCTCCCCTCCGAGGACCTTTTCCTGTACTGTAATTGATTAAAATACAGCGGGCTGCAGGAGAAGGCGGGTGCAGTGCTGCGGCTGGCTGCGGGCGGGCCGAGACACGAATAATGCTGGTCGGTGGACAAACTGGAACCGCACGGCTGCTGTCCAGGCTGGGCATGGGGTGAATCCTGCTAAATGGCTGGGCCTGCCTGCAGCTGCCTTCTGCCAGGCTTGGCTGCTACCATCCTCCTCCTCCTCCCCCTCCCCCTCCCCTTCTTCCCCCTCCTCCTCCTCCCCCTCCTCCCTCTCCTCCCCCTCCTCCTCCTCCCCCTCCTCCTCCTCCCCCTCCTCTCCTTCCTCTCTCCACCTTTTTGCAAACTTTTTATTTGTCTGAAGTTCCATTCCTGCCTCTTCCTCCCAATGTTCCTTGCAAGCTGAGATGGCTATTTCTGCTGGAGGCCCCTGTTGGAGGGGGCCCTGCCGAGCTCCATGTCCGTGGGCTCCAGCTATCCAGGTGCACACACGTAGCAGACACAGACGTGTACAGACACAGCAGAGTGCGGGCCCTGGGCACCCCCTGCAGGCAAGAAAGACACCGCACCTTGAACGTTGCACTACCTGTTCAGGGCTGTGATGGTCGGAGAAGGAGTAGGCCAAGGCCCGTCTCCCCTGCTACTTGGCCACGTGCACGCCTCCACATCTCATCCAACACTGAGAGAGCTGTAACTCACACCTGTCATCCTAGCTACTCAGGAGGCTGAGATCTGAGGAAAGTCTGTGAGATGCTTATCTCCAATGAACCACCCGAAAACCCAAAGTGGAGCTGTGGCTCAAGTGGTAGAACACCAACCTTGAGCCAAAAAGCTGAGAAAACCCAGGCTCTGAGTTCAAGCCTTAGTACTGACATGAGAGAAAGAGAGAGAGAGAGAGAAAGACAGAGAGACAGAGACAGAATGACAGAGACAGAGAAACAGAGAGACAGAGAGACAGAGAGACAGAGACAGAGAAAGAGACAGAGAGACAGAGAGACAGAGAGAGAGAGAGAGAGAGAGAGAGAGAGAGAGAACACGTGCACTATTAAGTGGATCACATACGTGTCCTGGGCTTAGCACTGCCCCGTGCAGGGACCAGAGGCCATGGGAAGGAATGATCAGCTACGTGGTTGCTCAGAGGGCGTGACATGGAAGTTAAATCTTGTAGAAAGAGGACACAGAATGGAAGCCCTGGGGCCGGCCATGTCCACAGCAGACAGACGGCTGCTGGGCCGGAGGGCTGGATGGGCATCTGAAGGGCCAGCAGCCAGTGCTCAATGGCCCCCAGTGCCAGCCGAGGCCGTGGGGTGGTGGGGAGCCCTCCTCTGCCCACGCTACCCCCATGTGTCTCCACTCAGAGCAGACCCCGAGTACAGAGATGCCCGCATCCAGAGACAACTCCCCAAACCTCAAGCCTGGAGCGGCGGCCTCGGGTCCCTTGGGAGACCCCTCACGTCCTGAGCTGCTTGCCTCTGCTTCCTGCATCCAGGGTGCCCCCCGTCCCCCCAAACAAGCCATCACCACCCCATCCGCTTTCAGAGGAGCCAAACCGAGGAAGACAGGGCAGTGTTCCCCACAGGGCCCCGGCCACGCTGCTCTCCCCAAGCCAGAGCTCGGGAAGACGCACAGCTCCTGGGGGGGGCCCTGTGGGCACTATCTGAGGAGTGAGAAGAGAGCGATTTCAGTCCAGGCTGTCTGGGAGAGGAATCAGCCCTGTGTTTCCCTGGGTGCCTTCCTAGTGCCAAACCCACCAGAAAGCACCCGTGTGCCAGAGCTGCACGCTATGCTAAGACAGATGACTTCCAGAACAGACTCTGGTTCTGTCCTGGAAGTGCATCAGCTATGGTGATGCTGCGTAACAAATAGCTCTCCACACTGAATAGCTCTCCACACCGAATGCTTCCTGTCTCTCATAGGAAATCTATGGCTAGGTATGGCTCAGCTGAGCTCCTCAGGAGCTGGAATCTGGCCGTGTCTGGATCCAGGGCCGCCATCATTGAATTTCACCTCTCCATGTCTTCTAGGCTGGGGTTCACCACAGGTCCCCTCCAGGTCCTTCTCCAGGGAGAAGGTCTGAGGGTCCCCACCCCCTTACTTCCACAGTACAAAGCTTGTAGCCCTGGGGGTCAGCCGCTGGGGCTGGCTCTGGAGGGAAGGGGTGTGAGGGAGCCCCCTCGGTGAGTCTCAGCACGGGGTCCCCGCTGGAAGCTGCACCCTGCCCCCTCTCCCCAGCCCTGCGCCGCCGTCCAGGTCACTCGGCATCTCCCGTGCTCCGAACGTCACTCCGAGCCTTCAAAGGTTCATCGAGTTAGAAAGCCACTCGAGCCGACGGGCGAGCATGCTTTTGTCCGGCTTTTTATATAAGCCGGCGGCTAAATGGGGAACACGTCTTCGCGCAGACCATCTGTCTCCATCTGAGCTTTGAAAACTCTGGTCACCTCGCAGGGCTCCTGTGTCAGACTGAAAAGAAGCGCTGACACCCTGCGAATCACAGCTGCCTTCCTTCCGGCCGCAGCTGCCTGGGCTCGGGCTGCCCTGGGAGGGGGAGCTGGGGGGGTCAGGGTCATTTGTGAGGGTGAGCAGCCTTCCCGGCTCTGCGCCCCAGCTCCTCCCCAGCTGTCTGCACTGATCATGCCTGCCTGGCTTCACCACTGTCCACGTCTCTTTGTCTCGCACATGGCTCTCACCGTGGCTGAGCAAGGTGGGGGGGGGACAGTGAGGTCACCCTGAGCAGCGCCCTCCTCCCCTCCCCTCCCTCCCCTCGATGAAGTGTGCTCAAAAGCACTTCAGCACTACAGAGACCGGAGGGTGCGGGGCAGACTGGGGTGCATGGCCGATGGGGAGCAGGCTCTGAGTACAGGGGTGCAACCGTGGAAGGAGGTGACCCCAAGATCAAAGAACACTGCGGAGCAAGGGCAGCTCAGGCTGGACCGGATGCCCTTTTTTGTTAACTTCTATGACCTTTTTCTTGGGCTTATACTATTCTTACAGTATCAGGAAGGTCCCAAGAGGAAGGCAGAAGACGCTCTCAAGAAGCAGGACCGTGTGACTCAAGCGGAGAACACCAGCTTGGGGGGGGGGAAGCCAAGGGACCGTGTGAGTCCTGGCTTCAAACCCTGTCTCTCTCTCTCTCTCTCTCTCTCTCTCTCTCTCTCTCTCTCTCTCTCTCTCTCTCTCTCTCTCTCTCTCTCTCTCTCTCTCACACACACACACACACACACACACCCCAAAAATACCAAGCTCTAGTGGCCCACGCCTGTAATCCTAGCTACTCAGGAGGCTGAGATCTGAGGATCCAGGTTCAAAGCCAGCCCAATCAGGAAAGTCCATGAGACTCATCTCCAATTAACTACCAAAAAAGCCAGAAGTGGTGCTGTGGCTCAAGTGATAGAGCACTAGCCTTGACTAAAGAAGCTCAGAGAAAGCGCCCAGGCCCTGAGTTCAAGCTCCAGGGACGGCACCAAAAATCAATCAATCAATGACTTTAACTTTCTACCTCCAAGAGTTGCTGTGTAAAGGGTCAGGGCTGGCAGGGGGAGATAAAGGGATGTAGGGGAAGGCTGGATCCAGCGCCTGGCTGCCTAGTGCAAAGTCCCTCCTTCCATTTGTTCTGGAAGCAGCCAGAAATTTGAGCAGCCAAATTCTGTTTGACTAGCAAAATTCATTTAGAAGCCGTCCAGCAGTTCACAATTCAACCCCTTGCCTTAGTAAGACAGAGCCAGGATCCAATTCGTGTGAATTGGGATGGATTGGGCAGACACGCCAACAGCCCCTAAGGCGGCCACCTGCTGTCCTTCTGATTAGGAGATGGCGCCAGCCCCGTGCAGGTGTAGCCGCTAAGACGCTAAGACTTGGTGGGTGGCACTGGTCTCTTGCAGCCCCGTGATTAGTGCTCTTTCTCTCATACAAAGCTTCTTGAGGGCATCTGGGAGTCCAGTCCCAGGGTTTCAGTCGTGTTTGCGCCTGGGACCCTGCTGCTGGGGCCGGTGGTCCGAGAGGAGGCTGGTCCCCCTCCCCTTCCCACGTCCCACGTCTCTTAGCCCCCGTGCCTCGGTCTCCCCAGCTATAAAATGGGCACAACGCAGCCCCAGCTCAGCGGGGCTCTTGCGAGCGAGCACCTTGCCCACGCAATCGCTGTCGACGTCTTCACCCTGCACCTGGCTCCCCGGGAAGCTGTAGATAAATGTGTGTTAAACTGTACTCATTCATTATTCATTCCCTCATTACTTATTAACATGACCCCATTCTTTCACTCTTCATACGCGGTCTCTTATTATCTCATTTATTATTATTCATTTATGCCGCGGGCGCCACACACCCGTGGAAGGCCCAGCCCTGACTCCAATAACGGGCACAATGGAGAGCCAGGCCGCCCCGCCGCCCCACGCAGGGGGCTGGGGCAGGGGCCAATGCGCATAGTAGGCCTGTACCACCAGGCAGCCATGTTGGTATCTGCACGTACTAGGTCTGCACCGCCCAGTAGGGGTTGTGGTCGCTCTGGTAACCTCACATAGTAGGCCCACACCACCCGGTGAGGGCTGTGGCCACTTCGTTAGCCACACACAGTAGGTCTGCACCGCCCAGTCAGGGTTGCAGTAATCACACTGAGATCGCTCTGTGGAGCCTCTGTTGGCCGAGGGACAGAACAGTGTGACCTTGGCACTGCCCATCCCAAGGCCATGGAGCGGGGGTGGGGTGGGGCGCCCTGTGGGGGTAATTAGGTCATGAGTGGAGGAGCGCCCTCTGCAGAAGACCCCCCAACTGCTCCCCAGCGCCTCCGTGAGGACAAGCTGCCACAGAGCCACCCTGGGTGACCTCCCATCAGCCCCTGCGGCCGTGGGGGGTGGACGCCTCTTGCTTAAAGTCCTTCCACCCAGTTATCGCAGGACTGAGGCACCCCCAAACCCAGGAGGCGTACCGTCAGGGAGCCCAGGGTGAGGAGGGGCGCCAGGCCTGGCCAGGGCTGAGGCTGAGGTGCTGAGACGCAATGGGCTACTTGAGATGAGTCAGGCGCACCGTGGAGGCCGGGGCTGGGGGGGGTGGCAGTGGGGGTCCTTCTCAATGCTCTGGAGGGGCCCTGAGCCCCCAGCCCATCACAGGCCTGCTGGGCAGTGGGAAGCCAGGTGCAGCGGAGCCCCACAGGCTGGCTCCCCAGTCTCCGAGAGGCAGAATAGGGTGATTCTGATGCTGGTAGGGAGGAGGGGTCCCCCGGCTGTGCAGAGGCTGCACCCCTCTGGACGAGGCTGGGCTGAACCCCAGGGAGTTGGCGTTGGGGGTGCTGGGGTCCGGCTGCTGCTTCTGGAGGAGGGGCCGGGGCTGGAGTGGTTTGGGAGCGGCCCGGCCCTGTGAGCACTGTTGCTGAGCTTTTGTGCTCAAGGCTAGCACTCGACCGTTTTAACCACAGCGCCACTTCCAGTTTTCTGGTAGTTAAATGGAGCGAAGAGTCGCACGGACTTTCCTGCCCGGGCTGGCTTTGGAGTGTGATCCTCAGATCTCAGCCTCCTGTGTAGCTAGGAGGACAGGCGTGAGCCACCGGCCGCCCAGCCTTAGTGATTTTCTAGCATGAGCCTGGTGTGTCATGCAGGGGGCCTGCCCCCAGCGCGCCAGGCCTGCCCCCTCCGCCTTGCACTGTCAGGAGAAGGAAGCAGCAGCCAGGCTGGCATCAGAGCACCTGCAGCGATCACTATAGGGTTAGTCTGCGCGCCCGGGCATGTGGAGCCCTGGCCTAAGAGAGGGCAAGGCCCTGGGTTCATTCCCCAGCCCTGGAACCTAGCATTGCAGAGGGCTGAGCAGAGCAGCATCTGACAGTAACCAGAGAGGAGGGTAAGCAGGAGACGGCCCTGCCGGGGCTGGCCAGGAGGGGGCGCCCGGCTGCTCCTTCAGCTCCTCTTTTGTTCTGTCCAGGCAGGTGAAGAGAAGGACCCCAGGGGCCTTGATTATTGTCCAGGTTTCCTCAGAGTCTCATACTTGCTAGGCAGGTGCTCTGCCAGTTGAGCCCTGCCCCCAGCCCTTTCTACTTCCTTTATCCTCTGGAATAAATAAATAAAGCCTGGATGGACTCTTCCTACCCATGCTTCTCCCCTGGCTGGGATGAAAACACCCCCCACCCCACCCATCTTTATTTGTAGAGATGAGGTCTTGATAGATTTGTGCCCGGGCTGGCCTTGAACCCCAGGCCTCTGCTTCCTAAGTAGCTCCAATTTCAGGCTGGAGCCATGACTCCTATCTTCTTCCAGGTTTCTTTATTGTGCTTTTATATTTGCACATTTTCAAGCTCTGTGCTGTCTTTCAAAGGCTTCCCTTCCATTGCTCTAATTCTTTGGTGTTCAGAACTCTGCTATTCATCTCATTGCCTTGATTTATAATTTCGGCAAAGATATTTTTTCACATCTAGATTAATCTGGCAATCTTTCAGGTCTGCTTTCCCTCCTTTCAACGTGTCCTATTCTTGCTTTAAGACTTGGATCCCATGCTTTACTCCCATATCTTTTAAAATATGTTTTAACCAGCCTCTGGGTGTGGCTCAGCACTCGCTGGGCAAGGCCCTGAGTTCAAACCCTTGCCCCACAAGGTCAAGCAGGTAAGTCAGATGTTCTGGTAATTTCTGTTCTGGTAATTTCTTTCACAGTGCTTGCTTCCAGTCTATGTTTTGTAATCTTTTTGGCTGGGAGCTTATATAAACAGTGCAGCTCTGCCCTGAGGATCCTGTATGCCCTTGTTTGTGGAATTATCTCCTCAGAGTGGTTCTGGATCTTCTCAACCTTCTTGAGCTTCTCAACCTTTAGAGCGGTGGGAAAATCACATTCTTCTTCAGGCCTAGGTCTAAGGATCTATCTATCTATCTATCTATCTATCTATCTATCTATCTATCTATCTATCTATCTAATCTATCTATCTGTCTATCTATCCTCTATCAATCTATCTACCATTTATCTATCCTTATACTTGTGAAGTAGGGTTTCACTGTCTTGTCCAGGCTTGAATTCTCAATCCTTTTGCCTTTGCCTCCTGAGTGCTGGGATTACAGGCATGAACCACCAAGTCCAACCTTGTGGGGTTTTGGTGTCTGACATGTGGTTAATTCGTTTTTCCATCCAAGTTCCTAGGTCCCTGCCCCACAGTGGGATTTGTCTAGCTCCCTTTACTTCACCTTTGGGGTGATGTTCTGTTTTAAGCTGGGGCTCCATTCCGGCCGCTTCACCTCTAGTGAGCGGCAGGTGCCTCTGACTTTCCCATTAGAACCTCAGTCCCCCTATCCAAAGATGGTTGGGAGTGGTAGTGCCCACTTGTAATCCCAGCACTTGGGAGGTAAGGCAGAAAGACTGTGAGTCAGTGCTAGGCCATCTTGGGCTAGATGGTGACATCCTATCTTAAAAAGAAAGTAAGAAATCTTTAAAAATTAAAAGAAAGTTGATTGAGCGTGTTCATTCTCTCCTTCTCTCTTTTTCTACCTCCCTGTCTCTATGAGACAGGATCTGACAGCCTAGTTCCAGCTGGCCTGCAGCTTACAACCATCCAGCCTCACCCTTACCTACTGCTGGGATTACAGGCATGAGTCACCAAGCCCAGCCCCTCCCTCCCTCCCTCCCTCCCTCCCCCTTCCTCCCTCCCTCCCTCCCTCTCTCTCTCTCTCTCTCTCTCTCTCTCTCTCCCTCCCTCCCTTCCTTCCTTCCTTCCTTCCTTCTTCCTTCCTTCAGCATGAATATTTAGTCTCAAAGCCAGGTGGTGGTGCTGGCGCAGTCGGCTCTGCTCGTTTTGGTGTTTGGAGGGAGGAGACAAGAGCCTGGGGTTGTTAGCAGCTCAGTCAGATGCCCTTCGGACCAAACTCCTAGAGTAATGCAACTTCAAGGTGTCCTCTAGATGTAGCTAAAATCTTCTCGGGGAGAGGAGCTGACGCTTTAGCCTTGCAGACACGCGCTGCACAACCCTGGAGTGTGCTTTCCTAGGGATGGGGCCGCCGTCTCCCCTTGGAGACATGACCTTCAGCTGAGCATGCTCAGTCACACCCACTTTAGTTCAGCGCCCCCAAATGCAGTCCCGTAGGCACGTGTATGGGCTCCCCACATACCCCCACCCCGTGCTTCCTTCGCATTGGCCAGGGTCTGAATAGAGTTCCATCATGGCGGATGTCCTTTGAAATAAAGATACCGGGTCTAATCAATGCCATTTGGCCACCTGGTGGACGATAGGGAATTGGGTTTAATGGCGCCATCTTGTCTTCATGGTGGAGAAAGGCAAAGTCCCACCTCCCAGGTGCTGGGCGTGCCTGAATTCCTAGAGGCAGGGGCGGGGATTTGGACAATAGGTCATTGGACCTGCCAGTCTTGAGTGTGAACTCGCAAGCTCCCTGTGACTCCAGCCCCTGCCCAGGACCCGATTTAGGCTCTGCCCAGCTCAGACGCCATTACACCACGCCGCGGTGTCCCATTTCAGCTCTTCATTGGAGTTGATCTGCTCTGTGGCTCTTGTTTTTGTCCTCTCTCTCCGTTTTCTAACAGTGTGAAGTGTCCTTGAGGGGCTGCAGGTCTTTGAAAGCACCTGTGCTTGCCGGCTCTCCAATAAAGACTCCCAATTCAACCTCTCTAACTGTGGCTTTTCTGTTTCTCACCCACCAAGTTCCCATACGAAGCCTTGGACTGCTGGAGCCCTTCTGCCCTTCCGTCACCTGCACACACACGGGCAAGGTTCCAAGTGCCCTGATCCAGAGCAGGCCAAGACGGAGGCAGGCCTGGCAGCTGAGCACACTGGAGGGCCTATGGGGTGGACTGCGGGGGGTCAGGGAAAAGCCTACATAACTGACACCTGCTGGGTGACTTGAGGTCACCCCAGGTCTGACTCCAACTCTAGCATGACTGCACCCACTGAGCTGGACGGGCTCTGCCCCCTGCAGTCCGTCCTGTGGGCTTTCTGGACTCTGGCGGTCAGGGGAAAGGGATGCTGGAGGAAGAAGCTTCACAGAAAACAAAATTCTTTTAAGCGCTGGGGACAAGGCATCCATCTCTGGGGACAGAAGGGACAGCCGCCACGGTGCAGAATCACCGCTGAGTAATTGCTCAGTGCTTCAAGGCGGAGACCGGCGGGCTCTTCCGATCATATTTCATGTGAGAGATATTGAGCTCTCATCCCGAAGAAGAAATATGATCGTTAAACAGGCGGCTAATGGCGTGCCATTTATCTGATAGCAAATGGGAGAGGCTCATTAAACTGACCAGCCCAGCCTGCCTTCAAAGGAAAATGCAAAATTAGCCACGAAGGGCAGAAAGAGGAAGGAGCTCATTTTATAAATGGGGGGTGGAGGGGGGTACAGAAGGATCAGGAAGGTGGCTTGCTTTTCTCTTCCTTTAAAGAACACTTTGCCTTTACAGCACACATTCTTGAAAGGGCTCTCGAAGAAGTGTATGTGAGCATCCCCCAACACCAGCAACTCTCCTGGTTAAATCCTTAACCTCCCCCCCCCCCCCACAAATACACACACAAAGAAAGCCACTGTGCCACACCTGTTAATCAAGCCAAGCTCTGGGTAATTAGAGAATCAAAAACAATCTCACCCAGCAGGGGAGAGCCGGCACCTCTGGCCCTGTATGCAAATGTATGCAGATTTGCAGGTTTCCCAGTGCATCCTGGTAGGTATCCAGCTGCTGGGCCCAAGACAAGGCAGGGCTGGCTGCAGACTGCAGTTCAGAGTTGGTGGTGCTGGGAAGATTGGGGGTGGGAGGGAGGATTCGGTTCAGGTGGGGTGAGGGGTGGGGGGAGGGCACCAGGCCACTTCCCAGCGCAGCCTAGGGCTTCGCTTTCAATGACTGAAACCCTAATGGATGCACTGGGAGGGAAAAAACAAAACCAAAAGGCGTCTAAGTGGTTTTTAGACTGTGACTGAGCAAACCCTCCTGAGCCATGGCTTGTTCTACACAATGGCCTCTTTGGTGTGGCTTCTCGGCTAGCATCACACAGGACAAGACCACGTCGGGCTGTGGGGCCGCTGATGCTCAAGTCCCTGCGGCACTCCCTGAACAACGTTTGCTTTTTGCTTGTGCGCCATGTCCACCGTGGGCCTGTTACTGCCTGCAGCCATGGAAGGGATGCGGCCACAAGCCAAGGGCACCGGGGCGGCTGCCACAGTACCCTGAAGCCCAGAGCATATCACAGCAACACCTGAAAGTTAAGGGTGGACTACAAGTCCAAAGGGAAAGGAAGGTCCTGGCTCATGTCTGGGTGTGGGCGGAGGCCCAGGTGACCCCCCTCTCTCCCAGGGTCCAGCCTCCACAGCTGCAGAAGCATGCAATCCTCTCCGTCCTGTTGCTCCACCCACGCTGCCCCAGGAAGTGGACTTAGATCTTGTCTTTCTGCTGGGAAATGAGCCCAGGTTGGTGGGGCAGCCTCTGTCCAGGCCATCAGCACTCACTCTTCCCAAGGTGGGGAAATCTAAGCAGGACAGAGCGGCTCTTTTCATCGCTGGCCTGTAGTCCAGGGCACGACAGGCATCGAAACCAACGGCTTCCGGCACTCTGGCGCAGAGGTTGGCCGGCTGGAGATCGCGTGGGCCTCGGGGCCACATCGGAGCTACATCCCGGCTCTTCACACCTGTTTCATTTTTCTTTTCTATCATCCTATTTTCTTTTTTCTTGTTGGTGGCAGCTGGTCTGAGAGCTGGCCTAGGCACTGTCCCTGAGGGCTTTGTTGTGGTTTGTTTGTTGCCGGTCCTGGGGCTTGAACTCAGAGCCTGGGCACTGTCCCTGAGGGCTTTGTTGTGGTTTGTTTGTTTGTTGCTGGTCCTGGAGCTTGAACTCAGAGCCTGGGCACTGTCCCTGAGGGCTTTGTTGTGGTTTGTTTGTTGCTGGTCCTGGGGCTTGAACTCAGAGCCTGGGCACTGTCCCTGAGTTTCTTTTGCTCGAGGCTTGCTTTCCATCTCAGCTGGGTCTGTTCTTTTCTCCACCTTCCTCCTGGGGGACAGATACCTCTCTGTGAGTCCTCCCACCCCAACAGTCTCCCGTTTTGGGGGGGGTCTCCTAGATTTTCTGCTTTTGAGCCATGTCTGTTCCAAGAAGGGAGTTGGGCAGAGGCAATTTGGAACCTGAGAGAGTGGGGGAGTCGGAAAAGAATAACAGAAACCTTCATTATCTGGGAAGGCTCTGGAAGGCTCTGGTGGACCATGGTGACTGGAGTTGTGTGTGTGTGGGGGGGGGGTTCTACAGAGCCTACCCACGCTACCTCAGGAGAACTGGGCCACTTTCCTTAATGAACAGCCATCCCTTCCTGCTTCGCTGGCATCAGGCTGACAATCGAGCTGTTCTGGAAACAAAGCCCCATCCAGAGGTGCTGGGGCTTCTGGCAATTTCCTCCTTCTCTCCTCTTGTCTGGAGGAGTTCACTGGGATGCGCTGCCAATAAATTCCACCCTGTGTGTGTGTGTGTGTGTGTGTGTGTGTGTGTGGGGAGGTGTTGCCATAGCGATCGGGGGCGGGACATGGCTATTAATTTGTACACGAACAAGGATGGATGTCACTGACCCTCAGTGGGGAAGGCCGGAATGACCATTGTCAGCCACCTTTCCTCCCACGGTCTCCGGGCAGCGGAGGAGACAATCCTGGGTGCTCAGGCCACGTGCAGAGCTAAGAAACTGTCAAGACCTGATGTGTGTGTGTGTCGGGGGGGGGGGGAGGACCCCTATTTTGGAGGCATGGTCCCTGCTTCAGCTCCTTTCCGAACACGCTTGCGTGATCACCCCCTTTCCGCTCTCCTGGGACAGCGCACCTGTTGGGGCTGCAGAAACACATCCGCCGCCACAAAGCACAGCACAGCCGCAGAGGCCTGGGGGAGGCCGAGAGGCCCCGCGGGGACCCGCGGAGAGCTGGTCCCTCTCTGCACGCAGCAAACGCTGGGGGGATTTTCCTTCGCTGTGAGGATGAGGCAGAATTAAAAGGCGGGGAGGGAGGCTGGGTGCTGGCCTGGAGTTGCTGCTCGGAACTGGAGGGGCGGGGAGGGAGGGAGGGTTCTCCTGAGATACAAGGCAGAGGGGAGCAGAAGGAACGTGCCCCTTCCATGGAAGCCCCGTTCTGTGTGTGCGTGCACACATGCGTGTGTGCGCATGTGCATACCGAGGCTGGATGTGGGGTGGCTCACTCTGAGGCAAGGAAAGAATGGGTAGAAGCAAACCAGCCCAGGTGGCCGGGGGAGAGGCTGGAAAGGAACCAGGAGGACAGGGAAGGGGGCTTAGTGAGCCCCAAGGCCCAGATGACCTGTAGTCACCCAGTGGAGGTCACTTGACAAGGGTGCTAGCGGCTTCCCGGGACCAAGGGCAGAGGGCCTTTCCCCTATGGAGGGCCTAGAAGACATAGCTCACTGGGAGTCCGTGGCACGGAGTCTTCAGCTCACCAGCGGCCAAAGACTGAGCACACCGGCTGTGATTCTAGCAGCTCAGGAGGCCGAGATCTCAGGATCAATGCCAGCCCCGGCAGGAAAGTGTGTGACACTCTAGTCTCCAAGTAGCCACCAAAATACAACAACAACGGGAGTGGAATTATGGCTCAAAGAGCAGAGCACTAAGCCTTGAGCAAAGTAGCTCAAGGTCAGTGCCCAGGTCCTGAGTTCAAATCCCCAGGAACAGCATAAAAAGGAAGCGGAGAGAGAAGGGAGGGAAGAAGAGGGAGAGAGGATTTGTGTTATAACTTTTTTGCTTTTTAATGACTGGAAATAGAATTCAACTTAGAAAAGCACACTCCCAGATTCTTTTTCTTTTTGCCAGTCCTGGGGCTTGAACTCAGGGCCTGGGCATTGTCCCTGAGCTTCTTTTGTTCAAGGCTAGCGCTCTACCACTTGAGCCACAGCACCACTTCCAGCCTTTTCTGTATATGTGGTACTGAGGAATCGAACCCAGGGCTTCCTGCATGCTAGGCAAGCGCTCTACCACTGAGCCACCTTCCCAGCCCTGCGCTGGGTGAAGCCCGCCAGGCCTCTGTAGATCTTGTTGTGGGAGGGTGGAGGCCGAGGCTGGGTCCCCCGCACACACCCATGATTCCTCCCTGGTTTTCTAAAACCCTGGCAATGATGACTGTGATATTTTTGCAGGATTCTCTATTTCTGCTCATGAGATTTTATTCTTTTCAATAAAGGATCGTTGATGGGTGCGTGCGAGAGTGGCACTTAACGTTTATGGCCGCTCCGAGCTGCTTCTGCTCCGACTCGGCTGCGATTAGCTGGAGTCATGGGGGTGTTTTAGGGGGGACCACAGCATCCTGTGCAGAGGACCAAAACAGCTGAATCCCCCAGCGGGGTAGAGCTGGAATGAAGAAGGCACGTCTGGCTGTGTGTGTGCGCATGTGTGCACGTGTGCGCCTGTGTGTGTGTGTGTTTAACTGGAGATCTAGGCTCAGGGACTTTCCTGCCTAGTCCTGAACCTCAATCCTCAGATCTCAGCCTCCTGAGTAGCTGGAATTATGGGCGTGAGCCACCAGTGCCGGCTGACTTCTCATGTTGGCCGCCCTGGCAGGGGTGAAACAGTCCCTCTGTACCTGGGAATCTGAGTCCCTCACTGTCCTGCTGAGGCCTGGGACAGACCCCTTGGTCCCCGGGGGCGGCAGAGCCCTGCTGGCGTCCAGGGCAAGGCAGGCTGCCTCGGCTTCTTTAAGGACTGTCCTCTGGTCCCTCTGTAGGGAGCGGAGTCACACCCATGGTCAGCACAGGCCCAGCTGGGACTCCTGGGTGAAGAAGGGTCGGGGCTCCTGGGTCCCTCTGGGCACGAAACGCAGTCAGGGAACGCAGTGTGGGGACATGGCCCCCGGCTTGAGCCCCAGTCTCCCGGCCGATGCAGGTGGGTGAATGCAACATGGGAACGGACAGCCGTGCGGTGCTGGAAACTGCAGGTGGCACTGGGGGGGCTGGTGGCACTTGTGTGTGCGCATGAACACGGGCAGGGGCACAGCTCCGTGACAGAGTGCTTGCCTGGCACGCAGGGACGGTGGGTTCAATCCCGGCCGTGCCAGACAAATAAAACAAAAGTTAATAGAGCGAGGGAGAGGGATAGAGGGGTGAGCTGGGCTGGAACGGTTTATAGACAAATGTGGAAATGCAACAGTGACTTTCCCTCTGCGTGACTAATATGAGAGAGAGAGGGAAAGAAAGAAAGGGACAAAGAAACGAAGAAACAAAGGAAGGAAGGAAGGAAGGAAAGAAGGAAGGAAGGAAGGAAGGAAGGAAGGAAGGAAGGAAGGAAGGAGGGAGGGAGGGAGGGGAGGGAGGAGGGAAGGGAGGGTCCCTCCCTCCCTCCCTCCCTCCCTCCCTCCCTCCCTCCCTCCCTCCCTCCCCTCCCTCCCTCCCGGGAGGGAGGGAAGAAGTGGCAGAGCTCATGGGAAGGTTAAAGACCAAGACGTGGTAGTGGAAGTGGCACTGTGGCTCAAAGTGGTAGAGCACTAGCCTTAAGCACCAAAGCTCAAAACAGCGCCCAGACCCTGAGTACAAGCCGATGTTCTCCAGAACCTTGAATCCCAAGATTTTCCAGAACTCTCCAAGCCCACAAAAAATGCTGCTTCCTCACTGCTAAGGGCTGGTGCCCCCCGCCCCCACCCCGGCCCCCTTCGCTTGAAGACAAGTGGAGACCTGGCCCTCCAAGCCGGCCCTCTTGTTTCTCCCCGTTCCTCTCCAGACCCCAGCTTCCCCAAAGCCAGAGAGAAAACCGAAAACCATCCTTCTGTTTTGAACTCAGAGCCTGGGTGCTGTCCTTGAGCATTTTCATTCAAGGCTGAGCCACACCTCCACTTCCAGCTTTTTTGGTGAATTGGAAATAAGTGTCCCAGTCCTCAGATCTCAGCCTCCTGAGCAGCGAGGATGCTAGGCGTGAGCCACTGGCGCGTGGCTGACCTCCTCCTTCTGGACAGAAGGAAGAAGCGGGAAGCCACTCTCCGGGCGAGGCCTGCTGACCCCTCTCTCTTACCTCGGACTCTTTGCCCCGACCACAGTTCTGCCCAGCTGCCCAGGATTCCTGGAACGTGAGCACAGAAACACCAGCTCACACACGTCTCCAGGGCTCTACCCAAAAGCAAGTGTGGCACAGAGAGCCAGGCCATCTGCTGCCATTTTCCTCCGGGACGTCATGCCAGATGACTTCAGCAGACTCCAACACTGAACCTTCAGACGTCTGAACTTCCCTGAGCTATGAAACACCTACGTACATCGATGACATTTACACGCAGACGGCAGGCATTCAGAGACCACTGGGAACGGGAACGCTTGCTGGATTGTCGTAGCGTAGCCATGGAAATTGCAATCCATGCACTGGTGAAGGAGGGAAGTGTGGCTCAGGTGCTGGGGTTGGGGGAGGGGGCGCGGGGGCCCACAGAGATGCTCTTTGGCTGAGATCACTGCTCTCTAAACCAGCCAGCGGCTGAGGCAGCCCCGCTGTGGCTCAAGTGGTTGAGCACCTTCCCAGCAAGCTCAAGGCCCTGAGCTCAAATTTATTACCTCAAAAAGAATATATATACACATTCATAGACAAGCATGGTGCCCACCTGTAATCCCATCACTTGGCCCCTTGGAAAGTGGGATCAGAAGCTCGGATACTTAACTGACCTCGACTCAGAATCCTCCTGCTGTAGCCTCCAGATCGCTGGAACTACAGGCGTGAGCCACAATGCCCAGCTAGTTTGTGGGTACAACTAACTTCAGTGGTACCGCTAAGATTTCCTCTTATATCTTCAGGGCTCTCGGAACACGGGACGTGTAAGCTGTGGGCCTTGGTGAGAACCTAATATGGTTGCCCACTGAAAGGCAGCCGGTTGTCTGCTCAGCTGGCTTTTGAACGGTGATCCTCAGATCTCCGCCTCCGGAGTAGCTAGGGTGACAGATGCGAGTCTCCAGCACCTGGCTCATACGTACATTGTAGACTCTGGCTTGTCTGGGCCTCTGGGCACGGGTCGTGGGGGGCCATGTCCCTCTCTCGTGGTCCAAGGGGGAGTGGACATGGCTGGAGACGATAGCATTGGGCCCAGTGAAGTCTGGAATTTCTATCATGTTTGGACTCCAAACTGCAGTGTTTCTGGGGCCCTGGGTAGAGGGGTTTGGGGCTCCTCCCATCTGAGGAAGTGTCCCAGAGAGACACTCCCAAGCCCTGGAGATGGGTCTGGAGATGGGGGTTTAGACTGTAGTGAGGGTCCTAGGGGTGGAGCCCTAACCCCATAGGACGGTGGCCCTATTACAAGAAGGGATTCCTCCACCCCTCCCCTCCCCCGCCTTTCCCCTCTCTACTCCTCTCTCCCCTTCTCCTCCCCAGGGAGGAAAGCAGCAGCCTGTGAGCCAGGAGAGACCACCACAAACAGCCTTCAGAACCCTAAGAAAACCTCACATATACATATATATAATATTATATATATATATATATTCCTCTTTTTCACTTTGTTGGGGTCACCCAAGCAGACGAATGCCCAGACATGGCTAAAGGACATTTGCAGATGGGTAGAGAGATTGGGCTCAGGTGGACATTGCAAGACTGCTCCCCCCATTCTCCCCCCCACCTACCCTCCCCCCACCCCCACCCCCACCCCTGCCTACACAGTGTGCATGCTTGTTTGATTTTGTTTCGTGTCCCAACTTTATGAAGATACCATGCACTAGGGTGAAAATCAAGGGTGCAGAGAGCCTGCTGGCTCATCAGCCCTCCTCTCCTTCCCCCTCCCTCTCCCCTCCTCCCCTCCTTCCCTTTCATCCTCCACCCTCCCAGGTGTCCCCTTAAAGTCACTTCTGATTTTTGTCTTCCTGGAGGTTCTCTTGGAAACCGTAGATAAGGCAATACATGGCTAGTTCTTGCTGCTTCAGTTTTATCTAAAAGCTCCTGGGCAACACGGGCGTGAAAGCTGAGCGTTTAGCTCCTTCCTCCTCCTTCCCCCGGTGTGTCTGGAAATTGGAAAGCCGTGGCTGCTATGGCTCTGGGTCTTTGAAACCTTTTAACCAGAACCCGGGAAGCCTTCAGTGCCCCGGCATGGCTTCCACAGCATTAACGAGGGCGCAGCACCGCACGCTCCCAACAACATTCGCCCGGCTTCCACAACCACACTGGCAAAGGTCCTGGCACACACAGGCTGTCCCTGAGCTCCAACCACGGCTCCGCTTGGTTCTCATGGTTTAAAAAGGACAGGTGATATGTATCTGGATGCGTTTTACCTGCCTTTAATCTCCTAGCGCCACTTCCCGCTTTTTCTGTGTATGTGGTACTGAAGAATCAAACCCAGGGCTTCATGCATGCTATAAGCACTCTACCACTAACCGCATTCCCAGTCCAAGGAGACTACTTTTAACATCAAAAGTTCTCTTCTTACTTTGACTCAATGGCTTAACATGCTACTTAACCTCATTTGAGTTAGGGTGCTAATTATATAATTGTATTTTTTCCTGGAGCTTCCAATTGCTCTGTGTGTGTGTGTGTGTGTGTGTGGTGTGTGTGTGGTGTGTTGTGTGTGTGGTGTGTTGTGTGTGTGGTGTGTGTGGTGTGGTGTGTGTGTGGTGTGGTGTGTGTGCGTGGTGTGTATGTGTGATGGTATGTGTGGTGTGTGTGTGGTGTGTGTGTAGTGTGTGTGTGGTATGTGTGGTGTGTGGTGTGTGTGTGTAGTGTGTGGTGTGGTGTGTGTATGTGTGTGTGTGTGGTGTGTGTGTGGTGTGGTGTGGTGTGTGTGTGTGTGTGTGTGGTGTGGTCTGTGTGTGGTGTGTATGTGTGTGGTGTGTGGTGTGTGTGTGTGATGGTATGTGTGTGGTGTGTGGTGTGTGTGTGATGGTATGTGTGGTGTATGTGGTGTGTGTGTGTGGTGTGTGTGTGATTGTATGTGTGGTGTATGTGGTGTGTGTGTGTGGTGTGTGTGTGGTGTGTGTGTGGTGTATGTGGTGTGTGTGTGGTGTGTGTGTGGTGTGTATGTGTGTGGTGTGTGTGGTGTGTGTGTGGTGTGCGTGGTGTGTGTGTGTGATGGTATGTGTGGTGTGTGTGTGGTGTGGTGTGTGTGTGTGTGGTGTGTGTGTGGTGTGTGTGGTGTGTGTGTGTGTGTGTGTGTGTGTGTGTGTATGTCGATGGCATTGATGGGAACAGTAAACAATTCACCCTCAGGTCCCACTGTTCAAGGCAGAACAGAGACTTCCATCATCCCCAGCGCCACTTCCGGCCTTTGCTGAGTGTTTATTGGAGAGAAGAGTCTCATAGACTTTTCCTGCCCAGGTTGGCTTTAAACTGCGATCCTCAGATCTCAGCCTCCTGAGTCGCTGGGATGACAGGCCTGAGCCACTGGTGCCTGGCTGGAATACCTTCTCTAATTCCTTCAGGAAGCGGCGCTGTAGCTCAAGTGGTAGAGCGCTGGCCTTGAGCTGAAGAGCTGAGGGACACCGCCCAGGCCCAGAGTTCAAGCCCCACGACCGACAAAAAAAAAAAACAAAAAACTATATAGAGCACTCTAATTCCTTCAAACATATTCACTAGAATGTTTAGATGCTACCTTTTCTGTTCCATGAACCATTGCTGCTCTCCAGAGCCAGCATTTCCCGCATTTCCTGGTTCTTCTCTGCTTCGGGGCTTCTCAGAGCCTTCCCCGCGTTCACACGCGAGAGGAGGCTGAGGACTGCGCGGCTGCTGCCGTGTACTGGGCCTTCCAGTCTGTTTGGGGAGGGGGTGGGCAAGCTTCAGGGAAGGAAGAGCTACCCGGTGCCCCCCACCCCTCCCCAAGCTGGGTGTGCGGGACTCTGCCATCTTCCTCAGTTCCACAGTGACGGCGGTGGCCACACTGCTCGTGGGCCCTTCCAGGGTGCAGCTGGGGTGGAGGGAGAAACGCCACCTGTGCAGTTGTTTCCTGGACAGACCTCCCATCGCCCCCCCCCCGTAGCCATGGTAACCCCATCAGCTCAGTCTCCGCCTGGCCCTGCCCCTCGCTCTGCTGGTCACTGTCCCCTCGCTCTGCTGTCTGCGAGTCCATCACCGGCTCTCCTGGGCTGCAGCCGCACCCGCCACCCTCAGCCTCTCCTCTGGGGATTGGCCAGCACCCCCTTCGCCCCCACCCCACCCCCAGCCTCCTCAGCATCAGCTTTGGGCGGCAGGTGTTTCCTTGCACACATGTCTATTTACGCCCGTGGGAATTGGGGAGATGGTTCTCTTAGGCTCTTCTCCAGAATGGTGGGTGCTGGGTGTTCGTTTGACTCACTGCTCAGGAGCCTGGGAGGGGCCAAGATGGAGGCCAGGCAGAGCTTCTAGAAACTCAGCCACATTTGCTACAGGAAAATTGTACCCCTGACGCTTGGTTGGCCGTGGGGGGGTGGGTGGGGGGGTGGGGGGTGTGTGTGTGGAGGGGAGGGAGGGACAGCCCCAGCTCAGGGAGGGGCAGAAGCAGGCTCCTCTCCCCCCTTCCCAGAGCCTCCCCTGGGGCCTCTTGCTCTGGCAGCCTTGGGAGGAAGGGGAAATCGGACAGGTGGCGCATCCCTGGGACCCCGGGACCCCAGGGCCCGAGGCAGGGCCACGGCCTTCCCCACCGGGGCTGCGGGGGAGCGGAGCAATGGCTTCTGTACCCTGAAGACTTGCCAGGGCCCAGCACCAGAGCCCCGGGTTCTGCAGACCCCTCTCCGGGAGGGATGGGCAGTCAGCCTTGAACTTTCCAGGTTCCCCAGCTAGGGAGCGGCAGGCGACCCAGTGGGAAAGCTGCTCAGCAGTGACCTCACCTCCGCCACTGCCTGGGGCCTGAGGGCCAGGCCGGGCGCACGCCTGAGCTCAGGCCTCCAGAAGCCGGCAACCCCGGTGCCGCCAAGGCTGATGACTCAGGAATGGTCGGCTTTGGGCACTGCCACCCTAACTGGCTGGGAAAAGGTCACATCGCTGACACACCCTAACTGGCCTGTCATCCTAGATACTCAGGAGGCTGAGATCCGAGGATCGGTTCAAAGCCAGCCCAGGCAGGAAAAGTCCAGGAGACTCTTATCTCTAATAAACCACCAGAAAACGGAAAGTGGCGCTGTGGCTCAATTGGTAGAGCGCTCACCTTGAGCTGAAGAGCTGAGGGACAGCGCCCAGGCCCAGAGTTCAAGCCCCACGACTGACTCTCCCCCCCACCCCAAAACAAAATCAAGCAACATAATGAGTACTGTATGTGTGCATGAAAATAGCACAATACAATTGTTAAAGGGGGTGGAGAAGAGAGGGGCGATGGGTAATGTGCATCGTGTGCACATCTACCAAGATCACAATAAAACTCCTTTGCATAACTAACACGCTAATTAAAAAATAATGCGAAATACAAGGGAAAGGGAAGGAGGGAGGGAAGAGTAAAGGAAGGAAAAGGAGGAAAGAGAGAAGGAGGGAGGGAGAAAGGGAAGAGAGAGGGAAGGAAGGAAAGGGGGAAGAGAGGGAATGAGGAAAGGAAGGAAAAGGGGAAGACAGGGAAGGGAAAGGAAGGGGAGGGGAGGGGAGGGGAGGGGGAGGGGGAGGGAAAGGGAAGGGAAGGGAAGGGAAGGGAAGGGAAGGGAAGGGAAGGGAAGGGAAGGGAAGGGAAGGGAAGGGAAGGGAAGGGAAGGGAAGGGAAGGGAAGGGAAGGGAAAGTCCATTTTCGTCAACCCTGGTGGGCCTTGGGCTGTGTGCGTCTTCCCCCTGGGGACCCTTGCCTGGCTGGCTGGCTGGCCGGCTGGCTGGGGTGTGGGGAGGCTGTGGGGGCAGCAGCTGAGAGACCCCCAGGCGTAGAGCCTCATGCATAAAACAGCCACCTTTTCCTTGGCAGCTAATCAGAGCCTCCAGCCTGGAGAGTGCAAATGAGGCCCAACAAGTTATTTCCCTTGGAAATGAGCTGGCACCCGAGCTCCTTCTAATTCCTCCCTAGGCAGGGCCAGGCTCAGCCACCCAGCAGCCTCCGGGCAGCTCCAAGTCACCTGGGGGCAGCTCCAAGTCACCTGGAGGCCCCTGGGAGGTGGGCGAGGCAGGTGTCGGTGCCCGGGAGCCCCACATTCCCCCTGGAAGAGGCTGGGGGGGAGGAGACCTCACTCCCAACAGTAATCCACAAGCTTTCCAGGCCAGTGCACAAGAACCCCCTGGCGGCAGAGTGTGCTGGAGTCCAGGACTGAGGACTGACTGAAGTCCAGGAGGCGCCCACTGAGGGAGGCCTTGGGGCTGTAAGGGCCCATCAGACAGCAGCGCTCAGCCCCAGATAAGCCAGAACAGGAAACAAACACACAAGAAACAACCCTCAGTTTCGTGTCTGGTGCCTCAGTTTCCCCGAGTGTGTAGACATAATCCACGGGAATCAGATGACACAGCTGCACGCAGTTACAAAGTGCTGGGGAGAGGCAGCCCCGGCGTGGCTAAGATTCTGTCAGTGCCACGCGGGGCCCGCTGCCCAGGCGGCTTTCCTGTGGCTAGCTGGCCACTGGCCATGGGAGGCTGGCCTCGTTGCTTTTCCTCTTTCATCTGGCAGTAATGTTCCCTTTTGCAGGATTCACTCTGGACCTGGCTGGGAGCGCAGAGGTCACCGGCCCCCTCAGACGTGGAATAGTGCCGGCAGCCCCAGACTGGGGAGCCAGCTTCCTACAGCCACATCTTCCTATATCCACCTAGCTGGGCAGCTCTGGGGAAGCGCCTTAACCTCTCTGTGCCAACATTACAAACATTCCCACCACGGGACCGTGAGACATTGCTAAAGGATGAATTTTACAGAGGTAAAAACCATGGCTTCATCAACTATAAAATGAACATGGGTGGGAAGTTTGATGCCACTTAGTAATTCATGGGAGACCCAGCCAGACATGCCAGCCACATAATTTTCACAGGAGACTGTAAAGAATAACACATATAGAGATGAATGGGGAAGATGGAACTGAATTTACAAACAGGCAAATTGGTCCCTGGGGCAGCAGGCAATAATCAATGGCTCCAGCAGACGTAGTTTCCCTATGTGTTCCTATGGACAAGAATAATTTGTATTATTATCGATTTTCTACAACTTACAGGGTTGTGAAGTAGCTCAGAGGACAGGTGAAGTGACCCTGAGCTTGTGTTGGAACACCCAACCGTCATGTCAGAAACATAAAATAAATCGACGCACAGTTCTTGTGAGCACTGTATACGTGTTTCTTTCCCCTCATGCTGCAGTCGGTGGAGGTGGGATTGTATCACTGAGTCTGCGCTGCAGGAACAAAATGGTCTGGGCTTTGCCAGGCTTCTTTTGGCTCACACTTGTAATCCTAGCTACTGAGGAGGCTGAAATCTGAGGATCCAAATTCGGAGTCAGCCAGGGCAGGAAAGTCCTAGTGGCTCTTATCTCCCATTAACCCAGCAAAAAGCTGGAAGGGTGGCTGTGGTTCCAGTGGGAACGCACCAGCTCTCTTTGGCTCCACTAAGCTGAGCAGATCAGTTGGTTTTTCATGGGCAGAAAAAGGCCCCTGGCCAGGGCTCCCCGCGTCCTGTGGGGGGGGGGGTGAGAAGCAAATCATGTCCCACGCGGTGAGCCTGCCCTGCCCCTGCCCTTGTGGAAGAGGGGTTTCCAGAGCCCACCTAGGATGGGGGCCCCTCCAACTCTGCCAGGAGCCATCTGGGGGAGCAATCCTCCCTTCCCCCAGCCCCTCCCCCCCCAGCCAACTGAGTCCCCTGCTCTGAGTTCCGGAACCCTGCGGTGACTCTGGTCCTGAGTGGGGGAGAGAGAGGTCTGTCCCCAGTGGACCGGGCAGTGAGGATGGGGCTGGGCCTGGGGAGGCTCCCAGACTAGAGGCGTTGGGCCTCAGGCTCCCTTCCCTCCATGCTTCTCTCCAGCCTTCTCTGCCCACACCATTCCCTCACTGGTTACCCAAGCTCCTTAGAGATCCCGCTCGCGTTTCCATTCATTTCTATTGAATAATTAAAACCAGGAAATGAACCCTTCCATCATCCTCAAATCAAGTTGCAGAGTATGGGAGAGGCTTCCAGGGCTGGGGTTGGGGGTCAGCGCAGGGGGTGTGACGGCCACAGCCATGCCACGGCTTGCACACTGCTGGCCCTGGGTACTTCCCATTGATGGGTGTGTCAGGCAGCTGGCTGACCAGCCACACCTGGCTGACCAGGTGTGCCCGCAGGGATCGCCACTGACGGCCCCACGCCCCTCTGAGATTAGCGACCTCACCAGCACTAAGTGCCCCGGGCCGGGATGAATCTCAACCCTTCACCTTTGGAAACGAACGGTAGTCCTGGCCAGGGCTGTAAAATTCTTACCTCCTTCCAAGTCTTCCTCCTCCACCTCGGCTCCTAGGAACAGGCCTTTGCCGGAAGCCTCCAGCACCACCCACCTGCTGTTCCCACCTGAGCACGCCCCTCCCCTGGTTTAAACTCACCCGTGGCTCCGCCCCCCTATTAGCCCTATAAAGACTGTGACCGCCCCACCCCCCACCCACCCCCAGCTGTGCTTAGTTTGGAATAGAAACTCCAGGGAGCCCTCTGGCATAGTAAATTGGAGTTTTCTTACTTCCAGTGTCTCCCTTGGTCTCTCTCCAATCTGTTTTTCTGTAACAATTGATGGGTGAGGGATAAGTAGATAGACTCGGAGCCTCAAAGGTCCAGCCAGATGTTTGGAAGTTTCCAGGACTAGGGGATGAGCTCATTCCTTTCTGGGTGGGAGCCAACTTCATTTAAATTAAATAGAGATTCAGGGTACCAAGAGGCCAAGAAGCTGGCCAAAGGGTTGGCTTTTCTTTTCTGGAAGAGAACCACCTCCAGATGGTCCCTGCCCCCGCCCCCCCTTCCTGCCACTTCAGAAGGGAGTTTTTTTTTTTTTTTTAATTTCAAAGTGGTATTAATGGTGTTTGAACTCAGGGTCTTGTGCTTGCTAAGCAAGCTTGCCTCCAGCCCTTTTGTGCACTGGTTTGGTTGATGTAGGTTTTTATTTCCTGCCTGGACAATGTCTGCTACTTCCTGCTTACAGCTGGGATGACAGGCATTGCCACAGTGCCCAGCTGTTCATTGGGAAGGAGTTTGGCATGTACATTCAAGCTGGCCTCAAAGCTTGATCCTTCTGATCCTGGCCTCCCAAGCAACTAGCAGTACAAGCATGAGCCACCAGCATGAGCATGAGGAACCACCATGGTTGGTTTTCTTTCGGCAGTACTGAAGATTGAACTGAGAACTTTCCACTTGCAGGCAGGTGCTTCATTGCTTGAGCCTCTCCACCAGCCCCCTTTGCCCTGGTTATTGTACAGGCCTGGACTTGGATCCTCCTATTTGTGCTTCCCTTGTTTGCATGATAGACATGTTTAATGGCCCGCCATTCGTTGAGATGGAGTCCTCAGAACTTTTTCTTCCCATGGCCTGGGACTTCAATCCCCGATTCTCTAACTCCCAAGTAGCTAGGGTTACAGGCATGAGCTACCAAGCAAGGAAGGACTTGCCCAGCAAGGAATTCCTCTTTATTCAGAATCCCCAGTGACTCATATTCTCCTGTAGAGGACAACTGAAGAGTCAACAGGGAAAGGAAAAGCAGGAGACGGGCTGGGAAGGCGGCTCCGTGGTTGAGTGCTCCCCTAGCACGCATGAAGCCCTGGGTTCTATTCCTCAGCACCATATACACAGAGAAAGCCAGAAGTGGCCTTGTGGCTCAAGTTATAGAGCGCTAGCCTTGAGCAAAAGAAGCTCAGGGACAGCGGCCCAGGCCTGAGTTCAAGCCCCAGGACTGGAAAAAGAAAAAAAAAATCAGGAGGCAAGAGGAGGGCCTGGATAGAGCATGGGAAGCTGTGCTTAGAACAAGTCTCTACCTGCACGCACCCTGGGGAGCCGCTATGTCCTAATCCCTAGGACTGGTGTCCGTGTAATGTCACACCGAGATGTGGTTAACTGTGTGCTCTTGGCTGTGGTACCTACACTCGCACTCGGCCTTAGCCTGGAGGTCTCTGGAAGGAGACACACACCCAAGCAGGTTGCCCTTCACAGCCAAAGAAAAATGTGCACAAGACCTCGAGACTTCTAAGACAGCCCGGGGCTTCCAGGTTCTGCAGGCTCGGCAAAGTTGGACCTGCCCATGTGTCTTTGATTACATGAAGCCATTCCTTAAAATAAATCTCTCTCTGTACAGATACAGATCTTGTAGACATCTATCTACATATTTTTATAAAGATATATGCACCCTACATCTCCAGAGGATCCTGATTCATCCTCCTTGAGCAAGGGGGAATTAAAGGTGCGGGTTGAATTGATTGTGCTAATCAGCTGACCTCACGCAGTGAAGATACCCTGAGAATGCAACCAAGCCTCCACCAACCATGATTGGTTGTGAAGATGGAGGGACAGGCCACAAGCCCAGAGGGCAGAAGGTAGACAAGGCCAGGAGATGGATTTTCCTCAACATCAGGAGAATTCCAGTCTGGCCGACAGCTCTGACTTCTGGCCTCCAGACTATAAGATAACAGTTGATATAAAAACTTCTGGGCTGTGGTCAACGGGAAATGAACAAAATCTGAGAGAAGCCGCACAGGGTATGGTGAGGTTCACAATCAGGATTCAAACCCAGACCTGTCCAATTCCGTTACCCTCTATCCTCACCCAGAAGAGAAGCTGCTCTTTAAATGTGGGTATCAGGGGAGGGCTGATGCCAGAGCCCTACTTCGGGCTGGCTCACTGGAAAGCTCTTTAGGGAACTGCAGACACCACTGGCAAGCAACACTGCAGGGCTGAGCCGTGCTGGGCTCCCAGGAAGGAGGAGACCCCTGGCCCTGCAGCAGGATGCCACCCTCTACCCCCAACCCCACAGGTTGCTGAGCTGGGTAGAGCCCAGGGCCTGGGTTTAGAGCTCAGAGCCAGGTGACTGAGAAAGGCCACAGGCTGAGATGCTCAGACACTGAGAAGCTTTAGGCCCAACCATTCTACACAGCCAGAGGGCGCTCTACTGGCTCATCTGGCCAGTACCATCTTGCTGCCAAGTGGACAGTGCCATTGTCTCAGGAAGCGGGAAGACACACAATTGACCCTTTCCCCATTGAGAGTCCTTGGCTGGAAGGAAGCCTGTATTGGTGGGGTGCCTCAAACGCAGGGCCATCTGAGGCTACAAGCACCTGCCAGTCACTCGGCTGGGTGGATGACTTCACCAAGCAGCTTTGAACGGCCCTCCCCTCCCACTGTGTAAGCTGTGTGACCTTGGCCAGTTGCTTAAACTCCCGGTGTCTCTGCTTTCTCAACCGGAAAATGCAGAGATGATAGCACTTACCAGAATACATGAAGTGACAACTCATTTGTCAAATTCTCAGCCCAGTGCACCCACCCCCAAGGGCAGTCAGCGGGAAAGCCACCGCTGCTCACTTGCTCTGTGCTTTCTTCCCATCTCCCATGGCCGCAGCTGGCTGGAGGCCGGCAGGAGCCCAGCCCCAAAGGTTGTGGGGCCCAGCTCTCTACCTCTCATGCTGGGCCAGCCCTGAGGACCCCAGGAAGAGAAGAGACCCGGTTGATCTTCTGCATCTCACATCCCAATAAAATATTTATTATTTCAAGAAATAAATCTTTAAAAAAAGAGAGAGAGAAAAGAGTATCTCTATTGCTTTCCCCCAACAGGCCAGGTCCTTGGGAAGGAGAGCCTTCTGGGGGCCGCAGGGCCCGGCCAGGCCTTCTGCCCCCCATCTCCCCCCCCAGCCAGGGCTCAGCCCTCCTCCGTGCCCAGGGCCCCCAGCTGCCTCCTGGGGGGGGAGGGTCCAGCCGGCCCGTTCTCACGTGGGCAGGCTGGGTGGCAGTGTTGGTGGAGGTCTGGCCAGAGCCCCACAGGCTCTGGGCATGTGGAGCACCTGGGGCCGGGGCGGGCATGCCACACGGAGGTGGGCTGAGGTTAGAGGAACCGGGAGGGGGGACAGGGGGCGCACTACGGATGGCGTGGAAGCTCCCTGGGCCTCGGGCCTGACTTCTGGGGTGGAAGCCTCTAGGGCGGGGCGGGGCCGAGGCCAAGGCGGAGGGGCGTGGCTAGGGCGGAGAGGCGGGGCCGACGTGGGGAGGCGTGGCCGATTGGTGGGGCTAGGTGGAGGGGCGGGGCCGAGGCCAAGGCGGAGGGGCGTGGCTAGAGTGGAGAGGCGGGGCCGACGTGGGGAGGCGTGGCTGGTAGGCGGGGGTAGGGCAGAGGCCTACGTGAGGAGGCGCGGCCGGTTGGCGGGGCTAGGGCGGAGGGGCGGGGCCAGGGAGGGGCGGGGCTCGGCTGTGGACATTTCCGGCCCTCCCGCTCAGGCCCCTGAAGCGCAGGTCATGCCAGGGTGGGTTTCCGGAGCAGCCCGAATGCACAGTTGGAACAAGCAGGAGAGGAAGACAAGCCAGCTAGGGCCTGGGTGACCTCTGAACCCCAACTGCGGTCCCCAGCGCAGAGGGGCGCGGGCAGCTAAGAGGAGGCCTGGCTCCCCCCCTTCCCTCCCTCGGTCCTCTAGGCCCCCTGCGCAGTAAGAGCCTCGCATCCAGGTCCTCCGAGCAGGCAGGGCCCGGGCCCGCCCTGCGTGAACCGGGGCGCGGGGGGGGGGGCCGCGACACGGTCCCTGCTCGGCTCCTCCCGCAAGTCAGGGCCACCTGAGCCCCAGATCCGCCAGGGCCCTTTGTCCATCTGGTCCGGATCCCGCCTTGCACCGGTGGCTTCTGACCACCTGATGGGCGATGGAGCTCTGGGCGCCCGTCTTCTTCACCGCCGGGCCTGGGTGAGGATGAGGACCCTCCTGGGGTAGACTGGTGGGAGTGGAGGCCCCACGGCCTCCACTCCAGGGCCGGTTCCTGACCAGGGAAGGGCGCTCCGGGCCCGGGAATCCCGGCTGGAGCTTGGAAGGTGCTGGTGCTTTTCCCGCGACCCCGGGCGGCGCAGGCAGGTAGATCCTGGAGGCCTCACAGGCAGCCCTGGCACAAGGCCACCTGGCCCTTGAGGAAGTCTCGGCAGGGGCAGAGCCGCTCGTACTTGGTGCTGGCGCCGGCGCAGCTGAAGAGCAGCGGCTCCTTCTGCAGGTAGCACTCCTGGCCGGGCTGGGCCAGCGCTGGGTACAGGTGGTGCATCTCGCTCTCCGTGCTGTCGCAGGGCACCTGCAGCCTGCCAGGGCGTCACCAGTGTCACCAGCATCACCAGACGCTGCTCCCAGCCCGGCACTACCACCCTGCCCCGTGACTGGGGACGACAGAGAGGAAGACAGCACCCTGGAGAGGTTGGGGCACCCCGGAGCCCACAGGGGAGATGCTTTTGGCAGTTTGCACACCAGCCAGCAGAGGCCCACGGCCACAGAGTGTGGTGAAGGCAGGGTGGGGCATGGCAGGGCATGGCTGGGGGGGCAACACCCCTGGCTGTCTGGGCTCTGCCTGGAGGGGAGGGGTGTGATGTGAATTCACCCCTTCTCCATCCTTCCTGACTGGAAAACATTGAATATCTCCAGCCGGGCTGGGGGATGGGGACTGAGGCTGGGGTTCGGGGAGTAGGGAATGCCACAAGGGGGTCAGGCAAGAGGGGGCGCCACTCACTTGAGGAAGGCTTCCTGGCTGTTGAGGAAGGGGAAGAAGGAGGGCTCGCAGATCAGCCCACGGTCCAGGCAGGCATCGGTGCAGGCTTTCCCGGGAGCGGCCAGCCAGGCCCGTAGGGAGTGTGGAGGGGGCCAGGCCCCGGGGACCGAGCTGGCATTCAGGGCCCACTCGAGATGAGTGGCATTGGGGGCCAGCACAAAGAAGCTCTGTGCAGGGTGGGACCCTGGAGAAGCAGGGGCAGGGGCTGCACAGAAGTCCTGGCAGGAGGAGAGCGGAGTTAGGGGCGGGGACACACAGATGTCCCCAGCTCCTGCTGTGGGACCAGTCCTGAGGTTCCAGTAGTAGCCACTGTTGGGCACTTACGGAAAACCACACAGCCTCATGCATTGTTTCACTATGGCCTCCCACAGGACCCCCACAGGACCCCCCCCCAAGTATCCCGCAGGGAGGAACGGAGGCTCAGAGGTCAGGGTAGCTGTTCAGGGCTGGGGAGCAGAGGTAGGCCTTGAACTCCAAGCTGTCTGCAAGCTGTCTGCTCTGCTCTGCCTCAGTGTTTGGATCAGGCTCAGGTCCTCTACCCATAATCCCCATCCACAGTGGGGCCTGGGCCTTGGGATGACCCCTGGGCTCAGCTCCAGAGGCCCCAGGCCCCAGAACATGCTATTCTGTGAGTGTCATGGACTTGTCCCCGAAGGTGACTGGGCACAGGGAGAGCAGGGCAGGGCCAGGACCTGGATGGCAGGTAGGTCACCTCCAGCCTCCCTCCCAGATCTCACTGTCTAGCATTCTGAGCCGGGAAGAGAGCAGCTTTGAACCCGCCTGCCATGTAAGCCTTTCTCCCTTCCCCAGGACAGAGACCTCACTCCCCACCTGACTCATCAGCTCATCCCAGGAAATGGGGCAGGGGGACTCCTGTATGCCCCACTTATTCAGTTGCCAAACTTGTCTTGAGACAGAATCTCTCTATGTGACCCAGGCCAGCCTGGAACTTGTGCTCCTCTGCCTCAGCCTCCTGAGTTTTGAGATTGCAGGCATGCCCCTCTGTGCCCAGCTTGATACCGAATTGCTAAAGAGTGAAAGGTGTGCACTGCTGTGTTTGCGGGCCAAGGTGGGGGTGGGGCGGGGTCGGGGCTCTGAAGCGGGGCCCCATCCCTGAGCACGCGTGTTCTCTGGGCTGACACATGTCTGCCTGTCTGCATCCCTTGGTGGGGTGTGGGGCCGAGCTGTTTTCTGGGTACCGTAGTTTATGCCGACTGCACGCCTGGAACTGACCCAGCTGCAAGTGGGGTCTGGGCAGTTTGGGGTGGAAACCTCAAGCTCCAAGGCAGGCAACAGAGGGCGCCCCCACCTGGTGCTGGATGTAGGCGTGGATCCGCTCCAGCATTCCCTGGCAGGTGTACTCATAGGGCAGGTAGGGGTCTACCTGTGGGAGAGACGGGCAGAAGCATGGGGCAGGGGGGAGCTGGTGCTGGGGTGCCCACCACACCAGGACTGGGGCAGAGAGCTGGTTGGCCCAGCCCAGGGAGTCAGCCACCCTGCTACCTGGCCCACTACTCAGGTGGGAGTGCTGTTGCTCAGTACCCCCTCCAGGGCGACTCAAGGACACACACTCAGGACCCAGGAAGTCCTGCACCCTGTGCACTGTGTGCTGGCCTCATCCTGCCCAGCTCTCTTGCAGCTTCTGGGCACCTCTCTCCTTTGTAGAGCCCAGCTCTCTTCAGGGGCTGAGGCGCCCCCTTTCCCTGGCCCAGCCCCTTCCCCTGGCCCGACCCCCTTCTCCCGCCCAGCCCCTTTCAGGCCCCACTTCCTGTGACAGGACCACATTCATCAGTGGCTCCTGGAAGCCCAGCCTTCTTTCTTCCCATCCCAGGACCAGACTAGCACCCGAGTCCTCACTTCCCATTTCTCTTCTTTGTAGGCGACTGTGGGTACCTTGGGGTTGCCTGGCACTGAGTCCCTGGTGCTCAGGTGCCAGGTGCACCAGAAGCTCAGGAAATGATTGTGGAGTAAAAAACACATCCTCAGCCCTGCCCGCGTCCTGCCCAAGACATGGAGCATTAGAGGAGGGACCAACGGCAGCTCCAAGTCAGACAGGACTAAATAACTCTTAGAAGTCACTGCCCCCAAAGCCAGGTATCAGTGGCTCACACCTGTCATCCTAGCTACGCAGGAGGCTGAAATCTGAGGATCACAGTTCAAAGCTGGCACAAGCAGGAAAGTCTGTGAGACTCTTATCTCCAATATACTACTTAGAAAAGGCCAGAAGTGGCGCTGTGGCTCAGGGACAGTGCCCAGGCCCAAAGTTCAGGGATAGTGCCCAGGTCCAGAGTTCAAGCCCCAGGACCAGTGAGAGAGAAAAAGAAAGAAAGAGAAGAGAGGGGGGGAGGAAGGGAAAGAGGGAGGGAGGAAGGAAGGAAGGAAGGAAGGAAAAAAATCAATCACTGCTCCTTCACTTTGAACATAGCTCATGGTTGCACTGGAACTTGATTTTTTTCTGATTATAAAATATTTTTCTAGTTATAAAATATTAATGATTTACAATGCATTTTACATTGTAAACTGATTTATGTGTGTGTGTATGCGTGCTCGCACGCTAGTACTTGGACTTGAACTCAAGGCTAGCGTGCTGTTCCTTAGCTCTTTTTGCTCAAGAATGGCCCTCTATCACTTGAGTCACAGCTCTACTTTTGTTTTGTTTTCTGGTTAACTGGAGTTGTTAGTCTCAGGGACTTTCCTGCTTAGGGCTGGCTTCAAACCTTGATCCCCAGATCCCAGCTTCCTGAGTAGCTAGAATTACAGGCATGAGGCACTGGTGCCCAGCAGGTATTTCATTCATTCTGAAAAAAGAACAATAACCACTCATTCCCCAACGAAGGCTGCATGCCATGTGTCTAACTGTCTCCTGCTGACACAGCAGCTCATGCCAGGGCAGGAGCGTTGAATCGTGGGATGCAGAAAGCCAGGAGGACAGAGAGAAGGGATGGTGGGAAGTCAGTGGACACCTCATCTTCCCCCTGCTTTTTCATAACTGATCAGCCCCTTCCTGCCCCTTCCCCCTTCAGGCCCAGCACAGTGCCAGCTTGGAGGGGACGGATGAGGAGAGGGGCGGACTCCTTTGCCAAGCCAGGCCCGCAAGGCCGAGCGCTGGCTTCCATTTTCTAATATCTGATGAAACCCGGCAGTGGGTGGCGGTGACCGGGTCTGAGGCTCACCTGGGTCTTCATGATGGCCTTGATGGCCGCTTCAAACTCCTCTGAGTTGTTGTAATCCACGGTCCACACGTGGGGCTTGCCGATGAAGTTCTCTGCGTAGGGATGCTGGGAGAAGACCTGGCGAGGCAGACAGGTGTCTGCTTCTCCCTGTGCCTGGGCTGCGGGACTGAGGGAAGGCCCTCCCACCCGGGTGTCTCTTCTCCCCTTCCCCACACCTTGGAGTCCCCAATCCCGGCTGGAACCCTGGCACTCACCTCCCTAGAGGTGGGTTTGCCTCGAAAGAACTCATGGTTGAGGGAGCTGTGCGGAGGGCTGAACCGGGACTGCAGGAAGATGCAGCCATTGGCGATGGCCTCCAGGGGGGCTGGGCCCTCGTAGGGGAAGCCGAACCCTATGAAAAGCTGAGACAGCCAGGTGGCACAAGGTCAGTCCGTGAGGGCTGGTCCGGCAGGCAAGGCTGGGGGGGGGGGAGGGGGAAAGGGCACTCACAGGAAACCACGGGGACAGTAAAGATGGCCCCGACTATGGCAGGCCAGCAGGCCCTTCTCTTCCATTCAAGGGCCTCCCTGCCGGCCGGATGCCTCATGAGTGCCCTGGGGTGGCAGGGCACGCTGAGGGAAACCGTGGGAGTGGCAGGCGGGCAGGCACCTGTGGGGTGGGACTAGGCAGGCACCTGTGGCTGGCTGGCGGGCTAGGCAGCGGCTGGGCTGGGGCAGGCAGCGGCAGCGGGACTCACTTTGGCCTTGCGCAGCAGCTGCTGGAACTCCGGCTGTGGCAGGAGGCCGTGGTTCTTCACGAAGGCCGGGACCTCGGGCGGCCGCTGGCTGTCGTAGTACACAGTGCCATGGACCTCCATGTACTTGTTGAGGATGTTCAGGAATTTCTCCTTCCCCTGGAGGAGACGGAGGACGAGGTGAAGCCTCAAGCCGAGCTCAGAAGGCAAAGCTTGTAGAGCAGATAGCCCTGATCTGGGGGTGTGTGTGTCAGAAGCTGGGGAGCCGGGACCGTGGCACACTGTACGGTCCCTGGGGACACCTCTCCTCTGGTCTTCTGCAAGGCCTGGATGAGCCCAGAGGCTTTGGTTATTTTTAGCTGTGGAAGAGCTGTTTCCAAAGGAGCCCAACAGCACCAGTGTTCAGATAGATCCAAGAGGAGCTGCTGGGCCTCCTCTTATCCCTGGTGACCACAGGACTACTGGGGAGTTGTGGGGCTCTCTGGAGCCCAGTGCTCTGTACACCCCTCCAAGCATCCACCCACTTATCCATCTATCCCCCCGCCTTAGCCATCTGCCCCTCCACCCGCCCACTCATCCATCCATCCATTTATCTATCAACCTACTTATTCATCCATCCACCCATCATCCATCCATCCATCCATCACCCATCCATTCATCTACCCACTTATCCATCTATCCATCTCCCTATCTACCCATCCAATTATCCAGCTACCCACCCACCCACCCATGTACTCATCCATTCATACACTCATCCATCCATCCACCCACTTCTTTCATCTTTTTCAGGGGATCCTTGAATTAGTACTTTAGATTAAAAACCTACAGACTTATCTGGAAGAAAGACAGACCAGAACTAGAGTGGCTCTTGAAGGAACCTAATATATATACGGTTGGTTCAAACACTGTAATTGTTTAAACTGACCAGGTGCACACACAAATATGTGTGCTTCTAGGGCCTTAGTACCAGCCAAGAGTAAAAAGAAATCCTCTCTGGAAACAAAAGGCATGATCTTCAAAATCAAATTATTTCTATTTCTATAATTTAATCATATTAATTTTCCAGTACTCAAAAAAAATTAACCCATGAGATGCTAAACAAAATCCCAGCAAGCTTTGCTGTCGATGTCAATTCTAAACTTCACTGGGAAATAACCAAAGACATGGAAAAGAAGAGCTAAGCTAGCAGACATGATGCCTGACCTCATGACCCATTCTACAACTACCAGGGTGCAGACAGTGTGCTCCTGCCATCGGGGTAACACGGGGGTGCAGACAGGGCCCCAGTGGCTCAAGCTGGTGATCTTAGCAACTCAGGAGACTAAGATATGAGGATCACGGTTCAGAGTTAGCCCAGGCAGGAAAGTCCATGAGACTCTTATCTCCAACAAACCACCAAAAAGGCAGAAGTGGAGCTATGGCTCAAGCCCTGAGTTCAAGCCCGTGGCCAACAAGAAAAAAACAACATGACTTATAAAACTAGATTATGCAGTGAAAAAAAGTCAAACCAAGCCGGGCACTGGTGACTTATGCCTGCAATACTAGCTACTCAGGAGGCTGAGATCTGAGGATCACAGTTCAAAGACAGGCCAGGCAGGAAAGTCTGTGAGACTCTTATCTCCAACTAATCACAGAAAGAGCCCAAAGTGCTACTGTGGCTCAAGTGGTAGAGCACTAGTCTTGAGCAAAAAGCAGCTCAAGGGCAGTGCCCAGGCCCAGAGTTCAAGTCCTAGAACCAGGGGGAAAAAATCAAATCAAGTGTGCAAGGTGTGAAGGCCATGTTGCAGAATCTCCGTTCACGTTCCTCATCATTCCCATTAGCACCTGCTAAGTTTCTAGTACCTTCCTCAGGACTTCGTATGCAGGGTAACAACCTATGATTCCTTTTTTATTGTTGCTGTTGCTAGTCCTGGTGCTTGAACTCAGTGCCTGGGCACTGTCTCGGAGCCCTTTCTTGCTCAAGGCTAATACTCTACCACTTGAGCCACAGTTTCTAGCTTTTTAGTCATTCATTGGAGATAAGAGTCTCACAGTTTTTCCTGCCTGGGCTGGCTTTAAACCACTACTCTCAGATCTCAGCCTCCATAATAGCTAGGATTACAGCATGAGCCATTGGTGCCCAGATATGAATTCTGTTTAAAACACACACACTCATAGGCACGTGCACCCACGCACACCAGTGGGTTCATATTCTAGGCCCCGGCCCCTCCATACCTAGGGTCACAGGTTCCAGGAGGCAGAAACACAAAATGTACACAACAGACACAGTCTCTCATACTTCACATCATCTCCATATTAAGTCTAGGGGATGACCAGGGAAAAGCTGTCCATTTTTCAGTACAGAAAACTTTTTTTTTCAAATACTTCCTCCATCTGTAGTTGGTTAGATCTGTGGATGTGGAAGCCACAGATACAAATGGCTGACCAGGTGCGGAACACAGGTCACTTGATATAAGAGGGTAAGTTTCAAGTTTCTCTACTATATATTCAACCTACTGTGTGTGTGTATGTGTGTGTGTGTGAGAGAGAGAGAGACAGAGAGAGAGACAGAGAGAGAGACAGAGAGAGAGCGAGAGCGCTGGTCCTAGAACTTGAACTCAGGGCCTGGATGCTGTCCCTGAGCTCTTTTGTTCAAGGCTAGCATTCTACTACTTAAGCCATAACTTCCAGCTTTTTTTTTTTTTTTTTTTTTTTGCCAGTTGTGAGGCTTGAACTCTGGGTCTGGGCACTGTCCCTCAGCTCTTCAGCTCAAAGCAAGCACTCTACCACGTGAGCCACAGCGCTACTTATGTTTTCCGTGGTTAATTGGAGATAAGAGTCTCATGGACTTTCCTGCCCTGGCTGGCTTTGAACTGTGATCTTCAGATCTCAGCTTCCTGAGTAGCTAGGACTACAGGCATGAACCACCAGCACCTGGCTTTACTTCCAGCTTTTTGATGGTTAAATGGAAATAAGAGTCTCATGGACTTTTCCTGTCCTGGCTGGCTTCAAACAGCAATCCTTAGATCTCAGCCTCCGGAGTAGTTAGGATTACAGGCATGAGCACCAGCACCCTGCTCACTCTTTTGACTGCACTGTTCTGGTAGACTCCTTCACATAGAAGAGCTGGTTGGGGACCCCTGGGTGGATTTCACTAGTTGCCTTGACCCAGAGACGTCTGTCTGGAATGCTTGCTATGAGGAGAGATGGCGTGCCCAGAGCTGATGAAGTGGTCTCTCCTGCTGCCCTCAGTCTCCCCATGCTCCTCATCCTCACTCCTGTTCCCAGGGATCTGTTCTCTAATAGAACAGCCCCTAAGCCATAGGTCCAGGCTGTTTCTGGGGGAGCTCAGAAACACGGGCTCCGGATGCCCCGTTCGGCTCTGGCTGGGTAAGGACACTGGGTGGCCTCTCACCCGCCCTCTCTCTCCTCCCCTTGGGGCTCCCTGGTCCCTGAACAGCAGCCCGCATGTGTTGCAGGGTGCCCACCGCTGTAATTTTTCTCTTCATCCAGCCACCTCTGACTGCCTTCGGCTACAGACACAAGGCAAAGATGTGTTCTGCAAAGTGGTTTCTTGGAGATGTCTTGCTGAGCAGGCCTCTCCAGGCCACCACGGAAGCCAGAGAGGGGACCTTTGCCTGGCCCAATGTCAGGGTCTCGGTATCTCTCTCCCCACATGTTTTTCCTCTCTTTCTTCTCTCTCCCCGCCTTCAGTTTCCTAACTGCTTCCTGTTTGTTTTTTTTTGTTGTTGTTGTTGCTTTTTTTTGGTCGGTCCTGGGGCTTGAACTCTGGGCCTGGGCGCTGTCCCTCAGCTCTTCAGCTCAAGGCTAGTGCTCTACCACTTGAGCTACAGCTCCACTTCCAGTTTTTCTAGTAGTTTATTGGCGATAAGAGTGTCACAGACTTTCCTGCCCGGGCTGGCTTTGAACCATGATCTCAGATCTCAGCATCCTGAGTAGCTAGGATGACAGGCGTGAGCCACCAGCACCGGCTTTTTTTTTTTTTTTAACAGTGTGTCCAATGACCTCCTACTTCACCCTCCCCAGCCCAAGACTTCCAGCTCCCCCTCGCCCCCACCGACAGCCATCATGACGGACATCTGCAAGAATCATCTCTCATGCAGTGATGCCACCAATGGGCATTTATCTCAAAGATGACAGACAAGACACAGTGAAGACTTGCACATGCTCAGGGATAACATGGTCATGGTGACAGTCACTACCACAGCAGTGGGAAGGCCAAGTAAGGGGGAGGTCACATGGGAGCACTAGACCCTGGCCTGGCCGCTGCCTCGGTGCCCTCTATAAGATACACTCCCCCTCCCCCAATCTCTCTTCTCTCCTTCTTCCACAGAGAGCCCAGGATGAGCCGGGCACATGGCTGAGTCCTGTAAGCCCTGGTTCGACCACACGATGACTATCTAATGATCAAGAACACCATCTCTTGGCTTCAAGGCATGTTTAAATCACTAATTCGTGAGTTTCCTGTGACAGTTGGGTCTAACCCTGATCAGTAAATCAGAAGCAATTATTACATTAGATGGTCATGTAACTGGCCTGATGTGGGGCATAGGGACCACCGAGTCTCCTGTTAGCAGGTCTATTATTGACCTCTGTCCTTCTGAGCAGCTGCTCTGTGGCCATGCCAAACGGACTCCGACCAGTGGGAAGCTGCCTCTCCCCTCACAGAGAGTACCCCACTCCCCACCTCGGTCCACCCAGGATGAGAACCGCCAAGGGAGACCCCCCTACCCAGCTGCTGTTAGAGAGGCCAAGGGCGCCAGACAAACGGTTTCCATACCTGTAGCTGCCTCACCGCCAGGGGAGCACAGGGAACAGAGGACAGAGAGCGGGTTAGTGCCGGATAGTTAGCAGGCTTCACCCCATGCAGGCTTTCCAGAGACCCCTCTCTCCTCCCATGGACCCCCCCTCAAGCCCCTCTTCTGGAACTCCCATCACTTATTGATCTGTTCTTGGACGGAGGGTTGGAAGGTTAGTCAGTCCTCCAATAAGTAATCATCTGAGTTGACTATAAACGGGGGCAGAGAGGGACAAGTGTGGGCTTCGGGGCTGCAGTTGGGGATGCGGGGGACATTTTCATTCAGTTGCACAGGGCACACGGAAGCTGGTTCTGGAAAGAGGTGCTGGGGACCTAGTGCAGGGAGGGACCCAGCAGCTTCCTGCTGCTGAGCTGGCCCTGCCCTGGTGGGGAGCGGCTGGCCTGTGAGGGGCGTGGCCTGAACGTTCTGTGGGCGTGGTCCAACTGGTACATCAGTAGTCTGAGTGGCTGTACTGGTGGGGGCGTGGCCCTTACGGACGGGTGCGGTCACGGGCAGTGGGCGTGGCCTCCCTGGCATGGGCGTGGCGGGCACCTTGGTAGCCACGCCCCATGCTCACCTTCCAGATACTGGCCTCCTTGCCATACACCACGGCCATGTTGCTGGCCTTGCCGCCTTTGATGAGCTGCTTCTCGGTCTCGTTGAGCTCCTCTGACACGAAGCCCATGAAGGAGTTGTCCGGGGTGTGCGCTGCAGCCCGACCACGCGGAAGGGAAGGGGGTTACCAGATTGAGGAAACTGTAGTTCCGTCTTGGGGGCCCTCCCTTCCTCAGTCCACCAGCTCCATCCCCGTTACACCCCTGTCTCCCCTCTCTAGAGCCACCCACTTCGGCTCATCCTACCAGGTGCTTCCTGTGCAGCACACCCCACACCCCGCAGCCCCCCACAGGCCTGCTTGGCCCTGAGCAGCGGGCTGTGCTAGGGTCCCCCTCACACCCCCGTCGCTCACCGCTCCCTTCCCCTGCCACCACAGTCCTGGTGCATTATGTGCAGACTTTATATTACGTGTTTATCTGTTCTCGTCTTCCTGGCAGAAGAAAGAAAGGAAGGCGGCAACTCCCAGGGTCCTTCTGGGTCCCCAGCATCATCGCAAGGGCCTTGGGCAGGGAGGACCCACGACATCTCTTTTTTTTTTTTTTTTTTAGGTCCGGTCGTGGGCCCTGAACTCTGGGTCTGGGTGCTGTCCCTCAGCTCTTCAGCTCAAGGCCAGCGCTCTACCACTTGAGCCACAGCGCCACTTCCGGCTTTTTTCTTTTTGCTTATGTGGTGCTGAGGAATCGAACCCAGGGCCTCATGCATGCAAGGCAAGCGCTCTACCACTGAGCCACCTTCCCAGCCCCCACAATATCTCTTAACACGTGTCTGCCTGGATGGCGTCTCCCTCCTCTCCTTGGCTGACAAACTCCTCAACTCCTATTCTGCCGCAGAGCTGCCTGCGCTGTCCCCTCCTCCTAGAGGGCTCTTGGGATCCACAAGCCCTCGGGTTCCACCTGCTGTGCTGCAGCCTCTGCGACAGTGCAGGCCGTACACGGGCCTTCTGATCCGCCCCGGAATCCCCCGTGTTTTATGTCCTCATCCCCTTCCCTCCTGGCTTATGCCAAATCTACTCAGTCACAGCAGGGGTGAGGTCTTATGCCAGCAAGGCACCAAGTCCCTGCCCTCTAAGTGCTTAGACTTCAAATTAAGTATTTATTGAATCCAATTACACTGCGCCTACCAGGCTACACAGAAGAGATGCGGGGAGCAAGGGTTGAAATCAACCACATATTCTCCGTTGCTCAGCACAATATGGATGACAAACCCATTTCCCCACGTCAGGTGCACGTCATCCACATTTTAACACTTCTCAGATTGGAACAAATGTGCTAATCACACGGGTAGATTCGGTGTGGTCATACCACCCCTGAAGGCCCGCAGGGAGTCCTGAGCTATGTCTGGGATATATTAGGAAAGGCTCACGCTGGTAATCCTAGCTACTCAGGAGGCTGAGAGCTGAGGATCCCGGTTCAAAGCTAGTTCTGGCAGGAGAGTCTGTGAGATTCGTATCTCCAATTAACTATTGAGAAACAGCCAGAAGTGGCCCTATGGATCAAGCAGTAGAGTGCTATCCTTGAGCACAAAGAGACTCAGGGACAGCGCCAAGGCCCTGAGTTCAAACCCCAGGACCAGCAAAAAAAAAAAGAAGGAGGGGGGAGGCTGGTTACCATTCAAGTGCCCCACCGCTCCCCAAAAGTTCAGGATTCTTGGGTCTGAAAGAATCACTGTTAAGAATGGCCTTCACTGGTTAGGGAAACCACCCCTTCTCTAGCTTGAACTCCTGCCTGTGGGGGGCTGGGGCACCGCCAGCTCTGCTGTCCAAAGAGGCTCCGCCCAACCCAGACAGAGGCCCCAGGAGGGCGTCAGGTGCTCGCAGCCCATTGGCTGCCTCCCCACTCTCTCCCTCCCCTCTGGGGTGTGGCCACTAGCAGTAGGCGTGGCCTCCACTGCCCTAGCCTCTCTGTCTCTGCTGTTTCCCTGTCTTTTGGCCTGGCTGAAGAGCCATCAGGAAATGCATCTTCATTCCACCAACCCTACTAGAACAGACGGATTTAGAACACAATTAGCTAAACTACTGGGAGTGGGACAAGGAAAGATGGCAACCAATTAAAATCTCACTGGGACCATTAAGCAAGAAGCTCTGGGGACAGGGCAGGGGTAAGGCCTAGAGAGACCCAGGCAGCCAGTGTCCTGGTCCAACACCCCCCCCCCACAACACTGCGTGCCCCCCCCCAACCCGTTAGCTCACTGGGGCAATCAGCCAGCTAGGCAGAAAAAAAAAATGTGCAAGAAAATTCCTTCTCAGATTCTGAGTCATGAACACTGGTGAGCTCAGCTCTCTTTCTCGCCGCCGCACCCCCTTCCCCTCTGGGATTTATTCAACCAATTAACATTCTCTGAGGATCCACACAGGCTCCAGAAAGATGAAGACAAAAAGTCGTACTGGTGTTTTGTTTTTTAGAGAAAAAAAAAAACAAAACGGGCTCATCATCCATCAGGGAAATAAGTACATACAGCAATAACTGATACACTTGAATAGATGCCTTTACCCAGCTTGGTTTATGAATTGGTGGCTCACGCCTGTCATCTTAGCTACTCAGGAGGCTGAGAGCTGAGGATCGCCGTTTAAAGCCAGCCGGGGTGTGTGTGACCTCCCCCCTGCAGTGGCCAGGAAAACATGCCTCCACAATAATGTTCTCAAACCTGGTGTTGGGTTCATGCCTGTAATCCCAGCACCCAGGGGCTGAGGCAGGAGGGTTGTGAGTTCGAGGCCGGCCTGGGTTGCATGGTGAGACTTCTTGTCTCAAAACACATTTGCTTCTCCTCCGTGACATGCTCTAGCACTAACATCTACAGTAAACCCTAAATGCAAGCTCTAGAACTTTCCTTGAAAGACCCTAGTCCTCTGTTCCTGGCCCCCCAGGACTGACTTACTGGCCTCCTATCCCACCCCTTTCCTTCTAAGTGTGCTCAGTACCCAAGGCTCCAGCTCAAGCTTTTCCTCACCCCCCCCCCAGAAGCCCCCTCCTTTCCCCTCTAAACCCTTTCCTTCCAAAACCCAGTCCCCTGTGACCCCCCCTCCCACTCAGCACAGTGAGAAGCCTCCTGCAACCTTGCAACAGACGCTGAGGAGGAAGTCTGGTGCTCAGAAAGCTGTGTGACTTCAGGCAGAGTGCTCTACCTCTCTGAGCCGCCGTTTTCTCACAAACCTTCTCTACCTTCCCTACCCTTCTGGGAGCTAATCAAGCCATTACTCAGGCATTTCCATTCACACACACACACACACACACACACACACACACACACACACACACACACACACACACACACACACACACACACACACACACACCGCTCCCACAGCCACACACACCTTCAATGCAGCCTAGAACCTAGAGGAGAATTAAAAAGAACAGTCTTGGCACTCAGAAGAGAGGCCCAGCGCTTGACAGGCTAAATAAAGATCATGTGCTTTTCTTCCCAGCAAGTGCCTGGAGACTCTGCTCAGAACCTACTTTGCTCTTAATTTAGATACAGTTCTAGCCAGGGTGTTTATCTGCCTTCCTGACCTAAAGCCTTCAAAGAACGGAAAATCTGATGTGCTGGCGGGGCGCTGCGAAAGCGGAGGAGCTAACTGCGGAAAGTGACAGCTGCTGGACTGCAGCCTGGCCCTTGAGAACCGGCTCTCGCACCAAGAAAAGGCCAGCTGAGCCGGGCGCGGAGGCTCACGCCTGCAGCCCTAGCTCTCAGGAGGCTGAGATCTGAGGATTGAACTTAAGAGCCAGCCTAGGCCGGGCAAAACTGTGAGACTCTGAGCTCCAATTAACCAGCAAGAAGCTAGGAAGGGCTGGAGGTGTGGCTCAAGTGGTAGAGCATCAACCGTGAATGCAAAAGCTGAGAGCATGAAGCCCTGGGTTCAAGCCCAGTACCAGCGCATGCGTGTGAGCACATAGATGCTAAAGCATTTTCAGTATGCTATACTTAAGTGGGTTGGTCAAGGCCAGGAACACCAGCTCATGCCTATAATCCCAGCTGCTAAGGAACCTGAGATCAGGAGGATCACAGTTCCAGGCCAGTTGGAGCAAAAAGCTATCAGCCAATAGCTGAACATGGTGGTAGATGGCTGTGGTCCCAGGTAAATGAGAAGCATAAACAGGAGGATCAAAGTCCAAAGCCAGGCCCAAGTAAAAACTCAAGACTCTATATATGAGAAATAATTAAAAGGACTGTGGGCACGGCTCAAGTGCCATGACATCTTCCTGGCAGGCCCTAAGTTCAAATCCGGGTACTGCCAGAAAACATTAAAAAGGTGCCTGTGTATTTCAGAGTCTCATCACAAATCACACGTGCCCAGCTCTCCAGCAGTCTGGCCTGAAGGCCTCTGTCTATAGATTCTACCCAGACTCCGGCCACCCCGGCATGGCCCTCACTTCCCATTATCCCCAGTACTGGACCCTTCCTGAGGCCTCGAATTTCTAGAACCTTCTAGATATTTCCACATCATCTTCACCACCTGTTCTGCTTAGAAAGCCATCACTCCCTTCACTCCTGCCCGTGTTTTCTGGTTCACTCCGGCAGCCCCTCCGTGACTGCCCTGTGAGTTCCCCCACCCGGCCCTATCCTGGGCAGCCTCTGACTTGGGGGGCTTGCTGAAGGGATGGGGTACTGGGCCTGGCAGGCTGCATGCCCCCACCGATCCTGGGGGAAGGAGGCCCGGCCTCCTGTGTGCTCCCAGGCCCCCGGGGCGGGGCGGGGCGGGGGGCTCCCGCCTCCCGCCGTGCCCAGCACTCACGGAACATGGTCATAAACTGCTTGGGGTTCAGGTTCCAGTAGCCCCAGTTGGTCCGGTAGCCGTGCAGCGTTGCATACTCCTCGTGATTGTACGCTGGCTCCGTTCCGAAGGTGTCAATGACCCGGATCCGGCACCTGTCCCCGGGGACCGTGAACCAGGTCACACGTGTGTGTGCGGGTCCCTGGGGGGAGGGGGGAGGCTGTGCCCCACCATGGGCACTGCGACCAGAGAGGGCGGCTAGGTCAGGGCAGTGCCCGGGCTTGGACATGGCCGTCTGTGTGACCATGGCAAGGGCCTTAACCTCTCTGTGTCAGTGACCATCTGTCCCAGCCCAGACTCCCGGGGTGTCATGGCTCCACCATGGCCTTGGACCCCCTGATCCGTGCTCAGAAGTAGCCACTAGCCAGTGAGGAAGGAACTGCTTAGGGTCCCCTGCCACCCCTGGGGTCCCCTGTGGGACTCTCGGGGTGGGGAGGGGCTGTCCCGAGTGGAGGTAGTGGGAAGATGTGGGACACAGAGCTGGAATCCTCCGGCTCTGCCCCTTGCTCCTGTGGGATCGGCCACCCCAGAGCCCAGAACTCCCTCCCCCTACACTCCTGCGCATCCGGCCCTGGCTTGGCCTTTGAAGACACCCCCACAGGAAGCTTCCCGCCTCCCGTGTCCTTTGCTAGAACCCAGATCGCTGCCTCCAGTGTGCTGAGGTCAGCAGATTGGGGGGGGGGAGAGCACGCGGCATGGAGATGGAGCTTTAATAATAAAAGCAATAAGGCTGCCTGTCACTCCTCCCCCTAATACAATCACCAGGGCTAGTCAGTGGGACTGCGGGAAGCATAATGAATAGCAGGCTCTGGGCGAGATTCAACCCCAGCCAGCCAGCCAGACACAGGCTGGGTGCAATGGCACAGGGCTTTCTCCAGCTGCAAGGGGGGATCAGGCAGGGCCCCCAGGCCGCCCGAGGTCTCCATGGAGATGTCATGGGGGGGAAGGGTGCCCCCCGCCCCCCGCTCTGGGCTGGCGGTCTTCCAAGTTACCCAAGGTAGGACTAGATGAGATGAAACGTGGGCTGAGCGGAGGACAGAGCAGGGCAGATGGGGCCGAGGGCGGTGCTCTGCTCTGGGGGGGGAGGGGCTCTGTGCGCCCATCCCTGTCCCGTCCTCCCCCCCCCCCCAGGTACTTTGTTTTTTGTCGGTTGTGGGGTCTGGGCGCTGTCCCTCAGCTCTTCAGCTCAAGGCAAGCGCTCTACCCCTTGAGCCACAGCGCCACTTCTGGTTTTTTCTGCTATGTGTTGCTGAGGAATCGAACCCAGGGCCTCATGCATGCGAGGCAAGCGCTCTACCACTGAGCCACCTTCCCAGCCCCGTTCCCAGGCCTCACCGGTACTTCTTGAAGGAGAGCCCCATGTGCTGCTTCATCTGCTGCAGGCCGTGGTAGTCGGTGTAGATGAGGTCGAAGGGCAGTGGCATGGTGAGCGGGCAGCTCCCCCGGCCTGGCGGTACCCCTAAGTTACTGAGAGAAGAGTCCATCAGAGTCTGAGCCCCAGAAGCCCAATGCCCCATCAGCCAGCCCTCCCCTGGTGTGTGGAGGGAGGGGAGCTCAGGGCAGCTCCCGCAGGGCAGGGCAGAGGGAGCTGAGCAGCGCCCCAAGGAGCCCGAGCCCCTCCTGTCTAGCCTCCCAAGCCCCACAGTGGGGGAGAGGCCTTCCACCACCGCAACCCCAGCTCCACCCGCAGGGCCCGGTGGGCCAGAGAGCAGCACGTGGGGGCCGTGGGCACACAGCCGTGAAGTTTGCCCCAAGGCCGGCGGCTTCCCAGCCCTCCTTGCCCGTGGCCCGGCTCATTGCGTTCAGCACACCTTCCTACACACGTGTTGGGTACCAGGCCTGAACCCCATGAGAGCCACGCAAGAGAGCACACGTACATTCCCCAGTGTCTGCTGGAGGAGGGAGGAGGGAGGGCCTCCAAAGGAGGGGAGGGAGCTACGGGAGCTGGGGTGAGGGGAGGTGGCGTGGAGGGTGGGAGGGGAGTGGGGGAAGAGGAGAGGGGAGAAGCACCCCCCGGGGGGGGCTGAACGCTTCCCCCTCCTCCAGGGTCCGGCAGTGCGGATCGCAGCTCAAGGCAGTGGCGGCTCTGACGAGGACTTGGATCCACTGGCGTCCAGGAGCCGCGGTGGGAAAGTCCTGGGGGGTGGGGGGGAGCTGCGCTGTGGGCCTGGTGTGCGCATGCTCCGGGATGCAGGGGAGGGGGTCGCCGGTGCATCTGGAAGAGCTCCCCACATCTGCTCCCCCCACGTTTCCTGGGTAGCGTGGGTCCATCTGACCCAAAGCTTCCTTGGTTGACCCCCTCCCCCACCACGCCCCTGACCCCAGCCCAGTCCTGGGCCCTGGAGGACAGGCGGGTGGCCGCAGGGCATGCTCTCTTGGGAGACCCCTTCACTGGTTTTCCGTGGCCTCCACAGGCCCCACGGCTCTGTGTTGAACCCACACGCCATGCTTTGTGCATCCCACGGAGTTCAATTCATGCCATCTTAGCAGACCCCTGTGGATCAGGCCCTCCCCATCTTCCTCCCCTTGACAGGAAACAGAGGGGCCAGTCATTCACTGGGGCTCACACAGCAGCAGGGAAGGAGCGGGCCTGGGGGTGGAGCCCAGGCAGTGGGGTCCCAGGACACACACTGCAGCCAACCCGGGCCGGTGCAGCCAACCCGGTGCTTATGGCAAGTAAAACGCCTCTGACACAGGGTCCTGGAAGCCAGGAGCCACAGCGCTGTCCCACTGTTCCACGTGAGTCATTGCTGCCGCGTGGGAATCCCTGAATCCACAGACCCGTGGCTAACCCTGCCCCTGGCTGACAGGCCCCGGATCTGCACACAACCTGCGCTTTGGTCCTCCAGACACCCCGATCCGATCTGATCATACAGGCCTTTCGACACGGCGACCCTGCGAGTGTCTCCCTGGGGTGCGGGGCCTCTCCCAGGTTCCTCATGGCCTCCTGAACCCACACGTGACCTCTCTGGGAGGCCCAGGACCCCGTGTGGGTGGGCCGGGAATGAGCAGGGGCTGGAGGAGGGACACGCATGCATCACTAAGATGAGGTTTTGTGCCAGGCCCACGGGCAGGGAGGGAGGCCCCACCTCAACAGGGCGCCTGGCACCTGCATCTGGGAGTGGCCATGCCTGCACCTGCTCGGAAAGCAGTCAACATCTTCACAAAACCAGAACGCTTCAGCTCGGGGAGGAGAGCGTGAGCCAGCCCAGCTGCCATCCAGCTAAGGCGAACGGGACAGACACCTCCCGCTCTGCCTCCCAGAGAGCACGTCCCGCCAAAGTTCAGGAAAGTCCTCTGGAATCCCTCCTCCACATGCTGTGCCACCGCCTGGAAGGTCTTCTCACATCTGGATTCTCACACATAGCCTCCTCTTCGGGAAGCCTTCCGTGGATGCCTCCCTCCTCAGTGTCCGCCCCTGCCCCCCTCCGCCCCCTTTGCTCCTTCTCCTCCTTGGACATGCCCGGACCCTGTCCTCAATCACCACCTCCCAATTACAGGCTCCTTGAGAGCAGGGCCGGGTCCCATTGGAGGTTTCAGGGCTGAGAACAGAAGGTGATCGCAACCGTCTCTGCAGTGCTCGGGACGGGCTTCACAGCGCAGCGCCAACTCCCGGGAACTCCATAATGAACGGGCCAGCCGCTCTGCGCGCTGTGCGGTGAGTGACCCGCGGCAGGGAGGAGAGTGTGAGGTACCCCAGTGTCTCCCTCCCAGGGGGTCCGCCACCCTGGAGGGGCCAGGAGTTCCAGTTGCAGGTGACTTCTCTGCGTGAGGCCGCAGGGTCTCCCTGCTCACGGTACCAGAGAGCCAGCTGCACGCGCCGCAGCCCCGGCCATTTATCACCTGTAATTCAGCTTTGCTCTCACGGGCAATCTTACACTAAGTGATGGGTGAGAACCGAAGAAAACAGATCCCCACAAGCTCCAGCCAAAGCGGGCTGGGGAGGCCCCGCCCACCCCACCCGGGGCTCCCTCCAGAGACTGCAAGATCCTCAGACCAGGGCACGGCCCCTGTGGACCCTTCACCGGGACAGGGTCAAAGGGAGGACCACGGAGCCCCCCCAAGAACTGGTGAGGAGACCCTGGCCCACCGGAAGGACGAGAGGTGATTCATGGAAGACTTTCCAGACTGGGCTGGGTGAGGGGGCACATGCCTGGAATCCCAGCTTCAAGACAGGAAGGTCATCATCCCAGGCTGGCCAGGGCGAAACCACGAGATCTAGCAGGGTGCCAGTGGCTCCCGCCTGTAGTCCTATCTACTGAGGATCCCGGTTCGAAGCCAGCACTGGTAGCCAAATCTGAGCGACTCCTGCCTCCAACGAACCACCCAAAAGCTGAATGTAGAGCTGTGGTTCAAATGGTAGAGCCGCCAACTTTGAACGACAGCACAAAAGCTAAGCGAGAGCACCAAGCCCTGAGTTCAAGCCCTAGGTTTGGCATAAAAAAAAAAAAATAAAGAGAAAAGGAAAAAAGGAAAATAAATCCGTCCTCAGCTAGGACCTGCCATGCTAAATTCTGACACAAGGTAAAATTCCTGGGGGTCAGGACCTCCCCACCCACTGGCCTTAGGCCCTCGCTGGACCTGGGGTCCAGACGACGCTTTGCCCTCTCGTCTGTGCGAAAAATTCCCTGGTTTTATTTCTCCCTGTGCCTTCGGTTTGTGGCTAGAAATCATCTCTCCAGGTAGAGATCAAATCCTGAAACAAACTATTCTCTCTCTCTCACACACACACATACACACACACACACACACACACACACACACACACACACACACACAGCCCCCTTCTTCCCTCCTTTGTGTAGGAAGGACCTCATTAAAATGATTTCCTACAAAGTGCTCAAAGATCGGTGGCTCAGCGCTAAGGCATAGCCCCCCCGCCCCCCCATCTCTGCACCTGCTTCTCCCTGCTGGGCACACACAGCTGGGGCAGTCCCCCATCCCCCGCCCCCTCCCGAGCTTCATGAACACAGCCTCGGCCCACGGCCAGAGCAGGCCACTGTCTGTTCCTCAGAGCTCCACGGCGGGGAGGAAGGGCCTGGAGATTTACCTGCGCATTAATGAGCCGGCAGGCAGCTCGCGGTAGGGATGGCAGATGAGGAAGCAGCTCTGCTCTCCTCTAAGAGAATCCTGGACCACAGCTGAGATCAGCTCCCCCAAGGAGGAGGAGTAAGTGGGTCAGAGGAGAGGGGGTGCCAAGGCCGCTGTGAGCACACCTACCCCAACCCCTCCTAGCCACAGTGACCACGGAATCAAGCGCACCTACCCCAACCCCTCCTAGCCACAGTGACCACGGAATCAGCAAGGGAACTCCAGGGAGCCCTGTGTCTCCACCCTGGACCTCAGCTAAGGCTGACGCTTTCTTGTCCAGCGTTCTCTCTCCTGGTAAGCAAGATCGGGGCTAAGAATAGGGCTGGGGCCCCCAGGAGAGCAGAGTAGAGCCTCGGACCCCGCCGGGCCCGGCTGCTGGAAGAAGGGAACGCTGCATCTGCTTGCAGACCAGAGGCTTTGTATCTATCACCCCTGCCTGGTGATGCCGCCACCCCCATGGCTTCTCTCGTGCCCACACGGAGCCTGCCGTGGCCCGCGGGGAGCTCTGCAGCCCCCGGGCTGTCCCGCTCTTCTTCCCGGCTACTGGGCCTGGCATTGGCGGTTTTCTCCTTCCAGTTCACAGGAAATGTTGCATACCAGCTCTGGCTGTTCTGTCCAGTTCCACAACCTTCTTTTGGAACCTGCCCTGCAAGGACTTTCACAAACACAGGAAGGGCTTTGTGGGAGATCTGGGCTGAAGAGATGATCCCTCTGGAGTTCCCTGAGGGGAACTGGGCAAGGGGCACTGGGTCAGTCTCAAAAGCCAAGGGAGCCGGGCGCTGGGGGCTCACGCCTGTCATCCTAGCGACTCAGGAGGCTGAGATCGGAGGATCACCGTTCAAAGCCTTTGGGCAAGGAAGCCTCTGAGACTTTTATCTCCCATGAACCACCAGAAAACCGGAAGCGCAGGCTGTGGCTCAAGTGGTAGAGCGCTGGCCTTGAGCTGAAGAGCTGAGGGAAAGCACCCAGGCCCAGAATTCAAGACCCACGACTGACAAATAATAATAATAATAATAATAATAATAATAATAATAATAATAATAATAATAATAATAAAGTAACCAACTCAAAGGGGGCTGGAGATATGGTTCAAATGGTAAAGTGGTAGAATGCCTAGCTAGTAAGTGTGAGGCCCCGAGTTCAATCCCTAGTAGTGCAAAAAGAAAAAAGAAAGAAAAGAATAAGAAATCCCAAGCACCCAGAAAACTGTATCGAATGGATAAGATCAAATCCTAGCCTGGTACACTTGACAGACAAGTTTTCCCTCCTGGTCCCCTTATTTCAATATTTCTCTCTCAAGTTCCCGTCATGTGGCACTTAAGTCAACTAATTTTCTACTAAACCCAATTTCACTCATGGATAGAGGGAGAGCTCAGTCATTTCTCTTCATGCCATGTACTATTAATGATGCTTGAAATTATGCAAATAAAATTGATGAGCCCAGCTGACTCTCTGAAGAGAGAAGGCAGAAGCTTTTCTTTCGAAGGTTCAAACGCCCACCATGAACGCCGCCACGGAGGGCCACATCTGGGGATGCGGCGGCGACGCAGGGCCCCGGGCTTCCTATCTCCTCCACGCAGGCCGGGCCGGCCGCGGGAGGGGATGTCTGACATGGGGTCACCGCAGCCTTGTCGCGGGGCGTAGTACCCACACGCCACCTCCCTCCCGAGAAAGCCAGGTGTGGGGTCTGCCAGTTGCTCCAAACCTCCCTCCAGTGAGCCGGTTAATTAAAACACCAAAACACGAGGAACAGAGAAAAGCCAGCTCAGCCGTCCAGCCTTGTTGTGAGCCGGTGGCCAAGATACCTGCTGGCAACATCTGTGTAGGACAACAAACGAACAAGCCATGTCTTTGTCCTGCCACCCCCTCCCCCATCACCCTTACCTCCCCCCCCCCATGCCATCCTGTCTCAGCCAAGGGAGGGAGGGGCTTGGTCCAGAGGCTGAGTCTTCATCTCCTTCCTTCCTTCCTTCCTTTCTTCCTTCCTTCCTTCCTTCCTTTCTTTCTTCCTTCCTTCCATCTCCCCCCCACTCTTTCTTGTTACTAGGGCTTGAACTCAGGGCCTTCGCACTGTCCCTTAGCTTCTACAATCAAGGCTGGCACTCAACCACATGAGCTACACTTCCATTTCTTGCTTTTCGGTGGTTAATTGGAGATAAGAGTCTCTTGGGTTAGCTTCAAACCCCGATCCTCAGATCTCAGCCTCCTGAGAAGCTAGGATCAAAGGTGTGAGCCCCCGGGGCCTGGCTTTCCAGTTCTTGACCCTTGGTGCATACCAGAATCACAAGGAAGCAAGTATGAGGGTTGATCCTTGGGCCATGCCCCAGATCAATGAGATCAGAGATGCTCAAAGCCAGATTCAAGCACTGGGGGGAGTCTAAGGCTCATGAGGAAGTGGGTGGGGGCGTGCTCTGTCCCAGCTGGAGTCCTGCCCGCCCCCCTGGACATTTCCACATGGCTGCTGCTCTTAACCTTGGAGCTCTGGGGAGGGGTGGTTTTGTTGTTTTCTTCTTTTGGCTGTTTTTTTCACTGTATCTGCTAACAGATTTAGAAAGCACTTTTCTGGGCATGTCCCCCGAGGGGGCTGAGCTGTTTACACCGTTCTGCCCTGTCTGAGCACGAGGCTCATTCGCACATACACCACCCAGGGGACCAAGGGCCAGGGCATCTGAGCACAGCCCCGGGCTGTCCACTTATCCAGCTGCCATGTCAGACCCTAGGGGCCCCTCCCCAACCCCTGCTGCAGGTTCAGATCTGCAGGAGTCTGGCAGGAAGGGATGCCTTGGGGAAGATGGCTGATTTTCTGTACACGTGGGGAGGGGTGTGTGTGCATGCCTGTGTGTGCATGGGGATGCACATGCATGTATACACAGGGCAGTGTACACACACACACACATGCACGCACAGACACACATGCACGCACACACACGCACACACACACACACACACACACACACACACACACACACACACATACACACACACACACTATGCCCAGATGTCCCCTTTGCCTCTCCCAGACCTGGGAGTGTGTCTGTGGTTTCAGCACCACATTGCGGACAGCTCCCATCGGGGCCCTGACAGTCCAGGTGACATTAGCCAGCAAAGATGGAGGGGCTGTTTCACAGCTGGCATCCCCTCTTGTAACCTGTGCCCACCTGCACCGTGTGGCCCTGTGTCCCCCCACTAGACATTCCCACTTTCTCCCCTTCCAAGCAGCCCCAGACTAGCCCACACCAAGAATCACTCCAGCCACGTAGACTTCAGGAGTGGAAACTTTCAGACTATACTGCATGTAAAGGCCCCTCCGCAATACACCCCAGGCCCAGCCTCCTCCTCTCCCTGTTCACTCTGCCTGGATTCCTGGGGGGGGACCCCAGGAAGAACTGAACCAGCTGAGTAGGTGCCCAAGCCTGAGCCAGTGCCCCAGGATCGCAGGCCCCTCAGCACCTTCCTGGGTGCTCAGAGCCTGGGGACAGGATAAAGACCTTTCTACAAGAGACACTAGCCAGGGTCAGAGGTCGGCACTTGTCATCCTCACCTGAGGAGGAGTCTGAGATTGGATGATCATGATTCCTGTGCAGCCTGAGCTCAAAAGTCCCAGAGACTCCATCTCAAGCTGGTGTGGTGGTGCACATCAGACATCCCAGATACTGGATGTGTAAAGTAGGAGGAAGATCACAGTCCAGAAGCACACTTATCTCAAAAACAAGCAATGCAACAAAAAGGGCCAGAGGCATGGCCCTGGTGGTAGAGTACCTACCTTGCAAGCACAAGGCCCTGAGTTCAAATCCTAGTACTGCCAAAAAAATAAATAAGAGTCAGGCTTATGCTTGTAATTCTGGCTACTCAGGAGGCTGAGATCTGAGGATCCTGATTTGGATCCAGCCCGCTTACGAAAGTCTGGGAGACTCTTATCTCCAATTAATGACCAGAAAAGCTAGAGTGGAGATATGGCTTAAGTAGGAAAGTATTAGCCTTGTGCAAAAAATCTCAGGGACAGCACCCAGATCCTGAGTTCAAGCCCCAGGATAGACAGGTAGATAGAGCAATGGAATATAACCATTTGACTGCCTGCTCAGCCCCAGCGGGTGTCAGGAAAGGCAGGTTAGGGTTGGCAGACGTGTGGCGATCCCAACGCTGATGGGGATGTGGCACGCAGTGGAAGCTACACTGTCGGGGCCGTGAATGCCCAGTCATGTTGGAAAACAAGTTTGACATTGTCTGGTAACATTGGATTTTCACACAGTTCAAACCCCAGCTAGTATGCACATAATTCTATACCCCAGAGAAACCAGATCGATGCAGCCATTTGTCTCTCAGATGCATTCATTTAAAGGATTTGTCCCTGGGCAGTTGCACTAAATCACGGTGTGAGTTCAGCACCAACAATTCAGAGACAGCTCCCAGCCCGGGGACAAATCGTGCAATTGATCTGTGAAACCCTGGCATAGGAAACAAGTACATGAATATCCATGGCGGCACTCAGTGTTAAAATAATAATAATGATAAAGCAGGGAAAATACCCACCGCTGGGAAACACTAACAAACCATTATGCATATTCTGTTACAGTACAGATAATGTATATTCATGTAATATTATATAGCAGTGAAACAATTAACAAACATAACACACAATAATATGGATGTGCCTCAGAAACAAAGTGAGTGAAAGAAGCATGTATCAGAGACTACATACAATAGATGCCATTTTCCCCCCCTTGGGTTGAAACTCAGGACCTCACAACCAGCTCATTGTTTGCTTTCGTTTGTTTCTGATACGCTCTCCCGGGGATAGCCTCAGACCACCGCTCTTTCAGAGCTGCTAGAACCATTTACCTGTACCAGTATGCCTAGCTCAGGTTTTGAGACAGGATGCCTAGCTCAGGTTTTGAGACAGGATCTTGCTAACTTTTGCCCAGACTGGCCTTGAACCCTGATCCTCCTATCTCTGCCTCCCAAGTAGCTAGGATGACAAAAGTGCACCACCACCGCCAGCCCCAGCAGAAAATATTTTTACCAAGTTCCAAACCAAACTATAAAACAAGGTGCTACGAAACCACCTATTGTCTTTGGGAAAACAAGTATGAGGAAAGATGATTTGTTTTTTTAAGAAACAAAGAAAAAACACAATTTGAGTTAGATGTTTCTCAGAGCGAGAGAGTAGGAGGCTGGGGGAGGGAGTGGTGAGGTGGACACAGGGCCTTGGTGATGGCTGGACATCACTACATGTTTCATATATAGTTCTACACACAGCAGACACGTATCCTGGAGATATGAAAAGGTAAATTCACTCTCAAGCCAGGAGTCGGTGGCTCACATCTGTAATCCTAGGTACGCAGGAGGCTGAGATCTGAGGATCGTAGAACCAGTCCAGGAAAGAAAACTCCATGAGACTCTCATCTCCAATTAGCTACCCAAAAGCTGGAAGTGGAGGCGTGTCTCAAGTGGTAGAGCACCAGCCTTGAACAAAAAAGCTAAGCCAGAGTGTGAAGTAGTGAATTCAAGCCCTGGCACTGGAAAAAAAAAAAATCTTGTAAAAAAGGCCCCAGTGGCTCATGCCTGTAATCCTAACTACTCAGGAGGCTGATTGGGAAAATCATGGTTCACAGCCAGCTTGAACAGAAGTCAGTGATACCATCTCAACAGTAAGTGGTCAATATCTGGGCTAGAGGCATGGCGCATGTGGTAGAGTACCAGCCAAGTAGACTGAGCTAACACAACGTCCCTAAGTCCCAAACCCTAGTACCACCAAAAACCAAACCAAACCAAAACAAACGAAAGCCACTGAACCTCAGTGCCCCTCCCCTTGAGGCTTTCTGGCCTCATTGTCTCCCCACACATGGACTCCATGGGCTCCTAGCACCGTGGAGTCGCCGTCTCCACCACACCTGGCACCCTCCAGCAATTCCCAGGCCCAGACAGAGAACAAGCCCAGGAAGAACGCAGCTGCAGAACGGCCACTCCCCAGTCCAGCCGCTGGGGGCGCGGCAGAGGGGCCCGGCGACGCCCGGCAGCTCAATCCTTCAGACCGATGGTCACACTCTGCCCGCACACAGCCCCCAGTGCCCTCCAGGAGCCCACGGGAGGCAGATGGGCAGGTGGGGCGGGAACCGGGAGCCTGACCAAGTGCTACGAGGCTCCCAGGGTCCCTGAGCTGTGAGGTCCACAGGTGGAGCAGCCTGGCCCTGGGCGAACGGTCACCCTCCCCTCCCCTCCCTTCCAGCCCCAGCATGGCCCACCAGGACTCACCTCTGCAGCTCCTTCAGGGACACCGTGATCCGCAGGCTGTGGCCCAGCACGTAGAGCGCAGCTAGAATGTCAGCCCACTGCACCATCTCCCCCAGCGGCCCCCCTTTCAGCACCCGCGGGCTGAACACGTCCCCCGACTCCTCCGTCAGGAAGCCGATGTGGACCAGGACCTAGCAGAGCAAGACGCGGGGGCTCAGCCGGGAAGAACACCAGCTCGCGGCCTCCCCTCTGCTGCCTCCTCCAGGGCGGCAGCGGCCTGGAGAACGCATGGCAGCGAGGCTCAGCCGGGCCTGCGCAGCGGTGCCACTGTGGTGCCCACCAGAGTGACCACATGGGGGGCACTGGGGTACACAAGACTAAGGCAGTCACATGCTCTCCATGCTTACATTCCAGGAGGGAGAGGTGGCAACGGTAAACACAGACAAGAGATAGTTTCATGAGATGGTAAGAGCTCTGAAAGAAACAGACAGGACGAGGGGCGTCACGTAATTCCCCATTGCATGGATGGGATGGATGGATGATAGATGGATGGACAAACGGATAGTAAATTGATTGCTGGATGGATGATGGATGGATGGAGAAACAGATGGTAGATAGATTGATGGATGGATGGTAGATGGGTGAATGGATGGATGGTAGATGCATGAACAGATGGATGCACAGATGAAGAGGTGGAAGACTAATAAGGATGGATGGGTGGGTAGATGGATGGTGGACGGATAGATGGATAACGGATGGTGGATGCATGATGGATGGATGGAAAAATAGGCAGATAGATAGAAGGGCAGATAGGTGGATAGATGATGAATGGTGGATGGACAGATGATGGATGGATGAATAGATAAATAGGCAGATAACAGAAGGGTGGATAGATGGACAGATGACGGATGGTGGATGGACAGACCATAGATGGACAGATGATGAATAAATGGAGGGATGGAGGGATGGATGGATGAATAGGCAGATGAATAGGAGGTGGATAGAGGGATGGATTATAGATGGACAGATGATGGATAGATGGATGGATGAATGGATAGAGAGATGGATAAGGGGGTAGACAGAGGGATGGATTATAGATGGACAGATGATAGATGGACAGATGATGGATGGACAGATGATTGGGTAAATAGGCAGATGACTGGAAGGGTAGATGGATGGTGGAAGGATAGTTGGATGGACTCTCTCAAGTGAGCCAAATTATCCCACACTTCCAGACCCAAGCCGTGACTTTTCTGCCTGATCAGAACAAGATGTGCAGAGAATGAGGATGGTCAGGACTTGGTCACTCTGCCTCCAGCCTTCAAAGGGCCAGAAGCCCCGTTAACATCTATCCTGACTTGCCTGCCCTTCCCCAGCCAGGAGCAAAGAAACCCAGTACCACCTGTTTGAGGCCCCCAGCCTCGACTCCCCGAGGGGAATGACGTACCTGCTTCTGGTCCCTCTGGGTGCCCGCCAGCTTCCGTGTGAGGCGCTGAGCAGCTGCGGCCCACTGGCTGGTGAGCCGCCTGGTCCGCTTCTTCATGAAGATCAGGGACTCCTTCCCGCTGCCCATCAGCTCCAAGAGATGGGACAGGTTGCTCCGGAAGACTGCCTGGGGTGGGAGCATCCCGACCTCAGCTCTCAGGCTCCACCGACCCCTCCCTCCCCTGTGGCCAGCAGGCCCCAAGATCCACAGCCACAGCTCTGGGGCTTGAACTCAGGACCTGGGCGCTGTCCCTGAGCTTCTTTTGCTCAAGGCTAGCGCTCTACCACTTGAGTCACAGCGCCACTTCCGGCTTTTTCTGTGTATGTGGTACTGAGGAATTGAACTCAGGGCTTCATGCATGCCAGGCAAGTGCTCTACCACTAAGCCACCTTCCCGGCCCATAGCTCTGCTTTTCCCCCAGCCAAGGTGGGGTGTCCTGGCCCAGCTCTGAGTAACCGTTACCCCCTGAGCCTCTCTAGGGAGGCCTTTGACTTAGTGCCTGGGGTCTCAACCAGGGTAAAGGGCAGTAGGGGCAGTGGTCAGGGCTGCAGAGGGGCTGCCTTCCACGGGGGCCACGTTTTCCATATACCTCAGACTTGTGAACTCTACGTGCCCTCTGTTAAACCCAATCCCATCAGGACAGCTGGGAGATGTAAGTACAAATAACAGGTCTAGCACACAAAGCCCTCCGTTCATGACGCTGTTACTGTTTTTCTAGCCCATGAAGGGGGCACCTGCGGGACCTCATCCTGCCCTCGAGCCCGGCCGCCCGGTGCGTGCAGCACCCCACAGAAGGTGAGGCTGGCGCCTCCTGTCTGTCATTCTGCTCCCCCAGCTTTGGGAAGCGCGGGGGCCCCCCCCACGTCCATCGTGACCCTGCCCCCCCCCCCACCGCAGATCAAACGAAGATCTTGGCGGGCTGGCGGTCCACCCCTCCCCACCTCGGCCCCTCACATGCCTGCCCCCACGGCCTACCTGGACTCTGGGGAGGGGCTTGGGGGCCCTGCGGGCAGCCGTCTGATTCCTCCAGGGCAGCGGGGGGCAAAACCACTCGACCTCGCTGAGGTAGATGAGGAAGGAGCACTCGGTGCCGTCCACCCCGAAGAAGGCGTAGCAGGGGTCCGAGGTCCAGCGGGCCCGCATCCACTGCAGACAGGGCCAGGTCTGGGCAGGCAGTTAGTACCTCTCCCCCAGCGACCCTGACCCCCCACGCCAGGCCTGCCCAGCCACACAGGTGAGGCAAGGAAGAGATCAGGGAGACTGAGGCAGGGAGCAGGTCTGAGGACCCCAGAGACGGGGAGGGTGTGGAGGAGCGGCAGGTACCATGTCTGCCTGGTCTTTTATTCCCCATCCCGTCACCTTGGAGGCCAAGGGCAAGGCAGTCTCCAAGGAGGCGGGGCTGGGCCCAGGAAGCCAGCCCCCATGCAGGGGGTCCCCAGGAGGCCCCTCCAGGCTTGGGGAGCAGGGCGGGACTGGTTTGCTGCAAGGACAGACCTTATGCACCGGAAATGGTGCCCAGAGGCGGGGGCGGGGCCTGAGCCCCAGCTGTGGCCTGTGCGGGCCGGGTGAGGCCCACTCCGTCCCTGAGGGGATGGGCTGCTGGGCAGCACGCGTGTTGACTGTTGAATAACTCATTCGCCAGGCGCTATAACCCTAGCTCCACAGGAGGCTGAGATCTGAGGAGCCTGGCTCCAAACCAGCCAGGGCTGACAAACCCGAGAGACTCTGATCTCCAATTAACCAGCAAAAAGGCCCGAAGCGGAGCTGCGGCTCACATGGTAGTGTCAGCCTTGAGTGAACAAGCTAAGGGACAGCACCCAGACTCTGAGCTCAAGCCCTGGACGTGGGGAAAAGTTCAGGATCCTCTGAAGGCAACTCACCCCAGGGGAATGGGAGGCGATGGCTGGGGAGACACCCCCACCCCTAAAGAGGCTCCACCTCCCTGAGGTCGGCCTACGCTGGGGCTGTCCAGGCTGGCACTGAGACCCTGGCCGAGGACAGCCCAGCCAGGGCTTGGTCCAGAAACTGCCTCGGCCCAGCCCCCGAGGAGCGGCGCCCCCCCCCCCAGCCCCAGCCTAGGCCTCACCTCCACCTTCCCGGAGCAGTCAGGGAACTCGGGGTCGCTGGGTGCCTCGCACTGGTCCCGCCGGCCTTCCGACACTGCAGGGAGAGGTCAGCCGGGTCAGACCCGGGGCCAGGGAGGGCCGAGGAGGGCCGAGGAGGGTTTTGGAGGGTTGCTGTAATGGGGCTTGAACTCAGGACCTGGGCGCTGTCCCTCAGCTCTTCAGCTCAAGGCTGGTGCTCTACCACTTGAGCCACAGCACCTCTTCTGGTTTTCTGGTGATTCATTGGACATAAGAGTCTCATGGACTTTCCTGCCCAGGCTGGCTTTGAACCACAATCCTCAGATCTCAGCCTTTTAAGTAGCTAGGTTGACAGGCGTGAGCCACCAGTGCCCGGCTCCCCCCACACTTCTTTTCTAAGCCTATACAGGAATGGGGCGGGGAGGTGTCCCTAGGTTGGAGCTGCTCTCTTTTATCCCTCCCAGCCTCCTCCAGGTTCCAGGACCAGAGACTCAGGATGGTCCTCCAGCCTCCGTCCCTCAGGCAGGCCAGAGTGGAGAGGACCGAGTGAGCTGCTGTGGGGCCATACGCCGCCCAACCTCCACCTGGCCCAGCCCATGGGCCTGGTGGGGGGGCAGCCTCCACTGGACCCAGCACACGGGCCTCGGGGGCCACACGCACCCTTGGTGTGCAGGAGCAGGCTGTGGCGCAGAATCTGGTCCACCTTCACGGCAATGTCAGACACATTCTGGGCAATGGCCTGGATCCGTTCCATGAGGCCTGCCCCAGCAGGCAGCCTGTGGGGAGAAGCCAAGGGTGAGCTGGGCGCCCAACTGGGTGACCTGGGGGGGCGTGGCCATTCAGCAAAAGCCATGGGATTGGAGGGTGGCAGGACTCCAGGGGAGGGGCCTCCATCCAGTGCATGCAGGAGACAGCCACGCCCCCCTCCTCGGGGCATGACCATGGGCACTGAGCACCAGCAAGGGGGCAGGTCTGCACGTGTGCCAAGGGCTGGGCCGGAGCTGCAGCAGGTGGAGGAATGCCCACTGCAGCCCACATGGGACCCTCTGAGAACCTCGGATGTCCGGCATCTCCCAGGCACAGACAGCTGTTGAATCTGTTTTTCTCTCCTACACTATAGCGGAATGAATTCTACTGCAGCAGCCTGCGGCCTTGCAAACTACCAAAACACCAGTAAACTCAGGTTGGAGAGAGAGAGAGAGAGAGAGAGAGAGAGAGAGAGAGTGTGTGTGTGTGTGTGTGTATGTGTGTGTGTGTGTGTGTGTGTGTGTGTGTGTGTGTGTGTGTGTGTGTGTGTGTGTGTGTGTGTGTGTGTGTAACAGGGCTGGAACACAGAGTCTGGCTACTATACCAGGCTCCAGGCTGGTGTTCTACCGCTTAAGCCCCAGCTTAAAGCTTCCAGCTTTGTTTTGTTTTTTGCTGGTTAATTGGAGATGAGTGTCACAGACGTTTCTGAATTGAGATCCTCAGATCTCAGGCTCCTGAGCAGCTAGGGTTGCAGATGTGAGCCCCCGGGGCCCGAGGCCTCCATGATCATCTTGCTGAAGCCCTCGTTTCATTCCGTAGCTGTGCTCATGGCCAAAGAATTCAGGGCTGCCCTTGGCTGTCCGAGTTCCTCAGAGATTTAGCAGACAGGCTGAGGGCCAGTCTCCAAGGCACATTTGTGGGAGTTGGGGCCAATTACCTAGCTTCTCTCAGCTCAGGTGTCTATGCCTAAAGAGTCAGAAATCAGCTTAGCACTGGTGACTCACACCTGTAGTCCTAGCTACTCAGAAGGCTGAGATCTGAGGATCATGGTTCAAAGCCAGCCCGGGCAGGACAGTCTCTTAGACTCTAATCTTCAATTACCCACTAGAAAACTGGAAGTGGAGCTGTCAATCCAGTGGTAGAGCACTAGCCTTGAGAAAAAGAGCTCAGGGACATCGCCCAGGCCCAGAATTCAAGCTCCATGATCATCACCAACAAAAAGAAGCAGAGTTACTGTAAGGATTCAATATGAGATTAAATGTCCAGATGTCAGTATACAGCAAGTGCTCAATAAATGCTTAACCCATTAAGCATTTGTTTTTGTTTTTCTTTTTCTGGCTCCCTACTTACAACAATCATCTCAACTTTGGGGAGAGAATCAGCCATTTTTCCTACAATAGGCACTTTTTCCCCCCCTAAAACATTTGCTAGCACAGGCTTTAAATAGTGCAGACTGCATCTGTGTGATTTAACAAGTTCAACTACTTTGAAACAGAATTATTGTTATTATACTGGACTTCGCATGTGTGTGGCACTTTCTATTCTCAAATAGTATACAATTAGGCTTCTTGTCCTTAGAAGTCTTTCTATAAATGACTACAGAAGTGGATGTGTTGGGGCTGGTATGAGCATGCACACCTGTAATCCCAGTCACTTAGGAGGCAGAGACTCGAGGTAATAAGAGCCAACTGCTGGCCTGGACAAGGCTGGTCTAAGATGCTATTTCAAACATAAACTAAAAGCAAATGATTGCGATGTGATTTGAGTGGGAGAGCCCAGATGGACAAGGGAAGAGAAGTGGCCGAGGGGTGACAGGGCGCAGCTGTCCAGAGGGGATGGGGGCGGGGAGGGCCAGAGCCACGGAGTCACCAAGAGGTTATGATCCCAGCACGGCTTCTCCAGGAGGTCCACGGCACTCACGACTCTTTTAGAGGCCCGTGGAGATGTCTGACTTCCTTTTAAAATCAGAGGACAAAAACTTGCTGATGAGCGGGTGCTTGTAGCTCACCCCTGTAACCCCAGCTCTTCAGGAGGCTGAGATCTAAGGATCCAGGTTCAAAGCCAGCCTGGGCAAGAAACTCTGGGAGACTCTAATCTGCAATTTGCCACCAAAAGCTGGAAGTAGGGACCCGGGAAGGTGGCTCAGTGACAGAGTGCTTGCCTGGCATGCATGAAGCCCTGGGTTTGATTCCTCAGCACCACGTACACAGAAAAAGCCAAAAGTGGCGCTGTGGCTCAAGTGGTAGAGTGCTAGCCTTGAGCAAAGAAGCTCAGGAACAGCACCCATGCCCTGAGTTCAAGCCCTAGTGCTGGGGGAACAAAAAAGCTGGAAAAAGTGAAGGTTTGGGAAGGGGGGTCGGGGGGAGACAAGGGGAAGTGGGCAGGCCGAGTGATCAAAGCGCACCACGGCCCCATCTGGACGTGTCAAAACGAAACCTGATCAAATGCATGGTACACAAAGCCGCTATGTTCGAGTGAAACCCCTTTGAACAAGTATCTGAAGATAATGAAAACTGAAATGCCAATTAATGCTAATAAAAGTGAAAAAAATGAAGTCTGCACATGTTCAGTGTCAAAAAGAAAAACCCCACAAAACCCCAAACCAGCTTGTCTTCTCCCGGGCTGCACCCACAGTGGCTGCGACCTGCCCCCCTCCAGCCGCCATCCACCTGCCTGAGCTCTGAGACGCTGTGACCCACAGGCCCCCAAACCGTCCCCGAAGTCAGACTCTTCCTAGTACGGGTTCCTGACATGTCTGCCATTGTGTCTTCCCAGGACACAGAGTGGGAAAGTGGGAAACGAGGCCTAGCTCGTAGGGGACAGGGTTGGCTAGAAACCCTTCTGGAGTCTAACTTCTTCATGTGCAGACGCTCAGCCCTGCTCCTCACTGAACGCCGCAAAGGGCCCGCCCCCACTCCCTCGGTCCCTCCTTTCCTTCCTTCCTCCTCCTTCCCTTTCTTTCTTCTGCAAGTACTTACTGAGCGGTCCCATGCGGCTGGGGTCCTTGCAGCCTGGAATGCAGCAGGAGCAAAGGCCGCATTCCCTGCACCTGTGCTCCAACGTCAGAGCCAGGCAGCAAGGTGCAGGGAATCAAAACACGGCATGTATGACAGTGCTAAGGAGAGGTCTACAGGGACATCTGTGGGAGTGGGGTCTGGTCAGGAAAGGCCTCCTAGGATTGCCACCTGAGCTTGGGAGAAGGGAGAAAGCTGGCTCTTCCACCTAGCCAGATCCAGGAAAAGATCATTCTAAGCAGCGGAAAGAAAGCCAGTGCAAAGGCCCTGTGGCTAGCAGGAAACTCTATGGCTCCAGGTACATTGGGGAGGCTGGGAACATACAGGAAAAACCAGAGACCATGTGGGGCTCGACTAAGAGTCGAGCTCTTACCTGAATGAAAGAGGGGGGGGTGGTGAGAAGAGGAGGAATTTGACCTAATTATTGTTTCAACAAGATGCTGCCAGCTTTGGAAGTGAGGAGAGGTGGGACAGGTGAGGAGATGGTGATGTGGGGCACTCTAACCGGGGAGAATGTGCTGGTGGGGGGGTCTAGGTGGTAGAGAAGGGTGTGAGCAGGGCTGGGAATCCCGGCCTGGCACAATGGCTGTCTATGGTGGTCGGGGAGGGAGAGGAAGTCTCCATGTCTGTGGCCTGAATTTAGGCTAGGAGCCCAAGGCCCTGGCCCGGCTTGAGCTGGGAACTGGGGAGCCCAGGGCCTGCGGGGAGGGAATTGGAGCTGTCAGAGTTCCCCAGCCGTCTTCAAATCACCAAGCTCTGAAGGCCCTGACTTTAATCCCAGCCAAGCCAGCCGGGCTGGGCTGGGAGACTGCTGGCAACCTCCACCCCTAGCCTCCTTCAGGCCCAGCCCTCACTCCCCCTCCTTCAGCGTGTCCTTCTCTGTGTCCTCCGGGACCGAGCCCCGTTCCATGTCCCATGTCCCCCTCCCCACGGGCCCCCGAGGCTCAGCCCCGGCTGGGCAGACCCAGAACGTGAGCACAGACGGCCTCCGATGGAAGACTCAGAGATGGTTTCCACGGGGCTTGAGAATGCACAGCCGGAGGCTGGCCACCACCAACCCGCCTCGCGAATCAGCTCTGCCTAGGCTAAAACAGCAAATGATGCTCTCCCCGGAGGATCCATCAGCACCCCCCACCCCCTCTCCCCGCCATGGACCTGGCCACGTGGAAGCTTCCAGAAGGGCAGAGGAAGAAGATGGAGGTTCTTCCTCCTCAGCCACAGACGGGAGCCCAAGGCTGGCAAACAGAGTGGGCTAGCACCACGCAGGGCGCTGGCTCCAGGCTAGCCCTCTGGGTGCCAGCCCACCCCACCCCCAGGGCAGCGTCCCTGGGATTCGGGGCTGGCCAGCGCGACCACCCGTGTGTGCCTGCGTGTGTGCATGTGTGCGTGCATGCATGTGCATGTGTGCGTGCATGCGTGTGCGTGTGCATGCGTGTGCGTGCGTGAGCTCACGCCCTCACCTGTCCACGGCCGCGCACGCCTCGCTGGCTCGCTGCGGCTGCGGCTGCGGCTCGCTGCCGTTCCCCAGCCGGGCCAGCGCGTCCACGCGCCTGGCCATCAGCTCCAGCAGCTCGCTCATCTTGCGGAGGACGCCGCGGGACTCGGGGCCGCCGGGCACTGTGGGCACAGCGTGGCACGGTCAGCGTGGCCCCAGCCCCACTATGGTCTTCCTCAGAACCCCCTTCCCCCCTTCTCCCCGCCCCAACACCCCCTTCCCCGCCAGGGATGGGGTGAGTGGGCGTGTCCCCCAACACCCCCAGTGTAGAGCCCCCTCTGCGGCGGGAGACTCTAGGCCAGCCCTGCTCCCTGCCCGCTGGGCTGCCCTGGGAACTCTGGCCACCTCTCTGGGCCTGGGTTTCATGTGCTGAAAACAGAGTTGTGGGCATAATGGCTCAGGGGCCTGGGTCCCAGGAAGCCTCTCCTTCCCTTCCCTTCCCTTCCCTTCCCTCCCCTCCCCTCCCCTTCAATTCCCTTTCCTTCCTCCCCCTCTCCCTCCTTCCCTCCCTGCTTTCCTTCCTCCCTTTCCCTCCTCCTCCCTCTTTCCCTTTCTCCCTCTTTCCCTCCTCCTTTCTTCTCTTTTTCCCTCCCTCCCTCCCTCTTTCCCTTCCTTCCTTCCTTCCTACCTTTTCCTTTCTTGCGGTGCTGGAGTTTAAGCTCAAAGTCACACGCTTGCTAGGCAGGGGCTTTACCACTTGAACCATACTACCAGCCCCATTTTGCTTTAGTCCTTTTCTTCCCTTTTCCTCGTGGTGGGGCTTGAACTCTGGGCCTGAGCCCACTGTCCCTGAGCTCCTTTGCTCCAGGTGAGTGCTCTACCACTTGAGCCCAGCTCCACTTCTGGGTTTTTCTGTGATTAATTGGAGATAAGAGTTTATGGACTTTCTTGCCTAGGCTGGCTTTGAACCATGATCCTCAGATCTCAGGCTCCTGATTAGCTCACAAGTGTGAGCAGGTGTAGCTGCTGCTTTAATTGCTTTTTTGTTTTGTTTTGTTTTGTTTTTTAAGCAGGGTCTTACTTGTTTTGCACTGCAACCCTTCTACCTCTGCTTCACACCTACAGGGCTGGCAGGCTTCATTGTTATGTTTAGCTTGTTTGTTGAGCTGCGGTCTCCCTAATTTATGTACCCAATCCTTCTGATTTTTGCCTCAAGAGGAGCTGGGATTATAGGAATGAGCCACCGCAGGGGCTTAGACCAGTTTCTAAAACAATGGTCCATTATTGCACTCTGCAACCGAACCTCCCAGCCAGGCTGCTAGCATTCAGATTCCCAGGCCTCTGCTTAAACTTGCTGATTTGAAACTCTGGGGTATGGGGCCCCTGGGCCTGAGGTTTGTGTACCCTCATGCCAGCCCTGTGCCCAGTGGGGAGTCTGCCCCCGAGTGAGTCCTGTGCCCAGTGTGGGGGGGTCTGCTTTCTGGGAGTCAGAGCTGCTGCCTCCTGCCCCCACTCCTGCCCCCACTCCTCCCCTTCTCTGTCCTCATCCTGATCCTCCAGACCATTCTGTAGAAAACCCTGAGTGTGAGCCGGGCACTGGTGGCTCACGCCTGGAATCCTCAGGAGGCTGAGATCTGAGGATCTCAGTTCAAAGCCAGCCTGGGCAAGAATGTCTGTGAGAATCTTACCTCCACTAAAACTACTAGAAAACCAGACAAGTGGGCAGAGCACTAGCCTTGGGCTGAAGAGCTGAGGGACAGCGCCCAGGCCCCGAGTTCAAGCCCCACGACCAACCAAAAAAAGAAAAAAGAAAACAAAGACAAGACAAGAAAAGAAATCCCTGTGTGTAAATAGGAGGATCGAGGTCCAGGCTGTCCAGAGCAAAAGTCAAGACCCCATATCAAAAATATCAGAGCAGAGAAGGGCTGGGGTGTGGCTCAAACAGTCCAGCGCTTGCCTGGCATGTGCAAGCGCAAGGCCCTGAGTTCAAACCCTACCAAATGAAGGAAGGAAGGAAGGAAAGGAGAGAAGGAAGGGAGGGAGGGAGGAAGGGAGGGGGGAGGGAAGGAGCCAGAACACCCGGGCAGGCTTCAGGGGACAGACAAGGCTGCAAGGCTGGAGGCCAGGACACCTGGCCCACCTGCAGCCAACCCCCGCCAGATGGCAGGAGAGAAGTTCCTAGATCCTGAGACAGGAAGAAGAGGGGGCAGGCAGAGAGGGCACTGGGCGTGCCCTGAGTCACCAGGCTGTCCCTGACACCAGACTCTAGCCCCTCCCTCTCCCCCTCAGGGGCCCTCACCACCGGCTTCCCTGAACCCACAGGATACAAGATACCACATGGCTTTGCTCCCCTGACAGCTGAGCCTGCCCAAGGGGCCGGGAGGGGAGGGTTGGGAGGGCTGCAGGAGCCTGGCACAGTACCAGCAGGAACGAGGGCCAGGCCAGCCTTAAAGAGACAGGGGGACAACAGGTGCGATGTGGGCGGGGTGAGGACTGGAAGGCCCCTGGGATTCAGGCTGGAGCTAGGGCCTGGAGGAAAATGGGCCTGTAAGGCCAGGCATGGTGGTGTACACCTGTAAGCCCAGCTACCTCTGGAGGTGAAGACAGAGGGGACTGAAATGTAAGCTCAGCAGAAGGAAAGTTCCAGATTCTGTCCTTCCTAACTAAAGTAACTAAAGGAAAAAGGGCTGAGGGTGTGGCTCAAGTGGTACCTGCCTAGAAATGAGAGGTCCTGAGTTCAAACCCAAAGAAGGAAGGAAAGGGAGGAGGGAGGGAAGGAAGAAGAGGAGGAGGGAAAAAGGGAGGGCAGGAGGGAAAGAGGGTCTTGTTTCTATACCATAAACAGTACCATAAACAGGCAAGTCCCTTTCCCAATCCTCTCCTCTCCAAACACCTAGCAGATTTGAATCAGTGGGGCCAGGAAATCCCACTGCTGTGCCATTGCCTTGAATAAAACAAATTTGGGGTCTCTCTGGCCACCCGTCCCTCCCCATCTCCCATGCAATCAGGCAATCGATCAAGCAAGACAGAAAGGGCCAGTAGAACTGCGCCCCAGAAAACAGGTAGCCTGAGCCTCTCTCCAAGCCCAGGCCAAACTCCCTGTGCCTCCCCCCCCCCCCCCCACTGCCTGCACCTGTCCTGGGACTGGAACAGGCTACCCCTCCCTCCCAGACCCATCGCCAACAGCCAAGGGCCCAGCAGCGGGAATGGGTGCCGAGGAAGAAGCCAGCCAGCCAGGGGGCCAGACGCCTGACAACCAGAGCCGAGCTGGCGCAGCAGGCTGACATCACCCCTCATTCTTAGCATCCGCTGAACTGCAGGTCCCAGGCTCACATCTCAGCCTCCAGACAGGTTCCTCCCTTCCACATCTCCCATGCAAATGAGGGAAGCTGCGTACCAGGAAATAAATGCATGTTCACATTTGGAGACAGGGGGATTTTGCGTGCGCGAGCATGTGTGTGTGTGTGTGTTGGTTCTAGGGCTGGAACTCAGGGCCTGGGCACTGTCCCTGAGCTTTTTTGCTCAAAGCTAATGCTCTACCATGTAAGCCACAGCTCCACTTCTGGCTTTTTGCTGGTTCATTGCAGATAAGAGTCCCAGCCTGTGATCCTCAGATCTCAGCTTAAGTAGCTAGGATTCCGGGTGTGAGCCACCAACACTTGAATAGCTAGGGTGATAGGTATACGCCACCAGCACCTGGCGAGAGACAGGGGGTGTGTTTGTTCCTGCAGAGGCCTTCTCCTCCCCAGACATTCTCTCCGTGGCTCTGTCCCTTCCACCCGCAGCTCTACCCTTTACAGCTGGTTCCATAAACTGCCGGGGAGCAGAGACCTCCCTGCTCTCAGGGAAAGCTCTGGGACCCACAGCTGGAGGAGAAGGCACATCTGGCCCTCTGCACAATGTGGCTGCCACAGCCACACCGGACCCAGCTGAGGCTGCAGAGTTCTGGACAGTTCAATCAATCCCTGGCCAGGGCCAGCGCGGTCCAGGGAACACCAGGCAGACGCCGGCAGCTAGAAGCAAGGGCCTGAAGCCTCCAGGCCTCTCCCCAGAGAAGTTCCTGGCTGCTATTTCAAGACAAGACAGAGAGCTGGGGAGAGCCGGGAACTGAGATTACATGCTCCAAGCAGCTAGCGCTAAACAACTTTGCAGAAAGGAAGGGGCTGGGGGAGGGCAGCAGCAAGAAGGAAAGAAGCTAGACCTCCTCCTAATTCCTGTTCAGCCCCACTTTCCTAGTTCTTAACATGTGTAAGCGAGTGCACTTCACCAGCCCAGAGCCTGGGCGCCAGTGGCTCCGGTCAGTTATCCTAGCTACTCAAGACACCGAGGTCTGAGGATCCAGGTTCAAAGCCAGCCTGGGCAGTCAAGCCAATGAGACTCTTATTTCTAATTAGCCATTCAAAACTGCCAGAAGTGGAGGTGTGGCTCAAGTGGTAGAGTGCCCATCTTGAGCAGAAAATCTAAGGGACAGTACCCAGGTCCTGAGCCTTGGGATAAGGCCTTGTGCGCACACACACACACACACACACACACACACACACACACACACACACACACACACACACACACACACACACACACACACACACACACACACACACACACACACACACACACACCTGCCAGGCCAGGCCAGGGGCCATGGTAGGAGAAGAGCACATGCCTTGTTCCCCTCCCCGGGCCCCTGCAACCACCCCAGGGAGAAGGCAGAACCATAGCCCAGCACATACCCCTCCCCCCCTTACACCATTAGTTTGGCTTCTCAGACCTCTGACCTTTCAGGAAGTCCAGGTTCCTGGGGGTCACGGTCTACCCCTCCTCCAGCCCAGCATGGCCCCGTCTAGGGGTGGCATTGGAGAGCCTGGGCATGTGCACCTGACCTTCCCACCACCCATGCCCGCCTCTCCTGGCCTCTGCGGCCAGCATCCCTGCATCTGTGCACTCTTCCACCCCCCCACCCCTTCCACCCCTCCACCCCCTCCACCCCTCCACCCTCTCCACCCTCCACCCCTTCCACCCTCCTCCACCCTCTCCGCCTCCTCCACCCCACCCCCTCCGCCCCCTCTACCCCCACCCCCTCCACGCCCTCCACCCCCCTCCACCCCCTCCGCCCTCTCCACCCCTTCCACCCCCCCTCCACCCTCTCCGCCCCCTCCACCCCTTCCACCCCCCCTCCACCCTCTCCGCCCCCTCCACCCCCTCCACCCCTTCCACCCCCCCTCCACCCCCTCCACCCCCTCCGCCCCCTCTACCCCCACCCCCTCCACGCCCTCCACCCCCCTCCACCCCCTCCGCCCTCTCCACCCCTTCCACCCCCCCTCCACCCTCTCCGCCCCCTCCACCCCCTCCACCCCTTCCACCCCCCTCCACCCTCTCTGCCCCCTCCACCTCCACCCCCACCCCCTCCACCCCCTCCACCCCCACTACCCCCTCGGTGCTGTTTCCCGCAGCCTCGCCCCATCAGACTCAGCACAGCCCCCCCCAAGGGCGGGTGGAGACCCCATTCTGCCAGGCATGCCTGGAGACTTCACCCCTGCTCCCAGCAGCCCCTGGGACAGCCCGGTACCGCCCCCCTCATCCGAGAAGGCACGAAGGCGCACGCTCAAAGGCTGAGCGCTCGTGCCAGTCAGATGGATCCATTCACTGACACCGGCTCCAATGACTAACAAGTGTGCAATCCTTCCGGGAGCTTCTGCCCGTGCGAAGCTGGAGGAATGAACGGGTGATGACTAGCACCGCGCCGTGAGTGCGGCTCACCGCGCCCACTCCACACCATGGCCTGGGCGACTGCAGACTACTGTCCACGGCCCACCACCGGGAGCAGGTGGAAGAGGGACTTCCGGGATGGGGGGGGGAGCGAGGGGAGGCCATCCCACAAAGCCATGCAGCTGTGGGACGCGGGGCCACTGTGATTTCTGTATGAGACCAGCCATTCCATCCAACTCTGATGAGTGTGTTTTGGTGCCAGTACTGAGGCTTGAACTCAGGGCCTGGGTACTCTCCCCAACCTTTTTTGCTCTGCTGCCAGAGTCACACCGCCATTAATCAGAGATAAGAATCTCTTGGATTTGTTTACCTGGGCTGGCTTCAAACTAGGATCCTCAGACCTCAGCCTCCTGAGGAGCTGGGATTACAGGCGTGAGCCACTGGCACCTAGCCCTCTGAAAGGGTCTTTACTTTTCTCTCTGTGGCTGGCTGAAGTGACTCCGTCAGTGTCGCCCAGCTAGTAGGGGATGAGCAGAGATGCAACCCCCAGGCTGGCTGGTCCCCAGAGCCCTGCTCTGAACCTCCACATCATGCCCTGCAAGCATCACGTGTGCAGGGAGCAAGGAAAGATCTACGCCCCTGAGCTCAGAGACAAGACCTGTGCACCTGCGGCCGGGCCTGTCCCTCACTGTGGCGGGGCCTGGGCCAAAGACACAGAATATGTACACTTCAAAGAGGGGGTGTCATACCAACGTCACCACTCCTGACACCCCAACTAGAGGAGTTCTACAACCCAAGGCGTGGCTCGAGAGTTTCAGCGCCAGCGGAGCAAACATGCCAGCCAGTACAACGCCGAGTTCAAACCCCAGTACCACGAACACACGGCGTCTCCCCTACCCCGGGGAGAGCCCGGATGAAGTCTGGCTGCACACACAGAGCCGCAGAGGCCTCCCTTCTCTGCCCCTCACCTCTGGGTGACCAGGAAGCCCGGGACAGGGTCCCAGAAGCGCCCCCCCCCCCGCCCCGCAGCTTGTAAACACCTGCTTCCAGTACCTTCTGTACGGATGGTGAAGGGGGAATCTCCCAGGCGCCGGGCGGAGAACTGGCCTCCCAGAGATGTCATCAGGAAGCAGAGAGTGAAGAACCCGATGCCCAGGACAAAGAGCCTGCGGGGGAAGGGGGGGGGAAGGGCAGGTCAGCTGGGCAGACCTCAATACCGCGCCGCTCAGGAGGGGCCAAGCAGTTCTTTAAGTATGTATGAAGAAGCTGGGCATTGGTGGCTCACGCCTGTTAGCCTAGCTACTGAGGAGGCTAAGATCTGAGGATCATAGTTTGAAGGCAGCTGGGGGAGGAAAGTCCACGAGCCTCTTATTTCCAATTAACTAGTACAAAGCCGGAAGTGGAGCTATGGTTCAAGCGGTAGAGCACAACCATTGAGAGAAAAAGAAAAAAAAGCTAAACCAGAGTGTGAGGTCCTGAATTCATACACACACACACACACACACACACACACACACACACACACACACACACACACACACACACACACACACACACACAGAGGAACGAGCAGGAAGCAGAACTTGGGCCCAGGAGGCTTCCTCCTCCATAGGACAAAGCCAGGAGGCCATAGGGAGAGATCTGGAAGATCTAGCCTCAAGACAGAGCCTGCTCCTCCCAGCGTATCACGAGAATTAGAGAATTAGAGGCGAAGGCTGACACCCCATACTGAGCCGGGCGCAGGGAGGTGGTGGGCAGTGTTTTCACACGCTCTCCTGTTGATCCCAATACATGCTAAAGTAGGAGACGCAACAGTAGGCCTGATGCCAGCTAGAGGGCAAGAAACCCATCCAGCCGAGATCCACCTGCCCCCGTCCATCACTGGGGCCATCCCAGGTGCTGCGTGCACAGCCTGCCCAAGTCATCCATCACCGGCTCACCGTAACCCTTCCCGGTCTGGGCGCCCAGCGGGCTCCAGGCACCTGTCACTGCTGGATGAGCCTGCTGAGCCCTCCCTCTGCCCAACCCAGGGCTCCCAGCATGTTTCCAACTGAGCACGGAGGGCCATACAGGTGTGATGCTGGCCAAATGACCCCATTCCATTCCCTCCACACAATACTGGGGCCTGGACACTGGCCCTTGGCTTTGTCACTCACGGCTGGTGCTCTACCACGTGAGACACACCACCACTTCTGCCTTTTTTTTGGAGGGGGGACAGTCGTGGGGCTTGAACTCTGGGCCTGGGCACTGTCCCTCAGCTCTTCAGCTCAAGGCAAGTGCTCTACCACTTCAGCCACAGCGACACTTCTGTTTTTCTAGTGGTTTATTGGAAATAAGAGTCTCACAGACTTCCCTGCCTGGGCTGGCTCTGAACTGCGATCCTCAGATCTCAGCCTCCTGAGTAGCTAGGATGACAGGTGTGAGCCACCAGCACCTGACCAACATAAACTATTGATTATTTAACCAGGTTATCTAGTATTGTGGTACCTGAGGGCATGGGGAAGGGGGAGCAGGGAACAGGCCCAGAGACACCCTCTAGTCCAGCCCCAAACTCCTCCAGCCTAAATGCTCAGTCTGGGGCCCCAAACAGCGCAGAGCTGGGGGCAGGTAAGAGTGACAGATGATCTCACACCTCACACCCATCAGAGGCCATGATGAGTTAGTAGAGCTGAGAGAGGGCACTCCCCTGCCCCCACAGGTGTGAGAGCCCCCCCAATCATGCCAAAGATTTCCAACAGCCACACCCCGACTCCATCCCTGACTCTGCACGTGTAGGTATCTTTCTGCAAGACTTGCTTTATGCATTTTAATCTTCATTATTTGAAACTGGCAGAGCAGGGCTTAATTAAAATTTGGCCCATAAAGAAAACATAATTGCAGAAGAAAATAAAAAAAAAAAACACAACAAAATTTCCAGCCTAAGTTTAAAAGAAGCTGTCCGAGGTTAGCCGGGGAGCAGTGGGGCCAGAAGGTGGCTGGTCCGGGCTCCCCGGGGAGGGAACTTCTGCCCTCTGGTCCCTGGGGAGATGGGACATGGAGGGACACCACCTCCCCCCCCCCCACTGAATTCCTCCCTGCCTGGGGGCAGGGCTCAGATCCAGAGGTTCCCCCCCAAAATTAAATTGGGGTGGTTCCTGGGTCACGGCCGGAGCACCCTGGGGAGGGGGGCTGTCACCCACCCACGGGGATCCCTGGGGACACAGCTCTTGGAGGGACTCCCCAGCCCGGGAGCCCCTTCTAGACCTGAAGCCCAGCACCTTCACCTCCCAGGGCTCAGGACCCCCCCTTCGCTTGTAGGGGACTCAAGTGAAAACGCTTTCGCCGTCCGAGCTTCGGTCCACCGCAGGGCACGCGTGGGACAAAGGCCCGGCCACAGGGGCTCCGGGAAACCCAGCGGGACGCAGCCCGGCGCTGTCCGCGGTGCTGGAGGCCGCGCCGCGGGCCGGGGGCCTGGGATGGGGCCTGGGATGGGGCGGGATGGGGTGGGAGCCGGGGGTCTGCCCCGCGGCACCCCGGGAAGGCAGGGGGGCAGGGTTTCCCTGGAGGCGCAAGGCCCTTCCCAGGGTGCCGGGCTTGGGTCAGGGGTTCCCCACAGCCCAGGAGCCCCGCACACTCGGCGGCCCCAGGGTCCCCGGGCCCAGCCCCTCGGACAGCCCCGCCCCGGGGTTGGCCACTGCTCCGCCCGGACCCCACCTGTGGCCTGAGGGCTCCGTGCTCCCGCCCTCCGCCGACCTCCCGCCCCCCCTCCGCCTGCTGCGCCCGGCCCGCGGGGGGGGGGGGTCGTGACCCCATCCCGGCGCCGCTCCCCGGGGACCCGGGTCTGCACCCGGCCGGGCGGAGGGCGGGGAAGGGGCCGGGCTCTGCGGAGGGGACGGCGGGTCGACGGGAGGGGGCGCCGCCCGGCACCCCGCGATAACTTTGCCGCCCGGGTGGGAAGCCCCGCGCGGGGGAGACGCCCCACGGGTCGGGACCGGGGCGGGGAGGGGGGGGGCCCTGGCTGGGTCGCTGCCCAGGCCCAGGCCACGGCCTCGGTCCTCCGGAACCCCAATCCCACCTCGGCCACCCCGAGGCCGCCCCCAACCGGGGACACGTCTACATGACAGCCTTTCCTCCCCGGCCCCCCACCCAGCTCCGCCGCGGGTCCTGTCCGAGGGCGGAGGCGCGGGCCGCCCACCCCCGCGGGGGGAGCGGGGAGCCCCGGCGCGCCGGCCCGCGGGGAACTTTACCGGAAGGGTCTCAGGGTGACCAGGCATCGTCTGACCATTATCTTCCCGTCGGGGTGGACGGCGATCATCGTTCCAAACTTGTCTGGGCGAGGCGGGACGCCCCGCGGTGGGCCGAGGCCGGGCCGCGCGCGGAGGGGGCGCGGGGCGCGGGGCGCGGACCCCGCCGCGGGCGCAGCGGGTGGCGCGGCCTGGCGCCCGGCCCGGCGATCGCTGCGTCTCCGCCCTCCGCGCTTCACATCTTGGGGGTCGGGAGGCGGCGCGCCCCCAGACCGCCGGCCGCGCGTCTGGCTGCTCGGGCTGGCTGGCTGGGCGGGGCGCGGCGGGGGCTCCCCGCGGCGGGCGCCCACATCCCCGGCCCGCGCCCTCGGTGCGGGCTAGCGGCGGCCCCGGGCCCGCGCCGCGGCCCCCCGCGCCTCCGGGCCGCGCCGACCGCCGGCCCCGCGCCGCGCCGCGCCCATGGCTCTCGCGGAGAGGCGCCCCGCGCCGCCCTCCCGCGCGCGCTCGCCCGTCCGCCCGGCCCGCGCTCCGGGGGCCCCGCGCGTCCGGCCCGGCGCGCCGCGCTACGCCCGGAGGCGCCGCATTGTTTCCTCGGAGGAGGCGGCGGCGGAGTGGCGGCCCGCGCGGCCCGGGAGCGGCCTGGCGCTTCCTCGGCGCGCCGGCGCCACCTGGTGGCCGAGCCCCGCTCGCGCGCCCTTCCCCGGGCCGGGCAGGCAGGGGGCGCGGGGCGCGCGCGGGGCCGAGGACCCTCTCCCCCCTCCCCCCCGGGACACGCAGCTTCCTAGGACGCCACCAGCCGGCCACGGAGGGCTAACGGCCGCGCCCGATCCTGCACAGCGCAGAGGGCGTGGAGATCCGGGTCCCTGCCACCCCCAGGCTCTGCACCTGCTGCCTTACTCCACCCGCCCCACCCCGGACGCGCACTGCCGTGTCTGAGCCGCTCACCCATCTGTCTTCCTTGTCTGAAACTCCCTCGGCTTGGGTGGAGGGCGCGGGGGGGGGGGAGTCCTGGGACCTGGGGACACTGAGGCGCACACTCAAGGCTTTAGCTTTTGGGGGGTCCTGGGACCTGGGGACACTGAGGCGCACACTCAGGGCTTTAGCTTTTTGGCAAGGCTGGCACTCTACCATGTGAGCCACAGCTCCACGTCCAGCCTTTCAGTCGGTGGTGAATTGGAGATAAAGAGTAGCACAGACTTTCCTGTCCTGGGCTGGCTTCAAATCTTGATCCTCAGATCTCAGCCTCCTGAGTAGCTAGGATGACAGATGCAATGCATTCCCGAACATTCCCCAGTCACCTCAGACAGATTCAGTCTGTCTGGTGTGTATACATGCATCATGTTTATCTTTTAGGTCATCTGAGAGGAAACATGTGACCTGCATCGTTCTGACTGTAACTGGGGTCCACAGGCCTGCTGGGCCTGGATTCTCCTATAATCAGTGGGTGAGGAATGGGCAAATGCACGACCAGAGCGCCAGTGAGTAGCTCACTAAGGCTCCTAGCTCCAAAACACAGGCGGGAGTCTCATGACATCTCAGGGCCCTGCCTGCCCGCTCCCTGCCTTTCTAGACTTTGCAGATGTGTCTGCAGTTGCAAATCAAGAGGCTCCTACAAAAGAACCCATGTGAAACCTTCTGACTGCAGAGCACATCATGCAAGCTCAGCCCTCCGCATGGTGGCCGGCGACGCCCCACTCCCCCTGCGATGCACTGAGGCTTTGGGTGCCGTGTGTCTTGCAGACACCGTGTCTCCCAGGGGCTCGCTCAGCACCTGGCAGAGCCTCAAAGGCAGACTGAGGAAGAAGAAAGCCCATTTTTCCTCCACTCCAGCTGCCTGGGAAGCCCCGCCCCTCTGCTGCCTGGCCACGCCCCCTCTTGGAGCCATTTCTCACTAGCAGTGACTCATGCTCCCTGCTTTTCCTGCTCCTCCATCACAAGTCACCTGTCCCCCCCCCCCATTCAATTACCTCATTGTCTTGCTCCCTGCCAATGTGAAGCCAGTGATAAATTGGTGTTGGCAGATTAATGTGTTACTCCAGCTAGGTAACAAATTTGCATTGAACAAGGACAGGCTGACCGTGCCTTGGTCTCGGAAGAGTGACAGATGATGGCGGGAAGTCTGGGCACCGTGCAGGTTGGCTAAGGAAATGTTTGGGGGGCAGAGGTTCTCCGTTGGGTTCCTGAATCATGCCTGGTGCCTGGTTGCGCATCTGCCACACATCCCAGTAACCATTTAGTTTCTGGCTTTGAGTGTCAAAGCCACATCTGAGCGTGCCTGTTGCTGGCCAGCTTGGGGTGGGGGTGCTGTGGAGAGGCTGATCTAAGGGAACGAGGTGGGGGTTCCCAGAAGACCTGGGGAGTCCAGGGGAGGTGATCTAACTCAGCCAGATTTTAGGTGGAAAAGGATGTTCCACACACACCCCCCCCCCCCGTTGCTGTCTTGTATTTCCACATTGGGGTGGGAGGGAGGAGGAGTCGCGGGCTCGGGGCCAGCAGGGAGACGGGGCGACAGCAGTGGGTGATACTTTGCGTGCCAGATTGCCCAGCCGCCTGCTCATTTCCAAGTCTGCTTCCCTCTTGTCAGCCTCCTGGCTGCGTGCGGTCAGTCCATAGTCACCGGCCCCCTCCTCATTCCTGCCGCACGGGGGACATCAGGAGAAGTCTGACAGCACGCCACAGAGGAGGCACCCTCTCCGTGCCTCGGTTTCCCTACCCATGAATCAGGCTGTGTACAGCACCGCGCTGGTCAGAGGCACCGTGTGAAGCCGCGGCCTGTCGCCTGGCCCCTATGGCCCCTGGCATCTGTGATTTTCGCCATGAGGGTCTTGCCACACTCCGTGTTCAGATTCCCGAGCGCACCTTCAGCTCTCTGCCTGAAGGCTTCTGTTGGATGCCTCTAGGAACCTTCTAGAACATGCCAGGACAAGAAGGGAGTGCCAGGGAGCTGGTGCCTCCGGGGGGGTTCACCGAGCCACGGTTCCCCTGCCTGAGGCGCTCACCATGCCGGGATGCTCCTCCCAGAGGCCTCTTCTCCCTGGGCACATTTGTGGCAGGTGCTCTCCTAAAGCGCCTCGGAAACCAACGACTGCATTTGTGTTCCCACCTCAGCTGGGGAGCCCAAGGCAGGGCCTCTGTCCTACAGACCTGGGCTGCGGTACCCCACAAGCTTCACCTGCAGAGCTGAGGCCACCTGGCTCTGACCCCACCTCTGGCGCGAGGCCTGAGTGCATTTGCTGTTTTTCGTCTGTTGGTTGCTTTTTGAGAAGTGAAGTTATTTCATTTTTAATTTTTATGTATTTGTTGGTTGGTTGTGGGGCGCTGTCCCTCAGCTCTTCAGCCCAAGGCCAGTGCTCTACCACTTGAGCCACAGCACTACTTCTGGTTTTCTGAGTGGTTTATTGGAGATAAGAGTCTCACAGACGGGGCTGGGGGTTTAGCCCAGCGGAAGGGCGCCCGCCTGGCACGCCCAAGGCCCTGGGTTTGGTTCTCAGCCCTAGTTAAAAAAAAAAAAGAGTCTCACAGACTTTCTTCCCTGGGCTGGCTTTGAACTACAATTCTCACATCTCAGCCCCCTGAGTAGCTAGGATTCCAGGCATGAGCCACCAGCACCCCGCGAGAAGCGAATTTTTTTTATAGGTGTGTGTTTGTTTGTGACAGGGTCTCGCTGTGTAACGCAAGCAGACCTGAACTCCAAACTAACCTCAAACGCCTACTCCTCCTGTCTCAGCCTTCCAAGTGCTGGGATTACAGGCATGTACCACCACACCCTGCTGAAGTGATTGGCCAGTATGGGCTGTCTCCTTGGGCAAGTTGAAGTGGAATCTGAGGGCAGGAACTGGGGCACCCTTACAGGCTAGACCAGAGCTGGCCTATGCTGGGGGGCCTAATGTAGCCCCCATCTTCTCCTGCTGTGGCCTGGCTCAAAGATTCAGGAGAAGCCCAGAGCAGGCAGACCTGGTGAGCAGAGGAGATCCTTTGCCCAAGAAGATGGTGAAGGACCCCAGGAAGACATGGGGGGGGGTCTCAGAGCCCAAATGCCTGGAGGGTGGGCTGGGCAAGGCAAGGAAGCCACTGAGTCCTTTCCTCCGCCACCATAACGAACGTGGCTTAAAGCAACACAAGTCCATTCGCTGTGGTTCTGGAGGCCTGAGAGAAACCACCCAGGCTTCTCTCCCAGCTTCCGGCCAAGACCGGAAATTCCTGCAGTTCCTCAGTTCCACCTTCTGCTCCGTCTTCACGTGGCCTTCTGAGAGAGTCCCTCAGTACCCAAAGTTCCCTCTCGCAAAAAGGACCCCTGTCATGTGACCCTAAAGCTCTAGGGCCTCATCTAATGTCATCTGCAGGGATTTATTTCCAAATAAGGTTGTATTTTGACCAGGCCCCGGTGGCTCACACCTGTAATCCTAGCTACTCAAGAGGCTGAGACCTGAAGATGAAGGTTTAAAACTACATGTAAGACTATTCACTCCAGTCAAGCCAGAAGTGGTGGTGTGACTCAAATGGTAGAGCACCAATCTTAAGCAAAATAGCCGTGAAGTTGTGAGGCCTTGAGTTCCTGAGTTCAAGACCCAGTACTGGCAGGCGTGCGCGCGCACACACACACACGCACACACACACACACACACACACACACACACACACACACACACACACAGAGTTGCATTTTGAAGTTTTGGGAGGATTCCCCACCACCATCACAGGGGCCGTGTGGAAGAGGCCACAGTGGCCAGACACAGATGGGTCCCCAAGGACCCAGCTGGTGAGATCGCCACAGTTTTGTTATTTTTGGTTGGTCGTGGGGCCTGAAGTCTGAACCTGGGCGCTGTCCCTCAGCTCAAGGCTCAAGGCTCTACCACTTGAGCCACAGCGCCGCTTCTGGCTTTTTCTGCTTATGTGGTGCTGAAGAATTGAACCCAGGGCCTCAGGCATGTGAGGCAAGCGCTCTACCACTGAGCCACCTTCCCAGCCCCTCGCCACAGCTTTGTGTGACCACAGGTCTGGATTCTTCAGGAGGAGCCAGGAACGTGGGCTGCTCCTCGTGTGAAGTTGCATAAGTTAAAAATGTAGGCTCAATATTTTTAGAATATTGTACAAAAACAATAAAAACCACTTGATGATGGCCTGCCATCTGGTTCCCGGATGGATGTCACTAGAAGGCAGAGCAGGGAGGCCACAGGCCCTGCAAGGCCAAATCTTCCTCATCCTCCTCCACCCCCAGAGCAAAGGTAGACACTGGGGATGCTCCTGGGAACAGGAAGGGTGGGCTGCTCCCTGGGACCGTCTGACCCTTCAGATCACACACACACACACACACACACACACACACACACACACACACACACACACACACACACACACACACACACACCCCTACCTGGGCTCTGCTACCAACTTTCCAGAGTTTCAGGGTTCCTCTCACAGATGGGACCTGACCCCAGAAGGAAAAAGCAGTTTGCAGTGTTTGAAATCCTCACTTGGCTGCAGCACAGACGGCGCATTGTGAGGCAATAGGCTATTGTCCTTTGCTGGAGTTCGGAGCATTAATAATGTCATAACAGCACTTACTGACACCATGCACAAATCCACAGCCAGGCAGGGCAGGCCCAGCCCGCACCCAAGCCAGGCGCCCCGAGCCCAAAATGGGGCTGGGGAGGGCAGACTTCCATGCACATTCCATGCTGTTTCACATTTAGGCTAATGCGCTGATTGAAAAGCAGCGTCTGGGGTTTATTTTTATTTATGCCAGAAGCTAGTCTGCTACACAGCTTGTGGGAACAGAACGGAGCTATTGTACCTTAGCTGTTTCTGCCAGGGAATAAACAGCTGTGTGTGTGTGTGTGTGTGTGTGTGTGTGTGTGTGTGTGTGTGTGTGTGTGTGTGTGTGTGCGTGTGTGTGTCTGGGGATCAGGAGACCAGGCAAGCCACCCTCCTGGGTGAACCCCACTTAATGAACCATGGAGAAATGGTGCATTCCTCACCATCCTGACATCCCATGGACTGAGAATCTACCAGATGTCTGAAAATGACTAAGAACTCTGAATGTGTCCCCTTCACTTTGGTAGTTAAGTTTGCATTTCAGGGCAATATGTTTTTGCTAAGCCTTTTTTTTCTCGGCCAGGTGCTGGTGGCTCACACCTGTAATCTTAGCTATTCAGGAGGCTGAGATTTGAGGATCACTGTTTGAAGCTAATCTAGGCAGACAAATCTGAGAGACTCTTATCTCTAACCAGAAAAAAAAGCCAGACGTGGCTCAAACAGTAGAGTATCAGCCATGAGTGGAAAAAGCTAAGCAAGAGCCCAATACCCTGAGTTCAAGTCTCAGTAATAGTACCCACCACAAACACACAGACAGACAGACAGACACACATACACACACACACACACACACACCACCACCACCACCACCACCACCACCACTGGGTGTGATTCTTTGTTACAGCAGCTCGAGGGAACTGGCACAACACCTTTTTCCAACTGGCAATGTCAAGCACTGTTTGGGTATGTCCTGTGCATCCACTTCACAGGTGAGGAAACAATTCAGAGAAGCAAAGCATTACACGCAAGGGTTCACTGCAGATCCAGTCCCCAACCAGACCTGCCCACCCAGCGCTGATGACATGGTGCAGGAATGGGAAGGCGGGCTCCTGGGAGCTCAGCACCCGGAGTCAGCCTCCCTCCCTCCCAGAGCCGATGGACAGCTTCACTGGGCACCCAGCGCAGAGATAGCAGCGTGGGGCAAACACAATGCAGTGTGTCCCTACCACGGAATACTATTCAGCCTGAGAAGAGACTTCCTGCCAGGCTGTTGGTGCACACCTGGAATCCAGGCCCTGGAGAAGACGAGGCAGAAGGCCGGTGAGTTCAAGGCCAACTTGAGCTACACAGGGCTACACCGTGAGACCTTGAGAAGAAGAAAAATAGGAGTAAGAGGAGGAGGTAGAAGAAAAAGAAGAGAATTTGTAACACATGCCTTGAAAGCATGCCAAGCTAAAGAAAAGGAAATAAAAGAATAGACACTGCATTTTTTTAATTTGTATGATGTGTCCAGAACTGAGGATATATATAATTCAGTTAGAGAACTCTTACCTTGCATACTTGGGGACCTGGGTTCAATACCCAGCTCTGTAAAACAAGGGAGAATAAAAACAAAGGCAAAAGAAAAAAGATGCCAGGTGTCAGTGGCTCACGCCTGTAATGCTAGCTACTCAGGAGGCTGAGATCTGAGGATCCCAGTTCAAAGTCAGCCCTGGGGCAGGAAAGTCCATGAGGCCCTGGGGCAGGAAAGTCCATGAGACTCTTATCTCCAATAAACTATCCAGAAAAAAAAACAAACAGAAATGGAGTTGTGGCTCAAGTGGAAGAGTGATAGCCTTGAGCAAAAGAAGCTCAGGGACAGCGCCCAGGCCCTGAGTTCAAGCCCCAGGACTGGCAAAATAGAAAGAAAGAAAGAAAGAAAGAAAGAAAGAAAGAAAGAAAGAAAGAAAGAAAGAAAGAAAGAAAGAAAGAAAGAAAGAAAGAAAGGAAGGAAGGAAGGAAGGAAGGAAGGAAGGAAGGAGAGAGAGAAAGAGAGGGAGGGAGGGAGAAAGGAAAGAGAAAGAGGAAGGAGGAAGGAAGGGAAGGAGGGAGGGAGGAAGGAAGGAAGGAAAGAAGGAAGGAAGGAAGGAAGGAAGAAGATACATCCAGAATATGCAACTCTATGGAACCAGAAGTAGACAGATTGGTAGGTTCCAGGGTTTAGGGGCAGAGTACAAGAATGACTGTTAATGGGTATGGAATTCCTTTGGGTGGGGGGAGGAACAAGAACTAGAGAATCACATAAACATAAATACACTAAAAACTTAGGACTATATTGAAAGCCACTGAATGGAACATTCTATGAAGTACAGGGGAGCTGGGTTTTGAACCCCAGGCTCATTCATATTTAAGGACCTGGTGCACAGATAGCCTCAGAATCCAGCACTGAATCAAAGCTTCTCTGACAGGAGAGAAAACTCTAAGACCAGACCCCCCCCCACCTCCATCACACACACACACACACACACACACACACACACACACACACACACACACACACACACACACACACACACACACACACACACACACACACACACACGGTAAAAGAGCCCTCCTTCTGTGACCTGCTAAACCTGCCCTGAGCCTGTGGCAGACTGTTTGGGGCACAAAGAACTTTCTTCTTGGAAGATGGGTCGGAAGCCCTTCCTCTCTCCAGCTTCCTGTCTCCAAATGATGAATCCGGGTCTTAAGTAGTCCGTGGCTGCTGCTTTAACTTGATAAATGTAAACTGAAGCATGCTGATAAAGCCATCATCATCTTCTATCACAATGCTCGTTTGTGCTGAAAAGCTTTACTTTTTTTTCCTAAGTCAATTTTTAGGATAAAAATGAATTGAGTCTTGTTCAGGAATCACTGAGAAGACACTAGCTCCATGAGATGACCCTGGGGAAGGGGAGTGGGCCAGGGGAAAGAAAAAGACACCTTTCTAGGCGCCAGTGGCTCACACCTGTCATCCTAGCTACTCAGGAAGCTGAGATCTGAGGATGTCAGTGCGAAGCCAGGAAAGTCTGTGAAGCTCTTATCTGCAGCTGACCACCGAAAAGCTGGAAGTGGAGCTGAGGCTTAAGTGGTAAAGTGCTAGCCTCGAGCAAAAAAGCTAAGGGACGGCATTCAGACCCTGAATTCAAGCCCAGTACTGAAGACAGACACAGACAGACAGACAGACAGACAGACAGACAGACAGAGAGCACATTCCAGGTACATACTGTCTCACACTCTCTTACAGAACCCCAATGTGCCCATCCCCAGTCTACTCTCCCTGTCCACCCTCCACCCCCCACCCCTGAGGGCCAGAGTGCTCTTCCGGGTTGCTAGGGCCGATAGCGTGGACATGCCCATATACCACAGCCAGGGTGCCTGCAAGGCAGAGGCAGGGATTTGCTGTGGTCAAGTGGTGGGAAGCCTGGGTTCTCTCAGGCCGTCCACCTGCTTGCGCTGGCTGGGTCCTGGATGCCTCTGTGTGTGTGTGTGTGTGTGCATATGTGCTGGTACTACGGTTTGAACTCAAGGTCTGGACACCGTCCCTTAGCTTTTTCTCTCAAGGCTAGTGTTCTACCATTTAAACACACCTCCCCTGCTAGCTTTTCGTAGTTAACTGGAAATGAATCCTATGGATGGTTTACCCAGGGTAGGCTTCGAACCTTGGTACTCTCAGATCTCGACTCTTTAAAGGACAGCAGTGTGGCTGGGTCAGGGCCCGTGCTAACGACCTCTTCGCAGGCCCTGTCTCCCAATATGCTCATATTTGGAAATACCAGTGTTTAGAGCTTCGGTATTATGGCCTTGGCGAACGGGGTGGATATAATTCAACCCATAACCCACTACCCCAGCAGCAAAAGGGTTAACGTCTGAAGTGGCAATGGGGTGGGCAGCAGGGAGTGTCTGTATTAAGAAGATTATGGAGAAGGCTGCTCTGGGCCTCGGTTGTAATTAGAAAAATTATAGTCAAGGCTGAAAAGAGCTGCATCTCCTGCCTTGTAATTAGGGTGGGCTGCTGCTTGCTCCATGCAGGGACGGGGCTCCATGCAGGGACGGGGCTCCACGCAGGGCGGGGCTCTGAGAACGGGAGGAGCGGCTTCGGGCTCAGGACTGATCTGGGTAGAGCCCTGCGGGAATCTGGGCTGTGAACTGGAGGGGCTTGTTCCCAGTGGGGAGGGGGTCCCCGTCATTGTGAACCCCTCAGCTCCAAGCTCCAGGAGTTCTGGAGGAAGCCCCAATTTAAGGTATAGCCTTTAACCTGCCCTAGTTAATTCATAGACCAAGGAGTACTTCTCTGTAAAAACAAAAACAAAAAAACAAGCAAAAGCCCAGCAACAACAGTAGAACCATGCACCTGTGGCTCATGCCTATAATCCTTGCTCTTTAGGAGGCTGAGATCTAAGGAGTATGATTTGAAATCAGTCCTGGGCAGAAAAAATCTAAGACTCCAATCTCCAATTAACTCACTATGAAAAAGCCAGAAGTAGAGCCCTGGCTCAAGCAGTAGAGTGCTAACCTTGAGTGCTAAAGCTCAGGGACAGTACCTAAGCCCTGAGTTCAAGCCCTGGGACTGGCATGCATGCACGTACACACACACACACACACACACACACACACACACACACACACACACACACACACACACACACACACACACACACACACACACACACACACACACACACACACACACACACACACACACACACACACACACACACACACACACACACACCTCTGTCAAAATTCCTCCTACAATCAGAGGGGCAGCCTGTTCTCTGGCAGGGCTGGTGGCGGTGGGGGCAGCGGGGGGGGGGGGGGGAACCCCTTTGAGAATTCTGCAGGTTGAGAAGGACAGTCCAGGAAAAGCAGAAGAGGATCCCAAAGCAGCCAGGGTCTCAAGCCCAGGAGCCCCAGACAGAGAGGTCAGAGTGGCAGGCGTTCCCCCAAACAAGAGAGAAAGGGGGAGCAGGCCAGAATCCCAGGGTGCCGGGGAACCTGGGGTCCTCCTGGCTGCATGTGGAGTCACAGGGAGTGAGGAGGGCACTGAGGTCCAGGATGGGTGAGTTCAGGGGGTGAAGGTCACGTTGGGGTTTGGGGACATGGGTGAGGAGCGCAGGGGAATCTGCTCTGGGCAGAAGGAAGAACGCAGAGATAACTAACTCCCTAGAGGGAAGACTGAGCAATGCGACTCCCGGAGTCCCCGTCTCAGAGATGGAGGAGGGCGTGGGTTAACAAGTGTTAGCGTCTTTGCACCCCACCTGTCCGTGGGCACCCAGTGGAAGAGGCAAGAAAACAGCTGGAGCTAGGTCTGGGGGTGGGGGGAGGGGCGGGCTCAGCGAAGGGCTGGGGATTGCAATGATGCCAGTCCTGGAGAGAGCGAGGAAAGGGGTGACTATCTTTACCTGACTTCTATATAGTGGCAACCCCTCTGTATATCACCTTTCAAATAACAATAAAAATAAAAATTAAACAAATAAAGAAATGGCCAGGCACCGGTGGCTCACACCTGTCATCCTGGCTACTCAGGAGGCTGAGAGATGAGGTTCACGGTTCAAAGCCAGCCCAGGCAGGAAAGTCCGTGAGACTCTTATCTCCAATGAACCACCAGAAAACTGGAAGTGGCGCTGTGGCTTGAGCTGAAGAGCTCAGGGATAGGGCCAGGCCCAGAATTCAAGACCCATGACCAACAAACAACAACAACAAATAGAGTAGAAAAGAAAAGAAAAGAAAGAGAAAAGAAATGATGCCAATCCTATATGGAAGCCATTGCTGAGATTTGCATTTAAGTTAATTAGAATGAACCAGCTCCACACTGGGGACTCAGGCCAGTAATCCTAGCTCCACAGGAGGCTAAGGTGTGAGGATCAGGGTGTGAGGCCAGCCTCGGGCAGAAAAGTCTCTGAGACTCTTATCTCCAATTAACCACCAAAAAGCCAGAAGTGGAGCTGGGGCTCAAGTGACAGGGCGCATGTGGCTCCCAGGAGCCTTTGGGCAGCCCTGGACCTCTGTTACTGCCCCGGGTCCAGGGGGGGAGAAGAGAAGCAAGGATGCAGCCAGGTCCCATGCAAACACTCTACCACTAAGCCACCTTCCCAGCCCCTGAATCGCTCTAACATGTGACTTCATAGGAGCCGATCTCTCTGCATTCTTGGGCTGCTTACATAGAGTGTATCAAAGTCTTTGTGCCATGGAGAACCCCACTTTGAGAATTGCTGCCTTACACAAAGCCCCTGGCTTCAGGCAGGAGCTTGAGAAATGTGCTCCTCCCTTCCCGTTCCCTGCGATCAGGGCTGGCCCCGGGGCTCCTGATAAGGGTACAGAGGGGACCAGGCAGAGCTGGTCACTGAGGCTACACTGCCCTCAACCTAAGTCCAGGGCCAAGGCCAAGGATCAAGACCACAGAGACAGGGGGAGACAGCCATGAGAGAAGACAGAACTGACCCAGAAAAGTCAACTTTGATGTGTCCCCAAATTATCCACAAGTTAGCAAAGACTCCTCTAGAACATCCTCCCTCCCGATTCAAATCTATGCAAAGCCAGATGCCAGGCACCAAGCTGGGCTGGAGACCAGGCCATTAGGATGAGCTTCCAAGCTCTCAGCCGCCGCCATTTGCACAAACAAAACACACAGGTCGCCCCTTTCTGGGCCCCTCCCACCCCAGCAATGCCAGCCAGCCAGCCAGGGATGCAAATAAGCACAATTCAGTGCCCACGTGACTCCGTTTAACAACAGAGCCCGTGGCTCATGCCTGTCATCCTAGCTACTCAGGGGGCTAGGGATCACGGTTCAAAGCCAGTTTAGGCAGGAAAGCCTGTGAGACTCTTATCTCCAATGAACCACCAGAAAACCAGAAGTGGCGCTGTGGCTCAAGCAGTAGAGCACAGGGACAGCACCCAAGCCCAGACTTCAAGCTCCACAACCGACAAAAAGAGAGAGATCAAAATAAAGGAAAAAGGAGAAAGGAAGAAATAAGAAGAAGAAAGGAAGGAAGGAAGGAAGGGAGGAAGGGAGGAAGGGAGGAAGGGAGGGAGGGAGAAAGGGAGAGGGGGAGAAAGGGAGAGGGGGAGAAAGGGAGAGGGGGAAAGAGGGAGGAAAGGAGGAAGAGAAGGAGGGAGGAGTTGGGGGCTCACTCCTGAAATCCCAGCTACTCAGGAGGCTGAGATTCAAAGCCAGCCTGGGCAGAAAAGTCGGTAAGACTCTTGATCTTCTAGCACAGCATGCTTCTGGAAGAACTTGGGGTGCTCTCAAGATGTGTGGGACTCCCCCTCCCACAAAGGGCAGAAGATTATGGGGAGATGGAAACGGTGAAGCAGAAGCAACATCTGGCCAATGGTCCCAACCAGTAATGGCCACTCTGGCACACTCCCTTTAGTGAAATGGAATGGGACGATGTTCCCCAGAACATTGCTCTGGAAGGCTGTGGGCTCCGAGTCGCCATAAGGCTGATCCTGTCCAGGAGCAGACAGTGAGTTGATTCCCACTTTCCCTGGCACTCTGCCTGCAGCAGCGGGAGGATTAGCCTGCTCCATGGGAGCTGTTTGCACCAGCAGGAGATGCTAGAGCCGGTGGGTCAAAGGCCCTTGGCAGCCCAGGATAAGCAGGAGACCTGAATTCATTAACGCAGACCTGGCCTGGCCACCTGACGGTAACGGAACACCTCCTTACCAGGCGAAGTCCCTTCTGCCCAGCCACACCCAGTGGCCAAACATCTTTTCATACTGACATTTTATGGCTGGCATTTGCTTATACAGGCTGGTACCTGCTGGCATACGCGTCTGTCATTTGTGCATTTCTATAGGATGCTTTCCCAGAGGCAAACTGTTAGTAAAATGTCCAAGTCAAATAAATAAAGGGTTCATGAAGTGGGTCTCACCAGAGAGTCAGAAAGAAAGAGCTCCTGATCTCTAAATCCACAGTCCACCATGCCCACAAAACCCAAATCCTGCCCCTGCCTCCTCCCCAAACACACCTGCACGGACAGAGAAGACATCAGCAGGACCTGCACCTGGTCTTCCCATTACCTGCTCCTGATGCTCCTTCTGCAATGTCTTTCTCATCCTGGGGGGCTGGTTCTAAACCCCAGGACAGTGACTCCGCCATGGTACAGAGGCATCCGTGGCTCCTGTCCTGCTGCCTGCAGTCTTGCTCCAAGGGAAGCAGGCTCTCTGCTCAGCTGGGCCCTGAGATTTTCCAGCTTCCCAACACACTTTTAGAGGCAGATGTGCCCGTGTTCTTGACCCACAGAAACTGGGAGATACAATCCTAGCTACTCAGGAGGCTGAGATCTGAAGATCACAGTTCAAAGCCAGCCTGGGCAGGGAAGTCCGGGAGACTCTTATCTCCAATTAACCTGCAAAAGTTGGAAGTGGAGTAGTGGCTCAAGTGGTAGAGTGCTAGCCTTGACTGAAAAAGTTAAACCAGAGCTCACTGCCCTGAGTTCAAGCCCCAGGACCTGCGCACATACCACCACCACCACCACCACCACCATCTAGAATTAACATGGTGAAACTCCTTGATACAACTAATATGTGCTTAAAAGAAAAAGGGGGAAATGAAGCACAGAAAAGCTAAAGCAGGCTCTGGGGGGGGGGGGGGCGCGGGGCGGGAGTATAAGTGGAGCTGGGAAAGGCCAACAGAGAAGGTTAAGAGAGTCAATAGGGTTGAGGTTCTTTATATGTATGTATGAAAACAGGACAGTAAAAGCTGTTAGAAAATTTTTAAGGAGGGAAAAGCTGGGTGCGGATGGCTCACGCCTGCAATCCTTGCTACTCAGGAGGCTGACATCTGAGAATCAGGGTTGAAAACCAGCCTTTTCTAATGAACTACTCCAAAAAGCCAAAGTGGAGCTGTGGCTCTAGTGGTAAAGCACTAGCTTGGAGCACAAAAGCTCAGGGTCAGCCCCAGACCCTGAATTCAAGACCCAAGACCAGCACAAAAAAAAAAAAAAAAAGGAAGGAGTGAGGATGAGAGAGATGGAGGGGTGGGTTGGACGGGGTGTGTTGTATGGAATTTCCACAGTGAGATACTCTAATATATGCAAATAAAAACACCTTTAGAAAAATCCCTGGCCAGGGGGCTCCCCTCCCCGACTCCACAGGGGGTCTGTCTGTAATCAGACACTACACCGATTGCTTGGCTTTGCAGAAGCTGATGAATAATTCAGGAGAAATGCTTGCCCCTATTTTAATGAATCCACGTAGGATTCCGGTGGAGGTGGGCAGTGGCTTGGCCAGGCCGCAGCGGCACAGGCGTCCGGTTACCGGCGAGGTGTGGGCTGGTTGAGAGTTCACAGGAAGACACTCCAACCATGCAGGAGGTCACAGGCTGAGCAGCAGCTCCACCGTCCACCCCTGCCCTGTCTCACACTCAGAGCCCAGGGTGAACAGTCCTGCTCACCTGCCCGCTCAAGGCCAGCCCGTCCACACACTCCTGGACATCCCAGTCCTGGGCAGGAGAAACAGAGATGGCCACTTGCACCCCACGATTGCTCTGCCAACTCACGAGCTCCCATGGCTGAGCCGCCATGGCGGAGCAGCTAAGCAGGCCACGACCCAGAGCAGCGGCACCTGGCTCCAACTACACACCACCCAGGGGGGGCCCCAGACCCTCACCTGGGGCTGGTCGCAGGTGCTCTGATGTGCATGCGCAGAAGGGAGAGACGGCCCCCTGCACAAACCACAAGAAGGAGAGAATGCAGAGATGGAAAGCAGAGACAGGGTCTAGCCAGCACCCAATGTGGGCGGGGGGGTGGGGGCAGACTTTTCTGGCCAGTGCAGGAGGAAGGTAACTGGGTGGATGGAGTTCAAGGACAGAGGCCTTGGATGGAAAGCCTTCAGTGTGCTTTAGGAATGTATAAGGGGCTGGAGGAGACCACAGATGTGAGAGGGGCCCATCGGCCTTTAAAGGGGGAGGCGAAGGGGGAGCGGGGAGAAGGGCAGCTGGGAAACACAGCTGAACCGGGTACTAGTGACTCCGGCCTGTAATCCTAGCTACACAGGAGGCTGAGATTTGAGGGTTACAGTTCAAAGCCAGCCTGGGCAGGAAAATCTGTAAGATTCTTGTCTCCAATAAACCACCAAAATAAGGCACCGCATGCAGGCCCTGAGTTCAGCTCCAATATTAGAAAGGGGGGGGGTGGAGAGGGAGAGAGAGAGAGGAGAGAGCATGTGCACAAGAGAGGTAGAAGGAAGAAAGGGAGGGAGGGAGGGACGGAGAGGAAGTGAGAGAAAAAGAGGAAGAAGACAGGAAGAAAAAGAAAGGAATTGAAAAAAAGAAGAGAGAGAGGAAGAAAGGAAGGAAGGAAAGGAGAAAAAAAAAAAGTCCCCTTTCAAGGTGAGAGTCATCGTGGATTTCTAATAAGAAGAGCCAGGTCTCCAGAGTCGGATCTCCCTCCCTCACCCCCCTCCTTGCCAATTAAGGCCAGGTACTGAGCAGGGGTGGACTAAGGGAGCCCAGCTTCCCAGCCCCGCCCCTCCCCAGCCTGTGTTCCCGCAGCTCTCCACCGAGACCTGGGGAGGGAGGCAGATGGCTGGCGCGGCCACCCGCTCCCCCACAGAGCGCCCCAGGCCTCCCACTCCTTAGCAACGGCGCCCACCTGCTGCGGCTGGCCAGCCCCACTTTTTCACAGGCCTGTTGTGTGTTCTGCCCACTGCAAGTGCCGGGAGCCAAGAAACCCTGCGTTCTGGGAGCCGAGCCCAGGCCCAGGTCAGTGCGGAGGAAAGTGAAGTCTCTCAGCACCCTCCTGGGAGCACCCCCACATTTCCTCTCTTTTCATTGGCCTGGGCTCTTTATCTAACAGCATGGGAGCAAATTACAACAAGCCCAGAGGTCATTAAACATCAAGTCTGGTCCCAGGAACCCAACTACAAAGGACGAGGTAGAGAATGGCGGCTATGCCTTCCCGGGACACTTTCAGCTTCCACCATAAGCAGATCATCCCAGGGGGAGAAAAGGCAGCCCCTGCCCCGCATATGGGCAAGCAAAGCCCAGGCCAGGACCTCTGGCAGGAGGAGGGGGGGGGGAGCATCTCAGAAAGGATGTACATAACCATGGACAGCCGAGCTGGACCCTGGTGGCTCATGCCTGTAATCCCAGCCACTCAGGAGGCTGAGATCTGAGGATCATAGTTCACAAAACTGGCCCCAGCAGAAAAAAGACCATGAGATTCTAATTTCCACTTAACCACCAAAAAGCAGTAGAAGCCAGTAAGTAGAGTGCCAGCCTTGAGCAGAAAAGCCAAGCCAGAGTACAGAGCCCATGACTTCAAGCCCAATACTGGCACCCAAAGCAAGACTAAAAAGAAACCCCACCAGACACTGACTCCCAGTCCTAGAGGCCAAAAGTCTGAAGCCAAAATGTGGCCAGGGCCAGTTGTTTCGGAGGCTGTGGGGAGCACCCGCCCAGCCTCGCTAGCCGCAGGGGTGGCTGCATCCTGGACATCCCTTGGCATGTGGACACGTAGGTCCCATCTCTCCTCCATCTTCCTGTCAGTTTGTCTGTCTGGGGCTGAGCTGACGTTTAATTTGCATTTTAACTTACTACGCAGATTCCTCTTTCCACCCAGGTCCTGGGGTTCACTTCACAAGAAAGAGGCACACAGTTCAACCTCCACTTCCAAAACCCATCACAACCGGTGTGGTAATGTGCACCTGTAGTCCCAGCACTCCCCGTGGTTGAGACAGGAGGCTTCTGGGCTGCTTAGCAAGATTGGGTGGAAATGAAGATTAGAAAGAAAAAAAAGCAAGAGCAGGTTGCCCTCTGCAGGTCATGGGTGGCCATGCACCCTGGATCTGCCTCTAGACAGTGCTTTTGATTTGTTTTCATGGCAGGCAGTGTGACTTCCACATTCTGGCTGGAAAGGTCCGAGCTCCACCTGAAGGCTGCAGAGCCTTAGCTGAAATTTGTGTCCAGGTGTTCGGAACTCCTCCAAAGACATCAGCTAAGAGTTGTCCCTGATCACTTGGCCAGGGACATGGAAACAGTGGTGGGCTAGGGTCCAGCTATCATTTCTTGGCTAGGAACTTAGAATCCATTAAGTCCAAGCCCTCATTTGCTTACGAGTCTGGTGCGGGGCACCAATATAGCTCATACCTGTCATCCTAGCTACTCACGAGGCTGAGACTTGAGGATCATGGTTTGAAGCCAGCCTGGGCAGAAAAGTCCCCATGAGACTCTTACCTCCACTCAAAAAACTGGAAATGGCGCTGGAGCTCAAAGTGATGGAGCACTAGCCTTGAGCAAAAGAGCTCAGGGACAGCACCTAGGCCCTGAGTTCAAGCCCCACAACTGACCAAAAAGAGAGGGGAAAAAAAGTCTCACAGACATTCCTTCCCCAGGCTGGCTTTGAACCCCAATCCTCAGATCTTAGCTTCCTGAGTGACTAGGATTACAGACATGCACCACCAGTACCCAGACTGACCACAGAGACAGCTGTCTCCGGGTGTCAGCAACTCCTAGCCACGAGACACACGCAATCACTCAGTGACTCACACTTTTAGGTGATTTCAAAGGACCCGGACACTTAGGTCCTGCATGTCACATGCCCGCTAACCTTCTCCCCAAACACCTATGTCTACTGGTGTATTTGCCCAATGCAAGCACATAGAAGTTCTTCAGTGCCTTGAACTATTTTTAAGTCTCATTTTTCTTTGCATGCATGACCAGAAACGTCACTGCCGCGGCCCCGAGGTCCTTTTTCATCTCCTCACTCCCAGTGACGTGGGCAAGGGAAGGGAGATTGTTCTGCATCAGACTCTGCTGTTTTCTCCATCTTCGAGCAGAAGTGTTCAGACTAGCAGCTGCAGCTGGATTTGAGTCAGCCTTGTCTGGATACCTTGCAATTTCCAATTCATACAGGGAGACCTGTGGTAAGGACTTTGCACGAAAGGCGGCATTCTGGAGAAGGCAGGCAGGCATCGGGCTAGCACGACACGCCCAGGGCTCATTCACTAAGGCACATCTACCAAGGCACCTGGGAAGCCGACAGGGTTGCGTGTTCATGCTCTGAGATCCTGATCTCGGGGAAAAGCATGGGACCTTTGGCCTTTAAGCAGGACCTTTGCTGTGGGTTTTCCACAGTGCCCATGTTACAATGAAGAAGTTGCCTCTCCACCATACTTCATGGAGAAGTGGTTGCCAGTCTTCCATCATGAATGTTAGATTTTTGTCTTTTTTTTTTTTTTTTTGTCAGTCATGGGGTTTTGAACTCTGGGCCTGGGCGCTGTTGCTCAACTCTTCAGCTCAAGCAAGCACTCTACCACTTGAGCCACAGCACCACTTCTGGTTTTCTGAATAGTTTATTTGAGTTTCATGGCCTGGCTGGCTTTGAAGCGAGATCCTCAGGTCTCAGCCTTCTGAGTAGCTAGGATTATAGGCACCGATGCCTGGCTTTTTTTTTTTTTTTTCATCTAGTGACATGATCCTCAAGTGTTTGCCTTTTTCTCTACTGATACAGTATATTGTTATAGTATAATAAAAAAACATAGGCATTGTGATTTTTGTTCAAGTTTGGATAGCTCTAGAAACTTCCTGACAAGAGTGACCTGAACATATCCTCATTCACTATGAATGAGCACACCTAGGCACAAATCCTTTTTACTGATGCTCAACCAAATTTTCCAACTTTATCATAGTATAAAAGCCATCTGTAGGCCAGGTGACTGTTACTCATGCCTGTAATCCTATTTAGGGTGCTGAGATCTGAGGATTGAGGTTTGAAGCCAGCCCAGGCAGGATTAACCACCAAAAAGCTGGGAGTGGAGCTGTGGCTCAAGTGGTAGAGTGCCAGCCTTGAGCAAAACAGCCACGCAAGGGGCTGGGAAGGTAGCTCAGTGGTAGAGTGCTTGCCTTGCATGCATGAAGCCTGGGTTTGATTCCTCAGCACCACATAAGCAGAAAAAGCTGGAAGTGGCACTGTGGCTCAAGTGGTAGTGTGCTAGCCTTGAGCTGAAGAGCTGAGGGACAGCACCCAGGCCCAGAGTTCAGGCCCCACGGCCAAAAAACAAAACAAAAAAACAGTCAAGCAAGAACACAAGGCCCTGAGTTCAAACCCCAGTACCAGCACCAAGAAAAACATGCATTCATCAGAGACCCTGTTTCATGTTTTGAACTTCAATCTTTTCCCAGGCTTGATATGAGCTATGTCCTCTTTCATGATTCTGGGCAAAAGCAGTGAGCCACGGCTCCCACTCGGCCACCCAATCACAAAGTTAAGCAGAAGGGAGCTGGGAGGGTGGCTTAGTGGTAGAGTGCTCGCCTTGCATGCATGAGGCCCTGGGTTCAATTCCTCAGCACCACAGAGGCAGAAAACGCCAGAAGTGGCGCTGTGGCTCAAGTGGTAGAGTGCTAGCCTTAAGCTGAAGAGCTGAGGGGTAGCGCCCAGGCCCAGAGTTCAGGCCCCACAACCCAGAAAGGAAAAAAAAAAAGAGTTAAGCAGAGGGCTAACTGTTGGGGAGTTTGGGTGCTAAATGGATTTTGACTTAGCAGGATGGAGTTCCTTACTGATGGGCTATGATTCTTTTTTTTTTTTTTTTTTTGGGTCCGGTCGTGGGGCCTGAACTCTGGGCCTGGGCACTGTCCCTCATTTCTTCAGCTCAAGGCTAGTGCTCTACCACTTGAGCCACAGCACCACTTCCGACTTTTTTCTTTTTGCTTATGTGGTGCTGAGGAATCGAACCCAGGGCCTCAGGCATGCAAGGCAAGCGCTCTACCACTGAGCCAACTTCTCAGCCCTGATGGGCTATGATTCTATCACGTGATCTACCTAATAAAATTTTGATACGAGGTCCAGGGAGAATCCTGGTTATTGAGCACATCTGAGTCCCAGGATGTGCTAGGTGCCAGAAGCTGAAGGCTTTCCTGAGTTCTGGACTTTGTTTTGACAAATGATCACACACACACACACACACACACTCTCTCTCTCTCTCTCTCTGTCTCTCTCTCTCTCTCTCTCTGTCTCTCTCTCTCTCTCTCTGTCTCTCTCTCTCTCTCTCTCTCTCTCACACACACATACACTGCCTTGTGGCCAGATTCTGAAGTGGGGGGAAGAGGGGTCCGGCGGGCCTAAGCCTTTAACTTGTGGGGCTTGGACAGAAGCTGGGCAGTTCATTTCACAACTGAGTTAAACCGCAGCTTACACACTTGGTGCTGTTTTTTGGGGGGATTGATATCTAACCAACCTTGTATTTCTGGGATAAATCCTACTTGGACATACTATATAATCTTTTTTTTTTTTTTTTTTTTTTTTTGGTTGTGGGGCTTGAACTCTGGGCCTGGGCACTGTCCCTCAGCTCTTCAGCTCAAGGCTAGTGCTGTACCACTTGAGCCACAGCGCCACTCCTGGTTTTCTGGTGGTTAATTGAAGTCTCATGGACTTTCCTGCCCGGGCTGGCTTTGAATCATGATCCTTAGATCTCAGCCTCTAAGTAGCTAGGATTACAAGCGTGAGCCATCAGTGCCTTGTGTGAACTCACACAAGACCTGGGCACTGTCCCTTTGTTTCTGTTGCTCAAGACTAATACTCTACCATAAGAGCCACAGCTCCATTCCCACCTTTTTGCTGGTTAAGTGGAGATAATCTCCTGGACTTTCCTGCTCTATCTTTGAATTATGATCCTCAGATCTCAGCCTCCTGAGTAGCTAGGATCACAAGCCTTGAGTCACCAATGCCCAGGTACTGTCTAGTAGATTTTTATCATAGTTTTTGTGTGAGTGTATATGTGCATGGGTGTGACCCCCATCACATTAGAGTTTGGCATGAATGAATGATTTTGCCAACTTTCACAACGCTTACTGTTGCTCATCCCTAAATGAAGCCCACAATCCTCTTTACAAAGCCATCCCTTGACCACTACCCTCTTTCATTTGAGATGGGTACGGCTGTGGGTTTGCTTGGGCGGGGGAGGGGGTGGTGCTGGGGATGGAAGGAGAGCCCCCTGCATGCGAACCACGTCCTCTCTGACTAATAGCAACCACCCCAGAGGGCTACGGCACTCACACAGGGCTCAATACAGAAGTATCCTAAATACATTTTCTGCATCGAGACACAGACACGCGTCTCCGGTTATTTCGCGGCAGTCAATCGGTTCTGCAGCGGTAAGGAGGCTACAGAGACAGCTATGCGCTCTTCTTTCTGTGCTGCAGCCAGGAAACAAATAATGATAGACCACGAGGGGCCTTTTCAGGCAGGTGATTATGTGTGCCGTTTCCTTCCTTTAAAACAGATGAATAGCAGCAACCATCCATCGTCACCTGGCTATTACCCACCGATGAATGGCTTGGCGGAGAGCGCGCCGTGGCTGTCGGTGCAGGGGGTTTCAGGGGTGATTACAAAGGCAATTCGTCCTCTCTTGCTAAGTGTTTTCTCGCTGGCCTTTTAAGCCCCCTCTGGGGGCTTCCAAGCCCTGCAAGAGCACAATTTCAGTGTTCAGTGGCTATGGAGCCTCGTTGGCCCTTATGCCACCTGCTATGCTGCTCCCCCCGCCCCCCGAACCCGCAGTAACCCAGTAACTTGAAAACAGGTTCGTGTATTGCCTCTGCCATGCAAGTCCTGCCATCCTGTGGTGACCGGCCCTCTGGCCCCTGGCTGCAATGCAGTTATGAACCAATGAGATCCTTAAACAGGCCGTATGGGGTCAATTCAGCCCCATCCCTTACCAGCTTTGCTATCTGGGGTATGTATTTTGGACTCTCTGTGCCTTTGCTTGGAATGAAAGTGCTGGTGTAGCCAGGTGCTGCTGGCTTATGCCTGTAATCCTAGCAAATCAGGAAACAGATAGATCTGAGAGTCACGGTTCAAAGCCAACCCACAGGCAGAAAAGTCTGTAAGACTCATCTCCAATTAACCAGCAAAAAACTGGAAGTGGAGGTATGGCTCAGGAAATAGAATGACTATCTGGAGCAAAAAAAGCTATTCAAGTGCATAGGTCCTGAGTTCAAGCCCTAGTATGGCAAAAATAAATAAAACAACAACAAAAAGTGCCAGCAGGGCTGGAAAGGTAGCTCAGCGGTAGAGTGCTTGCCTTGCATGCATGAGGCCCTGGGTTCGATTCCTCAGCACCACATAAACAAAAAGAAAAAAAGCTGGAAGTGGTGCTGTGGCTCAAGTGGTAGAGCACTAGCCTTGAGCTGAAAAGCTGAGGGACAGTGTCCACGCCGAGTTCAGGCCCCACAACGGGACCCCCCCCCCCAAAAAAAAAAAGTGCCAGCAAAAAAATAAAAAGCACTCAAGGGGCTGGGAAGGTGGCTCAGTGGTAGAATGCTTGCCTTGCATGCCTGAGGCCCTGGGTTCGATTCCTCAGCACCACATAAGAAAAAAAAAAAAAAAGAAAGAAAAAAGCCGGAAGTGGCGCTGTGGCTCTGCTGGTAGAGTGCTAGCCTTGAGCTGAAGAGCTGAGGGACAGTGCCCAGGCCCAGAGTTCAGGCCCCAGGACCGGACCAAAAAAAAAAAAAAAAAAGCACTCAATATATTTACTGTTATCTATAAATAAATAAAATTAAGCCAGGTACTAGTGACTCATGTCTGTAATCCTATTGACTCAGGGGGCTGAGATCTGAGGATCATGGTTCGAAGACTGCCCAAGCAGAAAAGTTCATGAATTGCTTATCTCCAATAAACTACAAAAAAAAATCTGAAACTGGAGCTCTGGCTCAAGTTGTAGAGCACTAGCTCTGAGCAAAAACGCTCATAGACAATGCCCAGGTCCTTAGTTCAAGCCCCAGGGCTTGAAAAAATAGTAATAAAGAAAATTAAGGCCAGGCAGTGGTAGTTCATGCCTATAATCCTAGCTACCTGATATCTGAGGATAAGTTTGAAGTCAACCAGGGCAGGAAAGTCCCTGAGACACTTATTTCCAATTAACTATCAAAAAGCTGGAAATGGGCTGGCTACGGGTGGCTCACGCCTGTGATCCTACTACTCAAGAGGCTTGAGATCTGAGGACAGCAGTTCAAAGCCAGCCAAGCAGGAAAAATGGTAAGATTCGTATCTCCAATTTACCACTAAAAACCAGAAATGGAGCTGTGGCTCAAAAGTGGTAGAGTGCTAACTTTGAGCAAAAGAAAAAAAAGCTCAAGGACAGCACCCAGGCCCTGAGTTTAAGCCCCATGACCCCCCCCCCCCACACACACACAAAAGCTGGAAGTGGAGCTGTAGTTCAAGTGTTACAATGTTATTCTTGAGTAGAACAGCTAAGGAGCAGCTAAGGAATTAAAGATGAAGATGAAGGAAGGAAGGAGGAGGAGGCAGAGGGAGGAAGAAGGAAGGGAAGAAAGAAGAGGAGGAGGAGGAGGAAGAGAAGGAGGAGGAAGAAGAGGAGAAAAAGGCAGAGAAAGGAGGAGGAAGAAGAGGAAGAGGAAGGAGGAGGAAGAGGGAGGAAGAAGGAAGGGAAGAAAGAAGAGGAGGAGGAGGAAGAAGAGGAGGAAAAGGCAGAGGAAGGAGGAGGAGGAGGAGAAAGGAAAAGGAGGTGGTGGTGCAGGAGGAGGAGGAGAATTATTCCCTAGTTTGTGTAGTTACACTGATCCCCAAAGGAATAAAATAGTAAGGAAACTAATCTGTCCAGGAGACACAAGACCTCATGGAGCCAAATAGCCATAATGAACCAAAATATTTTCTTTTTTTTTTTGGTCAGTTGTGGGGCTTGAACTCTGTGCTTGGGTGTTGTCCCTGTGCTCTTCTGCTCAAGGCGAGTGCTCTACCGCTTGAGCCAAAATATTTTCTAAGTGGAAGGATCTGCCCGTGCCCAAATGATGTCCTTGAGTCTGAAACAAGCTGTGGCTGAAGCACAAATCCTAGCTGCATGGCTGAGTGCACGCAGTGGGTTCTGGGTATCGGCGGAGCAGAGCCCCCTAAACCCTGCAGGACTCCATCCACAGTACAGATCGGAAGACTATACACCCACAAGCCAAGGGAAAACACTTGATTACAAACGAAAGGTGGGGGGACGGGGGAGAGGTTCTTAAAACACTCTGTGTCTACAATGAGTCATCAAGACTTGGCTGACAGTTCATTTGACAATTATCCCTGAAGAACCCTTTCAAAATGTAAAACTGCAAAAGAAAAAAAGAAAAAGGCAGCAGGCAGAACATCAACAGCATGCTGGAAGGACTGGGGTGTATACCAACACGTTAAAGAGGAAATAAGAGGACCTAGGAACTGAAGAGAATCAAAGCACAAGCGAGCTTACGTCCTCTGGACTGGGTTTCAGTCCAGTGGTGAGCAGCATCCTTTAAGTTCTCCAGGCCAGCTCACCCACAATGAAGGCCCAGAACACCAGAACTTCCAGATTTAATGCCAACAACAAACCCCACTCCATCAGACACATGGGGCAGTGCCCGGGGTGGGTTTTCTCACCCTGTACCCAAAGCTGAAAGAAAGCGGAGTGACGGAATACTCAAACATGCTAGCTTCTTGAAAGAAAGCCGAGTCACGGAACACCCCAACATGCTAGCTTTTTGGCCTCCTAGGTTAACACAAAATTAAAGTTTAGTATATTATTGGCTGGGGGTGTAGTTCAAGGGTTCAGTGTATAATCCTAGCTACTCAACAGGTTCAGGGCTGAGGATAACAATTTGAAAATCAGCCCAAGCAGACAAATCTGAGACCCTTACCTCCAGTTAACCAGCAAAAAGTAGTTCAAGTCCCAGCACAGGCAATGAAAATTTAAATCCTGGCACTGGTGGCTCACACCTGCAATCCTAGGTACCTAGGAGGCTGAGATTTCAGAATCTAGGCTCAAAGCCAACCCGGGTAGAGAAGTCCATCAGACTCTCATCTCCAACAAACCAATAGAAAACTTGAAGTAGAGCTGTGGCTCAAAGTGGTAGAGCCCTAGTCTTAAGCAAAAAAAAAAAAAAAAAAAAAAACAACCCTCAGAGATAACACTCAGGCTCTGAATTCGAGCCCTACAACAGCCATGCACACACACATGCACACAGGCAGATGTACGATTCAGTGGCATTAGGTATATTACTTCCCACACAACCTCCACCATCCATCTCCACAAATTTTATTTTGTAAAACTGAAACTCTAGCCAGGCACTGGTGGCTCACGCCTGTAATCCTAGCTACTCAGAAGGCTGATATCTGAGGACTGTGGTTTGAAGCCAGCTGGGGCACAAAAATCCATGAGACTCTTTTTTTTTGGGGGGGGGGGTCTGGTCGTGGGGCCTGAACTCTGGGTCTGGGCGCTGTCCCCTAGCTCTTCAGCTCAAGGCTAGCACTCTACCACTTGAGCCACAGCACCACTTCCGGCTGAGGAATTGAACCCAGGGCCTCAGGCATGCAAGGCAAGCGCTGTACCACTGAGCCACCTTCCCAGTCCCTCCATGAGACTCTTATCTCCAATGAACTACAAAAAAAAAAGCTAGAAGTGAAGCTATGGCTAAAGTGGTAGAGCACTAGCCTTGAAGGGGAAAAAAAATCCTGGAGATCTACACTCACAAAAGAATGTACTTCTCCACAGTCCCCACCCTACCATTTTACTTCCTGCTTGCAAGTTCTGATAACCAGGTACCTTATGTGAGTGTGTCGTGCCACGTTTATCCTTTTGTGACTGACTCATTTCACTGAGCACAGGTCCAGGCCTGCCTGTACTGCAGCCATCTGTTTCTTTCCTTTTTATCATGGACGGTGGGCCATCGTCCATCCCTGCACGTGTCCTGTATCCACCCATCTGCCATGCGCGCTCCTGCGCCTTCCACTTTTTTGGCTACTGTATGAGTGACTGCTTTCAATGTTCGTGGGACATATATAAGTGGAGCTCTTAGATGTGCTCATTTTACTGTTAGTGTTTTGAGGACAATAACTTTTTCATGTGTGCCAGTACTGGGACTTTAACTCAGGACCTGGGATGCTATCCTTGAGCTTTTTAAAAAAAATCAAGACTAGCATTCTGCCACTTGAGCCACAGCTCTACTTCCAGCTTTTTGCTGGTTAATTGGCAGTAAAGGGTCTCATAGAGGGGCTGGGAAGGTGGCTCAGTGGTAGAGCACTTGCTTGCATGCCTGAGGCCCTGGGTTCGATTCCTCAGCACCACATAAGCAAAAGGAAAAAAGCTAGAAGTGGCGCTGTGGCTCAAGTGGTAGGGCACTAGCCTTGAGCTGAAGAGCTGAGGGACAGCGCCCAGGCCCAGAGTTCAGGCCCCACGACCAGACCCCCCTCCTCCCCCACCCAAAGAAAGAGTCTCATAGACTTACTTTCCTGCTACAAACTGGCTTTGACTGTGAGGCTTCAGGGGAAAAAAAAAAAAAGACACCTTGCTGGACATCAGTGGCTCACGCCTGTAATCCTAGCTACTCAGGAGGCTGAGATTGGAGGATTGCAGTTTGAAGCCAGGCTGGGCAGGAAAGTCTGTGAAACTCTTACCTCCAATAAACTACTCAGAAAAAGTCAGAAGTGGCACTGTGGCTCAAGTGGTAGAGAGCTAGCCCTAAGAACAAAGAGGCTCAGGGACAGTGCCCAGTCCTTGAGTTTAAGCCCCAGGATCTGAAAATAAACAAACAAATAAACGAATAAGCAAGCCAGAAGTGAGCTACAGTGCAAGTGGTAGTGTGCTAGCCTTGAATGCAAAAGCTCAGGAACAGTTCCCAGACCTTGATTTCAAGCCCCAGGGCTGACGCAAAGAAAGAAAGAAAGGAAGAAAGGAAGAAAGAAAGGAAGGAAGGAAGGAGGAAAGGAAGGAAAAAGGAAAGAAAGAAAAGAGAGAGGGAGGGAGGGAAGGAGAGAGGGAGGAAGGGAGGGAAGGAAGGAGGAAAGGAAGGATGGAAGGAGAGAGAGAGACAGAAATGATTGACAGAAAAACAGAACAGGGTTGGTTGAGGGGACACAGGCACCATCTCAGGAGGGGAGGGCTAACAAAGAGACTGAATGAGGATAGATACGGTCCATATAGTTTATTTGTATGTATGAAAATAGCACAATGAAACCTGCTAAAATTGTCTGAAGGGGAAGGAAGGAGGATGGAGGAGTGACAGAGGCGTTGAGGTGACAGGGGAACACTATGTGGAAATGTCACAACAAGCCCCCTAACAACTCACATATGTTCATTTAAAGAATTGATAGCTACTCAGGAGGCTGAAATCGGAGGATCATGGTTCAAAACCAGCTTCGACAGAAAGTCTGTGAGACATATCCAATTAACCAGCAAAAAGCCATAAGCGAGCTATGGCTTAAGGGGTAGAAAGCCAGCTTTGAGCAAAAAAGAAAATCAAGAGTACTTAAGCCCTGAATTCAAACCCCACAGTATCATGCGCGCACATACACACACTCGAGCTTAAAATAAGTAAAACCAAGCGGGAGGCAGGCCAAGCTGGATTCCCGACCCAGACGCCCCAACGCCCCGCTTCCTTCCAGGTCCCTTTGATCAGAATCAGCAGGAACCCCACAGTGCCACAGGATACAGCTTCCTGAATCAAACCCGTCATTCACCTGGTTGTGCAGATGCTCTGTGGTGGTGGGGGTCCGCTCGCGGGAGCCCCGGGGTGATGGGCAGCCCCAGAACCCACTCACGCGTGAGTCCAGGCTGGGACTGGCCACTGGCATTTCACGTACCATGTGGCCAGAGTGGTGGGATGAGGACTTCTGCCCTGCTCTGACTCCGTGGCTTTTCCTGTAGCATTCTTTGGTAAAGATAGCTGCCGTGGAGAGAGGGCTGGCCTGGAGGACAGCTCCAGAAGACTGGGAACAGAGGACAGTCTGCAGACTAGAGCTATCCGAAACTAGGACCCTTAGGCCAACAAGCCGTGACAAACTCCTGCTGTCAATGGCACAAGCAAGCTGGGGACACGGGGCTGCAGCCCTGACAGCCTCAGCCCAGATCAGCCGCACACCTGGGGGCACTGGCGTGTGTGCTCACAAACAGCTAGGCTGGGAGGGAATTTACTATACTTTCATTAGAAAAGTATAACACCTATGTAAACAATAATGCACTTCCAAAGATAGCAGACCATTTGTGCTATGTCTTAAAACAGCATTTAGAAATTTTTCTTTTTTTTTTTTTTTTTTTTTGGGTCCGGTCATGGGGCCTGAACTCTGGGCCTGGGCACTGTCCCTCAGCTCTTCAGCTCAAAGCTAGTGCTCTACCACTTGAGCCATAGCGCCACTTCCGGCTTTTTTCTTTTTGCTTATGTGGTGCTTGGGAATCGAACCCAGGGCCTCATGCATGCAAGGCAAGCACTCTACCACTGAGCCACCTTCCCAGCCCTAGAAATTTTTCTTATACGGCCAACTAAGCTAATTGAGGTTACCTCAACTTCAAGAAAGAAGATCAGGCATTGCGTGGCAGTGCATACCTATCATCCCAGCTATACAGGAGCAGCGATTAGGAGGAACGAAGTTTGAGGCCGGCATGAAGCCATTTCAGCCAACAAGCCAGGCTGGTGGTATGTGCCTATAATCCAAAGCTATGAGAGAGGCTTAAGGAGGGGAGCTGCAGTCCAAGGCTAACCAAGGCAAAAACGCAAGATCTTACCTAAAATATAAAGCACAACAAAGGCTGGAGGCCTGGCTCAAGAAGCAGAACGCCTACCTAGCAAATATAAGGCCCTGAGTTCACATTCCAATATTGCACAAGAAAAAGAAAAATACAATTTTAAGTCTGGAAGAGGAGAGTTTAGGGCTGCCCAAAGGTGAGATTCCCTAAAGATTTAAGTTAACAACTCCTGTCATCAAACACGGAAAATCGGGGTGGGAATGTGGCTTAGTGGTAGAGTGCTTGAGTTTATGAAATCCTAGGTTCGATTCCTCAGTACCACATAAATTGAAAAAGCCGGAAGTGGCACTGTGGTTCAAGTGGTAGAGTGCTAGACTTGAGCAGAGAGAGGTTCAGGGACAGAGCCCAGGCCCCAAGTTCAAGTCCCAGGACCAGCAAAAGCAAAAGTAAAAGCAAACAAAAAAAAAACACCTGAAAATCAACTCATTGCATTTCACTGGATTTTCAAGTCAATGATAACATGTCTAAACTTTTGGCAGGGTATGATAATGAAGTATGGTAATGTACTGGAATTTAATTAATAGTGATGATTATACAACCCTGTAAATAGTTTTTTTTTTTTTAAGCCTATGAAGCTGTTGCTCAGAAATAATTCTAGCTACTAAGGAGCCTGAGTTCAAAGCCAGCATAGTAAAGTCCACTAATGTTTTTTTGTTTTTTGTTGATTGTGGGGCTTAAATTCAGGGCCTGGGCACTGTCCCTGAGCTCTTTTTGCTCAAGGCTAGCACTCTACCACTTTGAGCCACAGTGCCACTTCCAGTTCTCTGGTGTTTAATGGAGGTAAGAGTCTCCTGCCTGGACTAGCTTTGAAATGTGATCCTAGACCTCAGCCTCCTGGGTGGCTAGGATTACAGGCATGAGACACCAATTAACCACTGGAAGTGGTTAGAAGTGGAGGTGTGACTCAAATGGTAAGAACGCCAGCCTTGAGTGAAAAAGTTTAGGGACAGCACCAGGTCCTGAGTTCAAGCCCATGGACCAGCACAATTAAAAAGAAGAAAAAAAAAAAAAAGCCCATGAAATTGTACTCTTTAAAATGGTGAATTTTATGGTTTCTGAAGTATATTGCAATTTTCAGAATTTTATGGAGGAAGTGAACATTTGCATTTAAACATTTTCCAAATAGTTCTGCCCCATTCCTGGAGCACAGCGACTGAGGGGTCTACCTTAGCCCTAGAACTTGCTGGGGTTTTTGTTGTTGTTTGCATTGTATCTTTCAGGAAAATGACTAGCAAAAGCCCTCTCTTAGCTTAACTTTCCAATGTTTTTGTTTTTGTCACAGATGTTGCACTTACATTTTAAGTGGGACAATGTTTACCTCATTTTATAATACTTAATTGCCCCGTCTTGCTATGAGAAAGGTAAGAGAACTTTGGGAGCGAAGCACTCCAAGAGGAAGCCATCTTTTTGAAGTTAGATGCACCTCAGCATTGGACTGCTCCACAGTGCCCATGTGGCGTGGCCTGGGCATCTCCGTAGCACACAGCAAGCTTGCCTCGCCCAGCGAGGATAATGGCAGGATGGCTCAATGAGCACAGGAGAGAGAAGAAAACCTCTGCACTGTCTAACATGATTATAAAGAACTTGAGATAGGTGAATCAGAAAACAACATCTTTGAACAATTATAACCACACAACAGGATTCCCTCATTCCGCTTGTTAAGTAGCTAAGCAGCTGTAAACTTCAGTACCGACTCTGTCTGATGGAACAGTCTCAGGCTTTGATTTGTCCACACTCGCATCATCCACGCATTGTGGAAATGCTAGATGGCTTCTGCAGCCAGCTCTGGAGCAGCTGCGGTCTCCAAAGGTGCATGCCTCCCTTCCCCGGAACCTCATCAAATGCTTCGGTACTCAGAGCCCCGGGCCACGACGGCAGCAGCATCCCATTCCACAGTGAAGAATGAAATCGTTCCGAAGAACCCAAACACCACCATGAGCAGGAGTTGCCAGTGAAGGAGAAGGTAGTTGCTGTAGAAAAACGCTACGGCTGCGCAGATGGACTACAAAGAAATGAGACATATCAGAGTGCCCACAGGGCTGAACGACTCCATAAGCAGCTCCACAGCCAGCTCCGATACTCCTGACCCCCAGGACAGCACTCGCTTTCCCCTCAGACACAACTTCACTTGTCACTACCTCCCCAGCAGGCAGGCACCACGGGCTCTCTGGACAGCAGAGATCAGCCTCTCCTCCTTCCAGCAGCACGCTGCCGATAACATGCAGGTTGGGAAAAGCACTTGTCTGCGTGGTGGGTGAAGGGAAATCTCTCATCTAAGCGCAGAGACCAGAATGGACACTCTTTGTCTCCAAGTGGGGGGAAGCTCACTGCTTCCTGGTTCTACTCAAAATCCCTCCAAAATCCCCTGATTTCCATTTAAAAACCACAATAGCACCAAGCGCCAGTGGCTCACTCCTATAATGCTAGCTACTCAGGAGGCTGAGAAATGAGTCAACCTGGGCAGGAAAGCCCATGAGACTCTTATCTCCAATTAACCACCAAAAAAAAGCTAAAAGAAGAGCTGGGACTCACGTGATAGAGTGCTAGCCTTGAGCACAAGAGCTCAGGGACAGCACCTAGGCCCTGAGTTCAAACCCCAAGACTGGCACATGCACACCTTAAAAAAAAAAAAAACCCAACCCATAAACGAAATGACCAAATAAAAACAGGTAAGCATGAAGGCAAAGCACTTTCAACATGATTTGGATGGTTACCTGAACAAACTTAAAGACAGCGAAGGCTGGAGCACTGTCTTCAGAGTAGAGAAAGCCCAGGATGCTGAGCAGCTGGGTATTGAAGCAGCTGTCTCCCAGGCCCAACAGAAAACTGCACAGGATGGCGATTTCTTTGCTAAAGAAAATACAGATTGATTCAGAGCTACTTAAATATAAAATCAACTCACCCACAAAAGCATTTAACCATGTGGGAACAAAGATAAATGGATCCTAGAATTTTCAGGTCTGTTTTGCAGTGCTGGGGCTGGTGTCCAGGCCCTTGCATATGCTGGAACATGCTACTCTCCAGCTCCTGCAGTAGGATTTACAGTCAGAAATTAGACTCAAATGCACATGGCTTCACATTTGAGCAAGTTCTAGTCTACTATCTGAGACGCCCAAACTGGTTTTTAGGCTCTGCTCCACTCAGAGTTATGGATACATACACAAACATCTGTATCTATAATGAATTTAAGAGTAGAATGCAATTAACCAATTGCCTCCAAACTCTTGTGAACCCCCAGCTGGCAGTCTCCCTCACCACCCTTCTCCCCTTTGCTGTTCCTCCAAGCCCTAACTTTGGGATAGGTCCCTACTAATGCAGAAATATAAAATTCAGATCAGATCCTCTATGCTCCGTCCTTGATGAGGAGGCAGATTTAGCAGGAGAAAAGGTTAAAAGCAACCATTGCAAAATAACTTGGGAATCTCTAAGGATTTCTACTTAAACTCATTCTGGCTCCATTAACATTTGACAGATGACCTTTTAAAGAGAAGAGCCTCTCTGAGGAGGATTAGGGCTCTCTTCCAAATACCCAGTGACCCTTTCCTCCCACCCACCCACCCGTCCTCAAGTCAAGGGTGGTGGTGGTAACTGTACCTGGGTCTGATGTAGGCACTGCTGTTGGTTCCCTCCACAGGGGCGATCGGGGCATCTCCAGGCATGTTGAGAAATATTAAGTAAAAAGCTATAAAGTGCACCACGATGCCCAACAGCACCACTGGGTTTCTACCAAAACGATTATCCTTGCTCAGCAGGCCAAAGAGGCTTCCACCTAGAAACCAAGATGGCAGACACATCACTAATGTTACCAGCAAGTTACTTAACTAGTTCTGAGTTCTAATCCAAGGAATGAATGTCCAATATCTTCCCCACAAACGCACTTGCAGCAATGACGAACAGATACTAACGACTACAACTGAATATGAAGTAGCAGTTCTGTAATGGTCCTGCTCTTCTTGAATGAACTTTATGCCCCCAAAGCAACCCCTTTTGAATTACAGCTTATAAGAGAAACTTACAGAAGTTTCAAAAGGGCACAACCGCTCAATCACAGCTGCTAGAGACCACGCCCCCTTTTCCACAGGGAAAAGGGCTTCATGAAGGTTTCACAATGGGAACAGCGTAGACTCTCGACAGCACAAGGACAGAAGACCATGAGTTGTCACTTTTAAAATTCTTACTGTACCAACAAACATAAATCTGTACCACCCTGAGTGGCATGGTGCTGGCCTAGTATGTCCAAGGATCTGGGTACCACCCCTAACACACTGGGGGAAGGATGCCAGCTGAAAACATCTACTGTTCCACAGCACAGTGGACTAACTATAGTTGATGGAAATCAGTGGAATATCTCAAAGTAGCTACTAGAAAGGACATCCAGTTTTCCCAACACAAAGAAACGAATGAAGGCTGTGTGTTGGTTACCCTCCCCTGATCCCTGATCATTACACACTGACCAAAGATGTACTAAAATGTCACACTGTACCTGTGTCAAAATCTACAGTCATGTACCAAAGATATATCGGCAGTGGAGGTGTGGCGGAAGTGGTAGAGGGCCAGCCTTGAGTGGAAAAAAGCCCAGTGAGAGTGTGTGTCTGAGCTCAAGCTGGGCCTAGCGTCAGCACACACAAAGAATTAAAAATATATTTTAGTAAGTAGTGCTGACATCACCAAATGCTGGTGAGGATTCTGGCTGGCACAGCCCCTGGAGGACATTTTGGCAGATCCTTTCCTAATCAAGTTGTAGCACAAGAAGGAGCCCGGGTATTAACAGGCACCATCCAGAGCTAAGACTGGCTGTCTGTGATAGAGCCAGCAGTTCCCCGTGCTATCAGCAGGGGGCGCTCTTTATCTTCAGCATCGTGGAGTGCATTAGCAGAGGCCAGGGAAAAGAACCACCAGTAGGACCCGCAGTATCAGGGAGGACCTTGCCCTGGGAGTGGATGGCGCTTCACCATCCAGACTCTTGGGAGACGTCATTCACAGGGCACTGGGTAGGGCAAAGGTCATCCCATGGAAGTTGGGGACATCAAGTGTATTTTATCTCCATTTAGATCCAGTGAGGTTTTCCTTGGAGTTAGGCAAACTAGTCCTAAAGCCCAGATGGAAAAACAAACATACCAGGCGCCAGTGGTTCTTGCCTATAATCCTAGCTCCTCAGGAGGGTTAGAGATGAGGATCATGATTCAAAACCAGCCTCATTGGAAAGTCTGTGAGACTCTTATCTCCAATTAACCACCAGAAAAAGCCAAAAGTGTAGCTGTGGCTCAGGTGGTAGAACACTAGTCTTAGCACAAAAGCTCAGGGATAGCACCCAGGCCCTGAGTTCAAGCCCAGACCTGGCACTAAAAAAGAAAAAAGAAAAACCTAAGAAGAGCAAGAGCTCTGATTGGAGAGGAGCTTCACTGTAATGGAACACACACAAAACCCCATCTGTAGGTGAGATCTGAGGATACCAGTTTGAAGCCAGCCTAGGCAGACAAATCTACCAGACTCATCTCCAATTCACCACCAAAAAGCCAGAGTATAGCTGTGGTTCAACAAATACCAGCCTTGAGCAAAAAAGCTTTAGGACAGAGCCCAAGCCATGAGTTCAAGCCCTAGGACGGGCACCAAAAACAAAAACAAAATATTCACACAGCAAGGTACTAATGCAATAGAATGCAAAGTCCCAAAACAGTAATAGCCATACACAAAATTACTATCTCTGTGGTATCAGTGAGATCACTGAGGCAAGAACTAATACTAGGGTTTGAACTCAGGGCCTCCTGCTTGCTCAGCCTGCTTGTTCAGCAGGTACTCTGGAGCCATGAGTCTGTCCTGCATTTTTCTGGTGATGCAGTTGCACACACTTTTCTGATAAGGCTGGCTTTGAACCATGATTGTGAGGATCTCATCCTCGTGGGGAGCTAGGACTGCAAGTAAGAGTCACAGAATTAGTGCTTTTAATATCTAGCATTGGGACAACAGGGAAGAGAAAACAAATTCCAAAGAAATCAAGATCTAGTTGGGTGTCCTTAGCTCATGCCTATAATCCTAGCTACTCAGGAGACTGACATCTGAGGATTGTGGCTCAAAGCTAGCCCAGGCAGGAAAGTCCATGACACTCTTATCTCCAATAAACCACTCAGAAAACTGGAAGTGGCTCTGTGGCTCAAGTGGTAGAGCACTAGCCTTGAGCTGAAGAGCTGAGGGACAGCATCCAGGCCCAGAGTTCAGGCCCCATGACTGACAAAAAAGAAAAAAAAAGAAAAAGAAAAAAAAAAAGAAATCAGAGATCTAAATTATAAAAACTAAAGCAAATAAATATAAGGAGGCTAACTTTAATTTTATAGATGTTCAAACTGACAAGGACTAAAAAAACTTACAGAAAAATGAGAAGGAAGTAGAGTGTGGCTCAAAAGGTTCAATGTCAGCTTTGAGCAAAAGAGCCAAACAAGAGCACAAGGCCTTGAGTTCAAGCCCTGGGACCAGCAAACACACACAAAGGGCAAAGCTCACATAGCTAATTCACATTCACACGTGGTGCTTCACTCAGAAAAAGAGATATCAAACTGAAGTGCCAGATTGCCATTTTTTACCAATTTGGCAAAAAGTTTCCAGGTTTCACATACCTCCCTGTTAGCCTGGCCAGAGGAAGCAGGGATGTACACACACTGCTGGTTCACGGGCATTGTGGGGGAGCCCCCATGGCAGATGAGCTGCCGCATCCCTTTCACTTAGCAACTACAACCTAGTTGTAGGATTTTACTCTGAAGACACACCTCCAGCAATATGAAAACCATGTGCCTGAGGTCATCTAGTGCAGTACTATTGGTAACTGGAAAAATCCTGGAAGGGCTAGGAGTAGAGCATGGTGGCAGAGCATGTGCTTAGCAGGCTCTACCATGGAAAGGAAAGAAAGCAAGAAGGCAGGAAGGCAGGAAGGAATGAAGGGAGGAGGGAAGAAGGAAGAGGAAGGAGAGAGGGAGAGGAGAAAGAAAAGAAACTGGAAGCTGTGTTAATGCATGTATGTGCACTGGTGGCTCAAACCTAGCTTTGACCACAGAGATTGCAGAAAGCAGAGATCCCAGCAGTGCTCTGGTGCCAAGGCCTTGCTCTCTGATGCCACTATAGGTGAGAAGCAGCAGGGCTGTATGCAATAGAAATGGGGGATTCCAGGGGCTGGGGCAGGGAAGGCCAGAGGAGCCAGGGACACCTGTGTGGCAGAGGCCCTCGGGACACACAAGCCTGCTCAGAATGGCTCCCTGGCCACAGCTGGGACCACAGGAGCACCATAACAATTCCGTGCTGTTTTGAGTGACGAACCATTTGGGAAAAATAGGAAATGACAGGCCCATCCTAAGAGTAAGCAAGCAAACAGGAAGCGGGGGAGGGGCTTCTGCTAGCAGCAGAAAGCAGAGGGGCATTCTGGAGTGGACTTACCGAGGCCTGTGTACACACGAACACACACACACACAGACACACAGACACAGACACACACAGACACACACAGACACACACAGACAGACAGACAGACACACACACACACACACACACACACACACACACACACACACACACACACACACACACACACACACACACACACACACACACACACACACACACACACACACACGAACAAGACAACTGAGATTTTATTATATTTTTAAATTCTGTCTTTTGCCAGGAGTTAGGCCCTAATTCTAGAGTTAGCATGAGACAGGCTTGAACTGATGGACACACAAATGGTACTGAGAATCAGAGCTACCAAGTCATGGTTCCTAGACTTGCTCCTCAAGGATTCTAAGCCAGGCTGTATTTAAGGTTTCTTTCTTTTCTTTTCTTTTTTTATGCAGGGCATGAGCACTGTTCCTGAGCTATTTTAGGCTAGGGCTCTACCACTTGAGCCACAGCTCCATTTTCAGCTTTTTGGTGATTAATCAGAAGTAAGAATCTCACAGACTTTCCTCCTCAGGCTGGCTTTCAACTGTGATCTTCAGATCTCAGCCTTCAGAGTAAGCTAGAACCACAGGTTTGAGCCACCAGTGCCCAGCACTGCACTGGTATTTTGCATGTAACGAACCTAGAATTTCTCCAATGCCGATGAAAATTCCAGACAGTCCAATCAGGCTTTTCTCTTCTGTTCCAAATTTGTTCATAGCACCAATACAGGTTCCATATACACCAGAGAAAAAAGTTAATTCCAGACCTTCGGGGGAAAAATCAGATTTAATTAAGCTTTACATCTACATCCTCCTTTCCCTAGTTTTTCTTCCTGTCTACATAAATAAAGAAAACACAGAACATCTCATAGGGGCTGAAATGCACCTTCCAGGCACAACCTGACTTTCTGCTATTCATAGAACTGTTGGAAGGGAATAAGCCACACATTGTGGACTTGAGATCTTAAGACTCCCTGGGACGTAATGACATTTGCAGAAGTGGTGTGCAAGAGGTAATCAACTACACAACGAAGGTGGAGCCTCAGGATGCGATTAGTGTCCTTCGGACAAACACCAAAGAGCTTTCTCTGTCTCCCATGAGCGCCTACAAGATGACAGCCATCTCTAAACTGGGAAGTGTCCCTCACCCAGAACCTGACCAGGCTGACAGCCTGGTCTCAAGATGCTCAGCCTCCAGAACTGTGAGAAACAATACCTGTTACTTCAACCACCAGGGCTACAGTAATTTGGTATAGCACTGTAAGCTAAGACACCACAAGAAAGCAGTTGACAAACAGATCAGATAAAAACAAACAACTCAAGGGGCACTGGTGACTCACGCCTGTTATTCTAGCTACTCTGGAGACAGATCTTAGGACCAAGGTTTGAAGCTGGCTGAGGCAGGGAAGTCCATTAAGAATCTTTTTTTTTTTTTTTTGCCAGCCCTGGGGCTTGAACTCAGGGCTTGGGCTCTGAGCCTCTGTGCTCAAGGCTAGTGGTCTACCACTCGAGCCACAGTACCACTTCTGGAGTCTCACGGGCAATTGCCTGGCTAGCTTTGAGCCACAACTGTCAGATCTCAAGCCTTGTAAGTAGCTAGGATTATAGGCATGAGCCACTGGCACCCCGGCCTAAGACTCTCATCTCCAAATAACCACCAAAAAGCCCGAAGTGGAGTTGTGGCTCAAGGGACAATATCCAAACCCTGATTTCAAGCCTCAAGACCAACACAAAACAACTCATATAACTCAAGAAAGAGGTATCCTAAGGCTGAAACCTGTCACTCTGCTTATAGGGAGGCAAGAGACAGAGGGTGTAACTAACATGAACTTGTAACAGTGAACACTAATTTAAGTGTTTACTATTCTTATGAAAAATAGTCCCATTCTTTTTCTTTCAACCATATTTAGGGGGTTTGAACATAGGAACTTGTACTTGCTAGGTGGGTGCACTACCACTTGAGTCATGCCCCCTAGCCCTTTTCTACTTAGTTTTACATTAGGGTTTCAAATATGCCCAGACCGTCCTGGATTCTGATCCCTCTATTTATGCTTCCATGCAGCTGGGATGACAGGTATGTGTATGTGCTACCACTCCCACCTTTTTACTAGCTGAGATAGGGGGAGGTCTTGAACTTCTTTGCCTGGGCTGGCCTTGAACTGCAATCCTCCTGATCTCCACAGGCATGAGCCACCACATTCAGTTCTACTATTCTTACTATACTGAAAAACCACTCCACCATTCATTATTCACAGTACTCACATGGTAGTTTCATTAAACCTTCCTTCTAGGAAAAGAAAATTCCTAAAGTTACAGTAAAAAGTTAGGATATGTCAGTAACCTTAATTCCTTAGTGTTAAATATCTTCAAAGTAAATCATAAAGACGTTTGATTTGAGGATCTTTTTTGTTTTGGGGAGTACTGGGGTTTGAACTTAGGGCCTTATGCTTTCTAGGCTGGCATTCTACCACTTGAGCCATGTCCCTAGTCCAAGAGATGTTCTATGTTTTTCTATTTCTCCTAAAAACACAAGCCAAAGTATTAAACAGTACACTGCAGCACATTTGGAAAGGAAATGACGTCCTCTTTATTCTCAAGCCCCAGGGCTCCACCTGTCAGCACACCACATTATCACCTGCTTTCAATTTATTACCTGATCTTAATGGGCCTGGCCACATACACCTGGGATCCCTAGCACCTGGGGAAGGTGGGTGGAGTCTGAGTTCCAAGCCAGCCCAGGTGGCATAATGAAATACTGGAGGAATGGCTCAGTGGTAGAGCACCTCCTAGCAAGCCCTAGGATCTGGGCTGAAATCCCACTACCACAAAAAAGTGCTCTTAGCGTACACAGTTTCAGTGATATGTTCCTGGCTATTTCCTGCAGTGCTCCCAACTGCCTTAAATTTGCTGGTTCTTGTGAGCCTGCTGTCTCTGCACAAGCTATCCTCAGCAGAATACAGCAAAGGTGACCCTAGGCTTTATCCAGGCCCAACCTCAGGGGCTCTCTGTGCTAGTTTTTTCTGTTGTTTGTTTGGGCAACTAAGAGATCTGGCTCTCCTGCAATGTTCCAAGGTCTCCTCCTAGAGGAGTCAGTCAGATGGGCAGGGTACACAGTTGGCGGGGAGGGGGGGGAGAGGGGGCGACAAGGCGGACACGGGAGAGGCAGACAAGATGGGGGCAAGTGTTACCTGTGTAAGCGGTTGTAACACTGAGAAGCAGCATCTCCTTGGTGACACACAACCTCAGAGACTTTTCTGCAAAGACAAAGAAGTCAGGAGACTTAACTACATCCAAATTTATCTGTACAAGTCTGAAACCATTTCTTCACTAGTAACAAAACCAGCGAACAAATATGTTGTGACTCAAGTTACATTTTTTTCAGATTAAACTTCATAAGGTATGAACTAAATCTGCCCAATACACAGACTGTTTCAAGGACTTAAGCATGCACTGAGTACCATTTTTCTCAAGGTATTCTTCAGCTTTTAGAACAGGAACATATGGAGAAAAACAGAACCAAACAAGAGGGGAAAAGACTTGGGAAGGAAGGGGTCAAAGTGGGCCACTGGCAACATGTACTTCCTGGGGGCATTACAGAGCAGACCGAAGGCTGGGCTCAAGGAGGGACGCTGACAATATAAAAGCTAGGGTGCTTCCCAAGAGTCTCATGGATTTGTCTACCCAGACTGGTTTTGAGCCATGATCCTCAGCCTCCTGAGTCGTTAGGATTACAGAGTGTGCCACAGCCCTGACAAGTTAAACTTTTATGTTTGAACTCAGGGCTTACATTTGCTAGGTAGGCACTCTGCCACTTGGGCCATACCCCAAGCCTTTTTTGCTTTGATTACTTTCTTGTTAAGAAAGATCTTAGGCTTTTTAACCAGGCAAACCTGGAACAGATCCTTGTACCTCTGCCTCCCTGGGTGGCTGGAAATGAGTGCGACACCATGCTAGGCCAAGACTTGCTTTTATTGTGTCCCTACACTCTTCTATGTCATAAACTTTGCCTTTTGTTTCAGTGTTTTCAAAATAATTCAAAGAATGTTTTAAAGTTTATCAGAGTGTAAGTCCTCAATTCCTTTTTTGTAGAACTCAGTCCTGTTTCCAGACAATGAGTTTAACAAAAGAACTTTATCATTTCTCAAAAATAAATTTTAAAGATCTCACTTAGGTAATAAAAACAAATAAAAATCTCACTTAAATACTCCAGAACCATCATAAGTCTGGAAGCTATCTATCTCCCATCTCCCTCTCCTACCCTGAGGCACATCAACAAGCCAGCTTGGCCTTCTAGGCCTCTGAGAAAAAGAAGGAAACAGCCAGGTCCAAAAGAGCTCGCTTTAAAATATTACAAGCTGCTGGGTACCAGTGGCTCATGCCTGTAATCCTAGCCACTCAGGAAGCTGAGATTTGGAATCACGGTTCAAAGCCAGCCCAAGCAGGAAAGTCCATGAGATTCTTATCTCCAATAAACCAGCAGAAAGCCAGAGATGGCGCTGTGGCTCAAGTGGTAGAGTGCTAGCTTTGAGCTGAAGAGCTGAGGGACAGTGCCCAGGCCCAGAGTTCAAGCCCCATGACTAACTAACTAAATAAATAAATAAATACTACAAGCTTTCACAGTTATTAAATCTCAATTTCTGTGAGCTGATTTAACTTGTGCCCTTTGATCAATAGTGGGTCCACTGACAGTCATGTTCCTAGACCTGCAAAGCTGAGAGGCAGGCTTTGCATGTAACTTAATTTATAATTATGAAGGATTTCCTGAAATGCAGTGAGTACACAAACTAAAAAGCCTGGTAAAACAGCTCTAATGAAATAGTCTCGGGGCTGGGAAGGTGGCTCAGTGGTAGAGTGCTTGCCTTGCATGCCTGAGGCCCTGGGTTTGATTCCCCAGCACCACATAAGCAAAAAGAAAAAAGCCGGAAGTGGCGCTGTGGCTCAAGTGGTAGAGCGCTAGCCTTGAGCTGAAGAGCTGAGAGACAGCACCCAGGCCCAGAGTTCAGGCCCCACGACCGGACCCCCCCCCCAAAAAAAAAAAAAAAAAAAGAAAAGAAAAGAAATAGTCTCTACTCAAGGTTCAGGCCCCAGTGGACACATGCTACAGGACTGGGAGCCGGTGGCTCACACCTGTAATTCTAGCTACTCAGGAGGCTGAGATCTGAAGATCATGGTTTGAAGCCTGACTGGGCAGGGGAGTCCATGAGACTGTTTTTTGGTTTTTTTTTTGTCAGTTGTGAGGCTGGGTGGTCACTCAGGGTCTGGGTGCTACCCCTGAGTTTTTCTGGTCAAAGCTAGCTCTCTAGCCACAGCACCACTTCTGGTTTTCTGGTGGTTAACTGAAGAGAAGAGTTTCACAAACTTTTCTGGCTGGGCTAGCTTCAAACCACGATCCTCCTGAGCAGCTAGGATTACAGGCATGAGCCACCAGCTCCCAGCTTCAGGAGACTCTTGGTCTCTAATAAACTACCAAAAAAAAAAAAAAAACTCAAAAACTCAAAGTGGAGCTGTGGCTCAAGTGTCAAGAGTGCCAGCCTTGAGCAAAAGCAGCTCAGGACAGCGCCTGAGTTCCAGGACTAGAACCAGAGGGGGGAAAAAAAACAAACAGGCTATAGGAATTCCTTGCCAAAAGCAAAAATGCCGGTGTCATCTGGGCCAGCTGATTAGAGCAACTATTTCTCTATCAATGTAACAACCAGTCAAACTTAGCAGCCATAGGGGCTGTCCCCCACTAAGACCAGCCAGTTAACAATAGACTTACTCAGACTGTGGCCCAGAAAGGCTACTCCCAATGGAGGATAACTGCCCTCGACCAAGAGAGCCTCAAATCAAATGCCATTGCCTGTGGCTGAGGGGCCACTGAGGTCCACCACTGGCTCAAAGTTTGTACTCAAGCCATAGCTCAGCCATCTACTACTGACTTGGGGTAATTTTCTTCTTCTTCTTTTTTTTTACCAGCTTGAAAACCCAAATTAGCAATAGCCTGTTGTCTTGTCAGCAAGATGCTGCTGGCCTGTCAAAGTTAAAGCATGGATGGTGATAACCAATGCTCCCTCAATCACACTCCCAACCACACAGATGGCTCCCCATTTCCATGCACTGGCCACTGGTTAAAATGCCCTGTCTGTGTCCAGAACTACTGGTGCACAGTACCCAGGAGGAAAAGAACCAGCAGACCAGAAGACTCAGTGGCATCTCCTCCCCTCCCCACCAAGTACGGGGCTTGAACTCAGTGCGTCATGTTCTCCTTGAGCCGTTAGTCTTAAGTGACAATTTCTTGAAGAATTTTCTCGTCTCTAATATGGAGATGATGATAACAAACTGTTGTGAGAATCAGGAAAGCAAGGGGAGAGCTTAGCAGAGTTCCTGACCAGAGAGATCTATCGAGGACGAGTAGGACGGCTCTTATGCACCACTGCTCCTTGCAGCCTTGGCCTGATCTCAGGCTGGGCAAACCATCTGCTCTCACCTCCTGTGTGAACTCACCCTGTTCTCTCCTGAGAGCCTAGCTTCCTTCCCGCCCCACCTGCTCAGGAGGGCAGTCATGTTACAACCCCACACCCCATGTTAGGCAACTGCAAACAGACTCATGTATTTTTGAGCTGCATACCTGGAAAAATAAAAACCCTGGGGAACCACTAGTCCCAAGATTCCAGGGCAAAGGGAAAAGCGAAACAACTAAAGGCACTCCCCAATTGACCTTGAATTTCAGACACAGAAAATACTTACTAAATGCTTCTACTGCCTTTGTCATATTGCTCTGGGCAGACCTGAAAAAATAAAATGAAATAATTTTTCCCTTGACAATTAAAAAGAGAGCAAACAGCCCCATCCTACCCACAACTGTATAGTTATCTAGTTCACTTAAGTCCAAAAAAAAAAAGCTCTGTCCTCTATGTGGGCTAGCACATATTTGCGATGACTCTGAATGCTCCTTGCTCCCGGGGTCCCTTCCCGGCTCCAGGCCTCACTCCATATACTGTGTTCATCATACCTGCTGCCCAGCACCGCGCTACTGTGAGCAGTGAAAGACAAGGCTCAGAATAAGCTTACTACCAATGTTTGACTACTCCCCTTTCAAAAGCAACACTGCAGGTAGAACACAAGAGCATTCTAGCTTGCTATAATAATCCCCCGGTACTCAATTTCCCATCGTCTGTATTATGTAAAAATAAGCCTTCCAGTATTAACATTCTTCAAACGCATGAACATCTTCTGTGTGACATGGCTGATATTCAGGGCAACCTTCTGGTTATAAACTTAGGCTTTGGCCAGGCACTGGTGGCTCACTACTCAGGAGACTGAGATCTGAGGATTGAGGTTTGAAACCAAGCCCCAGCAAGAAAGTCTGTGAGACTCTTATTTCCAATTAACCCCAGAAAACCAGAAGTAGAGCCGTGGCTAAAAGTGGTAGTGTGCTAGCCTTGAGCAGGAAAGCTTAGGAACAGCACCCAAGCCCTGAGTTCAAGCCCCATGACATACCCCCCCCCCCCCCACCAACCAAACCACAACAAACCAAAACAAAAATAACATGGGTTTTGGAGTCCTGACTTGGCCACTGTCAGGTGATTTGACAAATTACTTTCATTTCCTTATTTATAAAATAATTCTATTTTTTACCTGTGGGAGACAGTGAGATAATGCAATTTTAGGTATGACTAAAATTCTTGCCCTACCAGCCAAGTTTACATCCCCAGATCATTAAATAATATAGGAAAGAAGGAGGGAGACAGGGAAAGATGGAGGAAAGGAAAGATAGAGGGGTAAAAAAAGTGAAGAAAAGAAAGCAATCTACCTATTTATGTACCTCACTATCTACCTAAGGGAGAGGCTAGGGCTTCAGAATAATCAAATTACTGGTACAAAAGGTGGCTTACACCTGTAATCCTAGCTACTCAGGAGGCTGAGATCTAAAGATCGTGGTTAACAGCCAGGAAACTTAACCATTGTAAAGCTAGTATTGTGTAGAACTGTGGCTCAAGAAGTAGAGTGCTGTGTGGCTCAAATGGTAGAGTGCTAGCCTTGAGCTGAAGAGCTGAGGGACAGCACCCAGGCCCAAAGTTCAGGCCCCATGACCAGACCAAAAAAAAAAAAAGAAGTAGACTGCCAGCTTTGAGTAAAAAAGCTAAGGCACTAGTACTGGCACAGGAAAAGAAAGAAAGAGTGAAAGAAAGGAAGGAAGAAAGAGAGAAAGAGAGAGAGGGAGGAAGCAAGGGAGGAAGGGAGGAAGGAAGGAAGAAAGGAAGGAAGGAAGGAAGGAAGGAAGAAAGGAAGGAAGGTAGGGTAGGTGGGTATCTAGAGATCATCAGCTCTAGGTCCTCAGAGATACACTACATGAACTTGAGATAAAAAGGCAGATGTGAACTGCTTGTTGGCATTTTCTGTAAGGTTCACCATCAGGTCCTGCCTACACCTCCAAAGGCTTCCAAACACACCAAGATTCAAGTGCAAACTCCTATCTCCTCTTGCATAATCTAACTGTGCCAGGTTTAAGAGAGGGCTGGCACATGGTCCAGTGCTATCTGCAAAACAAAGACACAGAAGTTTTACCTTCTGGAGACAAAGCTAAAGACAAATGCTAAGTAAGCAAAGCAATATTCTGACCTCATCTTCTCCAATATCTACTAGTCCATGCTTTAAACATAATTGTCAATGTCCAGACAACATTCTGAGAAATGCCTCATTAGGCAATTTTAATAAGCAAATACCACAGAGGGCACTCATGGGAACTCAGCTGGCTGGCCTCACCAAGCAATCTAACCTCAGGGGCCCGTGTTCTACATGCAGTCCATGGCCGACAGAAACCTTGTTATTCAGTGCATGCATGGTTATATGTATCTATATAATATACACATATGTATACAATAGTCAGAGTGTGGCACCTGCTTTGAAATCCCAGCACTCAGAAACAGGGGGCTGGGAAGGTGGCTCAGTGGTAGAGCCATGCATGAGGCTCGGGGTTCGATTTCTCAGCACCACATAAGCAAAAAGAAAAAAGCCGGAAGTGGCGCTGTGGCTCAAGTGGTAGAGCGCTAACCTTGAGCTGAAGAGCTGAGGGAGAGTGCCCAGGCCCAGAGTTCAGGCCCCACGATCAGGCCCCAAAAAAAAGAAGGCTGAGACAGAAGGATCCTGAATTTGAGTCCAGCCAGGGTATGTAGCAAAAACCTATCTCAATGAGGAAAAAAAAAGTCCTGATAGATAAAAAAAAAAGCTGTAAGACAAGATTTGCAATTTACCAACTCATAAGCAAAGAAAAATGAGGGTGGATGGTTAGAATACATCCTCATTTCTTCTATTCAAATAGAGACAATTCTGCAAAGTTTTAAATACTGTCACAATTGAAAAGTGTTCAGGTAAAGCTTGGCGTCAGTGGCTCATGCCTGTAATCCTAACTACTCAGGAGGCTGAGATCTGAGGATCATGGCTCAAAGCCAGCCAGGAAAAGTCTGCGAGACTCTTAGCTCCAATGCAACACCACAGAGCGTCAGTCTTGAGCAAAAGCAGCTCGGGAACAATCCCCTGGCCCTGAAGTCAAGCTCCAGTATAGGCACCAAAAAAAAGTGTTCAGGTGATTTACACAAAGGACTGCATGCTTATGTCCCCATTTGCACACCTTTGGGGAAACCACCTACACAGGTCAGTAGGGTAGTATAAAAGCCAGGTACTGTAAGCCAAGAGTCTAGTGATGACAACTGCTGGCAGTGCCACTCCTCTCTTACCACCACTATAGAGGTGGATCACAGGAACAGGTGCTGAGGGAAAGACTAGAGCCTTATACATGGAAATGTGGGGGGAGGGGGGTGGACAGGAGCTGAAGAGAGAGAGAAAAAGCAGGCCGGGAGGCATCCAGAGATTATGGCTATAGTCCAGGGTCACACACTGGCAAAGGTAGGACTGGATTTGAATCCCCTGTAAACATTTCCTTCCCTCCCTCCTTCCTTTCGTCCTCTCTCACAGCTCTACCTTAAAGCACTGTCTCTGTGTAGCCTATACACTCAGTTACCAGCTCCAGCAAAGCAGATTTGTAATCTCTAGAGTTACTCAAACTCTCTTTTCACATACAAAAGGAAAAACGTTTCCAGCTTCTTACTCATTGACTTCTGGTTCCTGGTCCTCAGAAGATTCATCTTCTCCAAGGACATTTTCAGGATCTGGCTTCCGAATGAGAAAGAACAAAACTGTCCCCACAAGGCTGATCACAGTCAAAGCAATGAACACTGTTCTCCGGTCACTCTCTACGAAAAAGAAGACAGCAATGACCAAACAGTATTAGAATTAAGTGACCTGTATGTACACACTTTCTTGTTGATGTTCCTCTTTAATGCATTAGTCAAAACTTACGACTGAGAGCTGGGCACTAGTGGCTTATGCCTATAATCCTAGCTACTCAGGCGGCTGAGAACTGTGGATGGAGGTTCAAAGCCAGTCCAGGCAGGAAAGGCCACCTAAAAATCAGTGGCGTTGTGGCTCAAAGTGGAAGAGCACTAGCCTTGAGCAAAAGCTCTGGGACAGTGCTCAGGGCCTGAGTTTAAGCCTCAAAACTGACCAAAAAAATCAAAACAAAACCTAACAAAATGAGTAGACAAACTGGCATTTCTACCTTTGTCTTTCAGATAGAGATATACTAACAAGCTAAAAGGAAAACAGCAAAAGAAGTACAGAGATAAAACAGCAGGGAAAAGCTCCTGAGGAAAGCTCCTGAGGACTGACCAGTAAAGGTGCATATAGCACAATTGCTCTTGTCCTTTGAGATACTCCACAAAATAGTCACAACTGTAATTCTCATTTAATAACATAATCCATGCAAAAAGCCTATTAAAAGCAAACATCTGAGAGAACCCTGGGTACTGAAGTTCATTAGTACGATATTTAAGTAAGACAATAATGGGTATTTCTGCGGAGATGTTATTATGCTTTGAACACAGCTAAATAAAGCAACATGAAGAAAGCAAACCTGATATTTGAGTTTTCCCTTGCCAGGCAAAATATATGTAGAGATTTCCAAAGAACAAGCTGGGGGGGAGAAAAGAAAGTGATTGCTGGAAAATTATTATGGTTAAACAAACAAAAAAACCACAATTGTTGTCATTATTTGTTGAGAAAGGGACAGACGGGATGGAGAGGGAGAGAAAAAAAAAGATGTGAATTTGAAGGGATCTACCTGTGCTGGGTTATTTATTTATTTATTTTTTGGGTCCCTTGAACTCTGTGCCTGGGCGCTGTCCCTCAGCTCTTCAGCTCAAGGTTAGCCCTCTACCACTTGCCACAGCGCCACTTCCAGCTTTTTTCTTTTTGCTTATGTGGTGCTGAGGAATCGAACCCAGGGCCTCAGGCATGCAAGGCAAGCGCTCTACCACTGAGCCACCTTCCCAGCCCCCTGTGCTGGGTTATTTAAAAGTAACTCTACCCTGACTTTCTGAGACACTTAACTGACCCAGACAGAATTCCAGTGGCATGCATGTGACAGTAACCTGACTCAGAACCACCCTACAGAGGACTTGACTCACTTTGAAACATGTGACTTCATGGAACCCTGGAAATGATTTCTTGGGAAGAAACTTAGGCTACTTTTAAAATCCTAAGTCTTAAAGAAACCTCTTAAGAACTTAGGACTTATGGACATAGCTACCGTACTTTTTTTTAGCAATCATACTTTCTTGGCAAGCAATCATTCAACACTTGCACAGGGCAAGGTGGTGAACACCTACAATTTTGGCTACTTGGGAGGCTGAGGCAGGAGGATTGCAGGGGAAGGCTGAAGCAGGAGGAATGCATGAGTCTGAGAGTTCAAGGCTAGTCTGGGCAACATAATAAGGCTGTTCTCAAAACAAACATAGTCATTTTCATTTATTAAGCATTATCAAGGCCAAAATTCTAGGCAAAATTCATAAAGGTAAATCCTCAAGTCAGATTTATGAAACCCAACAGACAGTAAAACAATGACTGTTATTCCTGTTTTCTTGGGAAATAGGGAACATGGTGTTTCATTCAATAGTGGTGTAACTAAATCTCACTTCTAAATTTCAGTGTTTCAGGGCTGGGAAGGTGGCTCAGTGGTAAAGCGCTTGCCTTGCATGCATGAGGCTCTGGGTTCGATTCCTCAGCACCACATAAGCAAAAAGAAAAAAGCCGGAAGTGGTGCTGTGGCTCAAGTGGTAGAGTGCTAGCCTTGAGCTCAAGAGCTGAGGGACAGCACCCAGGCCCAAAGTTCAGGCCCCGCGACCGGACCTTCCCTCCCCCCAAAAAAAGGCTAAATTTCAGTGTTTCTTCCCAGATCTATTAAGCAATGTAGCTCATCTCGATAACAATGGTTTAAACTGGATAATAACTTTTGGTCTCGGTTTTCTCTTCTGTAGGGCAGAGATGATACCTTCTCACCTCAGGAGTTTGTCTGGGGATAATGTGAACTTAAGTAAATAATCCCCCAATCCCTCAAATACAGAAGATGCTAAACAGAATATTACTTCCTTACAAACCTTAAGTTCAAATAAAGTCATTTCCACACAATTTAAATAATTCCATTAAAATGAACCTGTTTGCCAGGCACTGGTAGGTTCGTGCCTTTAATCCTAGCTACTCAGAAGGCTGAGATCTAAGAATCATGGTTCAAAGCCAGCCCAGGCAGGATAATGCACGAGACTCTTTATTTCCAATTAACCGCCCCCCTCCCAAAAAAAACCAGAAATGCAGCTGTGGCTCACAGTGGTAGAGCACTAGCCTTGAGTGAAAAAGCTCAGGGACGGCATGCCTAGTCTCTGAGTTCAACCCCTATGACTGATCCCTCCCCACCAAAAATAAATAAATAAAAAGCACCTGTATCATATTCAGCTAGAACTTAGGTCCTACAACTACAACATGGAAAATCTGCATTTGCAATGAAATTAAGACCTAACAGATGGCACAACAAATAAAATGAAATAACAACAAAAACAAAAAAACAAAACCAAAGGAAACTTTGATTGAGATCCAAAAGGATTATTACCTAAACTGCAGGAGTGCCCAGAAAATCCCACTGTTTCTCCCAATAGTGTGCTCATCTGAATTTATTGTCAGGCAGTTTCCTTGTGCTGTCCAAAGTACTAAAATTCAAACCAAAAGTTTATCAAGGGAGTGAAATTACTTGGCTTCACATACTACACACCTAAATGATACCCTTTATAGGGCCCAGGAAAGAGATCCAACATAAACAAACATGCTCACCAGCAGCTGCGATTCCAATGAAGACTGACGCTGTGTAGAAGGACCATGGGAAAGGCTGGATAAAAACGGCAATGTACATGCTAAAATATAACAGGTCAATGTATTACGGTCAAACAATACCTGAAACATAAAGCCAAGCATGCCTTCTAGGAGTCAGCTGGGAGAGCCCTCACTCAACCTGCAAAGCACTGCCTTGGTATTGACAATGTGAGCTGCTTGTTTCTTCCTTTGTTATTTCAGACTTTTTATCAGATTGTAGTGGCCTCTGTGTATAGCTTAGCATATAATGGACTCTAACTCTAGAGCTTGCAGGATTTATATATTTCACTTGACTCCTTGTCTATTTGATAGAAAGCAAGATTAATTCAAAGAAAGTTGGGTTTTTTTTCAATCTGCAAGGAGATATTTAGGATTGTGCCAGTACTGTGGCTTGAAGTACCAGAAAAAAAGCAGACTACTTGGAGTTCAATCCCCAGCACAGAGCAGGGTGGGGGGGTAGGAAGAGGACTGTTTACAGTGTGTGCCTGAAAGATGCTAGAAATGTTCTAAGTGAAAGAGTCTTGCACTACTCACCTATAAAACAAGCCACTGGCAAACATAGAGAGTTGAGGGCCAACAATGGCAACCACTGATGGTGTAATCAAATTTGAAGCGGAGAATACGCTATAAATAATAGCCATGCTGCACACATAACACACATAAAGGAGAAAAAAGAACAGAATGTTTAAGGACTGTCTTCAAAATTCTACTCCGTCTGAATGTTTGGCAATAAACATTCATGTTCTTTTGTTAGAATTTATAATTTTCTCTTTCAACTGAATTATCATACTAAAGTTTTCTTTTGAACAAAATAGTGAAATACTATCAGATGTTTCTTTTCTCTTTCTCTCTCTATTTTTTTTTTTTTTTTTTGAGTCCGGTCTTGGGGCCTGAACTCTGGGCCTAGGCACTGTCCCTCAGCTCTTCGGCTCAAGGCTAGTGCTCTACCACTTGAGCCACAGTACCACTTCCAGCTTTTTTCTTTTTGCTTATGTGGTACTGAGGAATCAAACCCAGGGCCTCATGCATGCAAGGCAAGCGCTCTACCACTGAGCTACCTTCCCAGCCCCTCTCTTTTTTATCAGTAACTGGGGCTTGAACTCTGGGCATAGATGGTGTTTCTTAACTTTTTAGCTCAAGGTTAGAATTCTGTCACTTGGGCTATGCCTCTACTTCTGGCTTTTTGCTGGTTAAGAGAAAAGAGCATCACAGACTTTCCTGTGTAAGCTGATTCTAAACAAACATTTTTAGCTCTCAGCCTCCTAAATCTATAGGCATGAGCCACTGATACATAGCTCAGATGTCTCTTTGAATCAATTTTCAATGCAATTGGTAAATGAGAACATATAACAGGACTAAGACTTTATAGATGCTTCCTCTTTTTAGCCTAAGAGCTCCAGGAAGAAAGTTTTGATATTATTCTCATTATAGAAAATTGGAGTAGAGCTCTTGATCTAACTTGTGCTAAACAGATTAATTGGGTAGCCTAGTGAATGGTGTAGGCCAGGATCTCATCCTGGCAATGTGACTGAATCCAGGACTGGGTCAAGCAGTTGCTATACAAACTTAGTTCCTGACAACTACACACATTTCTTTGCTTTAAATAACAAAGCACAGAATCTATTTAATCCAAAATAACGGTTCCATTTCTCAGTTACTACTGACCCAGCCCTACTATATCTTGTGTGTGCAAAATGAGACCAAAACCATTTTGAGAGTCTTGATTTCATTTACTAGCCAGTGTGTGAATCTGTACACTCATAGTATATTATTCTTTGGCTTTCATGAACCTCTCACTATCGAATATATTTCTCATTCATTCTTTAGAATACTATCGAATATATTTCTCATTCATTCTTTAGAATACTTGAGGCTACAAAAATTTTATGGTATTGCTATTAATTACTTAGGAAACTGGACTCCTTTATTGTCAAATATCATCTACAAAGCTTCAGGTAAGCAACAAAGAATCAAAATAAGAAGAGTTTGGGGGCAAGTGGTATCACAATCTAGTACCTATACCTAGATAAAAAATAAGAAATGTGTTTATATAGCTCAATCTAGCCACTCCACAATGTATACATATTTCAAAACACATGTTGTACAGATGAACATTATCAATTAATTTTTGTCAAATTGAGAAATGTGTGTATACCTGTATGTACTACATTCCCAGTTATAATCACAAGGTGAAAGTGACTTGTGAGAGCCTTTTCATGTATTATTTATGTAGTACTGGGGTTTGAACTCAGGTCCTCCACATGTTTGCAAGGCAGTGCTCTACCATTGGAGCTATACTTCCACTCCTCTTTGTTTTCTGTAAAGTTGGCAGTCAACATCTTAACAAAAATCTAAAAACTTGGGGCTGGGAAGGTGGTTCAGTGGTAGAGTGCTTGCCTTGCATGCATGAAGCCCTGGGTTTGATTCCTCAGCACCACATAAGCAAAAAGAAAAAAGCCGGAAGTGGCGCTGTGGCTCAAGTGGTAGAGTGCTAGCCTTGAGCTGAAGAGCTGAGGGACAGCCCAGAGTTCAGGCCCCACGACCAGACCCCCCCCCAAAAAAAAAAAATCTAAAAACTCCTAGTCAAACTCCAAGTTGCAAATGAAATTACTACTGTAATGAAATTTCAAATATGAAAAACTCAAATGCTTCAAGAAGCACATGAACACCTGATCTGTTCAGGATTGGGAGCATGTAGTTGTGATACTTGACTGCTTATTATTTGTCCCCCACTTTGGGAAGTGTTCTATGTCCTTCATCTGAGCAAATCAACTTGGCTCAAGGAAATAACATGCTCAAGGTAAAGTGATCAGGTTGTGAAGCCAGGATCTTAAGCCTGGTGTCTACTTCCACAGGAAATCTAAACTCATCATCTCTGTATTATCTACTTCCAAATACCAAAAAAAAAAAAAAAAAAAAGGAAGGGGAATGGGAAGCAATCACTACTACTCAGTCTCATTTTACTGCTGGAGACTTTGACAAGATTTAAGCAACTACCATTATATAAAGGAAAAGCAGCGTACAGTACAATACCTGGTATATCCACTGCCATGAAAATCTGTGCTATTTAAGCTCCTGATGACAGTTTGCTGTGTAGAAGATAAAAATAGTCAACAAAAACGCTTTCAAGCTCCCTTCCCCTTGGAAAGTCTAACTGCAAGAACTCAAAAAGAAAAAAGTCAAAATTCACAATGGTCACTATTCAACACTACAGATCCACTACGACAGGAGACAGAACAGGACTGGACAGGACACATCAACGGCGGGGCCGGGGAGAACGGCCAGCTCTATCAGTGCCCAGGTTTGTTGTGTTTTTTTTTTTTTTAACTACCTTAACCATCCAAGCACCAACGTGGAGCCAATACAGACAAGAAACAAAACAACTCGGACCAGCATCAGCCAGAGTCAAGCCCGAAAATAAAGGGTCATCTGAACATCCCATAAGGGAGAAATGTCTTGTCCCGTGAAAACAAGCCTAATCGAAGAAAACGAAGCAGCCCACGTGGGAAGTGGGAAGGTGCAATGTACGCGTGCTATTCCAAGGTGATGGTCGTTCTGGGGGTGCATTAAGGTAGGCCCTTCAAGGGAGGGGGTACGGATTCCACTCACCGCCACATTCCCACAAGTTTGAAAGGCAGTGAACATAAACATAAAGGCAACTCCTAAGATAATGACGTTGAAGAGCTTTTTAGACTCCGGGGACATTTTGGCTCCGCTGTGCCGCAGGTCACGGCGGCCCCGGTCAGCTCTCCTCGGGGTGAACCCCGCAAACCCTGGGGAAAGAAACGAGACGGTGAGAGCAGAAGCGGCCCCGGGGGCCCGGCGGTGCGGCCCGGGCCTTGGACCGGGCGTCCCGGGCCTCGGGTGGAGTTAGGACATTCGCGGGAGGAGGTCAGAGGGAGGAAGAGACGGACGCCAACGAGGGCCGGAGGGGCCCGCGGCGGGGATTAAGGGCAAGGGCGAGCAGCTGCGGTCCCGCGGTCCCCGCCCGCCGGCCCCAATCCGCGCGGGTCACGGGACGCGTCAGCTGACTGCAGCCGCAGCGCCCGCCGGGAAAGGTAGTCTCGGGTCTGCGGGCCGCGCATGCGCTCAGCCCTCAATCGCTCCCTCCCCGCCCCCACCGACCGTGCCCGGGAAAGGGGGGGGGAGGGGAAATTGGGGAGCAGGTCCCAGTGCAAAGCGGTCGGGAGCTGGGAGAAGGGGGTCCGTGATCGACGTGGCGGGGTCCGAGGAGGCCAGGGACACGGACGGGAAAATAGGGGCAGGGAGACCCCTCCAACAGAGGCAGGGCTGCGGGCGGAGAAGAGACGCGTGGAGGACGGGCATTGGTATGAGAAGAAGGCGGGACCCGGGGGTGGGGAGCGCCTCCCCTTCCTCCAGCCCGAGCGGTCACGCCCGACCTCGCCGGCGGAAAGAGCGTTTCGCGGGCTTTCCAACTGCCCGCTCACGCCGCTCCCCCTCCCGTCAGCAGTGACTGCGCGCTTTTCGGCCCGCCCGCCGGGGTCTGCGCAGGCGCGTCGGGCCGGGGGCGGGGCGCGCGGTAGAGACGTTACCGGGCGGGGCGGGCCGAGCCAATCAGAGGATTCATTTCCGGGTGGCGCGGGCGCCATTTTCTGGGGAAGGCTATAAAGGCGCGCTGGGGCGCGCCGCGGCTCAGTTGCTGCTCGGCTCGCTGCGCCGTCCGAGTCGTGTGCTCGCACGTTTCCGCGTCCGGCCCTTCCCGCTGCCACACGCGGGCGGTAACCGCCACTGCGGCGGCGCGGCGCCTCCCGCCCGGGTTCCCGGGGTGCGCGCGGGCCCGCTCGGGCGTTGGTCTCTTAGTCGCGGCGCCAGTTCGCGGGGCCCCGGGCCGCGGCCACCATGAGCTACGGCCGGCCGCCTCCCGACGTGGAGGGGATGACCTCCCTCAAGGTGGACAACCTGACCTACCGCACCTCGCCCGACACCCTGCGGCGCGTCTTCGAGAAGTACGGGCGCGTCGGCGACGTGTACATCCCGCGGGACCGCTACACCAAGGAGTCCCGCGGCTTCGCCTTCGTGCGCTTCCACGACAAGCGCGACGCCGAGGACGCCATGGACGCCATGGACGGGGCGGTGCTGGACGGCCGCGAGCTGCGGGTGCAGATGGCGCGCTACGGCCGTCCCCCCGACTCGCACCACAGCCGCCGCGGCCCGCCGCCCCGCAGGTACGGCGGCGGCGGCTACGGACGGCGGAGCCGCAGGTGAGCGGGGCGGCCGGGCGGGCGCACAAAGGTCGGCGGAGCACGTGGGGGCCGGGCGGAGGCCGGGCCGGGCCACGCGAGACCCCGCCTCGCGGCCAGGGAAATGGCGCCTGGCAGCGAGATAATGGCGGCGGGGCGGGCGGGGCCGGGGCGGCGGCGGGAACCCCAGCTCACCAGCGCGCCTGGCGTCCGCCCGCAGCCCACGGAGGCGCCGCCGCAGCCGATCCCGGAGTCGGAGCCGCTCCCGGTCCCGCAGCCGATCCCGCTACAGCCGCTCCAAGTCGCGCTCCCGCACTCGATCCCGCTCGCGCTCGACCTCCAAGTCCCGATCTGCGCGAAGATCCAAGTCCAAGTCGTCGTCGGTCTCCAGATCCCGCTCGCGGTCGAGGTCCCGGTCCCGGTCCCGGAGCCCGCCTCCCGTGTCCAAGAGGGAGTCCAAGTCGCGGTCGCGGTCCAAGAGCCCCCCCAAGTCTCCGGAAGAAGAGGGCGCCGTGTCGTCGTGAGCACATGGTAATGTCCGCGGGAGGGGCGGCAGTGGGCGTGCGCACCGCGTGGGGAGACTGAGGCTCGAGGTGACTCGGCTTTGGGAGCGATGACTGAAGAGAGGGGTCTGCACTGGATGTGGAAAGCTTAGATAATGGCTGTGTCGTGAACTGTTTGAGACCTTTTAATGAAAATGACTATTTCTTGCTGTTTTTATCCAACGTCTGCATTTTCCCCTTTAAAGCTGCGGTCTCCTGTTTGATAAAAGAATATTGGCCAGTATTGCAGATTTTAACTGATATGGCTGATCCTCCAGGGACCAGTTTCTGTGGGCGTGTATTGGAGCAGGTTTGTCTTTACACGTTAAAGATGCACTATCCTCTTAGAGAAAGACGATCAGTTCAACTATTGTTGTACTGACTGGGACTTCTAACTCTAATGGATGTGGCAAACCAATTGCAATTACGGAAGCAAAGAGCTTTTGGAACCCCAAAAGAAAGTTTACAGGTATTGCACTGGGTGGGAGAAGGATAGTGTGTCTTTAACTCTCAAATTGTTTGGTCCTATTTTTTTAAAAAAAAGAAAGGGCCCTGAATAGTTCGGATAAAGACATTTTCAATTGCCAGATGTTTCATCTGAAAAAATTATCTTAGAATAACTTTCTGATTTCAAATTTTTGTTTTGTTTTGATACAGCTCCCTTTCCCCCCCTTCCACCACCCACCCTTTTTTTTTTTTTTCCTTTTCTCCCTCCTTAAATTTTTTCACCTTGGTTATTTGGCCAAGAACTCAATTCAAACTTGCAAGTGCTGGTTATTTAGCTTTTGAAATTGTCCTAGTTGGGCCTTTAAAATATGTGATAATGGCTGGGTGGAGCCTTAGTGTACCTACTTGTTTCACCAGAGCCTTAGTAAGTACATGCCTGAAACTGAAACCACATATACTTTGGTATCTTTGTAGTAGTAGAGGGTAAACTAAACCTTTTTCTTTTCAAACCTAGATGGATCGGCAAGCAGCATAACAGGACTTGGGGGAAAAGGACCACACTCAGTCCATCGGTCCACGGAAGAGTCCTTGGAACAAGCAACTGGCTATTGAAAAGGTTATTTTGTAACATTTGTCTAACTTTTTACTTGTTTTATCTTTGCCTCAGGTGGCAAATTCATTTTATGTGCCATTTTGTTGCTGTTATTCAAATTTCTTGTAATTTAGTGAGGTGAACGACTTCAGATTTCATTATTGGATTGGATATTTGAGGTAAAATTTCATTTTGTTCATATATAGTGCTGACTTTTTTTGTTTGAAATTAAACAGATTGGTAACCTAATTTGTGGCCTCCTGACTTATAAAAGGAAACTGTGCAGCCATTACACACAGCCTAAAGCTGGCAACAGATTGACTCAACATTGCCTTCATTCCTTAAAATTAAAAACCTACAAAAGCTGGTGTAAATTTGTTGATATGTGTTATTTACCTTCAGATCTAAATGGTAATCTGAACCCAAATTGGCATAAAAACTTTTCAGGTGAAGATTTTTTTTAAAGGATTGTTTACCAAACACAATTCTAATCTCTTCTCTTATGTATTTTTGTGCACTAGGCGCAGTTGTGTAGCAGTTGAGTAATGCTGGTTAGCTGTTAAGGTGGCGTGTTGCAGTGCAGAGTGCTTGGCTGTTTCCTGTTTTCTCCTGATTGCTCCTGTGTAAAGATGCCTTGTCGTGCAGAAACAAATGGGGCTGTCCAGTTTATTAAAATGCCTGACAACTGCACTTCCAGTCACCCGGGCCTTGCATATAAATAACGGAGCATACAGTGAGCACATCTAGCTGATGATAAATACATTTTTCCCTTTTCCCCCCCAAAAATGGTAAATCTGGTCATCCTTGTGTGTAAACTTAAAATATGGAAAATGTTAAGGAAGCAAATGGTTTGTAACTTTGTACGTACTTGACATGGTGTATCGTTTTGCTTATGAATATTCTGTACTATGACCATTGTTTCTGTAGTTTAATTAAAATGTTTTCTTGGTGTTAGCTTTTCTCAGAATGTCTTGATCTTCCCCTGCCCTTGCATACAGTACAAAGGTTAATAAGATGCTTTAGCAGTTCCTGTACTGAGTGAAAACCTTTGACTTCCTCAAATTTACACATGGCTAAAGATAAGCAGTGGAGATGGAGCTCAGTGCTGAATTTGCCTAGCATATATTCTGTCCCAGGGTTCAATACCCACCCCAACCAACACCATAAGAAAAAGCAATCCAAACCTAAGCTTCATGAGTATTTTAATTTTATTAGTTTCCTGATTATGGGTGTAGTCTAGGTAACAAGTGACAATCTAAGGCCAGCAGATCTGGCTGATACTTGCTGTTATTTGCTTGAGAAGCTGAAGTGGCCAGGTTGATCAGTACTACAATACACTGTCCCTTGCAAAGGAGATGACCAGCATTTCAACGGTATGTCTTCCTGGGAGGGCAGATTCAGCTATCTCTTCTTTGTCTGCATCAAAAGACTCCAGGGGAATATGGACACATTTCATATCCCATTTGTAGAGCAAAGCTTCAAGTGACCAGTCAGCACTTAGAAGAAATAAATTAGTTCATAAACTTAACATTTGTTTTCTTGAAAAACTGCCCATGAATTTGAATAAACCAGGATCGTTCAATACTCACCTTCTAACCTGGTATGTTGACCATAATTGAACCTTGGGGTTCTTCTGCATTAAAAAGTACACTGTAGTTAAGATGTCCTCAAAATCTGAAGAGAAAACAGCTTTTAGGGTTTTTTTCCAACTTTGTGGGGGGGGGGGAGGGTTAGTTGTGGGGCTTGAACTCTGCTGAGAGTCCTTGGCTCTTTGCTCAAGGCCAGTGCTCTACAACTAAGCCATAGCTCCACTTCAAATTTTCTGGTGACTTAACTGGAGATGAGTCTCAGGCTGGCTTTGAACTGCCATACTCAGATGTGTCTCCTGAGTGGCCAGGATTACAGATGGCTTTTCTATCATGGTCACATAAAGCAGGGGCACTGTAGCTCAAGTGGTAGAGCACTCGCCTTGAGCTGAAGAGCTGAGGGACAGCGCCCAGGCCAGAGTTCAAGCCCCACGACTGACAAAAAAAAAAGTTTACCTTCTGGCTCAAAAAATACATCAGATGCAAGAATAAGGTCCTGTGGTGGTAAGGCTAGAAGATCCGGAGAGATGTGGCCCCATGTCACTCCTATGACCTGTACCTGAGGCAGGTTATTCAACTGACAGCTTTGCTTAGAGATCTCCAGGCAGTGAGGAAGTTCTGAACTGTCAGACAGTATTACTTCAGCACCACATTTTGCAGCCAAGATTCCTGGAAGGCTTACTCCAGCTCCAATCTAGTAAAAACATAGAAAGATGGCATTCAAAGACTGGAATCCTATTTTGAAGGCTTGGTGGATAATCATTTGCAAAAATTTCAACCATGATCTGTCTTTGTAATATTTAAACCTCATGAAGCAAAACACTGATATAAGATTAGGCTAGAAAGAAACCAATGTTAGGGCCTAAGTCTTAGGAGGAAAAGGCAAGGAAGTATAAAGTAATATGTGGTGAAACCTTTTACTCTGTACAATTTAATATGTGCCAAGAGTTTGTCGGGCAAGCTTCCACATTAACTCTGCAGCCTAGGGCAAGTAAGGCCTGTAAAGATACTGATCCACTTGTTTCTTCCCATGATTTTCAGTCCTCAAGTATTAAAAGAAGCTTTGAATTCTTTAGGATACAAGGAAAGCTGGGTGCTAGTTGTTCATACCTGTAATAGTAGCCACTCAAAGAAGGTTGACATTTGAGGATGGATGTTCAAAGCCAGCCAGGGAAGAAGAGGTTGTGAGACCTCCAATAAATTACTCAGAAAAAGCCAGAAGTAGTCCTGTGGCTCAAGTGATAGAGAGCTAGCCTTGAGCATAGAGGCTCAGGCAGCATCCAGGCCGAATGCACAGCCAGCTAGAGTTGTCACTACCAATATTAATTGCTATTCTGTAGGTCAATGTATAGTAGGTCAATGTATAGCAGTTTTCTACTCAAAAAGGCTTGTTTTTCCTTGTTCTACGAGACAAGTATGTAACCAAGACTAGCCTGCTCAGCTCCTGGGTTACTCTGTTTACAGGTGTTTGCCACCACACCAACTTAAGGGAGATTTTCTAGTAAAGCCTAGAAAATAAAGCCCTTTGTAAACATGCTGACGAATACCAAGAATGGGCTCATAAATACAGGTGCCTAAAACTTATTTGAGCAAAGCATGAGGATCCAAATAGTATAGGCAGAGGCAAAGAGAGCACTAGTTCAAGGTCAGTCTGGGCTACATTAGGCAAGACTTGTCTCAAAGATTTACTTTCCAGCATTATTAGCAATCTCAAACTAGGTAGAGTGGTGAGCAGCTAAGAAAATGGGAAACATTTTGAAGCTTATCTCAACATTTCCAAAAGTGGATTGGACTATGTTATGGTCAATATTTATATCCACCCAAACATTGCTTTGAAAACTTTTTTGGCCAGTCCTGGGGTTTGGCTTGAACTCGGCCTGGGCACTGTCCCTGAGCTGCTCTGCTCTTGCTCAAAGCTAGCACTCTACCACTTGAGCCACAGCACCACTTCTAGCTTTTCCTGTGTATGTGGTGCTGAGGAATGGAACCCAGAGCTTCATGCATGCTAGGCAAGCACTCTATGGCTGAACCACCTTCCCAGACTGGCTTTGAAAACTTAAAACATCAGTGTGATGACTGGGAGAGCAGGGCAAAGTCCTTGGCTTCCTGGCTACCCAAAACTCTTGAGAAATTTGTTGGTAAGCTGTCAAATTTGTCCTTTTCTTTTTTGAAATGTGAAAAACACTTCAAGTATCCTACTAGAGCTGGGTGACCCAGCAAGCCACCTAGACGCAGCCTTAAAAACTGTTGCCATGGGGCTGGGAAGGTGGCTCAGTGATAGAGTGCTTGCCTTGCATCATGAGGGCCCTGGGTTTGATTCCTAAGCACCACACTGGAAGTGGTGCTGTGGCTCAAGTGGGTAGAGTGCTCACCTTAAGCTGAAGAGCTCAAGGACAGTGCCCAGGCCCAGAGTTCAAGCCCCACAACTGTCAAAAACAAACAGATGTGGTGATACACATTTGTAATCCTAGCACTCAGGAGGCTGAGGCAGGAAAACAGCAAATTCCAGGTCAGCCTAGACTACAAAGGGAGACCAGCACATACTGTTAGGGTAGGACCAATCAACTTGTAAAGGGCCTACTAGTAACTATTTCCAGGCTTTATAAATCATTTAATGGTCTGTCACATGAATTAACACTCCAAAGATGTTTAAAAAATCTTTCATAAACTGGGACCTTTCAAGTTGTCAGCCACACTGCTCCTGACTTTCAAATACTTTAACAAAGGCTAGTAACAATCAAGTAGACAGAAATCTCAATATAACCTAGGATTTTGGAAACTTCAGGAGCCATGTACCTCTAAGACAGCCTTGCCAGGCAGAGATCTTCTATGAAACCATAGGTACTGGGCCAGGACCACAGCACAGGGCCAGATGTACATTCCATACTGCAGATGCAGGACCTGGAAAGAACATGTTTTATCCAATAATCCTCCTGGAAGTTGGATTATGGTATTTATGCAGCAATTAGTGTAAGGCTTTTGCTTTCTGGTTCACAACCTGTGGGGATATAAAACCATAACGCCATATGATAGAGTACACTCTGCAACACTCATTTGACTCATTCTATAGGGTTTTTTTTGTTTTTTGTTTTTTTTTGGTCAGTCATGGGGGTTGAACTCAGGGCTTAGCTGTTGGGCCTAAGCTTTTTTGCTCAAGGCTAGTGATCTACTACTTTGAGTCACAGCACCATTTCCAGTTTTCTGATGGTTAATTGGAGATAAGACTCATGGAATTTCCTGCCTGGGCTGACTTTCAACTGTGGTCCTCAGATCTCAGCCTCCAGAGTGCTGACTGCAGGTATTCACCACTATGCATCCCCAACCACTTAATCAGGGACCATTATAACTGGGGATGGGAAATACTACGAACAGTAAAGCAGAGGTAGGCGGGGGTGCTCTGCAAGGCTTTTTTTTTTTTTTTGTCGGTTGTGGGGCCTGAACTCAGCCTGGGTGCCATCGGTCCCTCAGCTCTTCAGGTCAAGGCAAGCACTTGAGCCACAGCGCCACTTCCGGCTTTTTCTGTTTATGTGGTGCTGAGGAATCAAACCCAGGGCCTCATGCATGCAAGGCAAGCACTGTACCACTGAGCCACCTTCCCAGCCTCCCCACCTTTTCTTGGTAGTACTAGGGTTTGAACTAAGGACCTCAAGCTTGTTAAGCATTCTTACCAATGAGCCATGCCTCCAGTAGTGGCTTTTCAGTTTTATCTTGTGGTGACAGTCCTGGAGCTTGAACTCAGGGCCTGGGTGCTTTCCCTGAGCTTTATTTTTGTTCAAGGATAGCACACTACCACTTTAGCCACAGCTCCACGTTTGTTTTTTTTCTTTTGGGAGGGGGAGATCAGAGTCTCATGGACTTTCCTGCCTGGGCTAGCTTTGAACCATGATCCTTGGACCCCAGCCTCCTCAGTAGCTAGGATTATGGGCATGAGCCACCCTTGCAAGGATTTGCAGGTTATTTTTGAGGTCAATTCTCTCTCTACAGGCTCAAAGTATGTTATGGGCCAGATTCTGACACAGACCACAGCCAACTCTTGAGGAGTCTCACAAACATCTGCCAAAGTTAGCCCTGAACTGCTATCCTCATCGAGGACTGCCGGAGTGAGCCACCAACCAAACCCCAGCTTATTCCACCTAACTTCTCCCAAGCTGTTTCTTCCTGTTTTGACATGTGTTTTTAGGGGAGGTGTTAGTACTCCAACACCAGAATGCGAAAGTGCTTTGCAAAAACAGATGAACGGCCCGTTTATTTTTATTCAGAGAGCTGAGAAAGCTCTGGGTTCAGGGAAGCCATGCACTAAGGGTTGGAAGGCCTGGTCTCAAAGCTTATATAGAGAAGTGAGACGTATGGGGCTGGGATGTAGCTCAATAGTGCAGCTTTGGCCCAGCATTCCCGAGTCCTGGGTTCCATCCCCAGCGCGCGCATACGGGCGAGAAGAACTGATTCAGCTTTACCACAACATCAAGGTAAACAACAGGGACCTAGAGAGATACGTGGGCAGGAAACAGCCAGTGTTGAACCCTTTTTAGCACAGCCCCCAACCTTTTGCTCCTCCAGCCAGTCTACAAGCAGAAGTCCTCCCCTCTACACACACGCAGGCGCAGGCGCGCGCGCGCGCGCGCACACACACACACACACACACGCACACACACTCTCTCTCTCTCTCTCTCTCTCTCTCTCTCTCTACCCCCAACTAATCCGCAGAGACCCGGGCCCGGGTCGACGCCTCTCTCCGCGGGGACCCGGAGCCCCCACCCCGCGGGTGCCGCTGCACGCACCTGCGGGACGCGGACCTCCAGCACGGCCCCCTCAGCTCCTGGGCCCGGCGCTTCCGTGAACCGAAAGCGCCGGGCCCAGGCCGCACGCCCTCCGACACCGCGCTCGCCCACCGACCGGCCGGTGGGCGGCGGCAGAAGGCGCCGGGCTGCCAGGCTGCGCGCGGCGCACGTCGCGTCTCCGCGGCCCCGGGCGCCACGCGGCCTCCCGCCCCGCCTGGCCGCTACCACGGGACAAGACGGGCTTCCCTCGGTTCCTTAACTCTGCGGGTGACGACCAGGCAAAGAAGAGCGGGATCAAGAGGCGCACAATACAAGATAGCGCCAGAGACCCGACCGGAAGCGGATGCTGAGGAGGCGACAAGCAGCCGGAAGTGGTGCGCACGCCTCAGCGGGGAGAGGCAGGGCAGCAGCGCCACCAGACTGAAGCGACCTTCCCATCATGGCGCCTTACCGGAAGCGGGCAGAAGGCAGGTGACGTGAGACCGGAAGTGGCGAGCACGCCGCAGCCCGGAGAGGCGGGCGGCGGTGCTACCAGGCTGAGGCGCCTAGCCGGAAGCGGACCGTAGGGAGGCGACGTGCTGCCGGAAGTGGTGTGCACGCCGCAGCAGGGAGAGGCCGGGCGGTGTCGCTACCCAGGAGGGCGCGACCTTCCCATCATGGCGCCCTCCCAGCGCGCATAGGGGCGGGCTCTGCAGACGACGAAGCCAATGGCGGACCGCGAGAGGCGACGGGGCGGGGAGGACGACTGTCTCTCGCCCAACCCGAAGCTCGGGAGGTGTCTGGAGAGTGAATTTTCTGGAAGGCGGCTTTAAAGGCGCCGGGCCGGATCGAAGGGCGTTTGGGTGTCGCCGCCGCCCCGGGGCCACGGAGGGCGCGTTCGCGGCGGGGAGCGAGCCGCGCCGAGACCGCGGGGGAGGCCGCCGGCGACTCGGCAGGATGAACCACAAGAGCAAGAAGCGCATCCGCGAGGCCAAGCGCAGCGCCCGGCCCGAGCTCAAGGACTCGCTGGACTGGACGCGGCACAACTACTACGAGAGCTTCCCGCTGAGCCCGGCGGCCGTGGCGGTGAGGGGGCCGGGGCCGGGGCCGGGGCCGGGGCCGGGGCGGCCGGGGCGGTGAGGGGGCCGGGGCCGGGGCCGGGGCCGTGGCGGTGAGGGGGCCGGGGAGCGGGGGGCTCGGCGAGTTTGGGGCCCGCCTCCTCCCGCTTTGCGGCCGCCTGCCGCCCTGGGCTCCTGCCGGCCCAGAGAGGCCCCTGACCCACGGGGGGCGGCGGGAGACCGGGCTGTCAGAGCCCCTAAGTGGGACTCGCGAACCTCACGCCTCCCCCGACGGACGGCTGTGGGTGCGACGTGCTCGGGCGCACGTGGGGCTCCCTCCTCCGCCTCCCCCCCCCCCCCCCCGCAGAAGCCAGGCTGTGGTTCGTCGCTGAGACGTGTCAGTGTTCATTACTCCTGGGTGGGGACGCCCGCCACGGGACTTCTTCCTTGTCTTTTTTAACGGCCGCGATCTTTTCTAATTGTCCTAGGATAACGTGGAAAGGGCCGACGCCTTACAGTTGTCGGTGGGAGAATTTGTGGAGCGCTACGAAAAACCTTACAAGCCCGTGGTTCTGCTGAATGCCCAGGAGGGCTGGTCTGCGCAAGAGAAATGGACTCTGGAGCGCCTGAAAAGGAAATACCGGAACCAGAAGTTCAAGTGCGGTGAGGATAACGATGGCTACTCCGTGAAGATGAAGATGAAGTACTACATTGAGTACATGGAGAGCACGCGGGATGACAGCCCCCTTTACATCTTTGACAGCAGCTATGGTGAACATCCCAAAAGAAGGAAACTTTTGGAAGACTACAAGGTGCCCAAGTTTTTCACCGACGACCTTTTCCAATATGCAGGGGAGAAGCGCAGGCCCCCTTACAGGTAAAGTGTTCCACAGCTCAGTGGTTAGGTTACCAGGTTTATCAAAAATAGCATCTCTGCACACCTCAGTTCTATCTGCTGATACTCTTTAAAACAGCGGTTGTCCCCGGCTGCCCATGATCACATTCGTCCTTATCGTTGGAGTAGGGTCTATCTGTACATCAGGATTCCTGAGCTCCTCATGCAGTCAAACTGAAAACTTAACAAACAAGGCATTGATGGCTCACACTTGTAATTCTAGTTACTCAGGAGGCTGAGATAAAAAAAAAATCGGGGTTTGAAGCCAACCTAGGCAGTCTAGCAAAAAGCCAAAAGTGGAAGTGTGGCACAAGTGGTAGAGTGCCAGCCTTAAGCAGAAGCTAAGAAAGAGCATGAGGTCCTGAGTTCAGCCCCATTACCAGCACCAAGAAAGAGAAAAAGAATGTGACCCGTACAAGGGAGATTTTTGCAATTTAAGGTTAACACTTCCATATATATGTTGTCAAATTGTCTTCTTGGGTGTTTTCCATTTTCTAGGTGGTTTGTGATGGGGCCACCACGTTCTGGAACCGGGATTCACATTGACCCTCTGGGAACCAGCGCCTGGAATGCCTTGGTTCAGGGCCACAAGCGCTGGTGCCTGTTTCCTACAAGCACTCCTCGAGAACTCATCAAGGTGACTCGAGAGGAAGGAGGGAACCAACAAGATGAAGCAATTACCTGGTTTAATGTTATTTATCCCCGGACTCAGCTTCCAACCTGGCCACCTGAATTCAAACCCCTGGAAATCTTACAAAAACCAGGAGAGACTGTCTTTGTGCCAGGTACACGTGAACTGGAAGGAAGTCAGTATCCTTCCTGAGCCCCACCCTCACCCCAAGTACTTTCTTTGATTGTAGTAATTTGTTTTGTCATTTTGGAGTGGAATTATTTAGAGTGCACATGTGTGCAAAAGGTTTGCACTTGTATCACAACCTTCTGCAGGGCCCGTGTGAGCACTGGCTCATGGTGGGGGTAGTAGATAACTGCATCTCAAATGTAGAGGGAGGTTTTCTCTACACTGCATGTGTCTGTTCCTGATAGTTGCCTGGCATCCTTTCCTACTGTAGTAGTTTGTACCTAGTTCTGTAAGTTGGGTTTGTGATTATATGTAGTGTGGTGCTGGCCCAGTAGAGTGGGAATCCCATGCTAGCTGATTGCACTCACTTTGGTAGGTGGAGCAGCATGGGATTTACAGTAGGTGTCCTAGAAGTTGCAGACCCTTTTTTGTTTGTTTCAGTTTTGGTCACAGCATTCGATTACCAAGGGGTCAACAGGTTGTTTCTGTAAAGGGCCAGAAGTTAAACATTTTAGGTCTTGTGAGCCAAATAGTCTGTCACAGTTGCTCAGCTGTGCCTTTTAACAGGAAAGCAGCCCTAGAAAGGGTGGCTCTTCCCTTTTGCAGTCTCTGGATGAAGTGTAATGTAAGCATTAGATAAGCTGAATTGTGTGATTTTGAGCTCCACGATGTGTGGAGTGGACATCATACAGTGAGGGCATCTAAGCCCAGCACCCACTGAACTGTGCATTTGTTGGATTTCAGGGGGCTGGTGGCATGTTGTCCTCAATCTCGACACTACCATTGCCATCACCCAGAATTTTGCCAGCAGTACCAACTTCCCTGTTGTGTGGCACAAGACGGTAAGAGGGAGACCAAAGTTATCAAGGAAGTGGTATAGGTGAGAGACATTTTATTTCTTGCTTCTGCTGTGTTCCGATCCCTCCCCCAGAGATGAAATAAGTCTACCACTGCAATACTAAGTGCCGATTGAGTTTAGAGAGGCCTGGGGAAAGTGAACGGGGCTTCTGTCTCAACCTGTGGATAACCCAGATGGCCCTAGGAAGAGCCTGCTGTCGGGGGTTGGTAGCCTTAGATGGCAGGGTAAGGCTCTGCCTGTTTGACCCAAGGCCACTCAGAAGGCTCCTGACTGGGTGGTTTCTGTTTCGTTTTCTTTTTCTTTTGTTTTTCAGAGCTAATACTAGCAAAAGAAGCTCTTTTGTGTAGGCTTGGTTTGGTATTTCTTTTTCTTACCCCATTTGCACTTGTTACCTTCAGTTCTTGTGAGGTGACTCCCCTGGAGACTTAGCGCCTCCTTTTATCCACAGACCAGATACAGCACGGGCAGCGGCAGTGCAAGCCACCCCCAGCCACCCCGTGCCACTGTGTCCCAACCCTGACCTGGAGGGACCAGCTCTCGGGGTAAGAGAGGGATCCTGGCTCTATCAGTACTCCGCCTCCCTGCTGAGAGCGCCAGCAAGGGTGGTGGCTTCTGTTCCCCTGGATTCTGGGCACTTGAAGCCCACTCACTGTGCCCCTAGGCCACTGTGTCCTGTGGTAAGGTCGCTCCACTGCAGATCCTTGGCCGCTGTCTGCAGTGAAGGCCAGGCAGGGCTGCTGCTCTGGTTAGTTCAGCTCCTCTGCCAGGTGAGGGGCATGGTCTTTTTGTGCGACCTCATGTTTCTGCTCTTAAAAGTAGAATTTACCCAAGTCCTGCTCCTGCATCAGTGCTGCATTGCAGAAAGACTGTTTTGTTTTATTCTGTTTTGTTTTGTTTTTTAAAACTCAGCCTGCTGGGCACTGTTGGCTTATATCTATAATCGTAGCTATTCAGGAAGTTGAGAAATAAGAGTCAAGGTATGAAGCCAGCCCAGGCAGGAAAGTCTATAAGACTCTTGTCTCCATCAAAAAGCCAGAAGTGGAGGTGTGGCTGAAGTGGTAGAGCGCTAGCCTTGAGCAAAAAAATTCAGGGACAGCGCCCAGGCCCTGACTTCAAGACTGAGTATTGCCACAAAAAAAGGCCAGAAAATGTTTAGGAACAAAACTGGGTATAGGAACAGCTTTCTTAAGGGGAAAAAAAATGAAGACTAACTCAAGGGAATGTTGCCTTCGGCACAGGCAATGGAAAACTGATTGTAGTTTTCCTTCAGGAAACTGGGCTGGGAGGGATTGTTCCCAGCATGGGGTTTAGTGTGGGCCAAGTCTCTACCTCTGGATGAGCTAGGAGCTGGTTCTTTCTTAGAGGATGCAGGCCTCCATATTGACTCCCGAGTGCAGCGGCACTGCCTGTCCTTGCACTGAGAACAACTCCATCTCTTACCCCGCAGGATCTTGAAACAGGAGCACCCTGAGCTGGCAGTCCTGGCTGATGCAGTTGACCTCCAGGAATCTACAGGGATTGCCTCTGACAGCTCCAGTGACTCCTCCAGCTCCTCCAGCTCTAGCTCATCCGACTCAGACTCAGAGGTGAGGCCCAGCCTGCCTGTTCTAGGCCTTAGACATGAGCTTTCCATCCCAGACCTTCCTCCAAGGGCTACCGGCGCCACCATCACTGTCCAGGGGGACTTCTGCCCCTTTTGCAGCTTTTAGCATTGGTGAATTGTTCAATACTGCAGTTATTGACATGTATAGTCATTGGGGAAGTTGTGACCTAAATGGCCTGAGATCATACAGCTAGCAGAGGACAGTGACAGGCCAAGACTCACAGCAGTCTGACCTCAGCCTGTGCCCTGGACACAGCACAGTTCTCATGGCTTGCTTTAGCCACCATCAGTGCTGGTGGGAGGGTCGTGCAGCCTTAGCAGATGTGGTCATTGGCTCTTACACGTCAGTCTGCTCTTCTGTGGCAAGGCTGACTTGGGACACATCAGCTCTGCTCTGTGGTGGTGGTACGGAGCCCATATTGCACTTACAGAATGCCAAATGTGAGGTGGCAGTGGGGTCTGTGAGAGAGCAGTGGGGGGCACTGGCGTCTCGGGGAGCCCAGTGCCCCAGTTGGGGTGAGTGGGGTCCCTGGCAGAAGCTCTGCTCTGGGAGGAAGGATGGTGCTGTCCCCAGAGCAGGCGCAGCGTGGGGAAGTGGGCTGCATCCATTCTTGTTTTTTCCCTCCTGTCCAGGGTGAGACTGGGTCTGAAGGCGACGGGATGATGCACCGTAGGAAGAAGAGGAGGACATGCAGTGTGGTGGGCAACGGGGACACCACCTCGCACGACGACTGTGTGAGCAAAGAGCGCAGCTCCTCCAGGTGACCATGCCCAGCTGCTGGTGGAGAGGACACACTCAGAGGGGCAGGACCTGGGGAGGGCAGCCTGGTACACAGAGGAGGGCTGCCACGAGCCGGAGGATGAGGAGGATCTTGGAGTAGGAAGCCCCACAGCATCTGCTGCCACGGTTTGTTCTCTGTCATAAAGGCAAGATCATGTGGGTGGTGCCATTGAGACCCTTTACCTATTTAATAAAAGCAAATCCATTTTACATCTTGGTCAGTTTTCCTTTGGGAGTATGGAGCCTCCCTGGTGCTCCTAGAGTGGGAAGGGGAATATCAGAACAGCCTCTGGCACCTGAGGATCCTGAACAAGGCCTCTTACCCTTCTCTCATCTGACCTGGTTACTTTGGGTTCTCATCCAAACTGGACAGCAGCAAAAAGCTTCTCTGTGTGTGTGCGCGCGTGCACACTGGTACTAGGGCTTGAACTCAGGGCTTAGCTTTTTTACTGGAGGGTGGTTGGTGCTCTACCACAGATAGAGTCACATGGACTTTACTGTCTTGGCTAGCTTCAAACTGCAATCCTCAGATCTCAGTCTCCTGAATAGCAAAGATTACAGGCTTTAGGCATAGGAGCTCTTCCTTGTTAGTCTGTTTTTTTTTTTTCTTCTGAAACTTTTTTTTTTTTTAATATGATCTCACTTTGTAGTCCAGACTGGGCCTAAACTCCTGCTTCACCCTCCCAGTAGTAGAATTACAGGTATGCATTACCACAATTGGCTCCTAAGGCTCTTAATCTGAATCACACCTTTGTCTTTTTGGTCTGTCATGGGAGCTTGAACTCTGGGCCTGGGCGCTGTCCCTCAGCTCTTCAGATCAAGTTGAGCACTCTACCACTTGAGCCACAGCTCCACTTCCAGTTTTCTGGTGGTTTATTGGAGTCTCATGGACTTTCCTGCCCAGGCTGGCTTTGATCCCTAATCTAATCTCAGCCTCCTGAGTAACTAGGATTACAGGCTTGAGCCTCAGGCACCCGCATAATCATATCTTAATCATGTCTTTAAAATAGTCTTTTATGAAACAAGCTAGAGTGTATCTAAGTACATTAAAAAAGTCTTGGCCATTCCCTGCCCCTGATGTGACAGTTAGTAGTCCCACAGTGAAATATTCATCGCACAAAGAAGTTTTTGCTCAGTGTACTGATAGAGATATTAAGAAATGAGGTTGTGGGATGGGCCTGGTGGCTTATACCTATAGTTCTAGCTACTGGGGAAGCAAGATCAGGAGGATCATGATTTACAGCCAGTAAGATCTCATCTCAACAAAGTCAGCCAGTCATGGTGGCATACACCTGTCAGCTATGAGGGAGGCTTGGCTTAGGAGAAGCACAGTCTAGGCTAGTCCTAGACAAGAACAAAATCCTAAGGCAAAAAGAGCTGGAGGCATGGCTCAAGGCCCTGAATTCAGACCTCAGCCCCTTCTCCCCAGAAAAAGTGAAGTTGGGGCTAGGAATGTGGCTCAGTGGTAGAGTGTTTGCCTAACATGCATGAAGCACTGGGTTTGATTTCTCAGTACCACATACACAGAAAAGGCTGGAAGTGGTGCTGTGGTTCAAGTGGTAGAGTGCTAGCCTTGAGCAAAAGAAGCTCAGGGACAGCGCCCAGGCCCTGAGTTCAAACCCCAGGACTAGCAAAAAAAAAAAAAAAAAGTGAAGTTGTGAGAATACAATAAAATGCTGGAGTTTGGCAATACTGTTAGTGTGGCTTTTATCTCTGAGCAGCTGAGCGGCTTCTTATATGTATCATGAAAGTCCAGGCCCATGTTCTTTCTCTCACCTTTTCTGAATTTAGTCTGGCTGGAACTCCATAGGGAAAGTCAGATGTCTTCAGTAAGGGAGCTTATATCTAGGGTAGGCCTTTCTCAGCCTTAGCTTTCTTTCCTCAGCCCTGCTTAAGTGTCTCTTGTTTTTTAATTTGTTTGAATCCTGGTTGGCTTGGAGAAATCCTGACCATCTTTTCCAAGTGGCATTAGGGACTACTTTCAGTGATGCTGTCCAGCTTTGGGTCTGTGCCATCTACATGCTGATTCCAGGTAGTTGTGCTTTCCTTGGCTGGATTAGGGACACTTGTGGAGGCCGAGCTAGTCCTACCGCTTCATTCTGATTCTGATTCTAGATTCTGAAGCTCAGCTAGTTCAGTGAAACACCAAGGGTCATGTGATTTGGTCTAAGATTTGGCGCTGGTTGATCCTGAGCCTGGAGGGTGTCTGAGTCATTCCCACTGTGGTGGTAAGGATCAGCTGACCATATCCAAGTCAATACCAGGGTAGTGAGTGGCTCTGATCTGTGCATGGACAGTCTTATAAGGAGTACTCTTGCCCTCCTGGATAGCACCCGTGGCCCAAAGCTGCACTGGAGGTAGTGACCTAGCTGTGTGCCCAGCACCTCGCCTTATTGCTCAGAACTGTCAGGGTCTCATCTCATCTTTCTCCAGAGTGGCTGTGAAACCTCAAGGTTGTTTATTTGTTTATTTGGGGGGGGGGAGGACAGCAGATAAGACATTGTGGTCTTTGTGTACCAAATGGGATAGGTATGGCAAGTGATAGCCTAGCAAGCACAGGCCATGAGTTCAAACCCCAGTACTGTGGGAGGAAAGCCAAGTGGGATGGTGAGGAAGGTGTTCAGTACATTTTTCTCATTGCCTCAGCTTGAGTTGGGTGAAGGTTCTAGGAGACAGGTTCCGTTCTGTCCCACACAGGATTCACGCATAGGGACCTGGTAACTAGTGTCCCCAAGTATTTGACTTTCAGTCAGGCAGGCGGGTGACCACAGAGAAGAATTCAGAGATAGTGCCTTTGGTCTGCAGGATTTGTGGATTGGTGTTGGTTTGTTTTTCCCAGTACCAGGGCTTGAATTCAGGGACTGGGAAGTGTCTCTTAGATTTCTCACTCAAGGCTAGTCCTCTACCACTTCTGGCTAGTACAGTGCCACTTTTTTTGGGAGGGTGGGGGGAGGTTGTTCATTGGAGATGAGTCTCACAGACTTTCTTGCTGTCCTCAAATTACAATCCTCAGATCTCAGCCTCCAGAGTATTTAGGTTTATAGGCATGAGCCACCAGGACTCACTTCTGAACAGCCTTGCTAGACTCTGGGATGACCAACAGGTTTCCTCTCTTGCCCTCTGAATTCACCTGCTTGCCTTAAGCTGTCACTAAATTCAAATTGATGAGGGAGACTCAAGGCCACACTTGGAGGTGTCAGGAGCATCTGCAGATGTGTTGGGTGGGCACAGTGCTGCTTCTCCATCCCAACTTGGGAATGTCCAGCAGGCTCCAGGTCTTTGCTGGGTGTTCAGTTTCTGGCAGATGGGGCATTGTGTCCTGGCACTGGCCCTTACTCTAGGAAGCTGGTCCTTGGTGGTGGTAGTTCTAGCTTCTGCCCCATTAAACTACAACCCAGTTGTGCGGCTGGCTGGTGGAGACCCTCTCCCTTTCACAGAGGCGGTGCTGTCCTGGCTCCCAGAAACAGGGCCTGCTGTCCCCCCGTGGGCCAGAAAGTGCATAGGTGTGGTTAGGGAAGACTCTGGATTGTGTTCCTCCTCCTCCTGCTTTTTTTTTTTTTTTTTTTTGTCTGTCGTGGGGCTTGAACTCTGGGCCTGGGCGCTGTCCCTCAGCTCTTCAGCTCAAGGCGAGCGCTCTACCGCTTGAGCTACAGCGCCACTTCCGGTTTTCTAGTGGTTTATTGGAGATAGGAGTCTCACGGTCTCTCCTGCCCGGGCTGGCTTTGAACTGTGATCCTCAGATCTCAGCCTCCTGAGTAGCTAGGATTACAGGCGTGAGCCACCAGCGCCCGGCCTCCTCCTGATTTTTAAATGACTTGCCATCTGAAAGCATTTCTCCCCTAGTATAGCTGCTGGCCTGGCTGGCTGCCCCTCACCAACTGTCCATTTTCAAGCTTAACCAGAAATAAGCTGGGCACAGCGGTCCACCCCTGCTGGGAGATGGAGGCAGGAGGGTCACTTGAGCTTAGGAGTTCATAGCCAGGACCACATAGTGAGCTTAAAACAGGTTTTGGGTTTTTGTTTTTGTTTTTTTTAAAAAAGAAGCTTTTTGCCAGCAGGGGGTGTGATGCCATGACCTGGGTGGCAGAGCAGGAATCAGACGTTGAAAGATCAGCATCCCACCTCTTCAGATCCCAGAGGTGCCTCCTGGCTCACCCATCAGCCTCGGTCATCTGTCCTGCAGTGTCTGGCATTCAGATTCCCTGCTGCTAATGGCTTTTGCCTCTTGAGGGCCTTACTGTTCCTGTGGGCAACCACTCCATTATGGAAGTAGAATGGAGACAAGGCGGGGCTCCATGTGTGATGAAGGGATGGAGTGGTGACCAGGTGATCAGGACGTGGTAGAAGTGGAACCAAGGACACGGCTCCCACTGGGGAGTTAATCTCTCTTTCCTCACACCTGCCTTGAGCTCCTTCTAATGGTGGCAGTCATAGGAGAGGGAAGAAGGCAGCCTTAGACTATTTCTTAGGGCAGCTGGTTCTATCAAACCAGAGAGCTGGGTCCTGGGGAGGCAATCTGATGGGAAGAAGAGGGGCCCAAGACCTTCAGGACCCACCCTGATCACTCACCCTGAAGCCCAAGCCAGTAGCATAGTTGCAGGCACCTGTGCAGCTTGCAAGCCGGAGGTACTGGGGCACCCTGCAGGGAGAGCCACTGTGCAGGGTATTATCCACGTCTTACCTAATCTTGGAACCGCCTCCTTAGTAATTGCAGCTCAGCAGAGTACTAGGGCCAGTGCTGGGGTTGGGGCAGGGACAAGCCCAGGCCCCTGATCTGGTGGAGTGTGGTGAACAGTAAGTGTACCATTGTCCTAAGCTCAGCGGGTCAGGTTTGAGACTTGGTGTGTGCACTTCCACAGCCAGAAAACCAAGTATGGTCCCCAACCACATGCATGTGTTAGCTCTTCAGGAAGGAATCAAGGAGTGTTATGTTTTGTAGGATAAGAAGGTGGCATCAGCCTGGCACCAGTGGCTCACGCCTGTCATCCTAGCTACTCAGGAAGCTGAGATCTGAGGATCACAGTTCAAAGCCAGCCCAGGCAGGAAAATCCATGAGACTCTTACTTCCAATAAACCACTCAGAAAACTGGGCGTGGCACTGTGGCTTAAGTAGTAGAGCGCTTGCCTTGAGCTGAAGAGTTGAGGGACAGCATCCAGGCTCAAAGTTCAAGCCCCACAACCAACAATAACAAAAAAGAATGCGACAGTACGTGGTTGGTGTTGGAGTTTGGAGCTTGGACTTGAGAGGATGGGATGGAGTAGGATGCTGCAGTGTGTTGTAAAAGGTGTCTAGGAAGTAGGTGTTCAAGGACACAGCTATAGGTTTTTTAGATGTAGCATTCCCACAGAGAAGCTGTTTTGATGTATGTACTGGTACTGTCATGGGTTTCAAGTGGAGGCTGGCTGCTTCTGCTTGCCTGCCCTGCTTGGGTTTTGATAAAATGGTAGTTTTTAGTAAGGCTAGGTGAAAGTGGCTTGGCCCACTGTGGTATCTTTCAATATGTCTCATTATTCGCTCAAAGAATGCCCAGTCCCATGCCCCTCTTCCCAGCCTAGTCGCCGTCTCCCTGGTGACGGTACTGGTCACCACAGAAGAACTGGGCTGCCCTAGAGCACCCAGGCCGCCAGTAGTTGTCAGACCACTGAGCAGTCTTGGGGTTCTGTTCCTTCCCACCTCTGTGGAGTCTGCCATTGGGCTGGTATTTTTAAATTTTATGTGGATAAAACTTGTTCATTTTGAATAAAGCAACTGGATTTGGCCGTGTATTGCATTGTTTCATTCTTGTTTTCTTTCCTATTTATTTGAAAGTCAAGAAAATGTAGTTTGTCTGCAAAACAAGGTCTCTTAAAAGTATACTTTAAGCCGGGCGCTGGTGGCTCACGCCTGTCATCCTAGCTACTCAGGAGGCTGAGATCTGAGGATCGCGGTTCAAAGCCAGCCTGGGCAGGAGAGACCGTGAGACTCCTATCTCCAATAAACCACCAGAAAACCGGAAGTGGCGCTTTAGCTCAAGTGGTAGAGCGCTCGTCTTGAGCTGAAGAGCTGAGGGACAGCACCCAGGCCCAGAGTTCAAGCCCCACGACCGACAAAAAAAAAAAAAAAAAGTATACTTTAATAAAACATGGAGACAAGGACTAAAATAGTGTCCAAACTCTAGCCATCATTCACCACTAGAAGGAAATATGTAGGCGGGACACTGGTGGCTTACACCTGTAATCCTAACTACTCAGGAGGCTCAGATCTGAGGCCTAGGCAGGAAAGTTCATGAGACTCTTATCTCCAGTAAACTACCAAAAAGCCAGAAGTAGAGCTGTGGCTTAAGTGGTAGAGAACTAGCCTTGAGCAAAAGAAGCCCAGGGACAGCACCCAGGCCTTGAGTTCAAACCCCAGGACTGGCACGCACGTGTGTGTGTACATGCGCACGGACACACACACACACACACACACAGTGTTCTTACAAGTCTCCAAAAGGCCCTGGGCAGAAAAAGTTTCCCCACCCCTGCAAGAGTAGAGTACTTGCCTAGCATGTCATCAGTCCTATCCTCAGCAATGCAAAAGAAAAAGAGAAGTACTTTAGTATCAGATTTACATCCAATGACAGTTTTAAGTGCATGCTAAGTAAAATGAACATTTTTGGTTTTTTTAATTAATGAATTTATTTCTTGTATTGGAAGTCTCACTATGCTGCCCAGGCCGGCCTCGAATTCCTGGGCAAAATAAATCCCCAGTAGTTGGACTAGCAGCACCATTCCTGACCGGTGCCCTTCTCCTGGTGGCTGACAAACTTCCAACCCAGTGTTTATTTCCAGTAACTGAAGGGAGCATGAGGAATTGTAAAGCGATAGCTGTTAGGTTGCAGCAAGTTTATCTGTGACCCACTATTCAGCAGCAGCCCTGGGAGGATCTAGAGAACCTACAACTTTCTCGGTATGCTGCCTACCTGCCACCCTGCACACATTCCAGGAGGGGAAGTCGTGTGTTCACCCCAGGGGACCTGGAACTGATTTCCAGAAAGGCAGAAAGGGGGGGGGGCAGCCCTGGGACAAGGCCGGTGTTGGGGCTACTGGGTCCATCCAGGAAGGGTTGCTCATCGGCCTAGGTCAGGGGTCTTGGTCCTCCAGGAAAAGGCTTTGAGGGGAGGCTAAGGGTTGAGGCAGCAGTTACACTGCCCACAGTAACCTGGCTTCCTTAAGGTTTTCCTGTCTCTGGAGGCGACTCAGTGCTGCAGTGTCCCGGAGTCTTCCTAGGCCAGTCTCCTAACCTTCCCCGGCCGGCACCCGTATTTCCAAAAGGCTCTGAGATGAACTAACTACAGGGCTGGACGGATGCTGAAGACGACAGTCCGTCCGTGACATCCTCCCACTGCCCACCGCGTCAGGCCAGCCCACGCGAGGTTGCCTTCCGGTGCTTTCCCCAGGTTCCGGGTCTCAATGGCTAGCCTCAGAGTCCCTCCCCGGGGCGGGGCGAGCGGCAGGCTCCGCCTGTGGGCGTGGTTAGGAGGCGGAGCCTGCCGCAGGCTCCGCCCAGGGGCGGGGCGCGGCGGCGGGCGCGGCAGGCCGGCTCCCTCCAGGTCCCGGCGGGCAGGCGGGCACTCGGCGGCCAGGGCGCGATGGAGGCGCCGGCCGAGCTGCTGGCCGCGCTGCCCGCGCTGGCCACCGTGCTCGCGCTGCTGCTCGCCTGGCTGCTGGTGCGGCGCGGAGCGGCCGCGGGTCCGGAGCCTGCGCCCCCCAAACCTGCACCCCCGGCCGAGGCCAGCGGTGCAGACGCGCCGCCGCCGCCGCCGGGCCCCTGCGCCACAGAGCCGGCGGGACCGGGGGAGCCCGCGGGGCCCGGGGAGCCCCCAGCGGCGCCGGCCGAGGCGGAGGAGCAGGAGGCAGAGGCGAGGCAGGTACGCACCGGGGTGCCCCCTCGGCGCCTCTCCACCCCAGCGGCCCTGGGTCCTTGCCTGAGTCTCCAGGCCCCGCCGCCCCCGAGGGCAGAGCCCGCGGCCAGCGGGAGACGAGGGTCCCGCCCGGCGGGACAAGTTGCAGTGGTGCAGAGTCGCCATGCTCCTCTGGAAGCGGGGAGCCCGGAGTTTGGCTGTGTCCTTCCCTCCTGTTCCGGCGGGGTCCGGGCTCTGAGCTGAGGTGGGGGTGGGGGGAGGAGGGAGGGCGGAGGGGGGAGGGCGGAGGGGGGCATGCGAGGGAGGCCTCAGGACAGGCCTCCCACTCCGAGCTCTGGCCTTTTGCTCCGCACTCTCCTCGCACCCCTCGCACCCACCCGTTCCCCAGGCCACTTGCATGCGGCTCACTTCGACATTGGAAAAGGAATCGGCTTGCTGCTTCATAGAAGGTCCTTTGGCGGGGAGGAGGAGGAAGGAAAGTTGCCTTTCCCTTAGGCCAACTTGAAATCCAGACTCCAGAGTCAATGTGATGTTTTTTTTGTGAGGTTTCCTAGGACCGGACTGAAAGAAAAGCTACTGGATTGTTGTCACCCTCCTGTTGTCCTTTCCAGGCTGTAGTGGGCTTTGGCATAGCCCCCAGCCCCACTTCCCAGGAGGTAGACAGCCTGCGCCCTGCGCCCACCACCCCCCAGCCCACCTTCCCCACCTCTGCCATCAGCCAGGCCCTGACCACACCGCCTCTCCAGACATCCGCTCACCCGCTCATCCTCCCTTTCAGACAAATCTCCTTAGGTTGGAAAAGGACTGGCTCAGGCTACCACCTCCGGACTCCTTGGGATTGTTAACACTTTGTTCTCATTCATCAGCCTCTCAGCTTGCAGGGTACAGTATCCAGGACATGCCCTCTGCTTCCTTGTCAGTGTGTCTTGGAAAACCCACTCTGTTCTTTACTGAGCACAATGATTTATGCTGGAGAGAAGCCCTGGGGGAGATCAGAGGAGGGGCAGCCAGGCTGGGTGTCTTAGCTGAGCGAGTGTGCCAGACCCTCCTCTTGCAGGCGTTTTGCTTGACAAGTTGGTGACTAATTGTGTCATTAGAGTGGCTTTGGAGCAGTGCTGAGAAGGGCTGATGGAGTGCCCTGTGGTCCTGGCCTGGCAGGCTCCAGCCCTCCCTGGCCTTGTAGATGGCAAGTGGGGGTTTGGACCCGTGCTGATGTGTCAGTTTTGCCTCCATGTTTGGGGTTCCTGCCCTAAGGAGGCCTATGGGAACTAGAGATCTTGACTACTTTGCAAATGGCCTTGGTTCAGGGGCAGGGAGAGGACACAGAAGTATCTCCCAGTGGTAGATTTAAGGGAAGAAGTTGGTTAGAAATGTTCTTGAATAGACTTGACTAAATAACAATAATAATTTTTTTAAAGAAATTAAATTTTAAGCCAGGCACTGGTGGCTCACAGCTGTAATCCCAGCTACTCAGGAAGCTGAAATAGGAGGATGGAAGTTTGAAGACATTCTGGGCAGAAAAGCCCTTGAAAGACTCCATCCTCAAAGTTATCAACAAAAAGCCAGGCTGGATGTGTGGTGTGTGTAGTAAAGCACCAGGCCCTGAGCTCAAACTCTGGTGTAAAATAAAATAAATTTGAGGAGAAGAAAATTAAATAAAGAACTGGAGCTGTGGCTCCAAGTGGTAGAGCACTAGCCTTGAGCAAAGAAGCTTAGGGACAGTGCCCAGGCCCTGAGTTCAAACCTTACAACCAACGAAAAATTTATAAAAGAATGATTATAGTTTAGCTAGGCACCGGTGGCTTATGCCTTTAATCCTAGCTACACAAGAAGCTGAGTTCTGAGGATTGCAGTTCAAAGCCATCCTGGGCAGGAAAGTTCATGAGACTCATCTCCAACTAACTGCCAGAAAACTGAAAGTGGCGCTGTGGCTCAAATAGCTGAAGAGCTCAGGAACAGCCCCCAGACCCAGAGTTCAAGCCCTATGACAAAAAGAAGAAGAGGAAGAAGAAAATTAAATAAAATAAGTTTAAAAAAAAAAAAAAAGAGGGCTGGGAAGGTGGCTCAGTGATAGAGTGCTTGCCTCGCATGCATGAGGCGCTGGATTTGATTCCTCAGCACCACATAAGCAGAAAAAGCCAGAAGTGGCGCAGTGGTTCAAGTGGTAGAGTGCTCGCCTTGAGCTGAAGAGCTGAGGGACAGCGCCCAGGCCCAGAGTTCAAGCCCCACAACTGACAAAAAAAAAAAAAAAAAAAAAATTGGAGTATTTCCAAGAATTTACAATGCTTTTTGTCCTACTACCACACTTTCAGAGCTTGGAGGTCAGGCAGGAAGAAGGCCTTCTGGGGAAAATAAGTGAGTCAGGTTGGCATAGGAAAGGAGGAGATGCCCTCATCCAGCCTCCGTCACAGTCCTTCCATGAAGGCTGAAGCCTGGGAGGAAGTCAAAGCCCCCAGAGAGCAAGGCTTACTTAACTCGCCTCTTCCTCCCTCCCTCCCTCCCTCTTTGGTTTCCATTAACCGATTCCCTTCTAATCTGATCCTCTTCTTTCCTAGTGGGCCCTGGGCAGTCTGGGGCAGCTGCTGCCTCTGATTCACAAAGCTCATTATTGAGAAGCAGCCTCCAGCTGCTGCGGAGGCTCACTGGGGCGGCCAAGGGCGGAGCAGTAGGAAGGGGCCGTGGGGGGGAGGGGTGTTGAGGCCCTAAGGGCCCACTGAAGGAATGGGGATGAGATCATCAAAGCCCAGTGGGCAGATGGGGCTCCTCCCAGCGCTGGGCACCCAGGGCAGGAATGCTGGGAGAAGGCACAAGATCCTGCAGAGAACTGTGAGCCAACCATGCCCAGGACCTGAGCTGGTACTGCCACACCTCTTACCTGATGACAGCAACCCTGTATTTGTATCCCAGGGTCCCCCAACAGCGGCCATGGACAAAGATTAAGGTCATCAGACTTGTTGGCACTGAGGTCCTACCTCTAATTTAAAAATACAGCTGGAAGCCAGGCGCCCATGGTTCACGCCTGTAATCCTAGCTACTCAGGAAACTGAGATCTGAGAATCTGAGGTTTGAAGCCAGCCCAGGCAGGAAACTACAGGAGACTCTTATCTCCAATAAACTATTCAAAAAAGCCAGAAGTGGCGCTGTGGCTTAGGGATAGAGTGCTTGTCTTGAGCAAAAAGAAGCTCAGGAACAGCATACAGGCCCAGAGCTTAAGCCCCAGAACCGGCCAAAAGAAAAAAAAAGGGATGCAGTTAAAGGCAAATGCGGTGTCACAGACCTGTAGACCCAGCTAGATGTGAGGCTGAGATCAGGGGATCATGGCCCAAAACTATCCAGGACAGACAAATCCATGAGGCTCTAGCTCTACCTAACTAGCAAAAAACCTGAATTGGAGGCTTGACTCAAATGGTAGTACACTAGCCAATCTTGAGCAAAACAGCCAAATGGAAAAACCAAGCAAGAATATGAGGTCTGAGTTCAAGCCCCAGTATTGGGGAGTGCGCGCGCACGCATACTCCCACACACAGAGGGTGGGAGGGAGGAAATGAAAGAGGGAGGGGGAGAGAGAGAGAGAACAGACTAGGAACCCAATGCAGTGTCATAGGTCTGTGGCCTCAGCATTTGGGGTGGCAGGGAGGGGACTTAAGTAGAAGTTCAGGAGTTCAAGGCCAGCCTGGGCAACATATCAAGATCCCATATGAGGGTCTAGGAACGTAGCTTAGTGGTAGAGTGCTTGCCTTACATGCATGAGGCCCTGGGTTCCATTCCTCAGCACCACATAAGCAGAAAAAGCTGGAAGTGGCACTGTGGCTCAAGTGGTAGCACTAGCTTTGAGATGAAGAGCTGAGGGACAGTGCCCAGGCCCAGAGTTCAGGCCCCACGATGGACAAAGAAAGAAAAATGATCTAAAGTAGCTTCAGTCCTAGAGTAGGGATTTTATTTTTTTGTACCAGGCAGCTGGTTGATGGCTTAAACACACACAGACTGGATGACTCTTCTAGATTACAGGAGACAATAAGAAAAAAAAAAAGCAATGTGACAGATAAATGCAATCTTGATCCTGTAGATTCTAGATTGGATTGGAGGTAGGGCACTACAAAGGACATTTAGGAGATAACAGATTTTTTTTCCTCCAGTCTTGGGAATGGAGCCAAGGGTCTTACATAGGGAGTCAGGCTCTAACCACTGAGCCGCCTTCCTAGCCCCAAGTCATATTTTAAAATGAGGGATGTATTAGATAATTGTACTGGATCTGTGCTGAATTTCTTCCATGTGGTGCCAAGTGTTCTGGTTATGCAGAAAAAATGTCTTTGTTCTTAAGAAGACTCTGAAGTACTTAAGGATGATATGTCATGGTTCAGTGACACCATGTTCGGGTACTTTTCAATAGGTTTGGAAGTTTTCAAACAGGTTCGGAAGTTTTGGAAAACAACAGGGGCTGGAGGCATGGCTCCACAGTAGAGTGCTAGCGAGTGAGCAAAAGCATCAGGTATGGAGTCTGAGTCCTGGTCTGCCCACCACCCCAAAAAGAAAGAAAGAAAAAAAGGAAAGAGAGAGAGAGAAAGAGAGAGAGAGAGAGAGAGAGAGAAAGGAAGGAAGGAACGAATGAATGAACGAACATTGGGGAAAAAATAAACAGTAAAGAATTTTTCAGAAAGAGCTTAGAGTTTTGTTTTTTGGGGGGATACTTCGATGGTGGTGGTTGTGTAATGGATAGACAGCAGCCTTTGTCCATCCGTCTGACCGTCTGTCTGTCTGGTCTTGCTACTCAAGGGCCTGGCTTCTCAAGTCCTTATGCTTAGGATCCCCCATGTCCCCTGACCTGGCCTCTCATCACCACACATGCCTCAGGAAGCCCTCAGGAAGCTGTGGTACCTGGAATGAGGGGGCGGGGGGGGGCAGATCTTCCCCATCATTGGCCCTGACAGTTGCCATGCCAACATGAGCCCCCCTTTGTTCTCCTGCCCAAACAAACAGTAGAGGCCTAATATGTGTTTTGTTTCCATCCCTGTGGAGTCTTGTCCTTACTCACCTTGGGCTAGTGAGAGAACAAAATGCTGTGGATGGGGGCTTCCTCCCCAGGTAGCTAGCTCACATTTCTCCATGCTGGAAGACCCAAGATCAAGGGGTCAGGAGATTTCGATTTTTGGTTGGCGTTTGGACAGCTGCCTGCTTCCTGGCCAACCAAAAGCAAGTTCTGGTGTCTGAGCCTCTTGGGAGCCTCAGTCATGACCCTGTCTAACCCTAACTACCTCCCCAGGCCCCTGTCTCTTGGGGGGCTATGCTCTGACGTAGGAAGGAACATTGGTCCCTCATAGGCCTAGCGATTTTCAGGAGAATTAAAATGCCTGTTAATGAGGACATTGTGTTAATTACCGAGTTGGTATTAAGCAGGGGAAACAGAACATAGAATTTGATGCGTCAGCTGCACAGGGAGGGGCTGGCATGCACTTCTATGTCCTGTAGCTCAAAAGGGCGGCTTTCTTAATTTTTGTGTGTGGTTTTTTTTTTTATTTTAAGCCAGTCCTGGGGCTTGAACTTGGGGCCTGGGCGCTATCCCTGAGCTTCTTTTGCTCAAGGCTAGCACTCTACCACTTGAGCCACAGCGGTCAGAATTTTTACTTAGCTAAAAGTATTACTTTTTTTTTGTCAGTCATGGGGCTTGAACTCTGGGCCTAGGCACTGTCCCAGCTCTGCAGCTCAAAGCTAGCGCTCTACCACTTGTATTATGTTTTTTTTAAAGAAAGTAGTCTTAGATAAAAAAAAAAAATGCCTCACTTTGTCAGAGTGAGAACTAAATGGTTGTCCTGTGTTCGGCTTTAAGATGGCTTCTTGGGCTGGGAAGGTGGCTCAGTGGTAGAGTGCTTGTCTTGCATGCATGAAGCCCTGGGTTCGATTCCTCACTACCACATAAGCAGAAAAGGCTGAAGTGGCGCTGTGGCTCAAGTGGCAGAGCGCTAGCTTTGAGCTGAAGAGCTGAGGGACAGTGCCCAGGCCCAAAGTTCATGCCCCACGACCAACACACACACACACACAAAAAGCAGGGCTAGAGTGTGGTTCAAGTAGTAGAACAGCAGCCAAGCAAGCAGAAGGCCCTGATTTCAAACCCTAGTACCACAAATTTATTATTAATTTATTATTATTATTATCATTATTATTATTCTGTTTGTTTCTACCTAGCCGTGAGATTAAGGGGGTCATTTGCCCTTTGGACCATTTCCTCACCTGTAAAGTGACTGAAATGACCTTTGAAGTCTCTTATAGCCCATAGGGGTTCCCTTTCCAGCCATCAGCCTTGTGACCTTTGTCTGTGCATGTTTGTTTGAATGTGTGTGCGTGTGCGTGCCCACGCGTGCCTGCCAGTGCTAGAGCTTAAACTTAGAGCCTGGTCACTTGTCCCTTAGCTTTTTCCACTCAAGGCTGCCACTTTACCACTTGAACCACTCCTCTACTTCCTGCTTTTTGGGTGGGTAATTGGAGATAAGAGTCTCACCGAGACGTTCCTGAACTGGCTGGCTTCCAACAGCGATCCTCAGATCTCAGCCTCCTGTGTTGCTAGGATTACAGGCGTGAGTCACTGGAACCCGACTTATGTTTAGTATTTTGAAGTAAGTGTTTCCTGAACACAGGGAGTGCTAGCCTTGAATAAAAAGAAGCTCAGAGACAGTGCCCAGGCCCAGGTCCTGAGTTCAAGCCCCAGGACCACCCTCCCCCCCAAATCCCTGAACACATTGCTAACACTCTGGTCCAGCTTGAGCTGTGGCAGAGACTACCCTGGAGATATTCTCAGCCAGGGCCTAATTTTGTGACTAGGTTAAGACAGGCGCCTTCTGGCCTTGGTTGTTACATTCCAAACCCCCACCATGTACCAGGGAAATTTACACACACCTGCTTGTTCCTACACAAGGACTCCTTTGATGCAGTGTCATTTATTAATAGGCACACTAAGAGATCAACAAGAACTAATAATAGAATAATTATAATAACATACTACAATAGAATGTATTTAAAACTTATGAATCATTTCTTTCCATGTAGGGATAGAAACGCTTGCCTAGCATGTATGTGTGGGCCCTGGGTGTGGTTCCCTGGATCCCAGAATTTCTTTCATTTAATACATTTCTTTCATTTAATACATGCCAAGGGTGACTGAGTAACTGACACTGTAGAAGGCCAGCCAGTTGCAGGGGGTGTGGGGGTGTGGGGAGTGGTGTTTACTAGAGTAGTTTTGCCCTTGAAAAGAATTCTTTTTTTTTTCTTTTTTTCTTTTTTTGGCACCTGTCCTGGAGCTAGGACTCAGGACCTGGGCGTTGTTCCTGAGCTTTTTTGTTCAAAGCTAGCACTCTACTACTTGAGTTACATAGCTCCACTTCTGACTTTTTTTTTTTTTTTGGTGCTTAATTAATAGCTTTGAACCGTGATCCTCAGATCTCAGCTTCCTGAGTAGATAGGATTGTAGGCGTGAGCAACTAGTACCAGGGAAAGATTCCTAATTAATCTTCAGAAAGTACCTCTGCCCAGTGTATCTATCAAAAATGATCCACCGCAAGCCCTGCTCCAGGTCAAACCATCCCCACCTGCTGTTTCTTGGGAGTCTGAACTCAATATCCTTTCCTCTGGCTGAATTCTCCTCAAAAGATTTTGAAAAATGCCAGGCACCGGAGACACATGTCTGTAATCTGAGCTGCTCAGGAGGCCGAGATGTGAGGATTGCAGTTCAAAGCCAGTTGGGGCAGGAACGTTGTGAGACTCTTATCTCCAATTAACCAGCAAAAAGCTGGAAGTGGAGCTGTGACTCAAGTGATGCCAGCCTTGAATGAAAAAGCTAACAGACAGTACCCAGACCCTGAATTCAAACTCCAGTGCAGAAAACCATGCGTGTGTGTGTGTGTGTGTGTGTGTGTGTGTGTGTGTGTGTGGTGTTGGGGGTAGAATCAGGGCCTGGTACATACTGGGCAAGTATTGTAACCACTGAGTTAGCTCAGTATTCAGCTCCTGTCTTGTATTCTTTTCTGAGTGGGTCATGATCAGAACTCGTTCTTCCTAGTTTTCCCAACCTGGGGTCTCCAGCCCTCTCATATCTGACTTTGTTGCCTTCCTTGTCTTCTCTATCTCAAAACACGGAGGCTGGGCTTTTACTGTGCATTCCTGACAAGGTTGGAGATCCTGCAGCCTGCTGTGCTTCTTTCTTTGTTCTTCTGAGGCTTTTGGTGTCCTGTAATCCCTTTTTGTAGGAGCCTTGCTATAAAGTGGTCATCTGATGGGGTTGAGTTGGCCGAGCTCTGTTCGTCTGAGTGAGAGTGTTTAAGGCTTGTGAATGTGTCTTGAAGGATGGCTGCCTTTGGTCGGGATGTCTGGCTGGGGTAGGGATGGATTGCAGCGAATCTGTCCCCCGTCCCTACCTGTCACCTCCCCCAGCTCCCACTGCCTTCTCTGCCCTGTGAGCTGCACCTTCCTCAGCCAGCACTCTCCCTTTGCGCTCTGCCTCTACTGGAAAAGGACATGCCCAGAGTGTCAACCAGAGGACTGCTGGGCCTGGCCTGCCTCCTCAGTCCTACCAGCTGCCCCTCCACCACCGTGAGACCGGATGCATCCACCCAGCCCAGCCCTGGCCCGCACATAGCGGCCTCCTCTGCCTCTCCTCTTGGGTGGCTAATGAGTGGCTTGGATTTATTTGTCAGCGTGTGCGCCGCCCTCCACAGATTCCTCCTCTCACCCCAGCTCCCACCACAACTCCCGCTACTGCTCAGGCCAGAAGCCCAGGCCGGTCCTGGTCTATTTTCCTTCTCGCCCAGCTCCCGTCATCTCTGCCTCTCGGTGCATCCCATAGGAGCACCGCTTTCCTGGCTGGCTGGCCTAGCTTGTGCTTCTCCAAGCCCCCCTCCTCTGGGGCTCCCTGATGCCCCATGTACCCCCACCCCACCCAGCTCCAAGAGCTCCATCCTGCAGCCTGCTCCCTCCTGAGCTCTGCAGCCACAGGCGCCTTCCTGGTGCTCCGTACCCTGGGCTGGCGCCTGGGCTGGACCCTCCAGTGTCTGTCTCCTACTCGTATAACCCTCCCAGCCTGGGTCCTCTATCAGATGGAAAGTCGCCGCCTCCCTCCTCTCCCCTCCTCCCCTCTCTCCAGCCATCCCATCCTATCTGGCTTTCTTCAGTGCATTTAATTCAGCGTGAGATCATCTTTTATTTTAGTGTGCATTGTCTGCCCCTGCACCACATCCCCAGCGCCGGCACACCAGTGGGCTCCAGGGTGTTCTTGTTAAGTGAATAAGTGGAAAAACCCACAGGAAGAAAGAAAGGCTTCTGCCTGCAGAACCTGCTCCAGAGCTGTTACTATGGCCTAGAGAGGTAGACTACACCATAAGGTAACGGGCTTCCGGAAGTGTGCAACTAAAAACCAGATTGCTGGGAGATCATCAAAGGTTTTAAATATATTGTTGTGATTTGTTTGTTTTGTGCTGGTCCTGGGGCTTGAACTCAGGGCCTGGGCACTGTTCCTGAGCTTTTTTGCACAAGGCTATCACGCTACCACTTGAGCCACAGCTTTGCTTCCAGCTTTTTCGATGGTTAATTGGTGATTAGCGTCTCAGGGACTTTACCACCTAGGCTATCTTTGAACATCCATCCTCAGATCTCAGCCTCCTGAGTAGCTGGGATTACAAGTGTGAGCCACCAGTGCCCAGCAAGGTGGGATTTTAATGTGTTCTCAAAGCAGAGTGAATTGGAGGAGAATAGGCAGAGGTTCAGGAGACTGGGGACCAAAGGGGCAAATCCCAGACCCTGCAGGACCCAGGACAGGACCACCCCAGCCAGAGCCAGGCAACTTCCCCAGCAGCCAGGGACAGACAGACATCCATCTCTACCTCTTCCCTGTCCCTTCTTGCAGTGAGTGTGAACTGAGGGCCTCACACTTCTCAGCAGCCGCTCTACCACTTGAGCCCCGCCCCAGCCACCCCATCACGCTGCAGTCAGCCAGGGCAGCCATAAATGGCCATGTGTTGCCTGCAGCGGGCCAGTGGAGCCTCAGTGGTCTGGAGAAGCTGCCGTCCCCTCCGCGGCTCTGTGCTCAGTTTCCGCTCCTGGCAGTGGGAGGCAGTGCCCTTTTTTCTGCCTCTCCTACCCCAGTGGAGGAAAAGGCCCAATTGGGAAACTAGCCCAGAGTACTTGCTATTGAAACATGGTTTTGCCGGGCACTGGTGTCTCACACCTGTCATCCTAGCTACTCAAGAGGCTGAGATCTGAGGACCTCAGTTCAAAGCCAGCCTTGGCAGGAAAGTCCATGAGACTCTTTTTTTTTTTTTTTTTGTCGGTCGTGGGGCTTGAACTCTGGGCCTGGGCGCTGTCCCTCAGCTCTTCAGCTCAAGGCGAGCGCTCTACCACTATGAGCTACAGCGCCACTTCCGGTTTTCTGGTGATTTATTGGAGATAGGAGTCTCACAGTCTCTCCTGCCCGGGCTGGCTTTGAACCGTGATCCTCAGATCTCAGCCTCCTGAGTAGCTAGGATTACAGGCATGAGCCACCAGCGCCCGGCTCCATGAGACTCTTATCTCCAATTAACCACCAGAAAGCCAGGAGTGGAGCTGTGGCTAAAGTAGTAGAGCACTAGGCTTGAGCAAAAAAGTTCAGGGAACAACACCCAGGCCTTGAGTTCAAGTCCCAGTACTACCAGTTCAAAATAAAAACAACACAATCCAATGTCTCCATTCCGTAAGGATATGCTGGGTCTCTGGTGTGTGTGGAGACTGGCTGTGCATCTCACCCTGCCTGCCGGGGGGGGGGGGGGGGGGGCGGCTGATTCACAGTTTTCGAGGGCCAGCCTGCCTTAGGGTGCCATCAGCTCTATGTCTCGGGGGCTAAGTTTTCATGAATGTGGCTTGCTTTCCTGAAAGCAGGCTGTAGTCATTTGGCAGGGCTGCTGTGGTCAAATACCACAGCCTGGCTGCTTCAACAGTAGACATTTATTTTCCAGATGCTCTGCATCAAGTCCGAAGCCCAGCACAATGGCGGTGGCAGGGCTGCTCCCTGAAGCCTTCAAGGGGCCTTTTGTCTATGCATGCCTGAGGTCCTGTGTGCCTACAGACTTCCCTTCAGGAGGACCACAGTGCCAGGCGCCGTGGCTCACGCCTGTAATCCGAGCCATTCAGGAGACCTGAGGATCATAGTTCAAAGCCACCCTGAGTAGAAAAGTCTATGAGACCCTTTATGTCCAGTTAACCAGCACAAAAGGAAAGAAGTGGAAGTATGGCTCAAGTGGTTGAGATCCACCAGTCCTGAGCAGAAAAAGCTGAATGAGAATACAAGGCCCAAAGCCCCAGCGGCCCAAAGCCCCAGCTCCAGCACCAAAAAAAGGAGGGAAGAGGGGGAAACAGTAGGACCCTCCTGAATGGCCTCATTAGAAACTAACAATGCAGAAAGACCAGACTTCCCCAAGACCAGCCTTCCCCATGCCTTCTTCCCCACAGGTAGCCACAGTGGGCAGACTTCTGCCTGCACTTCCCAGCACAGGGCTGACTCCCTTCCTCACGCCTGCACCAAGAGTACCCAACACCCTGCACACTGCCGCTTTCCCTCTGATTTCTCTTTCCCTCTCTTCGGCAGTACTGGGGTTTGAACTCAGGGCCTGGCGCTTGCTGGGCAGGTGCTCTACCCCCTCAGGCCACACCCCTGCCTCTGCATGATTGGCCTATCAAGGGCCCTTTTCCATCTGCACACACAGATGCCTCTGGTGCTCAGCACTGCTTGGTGCGCATGCCCTGTGACACAACCGACTAGGGAATGTCTGAGTGAACTTGTTCACTGGTCACCAGATATACGTAGCCAGAAGATACTTAATTCTGTGGATCAACATTTCATTATCTCCAGCTCGGTCTGGGTTTCTGCCTCACAAAGAGTCATTGTATAAATCTGTGTGTGTGTGTGTGTGTGTGTGTGTGTGTGTGTACAGGGCTTGAACTCAGGGCTTTGTACTCTTACTTGGCTTTTTTGCTTCAGGCTGGTGCTTTACCACTGTAGCTACTTCTGGCTTTTTGCTGGTTAACTGGAGATAAGAGTGTCATGGACTTTCTGGCTAGGTTGGCTTCTTTGAATCTCAGTCCTCAGCTCTCAGCCTCCTGAGTAGCTCAGATCACAGGTGTGAGAGCGCCTGGCTCATTGTATCCATCTTAATAGAATGTTTCCAGACTGGAGGCAGATCCTTAGAGGCAGGTGTGCTCCATCACTGAGCCTGGATCCCTACAGCCACACACTTTGCTGTACAAAATCTGGAAGGTATTGCCCCCCCCCCCCGGCCACGCTGTTACATACATACCCTCCAGGAAGCATTTTGTGGGGCACAGGAAGCTTCTTTGAAGAGCTCAAGGCTCAGGCATTTGCCATTTGTGACTCACGGTGAAAGAGAAAGCCTGGCCTCCTGGCTCAGCTCAGCGCCGGCCGTTCTGTTGGGGAGTCCACACCGCCACGGCCTGCCTAGCCCCCGGGGGCCCCAGGCTGCCCAGGGCCTAGGTTTGCATTTGTCCAGGACTTGTGTTCCTTCTTGAATCTGCTTCCTGTCCAGGTTTGCCAGCCACACTTCCAAGTCTCTTCCTTCAGCCCGTCCTCCTCCCCTCACCGCCCATCCCCGTCCCTGTCATCCTCATTCCTGCAAGTTGAAGTCACCTTCCTTCTGCCCGGGCCACCCCAGTGCAGGACACTCCTCTCGCATCTGTGTATCGAGTTTCCTGTGTGGGCGAGATGGGCTGGAGAGGTGGAGTTCCAATTTTGGGAAAATGGACACAAAGGGTTAACGATAGCAGATGACATCAGCCAGGCGTGGTGGTCTGAACCTGCAGACGCCAGTCTAGAGTTCCAGGGAAGGGGAGGCAGGAAGGAGGGCCTCCAGTTCAAGACCAGCCCAGGATACATATGAACTCTGTCTCCAGCCCCTCCCTCTCCCCTGTCCCCAAAGAAAGAGAGGGGAGAGGGGGAGGGAGGATAAGAGGGAGGGGGAGGAAGAGACTAGTCATTTTCTCACAGGCTGCGCTAAGGGCCAAGGTCCCTGGGCAGCCCAGCCCAGCCAGCTTTCTCAGTGCTTCTGTTTTACTAATCCCTGCAAGTGGGCAGTAGGACTCCCAGCCCCGCCCAGCAACGGCACCCAAGTTCCCAGACAGCACTGTCTGGCCAGGGTCGAGGCTGAAGTCCTAAGGGTGCAGGTACAGGAACGTCTTTCGGGCTGGGAAGGGGGCTGAGTGGTAGAGTGCTTGCCCAGCATTCAGGAAGCCCTGGGCTCCATTCCTTAGGACCATATGCACAGAAAGAGCCGGAAGTGGCGCTGTGACTCAAGTGGTAGAGTGCTAGCCTTGAGCAAAAGGAGCCCAGGGACCACACCTAGGCCCTGTTGTTCAAGCCCCCGGACTGGCAACAACAACAAAAAAGGAACATCTTTCTTGAACCAGGAGCCCCCATCAGCCTCCAACCCCCATGTGCTCTGAGAACGCAGCCTCCACGTCCAGGACAGGCGCTGCTGCTAGATGCAGCCTCAGTGGGCCTCTGAGGCTCTCCCCCGCCCCCTCCCCCCACGTCCCCATCTTGGAAGGCAGTTCACATCTCCTGAGAATGGCTTCCCCTCTACCCCATCTTCCGCCAGAGCTGAGCTTTGGCCTGCCCTCTGCCTGCCCTGACCCTGTCATTGTCTTGCAGGAAGAGGAGCCGGACTCAGACAGCGAGAAGGACCCGCCCCCTGCAGGGCCCGAGGAAGAGGATGGTGAGTGGGCCCTGCCTGCACCGAGTCCTTGCCTGACTCTGAGGGGCCCAGCTGGATCTGCCCACAGCTGTGGTTGGAGGGGACTGGGGGTGCCCAGGCCAGGGCCTAGCCTGCCACCCACCTCCTCTGCCCTCCCGGTCCCTCCTTGGTCCCTCCTTGCTGCTGTGGAATGCCTGTCTCCAGGCATTGGGCCTCTTGTGAGGAAAAGCTCAGTGGCCTCTGCTGGGCCTTCAGCGTTCCCCTCCCCACCCAAGTGAATCTCACGTTTCTCTCCAAATACCTCACCACCGCCTTGTGAGTGAAAGGAAAGCCCTGGAAAGCCATCTCTGGCTGGGGCTGATGCAGAAGAGAGTGGGGGCTGCCAACCCCTGAGCACTGGACACGTACTGCCAGGCCTGTGTTATTCATTCCAGGAGGACTGAGGGAGGGAGAGAACACAGCAGAAACCCATGGGTTGCAAGTAGCTCTAAACAGACAGAACAAAACGACAGGCAGAACAAAACAGTGGATAGAAACAAAAACAAACCCACAAAAACCTTAGAAGTGGCGCTGTGGCTCAAGTGGTAGAGCACTTGCCTTCAGCTGAAGAGCTGAGGGACAGCGTCTAGGCCCAGAGTTCAAGCCCCACGTCTGACAAAACAAAAACAAAACAGTGGATAGGGCTTCTGTTTCCTTCCAAAAGAAACTGGAGCAGAAAATAACACAATGTCCACACTTCTCAGATCTGCACAGCAAGTACATATTTCTTTTTTTTTTTTTTTTTTGCCAGTCATGGGGCCTGAACTCTGGGCCTGGGCCTTGTCCCTGAGCAATTCAGCTCAAGGCTAGCGCTCTATCAGTTGAACTACAGCGCCACTTCCAACTTTTTCTGCTTATGCGGTACCAAGGAATCAAACCCAGGGCCTCATGCATGCAAGGCAAGCACGCTACTACTGAGCCACCTTCCCAGCCTGCAAGTACATATTTCTAATTTTAAAAAATCCTGCCAGGCATGGTGGCTCACACCTATAGTTCCAGCTATGGAGGAGGCAAAGATCTGCAGGATCAGGTTTCCAAGATAACCCAAACAAAAAGAACCCATTTTAACAAAAACCTATGCACCATGGCATGACTCTTATCATCTCAGCTGTGGGGGAGGTATAAAAAGGGGGATAGCAATCCAAGCTGGTCTAGGCAAAAATGCAAGGCCCTATCTCGTAGATAAACCACAAAAGGCCGGGGCATGACTTAAGTGGTAGAATGCCTGTCTGGAAAGCACCAGGTCCTGAATTGGAACCCTAGTACCACCAAAAATATTAATTAACTAAAAAGCAGGTTTAGCAGCTGGGCACCAGTGGCTCATGCCTGTAACTCTAAGTACTCAGCATGCTGAGATCTGAGGATGGCGCTTGGCAGCCAGCTTGGGCAGGAAAATATGTGAAACTCTTCTCTCCAATGAAGGACCAAAAAAGCTAGAAGTAGAGGTGTGTCAGAGTTCCAGCCTCTGGGACAGCGCTCAGGCCCTGAGTTCAAGCCCCAGTACCGGCGCGCGCGCGCGCACACACACACACACACATTTTTTTTTTTAAGCAAGCCTGTTTGTGGCATTAAGCTAGCTCCTGGCAGGAGCATAGCCAGAGGCTCAGCAGGGCTGTGGGTAATGACACAGAAAGGAGGCTGAAGTGAGGAGACAGGGTGCCCCCCTGTCAGCCGTCCTAGCTCAGGGGTCCTCATCTTCACGGATGCACAGCCCCACGTGGAGCCTTCCCCAGCCCCCAGCCTTCCTCCACTCTAACAGGGCGGAGAAGGAGGGGGCTGCTGGCCGCAGCTGTCAGGAGGCAGCCTGAGGGGGGGTCCCGGCCCCCTCCGAAGGGAGCAGCTCAGTCTCCCGGGCTAATTGATTAGTGTCGCTAAAATGACTTCCCTCAGCCATGCAAAGCGGTGGGGTGGGGTGGGTTGACAGACTGGAGGCGGGGGGCGGCGGGCTCCTCTGCTCCCCTGGGACTGGCAGGCTGAACCCTCCTGGGCCAGCAGAATTGGATGTGGCCATGCATCACCTGGTCCCCTGCTCATGGCTAGTTTTCAGGCTCACCTTTCTGTCTCAGTGACGCAGGGGACCCCCCCCCCCCACCCCCCGTGCAAAGGCGCTGGTTTTCCTTGTCAGTAGTCCTTGCTGGGTCCACACCGAGGGTTGGTGGTGGCTCGATCTGCAGCTGCTGCTGCCAGGAGTGTGAGCGAGTTTGGGGGATGCCCCTGGCTCCCTGCTCCCCAGGATTCACATTGCCTCGGGGTAGCGGTCAGGTTCTGGGCCTTATCTGTCCAAACCAGGAGAAGCTCCTGGTGGCCACCAGCCAGGAGGCATGGAGCTTCTAGAGCTAAGCCTGGAGGCATCTGCTTCCTGGAAGTTCTAGTAACTTCTTTTGGTGTCCCCAGCACTGAGTGTCTGTGGAATGAATGAGAAGTTAGGGGCAGATGTAGTGATGGCTTCCTAGCCCCGGTCCCTGGGCAGCTGGCTGGGTGGCAGGACCCGAGTGAGGTGTGGACAACAGGGAATCAACCTCTTCTGAATTTATAGCTAGAACCTTCTTCCTCACAGCCCAGAGAGAACCCCTCCTCCCAGAGGCCTTTGCCTTCTGAGCCCCCATCAGCCTGTCTGATGGGACGTGACTGCCACCAGCTAGAGGTCAAGGTGGCCAGGCCTGTCCTGAGGAGACGTGTGGGGGCGGCAGCTCCTGACCCCGCAGGGGCAGCAGGAAATACTTGTAGAATACTTCTAGAATAGCAACTGGAAGAGGAGCCGCCCGCGTGGAGCACAGCAGCACAGGGAGAGGAGGGACAGAGAGCCCTGCAGACACTGGGCTGTTTGCTGGGGAGCGAAGTGTCATTTTGAAGGAGGGCAGAGCCCATGGAGGGGGGGTGTCTCCTTTTCACCTGTGTTTCTCTGCCCTCCCCCCCCCCGCCCCGCTGGGAATAAGGTCTGTGAGGAGCCACAGCATTTCATGGAAAGGGATGGGATGAGGTGCAGGCACTCAGGGGAGCTCCTGGTACCCCAGGGGCTGGGACTGTCCCCAAGCAGGCCCAGGGGCCAGGCATGGGACCAGCCTGCCCCTTCTGGTCAGAGGGCTGGGGATGTCGCTCAGTGGTAGAGCACTTGCTAGCTCTGAGTTTGCACCCCAGCACTGCAGAGAGATGAAAGAGGTCAGCGTGGGGAAGGGAATCACGTGGGGTTTCCTTGTTGGGGAGGGAAGACCTACATGGCCATGGCTTACTCTTGTCTCCCTCCGTAACAGAGGCCTTCTCCTTTAAGTACCGCCCGGGCCAACTGAGAGGAAACCAGTACAAGAAGATGATGACCAAAGAAGAGCTGGAGGAGGAGCAGAGGTAGGCAAGGCTCTGGGGGGCGGGGCTTTTAGAGCACCGAGGGGTGGGGCCAGGGGAGGGGCGGGGCTCCTGCACACCCCACCTCCACCGAGTCCCCATCCCTCTTGGTTGGGGGTTCTTTCCTATCCTGGCAGTTCAGCCAGGCTGCAATCAAGGAAGGAGCTCTGGGGGGTGGGGGTGGAAGGGGGGGCATTAGGGCCCGCGTCTAGCATTAGCTCCACCCCACTCTCCCCCACCATAAACAAAGAATGAGATGCCAGAAGAAAGCTGGGAACAGACCCAGCTGTTCACTTACACGTACAGTCCACGACAAAACCAATTTATCACTTGGAGACAGAGCCGGGATTCTTGGTGCTCATCCATCTAACGGCCCTCCCCCTTCTCCCCCTGCCCGGTGCTGGCAGTGGTGTTATTATCTATCTGTTCTGCTCCTTGGCTGTAGGCTGCCGCTGTACACACACACACACACACACACACACACACACACTGCCCTCCACGTGAGCACGCGCTGCCTTGTGCAGTGGGGTCTGGAGCCTGTGGTTCAAGCCCTGTCTCCGCGGGAGCTGCACGTAGAGGACAGAGGGACTGAAGGGCACCCACAAGTGAAATGTGCAGCTCAACCGCCCGCTTGTGGCTGCACCCCGCCACCCCCGCAGCGTCTGCCTGCCTAGCTCTGGCTTTGCAGGGGGGTTCCTCACCCAGGGGTGAGGCTGGCAGTGCCCGCGAGCCGCTCTGTGGGGGGCCTCGGCTTCTCCATGCTGAGCACGCTGCCTCTCGGTTTGATCCTCCCCCCATCTGCTGCCTTTATATTTCAGGATTGAGCTGACCTCTGACCTCACTTCCCTCTAGCAAGTTCCCTAGGTCCTGAGCCACAAATGCTCTTGCACACCCTTTGGTAAGAAGATCGGTTTCTTAGACTAGTGGTGCTTCCCTCATTGTCTGCTGATGTGTCCCCAGCATCACCAACGTGGGCTGCGCCACCTCCCCTTCATCACCCCCATAACCGATTAACGCATTTCCACTTCATTTTTCTGCATGAGATCTCTGGGCACCAAGGAATAGGTCCTGGAGGTGCAGTTAAGTTCCTGGCAGGCCTATTGGATCAGCTGGTTGGGGGCTAGTGCCTCTCTCCCCCTGTGAGCCTGGGGGGCATCACATCACCCCCCAGAGCTGTGGACGGCATCACTGTGAGTCTCCTTAGGTCACCATGTAGCCTTCATCTCACTGGGAGAAGGTGAGGTCTCTGATTGGACAGGGGACCGCAGACATGCAGACCTGTCTGCTCCTGTGAGGCAGGGTGGACAGGTTTAGTTGTTGGAATCCGAGTTGCAGCCCAAGGCTGGGGCCCACGCGGCCCCACCAGCTGCTGTGAGTGCAGCCGTTCCGCTGGCCCTGTGGTCTGTGGCTCAGCAGCAGAGCTGACCAGGGGCAGCAGACAAGGGTGGCTCACAGCTTCTGGGACGAGAGACAGAGAGGGCTCAGCAGCCGCCATCTTCTAAGGTCCCCGTGGACAGCGGCTGTGACAGTGCCGTGGCCTCCTTCTGTCTACCTTCTGTGACCATGGAGAGGCCATTAGACTAGGAGAGACCAGGGAGCGGACGGTGCAGGGCGGGGGGTGGGGGTGGGGGCAGATTGCCACTGCCTTCATATCCAGAGCCAGGACCCGGAGACTGGGAGCGAGAACGGCTCTGTGTCGTTTACAGACAGTAGACTGCATTGCCCATGGGCCGGGGGTGGGGGGTGTCTGCGGACCCCCCCAGGTCTCCTCCTCTGTTCTCAGGACCACCCACACTTGAGGAGGTGCTCTGGGCGTGAGGAAGGTGTCCCTGCGCCTCATCTGCACACCCGGCACCCGGAGCTGAGGAGGGGCTGGAGGAAGTCATGAGTGGGCTGGGGTTCACGTTCATCCCGCCATCGCCCCACCCCGCATGCGCATGCCTGCCTCCTCTGCCTGCCCCCTCCTGCATGGGGCCCCAGCCCGCGGCTGCCTGGGGGCCCCTCCCGTCCCCCCTCCAGGGATGCTTGGGTTGCAGAGGCTGCTCAGTTTGCCTTAGTCTTTCGTGATAGAGCTCTCAGGGCTGCCCGGCAGTCATGGGAGCCACATTAGCACTGTCCTCTGGAAACTGCGTGCAGGTCATTGTCAACTGCCTGAGCCCCGGGGCCAGCGGGTGCAGCTGTCTCTGTGCTCCTCTGCTCAGAGCCCAGGGGGCCAGCCGGTTCCCACGGAAACGCTGCACCTCCTCCTGCCTCCATGCATGCGCACCGTGTCCGAGCCAGAGCCCGAGCCCAAGCCCGAGCCCGAGCCCGAGCCCACTTCTGCAGCGGCTTTCAGAGCCAGGTGTTGAGGAGGCAGGACTGGAAGCAGAGGGCCCCAAGTGAGGGCTCCCTGGAGCTCAACTGCACGTCCCCAACCCAGGAACAGTCCAGGGGCTGGAAGTGACCAGGTTTGCAGGCCAGAGGTGGGGCTGCTGCCCCCGCAGAGTGCCCCCAGTGCTCGCCTGGCTGCAGGGTCCTGGCTCCGCCTCTGAGCGTCAAATCTGCACTTCCAGGAGGCATCCGTTACCTCCAGCTCAGTGCGGCTGGGATGGTCGGTTGCAGGCTGACCTCGGCTGCCAGACCACAGGCCTCACCCCCTGCAGGACTCGTGAAGCTGGCAAGCCTGGCCTGGCTTCCTAGCTTGGCCAGAAAAAAAAAAAATACAAGCACAGCTGTAAACTCCCCTGGATCACAGGGGAAGTAGAACCCAGCTAGGAGGCTAGGCGGGCACTGCCAGGCCAGCCGCACCCCTTGCCCCTCCATCTGCAGGCCCACAGGGCTGCGCCAACTTGTCTGGAAATGGACGTGACCCTAGAGCAACAGACCAGGGGTTTGGTAGGCGGAAGTGAGGAAGGAAAAGGGCAGCGGAGGAGCCACACTGCCAAGCGTGGTTCTGGTTCTTCAGTTTCAGGACAGTGTCTGGAAATGCACGTTGACTGCAGTCTCCAGGAGAGGGCGCCAGAGGCACAAAATCAGGTCCCCGGTGCGTGCTCCACCGATTCCCTCCAGGGGGATGCAAGTCCTAGCATGCCAGTTCCCACAGGAATGATCTAGGGTAGGAGAAACATCGCTAGTGTAGCCACACAGCAGAGATCAACTGGACCGTCCAGCGCCTGTCCAGGAGGCCTCAGAGGCTGTGTGGCTGCTGGTGAAGGGGGCAGGCTGGTGTGTGAGAACTCACCGTGCTCTCCAGGATGGCTTCTGCAGTCCCAAACATCCTCCTTCCCCACCCCCACGGCCCCCTCTCCACACCCACAGACCTGTGAGATGTACCGAGTAAAACACACTCTCTTTCTTCCTGTTTCTCTCTGCAGAACTGAAGAATAATGAAGTTGTCTTTAGCCTCCCCCAGAAGGCTCTTTCCTTTTGGCATCTTAAAAGCTTGAGAGATAAAAGTGGAAGCCCCCCAGAGAGGAGCCTATCAAGCCTGCTCCCCACCCCCACCCCGGAGGGGAGGGGCGCGGAGATGCTGACCCCTGTCAGGACTTCCCCTTGGCTAGCAGAATCTTTGGGGATGCCTTTGGTGCTGCTCTCTGGAGATGGTCACTCCACTTAGGTGCATCAAGTATAAGCTCAGACCTTGAACTCGGATTTGCTCCCTTCCTTCACACACCCCCACCCCCAAGATACCTCCGATTGCATCAGCTCCAACACTTCCAATCACAGTAGAGTTGAACCCAGCACCCCTCTTTTTGCCCTCCAAGCCACAGACTTTAGGGACTGGCAGATAATTGAGGTTGGCTGGCCTGTGGGTACCAGCTCCATCAGGGACCGTCTGCTGCCCTCCATCTCTCCTGCTCTCTCTGGGGCTGGGGTGTGCTGCCCTGGTACTGGGTTCTTTTTTTGGGGGGGGTGTCCGGTCGTGGGGCCTGAACCCTGGGCCTGCGCGCTGTCCCTCAGCTCTTCAGCTCAAGGCTAGCGCTCTACCACTTGAGCCACAGCGCCACTTCTGGCTTTTTTCTTTTTCCTTATGTGGTGCTGAGGAATCGAACCCAGGGCCTCATGCATGCAAGGCAAGCGCTCTACCACTGAGCCACCTTCCCAGCCCTTGGCACTGGGTTCTTTTTCCCACCCGGAGGAGGCTCAGGTCCAGCCCTCTTATTACAAAGAGGCCTTTTTTTTTTTTTTTTTTTAACTGAAGTTCTGACTAGCTCAGCCACATTTCCCACTTTTGCTTTGCCGAAGCCATAAAACAGTGTTCGTAAAGAGAAATCGGTTTCCAGACTATGCATTTTTTTCCTAGTGAGATTGATAGATTAGGTAGTACTTCCACAGATCATCAGATCCGTTCTAGGTTAGCGTGCTGGGATTTTGTATTTGACAGTATTTATACCAAAAACAACTTTGTAGTTCTTAGATTTTGTTGGTGAGAATATTTTTTGTAGAGCAGTAAGTTTTCTGAAAATGGCCTTCCATGGAAGGCAGCTCCTGAGGCAGGAAGCGTCCTTGAGCCTCAAGTCTCGGGTTCGGGGATTCGAAGAACAGGCAACCAACCTAGGACACAGAGCCACGAGATGAACACATGTACTCACTCAATCTTGAATAGCAATAGCAATACCTCTATCCAGGCTGGAACCTTCTAGAAAGTAGTGACTTCTCAATCTAGGTAGATAGGTTTCTGAACTTGGCCTGTACAGCAAGCCTCACGTACTCCTGAAACTTGGCTGTGAGTATCCAGCCTTTCTTCAGTCCAATAAACTGTTTCATAGATGACCACGATTACTGTGTGTTTTTTTTCTGTTTACCTTGGGTTTAAAAATAATCTCTTTGAAAACCAATAACTTGAAATTATTTTTTTTCATTGATAGCTTTTACTCCCTAGTAGAATATGAAGTTGTGTGCTCTCTGTGTTTAAAATGCAAAGCTACTCTGCAGCCAGAAAATACACACAAAATAGCTTGTGCTCTTTCGGGGAGATGCCCACACACGTGCCTGGCTATGGCTCCATCCGGGGATTCAAGCACACCCTCTCCTGGGTTCATGGTCCCTTTCCTTGAGCCCCTCTTCCAACCAGAATCTCAGCATGTCAACTCTTTTTTTTTTTTTTTTTTTTTTTGGTGGTCGTGGGGCTTGAAATCTGGGCCTGGGTGCTGTCCCTGGACTCTTTAGCTCAGGGATAGTGCTCGCTCTACCATTTTGAGCCACAGCGCCCATTTCCAGTTTTCTAGTGGTTCATTGGAGATGAGAGTCTTACTGACTTTCCTGTCCAGGCTGGCTTTGAACCTCTATCCTCAGATCTCAGCCTCCTGAGTAGCTAGGACGACAGGTGTGAGCCACCGGCACCCAGCTTCATTTCAGCTTCTTGATGCTACAGCCACTCAGCAAACCCTCTGCTTGCTGGATGGAGGATTTGGGATTCAGGAGGGGAGGGTTTATAGCAAAGAAATGTGTTAGGATGAGCAAAAATCCCAGCTCTAAGGAACTAGCCCCCCTGTAATGGTGGGGGTATGGGCAGCCCGCTGCTGGGGCCTGCAGCCTGGCCCTGGCTGAGAGACTGGAGCACACAGTGTGGCTTAGGTTCACTCAAGGTGCCAGGAGGTACGGTGGGGAGAGCAGGAACTTTAGAAGCAAAGAACCGGAACTGTAGGCCAGAGCCAGAGCCAGTATGCAGTCACCAGCCTTGCTGTCCAGTACAGGATGGCACAAACAAAACCATACACTTCGCCTGGCTCCGGCTGCTTGCTGTTTGCTAGGGGTGTTGTCCTATGCTCGTCAGATGGTGTGGCGGAGCCTCGTAAAGATAACAGAGCTGGACTTGAACCAAGACTAGTTCACACCCAGCTGACCTTCCCAGTGTTTTGGGGGTAGGAAGGTGGGGCCGCAGCCTGGTGGCCAAGGGACACCTCTGTGCTAAAGAGAAAAAGGCGCCTCTTTTTTCTGAGCAGGGAAATCCCATGGGCTGGATTTCAGCCCACCCACCCTGTGGCCTGACTATCGGGATGCGCTCACATAATGAAGTGTGGCCCAGAGGGAAACTGAGGCACGATGAGTCGAAGTGAACCCTCCACAGTCCACCAAAGAGTGGGAATCTCAGGGTTGAGTGTGTTTGGGCAAACTGCTCCTGCATGGTTGGTAAGGTTTGCTTGGTGTTCGAGTTCCCCTCCTTCCAGAAAGCAAAGGCAGTAGCCAATGAGAGGAGCATGCCCCAGCCCACCCCCCAGGTGAGAAACACCTTCTTCCTCTTCTCCTTTCTTCCCGACAGAGTTCAGAAGGAACAGCTGGCTGCCATCTTCAAGCTCATGAAGGACCACGAGGAGACGTTCGGGGAGATGGCCGACGGAGACGTGCAGGAACAGCTTCGGCTCTATGACATGTAGCCCGACCCACGCACTTGGGATTTCCCAGGCTCCCACGGGCCTAGCTTATCCACATGGACGTAGACATGCATTAGAGATGGATTTGCACAGTGCTTGCAGTGGATGTGTCATTTTAGAGGAGTTCACATGGAGCTCTTCACACATGTTTTTTTCACGCCGAGCACGTGGGCTTGCTGAAGAGGCTCCAGCTGTGATGTGGGCTGTGGTCAGCTGACCCAGATCTGTCTCTGTGCAGACCCACAGCTGGTGGCCTACTAGAGCTGACTTCAGGGCTTGGTGCTGGGCCCCCACACATGGAGGGAGTGGAGGGGGCTTTGGGGCAGGCTGTTAGCAGTTCCTGATACCTGTCATCCTAGCTACTCTGGAGGTGGAGATCTGAAGATCACAGTTCAAAACCAGCCTGAACAGAAAAGTCCTTGATACGCTTTATGTCCAATTAATCTACAACAACGAAAAAGCTGGAAGTGGGGGGGGGTGTGACTCACCTGGTAGACTACCAGCCTTGAGTGAAAAACCTAAAGGAGAGGTCCCAGGCCCTGCGTTCAAGCCCCAGTACCAGCGCAATCAATCAGTCAAATAAATAAATAAGGACTTGAGTACAGATGTGCCCTAGATCTATGGGAAGACATGCCACGTGTGGTTGGGGCTGCAGCCAGGGAGGAGGGAGGGGGAACACAGGTCCAGCATGCTCAGGGCCCTGCCTTCCATCCCCAGCTACCTTTAATGAGATCAAAGGCCTCTTCGCTGAAGAGAAGACAGGCCTGTGTGCAAAGGGTCCTGTTGGATAGTGTGTGGGATAGAGGGGTCTGAGGTCCTGTGGGTGGCTGTGGCTGAGGTGGGGGAAATGGCAGGGGCTCTTCAAGCAGGTCCTGCTTCTCAGTGGCCATGGGCGAGCTGTGTTGAGAAGGACACAGGAGGAACTAGGAAAGCTCTCAGATGTACTTTTCATTACTAAAGTAAAACTCACATCCTGGGGCTTGAACTCAGGGCCTGGGCACTGTCCCTGAGTTTATTTTGCTCAAGGCTAGTCCTCTGCCACTTGAGCCACAGCTTCACTTCTGGGGTGGGGTTTGGGGGGTTTGGAGTTTTTGTTTGTTTGTTTTTGGTAATATATTGGAGATTAGAGTCTTACAGACGTGCCTGCCTGGGCTGCCTTAGAACTGTGATTCTCAGATCCCAGCCTCCTGAGTAGCTAGGATTACAGGCGTCAGCTAGCATTATTTTAACACACTGACTGACTGACTGTGGGGTTTCTGCATCACCTCTCGCCAGCTGGGAAATGCTGGGGACCTGCTCCCATCCGTACCATTCTTTGTGCTCCTCTATGGACACATTCCATCTGTTGTAGTGGCCAAACGTGCTTTTTAAATTGAACTTTATTTCAATGGTTGATGCTTTTTAAATGTTTACTTATTTCTCATTGCTATTGTAAAGGTGATAAACAGAGGGATTGTAGTTACACAAGTCAGGTAATGAGTACATTTCTTTTTGGACAATGTCACCCTTTTCTTGCTCTCTCCCTCTCTTTGAAAAAGAAAGGAAGGAAGGAAGGAAGGAAGGAAGGAAGGAAGGAAGGAAGGAAGGAAGGAAGGAAGGAAGGAAGGAAGGAAGGAAGAGAGAAAGAAGGCAGAAAGTAAGAAAACACCAACTTTTTTTTTAGTGGGAAAGCTTTTTCACATTTTTGTGGTTTGAGAACTGTTTGTTCCCTTTCCCAGGTTCCAGGAAGCACTGACGTATCTTCCCTCCGTGTCCCTGGACATACATGAGCGGACAAGGTGGCAGCCTTGTCCTCCTGCTCTCCCCTTAGGCTGTGCTGCCCAACTCACAGGAGATCTCCGTGTCCACTCCTCAATCCATGGGTCCTTGTGGTCTGGTCACACCAAACAAGAATAGCTTGGTGCACTTGAGTCAAAATCCCCATGGCTGTGGGAAAAACAAACTAAAGGAATGTTCATATACTCAGCAATAAAGCTACCCAACTAGCCAGGCACCAGTGGCTCAGCTTGTAATCCTAGCTACTCAGGAGGTTCGGATCTGAGGATTCAAGCTTGAGGCCAGCCCAGGCAGGAAAGTCCCTGAGACTCTTACCTCCAATTAACCACCAAAAAGCCAGAAGTGGAGTTGTGGCTCAGTGATGGAGCTCTAAGCTTGAGGGGAAAAGCAAAGGGACAGTGCCCAGGCCCTGAGTTCATGTCCAGTATAGGCAGAAAGAGGGAGAGAGAGAGTACATGTGGGTTTCTGACTTGCTGCGATACTTTGGGCTGAGGTTTGCAGCAATGAGGAAAATGGCTGGCTTGTTAGGAAGGCTTCTCCTACTTTGAATATAAATTCCCGGTCTTGCCGAGGGCTCTATAACTTCTGCATCCTGGCTCTATGGTGCGTACACGGTAACCTCCAGCAAAGTACACCAGGAGCTCAGCTGCCACGGGACCGTAACCGAATTGGACTCTAGTTCCTTTATCTTCTAACTTACTATGGCATCAGAGTTCACAGATACCCATGATCGACTCTCACTGCAAGCTCCATCACACACAATCTGGCACATTTAGATTTTACCACATCCCAGTATCACACTACATTCAAAGAAAGTCTCTAATAAAAGGCTGGGTGGGTGTGGCTCTAGTGGTAAAGCATCTGCTTAACAAGAACAAGTCCCTGAGTTCAAGCCTCAGAACTAGGGGGAAGAGAAGAAGGGTTAGGGATTTAGCTCAGTGGAAAAAGGACCTGAGCTTGCTTCAGTTCAGGAAAGAAAGAAAGAAAAGAAGGAAAGAAAGAAAGAAAGGAAAGAAAGAAAGAAAGAAAGAAGGAAGGAAGGAAAGAAAGAAAGAAAGAAAAAGAGAGAGAGAGAGAAAGAGGGAGAGAAAAAGAAAGAAAGAAAGAAGGAAAGAAGGAAGGAAAGAAAGAGAGAAAGAGAGAAGGAAGGAAAGAAAGAAAAAGAAAGAAAGAAAGAAAGAAAGAAAGGAAGGAAGGAAGGAAGGAAGGAAGGAAGGGAGCCGGGCACCGGTGGCTCAGGCCTGTAATCCTGGCTACTCAGGAGGCTGAGATCTGAGGATCAAGGTTCAAAGCCAGCCCGGGCAGGAAAGACCATGAGACTTCTATCTCCAATAAACCACCAGAAAACCGGAAGTGGCTCTGTAGTTCCAGTGGTAGAATGCTAGCCTTGAGCTGAAGAGCTGAGGGACAGCGCCCAGGCCCAGAGTTCAAGCCCCACAACCGACAAAAACAAAAAAAGAAAAAGAAAAGAAAGAAAGGGAGGGGGGAAGGAAGGAAGGTAGAAAAGAAAGAGGGAAGGAGGGAGGGAATGAGATTCCAGTGAACTTTGTGATAGAAGAGAGGATAATAGCTCTGAACCTCAAAGGTAAAATGAGACAGAATGTTCCAAGTCATGTGATGTTGAAAGTTTAAGGGTCCCATCCAGGGGCTGGGAAGGTGGCTCAGTGGTAGAGCGCTTGCCTTGCATGCCTGAGGCCCTGGGTTCGATTCCTCAGCACCACGTAAGCAAAAAGAAAAAAGCTGGAAATGGCGCTGTGGCTCAAGTGGTAGAGCGCTAGCCTTGAGCTGAAGAGCTGAGGGACAGTGCCCAGGCCCAGAGTTCAGGCCCCACAACCGGACCCAAAAAAAAACAACAAAAAAAAACAAAAAAGGGTCCCATCCAGGAGTGCTATCTAGAGGCGAGTTTCCTTGTTGCACCCTAAATAACTTTCCTTCCTGTTAAGTGATAGTGTGACCTCAGCCCAGCGTTCTGGCTGTTTGAGGATTTCACTGCCTCCCCAAAATGGCCTAATGTCTATTCTGTCATCTTTTACCATTATCAATGTGACTGTTTTTGGCAGTACTGAGGTTTGAACTCAGGGCCTCAAGCTTGCTTGTCAGGTGCTCTACAGCTGAACCATACCTTCAACCTTTTCCAGATGATCCTACATTTTTTTTCTTAGGAGCGTATCTCAGGTATTGATCCTCCTACCTCTACCTCCCAAGGATTACAAGCACCAGCCACTGTGCCAAACCCAACACATTTTTTAAATGAAAAATGTCTATATTTCTGAACTCTTTGGGAGGGATAAGGGTTTCCACAAATTTTAAATTTTAAGGAAAAATACCTTTAAAGAAAAAAAGAAAATCTGGGTGCTCAGGAGGCTGAGATCTAAGGATTGTGGTTCAAAGCCAGCCCAGGCAGGAAAGTCCGTGAGACATTTATCTCCAATGAACCACCAGAAAACAGGAAGTGGCACTGTGGCTCAAGTGGTAGAGCACTTGCCTTGAGCTGAAGAGCTGAGGGACAGCGCCCAGGCCCAGAGTTCAAGCCCCACGAGCAACAACAACAACAACAACAAAAAAAAAACAAAACACATCGGTCCCAAGGATCTCCTGGTACTTAATAGTCTAACAGTCCAAGTTGATAGTCTAAGCAGATCCCCAGGCCTGGAAGGAAGAGTGCATGGTAAGATCACAGCTGTGGGCATGGCTGGTCCTGGCAGAGCGGCCTTGTTCCAGTGGAGGCAGGCACTGCTGAAGAGCAGCAGAGGCTCTGCCACCTGAGCCACAGCTGCAGGGTTGCAGGGCCGGGCCACAGCCATCCATCAGCCCCGCCGGCCTACCAGAGATCAGGCCAAGGCTCCTTCCCTGCGGAAGAGCTGGTACGTGGGAAGGTCTAATACTTGGGAGGAGGTGAAAGTTGTTTCCTTTCCCTTCTCCTCACAGCCTTGAGGGAGAAATAAGGAGAGGCAGGGTACCAAAAATCCTTAGCCCTGCGGGGCTCCCAGCTACCGTCGGAGGCCCGCTCTGACCCCATGCCCTTCTGAGTCTAATGCTGGTATCCAGCAGGGCAGCAGCTGGCCCTGGAAAATTCCAGGTTTTTGACTGCATTAGCTGGAGCTTCATCCTTACAGTAACTTTTTTTTTTTTTTTTGCCACAGGGAGGAGAGAGAGATTGATCATGTCTAGAAAATAGTTTCTTCTCATCTGGGCACCAGTGACTCATGCATAAATCCTAGCTAAGATCAGGAGGCTGAGATCTGGGGATCTTGGTTCAAAGCTGGCTGCAGCAGGAAAGTCCATGAGACTCATCTCCAATTAACTACCCAAAAGCCAGAAGTAGAGCTGTGGCTCAAGTGGTAGAGTGCCAGCCTTGAACGAAAAAGTTAAGGGACAGTGCCTAGCCCCTCAATTCAAGACCTAGTATCAACACACACACACACACACACACACACACACACACACACACACACACACACACACACACACACACACACACACACACACACACACACACACACACACACACACCATTTCCTATCCAATGACTATTTAATACTAGCTTTAAATTCCCAAGCAGCACACATTTACTATTATCCAGCCCTGATAGGAATCATCTAGATAACGCTGAAAGAAGCCTACTAAATTCAAGAACCTTAGCAAAAGCCAAAATGTCTGCCTGGAGATAAAGGTTACCCTTTCAATTAGTCTCCTACTTTGTTTATTATTTTTATTTTTTGGTGGTCATGGGGCTTGAACTCTGGGCCTGGGCGCTGTCCCTCAGCTCTTCAGCTCAAGGCTAGCACCACTTCCGGCTTTTTCTGCTTATGTGGTGCTAAGGAATCGAACCCAGGGCCTCATGCATGCAAGGCAAGCGCTCTACCACTGAGCCACCTTCCCAGCCCCTGTCTCCCATTTTATATACCACAAGGATCTGTGTTTAGGGAAGACCACCTACCCACAGATTTGTCCAATCAGCACAGCCAATTATCCTCCACAGTGCTTCAGTGGTTCAAGCATCTGCCAGTCTTCCTCAAAGGTGACAGCTTCGACTGTCATTGGATACCGCATCCATCCATCCATCATCCATCCATCGCCCTCTCCAGCCAGCCTTGTATCTGGATGAGCCAGGCCCAAGGGCTCATTCCCTCCGTGATTGACAAGGGGTGTTACCCAATGAGGAGCAGCACCTGCAATCCCACCCATGGGGTGGGGGCCGGGCTGGGTGCTTTGGTGGGGCATGGGGCAGGGTGTGGCTCAGGGGGGTGTCAAGCCACCCAGTCCTCGTGTGTCCTCTCCAGCCTTGTTCACAGAAGAGACGCAACCTGGTGCACGCACGTGAACCCGGATGGCACCAGGATGTGGCTGGGGCCGTGTGCCTGGTGTCCCTCCCAGAGCAGAGGTCTCTGGGGTGGGCCATGTACCCCGGGAGGGCCAGGCCCCCACCCACCAACCTGGCATCTTTGGGCCTGGCGGTGGCTTAGGTTCTCTACGAGTGAAATGCCTTAGCAAGGTCACCAAACCACATTAAATACCTCATGTGCAGTCAACGTGTTTTGAAAGGGAAAAACAGCGCTTTTCTCATTCCTTTAAAGCACTTTTATTCTTTGTGGCATGCTCTGAAGTGGGACCGTTTGTGCTGACAGGCTGTCAGACGCGGAGCTCCTTGAATGTTTTCTAACATTCACTTTAGAATGGTGAGGTGCTGTCTGGTTTTCTGCCACAAAGCAGATTTCAAGAGAGGAAGCAGCTGGCGGGGTGAGGGAAATGAGGAAAATAGTTCCAGGAAGAAAAGAGCCCATGGGAGAGGGCAAAGCACGTGGGATTCAAGTTAGAATATGCAGTGGAATGAATTGGCCCTTTTATCCTTTCAGACTTCCCCGGGCGAGAGCCCGTGAGTGAATGCAGACGGGATTATGTTTGGTCTGGGCTTTCAAGGCAAGGTGAGATGGAATCCGCTAGCTTCTCAGCGTTTGTGGCAGCTCTATCACTGCAGGTGCTCAGCCACCCTCGCCACTTTATGAGGGTGTCACCCTCCTTTCACAGAAGAAAACAGCACTCAACGCAGCTTAGAAAGGGGCCAAGAGCGAGGTGTGGAGGTCCACGCTGCTCAGCAGGTGGAGGCAGGAGGCAGGAGGTCGGGCAGGACACGGCCAGCCTAGACAGCCAACCACACACCTTCGTCAACAAACAAGCTGCAGGCAAAGCGCACAAGGCCCTGGGTTCAATCCCCAATACCACCACAAAAATAAATACAAAGGGAGCTTTTCTCTGCAAAGGGCCACACAAAATTATCAATACAGATGGATGGAATGAAGCATGTGTGTCTGTCCCCATGTACCAAGGAGAAACCAAAAGGGATTTGGGCCCTGGTCTCAACAAGTACTGTGTTCATTGTGTTCAGTGGGAAAACGTATCAGTACTAGCTATCTTTGTGTGTGTGTGTGTGTGTGCTGTGTACTTGAACTGGGGCTTGAACTCAGGGTCTGGGTACTATCCCTTAAGCTTTTTTGCTCAAGGTTAGCATTCTACTGCTTGAGCCCCAGCTCTGGCTGTTTGGTGGTTATTTGGAGATGAGAGTGTTACAGACTTTCTTTCCTGGGCTGACTTTGAACCTTGATCCTCAGATCTCAGCCTCCTGAGTAGCTAGGATTGTAGGCACAAGCTAGCAATGTCTAGCTGGCTCTTTGTTTTGTTTTTTCTTATTATAGTTCCCACGTTCCCTTAGAATCTGGTACCTGAGCCTGAGCTGCCCAGAAACAGGCCCTGAGATGGAAACGTGCAGGGAGCTTCCATGCGTCTGCATTCAGGAATGAAACTATAGGTATAGGAGATCAAATATGCCATCCACATCGTGCCACTGTGGTGTCAAAACTATTTGTAGGGCCAGGAGCTGGTGGCTCACACTTGTAATCCTAGCTACTCAGGAGGCTGAGATCTGAGGATCTGGGTTCAAAGCCAGCCCAGGCAGGAAAGTCCATGAGATTCTTATCTCCAATTAACCACCAGAAAACTAGAAGTGGCGCTGTGGCTCAAGTGGTAGAGAGCTCTCACTGAGCTGAAGAGCTGAGGGACAGCACCCAGGCCCAGAGTTCACGCCCCACGACTGACAAAAACAATAATGACAACAAAAACCTCCTTGTAGCTGAAGGCATTTAAGCAGCAGCCCATGCAGGATAATCTCTCTGTACCTTGCCCTTTTCAGATGACTAGTGAGCACTATACCATGCCCAGCTTCTTTCTTCAGTTGAGAAGGAGTCTTGTGGAGGTTTCTGCCTGGGCTGGCCTGCCCTGGAACCTCGATCCTCCCAATCTCAACCTCACACATAGCGATTGATGACAAGCACAAGCCATTGGTACCTGCTTGTTTTGGCTTTTTTAATTTATCGTATTCATTGTTGGTGTTGGTGTTGTTTTTACTGCTCTTGGTCAGATCTGTAGATAATAAACTCATGAATACAATGGGTTCACTGTGTAAGCCAGATTCGGCTACCAACCTGAGTTACTCTTCATCATGATTTTCTTCAGCCTGGTGTGTGCTGTGCATGTTAATACATGGCTTGTTTTTCTCTTGTGAGTCTTACTGTTTTGTTAAAGAGCCTCAGCTGAAAACCTGAAGCAGGTGGATGTCAACTCTTACCCCTTACATAAGGAGCTGGGAGGAGGCATATCGAGCAGAGCAGGGAGTTACGCTGCTGTGGAGTTCAGAGAGGCCAGTCTGTCCACAGGGAACTCCAAAGCTGGACTGGCCTCCAGGTTGTCCCTCGTGGAGGTGGAAGGTCAGCCCTCGAACTAAACACGGACCAGTCACTGCCTTCATGTTACCCCTGGGCTGGAGACCTGGGCAAGCTCCTGGGTGTCCTCACTATTCAGGAGTGGAACTCAGTTCTGTGAAGAAAAATCCAGGCCCGTGACCAAGCGCACCAGGCATGGGCATGCAAGTAAACCACCACATATTCAAAAGCTCCATGCGTATGGCTACAGCCTAGTTGTGAAGTCTAATAAGTGAGATTTCTTCCCCAAGGAAGAGAGGTTCCCGCCACCCACCAGCACTTCTTTAGTCATTGGCTTGAATCAGAGCTAGGGCAGGGGTAGGGTGTCAAAAACAACACAAATGTTTTGAATAGATGCCATCCTATGAGAGAGGAAGAGGGGGTCCGCTGGGCACCCCCACTCCTTCATGTACAATGAATTTGTCCGTGTCAATCTCAGTTTTCTCTGGGCCACATTTTTTTTCTCTTTTGGTGCCAGTACTGGGGCTTAAACTCAGGGCCTGGATGCTGTTTCTTCACTTTGTCCCTCAAGGCTGGTGCTCTACCACTTGAGCCAGTTTTTATTTTTTTTGGGGGGGGAGGGGATTGCTGGTTACTTGAAGATAAGAGTCTCATCGACTCTCCTATCTGGGCTGGCTTTGAACTGTGATCCTCAGATCTCAGCCTCCCTCAGTAGCTAGGGTGACAGGTGTGAGCCACGGCTGACTAGCTTGCACCACATTCTGAACTTCTTTCTAACCCTTCTCAGGGAAGTGTTCTGAGCAGTCTGCATGACCTGGCAGAAGGCCAAAGGCTTTAGGGAAAGAAATGCAGCTGTGCTTAGAAGAAACCCAGAGCACTGAACCCAGGCCCTTGAACTTCTCAGGCCCCACCCTTCCAAACCACACCTACCCCCACAAGGCTCCCTGGAAACACCTGTCCAGCTCAACACCTGAAGTCAGTGCTGCCCATCTTAATGCCCCACATACTTTTTATGGAGACTACCTGTCTGATTTTTCTAAGTTTTCCTGAAACCTAGAAAACTGGGCCTGCTTTGATTACTCTGGGTGGTACATTTTCCCAAGAGTTATCTGGTGTTTTGTTTTGTTTTCTCTCTCCTTTTCTTTCCTTCAATCAAAACAGAGTTAGTGGTTGCTAAAGGCGCTGCTGGCGATGGGTGAGGATGAGCTCTCTGGGCTAGTACCATCGCGACCCCTCCCCAGACCAGTGGGGGTGCACTCTGGGATCCTGAGCAATCACTGGTTCACAGAGGCTGTGTCCTCAACTCCTAAATGCCCCTGGAGAGCCAGGCTGGCATCAAGCAGCAGATGTGGTGGTCACCATTTTGGACACACAGCAAAGCTTGAAAGACAGGAGTGACACCACTCCCATCCCAAGACACTGCGTGTGATGATCTCCCGGCATCCACACCACAATCACACTTGCTGATGAAGCCAGAAGACTAAGTACCCTAACACAGAACCTAACTCAGGCCGTGGGGCTGAGCTCCTGGATTCCACCTCGGAGATGGCTTCAGAGACAAAGAAGGAAGGTGAACTTGTTTGAACAAAGGAGTTCCTCTTCCTTCAAGCCACGCCAGCCTTGAAGCCTTCATAAAGCAGCCGGACGGCAACTTCCCTCCATTCCCTAGCAAGGGACCGGCTAGACTTGGCCTTGTGTGGTGTTTACCAGGTACCCAAGTGGCTCCTTGCTAGGATAAAGGGTTGGCACTGTGGCCCGGCCAGGGACCTGAGCTGAGGCCTTGCTGCCTCATCAAGCCTCAGGACTGAGACATTTCCTTTAGAACCCAGCCCTCCACCATGAGATCTTGTCTTCTGGGCCCCCGGGCGCTGTGGTACCTGCTTTTGGTGGTGTTGGTCTTCTTGGTCTTTGCCCTCCCTTCCTTTATCAAAGAACCTAACACAAAGCCTTCCAGGTAAGAGGCACACCCTTCCCACGTTTCACTTTTTTTCAAGTCGAGGACACCGGAAGTGTGTGGTGCGGGGTGCCATCTGTCCATGCGCACCCTGTGGACAATGCAGACAAGGACGGGTAGAAAACGTGGGGAGGTGGAAGGGGCTGCGGCCACGGAGGAATCCAGGCAGGCTGTGAGAAGCGATGGGCGGAGGGTGGTGGTTTCCTCATGGACTGAGTGATAAGAGCCTGGGAGTTTGTTCTTCCCGGACACCTGTGGTGGGGGTAGGGGTGGCCTTCCAGGTGTTCCAAGGTCATTCTCACGCTGCAAGGTCAGTGAGTATAATGGAAGACCTTCCTCCCATGGAGGCTGAGGTTCTGTGCCCCAAGTTAATCCTCAGGATTTTTGGCCAGTCCTGGGGCTTGAACTCGGGGCCTGGGCACTGTCTTCAAGCTTTTTCACTCAAGGCTAGCACTCTACCCCTTGAGCCACAGCTCTACTTCTGGCTTTTGTAGGGTTTGTTGGAGATAAGAGCCTCACAGACTTTTCTACTTGGGCTGGCTTTGAACTGCAATCCTCAGATAGTCTCCTGAGTAGCTAGGATTACAGGCTTGAGCCACCAGCGCCTGACTGCATGGATTTCTAGAATGTATTTTGATTATATTCACTTATAGGGTAACTTTTTTTTTTTTTTTTTTTTTGCCAGTCCTGGAGCTTGAGCTCATAGCCTGGGCACTGTCCTTGAGCTTCATTTGCTCAAGGCTAGCACTCTACCACTTGAGCCACAGCACCACTTCAGGCTTTTTCTGTGTGTGTGGTACTGAGGAATTGAACCCAGGGCTTCATGCATGCTAGGCAAGCACTCTGCCACTGAGCCACCTTCCCAGCCCTCCGACTCCCTTCTTTGTAATTGCTTTGTAGTGTTTTGCAGAACATTGAATTAGCCAGTCCCTATGGCACTTGGTTGTGCTCAATGTTGATGGATACCATTGAGCTGATCTCTCCAGTCTAGTCCAGAGGATGGGAGGCTCAGGTGTTCCCTCTTCTAGAACAGCACTGTCCTTTGTGTTTTCAAGGTTTAGTCATCCGAGAGCTGCAAGCATCTTTCTTTCTTTCCTTTTTTTTTTGTTGGTCACGGGGCCTGAACCCTGGTTCTGGGCGCTGTCCCTCAGTTCTTCAGCCCAAGGCTAGCCCTCTACCTTGAGCCACAGCGCCACTTCAGCTTATGTGGTGGTGAGGAATGGAACCCAGGGCCTCATGCATGCAAGGCAAGTGCTCTACCCCTGAGCCACCTTCCCGGCCCCAGCATGTTTCTTTTTATAATTTTCATTTTTCAGGCCACTGGTGAATTTAGCTATCTTCTTAGGTTTATTAACCATTTATATTTTTCTGTGAATGACTTTTTGTTGGTTTCTACGTTGGATTACTCATCTCTTCCCTATGTGTAGATTTTTAGGTATTTATACTAATCTTGTTCTGTTATATGTGTTGCGATGTTGCGATGCTTCCCATAGTTTCTCAAGCTAGTATGGTGGAACAGGCCTGTAATCCTACAGCTTGAGGATGAGGCAGAAGGACTTAAAGTCAAGGCTAACTTGAGCTACATCCTGAGACACATACACACACACACACAACCAAGCCAGGTGCTTATGCCTATAAGCTTAACTTACTCAGGAGGCTGAAATCTAGAGATCATGGTTCAAAGCCAGCCCAGGCAGGAAAGTCTGTAGGACTCTTATTTCTAATTAACTACCAAAAAGCTGGAAGTAGAGGTGTGGCTCAAGTGGTACAGTGCTAACCTTAGCAAAAATGCTCAGGGACAGCACTGGGACCCTGAGTTCAAACCGCAGGACAGGTAGAGGAGGAGGAAGGGAGCGGGAGGAGGAGGAGGAGGAGGAGGAAGGGAGCGGGAGGAGGAGGAGGAGCAGGAGGAAGGGAGGAAAACTAATTCCAAGCTGAGGCTGGGTATAAACTCACTGTGGGATAGCAGCATTTGCGTAACGCCTGAGGACAGTGTATGACACAGCAGGCAGGGGCCCTGCAAACTGAGAAAGCAGCGGCACCGGTGGGAAACGTCACTGTGTGCACAGTGCTGTGAGACACGGGATGCTCAATGGACCCCATGCTGACCTGGGGGTCACACGCACGGTGCCAAGGTTTGGGCTCAAAAACTCAGCATCACTGACTGTACAGACCTCTAGGGAGATAGATTGTCACCGATGGCGGCTGCAGAGCTGGAGGACTGGAGGACATCACATGCCCACTCTGAGTGAAGAGACAGGACCACCCCCAAACCGCTGGGACCAACATGGCCTCTGCTTCCTTCTTGCATCTCTATCATTAGCCTTGCAACACTGGCTCTTCCCATCACGCCTCTGTGCATCAAACATCCCGGAAGCACCGTCTAAGGACAGAAAAGAGGAGCAAAGCCTAGTCCCAGAAAGCCTAGTCCATTCCTGGGACTCCCCGTCTCCCCTGAGCCCCACACCTTCATCCAGGATAACTCCCCTCCATTAAACTTTGCCCTAGGACAAACCAGATGCTGATGGCTCCCACCTGCAATCCTAGCTGTTCAAGAGGCTGAGCTCTGAGGGTTGTAGTTCAAAGCTAGCGTAGGCAGGAAAGTCTTTGAGACTCTTATCTTCAGTTCACCACCAGAACGCTGGCCGTGGTGCTGTATAGCCCCAGAGATAGAGTGGCAGAGTGTAGCCTTGAGCTGAAAGAGCTCAGGGACAGCACCCGGGCTTTGTGTGCGAGTCCCAGGAGAGGCAGGACTTGAGCCCAGAGCCTCACACCTGTTAAGCAGGTGCTCTCTCACTGAGCCGGGCCTCCAACCTATTGTTTAACTGGTTATTTTTGAGATAGGGCTTTGACTCCTTCCTGAGTCCACACCCGGACTGGAATCCTCCTAGTTTTCACTTCCTGCTCTAGCTGGAATGACAGGTGTGAAACACCACACCTAGCTTTTTTCATTGAGATGGAGTCTTGTAGACTTTCCTGCCTGGGCTGGTTGGGAACCACAATCCTTCCATTCTTAGCTTTCTACACGGCTGCTATTACACTTGAGAGCCATTAGTACCCATCAGGGGGGCAGGGGGGGAAGTTCTTTTTTGAATGTCACAAATTAAGTTTTCAAACTACACGTCCTTGGCACACTCCCAGTTAAGCAATATTCGGTTACACTTGGGGCTTTGTGTGTTTGCACTACTTCAGAACTATTTTTAGCTTTTAATAAAACTATCACAAACATTTCGGACATATTTAACTAGGAAAAAAACCAAACCCCCATCATTGAGAAAGCATAAACCACCCCTGACCTTCTCATCTTTCCTTTCAACCCCGCGCTGTCCACCATGTCCTTTCCTGGTGTTCAGGGGTGGGGAGAGGTGCTTCATCTTGGTGATTCCCTGGTGTTGCCCGTCAACCATCACAGCGGTTCTGGACCCCTGGTTTCAAATAAGCTGCTTCTCCTGCTCTGTGCTCAACTTTTCAACCTCAGTGGTGAAGTGACCACATGAAGTGTAGCTTACCCATGACTGGGAAGCCAGCCTTCTCGCCATAGTCACCTCTGGCACAGGAACTCCCAGAGGAGCTGTGTTATATGGCAGGAACAACGCTACAGAGTTGCCTAGCCCACCTTGGTACAGCATGAGGGTGTGTGAGGGTGTGTGTGTCGGGGGGGTGGTTGCTGCTGCTGCTGACACAGTCTCACTCTTTAGCCCATACTGACTTTGAACTCTTAATTTTCCCACCTTCACCTCCCCAGTGCTGGGATTACAGGCATGTACCACCACACTTGTTACAGAAAGTTCTTTTCCTGGTTTTTTTTTTTTCTTCTGTAATGGGTCGGGGAGGACGTTGAACTCAGAGCCCTGGGCTTGCTAGGCAAAGTGCTATTCCAACTGAGCCACACACACCCCGACCCATCTTGCTTTCACTGCTTTTCAAACCATCTTACTTTTGTGCCCTAGTCAGCTGAACTACAATCCTCCTATTTACCCTTTTGCCCCATGGAGGATGCTCAGCATACAGGACAATGCCCAGGCTGACCCCAGAACTTGACCTTCCCAGTCTCTACTTCCTGAGTAGGTAAGATTACAAGTGTGAGTCACCAAGCTCCCTGCCAATGGTTGTTGTTGTGGGGTTTAAACTCAGGGCCTGGGCACTGTCCCTCAGCTCTTCAGCTCAAGGCGAGCGCTCTGCCACCTTGAGCCACAGCACCACTTCTGGGTTTTCTGGCGGTTCATTGGAGATGAACAGCCTTTCCTGTCTGGGCTGGCTTTGAACCATGATCCTCAGAACTCAGCCTCCTGAATAGCTAGGATGACAGGTGTGAGCCATCATCACCCAGCTATACCTGGAATCTTGACTAATAACGTGCCATTGCTTAATTTAGAACATTTTCTTACTTGTGTTGTGGGGGCCAGTTCTCTGAACATATTTGTTGGGGTTTTTTTTGTTGTTTTTGTTTGGTGGTTTTGTGCCAGTTCTGGGGCTTGAACTCAGGGCCTGGGTGCTGTCCCTGAGCTTCTTTTGCTCAAGTACCCTAGCACTTGAGCCGCAGCACCACTTCTGGCTTTTTTTGGTGGTTCATTGGAGATAAGAGTCTCAAGGATTTCCTTGCCCAGGCTGGCTTTGAATTGTGATCCTTGGCTCTCAGCCTCCTGAGCCACCTGGCTCATAGCAATGGGTTTCAGGGGAGTAGACAGGTGGTTCTCAAGCAGGGGCTTCAGGTAACAGGGAGGCAGCTGAGAGAATGCCTGTCGCCTTGCTATGCCTTGACAGGGTGAACAATGACCTATTCTCTCCTCTGAATGTGTTTCTCTTTAGCTCCCAGAAGATATATCCCTCTGAATATGTTCCAGGTAAGATTTCATCAGCTGAAAACAAAGTGGCTTTGATCTTTAAAAAAAAAAAAAAAAAAGAGGGCTGGGAAGGTAGCTCAGTGGTAGAGCACTTGCCTTGCATGCCTGAGGCCCTGAGTTCGATTCCTCAGCACCACATAAGCAAAAAGTAAAAAGCCGGAAGTGGTGCTGTGGCTCAAGTGGTAGAGCGCTTGCCTTGAGCTGAAGAGCTGAGGGACAGCGCCCAGGCCCAGAGTTCAGGCCCCACGACTGGACAAAAAAAAAAAAAAAAGAAGAAGAAGAAGAAGAAGAAGAACTCAGCATAATAGAATATGGAGTTCTGCATTCCACCCCCCCCCATCAGTGTTCAGCTTTTCAGCAAAGAAGCAGATCCTAGACACAGCTAAAGTTCCAGGATATTAAATATTTATATATGCAAAGCATCCAGGTTTCCCCAGGGAAAAGAAACTTGGAAGTTGGAAAAGCCAAGTAGAATGGCTAGTTTCCATTTCCAGTGTAAAAGGAGGCCCTGGAGAGCTGATAGAACACAGAGAGGCAATGGAGGCTCGTGGTGGAGACCCAGGGGGGGAGGCTCAGGATGGAGGCCCACAATGGAGGCCCCAGGGTGTTGTGGACACTGGGGTCTGGGGTAAGGAAGCAGGTTCTGGAGGGGAGGGAGCTGGAAGTGCATGACTCAGGAGGTGGCCTGGACTTCTTTCAAGGAGTCTGGGAACTGCAGCCTGAGGCCCACAGGAGGCATGGAGAGGCGGGGGCTGAGGGCGAGGATGTGAGGAGAGGTGAGCGTGGTGACCGGCCCCACCCTCCAGGGACACACGTGGCAGGCAGAAGTCGCCAGGGCCCAGTATTGCCTCTGTACCTGAGCAGGGGAGGGGACAGTTACAAAATCACTTTGTGAATCAAAGGAGGCTTTTGTGCTCTGAGCCTCATAAACAATCATCTACCCCTACCAGCCTTTCTGGCGCATGACCTTTGCAATGTGCACATCTCAAGTTCAGTTTGGATAGCCTTTCGACATCCTACTCAAGGAGACACTCCGTATCCCCACCCATAACCTTCCTAAGATAATGCTCTCTGGTTCCACTTCTGAATGACCTTGGAGCTTGGTCATTTCTTTGCCTCCACATTCTCCTCAGTGATGTGCATTTGAGAATGCACACAGAGGAGTTCAGAGCCAGATAACCATTGTGTGTGTGTGAGGCGAGGGCGGGGAGGAGAAGGGGGGAGGATGGGGGGGGGGTCTGTGTGTGTGCTGGTAAGGAAGTTGAACTCAGGGCCTCATGTTCTGTTCTTACTTGGCTTTTTCACTCAAGGTTGGCGCCCTGCCCCTTGAGCCATTCCTCCGCTTCTGGCTTTTTACTGGTTAATTGGAGATAAGAACCTGGTGGATGTATCTGCCCTGCCTGGGTTCAAACCAGGATCCTCAGATCTCAGCCTCCTGAGTAGCTAGGATTACAGGCGTGAGCCAATGGTGCCCAGCTTCCTTTCTTTCTTCCTCTCTCCCTCCTTCCCTCTCTCTCTCTTTCTCTCTCTCCCTCCTTTTCTTTCTTTCTTTTCCTTCTTTCCTTCCTTCCTTCTTTCCTTCCTTCTTTCCTTCCTTCCTTCCTTCTTTCCTTCTTTCCTTCCTTCCTTCCTTCCTTCTTTCCTTCCTTCCTTCCTTCCTTCCTTCCTTCCTTCCTTCCTTCCTTCCTTCCTTTCTTCCTTCCTTTCTGCCAATACTAGTACTTGAATTCAAGGCCTAAGCACTGTCTCTTAGCTTTTTGCTTAACACTGGCCTTCTCTCACTCAACCACAACTCCACTTCTGGCTTATTACTGGTTAATTCGAAATAAGAGTCTCAAGGGTTTGGGTGGTTAATTGGAGTTAAGAATCTCATGGACTTTCCTGCCCAGGCTGGCTTCCAATCACCATCCTCAGATCTCAGTCTCCTGAGTAGCTAGGATTGCAGGCACAAGCCACTGGTGCCCTGCATACATCTATTTCTAGGTACAATATTTTCTATCTGTATTCCTCAAGTAAGCAGAATTAGGAAATGAAGATGCTTCCGGCTTGGATGTGCTGTATGACCCATTTGCCTGTCCCTGTGGACCATGAGCTCTTAGGAAAATGCTGGCCCCGCTCAGTGCCAGCTGCACAGGTGGTGGGCAAGGCCAGGCCCGCACAGCATGGAGGAAGGATGCCTGGACACTTACCACCCCAGCACAAACTGACACTCAGGAAATTCCAGCATAAGAATAAGGAAATCCGGGGGCTGGGAAGGTGGCTCAGTGGTAGAGCGCTTGCCTTGCATGCATGAGGCCCTGGGTTCGATTCCTCAGTACCATATACACAGAAAAGGCCAGAAGTGGCGCTGTGGCTCAAGTGGTAGAGTGCTGGCCCTGAACAAAAGAAGCTCAGGGAGCCAGGCGCCGGTGGCTCATGCCTGTCATCCTAGCTACTCAGGAGGCTGAGATCTGAGGATCTGTGTTCAAAGCCAGCTTGGGCAGGAAAGTACGTGAGACTCTTATCTCCAATAAACCACTCAGAAAACCAGAAGTGGCACTGTGGCTCAAGTGGTAGAGCGCTAGCCTTGAGCTGAAGAGCTGAGGGACAGCGCCCAGGCCCAGAGTTCAGGCCCCACGACTGACAAAAAAAAAAAGCTCAGGGACAGTGCTCAGGTCCTGAATTCAAGCCCCAGGACTGGCAAAAAAAAAAAAAAGGAAATGACTGCCTAAACACTTCAATCCCCAGAAATTATTGGTGTAGCTAATTATAGCGCATTCAGTGAAATAAAACTTCATGACATAAGTTTGTCGCTGTGACTTCCTGTAAAACTGAAGTCATCGAACGATTGGCGATTTCACAGAGCAGTCCTCTGGGGAGTCCTTGGACCTCTCTGGCCTCCAGACAGGACTCCAAGGTGTGGGGGGAGGGGTTAGCTCACCTCCCCGGGCCCTGGGGACTCCCAGGCCACGATCAGCTGTGCACGCGTCTGGTTTGAGATAGGAGATTCTCATGTGAGAGACCACCCTTGCTCCCCCGCTCACCTCCTCTTGCCCACATCAAGGTGTCCAAGGAAATTGTTCCTAGGGTGTTGAGGGTGGGGCAGACCCAGCAGGGCTTCACTGAGTTACCACAGTGTTTGCAGTGCCCTTGGCAGCCCAGATTTTGTTTAGCAGAGTGGCCCACGCGGGCTCAGGCTCCTGCTGAGCTGTCCGTGCTGTGAGGTACAGAACAAATCTCATCCCTGGCTTCATGACACTCAGATCTAGAATGGATGGATATGAAGAGCCCATCAAGACTATATTCTTCTTTTATTTTTCTGTCAGTCATGAGCCTGAACTCTGGGCTTGGGCACTGTCCTTCAGTTCTTCAGCTCAAGGCTAGCGCTTTACCACTTGAGCCACAGCACCACTTCTGGCTTTTTTTCTGCTTATGTGGTGCTGAGGAATCGAACCCAGGGCCTCATGCATGCAAGGCAAGCACTCTACCACTGAGCCACCTTCCCAGCCCCAAGATTATATTCTTAAACCAGGCACTGGTGGCTGACACCTGTAACCCTAGCTACTCAGGAGGCTGAAATCTGAGGATCATGGTTCAAAGCCAGCCTGGGAAGGAAAGTCCATGAGACTCTTATCTCCAATGAACCACCAAAAAGCCAGTAGTGGAGCTGTGGCTCAAGTGGTAGAGTACTTGCCTCGAATTCAAACCAGGACTGTCACACCCACATATACCAAAAAAAAAATTATATTCTTGAGCTGGACACATAGTTGGTGTAGTAACTACCTAGCACCTCAAGGTCCTGGGGTCAATCCCTAGAACAACAATAGCAACAACAAAAACAGACTACATTCTTCCAGTGTGAGCAGACAAACTCATCAGACTCTGATCTCCAATTAACCAATGAGCAAAAAGCCAGAAGTGGGGATGTGGCTCAACTGGTAGAGCACCAGCCTTGAGTGAAAGAGCTCAGAGCAAGAACACAAGGCCCTGAGTTCAAGCCCCAGTACTGGCACTAAAAAAAAAAAAATAGTTAAGCCAGTTTGGTTTGGGTCTGCAATCATAGTTAATTGGGAGACAGATTAGGAGGATCATGGTTCCAGGCCAGCCAAAGCGAAAAAGCTCTCAAGACTCCACAGAAAAAGCTGGGCCTCTTCCGGATGACATGCAGCTATCATCTGTGGGACGTGCAAATAGGAGGACTGGGGTCTCAGCTAGCCTGGGCAAAAGGCAAGACCTCGAGCAAAAAGGAGCTAGAGGTGTGACTTAAGTGGTAGAGCACCTGGCTCACAAGCACAAAGCCCTGAGTTCATATCCCAGAATCAGAGGGAAAAAAAAAAGCTAATGTGACACAGAGGCACAGGTGACAGAACCAGAGTGACAGTCCTGAAGTTCTCTGCAGCCCAATAGTAGCACGGGGTCTGCAGACCCAAAGAGCAGGGGCCAGCGTTGGGGAAGGGTGCAACCCTGGTCTTGGCATCCAGTTCCAATACTGGTCAGAGGTGAGTCTCCAGACCCACTGCCAAAGGACAGCGGTGCCGTTTCCCTCCATCTCCACCAGCCGGAAGTCTGCTAGAGACACAGAAAGAAAACCTGGTCATACTTGTGTGTGTGTGTGTGTGTGTGTGTGTGTGTGTGTGTGTGTGTGTGTGCGTGCGTGCGTGCGTGCGTGCGTGCATGCATGCCAGGACTAGGGCTTGAACTCAGTGCCTGGGCACTGTCCCTCAGCACTCTACCACTTGAGCCACAGCTCCACTTCTGGCCTTATGGTGAGTAACTGGAGCGAAGAGTTTCATAGACTTTCCCCCTAGGCTGACTTCAAACTGTGATGCTCAGATCTCAGCCTCCGGAGTAGCTGTGATGACAGGTGTGAGCCACCAGTGCCAGCTCTGACCTGTGTCTCTTTTTCCCTCCTTCACCAGAAGGTACCAATATGTAGAGAAGATTGAAGAAAGGCTTCAGAAGTGGTTACGGAAGGCTGTGTTCCAGGCGTCCACCCAGGGATGGCGGACAAACCAGGCCGAGGTGGAACAAGAGACCACTGTCCTGGACACCCAGCCCGGGCCCACAGGCCACAGTGCCGGGGCGAGCAGGAGCGCAGGGAGCAGCCCAGCACCCAGGCAGGAGCTGGACACCATGCCCAGAGCCACGGAAGACACGCAGGCACCAAAAGGTCAGGACAAGGAGACTGGCGGAAGAAGGGTGAGCCAGCAGGACAAGGCAGAGACGCCAGCGCTCACCCGGAACATCACAGCAACAACACCGAGGAAGGAAGCTGGGATCCCCGCAGCCGCTGCCCCGGCCACCCCGCCCCCGCCCCCACCCCTAAATGCCACCACCCCGAGACGCCAGATGCTGAAGGCCTCCAACTTCAAGTCTGAGCCTCGGTGGGATTTCGAGGAGGAGTACAGATTGGACGTGGGGGGCCTGCACACGGTGAGTTTGTGCCCCGCCTGCGGCTGCCCTTCCAAAGGCAGCCGCCTAGCATTAGCCGGTCCCACCCCAGCCCAACATTGCCCCGGCAACGCCAGGCCAGAGAGGGAGGAGGAGGGTCAGCCTAGAACCCTGAGCTGCACAGCACAGCGTGTGAATGGAAGGCACTAGCATTTCCCATAGCCCTTGAAAGGGGGACACTGTGGCGTGTGTGTGTGTGTGTGTGTGTGTGTTGCCATACCTCCACTTACAGATTTTTGGAGAGAAGAGTCTCCCAGATTCGTCTGCCCACGCTGGCTTTGCACCGTGGTTCTCAGCTCTCAGGCCTCTGATAGCTAGGATTACAGATCTGAGCCCCCGGTGCCCAGCTCTACTCTATGTCTTGACAACACACATCTTTATCCTCTGGCGGGAGAGAGCCAGGGACCCACAAAGACCCAGGAAGTACTCCATGTTCTGGAAAGCCTACTCTCAAACCTGCACTCTCCTTCCTGCCCCAAGGAAACTGCCCCGCCCTCCTGCCACCTTGCTCAGAGAGGGGCAGCATTGAGACCCATCTGCACACACAGACTTGGCACTGGCACCCACTCCCAGGGGTGCCCTTCCCTGGAAGACAGAGTGCATCTCACTGCCCACAGCCACCGTGGTCCCGAGGGAGGGGCAAGCCCCAGAGCTCCGGATAATAGGGTAGAACAGGAAGCAGAGAACTGAGCACTGTGGCTTAACCTGTAATCCTACTACTCGGGAGGCTGAGATCTGAGGATCCAGGTTGGAGACCAGTCTGGGCAGGAAAATCTGAGAGACTTTTATCTCCAATTAACCAAAAACCCCAAAGTGGATCTGTGGTTCAAGTGGTAGAGAACTAGCCTCGAGCGAAAAAGCTCAGGAATAGTGCCCAGGCCTTGAGTTCAAGCCCCAGGACTGGCACAAAAGAAAAAAGAAAAGAAAGGAAGAGAGGAAGAGAAAGAAAAGAAAGAGAGGAAGCAAGGAAGAAAGGAGGGAAGAAATGAGGGAGGGAGGGAGAAAGAAAGAGAAAGAGAGGAAGGAAGAAAGAAAAAAGGGAAAGGAAGAAAAGAAAGGGAAAGAAAGGAAGGAAGGACAAAGAAAGAAGAAAGAGATGAAGAAGGCAGGAGAAAGGATGAATGAAAGAGGGACAGGAATGAAAGAAAAAAAAGGAGAGAGGAAGAGAGGAAGAAGAAAGAAAAGGAAGGAAGAGGAAAGGGAAGGAAGGAGAAAAAGGAAGAGAGAAAGGAAGGGAGGGAGAGAGAGGAAGGAAGGAGAAAAAAGAAAAATGGAAGGAAGGGAGGGAGAGAGAGGAAGGAAGGAGAAAAAAGAAAAATGGAAGGAAGGGAGGGAGGGAGGGAGGGAGGGGAAGGAGGAAGGGAGGGAGGGTAGGAAGGGAAGGAGGGGAAGGAAGGAAGAGAGAAAAGAAGGAAAGGAAAAGAAAAAGGAAAGGAAGGAAGGAAAGAAGGAGAAACAAATGGAAAGGAAGAAAGGAAAGGACAAGGAGGAAGGAAGGAAAGAAGGAGGGAGGGAAGAAGGAAGGAAGGGAGGGATGGATGGAGAGAGGGACAGAGGGAGGGAGGGACAGAGGGAAGGAGGGAGGAGGGAAGAGAGGGGAGGGAGGAAGGAGACAAGGAAGGAAGGAAGGAAGGAAAGAAGGAAGGAGGCAGGGAGGGAGGGAGGCAGGGAGGCAGGGAGGCAGGGAGGGAGGGAGGCTGGGTTAGAACCTTCCAACCTGTAGGGCCCACGGGACTCCGGCACAGAGTCCTCCCTGGGCCTCTCCCTGCCTGACCCCTCCTCTGTCTTGCTGCCCTTCAGAAGTGCCCTGACTCTTTGAAGGTCAAAGCCTCCAAGTCTGGGTGGCTGGGGAAGCTCTTCCTGCCCAGCCCCCTTCTCTTCCTGGACTCCACCCGCTTCAGCCCGAGCGAGTGGGATCGGCTGGAGCACTTTGCGCCCCCCTTCGGCTTCATGGAGCTCAATCACTCCCGTGAGTGGCACCCCCCGGCCCAGGGGAGGGGGGGAGCCCCCCACCCCCGGGGGATGTGCAGGGCTGGCCTCCTGTCCCTTTCAGGGCTCTGAATGGCCCCCCTTTCCCCAGTGGTGCGCAAGGTGGTCACACGCTTTCCCCCAGTGCCCCAGCAGCAGCTGCTCCTGGCCGGCCTCCCTCCGGGCGGCCCCCGGTGCATCTCCTGCGCCGTGGTGGGCAACGGGGGCATCCTGAACAACTCCCGCAGGGGCACGGAGATAGACGGCCATGACTACGTGTTCCGGTAAGTTGGGCCGGTGGCTGCACAGCCGGCTGCCCGGGGGCACCGTCTGCACCTGCACCTGCCGGAGACGCTAACGTTGAACTCCTGTCTCCCCACTTTTTTCCTATCATCGCCCTAATAATACTTTCCCTTTTGGGGGGACGGGCAGGGGCAGTTCTAGGCGCAGGAGCCCTGACCTCAGTGTTAACGCTATGCTCACCTTTGGTCCTCAGCTCCACCCACACCTGGGCCCCTCCCATTCCTGGACTTCCCGCCCTGCAGCTGGCCCCTCCCTCTCTCCATCCAGACCCACCTGGGCTCCCATCCGCCTCACGTCCTGTCCCCCAGACCCTCCAGCTACCTGGGTGGGGATGGGGGCCATGTGCTCCCTCTAATAAACCTTATAATAATCTTTCTCCTGTGCCTGCTGCCTCTGCGTGGCCCCCTGGGATGGATGTGTGGGATCCTTCACTGGTGGCCCATACGGGATCGACCCCGCGACCCCGGTGTTATCAATGGGATCCTCCTTCACGCAGGTCCCAGGTGCTGTCTCTGAGCTTTTTTTTGCTCCAGGCAGGTCTTCAACCATTTGAGCTGCAGCTCCACTTCTATCTCCCTTTTTTTGGGGGGGGGTAGTTAATTAGAGATACCAATTTCCTAGACTTTCCTACTCAGGCTGGCTTTGAACTTCGATCCTCAGATCTCAGCCTCCTGAGTAGCTAGGATTCCAGGTGTGAGCCACGGTGCCCAGCTACCCGTTCACATTTTCCCTTCTGACACAGACTGAGCGGCGCTGTCCTTAAAGGCTATGAACAGGACGTGGGTACGCGGACGTCCTTCTACGGCTTCACCGCCTTCTCGCTGACCCAGTCCCTCCTCCTGCTGGGCAGGCGAGGTTTCCAGCACGTGCCCACGGGCACGGTGAGTGGAAGAAGGAGGGGGCCTGGCCACGCAGGGCCTCTGGGTCAGGACACACCCTGGGTCCAGCTGGTTGGCAGTTGGCACAGGACGGGGGCGGGGGGGGCAGCCAGACCCAGTCCCAGGCAGGAAGTGGGCAGTATGGGGCAGAGGCCTGTCATCCTGGCCCTGTGACCCGGAAGTCATGCCTCCTGGGCCACATGCTGTCCTCCGTCCCCAGGATGTCCGCTACCTCCACTTCCTGGAAGGCACCCGGGACTATGAGTGGCTGGACGCGCTGCTTCTGAATGAGACTATGGAGAGAAAGAGTCTTTTCTGGTTCAGGTACCCCCCACCCCCTCACCCTCCACCCCCCACCCCCCACCCTCCACCCCTGCCCGCCAGGCCCAGCTGGACGGTGAAGGTTGGTCAGGGGTGGGCAGCCTTGGTCAACTGTCACCTGGACCTGGGGTCAGTCACACCCATGACCCTCCCTTGGCCAGGTGAGAGCAGGCAGGCTGAGTGACCCACCCCTGACCACAGGCGCAGGCCCCAGGAAGCGTTTCGTGACGCCCTGAAATTGGACAGGTACTTCCTGCTCCACCCGGACTTCCTCCGCTACATGAAGAACAGGTGAGGGTGGGAGGCGGCCCCGCCCGGCCTGCCCTTCATCCCTGCGGCTCCCTGCACTTAGGGATCGGGGATACTTTTACAGATTTCTGAGATCAAAGACCTTGAACACTACCCACTGGAGGATCTACCGCCCCACCACGGGCGCCCTGCTACTTCTCACCGCCCTTCACCTCTGTGACAAGGTGAGCGGCGGCGGCCGCAGGAGCAAAGCCTAAGCAGACTGAGCATGGGTGGTGGCTGCCTGGGGACAGCCACTGGCAGGAAAGGGGCGTGGGCCTGGTGTGTATTCAGGGGACCCACATCTGTTCCTGAGGGAATCAGGATAAAAGGACTCACACACACACACACACACACACACACACACACACACACACACACGCAGCGTTGGCTCGGGAACAGCAGCCTGGAGGAGCCGGGCAGGTGGCTGACCCCCCCCCTCTGTGTAGGTCAGTGCCTACGGCTTCATCACTGAGGGCCACGAGCGCTTTTCCGATCACTATTATGACACCTCGTGGAAGCGACTGATCTTTTACATCAACCATGACTTCGGGCTGGAGAGGACGGTGTGGAAACGGCTGCATGATGAAGGCATTATCTGGCTGTACCAGCGCCCCAAAACCACTGAGGCACAGAAACCGGAGCCTGGGGGCAGCAGGCCCTGACCAGCGCAAGGCGCCGGCTGCAGTGAAGTGGACAGACTCTCCCGCCGTCTCTCCGGGGCTTGGGGCAGGCTCCTGGCGCATCAGGACTTCTAAGGAGGAAATTACTTCACAGAGTTGCTGCGGGTTGTGATGGAGATTTCTAAGATGAAGGATGTTTTTTGGTCATGGGGCTTGGTCAGGGTCTGGGTGCTGTCTCTGAGTGTCTTTGCTCAAGACTGGTGCTGTACTTCAGCCACAGCTCCACTTCTGGCTGGTTAGTTGGAGATAAGAGTCTCATGGACTTTCCTGCCTGGTCTGGCTTTGAACCAGAATCCTCATAGCTCAGCTTCCTGAGTAGCAAGGATTACAGACGTGAGCCACCAGCACCCAACTAGATTTTTTTTTAACTAAATGGGGTGACAAGTGATCAATGCCAGAATTTACTGGAAACCTCTCGTCACTAGCAAAAAGACTGGGAAAGTGGCTCAAGTGGTACAGTGGCTGCCTAGCAGGCCTGAGGCCTTAGGTTCAGGCAGTACCCCCCACCCCCCCACACATACACAAATAATAAGAAAACCCACCATGCAAACGTTACACCAGGAAAGCCCTGAACTCACAGAGACCCAGATCTGCCTCGAATGCCACATCTACTTACCAACTGTGAAATCTCAGAAACGTTATATAATTTCACAACAGGGGTCCAGAGCATTCCTAACAGCTGGGCTGATTCTAGAAGGTCCTATCCTTTTCCTGTCTCTGAGGTATTTGACAACTCTCCTTGTGGTAGAAGGCTGGTAATAGCATAGTTGGTTCTTGTCCACAGAGATGTGAAGGAATTCAGTGTGAGGAAAATGTAATTATCATTTTTTTTTCTTTTTCCAGTCCTAGGGCTTGAACTCTGGTCCTGGGCACTGTCTCTGGGCTGCTTTTGCTCAAGGCTAGCTCTCTACCACTTGAGCCACAGTGCCACTTCTGGTTTTTTCTGTGTATGTGATACTCAGGAATTGAACCCAGTGCTTCATGAATGCTAGGCAAGCGCTCTAACAGTAAGCCACATTCCCGGCCCTAAATAAAATCTTTAATGCACTCATTTTACATTTGTCTGAGAGTCATGCTCTTAGCCTTTATTTATTCATTTTTGTCAGTTGTGGAGCTTGAACTCAGGGTCTGGGGCACACTGTCTCTGAACTCTTTTGCTCAAGATTAGCACTCTACCACTTTGACCAGAGCTCCACTTCTGGTTTTCTGGTGGTTCATTGGAGATATGGGTTTCACAGGCTTTTCTGCCTGGGCGGGCTTTGAACTGCAATCCTCAGATCTCAGCCCCCTGAGTAGCTAGGATGACAGGCGTGAGCCACTGGTGCCTGGCTGATCTTAGCCTTTAGAAAATCATGCTGTGACATTGTCTGGGCTGTGGCGTGGCTCTGCACTTCCTGAGGAGCTCCTGCATGACTCGGAAGAGCCTGCCAGGCAGATTTCCTTCCCCACGCTCATCTGCCCGACCCTCAGCCTGCTTTCCCACGCGAACCCCGCTCAACAGATATTTCAGTTCTTTGTTCCAGCTCTCCCCCAGGAGGTGGACTCTCCACTCCCTGAAGACCCTAAACAGAATGCGGGTACCACATAGCCCAGATAGAGGTGGAGAGGAGGACAGATGCCTGGGGGAGGGAGAGGGCGGGCAGGAGGGAGAAGGAGCTGGAAAGAGAGAGAAGAAGGGAAAGAGAGGAAAGGAAAGGAAAGGAAGAAGGAAGGAAGGAAGGAAGGAAGGAAGGAAGGAAGGAAGGAAGGAAGGAAGGAAGGAAGGAAGGAAGGCAGGCAGACAGGAAGGAAGGAAGGAAACTTCCCCCAGCCTGAATGCCTGGTTCCAGTAGGCTGGATCACGCCACTCAAGCAGGGTGCAGTGCCCGCTCCAGGCAGCAGGGGGCAGCAGCCCCTCTCTGGCTCTCTTGGGTGGCAGGCAATGTCTCTAGCAACCCCAGAGCACAGGGTTGACAAGGCTTATTTGGGCAGCACTGTCCGGGAAGAGACCCCTGGAGCTAATTCCATGCTGTGTGGGGATGGGGCGGGTGGGACCGGGTGGGGTGAAGTGGGGTGGGGATGTCCAGAAACCCCAAGAATGCAGCTGGTAGGCACTGAGAGGTGCGAGTGGCCTAGCCCTCTGGAGTAGACCACTGCACCTGGGGTGCATCCCGGGTCCAGGCCATGGTGGGGAGGTTGGGCAGGGGACAGGAAGTGGCCTGTGGGGGCTAACGTTGGGCCCTGCCCAAGGTCACCCCTTCCCAGTGCCCTGTGCCCAATAAGAAGCAGGAGGGCTCAGAGCCGTCCTGGGGTGATCCGACAGGAGGTGCCTGCGGCTGGACCCCAACTTCTCAGGTCTGGAGAGCAACAGAGGCTTTCTCCTCAGCCACTAGTCAGCATGGCTTTGGTGGTGGCACCATATCCTGTTGGAGCCAGAGAGAAAGTCACAGCCACCGCCATCCACACACCTGCCGGAGTACGCCGGGGCTACAGCTTGACCTCACAGAGCGCCCTCTTAAGTCCAAAGTGTGGTCCACCCACTCAGAGACATCAGCCAACAGAATCAGACAGGAGGAACTGGGGCGGGCTCAGTGCGACAGGTCAGGCAAGAACCTAGCTTCATCCCCAGCAACACAATATCCACTTAATCAATTCCTTAATCGGAGGGACAAGAATCGGAGAACACCAAAACTGTCTTTCTGCACAGATGATATGGTCATGTATGCTAGACTATGTTATATATCACAAATGCAATGCGTGAGCAAGATATTAGGTTAACATATAGAAATCAGTAGACTTCATTTACACAAACAATTATCAGCTAGATGATATAATACATAGAAAACCCATCAACAAAGAAGATAAAGTACAGGGTCATAAACTTGGCAAGAGAATGTCCCAAATCCATATTAGGAAAGCATTAAAGTACCTCTGAAAGGCCGTGATGATGTGGCTCAAGTGATAAATCGCTCTCTGTGCCTTGAGCACAGAGAGGCTCAGGGACAGTGATTAGGCCCTGAGTTCTAGCTACTCAGAAGGCTGAGATCTGAGGATCAGGGTTCAAAGCCAGCCCAGGCAGGAAAGTCCATGAGACTCTTATATCTAATAAACCACCAGAAAATCAGAAGTGGCACTGAGTGCTCACCTTGAGCTGAGGAGCTGAGGGACAGCGCCCAGGCCCAAAGTTCAAGCCCCATGACCGACAAAAAAAGAAAAGAAAAGAAAGAAAGAATGGAACACATCAAATATATCAGAAGCAGATCTGAAGAAGGGTGAAAATAAACAAAGAATAAAACAGGAATCTATATTAATACAAATAAACATGAAAAGGAAAACTATTAGATGGTAATAAATAATTATGGATAGAACTTTAAAAATTGGAAAATTACTACTTGACAATGATCAAACTTACAGGTTCAAGCAAGAAGTAGGTAAACGTTCAGTAGAAAATAAAACAGCGATACAGTCTCAATCCCTACAAAATACTAATTATTTTGTGCCCATACTGGGGTTTGAACTCAGGGCCTTGTCTTGCTTGGCATTTTCACTCAAGAATGATACTCTACTACTTAAGAGGCACAGCTCTATTTCTGGTTTTTTTCTGGTTAAGTGGAAAAAGAGTCTCACAGACTTTTCTGTCCAGGCTGGCTTTGAACCCCAGTCGACAGATATCAGTCTCTTGAGGAGCTAGGATTACAGGTGTGAGCCACTGGCACTGCGCCTACTGTGAACTTCTAAGAGGAGGTGTACCTCCAAGGAGGACCTCAATTTCAAAATGGAGCTTGGTAGCCATTTGGTGAGTGTGTGTGTGTGTGTGTGTGTGTAAAATACACACATACTTTGTGTTCCTGAAAGAACTGCCAAGTGAATTTTTGGGGCCTGTACTGTGCATGTTCCTGTTTCAACAGCTTCTGGAAAGTCCCATTTTTATCACTGGGACGGGACCGGGAACTGTGATTTACAATCGACCAATCAGGACCAGGTACTTCCCAAACTGACACTGCTTCATTTACGTAGCTGATCCTGCGGAGACCTGGGCCTGCCTGCACTCTCTCCGCGTGAAACAGCCCTTCTTGTTTTCTCATTTTCCTTGGATGACTGCACAGTTTTTGGAAGTCCACAATCAAGCTGCTGGCATGGAGCCAGGGCCTTCTTGCCTTGCCAGCCCACGGTGTCATCACTTACAGGAACTGCAAAAAGTTCATTTCTGAACTGGGTGTGGTGGCTCATACCTGTAATTCTAACTTACTTGGGAGGCAGAGATCAGGAGGACTGTGGCTCAAGGCTAGCCTGACCATAAAACGTCAAGAGATCGCTTTCTAACCAAGAAAAAGTGGGTGAAGCTGCAGGTCCCTGACATCCCAGCTACTAAGGAAATATAAAATAAGTGGGCTGCAGTCCTTGGTATGAACGTGAGGCACCATATCAAAAAATAACTAAGGAAAAACATAACAAAACAAACAAAGAGTTGTTTCCTCCAAGAAGCCCTGTCCTGAGCCCTCACCCCAAACTCTTTCCAATATTTCTATGCCCTGTTAAAGACAGATAAAACAGACCAGAGGATCAACTCAGGGGGGTGAGGGGCAAAGGAAGTCACTTGCGATATACTGAAACCATTCATATGTCTCTCAAACGCTCAGATGTTAAGCTGAATATTCATCTACCTAAATAAAAAGTCTACCCTCAGAAGAAAGTCCCTAGATGCCCAGAGACCCATGGCCAGCATCCAAAGGACCTTGAATATCTTCTCAAAAGACAAGATCCTGGCTGGTAAGGTGGCTTAGTGGTAACGTGCTTGTCTAGAATGCATGAAGCCCTGGGTTCGGTTCCTCAGTACCACATAACCAGAAGAAGGAGGGAAAAAAGCCGGAAGTGGTGCTGTGGCTCATGTGGTAGAGCGCTAGCCTTGAGCAAATAAAGCTCAGGGACAGTGCCTAGGCCTGAGTTCAAGCTCCAGGACTGGCAAAAACAAACAAACAAAAAACAAGATTGTGGTGAGACATCTCAAACTGTAGTTACACTCATCTCAAATTACATTGCCTGTACTCTTGACTGTCTCTTCCTACCCCAACCTCCATTTCACTCCCTGGGCTGTGCAGATGGGGCCCTCACAGCCTAACAGCACCAGCCTCAGGCTGGTGGCAGGGTATTGAAGAGCGCCCCCTCTCGGCCACTGGTGGCCTGGCTCGGAAAACTCGGCCAGCCTCCCTCACTTTTTAGGGCAGAGATTTTGTAACTGACTTGAGAACCTAGATGCAGGCATGTTCCCACTGCCTCACGGGAAGTGTCTCCTCCCTCTTCTGACCACACACTAAAAAAAACAGTCCCTGGGTGAAGGAAAGGGTGCGTTGGCAAGATGAAGGCCGGATATAAAGGTGTGATGTGTACTTAAAGATCTGGGGGCTTCTCCCCTCTGCCCCCGTGGCTGCTCCCATGGCCCTGTTTGACCTACATACAAAGGAAAGATGAAAGCCAACCACTCATACTCACTGAAGGAGAAAAGTACACCTTCCAAGCCCAAGGATTTAGACCTGTCGTTACACGAAATTGTTTGCAAATTGGCTGAAGCTAAACATAGCGTTGTCTGACGCCCCTCCACCCCGCCACAGCTGGGAGTCAGTACTGCACGGGACTCCGCAGGCCTTGTGGGGGGCCTCCGGGAGCACACCTGCATCACCAGCACCCCCGGGAAATGGGGAATGCTCGCCAAGATCTCCTCCCTGGCACAGCTGACAAACGGGAAGCCACCTGTCCCAGCACGTCCAGGCTTCGGAAGAGCAGGGGCAGAGGAAAGATGAACTACCAGCCAAACCCACACCATGGGTGGGGATTCCTCTCTCCCACAGACGCATGGTGGATATCCCACACTGCTTGTGGTTTGGGGGTGTCAGGAGACTGCAATGAGAGAGGGCTAAAAAAGAACAATTCAGAAGAACCATGCCAAGCAGCATAGGGTGGACAAGAAAGGCCAGCCAAGCCCATACCTGTCACCCTGGCTAGTCAGAAGGCGGAGATCAGAGGATGGGGGGTTTCAGAAACAGCCCAGGCCGTGAGACTCTTATCTCCAATTAACCAGCAAAAGGTTAGAAGTGGAGCTGTGGCTCAAATAGTACATATCTAGGAACAACAACAACAACAAAAAAAAAAGCTCAGGGACAGAGCCCGGGTCCTGAGTTCAAGCCCCAAGACTGGCCAGTGAGTGAGTGAGCCTAGAAGAAGAGAACGAGAAGGTGAGAGGGGGAAGGGGGAAAGAAATAGAGACTAAATAGAGAGAGAAGAGAGAAATAGGTGGGAGGGAGGGAGAGAGAGAGAGGAAAGCCTAAACAGACAACCACAGCAGAATCACTAATTACAGGACTTGGCTACAAAGACACCTACACAGCTCAAATGTCAGAGGCTTCTTCAAACATTGATCCACCCTTAGTAGGGAAATTGTGAAAGCTTTTCTGTCACCTCAGCTTATTCATAAGAAGCCTGCTCACTCTCCGATATGCTTGACAAACTTACCAATATCAGAGTGACCTCCTCTTGGTCTATTTAACTCCCAGATAGATTTTCCCAGAGGGTCCCAGGATCCATACACACACATTGAAGTCATCTTTATGTCACTGTTATTATAGACGCATAATTCAAACTTGCATGTGAGTCTGAGAAATCTGCCTGCGTGAGTGAGCACGTGTTCTCGGTCATGCGCGAAGGCTGGGTTGTCATAAGGCTGCAGAAATAATCACTGCTTTTTGGTCAATTGTGAATTATCACCAGACCTCTGACAATAGCTGTTTTGTTTTCTCCTGGAGTCAAATTGCTTAATTTGTATGGATGTGAGCAATTATAGAGGTAAAATGTTTGTCTTCAGGGAAGTCACTGGCAAGAGTAAAATGAACTCTGGCAAAGTACAGGTTTCCAATCACTTTGGGCTAACCCAGCAAATCCAAAGCATTTGAAGGGGGTCTGTTTTTGTTTATTTTTAAAAGTTTTAAAAAATAGATCCAGGGCTGGGAAGGTGGCTCAGTGGTAGTGCTTGCCTTGCATGCATGAGGCCCTGAGTTCAATTCCTCAGCACCACATAAACAAAAAGAAAAAGCCAGAAGTGGCGCTATGGCTCAAGTGGTAGAGCGCTAGCCTTGAGCTGAAGAGCTGAGGGACAGCACCCAGGCCCAGGGTTCAGGCCCCATGACTGGAACCCCCCCCAAAAAAAAAATAGATCCAAAGCCAGGGGACAGTGGCTCACACCTGTCATCCTAGCTACTCAGAAGGCTGAGATCTAAGGATCACGGTTCAAAGCCAGCCGGGGCAGGAAAATCCCTGAGACTCTTTTTTTTTTTTGGGGGGGGGGTCCGGGTACTCTGGGCCTGGGCACTGTCCCTCAGCTCTTCAGCTCAAGGCTAGCGCTCTACCACTTGAGCCACAGCACCACTTCTGGCTTTTTTCTTTTTTGCTTATGTGGTGCTGAGCAAGCACTCTACCACTGAGCCACCTTCCCAGCCCCCCTGAGACTCTTATCTCCAATTAACTACCAGAAAACTGCAAGTGACACTGTGGCCCAAGTGCTAGAGCACTCACCTTGAGCTGAAGAGCTGAGGGACAGCGCCCAGGCCCAGAGTTCAGGCCCCATGACCCATAAACAAATACATATAATAGATCTAATCAGTTTTTACCCTAGTTTTAATGTTTCACCTCACCTAACAGGCTGAAAGACTTGACATAGGTCCAGAGGTGGCAGGGAAAGGAAACAAAATATGGTTCACTGAAATGCCCTTTCTGTGCCTCTTAGGAAATATTAGACTGCCAAAAGGAAATGAGAGGCCTCAACAATCAGACCAGGATTTAATCATCGGCAAAGAGGAGCACCAAGTGGCACAGAACAGAGTCGAGATCCAAGGGGCAAGAAGCGCGGCGGGGTTAGGCTTTAATCTCTCGTGGAGTATGAGAGTTTTGGATGTGGAATGCCCTCGTAATTGTAGCAGAAGGTCCAGAAGGTTTGAGATGTCTTCTCGGTGGAGGCAGATGGTCCTTTTCCTTCTGATGAGGCCGGGGGTGAACAGAGATCCTGGGCTGGGAATGTGGCTTAGTGGTAGCTGTGCCGGCCTAGCATGCATGAAGCCCTGGGTTCAGTTCCCCAGTACCACATACACAGAAAACCCGTAAGTGGTAGAGCTCTAGCCTTGAGCAAAAGAAGCTCAGGGACAGTGCTCAGGCCCAGAGTTCAAGCCCCAGGACTGGCAAAATAATAATAATAATAATAGGGATCCTGGGGGAGATTGCCCGAAGGGTGCCCAGGGGAAGGGCTTCAGCACAGCTTTACGACGCGTGTGAAAGATGGTTGGATTTCTCATTTCCCTTTAGAAATTTTAGTCCTTCAACTGCCAGGGGTCCCTGTTCTCTTTTCCTCTGAAAGTCACCCCTCACCCCCAGAGGAGGGGAAGTAAGGATTTAGTCTGCCTTTTAGGAAAGCTAACATTTGTTTAGGACTGTGGACAAGCAGGGAGTTGGAAATTATATATATATATATATATATATATATATATATATATATATATATATATATATATATATATATATATATATATATATAAGGATGAGCAATTATATTAATATTTCCGGTTCTAGTCGTTTTTTTGTTTTTAGTCAGAGTAGCTAAGTTTGTGGCCAGGTGCAACCTTGGGGATTTTGTAATTCAAGTGTTGTGGGTTTTCTTTTCTTAATGTTCTTTCTTCTTGTCATCCAGAGTTCTGTTAACATTATTTCTAATAAGTTTGTGATCCATTAAAAGAAATTGTTCTCCTAAAAAAAGAATGAAGGGAAGAACTTTCCCAGACTCTAATGAGGAAACTGATGTGTTCTTCAATCTGCTGATTAACATCAGGCAGGATTAATTAACTTGAAGCCAGGCACCAATGGTGCACACCTGTAACCCCAGCTACTCAGGTGGCTGAGATCTGAGGATCACAGTTCAAAGCCAGCCCAGGCAGGAAAAATCCCTGAGACTCTTATCTCCAATTAACTACCAGAAACCAGAAGTGGCTCAAGGAGTAGAGCACTTGCCTTGATCTGAAGAGCTCAGGGACAACACCCAGACCCTGAGTTCAAGACCCAGGACTGGCACAAAACAAAAAACAAATGGAGTGGTGGCTTCAAGACAAGAAACATAACTAGAAATAAATAACATTTTATGATGATAAAATGGTCACGATATCAATAGAGAAATCCTAAATGATATGCAGGTGACCGTCATATAATATATGGAGTTATGGGGACTGATTCCCACCCCCCCATAGTAGCAAAAATCCACAAATAATGGTGTGTATGTATGTGTATATATACCAGTATTAGAGCTTGAACTCAGGGCTTTGTGCTCTTACTTGACTATTTTGCTCAAGACTGATGATCTACCATTTGAACCACATCTCCACTTCCAGCTTTTTGCTGGTTATGAGAAATAAGAGTCTCACTGATGTTCCTGCCCCAGAGCTGGCTTTGAAACATGATCTACCTCCCGGGTAGCTAGGATCACAGGCGTGACTCACCAACACTGGACACTTGGCCTCATTTTTAAAGGGAGAAAAGTACTGAAGATTTCTCTCAGGGATAGAGTACCTGCTCAGCAAACACAGAGCCCCAAGTTCAAATTCTAGTATCTTTCTCATGCACACAAAGAGGTGTGGCCTAGTAGGAGGGGTTCAGGTCTTGTAGGGCACCTCTCTCCTGAGAGGTTAATACAGAGCTTGTAGTAGCAGGTGGGTCTTCAGGAAGTGAGCTGTTGTTAAGCCAGCCTGGTCCCTCACCTGGGCCCTGTGATCTCTTCCACAACCACCATTGTGATACTGGCTGTCTGCCCTGATGCCCTCACCTGAGCCGGACAAACATCAGCATCACGCTCCTGACTCTCTCAGACCTGGCAGCTAAATCCAAACAGACTGAAACCCTAGGGGAAAGAATCTTAAGGGAGCCTGTGCGGCCCTCTCTGAATGGAGTCTTGCTGCTTTCAGATAACTTACTCTCTTTACTTTTTGTTTTTGTTGTTGTTTTAAAGACTCTTCTAGCCGGGTGCCCGTGGCTCACACCTGTCATCCTAGCTACTCAGGAGGCTGAAATCTGAGGATCATGGTTCAAAGCCAACCTGGGCAGGAAAGTCTGTGAAACTCATAACTCCAATAAATCACCAAAAAAAACAGAAGTGGCGCTGTGGCTCAAGAGGTAGAGTGCTCGCCTTGAGCTGAAGAGCTGAGGGACAGCGCCCAGGCCCAGAGTTCAAGCCCATGACCAACAGAAGAAAAAAAAGATCTTCTTAGCCAGGCACTTGTAATCTTAGCTACTCAGGAGGCTGAGATCTAAGGATCACAATTCGAAGCCAGCGTGGGAAGGAAAGTCCATGGGATTCTTATCACCAGTTAATCAGCTAAATGCCAGAACTGGAACTGTGGAACTGTGGCTCTAGTGGTACAGTGCCTTTGAGCTTTGAGCAGAAAAGCCAACGGACAGTACCCAGGCCCTGAATTCAGCCCTAAGACCAGTACTTTAAATAAATAAATAAATACATAAATAAATAAATAAGGGCTGGGAAGGTGGCTCAGTGGTAGAGTGCTTGCCTTGTAGGCATAAGGCCCTGAGTTTGATTCTTCAGCACCACATAAGCAGATAAAGCCAGAAGTGGCACTGTGGCTCAAGTGGTAGAGCGCTAGCCTTAAGCTAAAGAGCTGAGGAACAGCACCCAGGCCCAGAGTTCAGGCCCCATGACTGACCAAAAATAAACAAACAAACAAATAAATAAATGGGAGGCAGAGGGGTCAGAAGATGACTCTAATAGGAATGGATATGGGGCATTGGGCATCTGGTGAAGAGATGGGCGCAGATTTGAAAAACACTTCGGAAGAAGGTAGCTAATAGGTTTAACTTGCATTCTAAACTATTAAAAGAACCACTGTGAAGAATTTTAATACAGTCTTCATAAGTAGACAAAGAACAAATCACAGGACTTGTTTTGAAAGTCAAAGAATTACAATGTATGTGATATTATGGCAGTACAATTGAGATTAATGATGAAACAGTTTCTGAGTTTCCTCATTTTAACATCTTTGTTTCCTATTGTTACCAAGATGAATTACAATTGTGCAAGATTCCATCAGCTGTGTGTAATATAAGCAGGCAAATCAATCATTATTGTCCAAATTCCTTTCTCACTTACGATAAAATAACATTTTTGAATTGCATCTTTAACAAGTTGAAAAACATAATCTTCCCATTAATAGGTCTATAGAAAAGATATATAAAAAAAGAAATATTTCCAATACTGAAAGGCATTGAGCTGTAATTGAGAGGCTTAAGAGTTCATCCATTTTTCTAACTGATCCAGCACCCTGACTTCCATTCAAAACAGCCATCAACTTCATTTTCTTTTTGCAAGCACCCTTTATACTCAGCAGAATTCAGTGCATAAATTTGCCTCTTTTTTAATATAAATTCTTGACATACAAGTGGAACAATTTGCATCATGTCTTTTTTGCATAAAATCATTAATCATTTAAATGCAATTTTGATTGAAACAAAAAAAAAGCCTGATATACAATTAGAACATCTAATAAGTTTTGATTGGGAGTCTGGTTGAAATTCAGGCCATTTCAGAGAGTAAGAAATAAATCCATTTTAGTAAACATGGACTTTTGCAAAGGTGCTACCATGATTGTTTACAGCAGAGTACTGAAGTTTTGCTCTCTCAATTTCTTTCGAATATTTTAACTTGAGTTAATGGCAACTTAGTTTTTAGCAATACCAGGATTTGTATTCAGGTCCTTGTGTTTGCTAGGCTGTATCACTTGAAGCATGATTCCAACCCAATGATATCTTTATATTTATTAATAAAAATATCTGAGTTTAAGCCGGGCACCAGTGGCTCATACCTATAATCCTAGCTACTCAGGAGGCTGAGATCTGAGGATCGTGGTTCAAAGCCAGCCCAAGCAGGAAAGTCCGTGAAACTCATCTCCAACAGACCACCAGAAAACCAGAAGTGGCTCTGTAGAGCTCAAGTGGTAGAGTGCTCTGAGCTGAAGAGCTGAGGGACAGCATCCAAGCCCAGAGTTCAAGCCCCACAACCGACCAAAATAATAATAATAATAATAATAATAACAATAATAAATAAAAATTTATTTCTGATGTAGGAAAAAGAACATTACTAACAGATAGGACCTCCCACATTATTTTTTACTATAATGTAAGATTGACTTAAATGGTTTGGATTCATGTCCAAAGGCCAGAGCCTGTGTTAAAGTTTTTATAGTTCCTGCGTATTAGTGGCTAGTCATGGGGCTGAGACCCAGAGAATTTTCATGGTTAATTAGAAATTAAATTCCTACCCAGGCAGGCTTTTTTTTTTTTTTTTTTTGAACTGTCCCTGAACTTCTTTTCCTCAAGGCTAGCACTTTACCACTTAAACCACAGTGCCATTTCCAGCCTTTTCTACTTATGTGGTACTGAGGAATCAAACCCAGGGCTTCATGAATGCTAAGCAAGCACTTTACCATTAAGCCACATTCCCAGCTCCAGGACTTTTTTTTTAATGTCAGTTCTGGGGCTCAAGGCCTGAATACTGTTCCTGAGATTCTTTTTCCTCAAGACTAGCACTCTACCACTTGAGCCACAGCTCCACTTGCAGTTTTCTGAGTGGTTTATTGGAGATAAGAGTCTCATGGACTTTCCTACCTGGACTGGCTTTGAACCACGATCCTCAGATCTCAGCCTCCTGAGTAGCTAAGATTACAGGTGTGAGCCACCGGCACCTGGCGAAGTATGTAGTTTTGCTGGTCCTAGGGCTTGAACTCAGAGCCTGGGCTCTGTCCCTGCGTTTCTCTGTGATCAAGACTAGCACTCTACCACTTGAGCCACAGCGCCACTTCCAGCTTTTCACTGCTTATGGGGTGCTGAGAAATCGAACCCGGGGTTTTATTCATGGTAGGCAAGCACTCTACCACTGAGCCAAATCCCCAGTTCCACTTTCAGCTTTTTGATGGTTAATTGGAGATCAGAATCTCATCAGTCCCTGCCTGGCCTGGCTTTGAACCAAGAAGCCTAGATCTCAGCCTCTTGAGAAGCTAGGATGACAGGCATGAGCCACCAGTGTCTGGCCAGGGACTTCTGAGACAATGATTCTGGGTGGGTGGGATGGGTGGGTGGGTGAGGCCACCCAACCTCAGACAACCTTCAGGACTTCTGCCTCATGGCCACATCTCACTTATCCTCCAAAGAGAAGCTCGGGAGGTGGTCCTTATAAGCAAAAAATCTCAAAAACCAGGCCAACATCTAGTCCCATGTTCTGCCCATCTCCCTCTGTCCAGCCCCACCCCTGCCCTTGGGGTGACCCAACACTTGCTCCCTGACTCTGACGAAGGTCATGAGGGCCGGCTCTGTGACACGGGCTGGCTCTGTGACATGGGCGGGCCGGACTCTGGGAGGATGGCCCTGGAGATATTGACAGGTCTGCCTCTGGACACAGGATGGATAAAGGGACAAACAATTATACATACATACACACATATATATATATATACTATATGTGATATTATATATGTATATATTATATATGTATAGTGTGTGTGTGTGTGTGTGTGTGTGTGTGTGTGTGTGTGTGTGTATGTGTGTGTGTGTGTGACAGTCCAGGGGCTTGAACTCAACCTGGGCACTGTCCCTGAGCTTTTTTTACTCGTCTAATGTTCTACCATTTGAGCCACAGCGCCACTTCCAGTTTTTTGGTGGCTAATTGGAGATGAGTCTCATGGACTTTGCTGCCCAGGCTGGCTTTGAGCCACAATCCTCAGTTCTCAACCTCCTGGCTAGCTGGGATTACAGGGGTAATAAGCCCTCAGTGCCCAGCTAAAGATAATCATTTTTGCTTGGGGCTTTGTCTTGTGTGTGTTGCTTTTTGGTGTTTTCTTTCTTGGAACGGGATCAGTCCCAGGACACTGCTTGCCAGGCAAGCACTTCGCCATCGAGCTACATCCCAGCCTGAGAAATGTATGTTCAACAAATATCAAAAGGTCCAGATTCAGAAATTGAAATCAACAACTGAAAAGGCAGTTAAACCCCTCTCCCACCACACCCACTTCTAGATGTTAAGTTACACTTTTATCTCCCTCAACCGCAACACAAATTAATCTTTCTCTACTTTATTCCACCTTCCCGTTAAACCGTTCTTTAAAAGCTTAGCCCCGACGTTTGCCAAAATAGTCCAATAGAACTGTGCCCTCTATCTCCTCTTTACTACCACCATGGTCAAGGAAAATCTAACGCAGGAGGATATGTTTTGGAGCCTCTATTCCTCTAAAAGAAGAAGCCAGGTGCCAGTGGCGCCACCTGTAATCCTGTAATCCTAGCTACTCAGTAGGCTAAAATCTGAGAGTCGCAGCTCAAAGCTAGACAGGGCAGGAAAGTCCATGAGTGCTGTCCCTCAGCTCTTCAGCTCAAGGCTAGCGCTCTACCACTTAAGCTACAGCACCACTTCCGGTTTTCTGGTGGTTTATTGGAGCTAAGTGTCTCATGGACTTTCCTGCCCGGGCTGGCTTTGAACTGAGATCCTCAGATCTCAGCCTCCTGAGTAGCTAGGATTACAGGCATGAGCCACCGGCGCCCGGCTCCACGAAACTTTTATCTCCAAATAACTACCAAAAAGAACAAAAAAAAAAAAAAAAGCTAGAAGTGGATCTGTGGCTGTAGTGATAGAGTGCTAGCCTTGAGAAAAAAAAACCCAGGGACAGTATATTTTGAATTCAAACCCCAGGATGGGCTTGAAAAACAACAGCAATAAAAAACCTTAATAGGTGGAAATTAAAAAAAAAAAAAAGATGAATGAAATGGAGACAAAAGAAAGAAAGAAAAAGCTGGGCACTGGTGGTTCATGCCTATAATCCTAGCTACTCAGGAGGCTGAGAGCTGAGGATCTCAGTTCAAAGCCAGCCTAAGCAGGAAAAGCTGTGAAGTTCTTATCTCCAAAAAACCATCAGACAACCGGAAGTGGCACTGTGGCTCAAGCTGAAGAGCTGAGGGACAGCGCCCAAGCCCAGAGTTCAAGCCCTATGACCAACAAAAAAAAGGAGGAGGAGGAGGAGGAGGAGGAGGAGGAGGAGGAGGAGGAGGAGGAGGAGGAAAGAAAGAAAAAAAGAAAGAAGAAGAAAAGAAAGGAAGCCAGGTACTGGTGGCTCACACCTGTAATCCTAGCTACTCAAGAGGCTGAGATGAGGATCTTGGTTCAAAGCCAGCCCAGGCAGGAAATCCATGACTTTTTTTTTTTGTCGGTCGTGGGTCTTGAACTCTGGGCCTGGACATTGTCCCTCAGCTCTTCAGCTCAAGGCTAGCACTTTACCACTTGAGCCATAGCACCACTTCTGGTTTTCTGGTGGTTAACTGGAGATAAGAGTCTCAGGTACTTTACTGGCTGGCTTTGAACTGCGATCCTCAGATCTCAGCCTCCTGAGTAGCTAGGATTACAGGCGTGAGCCACCAGGGCCCAGCTCCATTTTGTTTTAAAATTTGTAAGCTGGGGATGGGAAGGTGTTCAGTGGTATCACGCTTGCCTAGCATGCATGAAGCCCTGGGTTTGATTCCTCAGCACCACATACAGAGAAGGCTGGAAGTGGCACTGTGGCTCAAGTGGTAGAGTGCTAGCCTTGAGCCAAAGAGGCTCAGGGACAGAGCCCAGACCCACCAGGACCGGGGGAAGGTGGTGGCTCCAGGCTAGGGGAGGTGGCCCAGATGTGGCACCAACCACTGAGAAAACACAGAAAGATACTTGGGGCGGGTCAGGGGGCTGAGACTCCCAGCTCTCTGGGGCTCCAGGCCAAGCCTAGGAGGAATCGAGTGGCAAACTTAGCGGCAGATGCCACAGCATTGGGCCTGGGAACTGTCTGCTCCGGTAGGACTAAGTACGTGCTCCCCGCCGGCTTCTGCGGGTACAGTTCCAGGGCCCTGGCAGCTCTAGAAACCAGCTGCAGCGAGGAAACAGAGCAGAGTTCTTTGCATAAAGAACTTGGAGGAAGAAAAAAGCAATGAAGAAGGGTGCCAGCTCCACAGTTTCTGTTGACTTGTCGCTTTTCTTGATAGGACAAGCTATTTGGGGCCATATTTATTTGCTGTGATGTCTGCCTGGTGGCGGGGGTGGCTGCCAAGGATGCCACAAGCAGCAGGACACTGGGCTCAAGCCACGGGGCCAGCACTAAAAAGAAGAGAGGAAAGGAGGGGAAGGGAAGGGAAGGGAAGGGAAGGGAAGGGAAGGAAGGGGAGGGGAGGGAAGGGAGGGGAGGGGAGGGGAGGGAAGGGAAGGGAGGGGAGGGGAGGGGAGGGGAGGGGAGGGGAGGGGAGGGGAGGAGAGGAAGGAAAAGAAAGAGAGAAAGGAAAGAAAGAAAGAGAGGAGGGAAGGAAGGAAGGAAGGAAGGAAGGAAGGAAGGAAGGAAGGAAGGAAGGAAGGAAGGGAGGGAGGGAGGGAGGGAGGGAGGGAGGGAGGGAGGGAGGGAGGGAGGGAGGGAGGGAAGGCAAAGAAAGAGAAAGGAAAGAAAAAGGGATGGAAGGAAGAAAGGGAAGGAAGGAAGGAAAAGAGAAAGGGAAGGAAGGAAGAAAGGGATGGAAAGAAGGAAGGAAAAGAAAGGAAAGAAAGAGAAAGGGAAGGAAGAAAGGAAGGGAGGGAGGGAGGGAGGAAAAAAGAAAGAGAAAGGAGAGAAAGAGAGAAAGGGAGAGGGAAGGAAGGAAGGAAAAGAAAGTGTCTCCTGTAGGGCCAGGGCAAGTTTGCCTGCAGCTTATTTTTTTATTGTTATTATAAAGGTGTTTTAGGGCTGGGAAGGTGGCTCAGTAGTAGATTGCTTGCCTAGCATGCATGAAACCCTGGGTTTGATTCCTCAGTACCATATACACAGAAAAAGACAGAAGTGGTGCTGTGGCTCAAGTGGTAGAGTGCTAGCCTTGAACAAAAGCAGCTCAGGGACAGTGCCCAGGACCAGAGTTCAAGCCCCAGGACTGGCAAAAAATAAAACCTAAGAGGTGATGTAGGGAGGGTTGCAGTTGGATGAGTTGGGTAGAGAACATTTCTTTTGGGACAGGGCCGTCCCTCCCTCCCTGCAGCATTGCATGCAGCATTTGATGTCCCTTGGTTCAGGCTTGTCAGCCAGGCTACGGCCCCCCTGTGTGAGCACACCCCCACCCCACCCCCACAGCCTGCACCTCACCATCATGGAGAAGTGACCCCGAACCCGACGCCTATGTGGCTTGCCAGACCAAGAGTGATTCCGTCCTTGGTCTCCAGTCCAGACATGGTATGTCTTCAGCCAGCTTGCCCGGAGCTGAGGTGGGCTCCACCCGTTGGTTACTTACCAACGAGACCATCTCAGGCCCTTCCCTAGTTCCTGACAAATGCTTATGGAAGTTGAAGCTCACTCATGATGCTCCCCCATTTTCTCAAAGGTATAGCAGAGACAAGAGAAGGCTGGGGGGGGGGGGGGGGAGAAAGCCCTTTCTAGCCAGGTGCCGGTGGCTCACGCCTGTAATCCTAACTACTCAGGAGGCTGAGATCTAAGGATCATGGTTCAAAGCCAGCCTAGGCAGGAAAGTCTGTAAGACTCTTATCTCCAATAAACCACTCAGAAAACCGGAAGTGGAGCTGTGGCTCAAGTGGTAGAATGCTTGCCTTGAGCTGAAGAGCTGAGGGACAGCGCCCAGGCCCAGAGTTCAAGCCCCAAGAACTGACAAAAAGAAAAGAAAAGAAAAAAACTCTTTCTAGAATCACTACCAAGCATGGCAAGAGCTGGAGCTTGGTAGGGCAAGGCAATGCCGGTGTGGGGCACCCAGCTGGCCTGAATCTGTGAGGTTCTCTTCTGTTCTGGTGCCGGCAGCACCAGCAGAGGTCAGCCTTGAATCCTTGTGGTAGTTCAGCTGGGCAGAAGGCGGGAGCTGAGGGATGTGGGTTGTTAGTGAAAGAGTGGGTGGGATGCTGACCCAGAGACCCCCCTACTCCAGGACATCCCCCCACCCCCACCTGGCTGAGAGGACCAGGCTGCAGGCCCTGGAAGATCTGAGGGAGGGATGCCATGGGGTGCTGAGGACAGGCCCTGGTCACAGGCAGGGAATCGACTCTCCTAAGGGAAGGAGGCAGGAGGAGGCTGGGCTGCCTTGGGGGCTGAGGGTGTAGGTTTCAAGGTGCAAAGTTGAAGCTGGGCTCCTGAGAGACAAGGGGATTGAGAAGAAGACGCCAGAAGGCTGAAGCTCAACTCTGTTGATCCCAGCAAAGCCTCAGCTATATACATTTTGCATCTTTGTCAAATGCTTGCATGGCATTGTTCCGGGACCCACCGCACGTCCTGCCTCATTCTCTTCCAAACAACCTTCGTCTACCAGACTCCCTCACATGAGCCCCCAGGCCCAAAGCCAAGAAAAACACTTCCTCAAGTAAAAGGGCAAGTACTTGCAGCCCCGAGGGTTGGAGTCGATGCCTTTGCTCACTCGTGGCCAGCTCCTGGCACGGCAGGGGCTGCAACAGGTATCGGCGGTGGCTCACGCCTGTCATCCTCGCTATTCAGGAGGCTGAGCTCTGAGGATCGCGGTTCAAAGCCAGCCCCAGCAGGACAGTCCGTGAGACTGTGATATCCAATTAACCACTGGAATACCAGATGTGCAGCTATGGCTCAAGGGATAGAGCCCTGGCCTTGAACACAAAAGCGCAGGGACGGTGCCCAGGCCCTGAGTTCAAACCCCAGGACTGGCACAGGCGCGCACACGGCCCTCACTCCTAACCACCCGGGAAGGGTCCGGGCCAGCAGTGCCTGGGGCCCCATCGCCCGGGTCTCGGGTGGCCCAGCGGGGACGAGGCGGAGGCGCCCGTGGGCAGCACCATGGGCAGGACCGGGCGGGGCGGGGCGGGGCCACCTCCGGGAGTCCTGCCCGGTGCCCCAAGCCTCGGCCTTCCGTGCCCGGACCGCCATCCGCTGGACTGAGCTCCAGACCCCCGCCCGAGCCTCATGGGGGTCCCGCGGGGCCGGGCCTTGCGGTTCCTGCTCCTGCTAGCGGCCGGCGGCTCCGGGATCCTCCTCGCGCTGTACTCCCGCGCGGGGGAGACGTCGCCGAGGTCCGGCTCGGCAGCCAGGTAGGGCTGCGGGGAGAGGGGCGCGGGGGGGGGAGCTGCGGGGAGAGGGACGCGGGCGGGGAGAGCTGCGGGGAGAGGCGCGCGGGACGAGATGGAGCTGCGCCGGGAGAGGCGCGCGCGGGGGGCGCGCGGGACGGGGCGCGGGGCGCGGGGAGGGCGCTGCGTCCCGGGCCGCAGACCCCTCGGCGATGGCCCGCCGCGGGGACCGGCCGCGGCCCTCGGTCCCCGGAGCTCCCGCCCGCGTCACCCTAGAGCTCCCCGGGCTCCTCGGGTCCCCACGTGGGGCCTGACCCCCGCGTCCCCGCCACCACCCCCCCCCCTCCGCGCGCACACACCGTGATTGCCCCCATCCGCATGACTATAAACCACCGGTCACCGGCTGATGAACAAAGCACCGTCCTCCAGTCCCCAGCTTCCCGCGCCCGCCCCGCCAGGCTGGTTTTTGTAGCTCTAAAAACAAAAACCAGAACCAGAACCGCACGGAGCCGGCCGCGCCGCGGCTGAACACGCTGCTGCCGGCGCCCAGCTCCAACCTGCATCCCGAACCTACAAATTCAGCCAGTGGCCGGCACTCCGCGTGGACAATCTATTTGTTTATGTATGTATGTATGTATTTCAGCAATCCCAGGGCTTGAACTCAGGGCCTGGACACTGTCCCTGAGCTTCTTTTGCTCAAGGCTAGCACTCGAGCCACAGCGCCACCTCTAGCTTTTTCTGTGTGTGTGGTGCTGAGGAATCGAACCCACTGAGCCACCTTCCCAGCCCTGGACAATCTATTTTTAAGGCATGATGTGGGTACAGCGGGGAGGGCGCGACTCCTAGAAGACGAGGTAGCTTCTGGGTCTCCCTCTCACCCTGCGCTGACTCCTCCCGGGCTCTGCTCCCTCCAGTGTGCCCTGGTACCCACTTCTCATTTGTGCACTTAGGGGGGCAGCCAAAGAGTCCGCTTTAGGCAGGGAACCATTGCAGTTCCCAAAGAAGCCTCGAGAGGATTTCACTTTACTTCAACTGGCAGGCCAGCCAAGCTGCACCCCAATTCTGAGTTTGGGAGGTGGGAAAAACTCCTCAGGTTTAAAAAGTCTCTGCTCACAACGCTTTTCCCTACCGAGCACTTTGCACATGTGCACCCTCAGCCAGGCTCCAGGTATAGGGGGAAGAAAGCAAAATTAGTAGCTAACTGGGAAGCGATCAAGTCAAAGAACAGATTCAAGTTGCAAAATCAGACATAACACATTTGCAAATGGCCAAGTTGAGTCTTAGAAGGAAGAATGCTCTAGTCCCCTCTTTTAAAAACACCTAAGATAACTTATATTCAGTTTTGGATGTTTCCATTCTGTCTCAACAAAGCTAGCTTTCTTTTCTTCTTCTTCCTCCTCCTCTTCCTCCTCTGCCTCCTCCGCCTCCTTTTCTTTTTCCTCCTCTTTCTCCTTCTCCCCCTCTCCACTCTCTCCTCTGCCCCCTCTCTCTCTCTTTCTCCCCAAAATCAGTATGACTCAGGAACCTGTCCATTTCCTGCTGTTCCTCGGTGATGTTTGTGTGTTTGTGTTACAGCTTCAACTCCAGGGCAGGTCAGGGCAGGTCAGGACAGCCTCCCAGGGCAGGTAGGTGAGTAGGTGGATATTTAGCGCAGGTATGAAGCAGGATGGGAGGTGAATGGCCTTCTGGGTAGTGCCAGCCGGCTTCGCTGCCAGGAAGCCTGAGGACAGTTCAGGAAGAGTTGCTGGGACAGGGTCTGAGGAGCCCAAAGAGGGGGCTCTCACGGCACTGGAGAAGAGTCTAATCCGAAATCTACTCACGGTTCATGAGGGCTCCTCAGAGACAGGAGAATTTCTAGAACTGTTCCTTTCATGTCTGTGTGTGTGTGTGCGTGCACGCGTGCACGCGCCTGTCTATCCTGGGGCTTGAATTCACACTTCAGGGTCTGGGTGTTATCCTTGAGCTTTTTTTTTTTTTGCTTCAGGCCATTTCTCTACCACTTGAGCCTCAGCTCTACTTCTGACTTTTTGGAAGTTCATTGGGGTAAGAGTCTCATGGACTTTCCTGCCTGGGCTGGCTTTGAATCACAATCCTCAGATCTCAGCATCCTGAGTAGCTAAGATTACAGGTGTCAGGGCCACCAGGGCCAGGCTAGAATTCTTTTTTGATTGTTTTAATAGAGATGGGATAAGGGTTAACACAGGGCTGTCAGTTACAATCTATTTTTAACATTTTGCAAAAGGGTCCCAAGTCAGTAACAATATAACCTCAGTTGAGGAAATTTAGTTTTATCAAAAAGGCATTATGCATGCCAGGCGCCAGTGGCTGACACCTGTAATCCTAGCTACTCAGGAGGCTGAGATCTGAGGATCGCAGTTCAAAGCCAGCCTGGACAGGAAAGTCCATAAGACTCTTATCTCCAATAAACTACCAGAAAACCAGAAGTAGTGCTATGGCTCAAGTGGTAGAGAGCTCACCTTGAGCTGAAGAGCGTAGGGGACAGCGGCCAGGCCCAGAGTTCAAGCCCCACAACTGACAAAAAAAGAAAAAAAACACTATGTTAAGTGGTTCACACCGTGATCCTAGCTTCTCAGAAGGCTGAGATCTGAGGATCTCAGTTACAAACCAGCAAAAATACAAAAGTGGAGTTGTGGCTCAAGTGGTAGAGTGCCAGCTGAGCAAAAAATTCCAGCAAAAGCATGGGGGCCCTGAGTTCAAACCCCAACACTGGCATTGAAAGAGAGAGGAAGGAAGGAAGGAAGGAAGGAAGGAGGGAGGGAAGGAAGGAGGGAAGGAAGGAAAGAAGGAAGGAAGGAAGGAAGGAAGGAAGGAAGGAAGGAAGGAAGGAAGGAAGGAAGGAAGGAAAGAAGGAAGGAGGGAAGGAAGGAAGGAAGAAGGGAAGGAAGGAAGGAAGGAAGGAAGGAAGGAAGGAAGGAAGGAAGGAAGGGAGGGAGGGAGGGAGGGAGGGAGGGAGGAACTGGAGCAGAGTCCTGGTTGTCATCTACCTTCTTCCTCCCTCTCCCCACCCTGCAGACTCTCATGTGGTCTAAAGTTTGCCCCATTCAGCCAGGTGCTCATTGGACTTACCTGGCAGGGGCGGGGTGGGGGTGGGGGGTGGAGGTGGGATTGGAATCCATGGATCAGAATCTCCTGGGGTGGCAGGGAACAGTGACTTGTTCCCAGGGGCTCTCCTGGGCAGCCTACACTGAGCAAACCCCCCCCCCTTCTTGGGGAGAGGGTCATGGTGCACCAGGGGGCGGGGCTTCAGGGCTCTGTGAGTGACAGGTGGGCCAGTTCTCTGCTCTTCCCACCCGCTGCCCCTCCAAGCCCTTTCAGGAAACCTGGAAAACCACAGTGAGTCAGATCACCTGAGTTCGTCTCAGCACCAACAAGAGGCCTTTGAGGCTTTTGCAAAGAACTGGTCCCAGGTCCTTGCCGCCTGCTTCCTTGTGGCTGCTGGCGTAACAGCTGCCTTTGGATGGTTCAGTAGCTTTATTTCTTTCTCACTGTCCCTCCACCCTACAGTGGGGGCCTCTGCTTAGTCTTTCAGAATCGGGAGTCCCTTACACCTCTCCAGAATGTACAGTCAGAGAGACGTTCTTTGCCTTCCTCATTCAGGAACAATAGTGACAGAGGAGCCCAGCACCCCCTTGGTCCTATTGTAGAGATGCAGACACTGAGACTGTTCTGCCAGCAAGTGGTAGAGTCAGGAGACAAAGCCACGCCCTCCAGCCCTCCACCAGGAAAAAGCTGCAGGAGCAGGGCACGCGCAGAGGACCTCATTCTCTGGACTTCGACAACTCCCGCGCCCCCACAGTCACAAACCCAGGGCCAGCAGTCTTTCTTGCTTAATATTTTCACATTTTAACCATTTATCTGCTCCTGTGAATTTCACATTTCTCTCACTCATTGAGGGGTTTCTCTCATTTGTGACAGTACTTAGTATTTTACGTGCTGAAAGATTTGAACAAGAGGACTGGGAAGGTGGCTCTGTGGTAGAGTGCTTGCCTAGCATGCATGAAGTCTTGGGTTTGATTCCTCAGTACCACATACACAGAAAAAGCCAGAAGTGGCACTAGGGCTCAAGTGATAAGAGTGTTAGCCTTGAGCGAAAGAAGCTCAGGGATAGTGCCCAGGTCTTGAGTTCAAGCTGCAGGACTAGCATTAAAAAAAAAAAGGGGGGGGGTTGGGAAGGTGGCTCAGTGGTAGAGCGCTTGCCTTGCATGCATGAGGCCCTGGGTTCCATGGCTCAGCACCACATAAGCAAAAAATAAAAGCTGGAAGTGGCGCTGTGGCTCAAGTGGTAGAGCGCTAGCCTTGAGCTGAAGAGCTGAGGGACAGCGCCCAGGCCCAGAGTTCGGGCGCCACAACCAGACTTCCCCCCCAAAAAAAAAATAGATTTGGACAAGACTAGAAAGTGGAAACAGAAAGGTCAAAAGAACAGACATCTGGGTGCCGGTGGTGGCTCACGCCTGTAACCCTAGCTTCTTAGGAGGCTGAGATCTGAGGATCACCATTCAAAGCCAGCCCTGGCTTTGAGATGCTGTGAGACTCTGATCTCTAATTAACCACCCAAAATCTAGAAGTGGAGCTGTGGCTCAAGTGGTAGTGCATTAGCCTTGAGCACAAAAGCTCAGGGACAGCGCCCAGACCTGATTCCAAGCCCCAGGATCAGCAAGAAACATAGAAAAAAATAGAAAAAGACACCAAATGGTGTCTATTTTTGGTCAGCCCCAGAGCCAAGGGAGTCAGTCCAGAAGCTTCCCCGGGGGTGGGGTGCCGTTCCCCAGGGATGCTTGTACCAAGCCAAACCCGTGCTTTATTCCTGCCATGTCCTCCAGGCACATCGTGTCACCTCAAGCATTCTTTCAAACCAAGACATGGAAGTCTGGGCCCGGAAAGGTACAGTGTTCAGTCACCCCATGGCAGTTTTCCACATCCTCAGGTTAGTGGGGGGAGGAGGGGAGAGCTGAGCACACTAGAACATCTTCTTGATATTGCTGAGTCTGAGTGGTCCGGAGCGCCACGCTGAGCTGCTGATAAGCTTGAAGTACCTCAGACCCAACCACCAGGGTATCCTTTACTCCTAAAGCACAGAAGGACGAATAAGTAAGTTCTGCTGGGGTCTAGCCAATGGAAAAGTTCTTGGTAGTTTGCACCTGAATTGGTCAAGTAGAGCCAGAAGCTGATGGCTCACACCTGTCCTGTCAGCTATAGGTGAGTCTGAGATTAAGAAGCGTTCAGGGGCACTGGGAAGGTGGCTCAGTGATAGAGCGCTTGCCTTGCATGCATGGGGCCCTGGGTTCGATTCCTCAGCACCACATAAGCAAAAAGAAAAAAGCCGGAAGTGGCACTGTGGCTCAAGTGGTAGAGTGCTTAGCCTTGAGCTGAAGAGCTGAGGGACAGCGCTCAGGCCCAGAGTTCAGGGCCCACGACCGATAGAAAAAAGAAGACGATCCAGGCCAGTCCAGGCTCCTGCCTCCCACCTCCCCCCCCAAAAAAAAAAAATCTCAACTCTCATCTCAACAGAAAAGGCTAGGCATATCAACACACACCTGTCAGCCAGCTACAGTGGGAAGCACGGATAGGAAGATCACAGTCCTGGAGCTGGCTGGGCAAAATTGAGACCCTATTTCAAAAAATTAACCAGAGCAAGCAGGGTGCAGGTGGCTCATGCCTGGAATCCTTAGCTACTCAGGAGGCCGAGCTCTGAGGATTGCGGTTCAAAGCCAGCTCAAGCAGGAAGTCTGTGAGACTCTCATCTCCAGCTAATCACAGAAAAAGCTGGGAGTAGAGCTGTGGCTCCAGTGGTAGAGCGCTAGCCTTGAGCTGAAGGAATTCAGGGACGGGGCCCAGGCGTAGAGTTCCAGTCCTAGGACTGGCAAATAAATAACCAGAACAATAAAGGCTGGAGGTATGGCTCCAGTGGCAGAACACCTCTCCAGCAAGCTTGAAGCCCTGAGTTCAACTTCAGAACTGAAAAAAAAGGGGGTGGGGGCAGGTGAATTTTACACTCTACCCCTAGAAATGACTTTTAACTATAAATCACATTCAAACTACTCACTATGGAGAATTATCTCCAAATTCGGGCCAGATGTTGCATTGTTGCTCAGAAGGTTCAATAACTTCAGGACTCTAACCCACAACCCTAAGTAATACCTGCACAGCTCTTACCCACGTTCTCTTGGAATGGAGAGCTAGGAGGTAGCCATCCCAGACGATTAGCTGGTGGATGGAGCAGTTCCCCTGCCTTGCCTTGGTCCTGGGATAGAGGCCTGGTCTCCCCCTCCCGGGCCACCCCAGCTCTGTGTACTGCTGACCCATAAAGGATTAACACAGGCTTAGAGTTGTTTTCAGCTCCCAAGAGGCTGAACTGGAACATGTGACCTGAGTCTCAGGGACTCAAGGAGAAAAGACTTCGGTGCATACAAGAATTTAGTGAAGGCCAAAGGTGCAGATACTGAGCAAGAACAGAAGCTAATGGACACTTGGCCAGCAGGCTGCCTCTTCTGAGTGCCTGGAACAGGTCATCTTTGTTTCCCAAAATTTTTTCAACCTCAAGCTACTTGATGCCAACAGACATATCTCCCTATCTGGTTTGTGCTGTGTGTGTTTATTTCATGCCAGCACTGGGGTTTGAACTCAAAGTCTTGTTCTCCTGTTTGGCTTTTTCTGCTCAGGCTGACACTCTACTACTTGAATCACAGCTGCACTTTGGAGTTTTTGTTTTGTTTTTAAGATTTTTTTTGGGGGGGGGTTCCGGTTGTGGGGCCTGAACTCTGGGCCTGGGCACTGTCCCTCAGCTCTTCAGCTCACGGCTAGTGCTCTACCACTTGAGCCACAATGCCACTTCCGGCTTTTTTTTTGCTTATGTGGTGTTGAGGAATCGAACCCAGGGCTTCATGCATGCAATGCAAGCGCTCTACCACTGAGCCACCTTCCCAGCCCCTGTTTTTAAGATTTTTAATCTATCTATCTGTCTATCTGGTGGTTACTTGGAGGTAAGAGTTTCATGGGCTTTTTGCCTGCATTTATTTTGACCTTGATCCTCAGATCTCAGCCTCTTGAGTAGCTAGGATTATAGGTGTGAGCCATGGCATCTAGCTAGTCTTGATTTGTTTGGGGGGTTTTGGTGGGCTAATCCTGTGGGGAGGGGTTGTTTTTTGTTTTTGTTGTTGTTGTTGTTTTTTGCTGGTCCAGGGGCTTGAACTCGGGGCCTACATGTTCAAGGCTAGCTTGCTTCCACTTGAGCCACAGCTTCACTTCCAGCTTTTTTTGGGGGGGGAGGGTCAGGGGCTTGAACTCAGGGTTTGGGTATGGTCCCCGAGTTCTTTTGCTCAAGGCTAGAAAACTTTGAGCCACAGCACTACTTCTGGTTTTCTGGTGGTTTACTGGAGATGAGAGTCTCAAGGACTTTCCTGCCCGGGCTGGCTTTGAACCACCATCCTTAGATCTCAGCCTCCTGAGTAGCTAGGATGACAGGTGTGAGTCATGGGTGGCCAGCTCAGTCTTGTTTGACTGCAATTTTGCAAACCTTGGTAAATTTAGACATTCATACATTACATTAGAGCCGAAATAGCTGAACAGAAATTCTTTTGCTCTCCCCTTTGACTGACCGCTACTCAACGGGCTTTGTTCAGAAGTACTAGTACTAGTACTAGTACAGGCTCTGTGAGATTCTGATATTAATTCTGATAATACTGAAGCAATAGATTAGGCTGGGGCCTCTGGAGACTCCCTCCCTCCCTCCATGCCTCTGGATTCCCTATTGCTGGTGGAACAAATGCCTGCAGATCGGGGCTTTAAACAGCAGGCATCTGCTCTCCGGCTGTTCGAAGGTGCTCGCAGGATCACCCCCCCACCCCGTTCTGAGTTAGCTCCCTTTGCCTTATCCCAGCTTCTGGGGGCTCCACACATTCCTTGTGTGCAGGTGCACCACCCCAGTCTCTACCTCCATCATCACAGGACCGCCTAGGCCCAGAGAGGCCTCAAGGACACCTGCAAAGACCCAGTTTCTAAGTCAGGTCACTTGAGTAGCTAGTTTTTTCTTTGATTAAAAAAAAAAAATAGCTAAAAGGGGAAAAGTTGTCTTTCCAGCTCACGGCTTCTGAGGTTTCAGACGTGGGTCATGTGACTCCATTGTTTCAGAGACCTAAGCTGAGGGAGAACATTACTGACATTATAGCAGACAGCCTGCGTCAGGGGAGAGAGAAACAGGGGGGGGGGGACCTAGGTCTCACCTCTACACATTTCTACAACTGCCCAATAATGCCCTTAAATTATAAACTCATCTAGGGAACGCCTCACTGATGAAGGCAGAGCTCCTGAGCTAAACTGGCTCCAGGTTGGATCCTTAACCCAGAATCCTTTGGGAGGATTCTTTATGTGCAAACCAGGTGGGAGAGGAGAGACTGGGGAGGGGTGATGCTCAATAGACTGAATACATGCACCCGAAGGTCGCTCTCGAGTGTTAGAGGAGCTTGGCTGGCATCTAGGAGAGAAAGGACTGGCCTGGCTAAGTCCAGAAAACTCTCTAATGCCCACCTACCTGGCTGTTGGGCCACAAACTTGACCTGAGCCAGCAGACCCAGGGGTGGCCCCAGGCTGGAAGGGGGAAGGGAGGCTCTTCTCCCCCCCACCTGTCCTGTGAGGTCTGTGGGCTCCCCCTCCCCCCACATAACAGGGCTCAGCCCCCTCTTCTCACCCGCAGAACCAGCCCTGCCAGCGCCCACTCTCCCTGGCCATTCAGCGTCACCAGCGCTTCCGGGGGCTGTTTAATCTCTCCACACCAGTGCTGCTGTGGGGGGGCCTGTTCACCCCAGAGCTCTGGGACCACCTGAGCAGGCGTGGAGACCCCTACAGTTGGCAGGGGCTGTCCCAGCAAGGTAACGCCTCTCCCCTGCCTCTCCTCTGCCTTCTGACTCAGTGCACCCCTTCTACCTGCTGTTGGCCCCAGGCTGGACCAGGGATGACTGCCTTCACTGCACCAGTTATGTGGGGCTCCCCACCCCCCACATCTGAGCTCATGCCTTTTGCTTCACATCCTTCCTTCAAGCCCCCAGGGTTCCGGGAAGGGTCCTGGGGCCCTGTGGTTCTCCCTGGCACGGCCGGGTCCAGTGTCCAACAGTGGCTGAGGACAGAGGCCAAGCAGCATCCACACAGGACCTCGAGAGCTACCATGGAGACATCACACCACCTCATGCCTCAGATTCTTCTGCAATGCAGTCTTGAGAGAACTAGTTATTCCAGTTCTTCAAGCCCAGCTGGGGCCCCAGGCCCCCCTCTCCCCCGCCCACCCCCCAGCCAGCAGGCTTTTCTCAGTTGTCTTTGCCCATTGACTCCCCTTCTCTGCCAAACCGCTCTGCTTCCTGGGCGCTAGGTGGGCACTGGGAAAGACAGCCCACAGCAGGAAGGACCCGAGGGCCCTGGTGCCAGCCCTCAGGGCTGCTTCTGGTCCTCATTCACAGCCATTGCCTCCACCCTGAGCCTTCTGAACAGCTCAGAGTGCGCCAGGCTCTTAGCCACCCCCAGGAAGCCACCTGCGGGCTGCGTGCGGTGTGCCGTGGTGGGGAACGGAGGCATCCTGAACGGATCTGGGCAGGGCCCGAACATCGATGCCCACGACTATGTGTTCAGGTCCGAGGGGGGTAGGCCCTGGGCGGAGTGGGATGCAGGAGCTGGTGGGGAGCCCCGTTCAGCTGGCCCTGAAGGCCAGGCCCAGGTGGCACTGATTTGGAGGCGGCGCCACGGCTGCGATGGGGCGGATGCTTAGCCAGCTCTGAGGACAGTGCTCACTGGCCCAGAGGAAAGGGGATTCAGGAGGAGGGGGCCACCCTGGTGTCCCTTGGGGGCTGAGGGAGTGGGGATCGGGCTGTGGGCCCAGCAAGTGGTACGGAGGCTACTGGGGCTCTGCCTGACCCGTGGAGGTGATTGAGCGGCATAGCCGCAAAGATACCCATAAGCCTCTGCTCTGGGCAGGCTCAATGGAGCGGTCATTAAAGGCTTCGAGCACGACGTGGGCACCAAGACTTCCTTCTATGGCTTCACCGTGAACACAATGAAGAACTCCCTCATCTCCTACCAGCACCTGGGCTTCACCTCTGTGCCTCAAGGACAGGTGAGGCCTGACGTGGTGTGCCATTGTGGTGGGCAGTGGGGGCCATGTTCCCCGGGCTCCCAGATCCTTCCTTAGCCAGTTGCTGAAGAGTAGTGCAGGATCTTGGACCGCTGAGCCTGGAGGCAGATCTGGTCAAGGGTTCCTTGTCCTTTAAGGCAGCTCAGGCCTGCTTTGGGCCGGGGAGGGGAATAGCCACTCGCTACTGAGTGCTGATGAAGACCCAGCCATCTGATGGCGGCCCTGTGAACCCCACTTTGCTTGGGAGATTAAACTCCAGTGTCTTTGACTTGGAAAGTCAGCATAGGCCAGGGTTCAAATCCAGACTGCCCACCCCAGAGCGCTCAGCTTCTCCAGGGAGATCAGCACCGGTGGCCCACACTTATAATCCTAACCACACAAGAGGCTGAGGTCTGGGAAGGTGGCTCAGTGGTAGAGTGCTTGCCTTGCATGTATGAGGCCCTGGGTTCGATTCTTCAGCACCACATAAGCAGAAAAAGCCAGAAGTGGTGCTGTGGCTTGAGTGGTAGAGTGGTCGCCTCGAGCTGAAATGCTGAGGGACAGCACCCAGGCCCAGAGTCCAAGCCCCACAACCAACAACAACAGAAAAGAGGCTGAGGTCTTGAAGATCATGGTTTGAAGCCAGCCTGGCCAGGAAAGTTCTATGAGACTCTGATCTCCAATTAACAAATTAAAAAACAAAAGCTGGAAGTGTCTCAAGTGGTAAAGCACTAGCCTGAGCAAAAAGGCTTAGGGACAGTGCCCAGGCCCCGAGTTCAAGCCCAAGAACCAGCACACACACTTGCACACATGTGCACACCCACACACAAACACTTCCAAGTCACGGATATTATCACATATTATGACTTCAGGAGTCAGGTGTTTGGGAGTGACTTAACAAAGATGGTTCTGGCTCAGGAGCTCTGAGGTGGTTGGTGTCTATCATCGAAGGCTGGAGCGGTGGCCATGATGCAGCCCCCACATCCTGACCTCTTGTAGGCTATTCTCAAGTAGTCCCTCTCGAGGGACCAAGAGACAAACAGCAAGGCAGCTGTGGTGCCTTTTATGACCTAGTCCACAAAGCCGTACACCACTGTGTTTCTGGTAGCTGCATACGGTCAGCCACTGGGGCTTGAACTCAGGACCTGGGTCCTGTTCCTTCGCTTTCTCAATCAAGGCTGGCATGCTACCACTTAAAGCTCCACTCCCAGCTTCTTGCTGGTTACTTTTGCCAGGACTGGCTTTGAATCACAATCCTCAGATCTCAAGCCCCCGAACAGCTAGGATTCCAGGCGTGAGCCACTGGTGCCTGGCTCTATAATTTCTGTGAGAAAAAAAAATTCTATATCTTAGTCACCACAGCCAGTTCATACCCAAGAAGATGGCAAGTAGACATCACCTCTTCTAGAGAGGAATTCCAAAGGGTTTGTGAGCCGGTGGCCCACGCCTGTAACCCTAGCTACTCAGGAGGCTGAGTTCTAAGGATGGCAGTCCAAAGCCAGCCTGGGCAGGAAAGTCTGTGAGACTTTTATCTCCAATAAACCACCAGAAAACCGGAAGTGGCACTGTGGCTCCAGTGGTAGAGTGCTCACCTTGAGCTGAAGAGCTGAGGGACAGCGCCCAGGCCCAGAGTTCCAGCCCCATGACCGACAAAACATAAAACACCAAAAAACTACCACAATTGCTCAAAGTGGAAATGGAAATGGCATGAAAGGGAACTCCCCAATCAGACTAGGGAGGAGGGGGGGACAGGAAAAACTCAGTGGAGGGCTGGTCTGTCAAAGCAAGGCATGAATGTGGCCTTCTCTGACACAACAGGACCTACGGTATCTCTTCATCCCCGCGGGCATCCGTGAATACCTGATGCTCAGATCAGCCATTCTAGGAGTCCCTGTCCCTGAGGGCCCTGATAGAGGGGACAGGTGAGTCACCAAAAGGTGGTGGTGTTGGGCTGCGGCACAGGCCGGTGACCCCGCGGTGGCTCCCACAGTCTCTGGTGGGGGGAGGGGAGGGAAGCGCTGTGGAGATCAGAAAATTTCCAAGAAGTCAATCATTGCTCAATGGCTCAATGTGTTCATTAAGCACAGTGTCTACTGTCCTACTTTGGGAAGAGTCCAGTGTCCCTTCTGGTCCCCTTTTCTGAATGGGGTGAACAGGCCTGGTGCTTTAGCTTCAGGCTGCTGTCTCCAGCTGCTCAAAGCCACAGCCAGCCACAGCAGAGGCCTTTTCTTGCTGGCCTTGGAGACCATTGTTCTAGAAGCTATGAGTCGGGACAGTATCTGTAGCATTCATGGGGGAGGTGGTAACAGGTGTGCATGCTCCCCAGGCTCTGCCCAGGAGACAGGAGCACTGGCGCAGTCTCCTGAGAGACAGAACAAAGGCCCCCTGTCTTCTCTCCCACCTTCCTGCTCAGTGGCCCCGGCTCCAGTGTTGTGTGATCCTTATCCTCAATCTGCTCCCTGCCTGTCCCCATGCCTTGTTCCTGGGTCAGGTGCTTAGGAATCTGTGCCCACTGTGGCTGAGACCAGCAGCCTCCACTCAGGGCTCTCAGGGCATCACCCCCACCCCCTCCAAAAGCAGTTTGGGAGGGTGGTCCTTATGGACGGAGTCACAAAACCCAGTCCTGTGTCACGGGCCAGCCGGGCCCCACCCCCGCCCTGGCGTTACCCAACAATTGCTCCCAATGCCACTGTTGGTCATGAGAACTCAGGATGGGCTCTATGACACGCGTGGGGATGGGCTCTTGGGGGGACTGCCCCAGACACACCGAGTGGCCATAAGCCTCCTCAACACCAATGAGCTCCCCCTCCCACACCCCCAATCCGTCCCCCACCCAATCCCCCTCCCAGTCCCGATCCAACCATTCTGTCATCCCTGCTGGAGGCGCAGCCCCTTCCCCTTCCCCTTCCCCGACCCGAGGCTCTTCCTCTCGCCAGACCTCCCACCCTCCCACCCCCAATGCCTCTCACCCTGCCACCCCCAATGCCTCTCAGCCCTCTTCCAGGGCTTCCTCCCTGTCTCCCAGCCCTCATGTCCAACACGTGCCTCGAGGGGCTTCTTCCCAAGGTCCCACTCCCCCTGCCTCCAAATCTCCCTCCCAGTCTGGCCTAAAGCCTCTCTCCCGGAACCCTTCCCTGACCCCGGGGAACTCTGTGACCGCGTCCAGGTCCCCTTCCCACAGCCCTGGCACCTCGGCCTCCTACATCGGGCCTGTCCGGTCCATCCCCTCCTACATCACCCCCTACGTACCCCGCTTCATGAAGGAGCCTCCGTTCTTCCAGCCTCCCACAGCCCCACTCCCTCAAACCAAGTGCTTCCCTTGCCCCTTCCCCTGCAAGCCCCAGGACCCCCCTCCCCCTCCGCCCCCTCCAGACTCGCTCTACTTTCCCCTGCTCCCCCCGCCCCCCCACCTCCCCCAGGTGAACTGCTCCTACGCCACCCCCCCAGCCCTGTTCATCCCCCCCTCCTCTCTCACCTACTCCCCTCCCATCGACGTCCTGGTGGGCGGAAAGCCACACGTGGTGCCCACCGTGCTGCCGGCCACCTTCTACACGCCTTTCTCCCGCTACTACTCCCAGCCTCGGCCCTACCGCACGCGGCGCCTCACCCCCTTCCCCCTGCCCTCCCAAATGCACTACGACAGCCCTGGGCGCTCCGTCCACTTCTATCGTGGATCCTAGGCCGCACACCTATTTTGGACCAGAAGCCTCTGCCAGAAAATTCAAGCTCCTGCATCCAGCCTTCATCAGCTACGTGACACAGAGGTACCAAGGCAGGGAGGAGGGGCAGGCAAGGGGGGCCGGGGGAGGGCCAGCCTCCTGGTGCTTACCCTGGTCCACATCCACCCTGCATCAGCTCCTGGACCCAAGCACTGGTGGGTGGCTTCCCCTTGTATCCTGGCTACTCAGGAGGCTGAGATCTGGGGATCACAGTTCAAAGCCAGCCTGGGCAGGAAAGTCCATGAAGATAGTACCCAGGCCTTGCATTCAAGCCCTAGTACTGGACTGGTGTGCGTGCGTGTGTGTGCACACACACACACCCCTTGAGCACTACACTTGGTTTCTTCATCTATTTGATTTTTTGCTTGATGAGGTGATGCCTTAGTGATCAGGAAAGTCAGAATAAACCATACACACTTAGTTCCTAGGAACTTTCACCAGGGCAGAATCTGGTGTGCGGGAGCTAGAGGGTGAGTAGCAGGAGTGGGTATTTGGAGCAAAGTGCCATTACCTGGAAGCCCAAACCCAGCCAACACAAGGCCACCTGAGAAACCAACAGCCTGCCCTCCCTCCCTCTTGACATAGAGGTGGGATGGGTGGCATCTGGTCCTGTCTGGAGACTGGACAGGGAATAGGAGGCAGAGGCCAGGACTTCTGGTGAACACCTCACTCCAAAGGACTATCCCATCCCATACATCAATAGTGCCATGGGTGAGAAACCCTGCTATAGATCACAGAAATACGCACATGCACTCACCCCAGGACAAGGAGGTGGTAAAGAGGGCTGGCAAATGGAACCTGGCACCATTATATCCCAATTCTGCAGAGGAACAAACAGGCTTGGGGAGCTGAGGGGACACCGGCCTGGCCAAGCCTGGCCACGAATGCAGGTCTAAGGCTAGGGACTTGTAGGTATCATCGTACCAGAGAGCCCAGGACCTGAGCAGCTCGTTCAAGATTCCTGCTTGGGTCAAGATGTGGGGTGAAACAGGTTTCTCTCCAGGTCACTGTGAACCGTGTGCCTCAGAGTAATAACAGCAAAGATGTTGTAGGGCAGGAGAAAGCAGGGAAGACCTCACTGAGTTCCTTTCTCACAGTTTATTTCAACCAAATATCCTCACACTTAAGTTCACTTGGCGTTTCCCCAGAATCAGGGGATGGCTTGGGATCGAAGGACCAGAAGTTTGTGAATGATTTTCAAATGTATTCGAATGGGTAGCTACTCACTGTAAACTTAGACCTACCAAACTAACTAGTATTTGACCTCTGAGTATCTTAGGTTTCATGTTTGTTTGTTTTTTGCCTCCAGGTTTTTGAAATCAAAGTTGATTAACACAAATTTTGGAAACATATATATGCCTAGTACTGGAGCCCTTGTGCTACTGACCGCTTTACATACCTGTGACCAGGTAGGAGGTGGTGTTCTCTTTCAGGAGCCAAAAGGAACAGAGGGAACAAGGAACTCTGACCCCATTTTCCTTCCCTGAGGCCTGCCACCCACATAGGTGGCAGAGGATTCCCCAGCAGCAGGGTGCCTTGTCCACTCACATGCCCACTGGCCATCAGAGGCCTCTAAAGAATGGGCCGGGGCCAGGACCCCTGTCCCAGTGCTTTCTCTGCCTTTCCGCTATATGGTCTGTTTAAGGAGCCCATTTTCAGACTGCTCTTCTAAAAGCAAAATCTCAACAGAACCGGGTTAAGGACCGCCTTTATATAGCCGAGGTTTACAAAGCTTTACTATTATGGGATAGGATGTGTTCCTCTGGTGTGTAGAAGTGGGAAGAGGTTGAGCAGTAGTTTTCAGAGGCTGAGCCCCTGTAAAAGCCAGCTTGAGAGTGGACCCAAATGCCATTCAGGCTGTATCGCTTTCCTGGATTCTAATGCAAGACTTGGAGCTGTCACTGTTGGAGCTGGAGTCAGGCTGTAATGGGCTGTTGGCTTCCGTCCTTGAAGTCATACTCAAGGTCTAAACTCAGGATGCATTTACTTTCTTCCCCTCTTTATGGCATCTGTTCAGTGAGAGTAAAGGGCCTATGAGGTCAAAGTTCCTATGAGGTCATACAGCCAGCTGAGGGGACCATGTAGAGAGCAAGGCCAGGGCGAGCTTGTGAGTTTCTTTGCGCTGGCATGTATCCTTCTGAATTCATGTCACGCCTGTCTACACACTAACCATTGACTGTCTTGGTGTCCAGGTCAGTGCCTACGGATTCATCACAAGCAACTACCAGAACTATTCTGACCACTATTTCGAACGAGAAAAGAAGCCATTGATATTTTATGGGAACCACGATCTGCCCTTGGAGGCTGCCCTGTGGCGGGACCTGCACGAGGCCGGCATCCTTTGGCTGTACCAACGCTGATCCCCAAACACCAAGTGTTTGGCTTCTCACACAGCTGTAACTCTGGTCCCAAGTGGCCAAAAGCCATTTTGACTCCTCCACCTCTGAAAGGGGCTTTGTCCCCCTTGACCACCTCCTCCTTCACAACAGAAGACAGACTCCCAAGTGCCGTCAAAGCCTGTTGGAGGCTGGAGCACCACCCACCTTGTCTTAGGCTCCTGAGAGAAAACTCTTCTCTGGGTCTTAGACAGTCATCCCCACTTTGTCCAAGGGAAGAGCGAGCGGACTGCTCTACTGGACTCTTTCCCAAACGGAAATTACCACTCCCAAGTTGTGACAGTGACCTTGACAAGGCGCAGACAAAACCCCAGATGAGCAGCTCAAAGCCAATTGTTGGTACTGAATTTCACAACGCAAGTGACACCAGGCAGGGTTCTGTTGGTAACCAAGATCAAGCAGCAGCGCGGGCAAATTGCTTGCTCACTCTCCAGCAAACCCTCCCACTGGCCCATCAAGCCCCCCCCAAACGCCAAAGTAGCTCAATTGCTGAGGACACCTATAAAGAACAGAAGATCCATTGGAGAAACATGCTTCTGCCCATGAGAAAGCGAGAGGCAGAATTTGATTTGAGAGTAGAGAACTGCATAAACGACCAATGACCATTGTCTTCTTTTGTGTTGGTTAACGTAGAGTAAAGCTTAGAAAGCACAGGGTGTCAAACATGGAGTTTTATGATCAAATTCTAACAAGGGACTTAGAACAGATAGCAGGATGACACAGCCCAGGGAGACAGGAACCTGACCATGCATCCTGCCACCACCACTGCCCCCTTCCCCCAACCCCCGCCCTGTGCGGCAAAAGAAAAAAAAATTTAAGAACAATGGGAGGCACGGGTGCTAGGTCAGCGCTCTGACACCTGCATGCCATAGAAGCCCCATCAGAGATGACGCCTTCTGTCACTTAATTGGTTGTTACTGGGTATTGACCCCAGCATGGCTTCAGTAGATGTGAGCTTCTATAGCTAACAGGCAGTTTCCTAATTTTATGGCCTCTTAGCTGACTTTAAAAAATCTTAGACCCTGAGGGCCTCCCCAGCGGCTGGCCAGCTTCCCAAGGCAGCAATCCACCAAGGCCAAGGAACTGGCTTCTGATTCTGGCACTGGTTTGGGAGGATGAGGAGGGACTCAGTCACCAGACACAGCAGCACTTCAGAAACCCAGACACGGCTGAGCAACATGACACTTGGGCTTTGATTACTAAAGCAGCTATTTGGGGGAAAACAGCATCCTGCTGCCCTGGAGGGCAGAAATTAGAGAAAAGCAGGGGTCAGGTAAAGCCTCTGCTGGTGGGCTCATCACACACAGCCCCTCTGCCAGAACACTTGAATGTAGTCAGTTGTGAAAATACACAAGGTATCTAGTCCCTTCCATAATGAGTCCTGGAGTGAGGAAGCCCACCCCGCCCTCACCCAATCATTGCCTTTCCCACTGGACAGTGTAACAAGGCTTCATTACGTTGCGAGTTTAATGTCTGCAGGTTGGTACCCCATCAGTAGGGCGTGAAATCTCAGGTTTTAAAAGAAGTAGAAGACATGAAGTTCTCTAACTGGGACTAAGTATTATGGTAAACTATGTGTTTTCCAAGTCACAGAATAATGCGTCTCAATCTCAAATCCACAATGCCAAATGTTTTAAAACATTTTTTATTTGTACTTCCAAGTGTAAACCCAAGCCACAGGTGGACTACTCAGAAAATGCAGAGGTGGTACTAGGTCACCATGGGTCACACTCCTTCAAAGCTACACATGGAGATGATATCCACGCACCCAAACTGCACTTCTGAATGATCTGTTACCCCCAATTCACCAACTGCCCAAGGTTTTCTTGAATCAGTCAATTCTCTGTGGTCACTTAGCTGAACAAGGCTTGTACAATACTTGATTGATGTTACCCCTCTCCAACTCTTAAGTGACTCTCTTGGAAAGAACTTTTGTTGTTTTAAACAGCAGAAGCAGGGAGATGGGCCTGGAAAGGCAAAGGAGAAATTTAAAATAACAAACTAAATGGCTCAAAACTAAAGGATAAATTATTCAGGATTCACTCTTCCCACTATTCACTGGGCACGTATCGTTGGGGGAGAACTGTTCCTGATCACGTCTCAGTGCAGGCTGCTGAGCTTCCAAGATTACTTCATTAAGCAGATGGTGCCGAAGGGATAAGTTTCTGGTAAGTGGCCAGAAAAGCTCTCCCACGACACGAGCAGAAATAGGTCTATTTCCCTCCCTGAGGGTGTGTTCTGTGGTGCCATCGATCCACCCAGACAAGTACAAAGAGCTGCCCCACTGTTAACCCACCTTCTCACTTGGCTTGACTTGCAAACCCTAAGCTGCTAGGGAGCGTCCCAGACCAATAAACCTCACCCCAAATGCAACTTCCTTTGTGACCAAACCAAAACATACAATCTGTATCCATTTCCACTGAAAAGACCCAGCTATCTGTGCTCACTTCAAGGCTGGCATTTAAATGAGGAAAAAAAAGACAAACCCCACTCCACCCTCCCATGCTACTTTGCTCACATGCCAGCCCGTTGCCAGTGGAGCAGCCTCACACCAGGCATGCCAATCAGACAGGAACCAGGCTACACTCAGAGGGCCCTGGTGCTGTTAACAAAGCACCTGAAAACCAGACAGATCTGCCAGAGCCACACACTGACCTCCTGCAAGCGTCAGGACGCCGCACAGGGCAAGGCCAGTCACTGAACATTCTCTCACTCCACAAGCTGGCACACTTCCTACATTCCTGTCAAAGAGTACATTCATTTCCTGAAATAAGTGACACGCACTCTCTCAGTACAAGCACACAAGGAGTCTGCGACTAGCCTGCTCCTGCCAACTCAGCCTGTGCCCCAAAGCACCAACCAGGACAGAGGCACAACCAGATCTTTGGTGTTTTAGAGTGATAACACACCAGACAGGGTCTCTGCAGGGCACCCACCCGCCCTGTGGAGCCCACTTAAAGCCCCCATCTCTTCTGGAGCATGAAGCCACCCACACCCCTCAAGCCTCAGAATAGATTAGTTTCCCTCAGCTGAGATTTTCAGACAGGGATAACTTGAGCATCACAGGCTGGTGGGGCTTCTCAGAGACACAAAAGATAGAAATATAAAGCTTCCAAATAGGAGTAGTGTTTCACTTGCCTCGGGCAAAGCAGTTAAGGTCAGGAAGCTGGCCAAGAAAAGAAAGAACTCTGATAAAGTGCCCCCTCTACTCAGCACAGCCATGGACCCCAGGGGCTCTCCTGGTTCAGGGGCTCTCCTTACGTGCATGGGGTACTCCATCATGGGTCCAGGTAGCTGCCACAGCTCCCTTTTCAGTCCCAGAAACTCAGACTGAAAATTGCACCTGGAGAGGGTGAAGATGTGACAAAGAAAAACTTACTCAGGAGACGGCTACGAGATGACCAGTAAGTACCTAGCTTTCTTTAAAATCAGGCCTAGATTGTGCAGGAGGCAAAGCCAGGGAGCGAAGTCTCAGATATCCATATTCCACACAGAAGGCCTTTCTTTGCCTTCAGACAGGGATAACTTTACATCATCACAGACTTGGCTCCTGGCAATCTGCCAGCATACAACATTATTTTCTATCAAACTGTGCTTTATTCCCTTCATAAAAAACTCTGTTGCCGGACACCAGTGGCTCACCTGTAATCCTAGCTACTCAGAAGGCTGAGATCTGAGGATGGCAGTTCAAAGCCAGCCTAAGCAGGAACATCCTGTGAGACTCTTACCTCCCATTAACCACAAGAAAACTAGAAGTGTCGCTGTGGCTCACTCAAGTGGTAGTGTTAGCTATTCAGCTCCAGGACAGTGCCCAGGCTGAGTTCAACCCCCATTACCAAACAAAAAACCAACCCTGTCAACCTTATTTTTGAGTGTAGGCTTTCCCTCCATGGTAAGAACTGTGCTACCTAGATGTATCAGGTCCAGACCTGGCACATGGGAGTTCCTGTCACAGGGTCACCTCAACTCCAGCGACCGAGCAGAGGCCAGCTTGCAAAGTCAAGGCTAGCCTGGGTTACGATGAGACCCTGACTCAAAAAACCAAAAGCCCCTATCCCAATACTTAGCAGTGTCTGAGCTGTGTACAGGTATGGATTTAAATCTCTGTAGCATTTGAGTGAAGTGCATAAGGCTGTGCAGGTTACTGGTCATTGTAGCTGGCCTACTGAAAGCCAGACCAACCAGTACCTGCTGCCAGCACATGACAATGTTATACAAGGTCACCACCCATTTGCATGCACAGAACCACCCTGCAGACCAAGCAAATCTAGTATGGTTTTTTTAAGACAGAGGATTAAAGATTCATCCTAAGAGCTACTTAAAAATAGCCAGCCAACATTATAATCTTGCTGTAATAAAATCCTTGAGCTAAAAACAGATCAAATCATCAAATTGTTCCTATGCACCTGCTCTCAGGCTGGCCACAGCCAGCAGCTGGTGCCCTTATCAGACAGCAGGTTGAGACCAGAGCTGGGTCTCTGGTTAGTATAATATGCAGTTCCCATTGGTTTCTCAACCTCAACTCTTTTGACATTTGTTCTTTTTCTAAAACAACTTATCTTTCAGTTAGACAAATCCTTTTACTTCTAATTAACCAGCAAAAAGTAGAAGTGTGGCCTTGAGTTCAATGCTGTCTGTAAGAATGCTAGGCAGGCACCAAGCTCAAGGAATTCCACTGTTGGAATTTGCCCTTTTCCTAAGGCAAAGTTGCTCCACCTTCCAGAAACTCTCCCGTGGAATCTGAATCTACGTATGAAAGCCCACCCACCTCAGGTGACTGCACCTGAGAGCTTCCACTGGCAGTCCACAAAACAGGTTCCAGGAAAGAGGCCATTACCAGGAACTCTCAAGGCACTTCCTGAAACTCCAGCAACCCTCCAGTGACATTCCACTTGTGTCTCCTGACCCTCCTCATTGGCATCCCTTTTAACTTCCATTAAAATTGATCTGGTTGATGTCCTGGCCTGCTTTCATTCTCCTCCCCTTTTCAAATCCATCCTTTTCCTTATCACACTACTTTCCTACCATGAGGATCATAATTCAGCACATCCCCAAATCTAACAGACAAATAGCTAGATAATGGGGACCATAAGCTATGCAACTCTATGAAAGAACTAAAAAATACATTAAAAAAATCTTACCACACACCGAAATGTCATCAAAGATTCTCATGCTGATAATGGATTCTCAAGATGATGGATGTTCATGTGACTTTTCTAAATCCACAGCCAACACCTTCTGGGGAAAAAAAATTCATTCTAACAGTCTTAAGGCATTTATTCTCAAAATACATGTTAAAAAAATGAAGCCTCCGGCTGGGAAGTTAGCTCAGTGGTAGAGTGCTTGCCTTGCATATGATTCCTCAGAACCATATAAGCAGAAAAAGCCCGGAGGGGCGCTGTGACTCAAGTGGTAGAGCACTAGCCTTGAGCTGAGGCCCCAGAGTTCAAGTCCCACCACAGACACCCCCACCAAAAAAAAAAACGCTGAGGCTGAGCCTCAGTAACTCAGAACTCCTCACACAAAACATCTTCTCAGACAGGGATAAGTTCAAATTATCCCTGGCTCAACCAGTTACAGCCCCTAAATGCCACCCAACTCAGACTTTTCTTCCAAGTTTTCCCTCATCCAATGTCTGCACAGTGTCGTTCATTGATTTTAAACAGTGACATCTAGCGGCCCCAAATTACACAGGTGGACCCCTTCCCCAGTCTTAGCAGCTCAGACTTAAGAACCTGAGACTGAGCATTCTGGCTAATTTTCTTCCCCTAATAGTACCCAAAGGTGTCAACATGCATGCATGCAGTTGAACATACTTTAGCATGAGCTAGACCATGCAAGACGTATCTGTTTTCCCACTGCAGGTGACCACAGGAAGTCTTGCTTCCACCCGCTTCCGGTTCTTCTGAGTCCATTCATCACTTTTTAAGGTGGAACCTGGAGCTTTGCTTCCCATCTTCTCAACAGATGCCAAAAGACCTTCAAGGCAGTGCAGGGAAAGGGGATGGTGTTAAAGCTACAGACTTCCAGTCCACAACCCCGCTCTGCTCCTTGTAGTGGTTAAACACCAACCACTGGCTGGGGGGGGGGGGGGTCCTCGGGGAGCCGAGGCGCACCCGTGAACGCGACGAAGAGGGGGCCGACCACCCCGACTCCCATCCCCCCCATCCGCCCCCCACGGGGGCGTCCACGCCGAGCACGTGGGTGGGGTAGGCGCGCGGGCCGCCAGCACCCCTCCCCCGGGGGGGGGGGGAGTCCCCACAACGCCCAGAGCGGGCCTGGGCCGCGAGCTGCCGCGTCCCGCCGCCCGGAAGCCATTTCCCCACACCCGGCCTCAGACGCGCCAACCACGCCGGGGACGGAGCAGGGAACAGAGCCTGGCGTCGCCATTTCCCCTCTGAGGAAGTGCGGGGGCGAGAGAGCCAGCGCCGTGTCCAAGAAGCCCCACAACCTTACCACCACCACGGGCCTGAGGCTGCCGGGCGGGGGCCGCGCAGACAGGAGCCGCCATGACCCTCCACACGCGGCGGACCTCGGAAAGAGCGCGAGAGCGCGCCTGCGCGGTGTCTTCCCGGGCGGTCTCGGCGGAGCTCTCGCGATGGGAGGAGAAAGGGCTGATGGGAAATGTAGTCCAACGCAACCGGCGCTGGGAGGCGGCCGCCACTCCTCCTCCCGTAACCGCGGAGCCCGGGTAAGATAGTGGCGGCCACCGGGAGCGGCAGTGCGACCGGGGGTGGGGAGCTTGGAAGGTGTGGAGAGCCGCGGCGGTCCGGAAACGGAGGCTGGAGGTCGAGTCAACCGGACAGAACTGTCCCTCACCGGGACTGGGGGGGGGGCTCTGAAAGTTCGCGGGGCGGGGCGGGGTGGGAAGGGGGGAGTGACCAAAAAGGAAACTGAGGCCGGGCCCAATCCCACTTTTAACTGCTCTGTGGGTTTCATGCGGGGCAGACAGGGGCGGCGCGTCCGGCTAGTGAGATTCCTTCCGCGTGGACGGCCGGGCGCGGGCGGCAGGGGGCGCCCGGGAGCTGCGGGCCGGGGTCGGCCGGGGCCCGGGGCCGCACCAGGCTGCGCACCGCACGAGGGAGCCCGGGCCGCGAGGACAAGGGAAGGCCTCACCCCTGGCGACAGTCCTTGTAGTGTGGAAGTCCGTTTCGTACGAACCCCAAGGCGTGTGGGCATCCTGCCCGCTAGCTGACCGCGCCAGGGCGCGCAGGGAGCTGGTCTGTGCGCCCCGGGCAGCCCCCGGCCTGGAAGCTGTCTTCCATCTTGTGTGCCAGGCAATTCTGGCCAAGTTCGGGGGAAGTTTCCTCCTTGCTTTCAGAAACAACAGCCTGCCTTCTAGCTCTGTGACCTTGTGAAGATGTGGCCACGTGGGACTGCCCCAGCCATCTGGCCTGTGAGGCGCCCTTCAAAGCAGGTGCCAGGGGCCTGGGAAGGGAGAACGAGGCCTGGGCGGATGCCTGCCTCCCAACGGCGGAAGCAGCCAGCCCTGGAAGCCCTAACCTTCAGACCTCTTGTTGTGATTTCAGAGACACATTTTGATATTGAATATTTCTGAATACGGAAGCGCAGAAAAAATACTTCTGAAGATGGTGAAGTATGTAGCTCCCCCCTCCCCACTCCAGTTTTACAGGGAAGGCCCTGCAGTGTTTTACAATAAGGGAAAATCTGGAGTGAAAGAGTAAACATACTGCCCCAGAGCAAATGGTTAAACTGGGACGAGCTTGCTTTACAACTTAGGACAGTAAGCCCCAGGTCATTTTTGTTTAATTAAGAGTATAGGCTGCAGGCCTTTCTGCTCCAGCCTTATCTAATCAGTACCTTATCTCCCTGGTGCTAACTACACATATGTAAATTTTGCAGTTTCTGCCTTTTAAAAGCCCCATTTGACTTTCCCTCAAGTCTTTGAGTTCCTTTGTTGATGGACACCTCTCCAACTGTCTGCTTAAATAAAGGAACTCCAGCTAGGGGCTGGAGGCTCACTCCTAGCTACTAAGGAGGCTGAGATCTGAGGATCGCAGTTCAAAGCCAGCCCAGGCAGGAAAGCCTGTGAGCCTCTTATCTCCAATTAACCACCAAAAAACTAGAAGTGGTGCTGTGGCTCAAGTGGTAGAGTGCTAGCCTTTGAGCAGAGGTACTCAGGGACAGTGCCCAGGCTCTGAGTTCTAGCCTCACGACTGACATAAATAAATAAGTAAATAACCTTCACCTTTCTCAGTGTGCTTGAGTATAACAACGGAATGTACCCTATGAGCAACAGCGCATAGTTTCAGCAATAGAGTGTGTGATTTAAAAGAAAGCTTCTTGAGCATGGTTACACAAGTCTGTAATCCTAGCACTGAGGAGGTAGAGGCAGGAAAATCAGGAGTTCAGGGCAAACAAGCATAGGCTGCACAGAGACCCTGTCTCCAAAACTCCAAAGATCTGGGACATAATTCACTAGTAGAATGCCAAATGTAGTAGTAGTCTGAATGTGTAAGGCCCTAGGTTTGATCCTCAGCCCTGCAAAAATAGAAAGTTCCTTGTTGCTGAAGTTAAGTCAGATGTCCTATTCGTGTCAGAAACATCTTAAATGATAAATAATACCAGCATGTCCCTTTTTCTATATAGTCATAACACCCTGGAAGGTGACAAAATACAAAAATGATTTGCCATGTACAAGCTGTCTTTCTGAAATGACAGTACATATACAGTACTTCCTATGTGCAGGGCCCTGCCCCGAGTGCTTTCCATCAACCACCTCATTTCATCTTCACAACAGCCTGTCTTTGCCGCACCCTCACCCCCATTTGCAGCTCAAGAAGCCCAAGTACAGAGAGGTTAAAGGAATCATTGAGATCTAGACTCAAGACAACTCAGCCCAAAAAAGCCAATGATACCTACCAGTGCTGTAGTTCTGATGTTGACTGTCCCCCAAAGGCCTATGCAGGGAGGGCTTAGCTTGCTGGCTGGCACTACAAGGTGGTGGTGGAGCCTATTGGAGGTGTGGCTTAGTGGGAGGTCTTTAGGTCATTGGGACCATGCCCCTTTGAAAGAGCTTTTGTTGCCCCAACTTTCTGCTTAACTCTTTGCTTCCTGGCTCATGAGGTGAGCAATTGCTCCACCTTGCCTTCCCACCCCCAAATAAAAGACTGAACCAGCCGGGTGTTGGTGTCTCACATCCGTAATCCTAGCTACTCTGGAGACTGAGATCTAAGGAATGGTTCAAAGCTAGCCCAGGCTGGAAAGTTTTATGAATCTCTTAAAACTCTTACCTCCAGAAAACTGGAAGTGGAGCTGTGGCTCCAAGTGGTAGAGCTAGCCTTGAACAAAGGAGCTCAGGGACAGAGCCTAGGTCCTGAGTTCAAGCCGCATGACTGACAAAAAAAAAAAAAAAAGACTGAATCCTTCAGAACTATAAACCAGCCGGGCGCCGGTGGCTCACGCCTGTAATCCTAGCTACTCAGGAGGCTGAGATCTGAGGATCACGGTTCAAAGCCAGCCCGGGCAGGAGAGACCGTGAGACTCCTATCTCCAATAAACCACCAGAAAACCGGAAGTGGCGCTGTAGCTCAAGTGGTAGAGCGCTCGCCTTGAGCTGAAGAGCTGAGGGACAGCATCCAGGCCCAGAGTTCAAGCCCCACGACCGACAAAAAAAAAAAAAAAGAACTATAAACCAAGCTAAAACATTCTCTCTTTATGAGTTCGTTATCTTGTGTGTTTTGTTTATAATAATAGAAAGCTTACTAACACAACACTGTGCTGGTTTCCTTAAAAAAAAAAATCATGCTGCAACAATGGAACATTTTTTCCTAACTCCAGTGCTTTTAGTTCATCCACCTCAAAAGTCCATTATGAAAACCTAAGAGATGATTGATTTTTTTATTCCCTTCTAAACCATGGAACATTGCTACAAATCATGTTCAGCAAAAATCTTGGGTTACTGAATATGGCCTTAACTTTCTAGAGGAGAAGAAATGTACTCCCATATATCCTGTTTGTTTGAGAATGAATGACCTTGGAGTTGTGGACTTACAGGCCGTGGTTCAGGAGGGAAGGCTGGGCATGTCACCTGTCTGCTCCGCCAAGCTACCTTCTCAGTAAAAAATCCATTTGAATATGGATTTTGAAAAAATAAGCAGATTTTAAGCATATATAATACTCTCTGGGCTTCATTTGTGGGTTCCTGGACATGTCTCCCATTCCCAGAAGCCCCTGCTTCTCACAACTGTTGCATAACCATTGCTTAAGGTGGCATTGGTTCCCTTTGCCTCAGAACTCCCTTCCCCTCATCTTCTTCTCTGCCTGGCAAGTTCTAACTGGTACTTAAATAACCATCTCTGCATAGTCCTGGCACTGTGCTGCAGCAGCCCCAAGATGGCACCTCCCTCTCTCCCTCTCTCCTTCGCTTCCCTTCCCTTCCTTTCTTTTCCTTCTTTTATTTTTTTTTTTGGGGGGGGAGGGGAGGCGCACTCCTGGGGCTTGAACTCAGGGTCTGGGCACTCTCCCTGAGCTTATTTTGCTCAAGGCTAGCACTCTACCACTTGAGCCACAGCGCCACTTCCGGCTTTTTCTGTGTATGTGGTACTGAGGAATCGAACCCAGGGCTTCATGCATGCAAGGTGCTAAGCACTCTACCACTAAGCCACCTTCCCAGCCTCTTTTCCTTTTTTATTTTCCTTTCTTCCTTCTTGCTCTCCCTCTCTCCCTTCTTTCCTCCCCCCCCTTCTCTTTCTTTCTTTCTTCTTTTCTTTCCTTCCTTGTTCCAGACCTGGGGCTTGAACTGAGGGCCTGGGTGCTGTCCTTGAGCTTTGGTTCTCAAGGCTAGCGCTCTAGCACTTGACCCACAGCTCCACTTCTGGGGTTTTGGTGATTCACTGGAGATAAGAGTCTCATGGCCTTTCCTACCCAGGATGACTTTGAACCTCAGTCTTCAGATCTCAGCTTCTTGAGTAGCTAGGATTACAGGTGTGTGCCCCAGTGCCCGGCATGACACCTTTCTTTTTTTTTGGGGGGGGGGTCCGGTCGTGGGGCCTGAACTCTGGGCCTGGGCGCTGTCCCTCAGCTCTTCAGCTCAAGGCTAGCGCTCTACTACTTGAGCTTATGTGGTGCTGAGGAATCGAACCCAGGGCCTCATGCATGCAAGGCAGGCACTCTACTGCTGAGCCACCTTCCCAGCCCGGCATGACGCCTTTCTGTGGCAGGTGGTTAAGCACATGCTCTGCAGCCAGGCTGGAGTCTGGAGCAGAGTCCCAGCTTGCTGCTTCCAGTCCTGCCTGTCTCTCGGGATCCTCATTGTCATCTATAAAATGAGGAGCTGATGAGCAATCAACCCTCACAGGACTGTTTCTAGACTGTACAATGCCTGGCACAAAGTAAGCAATCTACCCATGGGAGCTCTTGTTCAGACCAACTTCTAATACGGGGGGTGGGGGTGGGGGGAAGGGGGCACCCCACCCCAGTTGTTTGTTATTGTTTTGTTTTGTGCCAGTCCTGGGCCTTGAACTCAGGGCCTGGGTGCTGTTCCTTGGCTTTTACGCTCAAGGCTAGCACTCTGCCACTCCACAATACCGCTTCTAGCTTGATTCTGAGTAGCTTATTGGATGTAAGACTCTCACGGACTTTTCTGCATAGACTGGCTTGGAACCACGATCCCCAGATCTCAGTCTACTGAGTAGCTAGGATGAAAGGCATGAGCCCTGGTGCCCCGCTTTGCATTTTCTTTTATGGCCAGTGCTTTCTGAGTCCCATTGAAGGGTCCTTCCTTTCTCTTCGTTTGATTTGGGGATTCTGGTGACCCATGTGAATATCATTACGAGTATCAGTGTCTCCTCCTCACCCATGTGGCTGTCTCCCCGCTGAGATGAGGTAGGAAGTTGTTTCTCTGTCTCTTGGGGTCACTCTAGTGTGCTGCTCACGTCAAGGGTCTGCTTCCTATATTTTGCCCAGTTTTCTGGTTGCTAGAAGATCTTAATCCATTTTTGTGTCCTGGCACACAGGCACGCCGTAAGAGCTTGTCACATGGACAGGTCTTCGTCAGCACCTCCGGACATAATCCATTTTAGTCTGTCTTGCTGGAAGAAAATCTCTTAGGTCCCTGGAGATAATCTGGTGCAATACTTGATTTTACCAGACAGACCGTTTCCTGCGGAGGTCATTAGTCCCTTCCATCTCAGCACCAGTCCATGCAGCTTCACTGGTTGAATGGGGAAAACTGAGGGCCAAAGAGCAGAAGGCCATTATCAGAAAGGTTCCTCTTGACAGGCCATGCCCAGCAGCTGACACAGTACCTGTTGGTGGCCTCCTCATACACACATTCCTATAAACCAGCAATCGAATAAATATATTCATTTTTATTATCTCTTTTGCTTTTTTGAGGTAGGATCGTAATGCTGTGTAGACTAGGCTGGTTTCAAATCAACAATCCTCCTGCCGCAGCCTACTGAGTGCTGGGATTATAGATGTGTACCACTGTCTGTACCTGCCTGACTCCATTCGCTTCTTTGAATGGTTAGTTCACATGGCTTCTGTCTCTGCATATGATATCGTCTGTGTGTGTGTGTGTGTGTGTGTGTGTTTCACATGGGAACAGGACGGGGATTGACCATCCAGGCTCCATATACTCTTGGTAAATCCTTTTCTTTGTGTTCTTCAATTTTTTAAAGCTACCTTCTGATCTTAATTCCCACTAGGGGGCGCCTGTATCCTATACCAAGAGGGTCTGTGGTCCTGGCATACCGGCACTGATTGCTAGCCATGGATCCCTCTGGACGCTACCTCCTCCCCCCTCTGCAAACACACACAATCGGGGGTAGCCTTCCTCCTCCCCAGCTGGCTGCTGGCCTTTCCACGCCCCAGGGTCCTGCCCCGAACTGAAGGAGGCGGCAGAGCGACAGCGCCAAGACAGAGAGCAAGCCTTGCTCTGTCACCCCTGCCCCGGGCCGACACTTCCTCCCTGAGTGGCACTGATGCACGCAAGGAGGCAGCTCTCTGCACTGGCTTTCAGGGCCTGGAGTCGGGTCTGCCCTTGGCGGAGCGCCCTGAAGAGAACAGCGGGCATAGCTCGCCTCGGGCTAGCCTCAGAGCCGGGGCCAGCACAGGCGCACAGCTCCGCTCCTGTGCCCGGGTCGGTAGCTCACACCTTGAATTTCCTGACAGCCACTGATCCCAGCCTCAGGGAATCAGATTTCCCTGGGCACAGGCCCTGGCTTCGCCCCAGCTGTGAGTGCCCTTGAACAAGTCCCTGAACCTCTCTTGCTTTGTTGGGTAAATGAGGATAAGGACAGTTCCTGCCTCATAAACGAGGCAGTGCTTATAAATAAGGCGCCGGGCACTGTGCCTAGCACATAAGTGTTTGGTACAGATTAGCTTTTATTAATAGTATTATTAATGTCATTATCATTGGATGCCTGTCAGCCTCAGTATCACCACTTTGCCATTCTCCCTGTGGCTCAGAAGGAAGCTCTCCTTGACTCTAGCTCAAGGCTTTGGCTTTTTCCTAGCAGTGAGCCCTCCCCCCACCCCCCCCCCACAGAGGGCCTGAAAGTGGGGTACACTGCCCTTGGCTGCCACAAATTGGACCCCCCTCATGGGACGGTTCTGTGCACATGTGCACACCACGCATTTGGGGGGAGCCACATCTGTCCCTAGGGGTGGGCGGTGCAGGACCACAGCGGCTGTAGCAGCTGCTATGGGCACCTCCTCGCCGCCCCCCGCCACCTCATTAGTTCTCTGGTCATGTTCCAATCTCCAGGAGAGACTGGCAGCCATCCGAGTGTCAGCCACAGGGGCAGCAGACAGCAGCACCTCCTGCTCCCGCCGCTGCCCCTGGCCGCCCCGCAGCTCAGCAGCCTTTTCCCTGTCACTCAACCTCTCCTCTCACCAGCCTAGGATTAGCATTCAGATGAGGGGGAAGCAGCCGGGCAGCCAGCGCCTGGCTGCTTCTTCAGCAGCTCAGATTCACCGGGGAAGCAGAGCAAGCCGGGGAGAGGTGTCCAGGCCCAGACCCTCCTCGAAACCCACACACTGTGTGGGCATCTGGAGAGGCCCGGCTGGTCCTCTTTGACCGCTCTGGGTGGTCGGTCTCCCCCAGCCGGGCAGTGCTGGCCTTCTGCCCTCATTTGGTTCAGATCTGTCCTCTTTGGTGCCCGTGGGAAGATGGGGCAGGGAGGACCTTAGGTGAAGGGGGAGCACTCCACCTGGCCTGACTCGGCCATTGCGCAGTCGCCTGCCTTTCCCACCGGGCCCTCTAGCTCGCGTGGAGTGGATGGAGCACGCCCCGGGGCGCTCACACTTGCGACACAGGACCCACCCTCACCATGCCTCTGCCTCTACCCTGTCTCCCTCCACCTTACAGGTAGGAAAACTGAGACGCACAGACGTGCCTTAGGGACGTGACCCTCCACAAGGTCACGGAGGCGGCAGTGGGGTAAAGATTCCGAGGAGGAGCTCTGATCTTCCATTGTTATTTCATAAGAGCCTGCGCCTGGACCAGCGGCCGCCCGCTCTTCACCTCCCCCCCCCCCTGCAGCTGCCCCGCCGCCTCTGCCAGGTCCCTCGTGTCTCCGCTCCACTTGCAAGGAGTGAATTTTGGGTGGAAAACAAAATGGCAAGGGAAAGGACTCAGCCTCCCTATGAAGACATGCCAGGATCTCAGTGACTCCCCTAAAAAGACACCTCTAAGCCCAGCCTCACAGCCCCCCTTTTCCCCTGTGATGGGTGGGAGCTAGTGGCCAAGGACGGGCGCTTGGGTCTTGGAGAGGCGTTCTCCGCAAAGCTGCAAGTGTGCAGATTCTGCAGAGAGCCCAGGGGTGGGAGAGGCCCTGGGAATCAGCCGAGCGTGGGCTGGGTGTGGGGGGGAGGCGTAAACACAATCTGCTCCCTCCAAAGCCAGCCTGCTCCTTGGGGAGGGGGGAGAAAGTCCCCCCCAGCCCACATGGCACCCCAGCTGCCAAAGCCCAGGCAACCCTCAAGCCCGGGCAGTCATCCCCACCCCCCACCCCACCCCCAACTTCCACTAGAGCAGCCCCTTTCCTCTCTCCATCCCACCCTTCATCTGGAATGACTGTAGGAAGGAGCCACTTTCTCCCAGTGTGGGACACCGCCCATACAGGGGTGCTGTCCGAGGGGAGGGCCTCCAGGCTGGGATCCTCTGCTCTACCACCTTGGCCTGACAGTTCCTCCGGCCATTAGAAGAAGGAGGCGGGCAACTCTGAAAGCGGAGGGGGCTAGGATGGGATCACAGGAACGCGGCAAGTAGATGACAGAATGAATGCAAAGCGGGGTCCCACCTCTGGCCCTTGCCTGACAGCTCAGTCCCCGGAGAAAGACAGGCTGACAGGAGCCAGGCAGGTGGCCAGGGCTCTCGTGGAAGAGTTCAGGGGGGTGCTCGGCTCTGGTGGATTCCTTCCCCTGGCACAACCTTCCCCTGCCTCCACCCTGGCCTACTTTGAGAGGAGGCTCCCACGGGGCTCCCTCCCTCGGCAGGCTGCGGCCTCCTCCCCCTGAGCTCTTCTCCCTGCACCTTGGATGTGGAGGGGCGCCGGGGTGCTGCTGACTACAGCATGAGCGAGCCAGGCAGAGCCCACACTGCTGGGCCAGCAGTGGGGCGGGGTGGGGAGGAGAGACCAGTGGAGGGGGGTGAAGATTAATGACTGGGAGACAGTCGGGAGCAGCTGCCTGCAGGGTCTGTGCCTGGATCTGGGAGCAGAAACGGAAATCTGCTTTTATCTCTGCTCAGGATCCGGGAGGAGTGTAAAGAGAAATGGCAGAGCAGCTGGGGGCAAAGGAGGTGCCACTTCACTGACAAAACAAGTGTCAGGCTCTTCCCACACACGACTGCCCACTTAGAACACAGGCACGCGCACACACACACACACACACACACACACACACACACACACACACACACACACACACACACACTGGGAGAACGAGCTGGTGGCTCCTCTCCTCCAGCTGCAGGCAGACATGTCACAGATACCAGTGATCTTTCTTATTGGTAATTTCAACAGAGCTACCCATAACAGGGGGACTCCTGGGGACTGAGAGAGGCAAATACCATAAGAACTGAGTGCAAGCCGGGCGCCGGTAGCTCACGCCTGTCATCTAGCTACTCAGGAGGTTGAGATCTGAGGATCGAGGTTCAAAGCCAGCCCGGGCAGGAACATCCGTGACACTCTTATCTCCAATAAACCACTCAGAAAACCAGAAGTGGCGCTGTAGCTCAAGTGGTAGAGTGCTCGCCTTGAGATAAAGAGCTGGGGACAGCGCCCAGGCCCAGAGTTCAAGCCCCACAATCAACAACAGCCAAAAAGAACGGAGTGCAAACACCAGCACAGGCCCAGAGGACACAGGATAGTTCCGGAGCTAACTAGCACAGGGGGCTGGGTCATAGAAGCCCTTTTTCATCCTGCCATTGCAAGTTGGGCTAGGCTGTAGAGCCACAGGGTGAGTGAGCCGTGGGCTCCCCACTTCATAGCTAGGTGATGCTAGCAAGCCATTTAGCCTATCTCATTCCTGAGATGTGGGGAATATGGCCAGGTACAAGTGGCTTGTGCCTGTAAATCCTAGCTGGCTTACTCGGGAGGCTGAGATCTGAGGATCAACCTGCAAAGCCAGCCCGGGCAGGAAAAGTCTGTGAGACACTTTTCTCCAGTTAACCACCAAAAAGCCAGAAGTGAAGCTGTTGCACCAGCCTTAAGCGACAAAGGAAAGGGACAGTGCCCAGGTCCTGAGTACCAGCATACAGACACAAGCATAAAATAAAATGTGCGTATTACCAGTCTCCATGGGTTACAGGGAAGGATTGAATTCTAGAATGAATGGAAACCAATTGGTGTCCTTGACCAGGAGTCTGCTGGGCTGCCTTGGAGTTAAGCCTGGAGTTAAGCCTCTCTGTGTACCTCCTGTAGCTCTGCAGTCCCTCAGAGGCGGCACAGGACCGGGGAAAAAGCCCAGGAGCACTGAGCTGAGCACTCCTGCTCTTCCTATTCGCCCCAGCCAGGCTTTGCCAGGGCCCATCCTGAGGCTGAAGGGAAAGCCCCTACCTTCTCAACTACGGCTTCTCCCATTCTTCTGGCTGCTGCTTCCGGCCCTGTGATGTCCTCCTGGGCGTCAAAGCAGGACTTGAGCTGAAACAAAGCCAAAACAGATGGCACTTGCTCCCATGTTCCAAAAATGGGAAGGTGGCTCAGTGGTAGAGCGCTTGCCTTGCATGCATGAGGCCCTGGGTTCGATTCCTCAGCACCACATAAGCAGAAAAGGCCAGAAGTGACGCCATGGCTCAAGTGGTAGAGTGCTAGCACTCAGCTGAAGAGCTGAGGGACAGCGCTCAGGCCCAGAGTTCAGGCCCCACAACTGACCAAAGAAAAAAAAAAATGGGACATCAGAGCTCCCCCTTAGAATCTCCAGCACTACCCCAGCACAACCACCACCTCATGCCCAAGTCTCAAAAGTGTGTCAGGACCAGACTTTGCCCCGTGGCCTAGACTGTAGGAAGCTTAAGACAGGAGCCCAATGAATGAGTCCAGCCTCAGACTCAGCCTCTGCCCTGACCACAAGAGCTGAAGACCTAATCTCTCCCCCATGCCCAGGGCTGGGCCTTGCCCATTTCTTCTGTGCCCCCCCAGCCCTGCCCTCTGCCCTCTGGGGCTTCCGGCCCCGCCCTACCTGCCCATACCAGCCAATCCTAGGTCCTGGAGTTGAGCCCCTCCTGAAGAGCTGCGGACTTACTTCAAAGGCTCTTTTTCCCTAGATAGAGGAAAGCACTGGAATTAGAGGATGGAACGTCCTGTATTTCTGCTGTCTTCTTCCTCCTCACGCTTTAGGATCATGTAAGAAACCATTAGAATTCATGACTGGGTTGGAGAGCAAACATCTCACCCTGTGCACCCAGCCAGTTCTCTGTGGCAGCTGCCCATCTGTACTCTGACCCTCTCTGTCAAACCAATTTTTGTAGGAACAGACAACTGCTTCCTTCTGGCTGAGCTACATCAAGCCAGGCCTGGCAGATGGTGCCTCAATCGGGCTTTCCTCTCCTACCATGGAGGGTTACCGAATTTTATGTTGAAGAGCTGGGCTACTTAGAAGTTAGGGGACCTCACATTAAATTGTCCTGTTCCGCTAGGCACCGGTGGCTCACACCTGTCATCCCAGCTACTCAGGAGATCTGAGGATCACAGTTCAAAACCAGCCCAGGCAGGAATGTCCATGAAACTCTTACCTCCAATAAACCACTCAGAAAACCAGAAGTGGTGCTATGGTCCGAGTGGTAGAGCACTGGCCTTGAGCTGAAGAGCTGAGGAACAGCGCCCAGGCCCAAAGTTCAAGCCCCACGACCAACATAAATAAAAATTAAAAAATTGTCCTGTTCCTTAGTTTTCTCAACCCCTAACAAGTGACTGAAGAGCACATATCCTGCCAAACCTCTGAGGTGGCTGAGAATTCAAAGTGAGAAATGGGAAAAAGAAAGCACTAACCAAGCATAAAATAAGTAAGCAGCTACTCTGTGTCTTCCTCCGAACCTCAAGGCCACTTTGTTACAAACCCCAGTCCACAAGAAACAAAATGGGACTCAGAGCCAGTGATTCATGTCTATAATCCTAACTACTCAGGAGGTTGAGATTTGGGGATCCAGGTTCAGAGTCTGGGGCAGAAGAATCCAGGAAACTCTGTCTCCAAAATAACCAGCTAAAAGCAGGGCTAGACGCATGGCTTGAGGGGTAGAACACCAGTTGTGAAGAAGAAAGGCAAGTGAATGAACATGGCCTTGAGTTCAAACCTCTGTACTGCCAAAAACTTAATAGTAGAAAAAAAAAAAATAAGATAAAATGGCTACAGAAGTTGCCCAAAGTCTCTCATAAAAGGGGGAGCTGGGCCAGGCACCAGTAGCTGTAACCTCACTCCTATAACCCTCGGTACTCAAGAGACTGAGATCTGAGGATCATGGTTCAAAGCCAGCCTGGGCAGGAAAGTCCAAACTCTTCTCTCCAGTTAACCACCAGAAAACCAGAAATGGTGCTGTGGCTCAAAGTGGTAGAGCACTCGCCTTGAGCAAAAGTCGCTCAGTGACAGTACCCAGGGCCTGAGTTCAAACCTCACATCCAACCCCCCCTCCCCCCCCACAAAACCCCAAGGGGGTGGGGGACTAGGATTTAAAATCTGGCAACCAAACAATAGTGAAGACCTGTGGTCATGGGACAGTCTCCTACTGGAAAGGCCCAGTGGAGGTCTTCTCAGGTGCCAGCCTGCTCAGAGCGGTCATCAGGCACGCCTGTGGCCAGCTTAGCTCCTGGTGGCGTTAGGAAGGAGAGAAGGGTCACAGAAACGCTTCCGTCTCCCACACGTGCCCAGGGCTTCCTATTGGGTCTTCTGATAGTTTGCATCTGGGAGAATCCCAGGACTGAGATAGAGATGAACTCAAGTTCTTTCTGTGACCAGTTTGTACGAATCCAAGGGACTCACTGCAGACACAGAGGGTCACAGGCATTGGTACTGACAGGCCAGCCACCTGGGGGCAGCCTCCCGGGAGTGTGTGCCCTGGAGCCAGTAGACTCCACAGAATCTCTTACTTTGTTTCTCTAAGAATGACAGAATCGCTCTTCAGGCAGGTCTTCCATGCTAGAAAGGACCACACACACAGAATGTGTGTGTAAGGCGGGGGGGGGGGGGGAGGAGGGAGAGAGAGGGAGAGACACACAGAAACAGTGAGAGAATTTGGACTTGAACTTGGAGACTGGGCGCTGTCTCTTAGCTTATTCATTCAAGGCTGGTGCTCTACAACTTAAGCACACTTCCACTTCTGGTCCTCTTCATTCTTTTTGTGATTAATTGGAGCTAAGTCTCAAAGACTTTCCCTGCCTGGAGTGGCTTTGAACTGAGATCCTCAGATCTCAGGCTCTGTAGGATTACAGGTGTGAACCACCAGCACCTGGCTAAAAATACCTCATATTCAGGAAACTTAACAGACACTGGTTGACTTTTTTTTCAATGCTTTGTAAAAGGGGCCTGGGTCCCCTGTTATCAAAGGGCACTGGCTAGCCAAGGCCATGTAGAAATGCCCACAAGTTTGTCCCCAAAGGCCACATAGCTTCGGCCCCGGGAAGAGTTAACTTTGTGGCCACTGGAGACAGTGTCCTGCCCGTAGGGGCTGCTCAGCCAATGGCACTCAGCACCAGTGATGTCATGCACCTCCTGCGCCTCCTATTGGGGACTGGACAGCGAATCGGGCTGAAGGTTCAGACAGCGGAGCCCAGGCAGGCGGGGACAGAGGTAGGCAGAGGGGGAGGGAAGGACAAGGACAGGAATGCACAGCAACAGAGCCGCTTCTACCTCCTCCCTCTCTGCGCTCCTCCGCACCTTCCCACGGGAGGACCTCCTGGGGACCACCCCACACGCACACTCAGAGAAGCAGAGCTCTGGGCCAGAGGAGGGGGCTAAGGAGCTCCCACTCCTACCTGGTGAAAACATACCTGGCCTGCCTGCTATGCAATGAACAGGGTGACTAGGCTGAGGGCCTGGATATGGTGCACTGCACACATGTATTGGGCCACACACACACACACACACACACACACAGCTTCCTCCCCCCACCCCTGACTCTCCTCCTTCACCTGCCCAAGGAAGAGGACTGGAGGTCTGTATCCGAGCTACTGCCCATAACTGCTCCGTCCGCTCGGCTGGGCTCTCTGTGGGAGGAAAGAGCAGGTGGGAAGAGCTGTGGGCAGGGCTGAGTCCTCCCAGGGTAGAGCCACATGCAGTGTAGAGCCTGGAGGCTGCCGTCTAGTGCCCCCCACACACACACACACTCTGAGAGTGAACCTCTCAGGTTTCCCTTCAACCACCAGCCCAGCCGGGGTCCAGTCAGCCCCTACCCATCTTCAGCTTGCCCATCTTCATGCCCAGCCTGATTTCCACCACCCCCTCAATTCCCGATCCATAGCAGAGGCAGTTTCTCACGGTTCGACCCGGTTGGCAAATCGGCGGCGCCAGAGCATGGCCAAGGTGCTGAGCAGGAAGAGGGTGGTACACATGGTTGAGCTGCCCCATCCCCTCAGGCCCGGCCTGAAGAGGGGCTAGGAGATGGCCCCTGCCAGCTCTCAAGCCTCAGGGATGGATTAGGAGGCTCAAGATGATTAGTGGGGTCAGCAGCCCTGACCTTGTAGAGACTGATTAGCCTCAGGAACCCAAAATCTCCCCTCTAGCGGTGAGGTTAAGACTTGAAATGAGGATCTGATCTCTGATAGTGCCTGGGCCTCCTGCTCTAGGGCTCCCAGACAAGACAGCTGAGCCAGAGATTGGCCTACCGTGGCCTAGGGGCCACGAAGAGCACCTGCAGAGCAGGAATAGCAAATACGGGGCAACTCGAGGCAGGAATCAGGGTGTCTGAAATTACAGGTGTTCTGAGGGCACCTGAGGCTGTCAGCCATGGTGGCGAGAGGAAAGGGGAGTAAAAGGGGGAAGCCGTGGAGGATGAAGCCCACAGACAAAGCCAGAAAGTGAAAAGCTGGCTCCATTCTACCTTCTGGACATCCCTCTCTGAACTTTTCTGATTAGACTCCGTTTTGGCAAAGAGAGAGAGAGAGAGAAGGCAGCATTTAAGTGCGCTCACAGAATAGAGATGAATTATAAATTATATCTTATATAACCACATTATGTAATTTATATATAAATGATAAACTGATAAATTATATACTAGACCACTGTACGCATACATCCTGACGTTGTAAGACATAACATTTGAGACGAAAAAGCAACAGAAAGGAGACTTCTGCTTGTCTCCGGGTGGACTCTGGGCCCTGTGCTTGGGGAAGTCTCTCCACCCGCGGTGGGGGATGATGAGAGTTCAGAGCGAGCACAGCAGGGCCGTGATGGTGGGGCTGGACCCGGTCACCCCAAGACCCACAGAAGGCCCACGCTCGTCCTTCCCTCACCCGCATCGCAGCAACCACCAGAGCCCCGGGCTCCAGGAAAGGCCCGGGCTGGCCACGGGGCCCGCGCAGGTTCCCGCTGCTCCCCTCGGGCGAGGCCTGGGCAGCGGGCGGCGCGCGAGGGTCCTGGAGGGGCCCGGGCCCGGGGGAGGAGGACGGAGCCGAGGGCGCCCTACCGGCGCGGTGTCAGAGTCTGCGGGCCTCCAATCGGAACCAGAGCGGGGGGGGGGGCCCTGGGGCCCCAAGACTGAGCGGATGGAGACTTGGACGGTGCCTGAGATGTCCCCCACTATCCTGTGTCTCCCCCTCAGCGGCTGCTGGCTCCGCAGCCGGATGTGCTTCGCCCCCTTTCCCCGGGAGTGCGGGACTTTGAGTCCGTTCCCCCGCCGTGCGCAGGGCGCACCGACCGAGCCGAGCGGGGTGGCCCCCCGGGCCGCGAGAGCGAGAGCGCGCCGGAGACCCCCCGCCTCCCGGAGCCCCGCGCGCGCGGCGGGCCACGCCCACCAGCGGGGCCACGCCCACCTCCTGGGCACGCCCACCCCGCCGCGCGTCGCCCCGCCCCGCCTTCACCTTGCCAGGATCGCCCCGCCCACGCCGCGCGGGGGGGCTCCGGGCGCGTTTATTTATTTATTTCTTGAACATTCCTCCGACCGACCGCATCCCCGCCCCTGGCGCGCGGCCCCCGCCCACCCCCTCCGCACATATACCCTTGCGCACGCACACGCGCGCACACACACACACACACACACTCACACACACACCCGGCGCGCACACGCGCTCCTTCCCTCTCTGCCTCCCGCGCTCGGCCCCTCGCCCGCCGTCCGCGCACGCAGCCGGCCCCGCGCCCCGCGACCCGCGCCCTGCGCCCCGCGCCCCGGCTCCCCGCGCCCCTCCGAGCCGAGCCGAGCCGGGCCGGGCCGGGCCGGGCCGGGCTTGGAGACGCTCATGGCGAAAGTGCCCGGCGAGATGGAGATCGAGCGCAGGGAGCGCGGCGAGGAGCTGTCCGAGGCGGAGAGGAAGGCGGTGCAGGCGACGTGGGCCCGGCTCTATGCCAACTGCGAGGACGTGGGGGTGGCCATCCTGGTGAGGTAGGTGTCGCCCCGGCCCGGCGGGCCGGGCCCGGCGCGGGGACGGCGGGCTCGGCTCGGACCGAGCTCTGGCGCCGCCTCTCCAGCTGCGATCGGGGGGCCGGGTCGTGGGGCACGGGAAGCAGGGCGCGCGCGTCGGGCTCAGCCCTTCCAGGCTCAGGGCTTGGGGGCTCACCGGGAACTAGAACGCAGCTGCAGGAGGACACCCCCCCCCGCCGTCTCCCTCCCCTCCCTGGCCTCCGCTCGGGACCCCAGGACCTCAGCCAGCAGGCCGGCCAGGCCGGGCGCACACACATTCTACAAGCCCCGGTGGCTCTCATTTTGGGGTGGGGGGAGTGGACTGAGACTGCCAAAAAGGGGCTCAAAGAAGAGCAGTCTCTCCCCTCCAGTCCAACTTAGCTGATGAGCAAAGAGCAGGAGAGAAGAGGGCAGGAGGAGAGTGAGGTCCAGCTCTCCCACTGCCCCTTCGGCCAGCCCGCAGACCAGGTGACGCACAGGTGAGTTTGGTGCTTGGGAAGGAGAGAAACTTCAGGAAACAAGGCCCTGTCCTGGGACCCCCGGCTAAGGAGGAAACGGCAGTGTCTCTGGCTTGAGGTTCAGTCAGGCATCAGGGTCCCCAAGGGGACCCCACCCAAGGTCCCCCGGGTGCCCATATAGCCCCAGCCAGCTAGAGACCAACTACTGCTACAAACCGAGTCTAGACTTTCTTCTCACAGGTCGGATGTGGGGTACAGGAGGGGAGTCTGGGGCTCACTACCTCAGCCCCCTGTTTTAGACTCAAGGAGGCTGGCAAATGTGAGGCAGATCTGGTGGGGGGTCTTAGAGTGCAAGCATGGGGTGCACCCTTACTGTGGAAGGAGGGGAGGGCTCCTGTGTGCCTGTCTCTAGTCCTGGCCCAGCCTCTGGCTTCTTTCTCCCCCCTCTCCCTTCTGCTCCCCCAAACCTGGGCTCTACTGAGCTCCACATGGATAGGTTGGGGTTCCAACTGAGAAACAGATTTGATAGAAAAGACCGAGAAGCTCTTTTGGGAGGCTTGCCGAGGAAGGGGTGACAGCGAGCTAAGAGAGGGACTGGGGACCCCCGAAGCCCGAGATGCTCAGGATGCACTTGGCAGCTGCTCAAGCCCACAGTCCGCAGCCCAGGCGCTGCTCTATGCTGGCACTCACCGCCCTCGGCTCCCATGCATGGGGGGGGGGGCAGGGCAACACCACAGGACCTTGCGATTTTACCTTTTACTAGTGAGGGAGATCCTAGGAATCAGGGGAGGGGGAGTGGATGAATCCCCCAAGGGGAAGGCTGCTTCTTGGGTCTGAGTTCTTCGTATTATTTCCTTCCTCTCGCTGTTCCATCTCCTTCTGGTGGTCCATTCCCAACACGAAGGGTTACGAGGTCTGGCTGGGGGAAGGCATTTAGCAATCTTCCAAGTGCTTAGACCAAGACTAATCAATGCATTGCAGCGGTGGCGCTCACCTTTGGCTTGTTGACACCCCAACACCACCTCTGTGTTGACCAGAGCCTGCCCAGGACAGCCTGAGCCAACCCTGTCTCAGCCACACCCTGCCAGCTCCCCGTGCCACCAACTACTCCTTGTCTTCTTTCTCCTGCCGTCTGCCCTATGGCCTGTCTGGTAACAGGACTCATTAGCTCCATTAGCCCTGACCCCCAGCTCCTGTGTGTTCCAGACTTATCCCAGCTCCCATCCTCCCATCTTCCCCCACACAGTGAGCCCACCAGCCCCAGCCTAGCCTTCTGACCATGGCCACCCCCCTTATCGACCTGCTGAGAAAGAGGAGGCAGGGAACCTCCACCCTCCACCTTGGGAAGTTAGCCGTCCAGGTGGTGGTGAAGGAGGAGCTGGTGTGGGCTGAGGCAGACCCCACACTGCTACTCCCCGCCAGGGAGGAGTCTGAGGCAGACCCTCACCCACCCTCGCTCCTGGTTGTAACGCTGACACCTTCCCCCTCACACTCAGACAAGACTATTTCAGGCTCTTGGAAACCCAGATGCCTCTGGGAGCTGAGAAACTCCCCACGGCTGGCTGCCGAGGCTTCTCCCTGGCAGTGGGGGCCCGTCTGGAGGGTCCGGAGGAAGCAGAGACCGGAGAGTGAAGCCAGGACTCTGGAGAGGAACAGACAGGGCCCCACTCCCCTGGCTGAGAAGCGGGGCTCTGTCATTCTTCAGTCACAACAAGGTGCTGTGGGTATTGAGGCAGCAGATTCTCCCCTCCCCGAGGTGCCAGGGCCCGGCCCACCAGTCTCTCCAGGGACTCTGGGGGAAGCCATCAAAGCTTGGCTCCTTCATGATGACTCAAGCAATGTTGGGCATCAGTCTGTGAGATGGAGACCCAGTGCCAACCTCAGGAGCCCATACACTGAGTGCTCAGCAGAGAGTCCCTGTAACGATCTCAGTAGTGAAGTGGGACAGAGGACTGACTGCACAGTTGTGTGTGTGTGTGTGTGTGTGTGTGTATGCGTGCATGCGCGCACCATTACTAGGGTCTGAACTCAGGGCCTGGGTGCTGTCCCTGAATTTTTTTTTTTTTTTGGTCGGTCATGGGACTTGAACTCTGGGCCTGGGCGGTGTCCCTTAGCTCTTCAGCTCAAGGCGAGCGCTCTACCACTTGAGCTACAGCGCCACTTCCTGTTTTCAGGTGGTTTTATTGGAGATAGGAGTCTCACGGTCTCTCCTGCCCGGGCTGGCTTTGAACCGCGATCCTCAGATCTCAGCCTCCTGAGTAGCTAGAATTACAGGCGTGAGCCACCAGCGCCCGGCTTGTCCCTGAATTTTTTTCCCCTCAAGACTAGCACTCTACCACTCAAGCCAGCTTCTTGGTGGTTAATTGGAGGGAAAAGTCTCACAGTCTTTCCTGCCCAGGCTGGCTTTGAACTGTGATCCTCAGATCTCAGCCTCCTGAGTAGGATTACAGGCGTGAGCCACCAGAGCCTGGCTGGGTTGAGGTAATTAAGGACAATACAGAGAAAGAGGGGATGGGGAATGGAGGGAAGGAGGGACTTTGTAAACACATCCACTCAGCTCAGAAATCATTATTTGTAATGCAATTATAATGCCCTCCCCCCCCCCAAAAAAAGTCTGAGGTGCTCACTGACACCCAGACTGGATTTTTCCATTTTGTCTGTCAATACAATGCTTCTGTTGAAGAATCCAGCACATTGGTAGACTTCCTCTGTCCTTGCCCATTTGTGTAGGAGCCTTCCTAAGGCTCCTCTGGAACTTCTGCAGACAAGGAGGCCCCGGAGTGAGCCCATGGTCGCAGCCAGCCTCCAGGAGGGGTGCTTCTGGTTTGCCACCTGGTGACCAGAGTGTCCACATGGAGACCAGAGTGTCCACATGGAGCCACGTACCCTGGTTGTCTGAACCTCGCCTAGCCAAAAGCAACCAGCGCGCCATATGCTAGCCAGATGCCTGCTCTGTGCCCATCCAGCTCTCACAGCTGAGACTTGAGCCCTGGCTGAAGGCACAGATTGCCAGCTGTGTGCTATGACAGAGGGAAAAGGGCAGGCAGAGGAGTCCCAAGACCCAAAGGACGGGTCCCAGGTACTCCATTATGTGGTGGCTTTGCTGGAGTCCCACCATGTCTGCACGGGGTCCAGTCCCTGTGGGAGAGGAGGTACTGATGTCACCATCCCACACAGCAGACTGTGAGGGCGGAGGCCAGGAAGGCCTGGTAGATGGCGCCAATGGCCCTGAGGCGACATCCGTGGTCCTGGTCAGCCAGCCCAGTCAGGGAGGGGAGGTCTGCCTGGGGAGTGAGTCAGGGAGGCATTCCACTCCATGGAGAGGAAGGCTGGCCAGCAGTAAGGGCAGCTTGTGGGCTGGACCAGAGATGACTCAGGGCAGGGGTCAAGTGGATGCGGTACTGGAGAAATGACTGTGGAACCGTGGGTAAGAGGCCCGGAGCACCAAGTCAAATAGGTTTTTACATTTTTTTTTTCTGGTCAGTTGTGGGTCTTGAACTCAGGGCCGGGGTGCTGTCCCTCTTTTTTTTTCTGGTCAGTTGTGGGTCTTGAACTCAGGGCCTGGGTGCTGTCCCTGAGCTCTTCCTTTTTTGCTCAAGGCTAGAGCCCTACCACAATGCCACTTCTGGTTTTTGAATAGTTATTTGGAGGTAAGAGTCTCATGGAGAGGCTGGGAATGTGGCTCAGTGGTAGAGTGCTTGCTTTGCATGCATGAGGCCCTGGGTTCCTCAGCACCACATAAGCAAAAAGAAAAAAGCCGGAAGTGGAGCTGTGGCTCAAGTGGTAGAGTGCTAGCCTTGAGCTGAAGAGCTAAGGGACAGTGCCCAGGCCCAGAGTTCAGGCCCCATGACTGGACCAAAAAAAAAAAAAAAAAGAGTCTCATGGAGACTTTTTTGCCTAGGCTGGCTTCAAACCATGATCCCCAGATCTCAACCTCCTGAGTTTATGGATTACAGGTGTGAGCCACTGGTGCCTGGCACCAATTGCAACTTTAATAAATCAACCAGTGTTTACTGCAGGCTGAGGAAACTGAGCTGGAAGAGGAGGGGCTGACCCGAGCCTCTGTTTCCTCTCTTCACTGGCTGAGTGACCTTAGCTAGGTCACCTGACCTCCTAGGAAAGCATTAACTTTAAGTAAGGCTTCACTTAAGTTGGGAGTAGCGGGGCCTGCCTGCGATCCCAACTACTCAGGAGACAGAGGCAGGAGGACCATACCATAAGAGTCCAAACTGGGCAAAAAAGTAATGTGACTTTCTTTCAAAAACAAAACACAAGGGCTAGGGGTGAGGCTGGTTTAGTGCTTCTTATCTAGCCGACTTAAGGCCCTGGGTTTAATTCTCAGTTCTGCCAAAAGGGAGAGAAGTGGGGGAGGACAGAGGGAGAGAGAGGTAGGGGGAGGAGAGAAGGAGGGGAGGGGAGGGAAGGGAGATTTACTAAGGCCTGCATGTCTGAGGACACTGTATTCAGGACATATCGTTTCTCATCTGTCCTCACAGCCCCTTATGAGATAGGAACAGCAGTGCCCTTTTTATGAATGAGAATTGAGGCTCAGCTAGGCCACATAACTAATCAAGTGCAGTGTTATATGCCTATAGTCCAGACTGAGGCGGGAGGATTTTTTTTTTTTTTCAAATGCTCATCCTAAGGCTTGAACCCAGCGCCTTCTTCTCACTCTAAGCTTTTTCTTTCTTTCTTTCTTTCCTTTTTTTTTTTTTTTTGCCAGTCATGGGCCTTGAACTCTGGGCCTGCGCTGTCCCTCAGCTCTTCAGCTCCAGGCTAGCACTCTACCACTTGAGCCACAGCACCACTTCTGGCTTTTTTCTGCTTATGTGGTGCTGAGGAATCGAACCCAGGGCCTCATGCATGCAAGGCAAGCACTCTACCACTGAGCCACCTTCCCAGCCCCTCTAAGCTTTTTCATTCAAAGCTGGCAATCTACCCGTTGAGCCATACCTCCACTTACAGCACTTTGATTTGTCTGCCGGGCTGGCTTAACTCCTCCAGCCTCAGCTCTTGGTCTCCTGCATAGCTGGGATTGCAGGAAACCAGCACCTGGTTTGCAGGAGGAGCTCAATGAGCCCAGGAGTTCAAGGCCAGCCTGCAAGCAGAGCAAGATCCTGTCTATAAGGGAAAAAAAAAAAAATACCGCAAGTTGAACAACTGACCAATGATTCCAGAATCCAGGCTCTTGTGCTCTCCGTGGGGACTGGAGCCAACCTGCCAGGTTGTATAAGGCTGACAAGTCAAGACCAGGCTGAGGCCTGGGAGGAGGCGCAGAGTCCGCAGCTGGACGCGGCAGTATGGCCAGAGGAGGCGTCTGGGCTTGGGGGGCATGATGATGAAAAGCAGCAAAAAGAATCAGGGTGGGAAGCCGGGCGCCGGTGGCTCACGCCTATAATCCTAGCTACTCAGGAGGCTGAGATCTGAGGATCGCAGTTCAAAGCCAGCCCGGGCAGGAAAGACCGTGAGACTCCTATCTCCAATAAACCACCAGAAAACCGGAAGTGGCGCTGTAGCTTAAGTGGTAGAGCGCTAGCCTTGAGCTGAAGAGCTGAGGGACAGCGCCCAGGCCCAGAGTTTAAGCCCCACGACCGACAAAAAAAAAAAAAAAAAAGAATCAGGGTGGGCTGGGAAGGTGGCTCAGTGGTACAGTGCTTGCCTTGCATGCATGAGGCCCTGGGTTCGATTCCTCAGCACCACATACACAGAAGAAGCCAAAAGTGGCGCTGTGGCTCAAGCCTTGAGCAAAAGAAGCTCAGGGAAGCTCAGTGCTCAGGCCCTGAGTTCAAGCCCCAGGACTGGCAAAAAATAAAATAAAAATCATCAGGACGAGGCTGGCTCCTGCTTCCCTGTCCTGGCCCCTGCAGAGGGGCCTGGGCAGCCCCTCCTTCAGCGCCCCCCCCCCTCTCCTGCCAGGTTCTTTGTGAACTTCCCCTCTGCCAAGCAGTACTTCAGCCAGTTCAAACACATGGAGGAGCCCCTGGAAATGGAGCGGAGCCCTCAGCTGCGCAAGCATGCCTGCCGGGTCATGGGGGCCCTCAACACGGTGGTGGAGAATCTCCACGACCCTGACAAGGTGTCCTCCGTCCTGGCCCTGGTCGGCAAGGCCCACGCGCTCAAGCACAAGGTGGAGCCCGTCTACTTCAAGGTAGGCAGCTGGCCAGCATACCACCCTGCCCGTTGGTGTCATGGGACAGCGAGGGGCCCCCCCCTGGGGTGGGGATGGGGGTACCGAGGGAGGTAGGGCGTCCAGGCGTTCAGTCCTCCTTCCTCCCTTGGCCCCAGATCCTCTCTGGGGTCATTCTAGAGGTGATCGCCGAGGAGTTCGCCAACGACTTCCCCCCTGAGACGCAGGGAGCGTGGACCAAGCTGCGGGGCCTCATCTACAGCCACGTGACGGCCGCCTACAAGGAAGTGGGCTGGGTACAGCAGGTCCCCAACGCCGCCACGTGAGGAGGGGGTGAGGGCGGGCTGGGAAGCCCCCCATGTTGTCTCCTTTCCTGGCCCCTAGGCCTCCCACCTCTCTGGGGACCCTGGCCCCGACCATCAGGGTGGAAAACGTCTGGTAGACTAGCTGACTTTGGAAACCTTAAAACCAGGCGTTCATAGGAGAAGGCCTGGAACACAGATCGGTGGGACTGGAGGCCAGCGCCGGCCCCAGCCGCTGCTTCCTCCCCAGACAGAGCAGCCCTGGAGCCCTAGAGGTTCCTAGCACCCAGGTTCAAAGGGCTCTTCCCAGCCGGGCGCTGGTGGCTCACGCCTGTAATCCTAGCTACTCAGGAGGCTGAGATCTGAGGATCGAGGTTCAAAGCCAGCCCGGGCAGGAGAGACCGTGAGACTCCTATCTCCAATAAACCACCAGAAAACCGGAAGTGGCGCTGTAGCTCAAGTGGTAGAGCGCTCGCCTTGAGCTGAAGAGCTGAGGGACAGCGCCCAGGCCCGGAGTTCAAGCCCCATGACCGACAAAAAAAAAAAAAAAAAAAAAAAAAGGGCTCTTCCCAGGCAGGAAGGCTCTGAGATGGCCCAGGTCAGCTCAGCCCCTCTCCCTGGGCCTGCGGTCAGCCATCCAGTGCTGGCCGTTCCTAGCCGCCCTCTGCCTCAACAGGCCAGGGAGAGCACGAGGATGTGTACACGCATGCACGCATCAGGTACACGTGTGTCACATGCCTGCTACCGCGGGAGCGTTCCTTTGCACCCTGCCCTGAGGCCAGCTCCCTCCCAGCTCCCGGGGCTCTAGGAGGGTGGTCAGCCCCAGTGACCAGGCCCCCAGACACAGCAGACACAGCAGCTGGGAGCGCTCGCCCCCAAGGGTGGAGGCAGGGCTGGAAGAGGAAGGACGGAGCTGGCGGAGGCGGGAATGGGAGGTAGGGGTCAGCCAGCAGCTGGGGACGCACATTGTAGGGAAATATTCCCAGCAGCTTCCCTGGGGGCGCGGCGGCGGGGGGGGGGGGGGGGGGGGGGGGGGGAGGGGGGAGGAAGGGGGAGGGGGAGAGGCAGCTCTTCCAGGGCTCCTCCTCCCCCTTTACGGGCCCAGTGAAGGAGGTCCCCCAAGCCTGCCGGCCTTCCTGCCACTGACCCAACTGGTGGAACGGCTTCCTTGCTCCCCCCCTCCCCCTCCCCCTCAGGAAAGCAGAGTTCCCAGGGCCCGCTGCAGCCAGGCCAGCCCCAGATGTGCACAGCTGGGCCCTGGCCTGTCCCCAACGCAGGCATGGACGGGAAGCGAATGGAAGGCTTTTACCTACCACAAGAAGGCACTGGGAGAACTGGGGCTACCTGCCCCTCCTTCAGCTGTCACCCCAAAGGGCCTTGGAAGGGAATTTGGGGCAGGGGTACCTTCCCCTCCCTCCCAACCCTCCCCCCCCCAGGCAGGCTTGTCTGCCCGGTGATGAGTTTGTTTACAGCTAGGAGACAAGACTTCCTGCTTTTCGAGAAAAGGCTGTTTTACAAGGGCCTAGAGGGACTCTGGGGGAGAGCTGGCCGGCGAGCCCCAATGAATCAGAAACACATGGCTGCTGCCCCCCCTCACCCCCGACTTCTCCTGCCCCAGCTGGACCTCAGGGACTTAGATCACCACGCCAAACCTCAAACATCAGGAAACCACCACCACACCCTCTGCCTTTCTGCCCCTGGTGGATGGGACAGAGATGGGCAGCGACCAGGAGAGGGCCAGGGTCTAGCTGCCTCCATCCGGGCACTGTCCTGTCACGGGCCTGTCCCCACCTACCCCCATCCTTGGGCCGTAGCTCTGCCCCCCCCCCCAAGCCTGCAGCCCCACCCCACTGCCGGAACCCTTTGAGCCCCACGGGTGGGCTGGTGTTACAGAGCTGTCTAGAAGGCCCATCCAACTTCTCTTATCAGGGCTGTAGCATGGGCCAGAAGCCACTGTTTACTCCACGTCTGGGCTTCAGGGTGTGTGTGTCTCTGTGTGGGTGGAGGGGCGGTGGGGTAGGGGACAGGGCAGCCAGCAAGCAACCACAAAGGGGCTGCACAGAAACCCCCTGGGTGGCCAAGGGAGGGTCATGACCTGAAGGAACAGAAGAGGATTTGTATGAAATGCTCTTGTAGTTTGTGTCGCTCGCTTCTCTCACGCAGGCAGGCCAGGAGGCTGCCTCCACCTTTAGGAAAACAGAGCTTGGGCTCTCAGGGTCTGCAGGCCGGCCTGAGGTCACACAGTGAGTTGTGGTAGAAAGGTATGGTGGTCCAGGCACCTTAGCGCACACCTGTAATCCTAACTATTCAGAAGGTTGGGATGTGAGGATCGCAGTTTAAAGATAGCCCAGGCAAGAAAGTCCATGAGACTTATTTCCAATGAACCACCAGAAAAAGGCAGAAGTAGAGCTGTGGCTCAAGTGGTAGGGCACCAGCTTTGAGCAAGAACAAAAAACGGTTCAGGGACAGTGTCCAGATTCTGACATCAAGTCCAGGGCTGGCACACACACCAAAAAAGAGAAAATGGGTTGCTATCATGCTGGGGTACCCTGCCTCACCACCCCAAGATCCCTCTCCCCATGTCCCAGGAGGCGGGGGCTTGATCTCCCTCTAGACCCCCCGTAACCTATGACTCCATCTCCTATCTTGTCCACAGCCCCCCCACCACGCTGCCCTCCTCGGGGCCATAGGACCCCTCCCAGCTCCCCCCTTCCAAGGCAGCACCTTGAGCAGAAGGCTGAGTTCTGAAGACCCTCCTTGACCCTCCATTTTGGGGTGCCAAGGAAGCTGGAGGAACCCCGACTTGACTTCCTGGAAGGAGGCCTTCGCCACGCCGGCCTCAGTCCCCCCCCAGCTACCGGGAGGCCATGTTGGCTGCCTGGATGCGGACCCCAGCTGGCGGCTGGGGGGGGCACCCTCCCGCCCTGCAGAGGGGGCCACTCTTAGCTTTTCTATTCACCGTTTAGAGAGGGACCAAGCTGAGCGGCTGGCGGGGTGCGGGGACGAAGTCTAAGTCACTCTGGGAAAGAATCAGCCCAGTTGTGTTGTTCTGGCCACCAGCATGCAGGTCTCCACTTCAGCATCTAGAGTTGAGCGCACATCTACCATCACCACAGATATATTCTATATACGATCTCTATAGAAATCTCTATACCTATATATCTATATCTATATAAATCTATACCTATCACGTGTATCTGTAGGCCTGGGACCCTCGCCTGCCCCTCTCCCTGGGGGGATGGGAGGTGTGGGGGGAGGGGAGGCCTGGTTACACTTCTGCGCTGACAGCCGAGTTGTGCTGTCCAGAAGAACGTGGGACAAGCACCGAGGCTTGGGCTGGCTGGCTGGGAAAAGCTGGGGTGACCCAGCCTTGTGGGACAAGTCCAGCCACTCAGACCAACTCCCCACATTCCTGCCTTCCACCTCTGGGCAAAAATGATTTCGCATTCCTACCCTTCCCCCAAAGAGCTTTGGCTCATGGACTTGTCCTAGAATGGGGAAAGGGCCAGGACAGGCCCAGAGGCTCACAGCTCCCCACTGGGTGGCCACGTGGGGGGAGGTCGGGCAGGGAGGGGCTCAGTAGGGAAGGCTGACAGGCCAGGTTCACTGACCCTCTGGCAGACAGCACCAGCCCAAGTGCAGAGCCTGGGGCTCACCCCCTCCCCCCTCCTCTCCACCCATCCGCCTCCCTGGGCCCCTCCCCCCATGTGTGCCCTTGGTCACGTGATTGTCCCGAAGGATAGTTTGCCTGCATCCCCTCCTGTCCCATCTTCCCAAGGTCCTCCTGTCCACCTTTTGTAGTCTCGGGTGTTTGTAACCAGACCCAGCCGTGTCATTAAACAGACCTGTCTTCGTGTCCCCGAGCAGTCATTCCATGTCTCTCCCGCCACCTGCCCCCCACCCCCACTCCCCCACGAGAGACCCTTTCACCCGTGTCTGAGCCATAGCATCTCAGGACCCATCTTTCCCTTGGGACCGAAGACTCCTGTGGCAGTGCTGACACGTAAGCTAGGAACACAAGCTACAAACGAGAGGAGCCTGGGGAAAGTCTGTCCTGATTAAAAAGTCAGAGAGCTTTTGGGATTTTGTTCTGGAAGTTGCCTCACCAGCCTAGATAAAAGAAAGGAATCGGCTGGGCACTGGAGGCTCAAGCCTGTAATCCCAGCTGCTTACAACACTTAAATCTAAAGGTTGAGGTTTGAAGCCAGCCTAGACAGGAAAATCTGTGAAACTCTTATCTCCAACTAACACCCCCCTACACACACACCCCAAAAGCCAGAAATGAAGTTATAGTGCAAGCGATAGAATGCCAACCTTGAGCAAAAAGGCTAAGGAACAGTGCCCAGGTACTAGCGAAAGAAAAAGGAGAGAGAAAGGAAGAAAAGAATGGCCAAGCTGGGCACTGGTGGCTCATGGCTGAGATCTGAGGATCGAGGTTCAAAGCCAGTGCAGGCAGGAAAGTCTGTGAGACTCTTAGCTTGAATGAATCACCAGAAAACCGTAAGTGGCACTGTGGCTCAAGTGGTAGAGCACTCGTCTTGTCAGATGAAGAGCTGAGGGTCAGCACCCAGGCCCAGAGTTCAAGTCCCATGACCTACAAAAAAAAAAAGGAAAGCATGCTAGGTGCTGGTGGCTCATACCTATAATCCTAGCTACTCAGGAGGCTGAGAGAAATCTGAGGACTGCAGTTCAAAGCTAGTCTGGGCAGGAGACTCTTATCTCCAATTAACCACCAGCAAACTGGAAGTGGAACTGTGACTCAAAGTGGTAGAGTGCTAGCCTTGAGCACAGAAGCTCAGGAACAGAGTCCAGGCTCCAAGTTCAAGCCCCACAACGGGGGGGGGGGGGGGGGAGGAGATGGGCATTGGTGACTCATACCTGTAATCCTAGCTATGCAGGAGGCTGAGATACGAGTATCACAGTCCAAAGTGCCTGCAGGAAAGTCTGTGAGACTCATCTCCAATTAACCACCTGAAAAGCAGAAGTGGAACTGGGGCTCAAAGTGGTAGAGTACTAGCCTTATGCACAAAAGCTCAGGGACAGTGCCCAGGCCCTGAGTTCAAGCCCTATGACTGTCCCCCCCCCCCAAAAAAAAAAAGGAAGAGAAAAGGAATCAGGGGAGAGATTCACAGGGAACAGGGACCTGACCTCCCTGTTTGAGCATTGTAGCAAGAGTCAAGGATTGAACTTGACCTTCTAGATCTGAGCACTGGCCTTGGTGGAGGAGGGGGACAGGGGACCGCTGAGCCCCGGCCAGTGACAAGCGGCACCCCAGTCCTTGAGTTCTCAGCCTCCAGAGCCCCTTTCCTAAGCCCTGCTGGGCCAGGCCTGCCCAGCCCCCACCCGGATGGAGGCCGACAGTCAGCGGTAGCATCAAATCCCCAGGAGAGAGAAGCAGGAAACAGCCTCTGCCCCTGGGGAGGCTTCGGCTGCCTGGAAGGACTCAGCTGACACTGGAAACGTCTAGTCTCGCAGACCGTGAACTTGCATTTAGGCAGCGCCTCCATCTCCTGGGGCTGGCTCTGTGGAATACTCCATGGAAATTCAAAGAATAAATAACTGCGACTCTTCGAAAGCGAGAGCAGTACACCAGCCAAAGAGTCCACTGCACGCAGGGTGCCCAGAGGGGGGGCAGGCTGGGCCTGTCCAGGAGGCGCCATGCCAGGCAGGGCTCCGGGCTCAGGTTCAAGTCATTGGACAAAGCATCCAACCTTTCTAAGCTTTGATGACTTCTAGAGACCGCGAGGACCAGGAGGATGGCGCCCAGGCCCCAGGGAAACTAAGGAGGAGGAGGAAAGAGGGTAGAATCCTGAGAGAGAAGGAGAAGCCACAACAGGGGGAAGAATCAGGTCAGAGCCGGGCACCGGTGGCTCACGCCTGTCATCTTAGCTACTCAGGAGGCTGAGATCTGAGGATCGAGGTTCAAAGCCAGCCCGGGCAGGAAAGTCCCCGTAAGACTCTTTAATAAACCACCAGAAAACCGGAAGTGGTGCTGTAGCTCAAGCTGTAGAGCGCTTGCCTTGAGCTGAAGAGCTGAGGGACAGCTGAGGCCCAGAGCTCAAGACCCACCACACACACACACACACACACACACACACACACACACACACACACACACACACACACACACACACACACACACACACACACACACACACACACAGAATCAGGTCAGCCACTTCCGGAGACCCAGGACAAAGATGGGGCAGCAGCAGCCTGGAGACCTTCTGGAGTCCGGGCTGCATGACCCCTGGGGGCTCAGGCAAAGCTCAGGCTGGCTGGTGGCCATTCAGCCATGGAGGTGGTTGGCAGGGAATTGTCTCTGAGAAGCAAGACCCCCACCCTATTTCACTCCGATTGGCGTAAGAAGCCATGCTGAGGCGGGAAGCAGACCCACCTTGCAATATATGGCCCTTGGGAATGACCCTCCCCTCCCCACCCCTTGGACAGGGCTCGGCTATCACCCCAGGCCCTGGCTAGGGCAGCTGAGTGGGGGTTTGTTCTGCACTCTGCCTTCTCAGAACAATGTCTGCAGAACAACTGGGTCAGCTTCCCCTGGGGAGCTCTGCCTGTGCGCCATGGGGTGTCAGAAATGGGGGGGGGGAGCAGGAGGCTGAGGTTCCTTCCAACAGTGCCCAGTGCGCAGTCCCACAGTGCCCCCTGCTGGCCACTAGGGAAACATCCACGTGTACTCTGCCTGCCCCACCAACTTCTTCACGTCCAAGGAGTCTAAAGAGACAAAACAACAAATGCCCAGCCCTAACTGCCTGTGAAAACGTCCCCCCCAGATCAACCCAAAAGGTAATAAATGCTCGATGGTTTAAAAGATGTAGCCAGATGATGTGGTGGATCAAGTCTCACACGGGCCGGTTTGACCTTTGACTTTCCTGTTCCCTTGATCACTTTTACCGACTGTGATTCTGTGACTCTGTCATAGAAAACAGAGACTTCCTACTCATCTTCCTGAGATTCTTTTTCTTTTTTTTTTTTTTTTTTGTTGGTCATGGTGCTTGAACTCTGGGCCTGGGTGCTGTCCCTCAGCTCTTCAGCTCAAGGCGAGTGCTCTAGCGCTTGAGCCACAGCACCACTTCTGGTTTTCTGAGTGGTTTATTGGTGATGAGAGTCTCACAGATTTTCCTGCCTGGGCTGGCTTTGAACCATGATCCTCAGATCTCAGCCTCCCGAGTAGCTAGGATGACAGGCTTGAGCCGGACCTTCTTGAGATTCTTATCTCCAATTAACCTTCAAAAAGCCAGAGCTGAGGTAGAGCACTGGCCTTAAGCAAAAGGAGCTCAGGATCAGCACCCAGGGCTTGAATTCAAACCCCCAGGACTGGGACACAGACACAGACACAGACACACAGACACACAGACACAGACACACACACACACACACAAATTATTAGCATGAATTTTACTGTCCATCTTTATGTTGTGCAGTGCATCTTGGGTGTGGAATCCACACCAGCACACATTTTCTGATTTGTAACTTGCAGATCTCTGGGGATGACAGACAGGCGCCACTGTACCTAACCATTGGTTGAGACGGGGCCTCATCAACTTGTTTGCTTAAGCTGGCCTCAAACCAAGATCCTCCAATCTCTGCCTCCCAAAGAGGATCACAGGCTTGAGCTACTATACCCAGTTTTCACTGGCCTCATCTCACATCTTGCTTGAATCCTATTCTAGGGAAGCCAACTCCATTGGAGTGGAGGGCTTCTCTGGAATCTTGTCGCCACCCATGCCCTGGGGGTCCCCAGAGCCCTGAGCTCATGGGTTGCTCAAGAATGGGGGGGGGCATGTGACCAGGAGCATCTCCGCTGCCCTCAGCATGGCTGTGTCCTGTCCCGGTGGTGCTCATTTACAAAACACAAGTTCAAAGATAAAATGATTCGGAATCTCGAGACAGGGACAGCATAAGTAAGACAAACTCAGTGTCCTTCGGAGCCTGGGATCCCAGACACTGCCCAGGAGACACTCCGAGGCACAGGACAGGAGCCGGTGGGGAATTAAATCCTGCCACCATTTGAGCTATCCTGGGAACGGACTATCCCCATCAGCCTGAAGATAGCCTTCGGCCAGCGGCCCTGTCTCACTCAGCCTGTGAGAGATCCCAAGGGGAATGGCAGACCTCCACCACCGCACCCATGAGGTCATAGCTGTGACATTGTAAGCAGCTGCGTTTGGGGGTCATTTGTCCTATGGGGGCCTCTCGTGGGAAACCCTTTCTCTAAATCCTGCCCTGGAGCTAGCTGGCGACTTTGAACTAGCTCCCAGTTGTCAGGCAAGATGAATGTTTCTCTCTTCCCTTCCATGCCTCAATTTTCAAAGCGCCATATTCACTTAATTAAGCGCCTAATAAATATGTTCAGTGATTATGTGTCAAAGAAAAAAAATAAAAATAAGCAAGAATTAAATTGGATGTAGGAATCAAATTAAGATCCACTTTTTTTTTTTTTTTTTTTGGTGTGCCAGGCCGGGGGCTTGAACTCTGGGCCTGGGCACTGTCCCTGAACTCTTTTTTTGGGGGGGTTCTGGTCGTTGGGCCTGAACTCGGCCTGGGCGCTGTCCCTCAGCTCTTCAGCTCAATGCTAGCGCTCTACCACTTGAACCACAGCGCTACTTCCGGCTTTTTTCTTTTTGCTTATGTGGTGCTGAGGAATCGAACCCAGGGCCTCGAGCATGCAAGGCAAGCACTCTACCACTGAGCTACCTTCCCAGCCCTGTCCCTGAACTCTTTTGCTTAAGATTCAACCACTTTGGGCCACAGCTCCTCCACTTCCAGCCTTTTGGTGGTTAATTGGAGCCAAGAGTCTCACAGATTTTCTGCTCAGGCTACCCTTGAATCACAATCCTCAGATCTCAGCCTCCTGAGTAGCTAGGGTTATAAGTGTGAGCCATCCATATCTAGCCTAAAATCCTTTTTTTTTTTTTTTTAATGTCTTGGGGGCAGTTCTCTGGGTTTGCCTGGGTTTGAGTTTCTCAGGAACGCAGAGGAGTCTGCAGAAATCGAGGGCATCTTGCTCTCATTCAATCCTTTCGATGTTCAAGCTGTTAGCAGTTGGCCACTGCAGTTCCTTCCGCCAGCTCCTGTGTCCTTGGAGCCTGACCTCGTTAATCAGTGACACTTCCGCTTTAAATAAGATGCCTCAGCTCCCTCCATGAGAGCTGAGGCCTAGTCCTGACCCCAGGGTTTCCTTTCTCCAGGGAGCCCTGCTTCCTTAAGGGTGGGGGTGGGGTGCCTGCTAGAAAGACACAGAGAGCTAAGCTGCATCCCTTCATGACTAGCGAGGTTGGACACTGGTTCTTGATTTTGATTTTATTATTATTTTTTTTTTTGTCAATCCTGGGGCTTGAACTCTGTTCTTGAGCTTATTGACTGGCGCTCTACCAACTGAGTCACGCTTCCACCCGCAGGACCTCTTTTTTAGTTCTAGATAGTGGTCCTTGATCAGTTACACTGCCTTCGAAATCCTTTCTCCCCCTCGCTTGCTAGGCTCTGGCCGGCCTTTTACCGCATACAAGTCTAAGCTTCTATATTCTCTGACCTCATAAGCCCATTGGTGGTGAGTTGGGGTACCTGAGCATTTAGTTGCCTCCAAAGCCAGTGTGCTTCCCCCAGGCCAGGCTGCTTTCCTGGGGTGACTACCACCTCTGAGGGGTGCTGGTGGATAACAGTGGTGCTCAGAACTCTGCAGATGAGTCCAGGAAGGGTACAGAGGTGAAATCAATCAAGTCCACTGCCAAAGGAGGCGTGCGCAGCCCTGGCTGAGGTGACTGAGGAGGTTGGTGAGGGAGGAGGAGAGTCTGCACCAGGAACAGGCTGAAGGGGGGGGTGGAGATTATTTCAAGGTCACCTTGGGGAAGGTGAAGGCATGGGGGGGGGGGGAGTGGACAGGGCTGAAATCTTTTCCAGGATCCCAGGAGTCTGACCACATCAGCCCCCTTTCCCCTTCTCCCCTGGGGATGCCTGACACCCCAAGTTTTCTCCTGGGAGGCAGACAGCTTTTGGAATGCCCAGGGTCGTAGAGTATATGAACACCTAGATGAGTGTCCCTGGAATCCTGTGTCACAGAGAGATGGGAATCTTATAAACCACTGAAAAGCCTTCCTAAGAACAAGCGTGGCTCTTAACCTGGAGGTCAGAATACCTGGTTTTCAGATGGAGGGAGCAAAGAGACCTCGAGGTCACTTGACTAGTTGGGGCAGCACCATGCAATACCTGTTAGAACCACCAGAGGGCGGTGCCCCACCATCCACACCAGCGGTGGCGCCTTCTGACAGCTTGGCTCTTTTTTTAGGAGGGTGAACTTCACACCTGGGCCGTCTCCCCCTTCCTTTGTCCCCTGGCGCCCCTTGGGTGAAGAGACGTCAGAGTACAAGTTCTAGGAGGAGTGGGGACCTGCCTGAACATGCAGATGCTCAGGGGCCGCCCCACCCTCACCCAAACCCATGTGTGGGAGGCTCTCAGGTGTCATCCTAGCTATTCAAGAGGATGGAGGTTCAAAGCCAGCCCTGGCAGGGAAGTCATTGAGACTCCTACCTCCGATTAACAACACCAGAAAGCTAGAAGTGGAGTGAGCTGCGGCTCCAGTGGTAGAGTGCAAGCCTTGAGCAAAAACAAGCTCAGGGACACCACCACAGTCCTGAGTTCAAGCCCCAGCAGTCACACACATTAAAAAAAGTTTTTGTGGCTCTTCCCACCTAAATGTGTGTGTTAGCTTTAAAATTAGGTACATTATACGAAGCATAAACTTTTCTTTCTTCAGTTCATGTATCTTTGAGATGATTCTTTACCAGCACTCGGAGAGCTGCCTCTTTGTTTTTAACAGCAATTGGCATCACCACAACTGACAGCCCTGGTCTGTTTCCCCTCCCTACCTCCTCCCTTCCCCCTCTCCTCCCTGACAGGTGCTTGTACTAGGTGAGGCTGTGATTTGTGTCCCTGCATCTACCAGGCTGGGCAGCATGCCACATTTCTATGGCAAGATCCCTGACATCAGCTTAAAAAACACCCTTCATCTCTACCCTCACGGGGGCTCTGACAGACTCCACAACAACATTTGCTGTAGTCAGATTGTGTCCGGCTTCTGTACAACCCTAGAGCTCCACCATCTTCTTCTGCTCAATTTTTCCCCCTTCCCACCATGGGGAGGAAGGATAATAAAGGCACTCACTTCTTGGAAGTGTGCCAAGGATTCAGCAGAATGACAGACCTAGACTAGAAAGTTTCTCTCTCTCTCTCTCTCTCTCTCTCTCTCTCTCTCTCTCTCTCTCTCTCTCTCTCTCTCTCTTTCTCTCTCTCTCTCTCACACACACACCCCAGTAGATAGGCCTGTGGTCACACTCAAGGAGGACAGCTGAGTCCAAAGAAGGTTTTGGGGGATTTGTCCAGGGCCACACAGGTGGTAACTGGCAGGTGGGGGATTTGAACCCCCACCTGTTGGTTGCTAATGTAACTTTACCTGTGCTTCTCATTGCCTATGCACATCAGCTGCATGGAAGGCCCCTAAGTTGCTACTTGGCCAATTAGGATTAGACCAGCAGCTGGGCCCTGGGAGCTCCAATTAACCACCAAGAAGCCGGAAGTGGAGCTATGGCTCAAGAGGTACAGCGCCAGCCTGGAACGGAAAAGGAAACAGGCCCTGAGAACACGGGCACTGCAGGCAGGGAAGGGGAAATGATTTTTCCTGAGGACGGGGCGGAACATCACAGTGGCAGGTCAGGCCTAAATTAGGCTTTGTCAGAAGAGGGGAAAGGGGGTAAAGGGGTGTGGGGCGGGCGGGAGTGGGAGACAGATCCGCTGGGACCGGAACCTCGCTGGGCCGGGGGGCAGAAGCCGGGGACTCGCTCAACCAATCAGCGGAGGCCCGCGCAGCGTTAAGGGCCCCGACCCGGACTCCAGGTCACGCCCCTAGCCATTCGGCCCGGCCCCGGACTCCAGACCACGCCCACCGCCGTCACGCCCCGCCCCTGCCGCTCGGCCCCGCCCCCGCCCGCGCGCAGGTAGGGAAGAGGCGGAGCGCCAGCGGCGCCCGGGAGAAGCCGCCGCCCAGCCGCCGGCCGGCGCCGCTGCGAGCTGCGTCCCGGGTCGCGGGACGCCGGGGAGGTGAGCGCGCGGTGCGGCCGGGCGCCAGGCCGCAGGCGCGGGGAGGGCGGCCGCGGGCCGGGGAGCGGGGGGGGGGGGTAAGCGAGGCCGATCCCAAGTTGCCCTGAGCGGCTGCGCGGTGGGTGCGCGGTGCCCGCCCCGCCGGCGCCGGGGCCCGCGTGGGTCCTCCGGGGCGGCCGGGGCCGCGCTCGCGCTCGGGCGGCGCCAGCCCGCCGGGCCCCCGGACCCCGCGTGCCGGCCCGCGGCTGGGCCCGGGCGGGACGCCTGCGGGGGTCCCCAGGACGGGGGGAGCCGGCTGGCTGGGCACGTGGGTAAAAGCGGCTCTTGGGGGGGTCAAGCCCAGGTGCCCGTCGTGCGTAGTGTTTCCCGGTGGCCACGCTTCCTGGGACTCTTTGCCTTTGGACACAACCTGTAACTTCTCTGGACTGTTCGGGGCCAGCGAGCCGCGCGGGGAGCGTGGATCTCGCGTGGAAGGAGCCAAGGGGCGCTGCCGGGACCGGCTGGCCGCGAGAGGTCGGTGGAGGTGCGGGTTGGAGACCCCCCTCCCGCAGCCCCCCTCTCCCGCAGCCCTCCCCTCCCGCAGCCCCCCTCTCCCGCAGCCCTCCCCTCCCGCAGCCCCCCCAGCCCCGGGCCGGGCCGGCCGGGACGGAAAACAAAATGGTAAACCTTTGCTAAGAAGGAAGGAATGGCCCCCTCTCTAACCTGGTAACCCGCGGTTCTCGGGCTGTGAGCCCAACTCCTGGACCCGGATGAAAACAGCGCGCTGCCCAGCTCCGGCTGGAGTAACGGAATCGCATCCTTTCCCTGCGAGAGTAAATCGCCCCGAGCAAGTCTGGCGCGCCTCTGGGTGTCTCTTCATTTCTGACACCAGAGCCAGGTGTCCTAGCTCGGGGAGGGAGGGAGGGCTGGCTGCCCCGGCAGAGGTGTGCGGTGCTGTCTGCCATCCAGACCCCTCCTTTCTTGGGCGGAGGGTGGGGGCTCCAGGTGGACCCACGCTGAGGTTCGCCTGTTGAACTTCACCCCCTGTGAAAAAAGGTCAAACAAGGTCCCAGGGTCAGAGGGGGAGCAGCCTTACACCACCAGGCTGGACTGTAGCTCAGAAAGGGGACTCATAAATCCTGACGGGGATTTGGGGAGGTTGCCCCTGCCCCAGTGTCCCGGCAGGAAATTAGGTGAGTGGGTTCCGGAGGGATAAGTCCTATAGGATCCAGATCCCTCCCCCAAACCAGACTGGTAGCACTGGTCTCCGTCCCTGCCCAGTGCATGGAAAACTTAGGGAGAGGTCTGTCGGCTTGGTTACATGGAGGTGAGGAAATCCAGCCGAAATGGGGTGAATGCTGCCAAGCAAAACCTAGCACAGGTGACATTTGCCAGAGCCAGTATCTGTGTTGGGTGCTATGTGGGGGAGGGGGTTCAGTGGGAGAGGGCAGGGAATGGGCAAGGGAAGCTTGCCTTACTGAGAGCAGTTTGCGACCAGAAAAGGGGAAGGAGAGGGCCTGGCACTGCCTGGGAATGTTGTTTTGTTTTGTTTTGTTTTGGTGGGGCTGGAGCTCTGGGGCGGCTTTTTCTGCCCTACCCCTTGCGCCACACCTCCACTTCAGGCACTTTGCTGGTTAATTGGAGATAAGAGTTTCCCCAGGCGTACCTGCCTCGGCTAACTTCAAACCGTGGTGATCTTCAGATCACAGCCTTCTTAGAAGCTGGGATTACAGGCCTGGCCACAGGCACCCCTGCTGGGGGGAATGAGCAACACTCTCTGGAGTTATTTGTCCTGTGGTCGACCGAGCCCACGCTGGACTGTTGTTGCTCTTGGAAGATAGCAGATAAAGGCCAGAGACATTGCTAAACAGCCTGCGGTGCACAACTCAATCAATCACTTGAAAGGATTGTCCTGCCCTCCGTGCTGACGGGTTGTGCTAGCTTTGAGAAACTGCTGGAGCACCTGGTCCAAGGTGTAGCTCGAGGTTATCTCCTCCTTCCCTCAGTTGTCCCTGTGGTTACCAGAGACACTGGAGTTAACCTAGATGAGATGCGAGGTTAAGGAGGTCTGCTTCTCTGGGCAAGTGTTCTGCTCTGGTCGTGTGAGCCGCCTCTTCCCTGCTTCTGGCCCCTGCTTCTCATGGGTCTTGTGGGAGCTTAGGCCTGGGGCACTTCACCCCAGGGCAGCCTGGGTCAAAGGGTGAGCCACAGAGTGGCCCTGGGACTCAAATATACCAGAGGTTTTTCCCTGCCCAGATTGCCGAGACCTGTGTGCAGGCGTGATGCCGCATGACCGTGTGGAATTTTCCACACCTAACTCCTCCAGTTATAGTTCTACCTGGAAAAGAACATCAAGGAATTCCCAGGGCTCCTAGTTCCTCCTAATTGTGGGCTTCTGTTCCTCCCTCTTGCAGTACAAATTTCCCCAGTAGTGGTGGGGGCACCGTGGCCCTCAGTGGGCTCAGCTGCTGGTAGATGAAGCAGCTTTGCTTGTGGTGTTAGCTGACCCGCAGCCAGTGTCTGGTAGGAGATGTCTCAGGATGGTTGTGTTGTATTGGGTGAGAGGATGTGATTTCTAGCTTTCTGGGAATGTAAAAAATGGGGGGGGGTGCTGACAGGGTGGGACAGGAGCAGAAGACAGACACACCTGTATGTGGAACCCAGGCCTCCATTTCCTGAGAATTCTGCCTCTCTCTGGCCTGGACCCACTCAGGTACCTGGATTTCTTGTCTGGGAACTCTGGCCAAACAAGTGGGCAGGTGGGGGCTTTGGGTTGCTTAGTGCTGGTCTTTTTACTATGTATAAATAGACTGGACCAGCTGGGAAGGTGGCCTGGGTTCGATTCCTCAGTACCACATAAGCAGAAAAAGCCTGAAGTGGTGCTGTGGATCAAGTAGTAGACCACTAGCCTTGCGCAAAAGAAGCTCAGGGACAGTGCCCAGGCCCTGAGTTCAGCCCTAGGACTGGCAAGAAAGACATAAAATAAAAAGATTGGAGTGAGCCAGGTGCTAGTGGCTCATCCTAGCTACTCTGGAGGCTGAGATCTGAGAATAGAGGTTCAAAGCCAGCCCGGGCAGGAAAGTCCCTATAAGATTCTTATCTCCAATTAACTACCAGAAAACCAGAAGCAGTGCTGTGGCTCAAGTGGTAGAATACTAGCCTTGAGCTGAAAAGCTGAGGGATAGTGCCCAGGCCCAGAGTTCAAGCTCCACAACCACCAACAAAAGACTAGAGTGAAACTTTACATTGAATAGAAATAATAATCATATTCCCAAGTCAGCCTCTCAATGTACATTGTACATAGCCGATCACCCAGGCCTCTGCAGACCATGTGGGGACTCCTACTGCACCTATGCACCTACACACTCCTCAGCCAGCGCTGTACCTGGTATGTCACACACACACTTTCTCTGTCGCTCTATCTGCTCACACATGCATGGGCGCACACACACAGTTTTTCTTTCTCTCTCTCTCTCTTTCTGCTGGCCAGGAAGAGGACTTCCTCTGTAAAAGGAGACCAAGTCAGCCCACACATGTGCTGGAAGGCCATTGGGTTCAAGCTTGCTCTGGGTTCCTTGGTGGTTTTTGTTGTTGTTGTTGTTTTTCTCCTCTTGTGCCCTGAGCTCTGGAAAGTGTTATGGCCCTCAATGAGATTCTTGTTCTACTTGTACAAACTGTGCCTCAGACAGATGGAGGAGAGTCAGACAGACAGACAGCAGAGGAGAGCAGGAGGAGGTCCAGAGGCTTCCGGTGGGTGTCGGTCCTGGCTGAGTTACCTGGACCAGCCACCCAGCCCTTGGGCCTGCGCTTGTCCCTCCCCCGCCCCCACCTCCTCTGTATGCCACCCACTTTGGAGTAGGCCCAGGTGTCGCCCGACTGCCAGAGGGGCTTTCCAGAATGAGCTCATTCGGCATGGCAGGTCAGAAGCTGCTCCCGGTTTCCTTTCTGTCCAGCTGAGCCAGGCTGGGGGAGGAGTGACGTCACCCCGTGGCTGAGTGAGTGCCAGCTGACCTCTGTAGCATGGCGGCTGGGAAGTGCGTTCTCTCAGTGTCACTCTCTCAGTGTCACCGGAGGCCAGCCACCCCCTGCCCCACTGTCGGGGAGAATGTGGGTTTTCCCAGGACTGACCCTAGGACTCCCCCCACCCCCCTCAAGTAGACAGGTTCAATAAGGAACACCTATCTTTCCTTCTGGTCTTCAGGGAGGTGCAGCGGGCCGCCAACTCATGTTCTATAAATCTATCCAGGGGCCTAAACACAAGTTCCTGTGGTTCAGATGCTCCTGGGGGGCAGTTCCAGCCCCATCTGCCCCAGCCTCTCTGGGATGATGGTTTGAGCCAAACGGGCACTGGCCTGGTCGTGGGATGACCGTGGTGGCCACAGGAAGAGGGGTACAGGGACTCCAAGCTCACAGCCTGGCAGGCACTGGTCTAAACTGTCCGGGCCTCTGTTTCCCCATCTGTCCAGAGGTGGACTCTGAGGTGCAGGTGGCATCCCAGCCTTCAGGCAGGACGTGGCCGTGGTGGGGACAGGGTCGTGCTGCTGGTCTTAGGAGCTGTTTGGGGGGTGGGGTGGGGGCGGGGGGACCTTTTTGTTGGTGTCAAGGGAGTATCAGTGGGTTTCCATCTGGGTCTAAACTGCTGTCCCCCCTCCCCCACTCAGGATCTCCTGGCCTGTGTCACTGATAGCTTTGGGGGATCACCCCTCCAGCTCAAGCTGTCATGCTGGTGATTCTGTGCTCCACGTGTGGTCCTGGAGCCCGGTTCCCTTTCCCTCTCCAGAGGGTTCCTCCTCGGTTCTTGTCTCATGTGGACACCTGGAGGCCTGGAAGGGGAGGCTGGGGGAACTTGCGGTGGGAGTGGGGATAGGAGCAGGACTGCTGCCGGTCTCTTTTAGGCAGAGCCCTTAAATGACAGCTACCTCCCATCTGGGCCTCCACGAAATGAGCTAATGCTGGAGATAAGCTGGGAGGCGTTGGGAGCCTTTGAAGTTGACACATGGCTGGAGGGGTTGGTGGGGGTTCAGGAGCCAAAGGTCTTTCCACTTCCACTTTTCACTCCACTAGCCACCACCCTAGGTGTGGCCTTTTGCCTCTTGGCCTCTGCAGTTCCAGAAGGCCACTCTGAGTGGGGGTTAAGAATGTAAGGCCGTGGGCTGGGAAGGTGGCTCAGTGGTAGAGCTTTTGCCTTGCATGCATGAGGCCTTGGGTTTGATTCCTCAGCACCACATAAGCAAAAAGAAAAAAGCCGGAAGTGGCGCTGTGGCTCAAGTGGTAAGGCATTTGCCCTGAGCTGAAGAGCTGAGGGACAGCGCTCAGGCCCAGAGTTCAGGCCCCATGACCGGACCCAAAAAAAAAAAAAAAGTAAGGCCTGGGGTTGGAGGCGTGGCTCAGTTGGTAGAGCACTAGCCCATGAGCAAAAGCGGTAACGTGTACCTAGTCCAAGTCTCTGTCTGGGACCTAAAAAAAGAAAAGAATACAGGACCGGGTCGCTGGGAGTTCACACCTGTAATCCTAACTACTCAGGAGGCTGAGATCTGAGGATTGAAATTCAAAGCCAGCCTGGGCAGGAAAGTAAATGAGACTCTTATCTCCAATGAACCACCAGAAAACTGGAAGTGGCACTCACCTTGAGCAAAAGAGCTGAGGGATATGCCCAAGTCCCGAGTTCAAGCCCCACGACTGACAGTAACAAAAAAAAAAGAATATAGGCGTCAGTAACTCCTAGCTTCTTAGGAGGCTAAAATCTGAGGATCCTGGTTTGAAGCCAACCCCATGCAGGAAAATCCTTGAGACTGTTTATCTCCAGTTAACTACCACAAAAGCCAGAAGTGGAGCTGTTTATCAAGAGTAGACCACTAGCCTTGAGCGAAACCACTTAGGCAGCCAGGTCTGGGAGGTTTACACCTGTAATCCTAGCTGCTCAGAAGACAGATGCTGGTCCAAGCCAGCCCATGCAAGAAGGTCCATAAGACTCTTACCTTCAATAAACTACCCCTCCCCCCAAAAAAGCCAGAAGTGGAGAAGTGGAGTCCTGGGTCAAGTGATAAGAGCACTGGCCTTGAGCAGAAAAGCTCAGGGTCAGCACCCAGGCCCTGAGTTGAAGTCCTGGGGCTGGCACAAAAAAGAGTGACTCAGGGAGGAGCAAGAAATAGGACTATGGGTATGCCACACCCCCGCCTGACTTCCTACCTAATTGATGACTTAAACTTTCCGAGCCTCAGTTTCCCCACCTGTCAAGTAGAGCTCTGTCACCTGTAGAGCTCTCACTCAGACATAGAGGCACCCCTCAGTCAGGAACAAAAGGAGCCAGCTCTTGACGTTGGTTTTGTACCAGGCCCTGCACACTCGGGCTCTGCCACCTCTGCTGGCTCCCTCTGGACATCACCCCACTGCTCAGGGAACCATTCATACTGCTGACACCAGCCCCCAGCTTCCCAGTGCCACCCTTGTCTGTGCCCCCCCCTCATTCTTCAGTAAGGGAACACATAGTACCCCCAAAGCGAGGAGGCAGGCATGCAGCCTGGTCAGCCCAGCCCACCTGCTGTGGGTGTGTTCAAGTGCCCTGGCACCTACTGGGGCCTGGGCCAGTCCCTTCCCGGGGAATGGAGGAGCCCCAGGGCAGGATTCTGGGAAATCAGGTTTATTACTCCTTAATGAGTGTTTACAAGCTGAAAAGTGTTTGTATGGCATATTCCCTCTGCCAGGGGCTCTAGGCAAACTGAAGCCGACCTGGGCCTCTGGACCCCCCCCCCCCCCCCCCGTCTCCGCATGAGGGAGACACACCCAAGGGCAACCTGTAGCTCTGGTCTTCATGGCCTGCCAGCTCTGCCAGCTCTGCCAACTCTGCCAGCTCGGGGTTTGTCTGGTTCCGTAACACAAGGCAAGGCGCTTTTCCTCCATAAGCTTGGTCCTCAGCCAAGCCTCCGCCAGGCTGAGCCTTTGTCACTGGTGAGACAGCGACCCACAGATCTGAGGCTGAGTACCGGGAAGCTATGCAGCATCTTATGCACAGATAAACTGAAGCTCAGAGATGCTGAGCCATTTGTCCATGATTGCACAACAGTCAGGGCCCGCCCTTGTGACCCTGCTTTCCCCAAGCTAGCGATCTTTTCACTCTCAGTAGCCAGGCCACGAGGCCGTGGGTGGAAATTGGATGAGCATGTGGGAAATAGCACGCACAAGATAGAACCCAGCCTGTGTGCATAGGGGTGTCAGAGAGCCCCCAGAGGAAGTGAAGTGGATCTTCTCCCCTCCACCACACCGTACCCCCATCTGGTCCCACCCATTGAGTGCAAGCTAGACCTCTGCTGCTCCTGAGAACCGGCAGAAAGCCAGTTCCCCAAAGAGGCAGGTCTTCAAGGTGAGCACTTCACAGCTCACACCCATATGGTGTTAGTATGACATGGCCTCCTCCTGTGTCCTGGTGTGGAGTCTCCTTAGAAAGCCAGGATCTGGCCCTATGTTTGCTCCCCAAAAGCTGCACTCCGCACCCCTTATTTACCTACCTCTGAGGCTATTTGCCCGGGCATGGGAGGACACCTGCTGTCCACCTGGACTGTCACCACCAGGAGCTTCTGGGGCTGAAATTCTCAGGGGACTCAGGGAACCACGCCGAGCTGGTAAGGCTTAGCTGTGTTCTTACTTCCCATGGTGCCTGCCCATGTGTGACCAGCAACCAGTGCCTCCTACCGAATGCAGGGTTCAGACACCCCAGTTCCTGGACCAGCAGAGGAAGAAGACTTTTCATTTGCTTCCTCCACTGGCCAATGGTTTTGGAGAGCCCAGATGGGCAGGGCAGAGGCATCGGGGGCTGCTCCTCTCAGGACCAGGCGCCCCCTCCCCTGGTGGGTGGCTCAGTGTCACCCTGCTCCCATGGCACTGGAACCCAGTGCCCGCTCCCTGTGTCTGTGGCAGGCTGGGACCCAGCTGTGATGACGAGATGTTCCAACTGGGTCAGGGGAGCCCAGAGCTGGGGTCTGCCAGGAAAAAGCCCCAGAAAGTCAGCAGCCCTCCAGTTGGTTTTGTTCCCCTTGGTTTGGTCCTGGGTTTCACCTTGGCTTGGGTGCTGTCCCTGAGCATCTTAATTCAAGGCCAGTGCTCTGCCACTTGAGCCACGGCTCCCTTTCTGGCTTTTGGTAGTTAATTGAAGTTGAGTCTCAGGGGCTGGGTGCCAGTGGCTCAGGCACCTAGTTGCTCAGGAGGCTGAGATCTGAAGATTGTGGTTCAAAGCCAGCCTGGGCAGGAAAGTCCATGACACTTTCTTATTTTTCTTTTTTCTTTTGATTGGTCATGGGGCTTGAACTCTGGACCTGGGCACTGTCCTGAGTGAGCTCTTTAGCTCAAGGCGAGCATTCTACCACTTGAGCCACAGCACCACTTCCAGTTTTCTGGGGGGTTCATAGGAGATAAGAATCTCACGGACTTTCCTGCCTGGGCTGGCTTTGAACAGCGATCCTCAGATCTCAGCCTCCTGAGTAGGATGACAGGCATGAGCCGCCAGCATCCCGCTCCGTGAGACTTAAAGACTCTAGTTCTAGCCGGGCGCTGGTGGCTCACGCCTGTAATCCTAGCTACTCAGGAGGCTGAGATCTGAGGATCGCGGTTCAAAGCCAGCCCGGGCAGGAGAGACCATGAGACTCCTATCTCCAATAAACCACCAGAAAACCGGAAGTGGCGCTGTAGCTCAAGTGGTAGAGCGCTCGCCTTGAGCTGAAGAGCTGAGGGACAGCGCCCAGACCTGGAGTTCAAGCCCCATGACCGACAAAAAAAAAAAAAAAAAAAAGACTCTAGTTCTGAGTCCACTTATCACCTTCGCTTTTCTCTCCAGAGTGCCTGCCAGGGCTTGTTTCTTTGTCTTGTGCTTCTCTGTCTCTCCTGGCCCTTTCCAGCCCCTGGCCCCAGACCCTGGGCTGCCCGGCTCTCCTCTCCTGCCCAGGGCTCCATCCTTACTGCCCCTTGCCAGGGCCAGGGGGTGTGTAGGGGTGAGTCTCCTCCCCTGTGGACTCTCCTTCCTGGCCATCAAGGCTGAAGAGCTCCCTGAGGCCAGCAGAACGGGGGTCTTCCTGGGAATTGCAGCGGGTAACCCCCTCACACACACACCCCACCCCCACACTTCCTCTTTGCTGCTTTCTAAGTTCTTCCCTGGCTTCCAGCAGGGCCAGGGGAAGGGGAGAGTCTTGGTTTCTCTGACTGGAACGCAAGGACAGAGCCACTTCCTTACCCTGGCTGTGTCACGAGCCCGTGATCTAGCAGGCCACGGCCACGGCCACGGACAGGGACAGTGGGCCTCCTGCTGGAGGCTTGGCCACCACACCAGAACTGCATGTGACTTCTCACCTGCTTGCTTCACTTTCGCCCCTCATGTCCAGTCACATCCAGAGGTGACTAGTGGTCCCCCTCTCTCTTTCCTCTGTGGGGGGAGGTAGCTGTTGACTCCTTGTCCAAGGGCCCTTCCTTCCCTTCTGTCCTCATTGTCACCCACACTTGGGCTTGGCCCTTGTGTCAGGCCCTTGCCTGTTCAGGACCACGCTGCCCTCCCCCCCCCCCCCCCCCCCCGTCTGAGCTGGTGGAGGCAGGGGTGTGGGAACGCATCCACCATTAGCATCCAGATGCCTGCCAGTGTGGGGTGCATTGGTGGTGGGCAGCGGGAGGGGGCGGGCCCTCAGGCTCACAGGTACAGGTGTGATGGCACCTGCGGCGGGCCGGGAGGGGACAGGAAGCTGGCCCTGTGTCAGGGTTTGGGTTCCTGCCACCTGCGTAGTGGAGGAGGATGCCTGCCACCCAGCACCCTGCCCGGACTGGCCTCTAGCAGTGCTGGGGGGAGGGGGACGTCCCGCGGTGGCTTGGTTGGGAGTGCCTGGCCCCGCCTTGTGTGGGGAAACCGGATTCTCTGGGCAGTGGCTGGGTTTCTGAGTCTGCATTTCTGTGCGTCTGTGCCCCTGGCTGCCTGGGTGGGTGGTGCTGTCTGAAGAGGGGGTGCTGAGCCCAGGTGGTAAGGATGGGGTACCTTGAGACTGCAGCACTGCATGTGACTTTCCTTCTGCGTCTGCCTCACCCACACCCACTCCCCCGAAGAAAAAGTGAACTCAGCCCACCTCGATCTTGTCCCGGGTAGAGCCCCTCCCTGTGATCCAGGCCAGCGTCCAGCTCGGACAGGTGGCCTTGGCTCTGGCCTGGGCCTGGCCACCCCTCCCACCCCCGTGGGTCAGCTGAGAAGGCTGGCAGGCCTGAGGGTCTCAGAGCACATGGCGGATGTGACTGTGGGCAGGAGGAAGCCAGCTCCCAGGATGTCACAATTTCCTCCGCAGTGAACAAGCATTGCAGAGTAGACGCTGGCGGTGGGAGGGCCGCCAGGCCTCTGCTCCAGTCATTTGGAACCCTGAGCCAGGCTGACAGCCCGCCCCCGCCCCCGGCACCTGCCAACCCACCGAGCCCAGACCCTAACCCCACGGCACAGGCCAGGCTTGTGGCTCTCATTCTAATGGTCTTCAGAGGTGTGCCAGGGAGTGTCTGGGCTCTCTGGACGTCAGTGCCTTCCCCCTCCCCACCTCCCTGATGAACAGAAAGGGAGGCTGGTTGGGTGGCTTAGTCTGTAAACCCAGCTACTGGAAAGACAGATGAAGAGGATCATGGTTCAAAGCCAGCTTGAGCAGAAAGTTGGTGAGGCCACCCTGCCCCATGTCAGCCAGTAAGAAAGTGGCCACGGTGGTACATACACCTGCCCTGTCACCCTAGCTATGCAGGAAGTGTAAACAGAACTGAGGGCTGGTCCAGGCTTGGCCAGAGGGAGAAAAACGAAAGCAAAAAGAGCTGAGGGGGGGCGTGACTCAAGTGGTAGAGCTCTGCTTAGCAAACATAAGGTTCTGAGTTTAAACTTCAGTTCTACAGGGGCTGGGAAGGTGGCTCAGTGGCAGAGTGCTTGCCTTGCATGCTTGAGGCCCTGGGTTTGATTCCTCAGCACCACATAAGCAAAAAGAAAAAAGCCAGAAGTGGTGCTGTGGCTCAAGTGGTAGAGCGCTAGCCTTGAGCTGAAGAGCTGAGGGACAGCGCATGAGGGAACAGCTTTCATGATGCTCTCTGCAGGTGGTGGAAGTGGCCTTGTTCCTCACCAGTCCAGGCCCGCCCCCCACTCCAGGGGTTGCCCTGGGGCTGATCAGAGCCTACCCCTGGGTCTTCCCCTCTGGAGACTGGTGTTGATGCCAGCAGCACCGAGAGGGTCCTTAGTGGAGACCCCAGCTGGGGTGGCCTAGCCTCAGGATGGAGAAAGCTAGCTAGCCAATGAACTGTCGTGGTGGTGTGGGGTCCCCGGGGGGGGGGTCCCCTGGGACCTCATCCCGGGCTACCAGCATCCAGCTCTTCCAGCCAGGGAGCCCCACAGAGGACAGCTCCCTGGGGGGAATGGCTTCTGCCCAGTGTCCCTGTGGTCCCAAGCACCCCACACCTTCCCATGAGTCTTGTCCATCCAGTAACAGTTAATAGGCCAGCTGCCTGCAAGGCTTTGTGTCACCCGGTCACCCAGATCCATAGGAATCCGTGAGCGCGTGGTAAGAAAGTGGTTGATTCTGGCAGTGGCCAGGCAGGCTTCCAGGAGGAGGTGACATTCCGTAAGGAGCAATGGTGGTTGGCTAGGCAGAAGGAGGGAAGCATGGTCTAGGGGTCAGAGGGAGGAGGCAGGACCTTGGGAAGCTACCAAACAGCCTGTAGCACTGATCCTGAAGAAATAGGGTCCACTCTGAATTCCAGAAGGATCCTCCTGGCCTTGTACCCATAGCTGAGCTGGAGTCAGGTCTCCCCTGTACCCCAGCCTTCTTCTCTCCCCCTTGGTGCCAGTTTCCCAGGGCGATGGCCGCCGGATGCCCTCTCGCTGTCCCAGAGAGCCTGGGTCCCAGAGCCGAGGAGCTCCATGTGACAGCCCCAGGGGGGGGGCTGTTACCTTGGAACTGGCACCACATGGCCTCTTCCTGTGGCAGCCAGCCTGGCCCCACCTGGAAAGAACTCAGCCTCTGATCTGGGTTTGGAGTCAAGTCCCAGAACCTGGGATAAAGCAGCCAAGACCAAGGCTGTTGGTTGTCCTTCCTTAAAGAAGTGTAAAGCCACACGCCCATGGTGCACACCTGTAATCCTAGCTACTCAGGGGCTGAGATGTGAGGATCACAGTTCAAAGCCAGCCCAGGCAGGAAAGTCCATGAGACTCTGATCTCCAAGGAACTACTAGAAAACCGGAAGTGGTGCTGTGGCTCAAGTGGTAGAACACTCGCCTTGAGCTGAAGAGCTGAGGGACAGAACTCAGGCCCAGAGTTCAAGCCCCACCACCAACAAAAAAAAACAAGTGTAAATGTCCAGGGGCAGCTGTGCCTCAGTTGCTCACCTAGGAGTCCTTTCCCTGTCTTGCTCTCCCCACTTGGGATTGGGGGACTTTCAAAATGAACAGCTCTTTTTTGGTTGGTCCTGAGGCTTGAACTCAGGGCCCGGGCACTGTCCCTGAGCTGCTCTTACTCAAGGCTAACACTCTGCTACTTGAGCCACAGCCCCACGGCTGGCTTTTTTTTATTAGAGATAAGAGTCTCACCTTTCCTACTTGTGCTGTCTTTGAACCTTGATCCTCAGGTCTCGGCCTCCCAAGTAGCTAGGAGCTCCCTGGGAGACCACAGGCTTTGATCCAGAATGTAAAGCATGAAGGGGCCTGGGCCGCATTTCTTGCCATTTGTGTTTGATGCTGCTCCAGCTCCCTCCTAGGGCTCTTCCGGTCCCAGGTGTACCCCGGCTTTAGGGAAGGAGGCTTCTCGCACCCCTTCCTGACTGTGTGAGCTTGGGTAGCCCCTCCCCCCACAAAATGGAAGTGGTGGTAACTAGAAGGGTCCAGCAGGGCCTCCACCCTGACATTCATCCAGCCCAGCACTATGGCCCTTCCCAGCAGCCCCTGCGGCCATTCCTGGGGGGAGGGGGTGGCGTTGTGCTCTGCCGAGGACTTTCTGTAAACTCAGGGGTGCTGCTGCTGAGTCCTCTTCAAAATGGCTGACCTTAGCTTGTGTGGATTTCCACTCAGTCAGGGGTGAAGACAACGGCCCAGTGAGAGGACACCGCCTGGCATCAGGCTGACTGTCGTGGAAAGCAAACCACAACTACACTTCCTGCACTTCTCATATGGAGATACAAAAAAGCAGGGACCATCTTGACTCTACTGTTTGCCTTCCCAGAACGGGAGGGGTCGGGGGAGGCAAAGGCTGAGGCCCCTGGCCACCGAGGTGCCCAGCCCGGCCCTGTAGGGGGTCTGGGTCTCCTTTGGTCTCCCCTTCTCAGAGAAAGGTGGATTTGGTACCATATTTTGCACAGCTCTGTAGACTGTCTTCTCTCTCACAGGCTGACAGTGCTTAGAAGCCATCTGTCCAGCAAATGTCCACTGTCCACAGCGCAGAGCCTTGACCTTGGCAGCGTGAAGAGACAAATATGCACTAGACATTGCCCAGCAAGCCGAGGAAGCCGCCGCTGAGCCCTGAGTACGAGGTAGCAAAACCTGGCACTTTGCTTGTTTGTTTGATTATTTATAGTTGTTTGTTTTCCAGTCCTGGGGCTTGAACTCTGGGCCTGGGTGCTGTCCCTGCCCTCTTCAGCTCAAGGCAAGGGCTCTACCACTTGAGCCATAGCTCCACTTAGGCACAGTTTACTTGGTGGTTATTTGGAGATAAGAGTCTCAGGACTTTTCTGCCCTGGCTGGCTTTGAACTGTGATCCTCAGCTCTCAGCCTCCTGAGTAGCTAGGATGACAGGTGTGAGTCACCTGCATCCGGCTTGTTTTTTTGACAAATAAGTATTGTCGGCACCTGTGAAGCATCAAGATAGATAAAACAGAACAGTGACTCAAGGAGGTCAGTTCAGAGAGCCACAGAGACGGCTGCCATGGCTGTGGCCAGGGCCAGAAAGGAGACAGGGCTGCTCAGGTGGTGGAGGAGGGCAGTGGGAGGGTGGGAAGGGGCTGCCCTCCCTGCCACATGGCCATCAGGGGTGAGGCTTGGGTGAGGCTCAGCATATCTGAGCACTTGAAGCTTTCCTGTGAGGGGCTGGGGCTGGAGCCAGGGCCTTGTACATGCTGCACCCCTGCGGCTGTGGTTGTGGGGTTTTAATGGCTTTGTTGAGACCTAGTTCATGTCAGCCACTTCAAATTCGCTATTCAGTGATTTAGTCCATGCACAGAGAGCTCTTTTTTTTTTTTTTTTTTTGGTTGGTCATGGGTCTTGAACTCTGGGCGCCGTCCCTCAGCTCTTCAGCTCAAGATGAGTGCTCTACCACTTGAGCCACAGTGCCATTTCCAGTGTTCTGGTGGCTCACTGGAGATAAGAGTCTCATGGACTTTCCTGCCCAGGCCTGCTTTGAACCGTCCTTAGAACTCAGCCTCCTGCGTAGCTAGGATGACAGGCGTGAGCCCCCAGCACCCGGCGCACAGAGCTCTTTGTACAAACATCACCAGTCAGTCTTAGAACGTTCTCATCATGCCAAAAAGAATCCTTCTACCCCTACACCTTGCCCTATTATAAACCAGCCCCTAATCCAGGGTTCCCCCTCCCCCACCACACACACAGCTCAGCATCCACTTCAGACACCAGGCCTGCTTGCTCTCCCTGGCCCTGTGAAAGGGGAAGAAAAACTAAGCCTGCCCCTGGGAACTTAGGAAGCGGAGGAAGCAGCTGTGAGGAAGAGGATAGGCAGGGGCTGTCCCTCCTGCACCCCCCTCCTCTCCCCTCTATCTTCTCTCTCTCTCCCACTTGGGCCACAGCGTCACTTCTAGCTTTTTCTGAGTAGTTTATTAGAGATAAGAGTCTCCTGGACTTTCCTGCCCAGGCTGGCTTTGAACCGTGATCCTCAGATCTCAGCCTCCAGCGTAGTAGTAGCTAGGATGACAGATGGGAAGCCACCAGTGCCTGGCCAAGGTTTGGTTCTTGCCTGAAGCAGAGACAGAAAGTCTGGGACCTCCTGACCCCCCCGTGGGTCTGGAGTGCAGATGTAGGTCAGAAATAGACATCAAGCTACTCCACCCAGCCCAGGTTTCAGTCCCTTCAGCTGGCTTGGCACCCACGTGGGGCAGGTTGGTTCTGGCCTTGGTTGGCTGCCTGCCTTGCTGCCAGGGTTCCCACACCCCTCGAGCCCCGCCCCCCCTCTCATTCCCACCGCCTTCCCTGTCTCCTCCATTCCAGCCTCCTGCCCACCATGGCCTCGGCGGACAAGAATGGCGGGAACCTGTCCTCTGTGTCCAGCAGCCGTCTGCAGAGCCGGAAGCCACCCAACCTGTCCATCACAATCCCTCCCCCTGCCCCCGAGACCCAGGCCCCCAACGAGCGGGACAGCATGCTGCCTGAGGTGAGGGCTTCCCCAGGGCCCCTCCATTCCACCCTCTCCCCTGCCTTCCTGGGTCCAGGATAATGGCAAGGAGCAAGGGCCTGAATTTAGAGCTCCATTGCTGAGGGCCTGGGGGGCGGGGCAGGGGGGGCGGGGCGGGGGGGGGCAGGGCGCTGCCCTCAAGAAGGGCAGGCCTGGGCCCCAGCTCTCGGAGGGGCTGAGCAGGACAGAGGGTCCCGCAGCCCCCCCCCATGCCCCTGCTGCAGCCTGGCTGCTGTGGGGGAGGGAATGAATTCATGTTTACAACCATCTGGACGCCCGCCCCATAAAGAGCTCATTGAGAGCAGGCCTCAAGTAGCGTGGGCTTCCCACATAGCCCAGGACAAAAAGGGGAGCTGTACTGGTGCCCCCTGCTGCCTTCCCCCCCCCCCCAAAGAGCTCCATAGAACATAGGAAAAGCAGGCAACGAGGTCATGCATAATGGAAAGTTCTGGATGCTGAGGGCATGCTAAGGTTTGCTGGAAGCAGCTAGAAGGGTTTTTCAGGCTACAGGGCGGGCTTGGTGTAGCGCTCTCGCCACCCATCCACAACGAGCAAATGGATGGACAGAGCCGGGAAGAGGGGCTCCGTCCTGGGGCTTTCCAACCTGGGGTCACTCGGGGCCAGGGCTGCATATTACCTCCCGTCCTGTCCTCCCTGCCTCCCCACAGAGGCCCAAGAACCCAGCCTACTTGAAGAGCGTCAGCCTCCAGGAGCCACACGGACGATGGCAGGACGGCACCGAGAAGCGCCCCGGCTTCCGCCGCCAGGCCTCTCTGTCCCAGAGTATCCGCAAGTGAGTGCCCCGTCCCCCGCCCGGCCAGCTGGACGCGCTCGGGGCCTGGACCCTGGGTCCCCATTCCGCAGGTGGACAGGCGTTAGCGAGCCACCGCTTCCTGCAGAGGTGCGGCGCCGTGAGAACCGAACAACATGGCAGAGATGGGGAAACTGAGGCCCACGGGTGTGCACAGCAGGTCCATGGGGAGGCTGAGCTGCAGCAGGGCGGAGGCCGGGCTCTGTGCCTCCGCTCCAGCCTGCCTTCCACCTCTCTGGGCCTCCGCTCCAGCTTTTTGTTGGTGGTGGATCCCTTCTCCTGGGGGTTCACGGGCACAAGTACCCACTCTCCGCTCATGGCGGGCCCACCCAGGCACCCCCCCCCACCGCCCTGCCACTCGCACATGCACACCCTTGGGAGCACGTGCCCACCCACCTGCTCTGCCCTGCAGGGGCACAGCCCAGTGGTTTGGCGTCAGCGGCGAATGGGAAGGCAAGCGGCAGCACTGGCAGCGTCGCAGCCTGCACCACTGCAGCATGCGCTACGGCCGGCTCAAGGCCTCGTGCCAGAAGGACCTGGAGCTCCCCAGCCAGGAGGTGCCCTCCTTCCAGGGCATCGAGTCTCCCAAGTCCTGCAGGATGCCCAAGGTGGGCTTCCCTCGGGGATAAGACGTGGCCGGGTGGCTCCCCTGGGGCTCGCTCTGCTCACCCTCTGACCCCTCCAGATTGTGGATCCGCTAGCCCGGGGCCGGGCCTTCCGCCACCCAGACGAGGTGGACCGCCCACACGCGCCTCACCCGCCGCTCACCCCGGGGGTCCTGTCCCTCACCTCCTTCACCAGCGTCCGCTCGGGCTACTCCCACCTGCCCCGCCGCAAGAGGATGTCCGTGGCCCACATGAGCTTTCAGGCCGCCGCCGCCCTCCTCAGGGTGAGCCCCCTCCCCTCCCGGAGCTCACCCACGTGCCTGTGAGCCGGGGCAGTGGTGTGCTGGGACCCCGGGCAGGGAGTGGACACCAGAGCCCAGAGCCTAGGCCCCGTCCTCCAGGCTTGTCCGCCTGTGAGCACCCCACTGCCCCTTGAGTTATGTCACGCCGAGGGAGCAGGAAGGGGGGAGGCGCCCTCCACTCGCCTCCTGTGCTAAATGAGTCTGCCGGGGGTGGGGGGGTAATGCAGGCTGCGCAGGCTGGTGGTATCCGCCCAGAGGGAACCGGCATTCAGCTGATGCCAAGAGAATAAGGAAATGCTCTCTAGCAGGAGTGCAGGGAACAGCGTGCTCCATGGCGGGGGCAGGGGGAGGAACAGCCTGTGCGAAGGCCTAGAAGAGCAGCAGGGCGTCTTGAAGAGGCAGCTGTTCCGAGGCTTTGTTAAGGGGTATATGGGAGGAAGGGTGTGAAAATAGGGACAGACAGGTGGGCAAGGGGCAGAAAGGAGGAGAAGCTGCCAAGCCTTGCGTGGAATGTGGGTTACTTGGCATGTTGGGAGTGCCATCTACTCAAGTCAGGGAGGTGACCCCGTACGTGGAGGGAGTCCGAGACCAAGTGCAACCGCACGCGCCTTGCCCTCCACTCCCCAGCAGTGCGTGCGTGCCTCTCAGATACCCAAGCAGGATCCCTCCTGCCCACCAGAAGCTGCCCTCCCCAGGGCGGGGCTGCAGTGTCCACCCGGTGCTGGGTCCTGGCCCTGATGGCTGTGTCTCTTCCCCCACACCCAGGGGCGCTCGGTGCTGGATGCCGCCGGACAGCGGAGCCGGGTGGTCAAACGCAGCTTCGCCTACCCCAGCTTCCTGGAGGAGGACGCTGTCGACGGGGCGGACACCTTCGACTCCTCCTTTTTTAGTAAGGCAAGCATGGGGTGTGGGCCCTGGGGACAGGGCAGCGAGGCCTGGGGCCCCTGAAATATCCAAAGACCCCCTGGCCATTGGCGGGATAGGGTGTCTTTGTGCTTGTTCTGGGACTTGAACTCAGGGCCTGGGCGCTGTCCCTGAGCTCCTTTTGCTCAAAGCTAGAGCTCTACTACTTTTGAGCCACACAGCTCCACTTCTGGCTTTTTCTGAGTGGATTATTGGAGATAAGAGCCTCGCAGACTTACCTGCCCAGGCTGGCTTCACACCGGAGCCTCCTGAGTAGCTAGAATGACAGGCCTGAGCCACCAGCGGCCAGCCTGGCCTCACACTGTGTCTTTGGGTCCCCCACCCTAGGAAGAAATGAGCTCCATGCCGGATGATGTGTTTGAGTCCCCTCCACTCTCTGCCAGCTACTTCCGTGGGATCCCACACTCGGCCTCCCCAGTGTCCCCCGTGGGAATGCAGATTGCGCTGTGAGTGTGGGCTTTGGTCCGGCCTTGCCCCTGCTGTGCTGTGTACCCACCTGGGGGGAGGGGGGGTCATAGGGCTAAGATCTACCACCCTCCCTGGGCAGGAAGGACGGGGCCCGAGCTGCAGCCCCCACGGCCCGGCGGGGCACACGCATCGCCTCCAAAGTGAGGCACTTCGCCTTTGACCGGAAGAAGCGGCACTACGGCCTGGGCGTGGTGGGCAACTGGCTGAACCGCAGCTATCGGCGCAGCATCAGCAGCACCGTGCAGCGGCAGCTGGAGAGCTTCGACAGCCACCGGTGAGCCCCGGGCAGCTGGGACCGGCCAAGGTGCCCCTGGGCCCCCAGCCTCTGCTCTTCCCCACTCGCATTTGTGAGTGTCTCCTGTGAGTCCAAGTTTGGAGGCACCCCGTGCCCGGGGATGGTGGGGGGGACCCGTGGGGAAGGACCCACAGGGCCGGTGGCCTCTTCTCCATCCAGATGGTTCCAATGGCAGGCAGTCAGCTAGCATTCGCTGAGCACCACCACACACAGGCCCTGGCACAGAACCCCAAGAGAAGGGAGCTGGGGGCGGGGGGGCGCTGGGAAGCTGTGGCCCTCATAACTCAGGAGGCTCCAATTTGAGGATTCCAGCTTGAAGCCAGCTGGGGAAGAAAATCAATGAGACTCTTAACCTCCAATTGACCACCAAAAAAAAAAAAAGGGAGAAAGAAAGAAAGAGCAAAAGAGAGAGAAAAAGTGCGCTGTGGCTCAAGTAGTAGAACGCTAGCCTTGAGCAAAGAACCTCAGGGACACCACCCAGGCCTTGAGTTCAAGCCTCAGGATAAGCACACTTTTTTTGTGGGTCGTGGGGTTTAAACTCTGGGCCTGGGTGCTGTTCCTGCTCTCTTCAGCTCAAGGTGAGTGCTCTACCACTTGAGCCACAGCGTCACTTCTGGTTTTCTAGTGGTTTATTAGAGATAAGAGTCTCATGGACTTTTCCTGCCTGGGCTGGCTTTGAACCACGTGATCCTCAGATCTCAGCCTCCTGAGTAGCTAGGATGACAGGCGTGAGCCACCAGCACCCAGCTTAAAATAAATAAATAAATTATATATTTATTTATATAAGTTTATATATGGATATATATATTTATACATATGTTTTATATATTTATATGTGTTTATATAATTCATTTATTTATTTTTGAACTGTGGCTGAGGAGACACTGGAGGAGTTCCAGAATGAGCACTGGCAGGTGCAGCGCTCATGCTGGAGGAAGACGGGGTGGGGGGACAGCTGGTGAGGAAGGGTGCTGGACAGGATGGGGAGGGTGGTGGGTGAAGAGGGAGGGGGAGAGGCTCCCAGGCAATGCAAGTGTCACAGGCAAAGGCCCTGGGCCTGCAGGAATGTATCTTGTTCCAAAAACAGCAAGAAGGGCAAGGCAGGTGGGGTGGAACTAGCCAGGCTTTGCGGCCAGCAGCAGGGTGATTCTGGATTTTACCCCAAAGGGGCAGTGGAGTTCTTAAGCCAGGAGAGAGACACTAGGGGAAGCATGGTGGAAGGCTGATATTGGGGGGATTATGGTTCAAGGCCAACCAGAGGAAAGTTCAAGAAACCCTCCTCCCCCACCTCAATAAGAAAGCTGAATATGGTGGTACACATCTGGTACCCAGAAGGATAAGTAGGGTCATAAGTCTAGGCCTAACCTGGGCAAACAGTGAGACCCTAGAAAAGTAACAAAAGCAAAAGAGGCTGGAGCCATGGCTCAAGTGGTAGAACACTTTCCTGGTAAGCGTGAAGCCCAAGTTTAAACCTCAGTACCTACAAAAATAAAAAATAAAAGAAGTGAGCTGGGCGCTGGTTGCTCACGCCTGTAATCCTAGCTACTCAGAAGGCTGAGCTCTGAGGATCACAGTTCAAAGCCAGCCTGAGCAGGAAAGTCTGTGAGACTCTTAACTCCAATAAACCACTCAGAAAACTGGAAGTGGCGCTGTGGCTCAAGTGGTAGAGCACTCGCCTTGAGCTGAAGAGCTAAAGGACATCGCCCAGGCCCACAGTTCAAGTCCCAAGACCACAAAAAATTAAAAATTAAATAAGTGGGTCTGAGGCTGGGCATAGTCACACACACCTGCAGTCCCAGGTGAGTTGGGATGAGTAGAAGCAGAACACATGTTGCTAAGTGAAGTCTTAATGGCAGCCTCTTGACCCAAGGCCTCTGCTTCTGCCCACAGGCCCTACTTCACCTACTGGCTGACCTTCGTCCACGTTATCATCACCCTGCTGGTCATCTGCACCTACGGCATCGCACCTGTGGGCTTTGCCCAGCACGTCACCACCCAGCTGGTGAGTCAGGCTCCCCGGGGTCCAACCTCCCCCAAATCTGCCCCCTCCACACACACCAGCCTACACAGGAGATGCCCAGGACCACAGCTCGACTCTTTCCCCAGAGGCTCTGTCCTGGGCACCCTGCCCCATCCCGATCTGCTCATGCGCGGGGCTCAGCAGTCCCTTCCTCCGCTCCCTCCGCCGCAGGTGCTGAGAAGCAAAGGCTTCTACGAGAGCGTCAAGTACATCCAGCAGGAGAACTTCTGGGTCGGCCCCAGCTCGGTGAGGGCCAGTCCAGGGGATGTCGTGGGAAGGGGGGAGGAGGGAGTCCATGGGCCCTGTTCCCTGCCCCTCCTCCCTCCAGCTTTCCCTGTCCCCCAAATCTGGGGCTCTGGCTCACCAGCCCATCCTCACCCACAGCTCGACCTGATCCACCTGGGAGCCAAGTTCTCGCCCTGCATCCGGAAGGACCAGCAAATCGAGCAGCTGGTGCAGCGTGAGCGGGAGCTGGAGCGAGACTCGGGCTGCTGCGTCCAGAATGACCACTCCGGCTGCATCCAGACCCAGAGGAAGGACTGCTCGGTGGGGCGGCCCCCCTCCCTGCCAGCCCTGCCTGGGGGGAGGGGCCCTCTGAAGGCAGTGGCCTGTCCCCTCCCCCCCCCCCCCCCCCCGCCTCTCCTGCAGGCACCAGGCCAGCACAGCGCTGTTGCCAAATGGCCACTGCCTTCCAACCGCCCAGGGCAGGCCCAAGGCCTTCTCCTAGAGAGTCCTCGGACCTGCGCCAGCCAGGTGACCTTGCCTGGCATGACCAGACTCCTCTGCCCTCCAGGAAACGCTCGCCACTTTTGTCAAGTGGCAGGATGATACGGGCCCCCCCATGGACAAGTCCGATTCCGATGTGGGCCAGAAGCGGACGTCCGGGGCTGTGTGCCACCAGGACCCCAGGTACGGCCTAGAGCCACCCGAGGGCCCGGAGTGGCCCCCAGCCTGGCTGCGGAGCTGCCTGCCGGGGTTCCATTAGCTGGCGTGGCCAGCTGGGGGGCCCCTGCCCCACGTGCCCAATCCGACCTCTGCCCCCCAGGACCTGTGAGGAGCCAGCCTCCAGTGGTGCCCACATCTGGCCCGACGACATCACCAAGTGGCCGGTGAGTGAGCATGCTCGTGAGAGGGTCCCCAGGCAGAGGGTGGTTGGGGGGGGTCCTCATCACTCGAGCTGTCCCCACTTCTGCCCCTTCTCAGATCTGCACAGAGGAGGCCGGGAGCAACCACACGGGCATCCTGCACATAGACTGCGAGATCAAAGGCCGCCCCTGCTGCATAGGCACCAAGGGCAGGTGAGCCGGCCAGCCCTGCTCGCCACTTCCGAGGAAGGGCCAGACCCTCCCCCTGCTCTGGGGCTGCCCACACTGCCAGCAGGGGAGGGGAGCTTGTTCCCAGGCTTCAGCCAAGTTCTGGGCTCCCACCTGGGTGAGCGAGGGCTCCCCAGGACCCTGAGCCCCCCCTCTCCTCTCTGTCCCCAGCTGCGAGATCACCACTAGGGAGTACTGTGACTTCATGCATGGCTATTTCCACGAAGAGGCGACACTCTGTTCCCAGGTGTGGGTTGGGAATAAGGGCTGTTGGACCTGGCAGAGGAGGTCGGGCACCTCTTCTGTCAGGGCCGGGGCTGCTCCTTCCTTCCCATATCGGGGTGCTTCTGCTTCTGACCTGGCCTGCTTCCTCGGCAGCGCTGACGGCCATCCCCCCGCCCACCCCTCAGGTGCACTGCTTGGATAAGGTGTGTGGGCTGCTTCCCTTCCTCAACCCAGAGGTCCCCGATCAGTTCTACAGGCTCTGGCTGTCTCTGTTCCTTCATGCTGGGTAAGAGGCTCCTCTCCGCCCCCTCCCTGGACCCCAGGGCACAGCCAGTCCAATCTGCCACCCCCACTGCTCCTGCCTGGCGAGAGGCCCAGGGCAGCTCCGCGTGGCTCACGCCTCTGTCCCGCCCCCAGCGTGGTGCACTGCCTCGTGTCTGTGGTCTTCCAAATGACCATCCTCAGAGACCTGGAGAAGCTGGCCGGCTGGCACCGGATCGCCATCATCTTCATCCTCAGCGGTATCACAGGCAACCTTGCCAGTGCCATCTTCCTCCCATATCGGGCAGAGGTGGGGACTTGGGGGACAAGTTGTGGAGGGGGGGTGAGGGTGTCCTCCTCTTGAGCCTAAAGCTTTGAAGGCTCTCGGGAGGGCTGCTGCTTCCTACCCCAGCAGCCCAGGTCCACCAGGGTCCCTCCCGTCCCTGCACAGTGGCAGATGGACAGCTAAGCTGGGGGCTTATTGCCCGGTCCCTTAATCCCCAACCAGAGGGGACCGTGATCCTCTTGAATCGTGTGATTCCACACTACGCCCTCCACAAGTGTTACTTCCAGAGATTTCCCAGAGCACTGGCCTTTCCCTGTTCCTGAGTCTGCCCGCTTGCCTATCAAGTGCCCGTAGGTTGAGCCTTATGAAAGTGCCAAGCATGGGCACCCTGGGCCTGCAGATGTGGCGGCCTCTGATCTGTCAGCCTCTTGTCACTTGTGGTCTGTCCCCTCCCCACTGGGTGCCACCCACTGGGGAGTGGGCTTGTTTGTAGTACTGTATCTATCTGGGTCTCACACAATTGTGGGGCTTGAACCCTGGGCCTGGGCGCTGTCCCTCCGCTCTCCAGCTCAAGGTGAGCCACAGCGCCACTTCTGATTTTCTGGTGGTTTATTGGAGATAAGAGTCTCATGGACTTTCCTGCCCAGGCTGGCTTTGAACTGCGGTCCTCAGATCCCAGCCTCCTGATTACAGGCGTGAGCCGCCGGCTCTGAGGCTGTTTCTTGACTGGTACTCGGAGCTAACGCATCTCCCTTCACCGCTGCAGGTGGGCCCGGCCGGCTCGCAGTTCGGCCTCCTTGCCTGCCTCTTTGTGGAGCTCTTTCAGAGCTGGCAGCTGCTGGAGCGGCCCTGGAAAGCCTTCTTCAACCTTTCGGCCATCCTGCTCTTCCTCTTTGTGTGCGGCCTCCTGCCCTGGATCGACAACATCGCCCACATCTTTGGCTTCCTCAGTGGCATGCTGTTGGCCTTCGCCTTCCTGCCCTACATCACCTTTGGGACCAGCGACAAGTACCGCAAGCGAGCCCTCATCCTGGTGTCACTGCTGGTCTTCGCCGGCCTCTTCGCCTCCCTGGTCCTCTGGCTCTACATCTACCCCATCAACTGGCCCTGGATCGAGTACCTCACCTGCTTTCCCTTCATCAGCCGCTTCTGCGAGAAGTACGAGCTGGACCAGGTGCTGCACTGACTCCCCCTGACCTGGCCAGGCCAGGCACTGATGACCCAGGGACGATGCCTGCTGTGCCATCTGCCCTGCCCACCAGAGGCTCACGGGCAAGACCTCAGGCCCTCTCTGCCAGGCAAGGCTGACCGGGTGAGACCATCAGGAAGGACAGGTTCCCCAGGGGAGTGAAGTTTCCCTTTCTCACTCTGTATGTTGTTCCCGGCCCAGGCTAGGAGACCCCCAGGACATTGCTTTCCTGAGGCTCCAGTCCCAAGCCTGCCTACCTCCTCGCAGTAAGGAACGCCTAGGGCAGAGTAAGAAACCCTTCCCAGGGCCCCGGCTGCTACCTGTGCCAGTGCCTTCACTGTGTGATCTCGCTGTAACACAGCTGCTCCTCCAGCTGGACCCCCGCTGCGGGGGTCCCCCGGGCTCACAGAACTTCCACACTGTCTTACATCTCCTGGACTGGCCATTGTGAAGAGGCTTCGGCCACAGGCTGGTGGCAAAGAACGGGCAAGAGGACGCGACTGGACAAGGATGCTAGGAGCCTTTGTGTTAGCAGCCGCCCCTCAGCCCTGGCTCCAGCCGCAGCCTTCGGCCTCCTGGGTGGCTCCGATGACAGGGCGACCCCGTCACTTCTCTCTTACCCCGAGCCATTCCAGGACCTGTTCGCTGGGGGCTGGGGGGGTGAGGGTCTCAGCCAGGCCTAGTGGTGTTCTCTCACTCACTTATAAAAACTGGCTTATAGCAGCCGGGCGCTGGTGGCTCACGCCTGTAATCCTAGCTACTCAGGAGGCTGAGATCTGAGGATCGCAGTTCAAAGCCAGCCCGGGCAGGAAAGACTGTGAGACTCCTATCTCCAATAAACCACCAGAAAACCGGAAGTGGCGCTGTAGCTCAAGTGGTAGAGCGCTCGCCTTGAGCTGAAGAGCTGAGGGACAGCGCCCAGGCCTAGAGTTCAAGCCCCACGACCTACAGAAAAAACAAAAAAACAAAAACAAAACTGGCTTATATCACGGTCCTAATTTTGAAAAGGCAACGCTAACTTTGTACGGATGATGTGAGAAGTGTATTAAAAGAGATTCTTCACGGAAATCCGTAGTCTGAGATCTGGAGCTTTGGGCACGAGGGCCGTGGTAAGGAGCTCAATGATGGAAAGCTTTTTGGAGAAACCTTGAGGACTTCCGTGGGGGTCTCTGAGAGGGCTAGGTGGCATCTTTTTTTCCTTTTCTATTTTTGTTGATCAGGGGGCTTGAACTCTGCACCTTGGGTGCTGTCCCTGAGCTCTTTAGCTCAAGGCGAGCGCTCTACCACTTGAGCCACAGCGGCACTTCGAGTTTTCTGGTGGTTCATTGGAGATAAGAGTCTCCTGGACTTTCCTGCCTGGGCTGGCCTTGAACCGCAATCCTCAGATCTTAGCCTCCTGAGTAGCTAGGATGACAGGCGTGAGCCACTGGCACCCAACTTAGGTTGCATCTTTAGGCCCATGGGGTCCTCCACCCCAAATGCTCTGCCAGTGCTCCAGGGAGGTGAGGGATGGCCTCTCCCAGGGGGTTCCCCCCAGCATGTCCATTCCTGTGTCTGTGTCTTCACAAACTACAACATGCTAGCAAGCCACCACAGAGGGACTGAGGATATAATTGCTGTATTGCTGTGGGCTGGAGAGCCAGGGTGGGGGCTGCTGGGGTGGCCAGGAGGGAAGGGAGGCCAGGGGACCCACGTGGGAGGGGAAGCCACCCTTCTGCCCTGGGGTTCCCACCATGGCACAGCCCCTGGACTGTCCCCCATCCTGCTCCTGCTTGTCCCTGATGTCAGGGCCCAAGGGTGGGGTGGGGGAAACTCATCAGGGGGAGGGGGAGGGGTTTCCACCGCCAGGTACGCAGCCCGGTCAGCAGCCGCTGTTCCTGCGCTTGGAGGCGTGGCCCCGCAGCGAACACTGTAGCTCCGTGAAGGTGAGGGGGCCCACGGCCACGGCGCACCGGCCCACGCGCTCAAAGCCGAACTTCTCGTAGAAGGGTACCAGCTCATCCTCGCACATGAGCACGGCCCGGCGCACGGCCGGCTGGCTGCCCAGGTGCTGCAGGTACCGCCACAGCAGGACGGAGCCCTTGCCCTGCTGCCGGCAGGCCCGGTGCACCGCCAGCACGTGCAGGTGGGCCGTGCGGCCTCCGGGGCGGTGCAGCGTCAGGGACTCCTGTGGGCCACAGAGGAGAGGTGTCCGGATCACCTGCTCTGACACCTGCCTCTCCCCAGCACACTGCCCTGCCCAGGCTGGGCGTGCAGGCCCTGAGTGCCAGCAGTCAGGCCTCTCTTCCCACCCAAGGAAGGCCATAAGTTGGGAGCTATACCCCCCAGCTCTTTTTTTGGCGGGGGGATTGTTTGTTTTTGGTTGTGGGGCTTGAACTCTGGGCCTGGGCGCTGTCCCTCAGCTCATCAGCTCAAGGTGAGCGCTCTACCACTTGAGCCACAGCGCCACTTCCAGTTTTCTGATAGTTAATTGGAGATAAAAGTCTTGTGGACTTTCCTGCCAGGGCTGGCTTTAAACCAGGATCCTCAGATCTCAGCCTCCTGAGTAGCTAGGATGACAGGCCTGAGCCACCGGCGCCCAGCGCCCCCAGCTTTTTGGAGAAAACCTCAGAAGGCTTTCCAGACCGCAAGGGGCTGGGCTAGGCTCTCTTGCTCTGGGAGGGACCCGTGGCCTAGGTTTTATCTCCAGTGCTGGAGGAATAGTGCCGGCACCCTCTGTCTGGCCAGTCTCTATTCCAGGCACTGGGTGTCACAGCCCTGCCCCGCCCTCACCTGTGTGAGTCTCTCCTGGTCCCAAAGGGAGCCAATGATGAAGGCTACAAGGCGGCCCTCCTGGAACCATCCAAGGGACAGGTCTGGACACAGGGTGAGGAAGTGCCGGATCTCATCCAGGTGCAGGGGACAGGTGCCCGAGACAGAGATGAAGGCTGTGAAGGGGTGAGCGCAGGGGGCGGGGTGACTCGCTGGCCATTGGCTGGACGCTGTCTCTGAGCTGCTTTTGCTCAAGGCTGGCACTCTACCATCTGAGCCACAGTACACTTCCAGCTTTTTTCTGTGATTAATTTCAGATAAGAGTCTCACGGACTTTCCTGCCCAGGCTGGCCTTGAACTGGGATCCTCAGATCCCAGCCTCCTGAGTAGGTAGGATGACAGGCGTGAGCCACCAATACCCAGCTATCCTACCTTTTGAAACACATACATGGTCTGATCTTCTGGGACCAAGCCCTCAAGGATAAAAGACCTGGGAAGACCGGACAGCTTGGGACACCCCTACCCCATCCCACAGGGCTGCTCACCTTCCCGCTCGATCTCGAACACGCTGACGGCATCATCGGGGGTCAGGCAGCGAAACTCGCTGGCAGGGAGTGTGTGGCGCCGCTGGCAGCCCGGGGACTCTGAGATCCCAGGTGGCAGGCACAAGGCCTCGGGTTTCAGGGGGCAGATGCTCAATGTGTTCATTCCGGTTGTTGGTACCTCCCTGGGCACCCCAGCTTCGGAAGGACCTCAGCACCGATCTGTCAGGAGAGTGAGAGGAGGGGCCTGGCCTCATCTCCAAGGAGACAGCACATCTGGTCTCTTCTGGGCTGATCCCCTGCCCCCCAAAGTAATGGGCCCCTTGTCTAAGACCTGGTCTCCAGAGCAGCGTCCAGGAACGACAGACGTGGATGCCGTCTCCCCAAGAGACAACAGCCAGAGAACAGATTCTAGTTCCATTGCTGTCTGGGGGCATCTGAGCCTCGGGAGACAGCAGGGTGGGGTGAGCAAGGCTGGAGATCCCCAATACCACTGCCCGAGGGGACAAGGCGTGGGAAGCACCTAAGCCTCCACGCATCCAGGGGTGCCCAGGCCCTCGCTCCCCGCATCACCATTCACGCCACTTGGCTGACCTGCCCACAGGGATCTTCCACTCCTGTGTTGCGTCAGACGGTGGGGCTGGCAGCGGCTTCCGCAGACTCTGCCCTCAGTTCTGCAGAAAAAGCCCTTTCGTCAAAGTCGGTCCTTCAGGAGTCTCCAGATTTACTCAGAGGGCCTCAGCCTGAATCAGGCCAGATGGGGGATGGGACCAGTTTGAGGGAGTCAGGAGCTGCAGGGGGGTGGGGGGAGGGGGGGGAGACAGCAAGGCACAGGCATGGAGAGCCCACGGGACACCCCGTGCTCCACTCCTGGCTCATCAGATGTGTCATGTGGGCACCTAGTCTGTCCTGTGACAGTCACCAGTTCTTAGAGGCCATCCCTCCCTCTGCCTTCAAAGGCACTTACCCTGGGGAGGAATCCCAGCGTCCCATCCACAGGGCCAGTGGTCCACAGGCTCATGAGCGAGGGGAATTTGAGACCGTTGGAGCAGCCAGTGTTCCCTGATGGCATCTGATGTTGTACTCAGGAGTTTCTAATCCTCCAAACCTGCTTCCTCATGTTCTGCCAGGCAGAATGATGCCAGCGGGGCTTGGCAGCTTTGGGCCTTGGCCCTGTCCTGCTGAGAGCAAGCGTCAGCACTGGCAAGGTGGATAGGGATTACCAGCAGCCGCCTGAGACCCTGGGGTTTGAGGAGGAGGGCTGGCTAAGCCTCAGGGGGTCTGGCTCTAATCCTGGCTCTGTCCCTCACTGGCTGGGCATCAACAATCCCTCCGTCTCTCAGAGGCCAGCTTGCCCACGCCACTGAAGGTCTTTCCTGTCTAAGCTGCCCCGGAGCCATGCTTCCATTTATAGCCACAGGCCAAGCCCTGGCTAAGCAAACTCCTGCAGCCCACACCCGGGCCCTCGTGCCCGAGAAGAACCTCTTCTAACAGAGCTGGAAACAGAGGCAAACACTGAAAGGGCAGGATAGTCCATCTCCAAAAGAACCAGCAAGGCGCTGGACTCATGGCTCAAGTAGTAGAGTGCCAGTAGATCAAGCAAGCTGAGTGAGCTTGAGGCCATGAGTTCAAACCCTGGTACTAGAAACACAGAAAAAGAGAAAAGAAAAAAGCAGAGAGGTTCCTAGCGGCACTTTTTTTTTTTTTTCCAAATTCTTTATTGTGATTAAGTAATTGCATAATTTCCCAAATTTCACAGTATTGTAGATAGTAATGCTTAGTTGAAGTCACACATTCTAACTTTCATGGGGCAAATTGTCTATCATGGTCCAAAACATTTATGAGTTTATGAGCTTTGACAATACAGTTATTTCTTCCACATTGGGTGATATGTACATTTCTTTTGTTTTGCATAGCGTCAGCTGTTCCCTCCCTCCCATCGCTGCCAATTGAGATGCTTAGATCATTTTGATCAATGTCCAGTGCAGCTGATGGGTCCCGCTGGTGTATGTTTTTCCCTGATTCCCTCCAGTTCTGTGTTCTCCTGGTTTCCCATCAGTGTGCACATATACACCATATATGTGATCAGTAGCATGGAGTTATTTAGTAGTGATTCGACTAGATGAGTGGAAGTCCTTTGTTTCTTAAGCCTTGCTAATTTTGTCGTATCACCTAACGTTTTGGATTTAACATCCACTTATCAGGGAGACCATGTGCCGTTTGTGTCTTTGCTCCTGGCTTACCTCGCTCAACAGGATTTCTTCTAGCTCCATCCATTTCCCTGTAAATGCCATTATTTTGTCCTTTCTAATGGCTGCATAATATTCCATTGTGTATAGATACCATAATTTTTGGATCCATTCATCTGTGGAGGGACATCTGGGTTGTTTCCATATCCTAGTGATTGTGAACAGCCTAGATACACTTTTTAAAAAATATTCCAGGGCTGGGAAGGTGGCTCAGTGGTAGAGTGCTTGCCTTGCATGCATGAGGCCCTGAGTTTGATTCCTCAGCACCACATAAGCAAAAAGAAAAAAGCCAGAAGTGGCACTGTGGCTCAAGTGGTAGAGCGCTAGCCTTGAGCTGAAGAGCTGAGGGACAGTGCCCAGGCCCAGAGTTCAGTCCCCACAACCGGACCAAAAAAAAAAATTCCAAACTGGGGGGTGGGAAGGTGGCTCAGTGGTAGAGTGCTTGCCTTGGGTTCGATTCCTCAGCACCACATAAGCAGAAAAAGCTGGAAGTGGTGCTGTGGCTCAAGTGGTAGAGCACTAGCCTTGAGCTGAAGAGCTGAGGGACAGTGCCCAGGCCCAGAGTTCAGGTATCATGACTGGCAAAAACAAAAGAAAAAAAAATTCCAAACTGGAAACAAATAGCATCAACAACAATAAAAAGACTGTGAGTATGCACAAAATAGCATATTAGCTGGGTGCCGTTGGCTCACGCCTGTCATCCTAGCTACTCAGAAGGCTGAGATCTGAGGATCACAGTTCAAAGCCAGCCTGGGCAGGAAAGTCCATGAGACTCTTATCTCCAATTAACCACCACAAAATGGGAAGTGGCACTATGGCTTAAAGTGGTAGAGTGCTTACCTTGAGCAAAAAATGCTCAGGGACAGCGCCCAGGCTCTGAGTTCAAGCCCTACAACTGACAAAAAAAAAAAAAAAGAGACACATTATTCTGTAATAAGAGTGACAAGGGGCTGGCTGGGAAGGTGGCTCAGTGGTAGATGCTTGCCTTGCATGCATGAGGCCCTGGGTTTGATTCTTCAGCACCACATAAGCAGAAAAGGCTGAAAGTGGCACTGTGGCTCAAGTGGTAGAGCACTAGCCATGAGCTGAAGAGCTGAGGGACAGCGCCCAGACCCAGAGTTCAAGCCACGACTGACAAAACAAAAAAAACAGTGACAAATGAAGAACAAAAAAGCTCAAAGACAGTGCCCAGACCCAAGTGCACAGCGCTAGGGCTGTAGCAATGGCCTAAAAGCAAGACTATGGATTCCGTGCTGGGTTTTTGTTATGGTTGTTCCAGTACTGGGGCTTGAACCTAGGCCTCCCAATCTCACCTGGTTTTTTATTTCTCTCCGGTCAGGGAGCTTGAACTCTGCTCCTTGGGTGCTGTCCCTCAGCTCTTGAGCTACAGCGCCACTTCCAGCTTTCTCTGTTTATGTGGTGCTAAGGAATTGAACCCAGGGCTTCATGCATGTGGGACAAGCATTTTACCACTGTCTTTGAACTGTGATCCTCAGATCTCAGCTTCCTGAGTAGCTAGGATTACAGTCGTGAGCCACGAACACCTGGCTATCTTTAGCTTTTTAGCTCAAGGCGGGCTCTCTATCACTTGAGCCGCAGTTCCACTTCTGGCTCTTTTCTAGCTAACTGGGAATACGAATCTCATAGAGTTTTCTGCCTTGGCTGAGTTGCTAGGATTGCAGATACAAGCCACCAGTAACCAGCATAAAATCTATTTTATAAAGTCGATGTCATTTCCAGGGAGGAAAGGCTAAATAACCGCGGTGTAAGCACATGACAGGCTATAATGCAGCCATGAAGAGGAATGCAGTGCTGATAGAATCTGCGACCTGAAAAACCTTGAAAAACTTGGTTCGTGAAAGAAAGGGTCCTGTGTCACCACAGACACGCTGTGGGCGGGGCTTTGGCCATGTCTACTGTTGGCTGGAGGAGGACCATTAATAAGGAGACAGTTAAGGCCCTGAGATGGCAATAAGACACATCCCAGAGTCCAGGGGACATGCTGTCAGTCTCAGCAAATGCCAGTGCCAATGGGGAAAAGATCTCAAATACTTTCCAACCAGGTGGCCCCTTAGCCCCATTAAGGCAGAGTGTCAATGCTCTTATCTGAGTTGGCCTCAGATAGAGAGCCTCCTGTCTCTCTGCCTTCCCAGCAGGTGGCAGGTGTATACCACCAGGCCCAGCTTCCTGGTACCTTTTTAAAAGTCCTTCTGGGGCTTGCCTAGCAAATACAACATCCTGGGTTCAATCCCCGGTATTGACAACAACAAAAATACAATTAAAAAAAAAATGTTCTTCTGAAAGGCTGGGTGCCAGCGGCTCACACCTGTAATCCTAGCTACTAAGGAGGCTGAGATATGAGGATCATGATTTAAAGCCAGCCCCAGAAGGAAAGTCCATGAAAGTCTTTGAAGTGGCACTTTGGCTCAAGTAGTAGAGCACTAGCCTTGAGTACAAAGCCAGGAACAGTGCCCAGGCCCTGAGTTCAAGCCCCAGAACTGGCAAAAACAAAAAGTCCTGGAAGGGCTGGGGGTGTGGCTCCGGGGACGAGCCCTAATCTGGCATGCCGAAGTCCTGGACTCCCCAGCACTGAAAAAAACAAATATTCTCCTGGAAGAGAAGGATTTCCAAATGCAAAGAAGTTGCCTAAGTGGAAACAAGGCAGAGGTGGGCAGAGGCCCCATGTTAGCCCATGGACATAGCCCGGGCCTGGAGATTCTCTCTCTCTCTCTCTCTCTCTCTCTCTCTCTCTCTCTCTCTCTCTCTCTCTCTGGTTACCAATCCTGCATCAGCTTACAAAGGGCCTGGTCCCCCATTGGAGTACATCCTCTGGGCAGGAGACAGTGCCTCAGACACCCCGGTTTTCTGTGTCCAGCATTGACAACCGTTGAAGGGCAGTGAAGACAGTCCTACATCCGGGCACTTGTGCAAGAAGTTGTATTTTCTAGTAATTTTGTGTGTGTGTGTGTGTGTGTGTGTGGTGTTTTCGGGTATGCTGGGGCTGGGGCTTGAATTCAGGGCCTGGGCACTGTCCCTGAGCCCCTTGTGCTTGAGGCTCACACTGTATCACTTGAGCCACAGCTGCATTTCCTCTTGGTGGTTTTGACGGTGGCTTCATTCAGCCTTTCCTCTACGTCTGAAGTCTGCACCCACAGACCCTGCGCTGCACTCATTTTTCCGTAAGGTCTTTCTGTCTTCCTGTAGTTCCTGGGGAACCACAGGCAGCAGCGGAAGCCTGCGGTATGGTGGGAAGCGCTCTTGGGAGCGCCCCCTGCTGGGAAGAAAGGAACACAGCTGGACGATGGTTGATGATGATACACTGGGGTTGATGGACGCCTCCCTTGGCAGAGCTCTGGAGATCAAGGCTGAGGAGGCCTTCTTGTTCTGCACCAGCCTTGGATGATGCACGTGTCTTTAGTTGAGGGTGATTCATGGAGGGTCTTCAGCATTGGGCCAACCAGGTGCTGTGGATCAAGTTCTCCAAGTGTCCCCAAAGCCATGCTAGCAGTGTGTTCACACCAACGCGTGGAGTCCTTGCTGAAATGATAAACCGTGCAATGCTGGGAAGCACTCCCATCCCAACGCATCGTCCTTCCTGGCATCCTCCAAGCCCCGGCCCCGGCTTCTCCTTTAGGGAAGGTGGAATAAACACCCATAGAGTCACTGTCCTCAGGGAAGGGGAGTCACGCTCATGAAGGTTCAAGAAGAACCTGATATCTCAACCTTTCCCCCTTTCCCCCTTTCCTCCCCAATTCTGAGGCTTGACCTCTGGGCCTGGGCGCTGTCCATGAGCTTGTTTTGCTCAAGGCCCAGTTCTCTACCACTTGAACCCCAGCACCACTTCCAGCTTTTTTGAGTAGTTTTATTGGCGATAAAGAGTCTCACAGACTTTCTTGCCCAGGCTGGCTTTGAACCACGATCTGCAAATCTCAGCCTCCTGAGTAGCTAGGATTACAGGTGTGAACCACCAGTGCCCAGTTGTTGTTTTTTTTTTGGTCAGTCGTGGGGCTTGAACTCTGGGCCTGGGCGCTGTCCCTCAGCTCTTCAGCTCAAGGCGAGCACTCTACCACTTGAGCTACAGCGCCACTTCCGGTTTTTCTGGTGGTTTATTGGAGATAGGAGTCTCACGGTCTCTCCTGCCCGGGCTGGCTTTAAACCAGGATCCTCAGATCTCAGCCTCCTGAGTAGCTAGGATTACAGGCGTGAGCCACCAGCGCCCGGCCAGTGCCCAGTTTTTATACTTCCCTTTCAATCAGTAACTAATTCACTACTCCCATTTCTCTGATACATCCACTGTGTCCAACAAGTCTTTCTGTTCCACAGTTCCAGCTAGTATGTCTCCCTTACCTCTCTAGCCCTAGAGGTTTTTGTACCTGACCCTTCATTCTCTCCCACTCACCTCTGGCTCACTTAACAATCACTCTCAGTGTGCCAGGCCCATCTACTGGCACATGCCAGCAGTTATGGGTCCTTGGTAGCAGGTGGGTGACCTAGCTCCAAACTCCCACCTCCAGTCTCTAGTTTCCTAGGTCCACAGGGGCACCAGTGGCTATGCAGATTGGCTGTCTCAGGAAGACTCTGAGATCAGCATGGAGGTGTTGATTGGACGCGGCTCTGAGCAACCCCTTTGAGGGAGCAGTTGGCAGAACAGACATAGGGACATAGGGGAATGAGACATTCAACCACAGCCTCTGCCCACCCTAGGAGGAGCTTTTGTTTTTTTGGTTGTGGGGCTTGAACTCTGGGTCTGGAAACTGGACTGTTTTCAAAATCTAGTGTGTAGGGAGCTGGGAAGGTGGCTCAGTGGTAGAGCGCGTGCTTTGCATGCATGAGGCCCTGGGTTGGATTCCTTAGCACCACATAAGCAGAAAAAGCCGGAAGTGGCACTGTGCTCAAGTGGTAGGGCACTAGGCTTGAGCTGAAGAGCTGAGGGACAGCGCCCAGGCCCAGAGTTCAGGTCCCACGACTGACAAAGAAAAAAACCTAATGTGTACTTACTTATTTATTGGTACTAGGGATTGAACACGGGGCCTCATAGCTGCTAGGCAAGCACTCTTCTCCTGGGAGTTATCCTGGTGGAACAGCCTCATGGGATGTGACTGGTGTGACAAGGGACAAAGGGGCCAAGACTTGGGCTTTGGTTGCACGCAGAGCTTGAGGATGAGGGCTGTGTGCCAGGTTGGTACCCAGGAGATGTGATGCTGCCATCCATCAGGATGAGGTTGCTGGAGGGGAAACTGGTGGAGGAGATGCACAGTCCACTCTGTACTTGTGGCTGGTCACCTTGGAGAAGCGACCAAAGTGGCCCTGAAGAGATTGCATACTCTGGCCAGGTGTCTGGGGAATTGGCAGCAGACAGAGTGGCCTGGTTAAATGTGCAGCCCCATCGATCTCTTAGAGGACCTAACACATTGGATCTTCAGGAAGGAGGCATCCACCAGTTCTGAACCTTTGCCATTGCTCATTCTTGTAGCTGTCGCCAGCAGAGAGCTTTGCCTGCTAAAATGCAACCCATAGCCAGAAGAGGAGAGGCCAAGGACCGGCTGGTCTGCGTCTCTATCTGGAGTAGACCGCATGGTGACCTTGGGCGATGCCAATGGTAATTCCCAGAGCACCGGTGAAAGGACAACCTCTTTGAACCCCAAGGGCCCATGAGCCTTGAATGACCCAGGGCTGGAGCCTGGACAAGCATTTCTCCAGCCAGCCACAGGAGGGTGCAGGAGCTCGCTAAAGCCACCCTTCTCCTACCCATCTTCCCAGTGGAAAGTCCTATAGGTGCTTTCTGGAGCCCCCTGAGGTGGGAAGAGCCTGGTACGCTGGCATGACTGTAGCTCCTCTAGCGGGCAAAGCGGAGGGGGGGGGTGTCCCTGGAGAGTTGCCTCAAGGCTATTTAAAATAGAAAAGAGACATAGCCGGCTTCCCAGAACTCAGCATTCAGGTAGATACCGGCTCTGGTAGACTCCCTGCTCCACCCCACCCCCACATGTGTGTATGCATGCATGCACATGTGCAAACAGAAGGGAAATGGCTAGAATGGCTCTGTGTCTGGCTGGCACATTGCTAAATAAGCAAAATTCTCCTACAAGAGGATGTGTTTCATTCAACAGAGTGAAGTCTCCTCCCTCCCAAAACTTTCCTTTTTTAAAAAAATTATTTTGATTTTTGGTGGGATTGAACTCAGGGCTCAAGGCTCAAGGCTAGAGATCTACCACTTGGAGCCACAGTTCCACTTCCTTCTCCCCTTTCCTATACCTCAACAATAAGCATCATTAAAAACAAAGCACCTGCTGGGTGCCAGTGGCTCACACCTGTAATCCTAGCTACTCAGGAGGCTGAGATCTGAGGATCCTGATTCAAAGCCAGCCCAGGCAGGAAAGTCCATGAGACTCTAATCTCCAATAAACTACTCAGAAAAAGCCAGAAGTGGTGCTGTGGCTCAAGTGGTAAAGCGCTACCCTTGAACAAAAGAGCTCAGGGACAGTGCCCAAGCCCCAGTTTAAGTCTCATGACACAAAAACAAAGCACCAAGCTGGGGGCTGGCAGCACATGCCTGTAATTCTATCTACACAAGAAGCTGAGATCTGAGGATGAGGATCTCTTTTAATTTTTTGTCATCCAAGGGCTTGAACTCAGGGCTTGGACTTGGTCCCTGAGCTCCTTTACTCAAGGCTAGGGCCCTACCACTTTGAGTCACATTTTCTGTCCCCCTCACCCCACCCCCCCGTCCCAGTTTTCTGGTGGAGATAAGAGTCTCACAGACTTTCTTGCTAGTTGGCTTTGAGGAGACCCTCAGATTGTGGTTCAAGCCCAGGAGGATTCTTCTCCTCACCCTGGTTTCAACTCAGGGGGCGGAAGGGAAACTGATGGAAGGGAGGGGCAGGAATCTCAGGTCCAAAGCCAAGCCCCAAGATGCACAAAAAATAAAAAATAAAAAGATGGAGAAGGATGGGAATGTGTAGAGTGCTTGCTTTGCACGCATGAAGCCCTGGGTTCAATTCTTCAGTACCACATAAACAGAAAAAGATGGAAGTGGCACTGTGGCTCAAGTGGTAGAGTGCTCACCTTGAGCTGAAGAGCTGAGGGACAGCGCCCAGGCCCAGAGTTCAGGCCCCACTACCGGACCCCCCCAAAAAAAAAGATGCTCAGGAACAGTGCCTAGGCCCTGAGTTCAAGCCCAGGACTGATTCAACAACAACAAAAAAAAAAAAAAAAGATGAAGAAATCAAGGATTCTCCCATCTAACCAGCAGGTTTTCATTAATCTATGTAAAGCACTTGATATAGCATGAAATTACAGCTCACTAAGTGGTAGCTATTATTAGCCAAGGAATAAACACAGAACATCTTCCTAGACAGCCAATGTAATTCAACCATTAGGAAGGAAACGACCAACAAACACAGGCCTAAGTTGGAGCAGAATGTAATACTCAGGTTTTTATTTTATTTTGTGCCAGTAATAGGTCTTGAACTGTGGGCCTAGGCCTTGAAGCAATTTTGCTGGGGGCTAGTGCTCTACCACTTGAGCCACAGCTCCACTTACAACTTTTTGCCACTGAATAGAGACTCAGGGCCTACCTTGCCTTTTCTTGTCTACTTGCTCACACTCCCACCCTTCCGGGGCATGGGGACACACAGCCTCCATCCCCTGTCCTCTACCTCCAGCTCCCACACTGCCCTTCTCGGGCAATCAGGAGCTCCTCAAAGAAAAGTCAGGAGAAACAGCAGAGTTGGAGGAGGGCCTGTGATTTTAAGTAGGCACTGGATTCCTTGGGTCTTGTGTTGATAAAATAGGGTACACAATGCCTATATATGTGTGTGTGTGTGTGTGTGTGTGTGTATATGTGTATATATGTGTGTATGTATATATGTGTGTATATATGTATATATATACATATATGACTGAAGTGTATATATACATATATATGTATATATGTGTGTATATATGTATATGTGTATACATATATAAGTGTATATATATGTATATATACATATATATACATACATATGTATATATGTGTGTGTGTATGTATACACACACACACACACACACACACACACACATATAATGACAAGAAATAAGTTAATGTATGTGAAGGGACCTGGCACAGTTCCTAGACAATAATATGCTCAATAAATGGTGGGTTAGCCAGGCACCGGTGACTCATATCTTTAATCCTAACTACTCAAAAGGCTGAGATCTGAGGATCTTGGTTCAAAACCAGCCTGGGCAGTAAAGTCCATGAGACTCTTTTTTTTTTTTTTTTTGGGTCCGGTTGTGGGGCCTGAACTCTGGGCCTGGGCGCTGTCCCTCAGCTCTTCAGCTCAAGGCTAGCGCTCTACCACTTGAGCCACAGTGCCACTTCCGGCTTTTTTTTTTGCTTATGTGGTGCTGAGGAATCGAACCCAGGGCCTCATGCATGCAAGGCAAGCACTCTACCACTGGGCCACCTTCCCAGCCCCGTCCATGAGACTCTTATCTCCAATGAACCAGCAAAAACATGGAAAGTGGATCTGTGGCTCAAGTGGTAGAACTGTAGCCTTGAGTAAAGAAATCTCAGGGTTAGCACTCAGGCTCTGAGCACCAGTCCATTCAATATGTCAAAAACAAAACAAACAAAATAAAATAAATTAGAGGTCAAGGAGACAGGACTCAGAGTCAGGAGGGGCCAGGGGATGCTGTCATATCTGACAAACCCTCCTGGTTTTGGGGGGGAGGGAGTGGGGAGCTGGGCCCAAGAGCAATGGTTCTTCCAGCTGTTCTGCTCTGCGGTCTGGGATGGAAGACTATGATCTAAGCACCCAGATTTCTTCTAAGTTATATCCCAATTCCTCTTCAGCTTTCAGTCCCAGTTTCTTCTATACTTAGTTCATGAATTTTCTGACTTGGGTCCACAGACAACCTGCCCGAGTCCAATATTACGTCAATGCTCTATAAGTACTCGGTCTACAGCATCTTATGTACCCAGCCTGCCATCTGCTCTGTACACGTCCTTTTAATCTTTCCATGCCTGAGTTCTATATTCCCAGAAGCCTGTGAATTACCCTAAGAGCAGGCTTTACCTTTTTTCTCTTTTCTTTCTTTCCCTTTCTTTCTTTCTTCCTTCCTTCCTTCCTTCCTTTCTTTCTTTCTTTCTTTTTCTTTTTTTCTTTTTTTTTTTTTTTTTGCCAGTTCTGTACCTTGAATTCTGGGCCTGCATGCTGTCCTTGATCCTCTTTTTGCTCAAGGCTAGCACTCTGGGCCTGGGAAGGTGGCCCAGTGGTAGAGTGCTTGCCTAGCATGCATGAGGGCCTGGGTTCCATTCCTTAGCACCACATATGCAGAAAAAGCCAGAAGTGGCGCTGTGGCTGCAGTGGTAGAGCACTAGCCTTGAGCTGAAGAGCTCAGGGACAATGCCCAGATCCAGAGTTCAGACCCCACCATCGACAAAAACAAACAAAAACCCCCACAAGGTTAGCACTCTATCCATAAAACCACTTTGGCTGTTTCTGAGTAGTTTATTGGAGGTTAGAGTCTCATGGACTTTCCTGCCTGGGCTGGCTTCAAACCATGATCCTCAGATCTCAGCCTCCTGAGTAGCTAGGGTTACAGGCGTGGGCCATCAGTGCCCGACTTACATTTTTTTTAAAGAGTCTAAATATTATAATATCAAATCATTTCACTAGTCTGTCATTGACAGGTTGCAGAAAAGTATGGACAGGGCTGGGAAGTTGGCTCAGTGGTAGAGTGCTTGCCTTGCAAGCCTGAGGCCCTGGGTTCGATTCCTCAGCACCACATAAGCAAAAGGAAAAAAGCCGGAAGTGGTACTGTGGCTCAAGTGGTAGAGCGCTAGCCTTGAGCTGAAGAGCTGAGGGACAGCGCCCAGGCCCAGAGTTCAGGCCCCACGACTGGACCCAAAAAAAAAAAAAAAAAAAAAAAAAGTATGGACAAAGAGATTAAGGCCAGGCCTCAAAGTTTCTTAATTTCTTTTTATTTTTATTTATTTTTGGGGGGGGTTGGGTCATAGGGCCTAAACTCTGGGCCTGGGCGCTGTCCCTCAGCTCTTCAGCTCAAGGCTAGCACTCTACCACTTGAGCCACAGCACCACTTCTGGTTTTTCTTTTTTCTGCTTATGTGGTGCTGAGGAATTAAACCCAGGGCCTCATGCATGCAAGGCAAGCGCTCTACCACTGAGCCACCTTCCCAGCCCCTTAATTTCCTTTTAGAAACCTATTATGAGTCCTTCCTCTTAGAGAGAATGTATCTAAATTTTTGGAACTTACTTAGTAGAATTACTATTTATATTTTAAAATGGCAATATGAAGCAGATCACAAAAGTAACGGTGTAACAGTGCTACCAGCCTAAAATTTAATCTAGATAGGAGGAGAGTTAAAGTATTACAGTTATGGTTTGGCTTTTTTTTTTTTTTTTTTTTGGTCAGTAATGGGGATTGAACTTAGCCTGGGCGCTGTCCCCCAGCTCTTTAGCTCAAGGCAAGTGCTGTACCACTTGAGCCACAGTGCCACTTCCAGTTTTCTGAGTGGTTTATTGGAGATAAGAGTCTCATGGACTTTCCTGCCCAGGCTGGCTTTGAGCCATGAGCCTCATATCTCAGCCTCCTGAGTAAGTAGCTAGGATTGATTACAGGCATGAGCCACTGGCACCCAGTTGGTTTGGCTTTTTTATAAACCAGACACTTCACTTGACCTTTGCAACTACTCAGTGATACAGGTGTTGTCATTATCAATCTTATTTTACAGATTAGAAAATTGAAATAAAAAGAAATTAATCTGGGGGTAGTAGTAGAGGGATGAATTTGGCTAAAGTATATGATATGTATGTATGTATGTAAATATCACAATGGAACACTTTTGTACAATTAATAAATATATGCTGGGGCTGGGAAGGTGGCTTAGTGGTAGAGTGCTTGCCTTGCATGCACGAGGCCCTGGGTTCAATTCCTCACTACCACATAAGCAGAAAAAGCCAGAAGTGGCGCTGTGGCTCAAGTGGTAGGGTGCTAGCCTTGAGCTGAAGAGCTGAGGGACAGCGCCCAGGCCCAGAGTTCAGGCCCTATGACTGACCAAAAAAAAAAAAAAAAAGCTAATTAAAAAGAAGGTAATCTGGTTATTTACCCTTGAAGATTTTTAATTGTTTCATATTTTTTTTGGTGCCAGAATTGGGGCTTGAATGGAGGCCTAGGTGCTGTCCCTTAGCTTTTTCATTCAAGGCTGGCATTCTACCATTGAGTCACAACTCCATTTACAGCTCTCTCTCGCTCTCTCTCTTTCTCTCCCTCCCTCCCTCCTTCCCTCCTCCCCCTTCCCTCCCTACCTCTTTCTTTCTTTTTCTTTCTTTCCTTTCTTCTTTGTGAATTGGTGATAGTCTCATAAACTTGCCTTCACAGGTTGGCTTTGAACTAGGATCCTAAGTCTCAGCTTCCCGAGTAGTTAGGATTACAAGTGTGATCCACAGTGCCTGGCTCTACTTTTGTAGATTAGTAAGTAGCAGGGCCATAAATTGGAATCTATTGTTCCCAATTTATCTACCTTAAACTCTATTTTTTTCCTATGCATAGTCCAGCTTTAGACTCAACCTAAAGGGACTTAAAGTCAAGCTACCAGGGCACTGACACTTGCTTTTATTTTCTTACCTTTCTCTGGTACTCTAGCTCTAGACCAATCCCTAAGGGGTCATGACCTTCTAAATTTGGCTCCGAATTTCCCAATACAAAGCCTTATACATAGGTTCTATACATATCTATTATAGCTTTGCTTACAAGCTGCCTGAGGAGTTGCTTTTTTAGATATTTAATATGTATTTGTTTCATGTTCCTAACTAGATTGTAAACAGTTACTAGGACAGGAGCAGTGCCTTTCTCCTTCAGTAACCCCTGCAATGCCTAGGGCTAGGCTGGGATGCCAAGGGTGCTCATTAAAAGTTGTTGACACGCTGGGAAGCAAACGCCTGTAATCCTAGCTACTCCGGAGGCTGAGATCTGAGGATCAAGGTTAGAAGCCAGCCCAGGCAAGACAAATCCTGGACACTTTTTTTTTTTTAACTCTAGGTCTGGCACTGTCCCTCAGCCCTTCAGCTCAAGGTGAGCACTCTACCACCTGAGCCACAGTACCACTTCTGATTTTTTGATGGTTTACTGGAGATAAGAGTCTCATGGAATTTCCTGCCTGGGCTGGCTTTGTTTTTTGTTTTTGTTTTTTTGCCAGTCCTGGGGCTTGAACTTGGGGCGTGGGCACTGTCCCTGAGTTTCTCTTCCTCAAGGCTAGCGCTCTACCACTTGAGCCACAGAGCCACTTCTGGCTTTTTCTGTGTATGTGGCACTGAGGAATCAAACCCAGGGCTTCATGCATGCTAGGCAAGCACTCTACCAGTAAGCCACATTCCCAGCCTTGGGCTGGCTTTAAAGGCCAATCCTCAGCTCTCAGTCTCCTGAGTAGCTAGGATTGCCCGGCTGAGACTCTTAAATTAACATGCAAAAAGCCAAAAGTGGGGGTGTGGCTCAAGTGGTAAAGCACTAGCCTTGAGCAAAACAAATGAGCCTGTGGTCCTGGGTTCAAGCCCCAGTATCAACACACACAGACACAGACACAGATACACACAGACAGACAGACAGACAGACAGACAGACAGACAGACACACACACACACACACACACACACACAGAGTAGTTGGCCATCCTGGCGGTTCCCTTTTCCCCGGGACCACTCCACGTCTTCCCTGGGGTTTCCGCCCCTTCCCACGCCCATCACTTTCATCTCCTTGGCTCCCGCCCCTCCTCCTGGGTCCACCCCTCCAGCCTCCACCCCTCGGCATCTTCAGCGTCCCCTAGCGACGAGGAGGTGGCTCCTAGCAACCGCATCCCGGTGCCCTGACGACGGCGGCACGCAGCGCCACGTCAGCGCGCCGGCGCCCCGCCCCCACGCCGCTGGCCCCGCCTCCCCGCGCCTCGTCTGCCGCCGCCGCCGCCGCCGTCGCCGCCGCCGCCGCCGCCGCCGCCGCCGCCGCCGCCGCTGCCACCGCCGCCCGAGACTCGCGCAGAGCAGTTATGGCGGATTCCGCAGCCCCCGAACCCGCAGCTCCCGCTCCCGCGCAGGCCCCGGCCTCGGCTCCGGAGGCAGCCCCGACGCAGGCCGCGACCCCGGCCTCCGTCCCCCCGGCCTCCGCCCCAGACTCGGCCTCCGGGCTGTCCTCGGACTCCGGCCCCGAAGCCGGCTCGCAGCGCCTGCTGTTCTCTCACGACCTGGTGTCGGGCCGTTACCGCGGCTCGGTGCACTTCGGCCTGGTGCGCCTCATCCACGGCGAGGACTCGGACTCGGAGGGCGAGGAGGAGGGCCGCGGCAGCTCGGGCTGCTCGGAGGCCGGGGCCGCTGGCCACGAGGAGGGCCGGGCCAGCCCGCTGCGCCGCGGCTACGTGCGCGTCCAGTGGTACCCGGAGGGCGTCAAGCAGCACGTGAAGGAGACCAAGGTACGCGGAGGCCGGGGCGGGGCGCAGGGCCGGGCGGAGCCGGCCGCGGAGCCGGGGCCGCGGCGCCGAGCCTCGGCCCGCAGCGTCGCCTCTGCAGTGGGCGCGGCGGGAGCGCGGCCTCCGCAGGGGGTGCGCTCCGTGCACCGTCATCGCCCGGGCCCGGGCGCACCCGGCGGCCGGGCACCGGCGGCCCGGAGACCCGGCGGCCCTGGGCTTCCGGGCTGGAGGCGGAGGGAACTTGCGAGCCGCGCTCCGCCGCGCTCCCGCCGCGGGGTTGGCCTCCCGATGCCCGCGGGGACCCCCCCCCCTCCCCGGCCATCCCCACCAGTGCCGACCTCGGAGGAGCCGCAGGCTGCATTGTGCAGCGGGAAAGACAGGCCCGTGCCAGGGGCCGTGCGGGGAGGGGCCGTGGGCATCCCTAGCACAAAGATAGAGGTGAAGATCCCAGCTGCTGGTTTTTGTTTTACCCCGAGGCCTCCTCTTCCTTGCTGCAGGGAAGTTGGGGAGTAAAATCTGCACACGGGAGCCATGATATTACTAGGACTGGGGTGGGGGGGGGTGGAGATGGTGACAGCCGCCGCCAAGGTGCACTTGGACTGCTGGGGGGCGGGGGTGGGGGCGGGGTGGGGGCGGGGGTTGGCACAGAACCGTTGGAAACCGACTGGGTTTTTCCTGACCTCAGGCTGTTAAGCAAACGTCGTTGTGTGTTGGGATGAGGCTGGAGATGATAGTTTTTGTAAAACGTGGACGTTTGTCTTCTTCATCCTGACACCTTCAGCCAAGGTTGCTTTGGCTTGTTTTTTTGTTTTTTTTTTCTGAGTGTGAGTCCCTATCAGTGATTCACACACACACACACACACACCTATCTCACACTGCTTTCCTTCCCCTCCTCTTCCTCTGCCCCTCCCCTTCAAGAAAACATTTCTAGACGTGAATGTGGACTGCATCGAGATCTTCAGAAAGGGAACCATCTGATTTTCAGGGAGGCACTTATTTACTTCGGTGGCCTTGGCTATTGAACCTCTCAATGTTTTGCACATGCTCTAGGTCAGTGATCTACTCAGCTACATCCCTAGCCCATTTTGCTAAGTTGCCTGGGTTGGCTTCAAACCTGAGATCTTCCTGTCTCACCTTCCCCAGTAGCCAAGACTGTAGGGTGTGTACCATCATGCCCCTCAGTGGAGGCACGTTGATTAATCTGGGTTAAACTTCTGTTACACTGGATTTAAATTTAGTTTTAGTTAATCTGGGTTTCTTGTACTGAGAGGCAGAGGTGGTCAGGGGAATAGAATAGGGCTTCAGTCACATTACAGAGTCTTGTGAGGAAGTTTAGGGAGGAAAGGTCCCACTTCTGAGAAGAGCCTCTGATGCTTACCCTGGTAGCACAAGTGACTGCTGATATCAGCAAGGTCTCTCTCACTAATCTCTACATGTCGTCACAGCCACAGATTCACACATAGCCCTCAGATAAATGTAAAGCGCACAGCAACCTCTCTGCCTCAGAAAGAACTATAAATTCATTTTCAGTGTCTGGATTGCATCACATCTTGCCACAGAAGACACTATTGTGTGTCTGGCCATGTTGTCTTTCTGTGAATTTTTATTTTTTATTATTTATATTTTTAAATTTTTGCCAGTCCTGGGGCTTGAACTCAGGGCCTGGGCACTGTCCCTGAGCTTCTTTTGCTCAAATCTAGCACTCTACCAACTTGATCCACAGCATCACCTCTGGTGCTTCGTGAGTGCTAGGTAAGCACTCTACCACTAAGCCACATACCCTGCCCTCTGAATGTGTGTGTGTGTGGGGGGGGTGTTTGTCGGTTGTGGGGCTTGGACTCTCAGCTTGGGCACTGTGTCCCTGAGCTCTGAGCTCAAGGTGAGTACTCTACCACCTGAGCCATAGGACCACTTCTGGTTTTCTGGTGGTTAATTGGAGATAAGAGTCTCATGGACTTTTCTGGCTTTGAACCGTGACCCTCAGATCTCAGCCTCCTGAGTAGCTAGGATTTTATAGGTGTGAGCCACCAACACCCTGCCCTTTGTGAGCTTTTAAAAGTGCTTTTCCCCACTCAGCTTCTATAGAGGTTTGGAATGGCCCTTGTACTGTAGTCTCCTGTCCCAGGACTCAAAAGTGGGCCCAGCTCACTGGAGCTGCCATCTTTATCAGTTATTTATGTTCATTTTTACTTTGGTGGTTAACTTTGTTTATACTTTGTTTATAGTTATGTTCTGCCCACCGGTCCCACCTTGTGTAATTGCAGAAAGTTTAGCTTAAAAAATTCCTATTTGGGGATCATATAAAATAACTTTAAGGGATGGGATTGGATGGATTTAGAAGTTGCCCTTGAGTTTGTGAAACTCATCCTGTGGCTCTGATAGTATTTACTTTGTGTTTGGTTTCTGTAGCTTCTGAACTTAGGATTTTCAAGGAACTGTTGGGGTGTAGCATCTAATTATCAATGTCAGCGCCCAGTTCTATTTTAAGAACTTGAGTAGTTTTATTTATTTTTTTATTTTATTTTATTTTTGTTTGGATCTGGTCGTGGGGCCTGAACTCTGGGCCTGGGCGCTGTCCCTCAGCTCTCAGCTCAAGGCTAGCGCTCTACCACTTGAGCCACAGCGCCACTTCCGGCTTTTTTTTTCTGCTTATGTGGTGCTGAGGAATCAAACCCAGGGCCTCATGCATGCAAGGCAAGTGCTCTACCACTGAGCCACCTTCCCAGCCCCTAGAACTTGAGTAGTTTTAATTAATTAATTTATATTATTATAAAGGTGATATGCAGAGGGTTACAGTTATATAAGTCAGATAATGAATGCATTTCTTTTTGGACAATGTCAACTCTTCTCTCTGTTTTTCCCTCTCATCCCACCCACAAATTGTATAGTTCTAGTTCATTTTCAACATAGTGTCTGTTGAGTATCATTGCTGCATTTGTTCACCCCTTGGTGTTTTTATTTTTAATTTTTTTGAGAAGACTGATCAGCTGAATGACCCCTGCTTTTTCCTGGCCACTTACCAGAGTGGAGGGCTAGCAAGCAGTGCTTTGGCTAAGGAGCTTTTCTTCCTCAGCTTCTCATACATTCCATCACATCAAGACCATGGTGTGCTGTAGCAAAGACTTTTAGATAAAGTCCAAGTATTTAGGTCTGATTCCTACTCATCTCACAATTTTTTTTTTTTTTTTTTTGCCTGTCATGGGACTTGAACTCTGGGCCTGGGTGCTGTCTCTTAGCTCTTCCTTCAGCTCAAGGCTAGTACTCTACCACTTGAGCTACAGTGCCACTTCCAGTTTTCTGGTGGTTCATTGGAGATAAGTCTCAAGGACTTTCTTGCCCGGGCTGCCTTTGAACCGAGATCCTCAGATCTCAGCCTCCTGAGTAGCTAGGATTATAGGCATGAGGCACGAGTGCCTGGCTTCATCACAATTTTGTGGGATGTACGTGTGAGCATGCTTGTGTGTGTGTGTGTGTGTGTGTGTGCGTGTGCGCGCGCACGCGCGCGTGTTGTACTGATCCTGGGGCTTGAATTCAGGGTCTTGTGCTCTTGCTTAGCTTTTTTTCCCACTCAAAGCTGTTGGCTCTACCACTTGAGCCACATCTTTAGTCCTCATCGCAAATCTTGCTATGAGATGGGAGTTACTGATAAAATAATATAGTGACAGTTTTGAGAAAGTAGTTTTTTAAGCTATCCCCTATTGGGGTCATTTTAATATCCATTTAATGTTTCTTAGGCCCTAAAATATTTTTGTAGTTTTTATATTCAGTTAGGAGAGTTGTGAATAAGGGCTTAACACTTATCTGTGTCTTTTTGAGCTAATCTTGCTATGTAGCCTGGTCTGAGTGAAACTGGTTATTAAGCCCAGGCAATTCTCTTTTTTTTTTTTTTGGGTCCGGTCGTGGGGCCTGAACTCTGGGCCTGGGCACTGTCCCTCAGCTCTTCAGCTCAAGGCTAGCACTCTACCACTTGAGCCACAGCGCCACTTCCGGCTTTTTTCTTTTTGCTTATGTGGTGCTGAGGAATCGAACCCAGGGCCTCAGGCATGCAAGGCAAGCGCTCTACCACTGAGCCACCTTCCCAGCCCCATAAATTTATCTTAACATATATTTTTTTTTTTTTCCAGTCATGGGGCCTGAACTCTGGGCCTGGGCACTATCAGCTCTTCAGCTCAAAGCTAGTACTCTACCATTTGAGCCATAGCACCACTTCCGGCTTTTTCTGCTTATGAGGAATCGAACCCAGGGCCTCATGCATGCAAGACAAGCACTCTACCACTGAGCCACCTTCCCAGGCCCAGGCAATCCTTTTGTTTGTGTCTCCCAACTGCTGGGGTCACTGGCATGACTTACCTGGCTTAATACTAGTGTTTTTAAGTTTTTAGTTAATAAGTTTACAAAGACAGGTGAAGAGATGGACACAGCACTACCCTTTTCCTGCCACCTCCTTGAAGATGAACATCAGAAATAAAGCCTGCTCTTTCATGAAGATACAGAATTGATGACCTGATCTGAGGCTCCCAGCAGCCAGGATTGGGCTTCTTGAGGATTTAACAGAGAGAAGCAAGCAGCCAATACTTCTTGCAGTCTCCTCTCCCCAATTTCTTAATCTTTTCAATCCGGTAGACCATTTATGAATATTTCCCACTTGGCCACAGACCTCCAAGGAGGCTTGTCCCTTCCCCACTGCAGGCCACCCTTACAGTATGCCTTGGAATAGAGCCACATGTTGAAAGCATCTTCAGTGGTCCTGAGCACCGGCTGAACATGGTGGATCTTTCTAGTTGCCACTTGCCATGGTTGGCCAGAGCAGCCTCCCATCCCAGTCCTGCACCTTTCCAGGAGCAGATCAGGACCCCGTCTGTCCATTCAAGTTCAGCTTTTCCTCAGTGGCAGCTCTACATTTTTTATTGCTTTTGCTTTTGCTTAGACACTTTTATTTCCAGTTTCTGCAACATTCAGGGTCTCCTTGCTTGGGTTTGAGATATAATGTCTCGAAATGAAAGGTATCTGGTTATCCTGCTTTTGTGAGGCTGTGTGGCCTGTGTGTGTGAAGCATTCCTGATGACAGGTCCTCTGGGAATTGGCTTTCCAGTTTATTTTTGGCTTCTACTAGGCTAGCATTTCCTTGGGGAAAGCTATTTAGGTGTAGCATCATAGCTCAAGAAGTTTGTCTCTTTTTCAGGTGCCAGGCCCATTAAAAGCAATTGTTCTTAGTGATGTAATAGGAAGAAGTTATGTAAGGTTAATAAGATGCAGAAGTAAGTGCTTCTAAATTGCATTTTATTCAGATAGGATCACAGCTTGGAGACTCTTAACAGCTGTGTTGTGATTTTATTCTTTGTCCCTTGGTTTTTCCCTATCTTACTCTACCACCTACCTGATCATTGTCTGACTCAAGGGCACTTTAACCAGATGAGGAATGTATGTTTGGTACTCCAGTTGAAAGTCAAAACCCTTGGGTGCTCTTCTGGCTGGCACCAGTTCTGAATGACCCTGGCCAAATCACTGCTTTAATTTCTCTTACTCCAATGAAATCTGTGGCCTGGCTTTTCTAGTCCCTGAAATGAGCCTGCACAGATGGGACAGTCAGAAGTGTAGCCCGGTCATGCCTGGACTAGCCACTGTTATTTAGCAGAGACTGTTCTGATGTGGGTTAAGCAGAGCCAGCCCTATTCCATAGGACATTGCTACTCTGGATCACAGAAGAGGCACCTCAGGAAGCAAAGGGGGATGGGGCACTCAGCAGAGCAAGTCCTAATTTGGCTCTATTAAGCCTCTTCCAGCAGTACTCATGACCCTCATGCCTTTGTTACATTAGAAGAAATTCAGGAGTGTATGCTCAAAATACCACCTCCAATCTCTAGGAGGTGGGGCAATGAATATATATATATATATATATGGATGGTATGTGAACATGCTTGTCAGCATCTGTAAGACCTTGAAGACCTAGAGTACTGCTTTTTTTCAAATAACAAGTTTACTATTACCTATATACTGTTTACTGTATGCCAAACACTACGTGCTTTATATGCTTTACTTATGCTAAGAGCATAAGTATGTTATGTGCTGCAACTAATCCCTGTTTCAGCAGAGGAAACTAAGGAACTCGCCCAGTATCACACACTAAGTGGAAGAACCTGAATACAAGTTGAAGTCCTTTGTTCTCATCAGAGACTGTATAGGTTCAGGATTCATTCATAGCTCTTAGAACTTACAAAGCATGGTATACCGGCATAATCACACATAATCTCTATAAACACCGGAAGTCTTTTTTTTAATTTTTTAATTTTTGGGTCTGGTTGTGGGGCCTGAACTCTGGGCCTGGGCGCTGTTCCTCAGCTCTTCAGCTCAAGGCTAGTGCTCTACCACTTGAGCCACAGCGCCACTTCTGGCTTTTTTCTTTTTGCTTATGTGGTGCTGAGGAATCCAACCCAGGGCGAGCGCTCTACCACTGCCACCTTCCCAGCCCTAAACACCGGAAGTCTTGGTGGAGGGAATAGGAGGGAGGCCAGTGCAGAGGTTGGAAGGGTGGAGGCGGAGAGGGCTGGCAGGTCCTGGGTGGGGAGGAGTGCTGTGCTGGCATTGTGTGTTGCTGCGGTCCACATTTTTCATTCCTGAACCTCTTGGTCTCTCTCTGAATAACAGTCAAAACCCTCTGGCTTTTTCTGCTTATGTGGTGCTGAGGAATCGAACTCAGGGCCTCATGCATGCAAGGCAAGCACTCCACCACTGAGCCACCTTCCCACCCCCACCCCCACCCCCACCCTGCCCAGACTCTTAACTCCAATAAATCACCAGAAAACCAGAAGTGACACTGTGGCTTAAAGTGGTAGAACACTTGCCCTGAGCTGAAGAGCTCAGGGACAGTGCCCAGGCTGAGAGTTCAAGCCCCACCACTGACAAAACAACAACAACAAACCCTTAATTTCTAGAGAACCTTTGAATGCCCTAGAGCGTTGAATGAAGGCAACTGTAGCTTGGTTCCTTCCAGCACCGGTCCACACTTCAACTTCCGGGTGCAATTGAGTGTGCAGACACTCAGGCAGCTGGCCTTTCCCTGTCCGCTCAGAGCTCCAGCTTGACTGCTGTCTTCTTGGCTGCCTTGTTCTCTTACTGGGAGTGCTGAGTCATGAATCAGTGGGGAGGGATTCCTTGGAGAGAGGCTGAATCTTTCCCCAATTCCCTGTACTCAGCTGTGTTTGCTTTAGGATGTTAAAGGTCTTATGCTCTCCCTGTCCCCACTTCACTGTTATCTCTGTTTGCACACCTTCCCCCTGCCCCCAAGTCCTGGGGCTTGAACCACCAGAAAACCAGAAGTGATGCTGTGGTTCAACTGGTAGAGCACTCACCTTGAGCTGAAGAACTGAGTGACAGAGCCCAGGCCCAGAGTGCAAGCCCCATGACCAACAAAACAAAAACAAACAAAAAGAAACCCTTGTCTCTCCATTTTACAATGACACTATTGGGCCTCATGGAATCCACTGGAACCTGTTGTTAGGGGTCGGTACTTTAGAATTGCCATTCCCACAGCACAAGGCACATGATCAGCGTCAGCTGTCCTTGGTGGGTGCTCCTCTCAAAGGTGGAGTCAGCGCAACCTCCGGGGCTTGTCACCCCAGATCCCATAAACTGAGTTCTGATTCTGGTCCATAGAAGAAGCTTTTGGAGTTTTCCTGCTCAGAATTTAGCCTGCTTCTGAACGGGTGTGGCTCCTAGTTTCCATTAGTAATCGGGAAGGAAGGTTCTCCGTTCCCAAGGTGCGGTCACCTTTCCCATTGGTTGGCCCCAGTGCTGCCACAGCCCTGCTGTGGCTCTTGCTGACCAGGAGGCCCCACTCAGAATGGCTTCTGCGCTGCCATCTCAGCCTTGGGGGTCCCTTGGAGACCACTTGGCCTGTGTGGTTGCAGACAGAGAAGAGCGGCATGCTTGCTGAAAATTTTGTAGCTCAGAGTAAAAGTGAATCATGTTCATGGATAACTGCCTGAATTTATCTACTCCAAGGTTATTTGCCTTTTCAGAGGGACTATTGAGTGGAGACACAAGTGACTAGAGTCACCCTGAAGCCACTTAGGCACAAGTATGCTATATGTCCTTCTAAGGCAGATTGTGCAAAGCAATTTACTGATTTAAATATTGTGGCAAACGATATGCCACTCACAAGTGTTCATACGGCAATAGGTTTGCAGTGAATGTTTCTTTTTGGGTTGAGTCTGGTAGGCTGTTTGGTTGGGGCAGTTTCAGTTGGTTGGCTGTTTGTTTTTGTGTTTTTTGTTTTTTGCCAGTCCCAGGGCTGGAACTCAGGGCCTAGGGACTGTCCCTGAGCTTCATTTGCTCAAGGCTAGCATTCTACCACTTGAGCCACAGCACCACTTCTGGCTTTTTCTGTTTATGTGGTGCTGAGGAATCAAACCCAGGCCTTCATGCATGCTAGGCAAGCACTCTACCACTAGGCCACATTCCTAGCCAAGTTTGTTGGCTCTTTGTGAGACCACAGCAGTAGTTACTGTTTTGCAGCTGAGTTAGGGATGGAAAGAGTGTGTGTCACTTTTGGTTCAGAGTGATAAATAGCTGTATCTGGAAAACAGTCTGACTGTGGCAATTTAAAGGTAAAAATATTAAAATACTGAGTCATAACTCAGCATCACTCAACCCTACCCAAGGATGAAAACTCCCTGCCAGCACTATCAGAGATTTCCTGTAAGCACCTTCAAAAAGAGCTGCCTTCATTTGCATACTGCAAATGAGAGCTGATCTTTCACCGGCAACTTCCTCCTTGTTTTAATCCCCCTCCTTTCATTGTGGGAACTACTGGAGCAAGAATGCAGGCTGGTGAAGCTGCCTCTTCCCTGGACTGCATTTGCTGGGCCCCTGGTGAGCAGGTGGAAAGTATACTGACACACAAACATGTGTCTCTCCTGCGGTTGGGGAGTATCAGGCCTGGCATATGCAGCACTGGAAGCAGCCTGTATTTGTCTGCTTCTGCTTAATTACTTAAGGGATTTTGAGGGCCCTGATGGTTGATGACATCATCTTCTAGCACAGAAGAAAGCATCTCTCCCTGCTTTGGGGGCATCCATCCAGTATGCTGGGGTATGGATGCCTACTTCCATTTCCTAGTGATCTATTCCCCTCTTTTGCCTTCTTTCTACCCTCCCATACTCCCCAAGGTGACAGATGATGAATTCTTGGCCACTGCATCTGCTCACATTGTCTCAGCCTTTGTCTTTCTTTGGACCTACTAGTCTTACTGTGGTCAACAATTCTCTCTCTCTCTGTCTCTTTTTTTTTTTGCTGGTCCTGGGGCTTGAATTCATAGCCTGAGTGCTATCCATGAGCCTCTTTGTGCTCAAGACTAGTGCTCTACCACTTGAGCCACAGCCCCACTTCCAACTATACTCCTTAATGGAGATGTAACATTCTGGGGTTCCATTATACATGATAGAAGCAGTGTTTTCTCTTTGTCTTTTGTCTTTGTGTGTGTGTGTGTGTGTGTGTGTGTGTGTGTGTGTGTGTGCATGCTTTGTGTGTGTGGTGCACACACGCACAAGTACATAGGCTATGAACTGAGGGCCTAGGTGCTGTCTCTCTGATTTTTTTTTTTTCTTGTCTCAAAGCTAGTATTGTACTGCTTGCCACTTCCAGCTTTTTTGGTAGTTACTTAGAGATAAGAGGCTCAAGGACTGTCCTGCTGGGCTGGCTTTGAACCCTGATCCTCAGATCTAGCTACTCAGGTCCAAGGTACTCAGCCTCCATTTGTTTTGAGTGCAGTTGGTGGGTGTATTTAAATGGATGCAACATCTGTGTCACACTACTGTCTGCCTCCTGCGGGTCCCTCAGCCTCCAGCTTTACTCTCCCCATCCCCAAGTCTGTATGATTTATTTATTTTTCTCTCTACTGGATTTGAACCCAAGGCCTCCAGCTTAACTGGGCTGGTACTCTAACACTTGAGCTATGCCTCCAGCCTGGCTTTTTGCCAGTTATTTTGGAGATGGAGTCTATAGAACTTTTCCGCCTGGGCTGTTGCTAAACCACATTTCTTTGGATCTTAGTCTCGTTGGTAGCTAGGATAACAGATAACTGGTCTGAGTCTTCACTATGAAAACCTTTCAAACATACTGCAAAGTTGAAGGACTAGGCCAGTGATTACTGATTGCCAGCAATGGCGAGTCAGCAGCTGTTGACACACATGCCATCTGCCTTTATCCATGTGTGTGCAAATATGTTTCTTCCCAAGACATTTCTAAATTGGGAGCAGATAGTACTTTACCCCTCAATACTTAAGCTGTGTCTTCTAAAAGTAAGAATATTGGGGGTCACCCTTTGATACCTCCATTCTAACCTGTTTGTCACCAGTGTTTTCTTTATTTTTTTAAAGTTGGTCATGGGGCTTAAATTCAGGGCATGGGCGCTGTCCCTGAGTGTTTTTGCTCAAGGATAGCACTCTAACACTTGGAACCACAGCATCATCTCCAGTTTTCTGGTGATTTAATTGGAGTCTCATGGACTGTCCTGCCTGTGCCAGCTTCAAACTACAATCCTCAGATCTTGGCCTCCTGAGTAGCTAGGAGTACAGGTGTGAGCCACTGGCAAAATAGCTCACCGAGGCAAAGTCACTGGTAAAGCACTATTATTATTATTATTATTATTATTATTATTAGTCATGGGGCTTGAACTCTGGGCCTGGGCGCTGTCCCTCAGCTCTTCAGCTCAAGGCTAGCACTCTACCACCTAAGCCACAGCGCCACTTCTGGCATTTTCTGTGTATATGCTGCTGAGGAATCGAACCCAGGGCCTCATGCATGCAAGGCAAACACTCTACCAGTGAACCACCTTCCCAGCCCAGCACTATTATTTTTGAAAGCACTGTGAAAAATGACCCTGGGATTGACATAGGTGTGTATTTCATTGCCAGTAAGAGTAGATGAATTGGGCTGGGAGTGGCTCAGTGGTAGAGTGCTTGCCAAGTAGTAGAGTGCTAGCCCTGAGCTGAAGAGCTGAAGGACAGCCCAAAGTTCAGGCCCCATGACAGACAAAAAAAAAGAGTAGATGAATCAAAAGGCATCATACTGTAGTTTATTGTAGCATCTTCCATCACAATTGTGTCTGGGTTAAGCCACAGGGTCTCCAGACATGGACTGGGTGAGACCTGAGACTAAGAACTGATGAAATGACACCTCCTGTCTGCCACTGTTGTGGGTTATCTTCAGGCCCTCAGTATCAGTGCTCTGAACTATTTTGGAAAAGCCCCAGTTTGACACATACACAAGCTGTCTGAGTTCTAGTATCTGAAGTAACTTCAAAACCTAGGTGGGAGTAATCTACCCTCTTGGTTTCTAGGCTTATCCAACTGGGGTAAGAGCCACTGTAATAACTCGCTGAAAGCACTTGGTAGATCTGCATGCTTCCTCAATGGTGATCTGCACTAGCCTTTGCCTTAGGAGGGAATGTGATCCCTCTGTTGGAGACCGAATGCCATCCCACATGCAAATGACCCAGGTGGCCGCTGTGGCTTGGTGTTCTGCCAGCATGGACATCCAGATGGAGGAAGAGTCTGGGAGTATAGCCTGGAATTGCAGCAATTATGCTAGGCCTATCACTTTGGAGGAATCTAGAACCATGTGTGAAAGTGGACATGACCGTCAGTTTATCCCCCCATATTAGTGGACATGTGGTATCAGAGAGCATGAACAACCTGAGACTAGCACTTTTCCACACTGATTTGCCTGTCTGCCATGTGGAGTTCTCCTTAATGCAAGTTATTCTAACTCAGTTGCTGAGCTGAGAATCTGCAGGTCAAACAAGCTCCTGGTGTTGCTGGCCAAGACTACCCTCAGAATTGTACTGATAAGACCTTCACAATTCTATGGATGCCTTTGGGGTCAGCCGTCTTTATCCCTGTGCCTTCTCCCCTTTTAGTATGTAATCAATATAGTTGCTTTTGTTTGCCAGTTCTGGGCTTGAACTCAGGGCCTGGGCACTTATCCTTGAGCTTTTTGCTTGAGGCTAGTGCTCTACCACTTGAGCTCCACTTCCATCTTCTTGGTGGTTAATTGGAGATGAGAGACTCATGGCCTTTCCTGCCCAGGCTTTTCACCCATGATCCTTAGGCCTCAGCTTCCAGAGTAGCTAGAATTATAGGCATGAGCTACTGTTGCCCAACAGTTTGATTTTTTTTCTTCCCTTGGTTTGTGCTTTTTTGCCAGTGTTAAATGAAACAGAAGGAGTCAGAATGTAGGCTACTGAGGGGCAGGACATTGATTAGATGGTTCTAACAGACAGTTCTTTCTTTTTCCTCCTCCCTACACATTGCTGCTAATTTTTATTTATAGCTACTTTACTCATTAAACATCCTTATTCTGAAACCAAAATCTAAATGCTCCACTATTTATTCCTTTTGTGTGTTGCTGCTTTAGATTTCAGAACACTTAAAAATTTTGGATTAGGGTATTTAGCCAGTAGAAAAAATGCAGGAACGCATAAAATCAGGTTTTAATAGTCACTTATAATTCCATTATTCTAAGATAAATGCATTTTATTTACACCTTGTAGTGAATGGTTATTTGAGGCTTTTATAGGCCTATAAATACTTCCTTGCAAAACACATACCATGTTCGTGCTAACCTTCACACTACCCACTGCCCAGCAGACTTTACAAATAGGTCAGAGTCCAAAGGAGAGGGGTTCTGATTTGCAGTACCCATACCGCGCTGTGTGTGTGTGTGTGTATGTGTGTATGTGTGTTATTATACAGGGGATGCCTTAAAATCACAGAGGGCCTTCTCTTTGACCAGTATTCTAGAAGGCACCTTTCCAGAAGCAGAGCATCAACACCATTGCTGGTACCCCAGGAAACTCCTTTGCAGTTGATGGAGTGTTCTCTTGCTTTCCTGGAGCCACAGGAATCATTCCTGATTGTACTTAAAAAACAAAGAGCAACAGTAACAAGAATGCCTCTGGCCTGTGACCTTGCTTAGATCATCTGAGTTCTAAGCCTTCTGCATTGCAGCAGGAATAAGGCTCTTCCTCTGCTGCCTGCCTGCCTCTCTCCCTCCTCCTCCACCCTTGCAGGAATTCCCTCAGCCCTGCAGTTGGTCAGCTCATCCCTCATACTCTTGAAGTGTCCCTCATGCCCTTGTTTTCCTCTGCCTTAGATTTGGTGGTGCTTTGGAGGCCTCCATAATCAAAGTCTTTCTGTAGCAGCTGTTTCAGTGTGTAGGCACTTTGTTTGCTCTTTTCAGGTGCAATTGGGTCTGTATTGTTGAACAGACCAAGCACTTGGCACAGGTTGAAAAGGCCAGGTGGCATGCTTTTCCCAAGAACCTGGCTTCGGTCCTATCTGCAGTACTTCTGAATGAGAGATGCAGAGGCAGAGGTGGTTGGTGTCTCTGTGTCAGGAACCTTTCTTCCTGTTTCAGAAAAAGCAGTTTGACCAGAAGTCTGCTGAATGCCTGCCATGCCAGTCTCCCGATGACAAGTTAAGTTGTTTTCAGTTTAAGTAGTGGGAACTAGCGTTGTGCTTTTGCTTTATACGTTTTTTTGTATCTTGATGTCTATAAGCCCCACAGGATAGATTTCTAAATGAACTTACTGAGTACACTGACAGGACCCATGATTCATTTTTCCACTGTACTGAGAGTGGCCCCCTGTTCACGATCCATCCTGGACTACCTGCTCCCCTGCATCATGGTGAGGCTTTGTTGTGACATATGCAGGTCCCAGCTACTTGGCAGCATCTGGAGGTCTGCTGCTTGGTTGCCTATATACTGCCCTCTGCATTTGGGGGTGTCCCTTTGTATAGCAAGCACACTGGCTTATTGTGCCTGGGGGGAGGAAGCCCTTTGCGCCCAAGGTCGGCGGGGGGGGGGGGGTCCTCAGTGGTGGAGCACTTGCCCTAGTGTGTTCATCCGTAGCCTTATAGGACAGATGGCAGCAGGAAGGTAGGTGGCATTTTAGACATGAGATTGGAGTGCACATGCGGACCGGTGATTGTTAAGTGCCCACAGCTAGAAAAGACAGACTCTTGTCTGGCTGTTGGGGTTAAGTAGGCTGGCCTTTGAGAGGCACTGAGCAGAGTGTTTGGTCAGTAGTAACTGCTAAGTGTGGGACAGTTGCATTCTGCTACCCTTTCCCTGTCCTATTAGAAGCCCAGCCCACAGAGTAAGTGTGGGAGATTTAGGGAATTCTGTCCAGAAGGCTGACTTGCGTGTGTGTGCGTGTGCGTGTGCGTGCGTGCGTGCGGGTGGGCATGTGTGTGTGTGTGTGTGTGTGTGTGTGTGTGTGCGTGTGTGTGGTGTGCATGCAAGTCCTAGGGCTTGAACTTAGGGCCTGGGCACTATCTCTGAGCTCTTTAGCTCAAGGCTAGCATTCTACCATTTGAGCCACAGGTGTACTTAAGCTATTCTGACAACTCTGTTAAGAGACTCTGATAAGAGTCATGGATTTTCATGTCTCAGCCTCCTGAGACTAAGTCTTGTAACTAAGATTACAGGCATGAGCCACTGGTGCCTGGCTAAGGCTGACTTTATGGATTTATTTATTGACAATGCCAGGGATTGATCTCAGGGACTTGCATATGCTAAGAAATGCTCTATCACTAAGCTACACTCCCACCCTTTTTGTCTTTTTGTTGTAGTTAACTGTGAAAGTTTTAAAATCCTTTTTAACTTTTTGAAACACATAGTACATAATTATTATCTGTAATCATAGGCTGATTTTAAATCCTAACCTGTGTACGTATATATCCATATGTATTTGAGGAGATAATACATGCAAATGGCACAATTTCATTTTTTGTCTTTTCTGATTTGGTACTGAGGATTGAATCCAGAATGTTGCAGTTGCTAGGCAAGCACTTTGCCACTGAGCTACATCCCAGCCCTGGCACAATATTTTAAAAGTGAAAAAGAATCTGTAGTGGTCAGACATAGGTGGCTCACTCCTGTAATCCTAACTCCTCAGGAGGCTGAGATCTGAGGATTGAAGTTTGAAGCTATCCTAGGCAGTAAAGTCTGTGAGACTCTTTATTTCCAGTTAACCAGCAAAAAGCTGGAAGTGGAGTCATGGTTCTAGTGGTAGAATACCAGCTTTGAGAGAGAAAAAAGCAAGTGAGAGTGCACAACCCTAAATTCAAGCCCCTGTACTAGCACACAAACACACAAATACATAGTATTTATCTTTTTCTTATCCTTTCTACTTCCCAAAGACAGACACAGTAACCAGGTCAAAAGTATGCATACTTTAAAGTGTGTGAGAGAGAGACAGAGAGAGAGAGAGAGTGAGAGAGAGAGAGAGAGAGAGTGTGTGTGTGTGTGTGTGTGTGTGTGTGTGTGTGTGTGTGTGTGTGTGTGTGTGTGTGTGTGTGTGTGTGTATTTGTTTTATGCTGGTACTGGGGCTTGAACTCAGGGCCTGGGTGCTTTCCCTGAGTTTTTTCATTTTCATGACCAGGCTGGTTTTGAACTGTGATCCTCAGATTTCAGCCTCCTTGAGTAGCTAGGATTATAGGTATGAGTCACTCACTGACTGGTACCTGGCTACGTATGGTTTTATCTGTAGCCATCCTAGTGAATTTGGAATGGTCTTGCATTGTGATTTGGTTTGCCTTGCCCTATGACTAGTGACAGGGAGCATCTCGTGTTTATTGACCATTTTTGTCTGGAGAAGTGTCTGTTCAAATCTTGGCCTGTTTTGAGTTGGATTCTTGGCCTGCTTACTGTACATGTGCTTGAATCTCCACTGTCAAGTCAGCAGGTGGGTTGCCTCTGTGGTAGGTGACCTATTTGTGTCACTAGGATTTGTGCCAGGCATCTCGTGTTGGTATTTAACTCCCGTCTCCACTGAAATAACATTTCAGAGATTTGAGAACCTTAGAATTTGGGAGTGCATAAGTTCCAAGTCTTTCCAGCAATAGAATTCTAGTTTTAAATCTGGGGCTCTGCAGCCTCCACAGGATGACAAAGGGGTTGTTGAGTAGATCTTGGACATTGCTTGAGCTATGTAAACATGAACTGTGGTATTCTAGGCAAGTCCATACATATTATCTATGTCTCTTGAGACTCTCTGTGTTGTTAGGATTGTGATACTTCTTTTACAGTAGGATGAAATATGTGTTGATCGACAGGGATGTCCTTTGGTAACTGCATTGCTCCTGCGACCTTGCTAGATTGAGGTTGTAGAGCATTGTGCTGAAGCATGGGAGAAGGCCCTTGGGCCTGGGCCTGGGCCTGGGAGGCCTGAATCTTCTCTATTTTGTCTTGGTTACTGCTGCTTCGCAGCTCCTTCATCCCAGGTGTAAGCAGGGTGGCAGTTTGCTGAGAGGCACATGCGTTGCTATTTATATTTGGTGACTTTCTCAGTGATTGTTTTTGGTCTAGCATTTAAGAATCTGATTTACTTTCGTGTGTTGATGCCTGCCACATGACACTGACGGCAAGTCTCTTCCACCTAAAACCTGACTTTTTCTTGGATCTGAGCTGTCATGGCCAAATCATAGCAATCTGTGGAATTTAAAATTGTTGACATTTGAAACAAAAAGCCATTTGTAGGAACAGTAGGAGACTCAGGTGTTAGGAAAGTCTAACAGATCCACATATACTTCCATGTTCACTGTTTCAAATCTCAGAGTAGCTCATTGGAATAGTCCACTGAATGTTTAAACTAGTCTCTTCACTGAATAGGTGATACCTAAACATAGGGTTTAAATTTAGAATTTGTGATTCCTTGTTTTTGTTGACTTATTAGGTCGTCTTCATCTTCAAATATGTCCTATGATTGTATGTATTTTACAAAGTTAAGTTAAAGACCTCTGCTTGAGCTAAGTGCTGGTGGCTCACACCTATAATTCTAGCTATCCAGAAGGCTGAGATCTGAAGATCTTTATTTGGAACCAGCCGGGGTGGAAAAAGTCTGAGACCAAGCAGAGGAAGAGAGCATCAGGCCCTAAGTTCAAGCCCCAGAAACTTCTACTTCCCAGCTGACATTGAAGAATATTTTACAACCTAGGAGATATAAATCTAGATAATCATAACAAGACCCCATCCTCCTCTCCACACACAAAATCTCTACTTGGCATACTTTAGGTAACAGAAAGTAGATTGTTAAAGACTCCCAGGGAATAGAATAAAATCAACATCTAGAAGATCTTCAGAGAGAGACAGAACAATAGAAACATATTAAAAAAAAAAAAACACTACCAGAATTTATAGTTCTAGCTTCTGAAAATGGAGACTGGAGAATGTACTGACTGCACATTGTGAAATTCCAGAACACTGGTGAAGCTTCAGATGGAGAAAGAGGGGTCACATGCAAAGGATTAGGAGTGAAGAGGCAACGTGTTTTCCAACCTCACTGGAAGCCAGAATATAATAGAGTGGGTTTCAGTCCAGTACATGGTAGATGGAGCTGAAGTAGAGTCTGGCTATGATCAGTGAGGAAGTGCTATGTAAAATACAGCAGAAAGACTAAATATATAGCTGAACTTATGAGAGAGAAAAAAGGGGATACAAACCAGAATCAAAGCAGGAACTTAAAGCAGAGTAGGCAGCTCTGTGTGTGTGTGGGGGGGGGGAGGATTAAAAAATGGCCTCACACCTATAATCCTAGCTACTCAAGATGCTGAGATTTGAGGATCAAGGTTCAAAGCCAGCCTGGGCAACCAAAGTCTGTGAGACTCTTTTTTTTTTTTTTTTGGGTCTGGTCGTTGGACCTGAACTCTGGGCCTGGGCGCTGTCCCTCAGCTCTTCAGCTCAAGGCTAGCGCTCTACCACTTGAGCCATAGCGCCACTTCCGGCTTTTTTCTTTTTGCTTATGTGGTGCTGGGGAATACGAACCCAGGGACTCAGGCATGCAAGGCAAGTGCTCTACCACTGAGCCACCTTCCCAGCCCCAGTCTGTGAGACTCTTACCGCCAGTTAACCACCAGAAAACCAGAAGTGGCCTGGTGGCTCAAATGGTAGAGTGCTTACCTTGAGCTGAAGAGCTAGGCCTAGAGTTCAAGTCCCATGACCAATGGTTAAAACAAAAATAAGTCACCCTCATAGTAATAGCAAAAAAGGTACAAAAAAATCCCCCCCCCCCATGGGGCCAAAGACTGAGCAAGGGAGCGTGTGCTTGCACCAGTCTGGCAGAGGTCTTCTGTGAGTAAGGGAACATCCAAGACAGAAGTCTGTATGCACTGTGACCTTTGTTTCAGGAGCCCCCAAACCAACACATGTGGGTAATGCCCTGCAATCTCCTCTTGGAAGCCAAGGCAATACTCGCCTTAGAGAACCTTTCTGGAGCCGGGCGCTGGTGGCTCACGCCTGTAACCCTAGCTATTCAGGAGGCTGAGATCTGAGGATCGCGGTTCAAAGCCAGCCCGGGCAGGAGAGACCTTGAGACTCCTATCTCCAATAAACCACCAGAAAACTGGAAGTGGCGCTGTGGCTCAAGTGGTAGAGCACTAGCCTTGAGCTGAAGAGCTGAGGGACAGCGCCCAGGCCCAGAGTTCAAGCCCCACGACCGACAAAAAAAAAAAAAAAGAGAGAGAGAACCTTTCTGGGTGCTGGCCACTAGGAGCCCAGAATTCTGTTTAAGATGATTTGGACTAGGAAGTTCCTGAACACATAAAAATTATACACAAGGGGCTGGGAAGGTGGCTCAGTGGTAGAGTGCTTGCCTTGCGTGCCTGAGGCCCTGGGTTCGATTCCTCAGCACCACATAAGCAAAAAGAAAAAAGCCGAAGTGGCACTGTGGCTCAAGTGGTAGAGCGCTAGCCTTGAGCTGAAGAGCTGAGGGACAGTGCCCAGGCCCAGAGTTCAGGCCCCACGACCGGACCCCAAAAAAAATTATACACAAGTCAACCATCAAAACCAACTGGCAGAGCCCCAACATAAGGATTTCAGCTGATAGATGAGACAATATAATGTTAAAAGTGATTAAAAGAATTTAGGAATGCTGAAGCATCAATTTTTTTTTTTTTTTTAATTATTCCGGTCGTGGGGCCTGAACTCTGGGCCTGGGCATTGTCCCTCAGCTCTTCAGCTCAAGGCTAGTGCTCTACCACTTGAGCCACAGCACCACTTCCGGCTTTTTTCTTATGTGGTGCTGAGGAATCGAACCCAGGGCCTCGAGCATGCAAGGCAAGTGCTCTACCACTGAGCCACCTTCCCAGCCCTGAAGCATCAATTTTTTAGAAAAGGGGAAGAGCAGCAAGAAAAAGCCAAAAGTAGTGAGGAACCAGGTTGTAAGAGGCTTCATGCATGCAAGGCAAGCGCTCTACCACTGAGCCACCTTCCCAGCCCCTATATATAAATTTTTAAAGAGCCAAATAAAACCTCTGAGTGAAAATTGTAATCCCAGTGGAAATGTTAAACAACAAATGGTATAGATTCTCAAAAGTCATATGAACCAGAAGATAGGTCTGGAGAAGTGAACAGGAATTCTTCACAGACAGAGATGGTGCCTAGTGAAGTTAGGAACTTGGATAACAGAAGGGAGAGCCCAGGGTTGTCTTCTTGGGAAATTTGCATTTAAAAGTCAGTTTGGGAGCAAAGGACTGATTTTCCCAGGTTCTAGGAAGGAATGGCAAAGCACTGGGGAGGCCAGGTCACAAGAAGTTTTCAATAACCAGCTTAAATTATCTTTCAGTAGGAAGGCCAAATAGAGACATTTCAAGAGAGAGAAAAAAAGTTCATTCATTCACAGCTACTTACTGTAGTGTAGGAAGAAGGAACTAAAGGAGGAAAGATGCAGGCAGGTGTGCAAAGACATTAGAAAGCTAGTAACTCCGAAGAAATATCACCTACAAATCAGTGATCCTCAATATTCTGGAGAGGCTACAAATTAAAATGCTGACAATTAGTAGGAATGAGAGGAAGTGATCTGAATGATTATATTCTAATGTCATTAAACTACTGAGAACAGGGAGAGGGACTGTGCAAGTCAAGGAAATGTGTTCAAATTTGGTAACTCCTAAAAGAATTAAGATGGAATTTAAAACTAGGTCATTCTTCTAGAGGAAAGAACACCGAAAAAAATATAGCAGATAGAAAGCCCTGGAGGTAATAGAAATCTGCATGGCTCACAGAGAATATAAACAGATGAAATAAGCCAGTTAAGGCACAGGTTCACAGATTGGAAGACAAGTAAATTTCTTGGGTGGGGAGGGGGTGTGCTGGAGGCATGGCTCAGTTGGTAGAGTGCCAGCCAATGAGTGAAAATATCAGGTACTGATTTCCAGTCCTAGTCTTGTACCTAAAAAAAAAAGAGTAAATCCTTCAACATTCTGAGAAAATCACATATCCAGGCAAAATTCCAGTCATGTAAGAGTAGGAAAAAATTCCTCCTTAGGTCCACAAGGACTGCAAAAAGGGTCTAGATGAACCTTCTGGAGCCATCAGGGAACTGGTTCTGCAGAGAAGCAAATACAAGGGATCTTGATACAAGTAAATGGCAGAAAAAGGTCCAGGTTGGAGAGGAAGATGGAATTCTGCAGAAGAGAGCCCAAGAAAAAGATCCAGAAAATCTGAGCTTGAGTTGATGTTTATTTTTATTTAATTGTTTTTGGGTCCGGTCGTGGGGCCTGAACTCTGGGCCTGGGCACTGTCCTTCAGCTCTTCAGCTCAAGGCTAGCACTCTACCACTTGAGCCACAGCGCCACTTCCGGCTTTTTTTCTTTTTGCTTATGTGGTGCTGAGGAATTGAACCCAGGGCCTCAAGCATGCAAGGCAAGCGCTCTACCACTGAGCCACCTTCCCAGCCCGAGTTGATGTTTAGAATAGGTGGATGGCTGGTGTTGCATTGGACACAGACTCTCCAGGTACCACTGGACCAGTGGGGCACTGCAGGTCTGCATCACAGCGCACTCATGTTTCAGCTAGGACACACAACTGTGGGAAGGATGAAGGTGTGGGGGCAGAGGGGGCAGGGGAGCAGTTGGGTCTTCAGCTTCACAAAGCAGGAAGTCAGTAGGTACTACCTATATTTAAGTACAACTTAGTGGCACAAATATGTTGTTTGTATATGGTGGTAAATACAGGTTGAACTCCTCAAATCAGAAATTTGAAATGCTCCAGATTCAAAACTTTTTTAGTGCCCATGTGAAACCACAATTCCACACCTGACCTTATGCGACCTGTTGTGGTCAAAACGCAGATGCAGTAAAGATACGGTGTTAAAAATCAAGTTGTGTGCCTGGTGCCAGTGGTCCAACAAAAAAAGCAGCCAGGGGCTGGAAAGTTGGCTCAGTGGTAGAGCGCTTGCCTTGCATGCCTGAGGCCCTGGGTTCGATTCCTCAGCACCACATAAGCAAAAAAGAAAAAAGCTGGAAGTGGCACTGTAGCTCAAGTGGTAGAGCGCTAACCTTGAGCTGAAGAGCTGAGGGACAGTGCCCAGGCCCAGAGTTCAGGCCCCACGACTGGACCCCCCCCCCAAAAAAAAAGCAGCCAGTCAAGCTTGAATGGTAAGTGTGCTGGACTTGAACAAAGAAGTTCAGGGATAGTGCCTAAGCCCTGAGCTCAAGCCCAGTACTAACACAACAATAACAACTACAGAAACAGGTTGTGTATATAAGGTGTGTGAGTGAGACATAAGTGAATTTTGTATTTAGATTTGTGTCCCACTCCCAGGATACTACATACATGTAAATAACTTCAAAATCCCACGCACTTGTTGTCCAAGCATTTTGGACAAGGGTTACTCAGCCTCTACTCAAGTAGCTAAGTTCGGAAAGGTCACAATTTGAAAGAAAACAGAAGGCTGCTCTCTCTTTCCCTTTCCTACAGTTCCTGGGTTCAAACTCTCAGTCCTTTTGCCTCAACCTTCAGATGCTGATGTGAAAGCTGTGCTCCACCACACCCGCCCAAACTCAGGCTTTGCTCTGTTGAGGGCTTCCTGCCCCAACTTGACATCATTGGTTTTCTGTAGATACAGCCTCCCACTGTGTAGTCCCGGCCCTTGGTAAAGTAGACAACTTGCTTACCTCTGCAGACCTTAGAACGGTGTGTCTGCTGTGTTGCGTGTTTATGCAGTGGTTAGGCAACCTGGCCCTCTTGAGATGTGCTTGTTCGGTTGTGTTCAGGGCCTCCAGAAGTAGTGGTGCATCTCTTGGCTTTGCAAACATAACACTGAATCTGCAGTATTAGGAGTCATGGTTCAGTATTAATATTTAAACGTCTGTTTCTTAAACTGGAATTCTACCTAGATTCCTGGAACTCAACCTCAAATGTCAATTAGCCGTAAGATTGTTTTAAGGGTGCCAGCATTGCTGTGTGTTATAGCTCTTGGTGACCCTTGTCCTTCCCTTCCATTATTTTCATCACTCTATTTTTGTGTAACTATTCTGCAGATCAGGAAATCATGGTACACCAGTGGATTCACACACATACACCTTTCATGTGGCTCTTTCCTTTTTTCTTCTTCCTACCCCTTCCAGAAAAGACTTATTTTTTATAAAAACTACCATTGTACAGGTCTAGTCTTAAAACTGAGCATGCAGGAAGTGTTCGATATGTCCACAAGTAAGGAAGGGTGCCAATCCCACCCCTTCAAGACCCCAAGGAAGGCACAGAATGTGGTCCCAAGCATAGCACCATGTATGGTGCCAACACCATGGGCTGCCAGTGGAGGACCAGGATATTGGCCAGGGGTGGTGTGCAAAAGCTGTGCCTATTGTGTACAGCCATTAGAGAGTACCAGAGAGCAGCCGTGCCCTGCCCTAAGCAGTGTTGGTATAGTTGAGAGGGAGCTCATACTCTGAAAAGCTGGCTGTAGCAGTCTTTTGTAGGAACCGGCTGCTCATTAGTATTGGAGGCTCCAGTGAGGGGCTGAGAAGCAGCAGCTGTGACCCCTCAGTGCCAGCTGTCACCCAGAGACAGTGGCAGGTTCCAATAAAACACTCTGGAATTGGCCTTACCCAACCACAGGATTTTCTCCTGTTTGTTGGAAAACCCGGTCAGCCAGAGGGAGCTCAGGCCGCTGGAAGGAAGGTGACAAGTCCTCCTCCTGTGGTCTGGTTCGTTGGTGGACCCCACGCTAGAGACTAATCTGTGCTTACCTCTTGAAGCCGGCTTCCTGTGTGACCCCATTTTGAAGACACTCTTCATGCATCCATTCCTCGCTCACCCCCTCCTCTTCACCCTCTTCAGCCCTGTCCCTGAGGAGCTCCACCTTGTGCCTGTTTGCTGGGTTGCTCTCTTCCTCAGCCCTGCCCGAGAGGCTTTTGTCCAGACCTCCCTCTGGGACCTCTGAGCCAGAGTGGCAAAGCTCTGTGATCCTGTGGCCCTGAGTCTCTCAGGAGTATATTCTTTCTTGACACCCCCACCCCAAGGGCTTTTCTCCTAGTGATCCTCAAGCCCAGGAGCTTATTGGGGTGCTTACAGCACCACCCCTTCCCCCGCCTGGGGCTTACATTCTGAGCCCATGCATCAGACAGCCAGCAGGAGGCCCAGAAACTGAAAGGTAGGAAGGACATGAAGAGTAATAGAGTAAGTCTAGATGGGGCAATCAGAGAAGCCTTTTTGAGGAGGTGACAACCAAAGACTTGGTGCTGTTGTGTGGGCACATGGCAAAGCTGTGACTGTTCCTGTGTCAGCTCACACGTCCCCTCACCCAGTGTTGCTTCCCCCGCCCTGCTTTGGGCTGTGCAACTTTCCTGATATCTCACTAGCACCTGACCTGGCAAATACTTTGAGGAGTTACTGAACGACTTGATGACAGGACAGTGCTGTGCGTGCTGGGAACTCCCAGGTTCTGCTCATACGCAACATTCTCTCTCTGTGTTGGACTCTTGCACATTATCTGCCAATTTAGGACAGTTCACTTTGAAATAGTTGGGAAATTGGGAGAGCCAAGGTGGACATAAGGAAGGCCCAGGGCTTTGTGTCTCAGGCTGAGCTTTTTGGGCTTAGCACTCTAGAAAGATCTCCAGGCCCTCACAGTAGGCCTAATTCTACCCTCCCTTATAGCCAGGACCTTGCTCTGGAGATGCTGTTTCCATCTTCCTGCATGAGGTGTTGTGGTCCCTGGAACTGTTGGGGACAGCTCTGTAGGAGACCTGAGGAAGGCTTTGATGCAATCTGACATTGCCTCCTGGTATTTTCAGGCTTGGTCCTGCTTCTTTGTTGAACCTGGCCTAGGTTGGGGAAACAGCCAGCCCAGGTGGGAGAAGGAGAAAACCAGGGCATTTATTCCATACAAGAAAAGACCAGGCTGGGAATGTGGCTCAGTGGTAGAGTGCATGCATGGAGCCCTGGGTTCGATTCCTCAGTTCCACATACATAGAAAAAGCCAGAAATGGTGCTGTGAGCAAAAGAAGCTCAGGGACAGTGTCCAGGCCCTGAGTTCAAGCCCCAGGACTGGCAAGAGAGAGAGAGAGAGAGAGAGAGAGAGAGAGAGAGAGAGAGAGAGAGAGAGAGAGAGAGAGAGAGAGAGAGAGAGGAGACCAGACCTCCCATCAGAGTTACCTACCGATGCCCCTTGCATCTGGGTGTGCCCAGTGAGGCTGACTGCTACCCTCTGGGAGAGCAGAAGGAAGACAAGGAAGACATTCAAGCTGTGGTCTGCTCTGGCTTCAGTAGGGATGACTGCAGCATTTCCTCTCTGGAGAGGTCATCATCCCCTTCGCCACAGGCGACAATAAGTTGACACTTCATTTGCAGTGAGCCCAACTGTGGGGGTTTGTGTGATCATTTCCCATTTTCTGCCAAAGCAGGACAAGGGCTGTGCTGAGCTAAGCGCACAGTGCTCTCACCCTGTTTCCAGGTGGGAGTTGCACGGTGGTTTGTCCCAGCCCTGCCACTTACCAGGAGCTGAAGCATAGCTGTGTTCAATTTTACTGTACATTTTGGCTTAGATTGTGGATACTTGATTCTGTGCGGAACTGGTTTTGGTGATGTTGGGAGTGAACGAAGAGAAGGCACCGTCCAGGGTTGGCGTTGTAAGTTCAAGAGACCGAGTGGCGAGGCATCCGCGCCAACTCAGCAAGGTTGGCCTGTGCATGACCTCTGCTGCCAGGGACATCAGTGGTGGCTACAGCTGGCTTTGGGCTAGCAGGAGGGGCGCCGGCTTGCCCTTGATCCTGTGCTTTTCCCACATTCCTGCTTCCTATATAAAAGAAGTTTTCTCAGCAGCCCATCCAGTTGGTCTTGGGAAGACACGGGGAAGTGGGGAACTGGCATCATTTTGTCATGGCTGTTTGATAGGTTGTGAAGCCTGCCCATTCTTGCCTGTGAATTCTTGTCTGTTCATGGGATCGCTTGGACACATGTGGGAGAAAGGTCTGGTGTAATTTTCTCTGGAAAACCCACTGGAGGTGATCTGAACACACAGGCATTAAGGACAAAGAAGGCTGCGAGAGTCTAGGACCGCCACATAACACCAGCCCTTGCCCATCCTCCTCTGGAAATAGCCTTTCATCTTACAAATAGTTCTTACATCTTATTTCTCACTACTTTTTCCTCCCATATTTGCATTTTTAAAAATAGCAGTGCTGAGTGAATCCTTTTCTGTGTCTGCCTAGCAAGGCAGGATGATGCATTTTTGCAGGGTGGCTATTGATTAGTGGCTGGTTCTCAGCATTTGCGAGCCTGCTGGTGCCCTGCTGGGTAGGGTTGAGGCTCCCAGTCTCCAGCGGCTGCAGGAGGGGGTGTGTGGTTCTTTGCTGTCTGAGGATTACATCATTCAGTGGGTTCACAGAGAGGGTAGGGGAGAAAGTGGTAGGAATAGATTCCTGAGGACTGTCGCCAAGGATTGGGGCAGGCAGTCTGCCTCTTCCTGCCAGGACATGTGCCTCTCTGATGTGGTTTTTACAGGTAGGCAGCATCACACATTTCACACGCCAATAACCAAGCTCTAAAAATTGGTCTGTCATAGCCACACCAGAGGCTCAGGAAGCTGCATCACCGCTGGGAAGTCTTTAAGGGGACGGAATGGTGCCCCCTAGGCAGGCTGGCAGCATCTGCCTTTTGTCACTGCAGCAGCAGCCGTCCAGATCTCCATCATCCAGTCCTCACCCCAGGTCCACAGCAGGGCTGCACACCAGAAGGAATCCCTTGTTGGTGTTCCAGGGCTTTGCTGACCTAACATATGTGAGGTCCTAAATTCAACCCGAGGCAGAGAAAAGCAAAACAGTTTGCAGTTTTAGTTTTAGGGTGGTGATTGATACAAGGGATTGAACTCAGGACCTCTCACTCTTGCTTGGCTTTTTCACTTCTAGCTGACACACTACCACTTGACCATTCATTGTCATTTTGTTGCTTAATTGGAGCATCTCTGACTTTTCTGCCCAGGCTGGCTTTGAACTTTACCCCTCAGATCTCATGAGACCTAAGTAGCCAGGATTACTGATGTGAGCCACTGCCACCTGGCACATATTCCAACCTTCACTCAGAGATTTATTTTAGTAGGACTAGGGTAAGAAATCAGGAATTTTGTTTGTGTGTGTATGTATATGCATGCGTGCGTGCATACTAAGGCTTGAGCTTGATCAAAGTCTTGTTTGTTTGCTTGACTTTCTGTTTTTGTCCCGTCGTGGGGCTTGAACTCTGGGCTTGGGCACTGTCTTCAGCTCAAGGCTAGCACTCTACCACTTGAGCCACAGCGCCACTTCCGGCTTTTTTCTTTTTGCTTATGTGGTGCTGAGGAATCAAACCCAGAGCCTCAGGCATGCAAGGCAAGCGCTCTACCACTGAGCCACCTTCCCAGCCCCCCCTTTTTTTTTTGTTTTTGTTTTTTGCCACTCAAGGCCTGGGCACTGTCCCTGAGCTGCTTTTGCTCAAGGCTAGCACTCTACCACTTGAACCACAGCACCACTTCCAGTTTTTTCTATGTATTTGGTACTAAGGAATCGAACTCTGGGCTTTATGCATTCTAGGCAAGCACTCTACCACTGAGTCACCTTCCCAACCCTCAGTCAAACTCTTATGTTCACAGTTGGTGCTTTACATATTTGAGCCATGCCTCTAATCCAGTATTTTGCTGATTAACTGTAGATGGTTCTAAAGGCTTTCTGCCTGGGCTGGCTTTGAACCAGTATTTCCCAGGTCTCTACCTCCTGAGTACCTAGGATTTACAGACATGAGCCTGTGGTCCTGGCTAGGATTCTGTGTACCTATGATCCCACCACTGGGGAATATGAGACAGGATTGTGAGTTCAAAGCCAGCCCTAGCTACATTGTACATTGTAAGTTCCAGGAAAGCCTATACATAGGGAGACCCTTTCTCAGATTAAAACAAAACAAAGTCCTCTGGGAATTCTCATTAAGCAGTTTCTCTAAAACATGTTCCTCCTTCCAAGGGACCTTTCAGAGCTGCTTCCATTTTCATTGCTTCCTAGTCTCAATTTTTCCATACTAAGTCCAGTGTTAGACCTCTCTAATTATACAGGGCTATTGTTATTTTCTACAGGTGCCCTTCAAATATCAAACAACAGTGTGTGTTCGGCCATGACGATGATGCTCTGATTGCTGGTTCTAAGTCACAGCGTCAAAAACTTCAAATAAATTCCATCTGTTACTCTTACGTCCTGTGTCCTCCCTCAGGCCCACGATTTCCTTCATGGGACCAGAGAGCCCTCTGGAGGCCATACATGCTTAGAGGAAGAAAGTTTATGTATAATTGTATAATAGCCATCAACAGAGGCTGAATCCTGCGTCTCATGCTGGTTCCTGTATGCTAGTTATTAGCTGTCCCTTCCCCCAGGACCCCTCCCTAGGGCGGGGCTGGATGTAAGCTCACTCCAAGGGGGCCCAGGAACTCAGAGACTCCAGTCTCTGGGGGAAGACAAAACCTTCCTTTAAAAAAAAAATAGGGGGAGCCGGGCGCTGGTGGCTCACGCCTATAATCCTAGCTACTCAGGAGGCTGAGATCTGAGGATCGAGGTTCAAAGCCAGCCCGGGCAGGAGAGACCGTTAGACTCCTATCTCCAATAAACGACCAGAAAACCGGAAGTGGCGCTGTAGCTCAAGTGGTAGAGCGCTCGCCTTGAGCTGAAGAGCTGAGGGACAGTGCCCAGGCCCAGAGTTCAAGCCCCACGACCGACCAAAAAAAAAAAAAATTAGGGGGGCTGGGAAGGTGGCTCAGTGGTCCAATGCTTGCCTAGCACACATGAAGCCCTGGGTTTCATTCCTTAGTACCACATACACAGAAAAAGCCATAAGTGGTGCTGTGGCTCAAGTGGTATAGTGCTAGGCTTGAGCACAGAGAGGCTCAAGGAAATGCGCAGGCCCTGAGGTCAAGCCGTGTGTGTGTGTGTGTGTGTGTGTGTGTGTGTGTGTGTGTGTGTGTGTGTGTGTGTGTGTGTGTGTGTGTGTGTGTGTGTGTGTGTGTGTGTGTGTGTGTGTGTGTGTGTGTGTGTGTGTGTGTGTGTGTGTGTGTGTGTGTGTGTGTGTGTCCGTGTCCCTGAGGTCAAGCCCAAGGGTGTGTGTGTCCCCTTCAAACTCACCTCCTCTGTGTGTGTGTGTCCCTGAGGTCAAGCCCAAGGGTGTGTGTGTGTCCCCTTCAAACTCACCTCCTCTGTCATTCTCCCTTATCCCCTCTCTTACCTTCTTAAGACAGTTTCAACAGGAAACCTTTCTTGAGTTGCCCAGCAGTGTCTGTGAAGCCCCAGATGCTCATTTTCTCACCCCATTCTTTCCTGGACCTGAAATGACCTTTCTGCCTATGGCCCATGCCAGGATATTCTTCCTGTGGCCAGGAGTCCTTTGTAGCTCTTTGTGCTGAGATGCATTAGTGTAGCCTCTGGAGACCTGCTTGGATCACCTCTGAGTGTCTGCTGATGTACAATAGTTCAGACTCCATCCGTAACTGGTCAATCACTAGAGTGGGAGTGCCCTGGCTCATGAAAGGAGAGGAATAGAAAACACTGATCACAAAAACAAGATATTGGTCAATACTATATGATTCCTGAGGGGTTTCTTCACATTGTTCCCTTGGTATGCCTACAATTCCTTGAATTTAATAGTGCATCTAAGTCATGGTGTTGGTTTCTGTATCTCATGCCATTCTTTGTAACTGTCACTTCATGTGCATTTGGACTCTCCAGCTGAATTATTTGTTCTTCAGGAAAGAAGCTGTCCAAGGTCTTGTTCAGGACATGCCCTGCTGTTTCAGTCCCTTCTCAAGCCATGCTGACTGTCTTCCTCTCAACTGCCCCCTGCTTTAGGGATCTGTTATGGTATCTGCCCTAAATAGGAAGCTCTCACGTAGGAGTAGAGGTCTGGCTTGAGGCAGGTAGCACTCTGGGCCCCTGGAGACAGACCTTTTAGACAGCTAACGCTGGAAGTACTCATCCAACCTGGTGCCTCCTTGTTCCCAATGAGGTCTGTGCCCAGCGAGGTGATATGGCACCCTCAGCGTGTGTGCCTGGGAGTGGCGGTGCTGTGTCTCCTAAGCAGAACCTTGTTCTTGGTGCCTTTGTCCCCTGCAGTGTGTAGCCTCCAAGTGGCCAGCTGTATCTTGTCTCTGCATTTGTAGAATTAGACAGATCATCTCCCAGGCTCTGTGGTTGTACTTTTTAGTTCATACATCTTTTGTTGTTTGGTGGTGGTCATGGGGCTTGAACTCAGGGCCCGGATGCTGTCCCTGAACTCTTGCTCAATGCTAGTATTCTGCCACTTTGAGCCACAGCTTCACTTCCAGGTTTTCTGGTGGTTAATTAAAGATAAGAATTTCATGGGCTTTCTTGCCTGGGCTGGCTTTGAACCGCAATCCTCAGGTCTCAGCCTCCTGAGAAGCTAGGTTCATACGTCTTAAGTTAGTATCTTTGTCCTGCTCTCTGTCTTGAAATGTGTGCTTGTGAGATTCTTTGATGTAGCAACCCAACTAGGAGGAGTGGTGAGCTCCAGGAAGTCATTTTGGTTATCCCTGCCCAAGCGGTAACCCAGCGATGCCATCATTGTAGAATGCTGTTGGTTATCCCTGCCCAAGCGGTAACCCAGCGATGCCATCATTGTAGAATGCTGTTGGTTATCCCTGCCCAAGCGGTAACCCAGCGATGCCATCATCATAGAATGGTGTTGGTTATCCCTGCCCAAGCGGTAACCCAGCGATGCCATCATCGTAGAATGCTGTTGGTTATCCCTGCCCAAGCGGTAACCCAGCGATGCCATCATCGTAGAATGGTGTTGGTGTGGCTCCAGGGTAGCTAGCTGTTTCTCCCTATGAGGTCCTTTGAGGCCGAGAGCAGGAAATAGGGGATGGGGATTCTCCTGGGGAGCATAGATATGGAGAAGCTGGTGTTCTCCCAGGCTAGGATTTTCTCAGGAGCAATGGGGTAGGTGGGGGTACAGCCCCTTTCAGTTACTCCTCTTTCCTTGCTACCTTCATTAGACACCAGCCAGAATAGCTGGATTTGGGGGACTTTCCCTGATGCCTCTTTTGGAACATGCTGGGGTGAAATGGAGCGTGCGTGTCCTGTTAAGAGCCCCTGCTCTCTGGGGACATGGAATATGCACACAGGTTCCCTGGAGACCTGTATTTCCAGTGAGCTCGGGACCCAGGGCCTCCCTTTAGCTTGAATTGCACCAAGAGTATCACAGGACGAGCTGGAGGGACTGCACATCCCATATGAGGAAGGACCGGACCACTTAGCAGACCCAGAGCTCTGCAGTTGTGGTGCTTGGGTGACCTTACCCACTTAGCTGCCTGGGAGGACTGAAAGCAGGAGTGGGCCCCACTAGTTGGGATCAGAAGAGGCACAGTAAGAGCTCCAGAGAGTTGATGGTTGTGATTGCCACACTAGCATGGCATCAGAACAGACAGGAGAGAAGGAGGTGATCTGAAGGGCAGTATGGAAGCAGAGCACTCTGGGTGCTGCATTTGACCTGCCCCTGCATCCTCTCAGGGATGTCCGGGCAGCCCCAGGACAGTGGCTTGTCACATGACTTCAGCACCACTGGGTAGCAGTGATAGCCCAGGCAGGACAGCCAGAACAGGGTGACACTTGTGCTGTTCTACCTTTATTTATTTATTTTTGGTTTGGTCGTGGGGCCTGAACTCTGGGCCTGAGCGCTGTCCCTCAGCTCTTAGGCTCAAGGCTAGCGCTCTACCACTTGTCACAGCGCCACTTCTGGCTCTTTTCTTTTTGCTTATGTGGTGCTGAGGAATCGAACCCAGGGCCTCATGCATGCAAGGCAAGCGGTCTACCACTGAGCCACCTTCCCAGCCCCTCTACCTTTATTTTTGTATTTTATTTTATTTTTTGTCAGTTGTAGGGCTTGAACTCTGGGCCTGTACTCTGTCCCTGAGTTCTTCAGCTCAAGGCAAGCGCTCTACCATTTGAGCCACAGTACCACCTCCAGTTTTCTGATGGTTCATTGGAGATGAGTCTCACAGACTTTTCTGCCCTGGCTGGCTTTGATCCTCCCGAGTAGCTAGGAGTGTGAGCTACCAGCACCTGGCTTACCTTTATTTATTTGTTTGTTTTATTTTTTGCTGGTTCTGGGGCTTGAACTCAGGGCCTATGCACTGCTCCTGCACTTCTCTGTGTTCAAGACCAGTGCTCTACCACTTGAGCCACAGCAACACTTCTAGTTTTTTCTGAGTGGTTTATTGGAGATTAGAGTCTCATAGACTTTCCTGCCCAGGCTGTGTTTTTGTTTTTGTCGGTTGTGGGGCCTGAACTCTGGGCCTGGATGCTGTCCCTCAGCTCTTCAGCTCAAGGCTGGCACCCAAGCACTTGAGCCACAGCGCCACTTCCGGCTTTTTCTGCTTGTGTGGTGCTGAGGAATCCAACCCAGGGCCTCATGCATGCAAGGCACTGTACCACTGAGCCACCTTCCCAGCCCAGCCTAGCCTGGTTTGAACCATAATCTCATATCTCAGCCTCCTGAATGGCTAAGATTACAGGCATGAGCCACCAGCGCCAGGCCTGTTCTGCCTTCATTTTGTACTTCTCAAGTTTTGTTCCTCCTGCCACAAAAGGTTACTGCGTCTGTAGAGACCAGCCCTGCTGCCCAGGCTTCCTGCTGGTCTCCAGCCAGGCACAGCACCTCATGGCCGTTCCCTCACTTAGCACTCAGTTGGACTCAGTCCCCTGTCTCGTGGCTGTCTTAGCCAGCTGAAATTGCAGCTGTGTTTTCCAGCAGCGAAGCCATCGTGCTGTATGGCAGTCTGCAATGTGATAACAGGCAGGTCCTTGGGGAAGGGACTGCCCCAGGGGTTGAGCTTGCTGGGGAAGGAGGAACTATCCTGTGGCTGAGTCCTCTGATAGGACCTGGATAGCCTGCCTTCCCTTGCCTGCCACCTGGAATAGGACATAGTGACCCTCTATTCAGCTCAGCAGTGTCTTCACTTGTTTAGGTGCAATTTTGTTTTGCCTCCCCGTCTAAATATAAATTCTCTAAAGCCAGGGCTAGGCAAGTGCTCTGCCACTCCGCGACACCCCCAGCTTTTGTGTTGAATTCTTGTCCTGAATTTGTAGGAAGCACTCAAGGTTATGACTGTAGACTGCAGCCTCTGGAGCAGAGTTGGTAGAATGTTTTAGCTAGGGGCACCAGCATTGCTTCTACTTCCTCCTCCCTTCCCAAACACAGGAGTTCCTCTGACTATGTGTGTTTTGCTGCTGAAGCCTCAGATGGGCAGGTGCTGATTGCTGGGTTATCAGGATTCAGCCACATGGTAGTCAACTGCTATGAAACGTCCTTAACTACAATCCCTGAGGAGTCACATCCCCAATCTAGGCTGAACTAGCATTAGGAAGAAGCTGCCTAAGTGACATTTCAAGTGAGGCCATAATTATGTATGTTCGTGTGAACATCTAGATGCTGGCTGTGTGTTTGCTTGTAGGTATTCATTGGTGAGGAGTGGGGATGTCTTCTACTTTACTGGCTGAAACATTAGCCCCAATAGAACCAGTGGGGGCCCTGGCTATTACTGCTGGGCAGACTAGGCAGGATGGACAATCTCAAACTTCTTTAGAGTGAACAGTTTACATCATGATTCAGGACATGAGCACCACATATGCAGCTGAAAAGCTTTTCTCAAAATAGTACTGTCCTAACTACATGGTGTCATATACCAAGTTTCCCTCTTCTTCTTTTTTTTTTTTTTTTTTCAGTTTTTTCCCCTTCTTTTTCTTTCTTCCCTAGTGTAAGTTGACCCTGTAATCCACTAAAGAGTTATAACCCATAGTTTGAACAACCAGAACAACAACAAAAACCCTGTACAGGGCTGGGCATGGCTCCATTGCAGTACTGTCTAACATAAGGCCCTGAAGTCAAACCCTGGTAGTACCAAAAAATAAAAGAACCTGCTCTGGGATTCATCTATTCTAGGATTTCCAATAATGTCTTTAGAAGCCCATTAGGATGGATTTGTTAGGACCTTGATATGCTCACTTTAGAGCATAGAGGTGAGTAGCCCTTCCTCTAGCTCATCTCTGTACCAAATCTATCTGTTTCAAGCCAGGATTCAGGCTTGAACTCAGGTCTGGGCACAGCCCTTCAGCTTTTCAGCTCAAGGCGGCACTCTATCCCTTGATCCATAGCTTCACTTCCAGCTTTTTGCTGGTTAGAGTCTCACAGCCTTTCCTGCCCAGGCTGGCTTCAAACAGTGGTCCTTAGATCTTAGCCTCCTGAGTAGATAGGATTACAGTGTGAGCCACCAGCTCCTGACTCTATACCAAATTCTTGTAACCCAGGCTGGCTTCAGACTTTCCATTCTCTTCCTCAGCTTCCTGAGTACTGGGAATTATGAGTGTATGCTACTAGTCTTGGCGGCTGCAGCAGTGAAGGTGGTGGCTGCGGCAGCTGCTGCTGCTGCTGCTTCTTCCTCTTCCTCTTCTTTCTCTTCATCATCTCCCTCCCTCCCCCCCTTTTCCTTTCTCTCCCTCCCTTCCTTCCTTCCTTCCTTGCTTCCTTCCTTCCTTCCTTCCTTCCTTCCTTCCTTCCTTCCTTCCTTCCTTCCTTCCTTCCTTGCTCCCTCCCTCCCTTCCTCCCTCCCTCCCCTTCTCTTTCCCCTTCTCTCTCTTTCTTTTTCTCACTTTCTCTCTTCTTTCTTTCTTTCTTTCTTTCTTTCTTTCTTTCTTTCTTTCTTTCTTTCTTTCTTTCTTTCTTTCTTTCTTTCTTTCTTCTTCGTACTGAGGCTTAGGTTCAGGGCCTCACACTTGCTAGATGAGCACTGTACCACTTGAGCTACACCTTCAGTCCTTTTTCCACAGGCTATTTCACGGTGGGTCTCTCTGGCTTTGTGCCTAGACTGGCCTGGATTGTGATCCTTCTACTTTAGCATCCATGTGTTGCTGCACCACCTCGCCCAGTCATTGGTTTATATGGAGTCTTTTGAACTTGTTTCTGCGCAGCCTGGCCTTCAACCACAATCTCCCAGTCTCTGCCTCCCAAGTAACTAGAAGTACATGCTTGAGCCATCATGTCTGGCCCTTTACAATTTTTTTAAAAAAACATTGTATATTTATTGGGGCTGGGAAGGTGGTTCAGTAGTAGAGTGCTTGCCTCGCATGCATGAGGCCCTGGGTTCTATTCCTCAGCACCACGTAAGCAGAAAAGGCCAGAAGTGGTGCTGTGGCTCAAGTGGTAGAACGCTAGCCTTGAGCTGAAGAGCTGAGGGACAGCACCTAGGCCCAGAGTTCAAGCCCCATGACTGACAACAACAACATTGTGTATTACTTATTTTACGTTTCTATTCTGGTCAAGCTCATAAATTATAGGAGGCATTGTTATCTTAGATATTAACAGAGTTCTTAGTTCTTGTCCAATGTCTTTTTCTGTTCTCCCAAACTGAGATGGGTTTCTCAGCTAGGGAGCATGAGTATGTGTACTGATAATAGAGCCCACCTGTATTTTTTTTTTTTTTTGGGTCCAGTTGTGGGGCCTGAACTCTGGGCCTGGGTGCTGTCCCTCAGCTCTTCAGCTCAAGGCTAGCGCTCTGCCACTTGAGCCACAGTGCCACTTCCGGCTTTTTTCTTTTTGCTTATGTGGTGCTGAGGAATGGAACCCAGGGCCTCGTGCATGCAAGGCAAGCGCTCTACCACTGAGCCACCTTCCCAGCCCCCACCTGTATTCTTGTCTGGGCACACACGGAGGTGCTGCCAATTGTCCCTGCAGCGCAGTGGGGCTGTAGACAGTGGGTGGGTTCTTAGACAGTCAGTATAGCCAGATCCTTTAAACCCCGGAGCCTTGGACCGGAGTGGCCTTCAGTGCCTGCAGCTTCTGCCAGGACAGGAGGGGAGTGGGAAGGGCTGGTCTGGGTGCAGAGCTCCCGTCGGGTCAGGAGGCCCCATGTCCCCATTTGCCCCTCTGCCTTATTTTACTTTGCATTTCCAGACTCAGCCTGGCTCAGAAGGGTAGGTAGGTCATTTCTCAGGTTGTTTCTAGCCCTTGGAAAGCACAAGTTCAGATTAGAGATTCCTCATGCTGGACTCCCTCTTTGTAGGGATTGTCCCGGTATGCCCACTGGGCTTCCTGAGTTCTAAGCTCTGGCTCTACTTGGGGAAGGCAAGCTTTCTTCTGTAAACACAGATTTAAACCAGGAGCCTCATAAATTGCTTCTGTTTTTCTACTCACTCACCAGGGACACAGCGTGGGGCTGCAGGCAGTTTGTCCTTGTGCATTAAACCTCTGTAGGTATCTGGCCTGTGCTGGCTGTTGGTGTGAGTTGAAGATCTGATGTGGGTAATGCCACTGACCCCAAGAGAGAAGTGGTTTCCTTCCTCTGAGACTAAAGATACTAACTTTTTTCTCCCTGTGGCCTCGTATGGTATTAACAGAATGGACCATGGTGCCATTGGTGGCTTCAGTTATTGAAATGTGCATTTAGGCCTCACCAAAGCCTTCTGTGGCTGCTCCACAGCTCCCCCTTTTAACGAGTGTTCCAGGTGTTGGTGCTAGTGACAGGGTCAGCCACCTCTTCCCTCCTCTGAGCAGCCAGCCCTTGGGCCACCACCCCTGCAGGGATGCCAGGTCAAACCAATTGCAAGCATCATTTGTTGAAGGTTCCTTCTATTTTCAACCTGTTAATCAGCTTTGGTTCGTGTTTTCTATTCTTAGAACTTGTTTTGTTTTGTTTTTTGTTTTTTGCAGTGAATTTCAATTCTACTTTGCAGCCAAGGTCAGTGTTATATGAATGAGTGTCAGAAAAGCAGCATGAGCCTCAGGAGGTGGCAGTCCTCCTAGCAGGACCTTGAGTGAACTCCTGTGGTTCAAATAGGGCTAGGACAGGAGTGACCCACCACCTTACAGACATGGCTTCTCCAGGGGGGGTTCGCCACCCATCTGTAGCCATTTGGTTGCCTGCCTCTCCAGCTCCTCTTAGTGCTGCCTTTGGAGTGTATCCAGTGTAGTTATAGAATACCACCCGAACATGTGTCTATCTGCTTCTCCCACTGCCCTGGAGTGGGGCTTAGCAGAGAGAACCCAGTCTCTCCAGAGCTTGGCATGTGAAGACTGGGCCACGCAGAAGACGCGTCTGGGGCCAGGATGTCCTATTTCCAGAGGAGGCCAGAGATTGTGGCCCTGAGTCCCACAAAGTAATCCATGTTTATTTCCAACCTCCTATGACTCCTACCCACAGAGAGCCACCATTTAGTTTTGCAGTCATCTTCATTGTGCTCTTCCTGTGTTGAACTTTGATTGCTTAGTATACCCATGCCTCAGTTCAGCTCTTAATACTACTGGCAGTGGTTTAGAGAAGCAGTAAGGATGCAGGTTTTGTTTCAGGGCCTTAGTCCTTAGTTTTGCTTTTGAATCTTGATTTTTCTAGAACAGATGTAGTGCCCCCTTGCGTTCACCTCCCAGCACTGTCTGGCACTTGAAATGTTGGATACCTTGATGTTTTAGGAAGGCAGAGAATGTGGAAGGCAAACAGCTTAGGGCCCTACTGACAATCTCAGCCAGAAGCCTCCACAACTGCCTTCCAAACATACCAGAAGCATTTGTTTTATAACCAGAAGACTCTGTCTTTGGAATGTATAGATTTGCGAGAAATATGTTTTTTGCTGTTGCTGTCTCTAGCTCTGGAGAGGAAAGAGGTTCTTATGTGGTTAAAAGAAAGGACTCTAGCTGGGCACCAGTCGTTCACACCTGTAATCCTAGCTACTTAGGAAGCTGAGATCTAATGATTGAAGCTCAGAGCCATCCTGGACAGGAAATTCCGTGAGATTGTTAGCTCCAGTTAAGTACCAAAAAGTCTGGAAATGGAGCTGTGGCTCAAAGTAGTAGATATTAGCTTGAGCACAAAAGCTCAAGGATATCACCCAGGCCCTGAGTTCAAGCCCTAATAACAGCACGGGGAGAGAGAGAGAGAGAAAACTCAAGCTACACTGATTTCGAGTACAGGCTCTATCTCTACAGGTTATGCCACCCTGAGCAAGTTACTTGCTTTCTCTTTGTCTCTGTGTACTTATCTGTAAGATGGAGATGACAGTCTTGATGTTAATAATATGGGCCATCCTGCAGGTGCTTAGAAAACTGCTAACATGTACTGAGCTGGCTTATGTTGCTGCTAAGGGCAGAGGAGACTTCTTTATCCCCCGAAGCACAGCACATTTTCCACAGTGGGGTCATAAAGGCTCCAGCAAGCAGGAAAGCACATGTGGGGGTGAGAAGAAGACATTGGGAAGTTCTGTGCAGGGCAGCAGCACACAGGAGTGTTTGGAGGAAGGGAGTCAGAAAGTTAGGAGGAAACACCAGGAAGGATGATGGAGACACTTACTTGCCTGTCATCCTTTCAGATACTTTGGTCTGGAATTCCCAAAGGAAAGGAGTCTAGTCAGCATGGTGGCCCTCATTCCTCTCTCTGACATTATCTCCACCCGGTCTCCAGTACTGACAGGGCCCTGGAGAAGTGGACTTCTTATCATGGAAGGATTAGAAGAGCCCTGAAGACAGCTCCTAGCTGGCCAAGAGTCACACTGTAGACATAGGACCACACAGACAGGCCAAGACTTTCCTAGAACATGGCTCCATCTGCCCCCAGGCCTCACAACTGAGCGGCCTACTCAGCTGCTCTCCTCCTTTCCCTGGCCATGTTCTTGGGCCTGATAAGCCCCACATCTCCACCAAGGACATAGTCTGCCGATGGTTTTCTCGTGGCCCCACTTGTTTTGGATTTCCGACACAACAGCATCTGATTCCTGTAGCGGCTTAGAGTCCCCATTAGGGGCTTACTGAAGTCTGAACTGAGGAAGGGGCTGAAAAAGGTTAAGGGAGCACAGCAAACACAGGTTCCAGAGCAGGGATCTGGTGCCCAGTGGTTCTCCTAGAATGCTCTTTGGGATCAGATAAGGGCACTGGCATCCCAACAGCCCCTCACCAACCAGAGCAGAGGTGGGCCAGCTTGGCCTCTCTCAGGGCAGTAGGATGGAGAAGTCCACCATGGGCTGATGGATTCCACTAGAGCTACTTTGTGTGCGTGCAGAGATCAGAGCAGCAGCTTAACCGCCTTGATGAACCACGAGGGTGTTGCCCTGTGGGCCAGGCCTGTGGGGATTTCTGCGCTGCTGGCTGCTGGCGGGACGGTGCTTCCCTTTGTTGTTAAGTCACATCCTACTCACAGAGGTGTTTTAGTTGTCATAGCTAAGATTTCGGGGAACTTAAAACAGCTTCTTCCCCTTTCAGCATTCTCCCTCTGTTTTTGTGGTCACCCCTGCCCCAGGGATTGTGAGCAGAGACCATTGCGGAGGACTGTCAGGCTGGCTGGAGTTTGAGGGCCATGGTATGGGGTGTTGGATACAGCAGTGGGCAGTTTGCTGAGACCTACCCACTGCTCTTGCTCAGTGAAGAGCTACCGTGGAGCAGCCCAGGTTCAGGAACCCAGGCTGACCTGGCTGTAAACTAGCCCCTGCCTGTACTGGGGGAGGGGCACAGCCTGCAGGAGGAGGTGGCAGCTGCTAGGAGTTCATGGAGGGACAGGTCAGATGCCTTTCCCTTGGCCAGGCTCCTGAAGCACTATCCTGAGACTTACTCAGCAGCCGCAGTGCTCTGCAGCACTGTAGATAAGGAGCCGGCTGGGCTGGGAGCAGGGATAACCCAGATTAGCAGGAGGTGTCTGTGGGTTGATAGCTGGGCTTCAGGGTGACCCAGCACAGCCTAGTGTCCTGCTCATTCCCCACCAACTCCTCAGGGCTGATCAGTTGGGGTCAAAGGACAGGCACTTACACAATGTAGAAAAGGATTTAACTCACAACAAAATGTCCTATGAGGATGAGCTGTGTTAAGCCTTGTCATCTGTCACCCAACAGTAGTTCTCATGCTTATGATACCTCCAGGAGTCTAGAGTCAGGGACTTCAGGAACACTAGGAGGCACACATTCTGTCTCTGGTTCTACATACTAGGGGAGGTAGTGTGTGCAATTATTATTATTATTATTATTAATTACTATTTTGGTTGGTTATGAGGCTTAAACTCAGGGCCTGGATACTGTCCCTGAGCTTTTTTGCTCAAGGCTAGCACTCTACCACTTTGAGCCACAGTGCCACTTGTGGACTTTCCTGACTGGGCTGGCTTTGCACTGTAATCCTCAGATCAGCTTCCTGAATAGCTAGGATTACAAGTGTACGCCACTGGCGCCCAGCATCTACACAGTTTTTGAAAATGCTTTGAGCCAAACACTTAGTGCTTGTGCACTTGGTGGTATGGATGACACTTAGAAGTTGGAGCTGGGCGGCCGGTGGCTCACGCCTATAATCCTAGCTACTCGAGAGGCTGAGATCTGAGGATCTCGGTTCAAAGCCAGCCAGGCAGGAATGTCCATGAGACTCTTATCTCCAGTGAACCACCAGAAACCGAGAGTGGCGCTGTGGCTCAAGTGTTAGAGTGCTAGTTTTGAGCTAAATAGCTGAGGGACAGCGCCCAGGCCCCAGAGTTCAAGCCCCACCACCGAAAAAAAAAAAAAAAAAAAAAAAGTTGGAAGAAAAATACATTCTGTAGTGGCTTCCAATACTTCCTGTCACCCTGCATTTCCTTTTACAGCTGAAACTAGAGGACCGCTCCGTGGTGCCCCGGGACGTGGTCCGGCATATGCGTTCCTCGGTGAGTTCTAGCCAGGCCCCTGCACTTTGTATGCAGGGAACTGCTGGACTCAGGGAGGTGGGGGGTGGGGCACTGGATGAGGTGGCCTTGCCTGGATGCTCTCTTCCATCCCCAGGACAGCCAGTGTGGCACGGTGATTGATGTCAACATTGACTGCGCTGTCAAGCTCATCGGCACAAACTGCATCATCTACCCTGTCAACAGCAAGGACCTCCAGCACATCTGGGTGAGAGCCTCTCCTCACTGCTCTCAGGGCTGGCCGTGTGACTCCAGTGCTTGGCCCTCCTGGACCACCTGGGCAGGCTTGCTCTTGGCACTCTCCCTGTTGCCCTTGTGAATGATGCATTTCCACACAAGGTCAGGATGTGCCCTTCCTCATCCAGCTCAGGCTCATGTCTCAAGTGTAGCTGTCCTCAGTTGTCTCCCTTTCTCCTATAACATTTCCTTTAAAGGCTTTTCTTTAATAATTTTAAAACTATTTTGAAAGTTAGAAATTCTTGTGTCTCTGTCCCATTTACTCCTCCATCTGTCTCAGCGGCTACCATTTCTCTCCATTTGACCATAACTTCCCTCCCTCCTTTGCTAGGCACCTTCCCTCTGCTCTTCTTTTCCTGAACCATCTAATAATAAGCTGCAGGTACAATGTCCCATCATCCCTAAACAAGACAGTGTTTTCCAGAAAGGAGGACATCCTCCCACAAAACCCCCTCCCCCAGCACAGCTAGCAGGAGCCCCTTCCGGCTGGCTTTTGTGGTTTTGCATGTCCCTCCCAACCTTTTTTTGTTACAGTCAGACATTTCATGCTCATCTTTTATTTGTTTCCTGATCCAGTCCCAGAACTGGTCACATTTCATAGGAGAATGGCATGTTAAAAACTAAAAAACACAAAACTAAAATCTCATGCAAGACACTATGTTAAAAAGGGGTAACAATGCTCAATAGGAAATTTCCTCATTATCTTTCATGTAACTGTAACTCTTCTGTACAATATCTTTACAATAAAAAAATTAAAATAAATAAAATCTAAGATCTCAGCCGGGTGCTTGTGGTTCACACCTGTAATCCTAACTACTCAGGAGGCTGAGATCTGATTATCATGGTTCAAAGCCAGCCTGGGCAGGAAAGCCCATGAGCTGCTTATCTATAATTAACCACCAAAAAGATGGAAATGGAGCTATGGCTCAAAGTAGTAGAGCACTGGCCTTGAGCAGAAGAGCTCAGGGACAGCGTCCAGGCCCTGAGTTCAAGCTCCACAACCAACCCAAACATTAAGGTGTCAGAGCTGGGGATGTAGCCCAGTAGTAGAACATGTGCAGTATAGACATCAAGCCCTAGGTTTGACCTCCAAGACAACAAAATAAAAGAAACCCAAGTTCAGGACACTTGGGCGTGACTAGGCTTCTTAGGCTAATACTAGGACCATTACATAGCTATGTGATGTGCACGTGCCCAGGCATTTAGTCAGTAGCTGGTCTACATGTGCATGAAGATCATGTTCAGCCTGACACTCCCAATTCCGGTGGAACCCCTGACCTTTCTGTTCTGACCCTTTCTGTTGCTGGGTACCTTCTGTACTCTGAGAAACCACTTCCAGTTCAGTTCTCAGTTGACTCTTTATTTGTCCACAAAGCTCACCTCCCAACTATGTGCTGCTATCTCCTCTGCCTCTGGGAGACTCTCCAGCACGTTGCCCACCCTCCACCCCCAGGAAACCTCCTCACATGCCTACCTCCTCACTTGAAAGGGGCATGGGATGCAGTCCTAGGCTGTATCCCAAAGGGGTACAGGGAGCCTGCTCTAGCATTTGTTTGAGTCCAGTAGTGGACAGCCAAACAAGCTGTTCAGAGCCTTTCTCCTCTGTCTTTGTGGGGCAAAGATGTCCCCGTGCCCTGAGCACAGACAGTGTTAGCTCTCTCACTGCCCTTGTGCTTTGTCTGCAGCCCTTTATGTATGGGGACTACATTGCCTATGACTGCTGGCTAGGGAAGGTCTATGACTTGAAGAACCAGATCATCCTGAAGCTATCCAATGGTGCCAGGTAGGCATCTCACTTCCCAGGGAACCATCAGCCCAAGAAGGACAGCTTGGTGAAAGGCAGGCCGAAGGTGTTTGCTCACTGGGCCTGTGAGGACAGGTTTGATCCCGTGACAGATATTGTAGTCATCCAGAGCCTAACCCTGTTCTGGTTTGCTTATCTCCTCTAGCCTAATTCTCTTACTCGGTTTCTAGTCTATCTTGGCTTGGTGAAATGTCTTCATGTAGGTGTCTGTTAGGGGCTGGTGCTCTAGTAGGCTCTCAGACAGGGCTCAGTGGCTTACTCCAGCACAGCGGCAGGTGGGTAGTGCCATCTTGGTCCTCTGCTCATCACTGTTGGGTGTGCATTGGGCCCCAGTGTAGACCAAGCCTCTGTTCTCGGTTTCAGGTGCTCCATGAACACAGAGGATGGCGCCAAGCTCTATGATGTCTGCCCACATGTCAGTGACTCAGTATGTATGCTCTAGCTTCATAGGAAGAACTTCTAAGTCGAGAGCTCTGATGTGGCCTGGGCTGAGCAAAATGGGTTCTTAGGAAAGAGCTGTTAGGCACCAGAGTAGTTGGAGGTACAAGTGTGGGCCCAGAGCATCAGAGCTCTCATTCTATCCGTGCTAGCTCATCTTGCGCTTTTACATAGAGGAACTTAGTCCATAGAACACACTGGCACAATACTCTTTGGACCCAATTTGTACTGGAGACTGCTGCTCTCTAGAGAGTGGAATCTCTGAGCAGACACACTGATGCTGTGTGACAGCTTGTTAGAGTCTGCAGCCTCATTTCAGCATCTCAGTTGTGCCTTGTGCTAGCCATGTGCAGAGCTAGGCGGAGGCCATTGGGGGTGGGTTTCCGTAGGCTGGGGGCTGGGCTGGCGGGGAAGGTTGGGCCACAGAAGTCACTCACAAGGATTTAAACTCTGCAGGGTCTCTTCTTCGATGATTCCTACGGCTTCTACCCAGGCCAGGTGCTCATTGGGCCTGCCAAGATCTTCTCCAGTGTGCAGTGGCTGTCAGGGGTCAAGCCGGTGCTCAGCACCAAGAGCAAGTTCCGAGTGGTGGTGGAGGAGGTAGGGATCAGCATGCTCCCCAGCACCGCACCCTGTCACTTGAAAGAGTGCCAGAGGGTTAAGGGAACCCCCCTTTCCCCCTCCCCCGCCACGCTCTGTTCATGGAGTGGCTGACAGATGTCCTTCCACCTGTCCTGCACAGACTGAGCTGGGGCAGATAACAGGTGGCCCCTGGCGCTGCAGTGTGTGTGCACAGGGGCTTCTGATCCCCGCTCCGGAGATCGCAGGGGTGGGGCGGGAGGCCTCTGGGCAGCTGGTTAGGAGAGGACTGCTCAAGCCTGCCCTCCTCAAGGTTGCCCCTGCCCTGCTGTCCCCAGGTGCAAGTTGTGGAGCTGAAAGTCACATGGATTACCAAGAGTTTCTGTCCAGGGGGCACAGACAGCGTCAGCCCCCCACCCTCTGTCATCACCCAGGAAAACCTAGGCAGGTAAGCGTGTGGCCATCGCCAGGGGCACATCTGGGGAGCGCCCCTGGGCCCCAGCCATAGATGTACCAAGAGGGCCAAGAGCCCGCTGACCTGTGTGAAGTCAGCCCACCCTGCTTCTCCCCACAGGGTGAAGCGTCTCGGATGCTTTGACCATGCTCAGCGGCAGCTGGGGGAACGCTGTCTGTATGTCTTCCCAGCCAAGGTAGAGCCGGCCAAGATTGCCTGGGAATGTCCAGAAAAAAACTGCGCCCAGGGGGAGGGCTCTATGGCCAAGAAGGTATGTCCTTGGAGTTGGGAGTTGGTGGGCATTTGAGGAACTGGCCTTGAGCCATTTCCATGGCCAGGAAAGGAACAGTCTGTGCTGCAAGCCTGGGGGGGTGCCAATCTTGAGGACCCCCTTGCCGGCTGCTTAGGTGTGTATAGTGTAAATCCCCCAGACTGATGCCTGGAGCCCAGGCGACCCAAGGTGTGAGGCCTGACTACCTGTTGTGCCCCGCAGCCCCCTGACCCCTGTTTGACCCTTGCAGGTGAAGCGCCTACTGAAGAAGCAGGTTGTGAGGATCATGTCTTGCTCCCCGGACACCCAGTGTTCCAGGGACCATGCCACGGAGGACCCGGGCAAGAAAGGGGAAGCCAGTGCCAAGACAGAGATAGGGCCCGCGAGCCCCGAGGAGCTGCCCGACAGCTCAGCCGGCCCAGCTGAGATTCAAGTTGAGATTCCCGAGGAGATCCATGAGGCAGGCGAGCCGCTGCCCCCCTTCTTGCTGAAGGAGGGCGGAGATGACGGGCTACCCTCAACAGAGCAGGATGCAGACGATGAGGCCGCAGACGACACAGACGACACCAGCTCCGTGACCTCCTCTGCCAGCTCCACCACGTCCTCCCAGAGCGGCAGCGGCGCAAGCCGCAAAAAGAGCATTCCCTTGTCCATCAAGAACCTAAAGCGAAAACATAAAAGGAAGAAGAATAAAATCACTCGTGACTTCAAGCCAGGAGACAGGTAAGTGTGCTCTCCCCAGCCTCCCGCCTGAATTCACCAGAGCCCATGCCCTGGCTGACACGTGTGTCAGCAGCTCATTGGTCTGTGAGCCTTGTAACCGCTCCGGGTGCCCCCACCCCCCTCCGGGCAACATGCAGTGCCCAGGGGGCGGGAAAGGTTTGCGGGTAGAATGGTGGCATTGGCCTCGAGCCTGGCCTCTTGGGACCACATTTGCTTAAGTCCTGGGCCCCATCCTCAGAGCATGGCACTTTGAGTAAGCTTTGCAGGCTCCAGACACCACGAGGAGGCAAGAGCCCCTTCCTTGGAGCACTTTGGCATGGTTGTCTCTCCGTGTGCCCCTGGCAGGGTGGCAGTGGAGGTGGTGACCACGATGACCTCGGCTGATGTGATGTGGCAGGACGGCTCTGTGGAGTGCAACATTCGCTCCAACGACCTCTTCCCAGTACACCACTTGGACAACAATGAGTTCTGCCCCGGAGACTTCGTGGTGGATAAGCGAGGTAGTGCTGGCCCTGGGGGAAGCCGGGCTGGGGAACTGGGGTCACTGGGTCGGGAAGGACCCCTTGAAGGATTGAGAGAGCCTGTGTGAGTTGATGAGATGGGTGGCAGGCTGGTTCCAAAAGGGCTCCTAAGCCAGTCTTGTCCCCGCTGCTGCTCTAGTCCAGAGCTGCCCAGATCCTGCCGTTTATGGAGTGGTGCAGTCTGGGGACCATATCGGCCGCACCTGCATGGTGAAATGGTTCAAGTTGCGGCCTAGCGGGGATGATGTGGAGGTGAGTGGAGCCCTTGCTTTCTTCAGGTGGGCTGTGGGGGTGGACGGCTGCCTCCGGCTCATGACAGCGCATCTTGTGCCACAGCTCATTGGAGAAGAGGAGGATGTGAGCGTTTATGACATCGCCGACCACCCTGACTTTCGATTCCGCACAACTGATATTGTCATTCGTATTGGCAACACTGAGGATGGGGCTCCACCAAAGGAAGATGAGGTACACCCCCAGTGTCTGGAAGCAGCTGTAGAGCCTGGTAGTGCCACCAGGTGGCTCTAGGAGCTAAGACCTGTCAGTCCTCTGGCCTCAGGGCCCAGGCAGCCTGCAGTGTTCAGACTTCCTTTTTTTTTTTTTATTTTGCCAGTCCTGGGGCTAGCTCAGGCAGTAGAACCTCTTGAGTCACAGCACCACTTCGGGCTTTTTCTGTTTAATGGTACGGGGCTTCCTGCATGCCAGGCTAGCACTCCCCTGCTGGTTAGGATTCTTGGAGGAGCTCAGCTTCATCACGAGCCCGTGGGGGAGAGCACACAGTCACACTGTGGTCAGGTACTGTTCTTGACTTCCAAGCAGACTTGGGAAGAAAGGCTTCCGGGAAAGGCTTAGGAGTGGGGGCTTGAGCTGGGCCTTCAAAGAAGAGGCGGGAGCTTTGTGAAGGCTCAGCGCAGATTCCAGGCAGTAGACGAGCAAAAGACAGGAAGCCCTGTAGTGGAAGGGTGTGACACAGAAGCTCGAACAGTACCCCGATTAGTGGGTGCTTGTGAAGAGTGTGTTTGGCACTCAGTGTCAGGCAGAGGAGCGGGTTCTTGAACACCTGAATTACCTGCAGGTGACGGTATCCCTCAGTCCTACAGCCTCATCCCCAGCTCCACAGCTGGAGCTCCTTCAAAGGTGCTTTTATCCTCCCCTCTCCCAGACAGCTGCCCCTGACTCTCTCCCCTTTGCTTGACAGCCGTCAGTGGGCCAGGTGGCCCGTGTGGACGTCAGCAGCAAGGTGGAGGTAGTGTGGGCTGACAACTCAAAGACCATCATCCTGCCCCAGGTAAGACTGGCCAGACCCGACCACTGAGCTCAGAGCTATGGTCCCTACGTCCAGAGTGCAGGAGCGCTGGTCCAGCTCCATCCCTGAGTGAGGGTGGCTCTCTCTGGCCTTTGCCTACTGAGCCTGGAATGCGGGCTGTCCTGGGCTGAGAAAGTACAGGTTCCTTCCTAAGAGATGGAGATTTACTACCAGCGTCGCCTAGGAAAGCTGGTAGGTCAGGGGAAGAGGTGTCCAGGGAGGAGGCTGCATCCCAAAGACCTGGCTGCGGAGTTAAGAACAGAAAAGGGAAGGGTAGAATAAGGCCAGCAGAGCCCCGGAGAGTCACCATTAGCTGGAAGGCCAGTGACTCCCGAGCTCCCCCTAGTGGACAGGGTTCCGTCTGCACTTCCCTCACCCTCCTTTCTGCCCCAGCACTTGTACAACATCGAGTCAGAGATTGAGGAGTCTGACTATGACTCGGTAGAAGGCAGTACCAGCGGGGCGTCCTCGGATGAGTGGGAGGACGACAGCGACAGTTGGGAGACGGACAACGGCCTGGTAGAAGATGAGCACCCCAAGATAGAAGAGCCCCCCCTCCCGGCCGCCGAGCAGCCTGTGGTCCCTGAGGAGGACAAGGGGGTGGTCATCAGCGAAGAAGCTGCCACCGCTGCCATCCAAGGGGCGGTGGCCATGGCGGGGCCCATGGCAGGGCTGATGGAGAAGGCTGGGAAGGACGGGCCGCCCAAGAGTTTCCGGGAACTGAAAGAGGCCATCAAGATCTTGGAGAGCCTGAAGAACATGACGGTGGAACAGCTGCTGACGGGCTCCCCCACCTCCCCCACCGTGGAGCCCGAAAAGCCAACCCGGGAGAAGAAGTTTCTGGATGATATCAAGAAGCTACAGGAGAACCTCAAGAAGACGCTGGACAACGTGGCTATCGCCGAGGAGGAGAAGATGGAGGCCGTGCCTGACACAGAGCGCAAGGAGGACAAGCCCGAGAGACAGTCTCCAGTGAAGGCCGAGTGGCCCAGCGAGACCCCTGTGCTCTGCCAGCAGTGTGGTGGCAAGCCCGGTGTCACCTTCACCAGCGCCAAGGGCGAGGTCTTCTCAGTGCTGGAGTTTGCACCCTGTGAGTCAGCCCCCACCCTGCGCCCGCCCCCACCCCCACCCCCACCATCTACAGTCCTGTGTGTCAGCACCTCTGGAGGCCAAGTGGCTTGTCACATCCGCCCCTCTCCTGCCCTGGAGGACAGCCATGGCCCATCAGGTCACCGTCCTGATGCCAGAAGCACTAGATGGGAGGCGCTCTAGGCCACGCATCCTGGGACAGCAGCTGTGTGCAGGCGGCTCTCTGGGCCTCCATGTTTGGACTGACTATTCTCTTTCCCCTCCAGCTAATCACTCTTTCAAGAAAATTGAGTTCCAGCCTCCTGAAGCAAAGAAGTTCTTCAGCACGGTCCGGAAGGAGATGGCGTTGCTGGCTACCTCACTGCCCGATGGCATCATGGTCAAGACCTTTGAGGACAGGATGGCAAGTGCCTGGCCGGGGCTGGGTGTGGGCAGGCGCAGGTGTACTATTGGCGCTCCGTCTGGGTGCCCGAACCTCCAGAGTTGAATAGCACCTGAGAGACCACCCACCTACTCCCACTTCCAGGGCCCAGCCAAGGACGGGCACCACACGATATTCTGCCTTTCCTTTCCTCCCTCCTTGTAAAAACTAACTTGAAGAGTCTTCCAGTACCATTCCACTCTTCTCTCTTCTCTTTCCCCTTCCTTCCTTCCTTCCTTCCTTCCTTCCTTCCTTCCTTCCTTCCTTCCTTCCTTCCTTCCTTCCTTCCTTCCTTCCGTCCTTTTTCTTGCATTCTTTTTTTAAACAAAAACTGGAAATTGAACCCAGGGCCCGTGCTAGCAAGTGCTCAACGACTGAGCTATATCCCCAGCCCTTTTAAAAACTATTTCTTTGGTCAGTTGTGGGGCTTGAACTCTGGGCCTGGGCGCTGCCCCTGAGCTCCTCAGCTCAAGGCAAGCACTCTACCACTTGAGCCACAATGCCACTTTTGGTTTTCTGGTGGTTAATTGGAGATAAGAGTTTCATGGACTGCCCTTGCCTGGGCTGGCTTTGAACTACAATCCTCATATCTCAGCCTCCTGAGTAGCTAGTATTACAAATGTGAGCCACTGGCACCTTAAACTTAATTTTTTTTTCCAGTCCTGGAGCTTGAACTCAGGGCCTGGGCACTGTCCCTAAGCTTCTTTTGCTCAAGGCTAGCACTCTACCACTTGAGCCACAGTGCTGCTTCTGGCTTTTTCTGAGTATGTAGTACTGAGGAATCAAACCCAGGGCTTCATGCATGCTAGGTAAGCACTCTTAACACTGAGCCACCTTCCCAGCCCTAAACTTAATTTTTAAAAATGGTTTGCTCATGGCTCGTGTGCTGCCATTTAAACCACCCCTCCACTTTCAGATTTGGGGCTGGTTAATTGGAGATAATTGTCTCGCAGACTCTCCTGAGTAGCTAGGATCACAGGCATGAGACGTTAGTGTCCTGCGACAGTGTCTGCCTAAGTCGCCTAAGCTGGCCTTCTAACTATGTAGACCTGGCTAGCCTTGAACTTGAGGTCCTCCTGCCTTTGCCTCTTAAGTAGTTGTGGTTGCAGGTGTACTATAACCAGCAAGAGTCTGCTCTTTTTTTCTGAAACATTAGAACTTTAGTGTTCATGTTGCCTTTGAACAATCTTCACCTCCTTTTCCCTGAAAATCCAAGGCCTTTCTTCCCTCCTGGCAGTTGTGGCTGCTGGGACTTTATATTCTGAGTCACCGTTGTGTGCGGTGTTTTTGTGTGCTTGTTTGTGTACATGTCATCACACGCGTGACACTTGCCTTCTCCACCTGATCCCGTGGTCTCGAGACCTGCACTTGCAGAGTCCTATTGGCTCACAGAGCATTGCATTTCCTCACTCTTCTGGAACAGTTCTCAGTCCTCTCTTGAGAAGGCAGTGTGAGGACTGGGGGGGCATGTTGGCTGCCCTGTCCTGGCAGAGAGGCACAGAGGAAAGCAAGTGCGGGTCTTGAAAGGGCAAGTCAGTTCATTGGGCCCACAGCCAGCTGCGCAGCACAGCCAGTAGGCACAGCTTAGGTTCTTGGTTATACTCTAGTGTTTCTCAGGTGTAAGATTCCTTCAGAAAATTCCAGCCTGGGCTGGGCGCCAGTGGCTCACACCTGTAATCCTAACTAGTCAGGAGATCTGAGGATCGTGGTTCCAAGCCAGCCCGGGCAGGAAAGTCTGTGAGACTCTTGTCTCCAATAAACTTCCAGAAAACCAGGAGTGGCGCTATGGCTCAAGTGGTAGAGTGCTCACCTTGAGCTGAAGAGCTGAGGGGCAGCGCCCAGGCCCAGAGTTCAAGCCCCGCGACCAACAAAAAAGAGAGAAAGAAAATTCTCAGCCCTGCTGAGGAAAAAGAAATATTTTTTGTTTTGTTATGCTGTTTTCCAAATCTCAGAGGTCTTGGGAGTAGCAGGGGTCAGACATGCATAAGGGTACAGTTAACCCCTTGGCTGTCGCCACACATGCGCACACTTGCATAGACATGTGTACTCAGATATATATATATCCTAGAAGTCAGAGGCTGGCTCTCAGGACTTAACCACTTTACTTGGGTGGTCTCTCAGCCTTTGCCCTGGAACTCAGATCCTTAACTGCTGGTTGGGAGACCACCACACCCTTGTTCCTAAAAGCAAGTGCAGAAATAACAGGCACGTGGCATGTCCACTGTTGGTGGCTCTCCCCCAGATGCCAGCCTCAATTCTCCTTCCCTTCTAGGATCTTTTCTCGGCCCTAATCAAGGGCCCTACTCGAACTCCCTACGAGGATGGCCTCTACCTATTTGACATCCAGCTCCCCAACATCTACCCGGCCGTGCCCCCCCACTTTTGCTACCTCTCCCAGTGCAGTGGCCGTCTCAACCCGAACTTGTATGACAACGGGAAGGTGTGCGTCAGCCTCCTGGGCACCTGGATTGGAAAGGTGGGGAGACGACGCCATCGCCCGGTCAGGGCAGAAAGGGGGCTGGGCTTGGGCAGTGCAGTGGGGCAGCCCTGCTGACGCTGTGTGTGTTTCAGGGGACAGAGAGGTGGACGAGCAAATCCAGCCTTCTCCAGGTGCTCATCTCCATCCAAGGTGCGGCAGGAGCGGGGCTGGCGGGTGGCGATGGGGCAGGAGCAGGGCTGGCGGGTGGCGATAGGGCAGGTGATGGGGCAGGAGCAGGGCTGGCGGGTGGTGATGGGGCAGGAGCAGGGCTGGCGGGTGGTGATGGGGCAAGTGATGGGGCAGGAGCAGGGCTGGCAGGTGGCGATGGGGCAGGCGGAGGGCTGGCAGGTGGCGATGGGGCAGGTGATGGGGCAGGAGCAGGGCTGGCGGGTGGCGATGGGGCAGGCGCGGGGCTGGCGGGTGGCGATGGGGCAGGAGCAGGGCTGGTGGGTGGCGATGGGGCAGTTGATGGGGCAGGCGGAGGGCTGGCGGGTGGCGATGGGGCAGGTGATGGGGCTGGCGGGTGGCGATGGGGCAGGAGCAGGGCTGGCGGGTGGCGATGGGGCAGGTGATGGGGCAGGCGGAGGGCTGGCGGGTGGCGATGGGGCAGGAGCGGGGCTGGCGGGTGGCGATGGGGCAGGCGCAGGGCTGGCGGGTGGCGATGGGGCAGGCGGAGGGCTGGCGGGTGGCGATGGGGCAGGAGCGGGGCTGGCGGGTGGCGATGGGGCAGGCGCAGGGCTGGCGGGTGGCGATGGGGCAGGAGCAGGGCTGGCAGGTGGCGATGGGGCAGGAGCGGGGCTGGCGGGTGGCGATGGGGCAGGTGATGGGGCAGGCGGAGGGCTGGCGGGTGGCGATGGGGCAGGAGCAGGGCTGGCGGGTGGCGATGGGGCAGGTGATGGGGCAGGCGGAGGGCTGGCGGGTGGCGATGGGGCAGGAGCAGGGCTGGCGGGTGGCGATGGGGCAGGTGATGGGGCAGGCGGAGGGCTGGCGGGTGGCGATGGGGCAGGCGCGGGGCTGGCGGGTGGCGATGGGGCAGGCGGAGGGCTGGCGGGCTTGCTGGCCCCTTGCAGGTGGAGGCAGGCCTGTTCTGGTCGACTTTCAGTGCCCGCTGAGGAAGGGTGTCCTCTCACAGGTTTGATCCTGGTAAATGAACCGTACTACAACGAAGCCGGCTTCGACAGCGACCGGGGCCTACAGGAAGGCTACGAGAACAGCCGCTGCTACAACGAGATGGCGCTGATCCGCGTGGTGCAGTCCATGACGCAGCTGGTGCGGCGGCCTCCCGAGGTCTTCGAGCAGGAGATCCGGCAGCACTTCAGTGCTGGCGGTTGGCGTCTAATAAACCGCATTGAGTCCTGGCTGGAGACCCACACCCTGCTAGAGAGGTCCCAGGCGCTGCCCAATGGGGTGCCCAAGGATAGCAGTTCGCCAGAGCCCCCCACTGCAGCCGAGCTCTCAGACTCCGGCCGTGAAGACCCCGAGGATGGTGGACTGGCCCCTGGGGAGGCCTCCCAGGGCTCAGACTCAGAGGGTGGCGCCCAGGGCCCGGCCTCAACTAGTAGGGACCACACAGAGCAGACTTCAGAGACAGCGCCTGATGCGTCGGTGCCACCCAGCGTCAAACCAAAGAAGCGTAGGAAGAGCTACCGGAGCTTCCTGCCCGAGAAGAGCGGCTACCCTGACATCGGCTTCCCCCTGTTCCCACTCTCGAAAGGTTTTATCAAGAGCATCCGGGGTGTCCTGACGCAGTTCCGGGCCGCCCTGCTAGAGGCCGGCATGCCAGAGAGCACAGAGGACAAGTAGCCACTGGCTCTCGCAGCAGGAGCGCCACTGTGGGAGAGGCTGGCCGCTGCCTGCTCACCTCCCCGCCCCCCACTGGAATCGCCCCGTCCCCACCCCTCTGTCTACTGCGATCCTCCTCCCAAGATGAGTTTGATGCTGAAGTGCAAGAAGTGTCCTAAGATGCTGCGTTCTGTTCTGAAGCGATCCTTCAACGAATGTCCGGCGCCTGCTCCCTTGCTGTCCCCTTCTCAGGTCAGAGGTGGGGTGCTTGGGGCCTGGCGCAGGGCTGGCTGTCTGGGCCCAGGGACCTGCACATGGGCAGGAGAGTGGATGTGCCTTGCATGAAGTGTGGGCTGCTCCTGCAATGCCCTGGTCCCTCCCAACCTCTTCACTTTGACTGTAGCCTCCCATCCCCACCCCGGTGCTCCTGCCACCACCGCCACGGGGTCCTCCCAGCCCCGAGCATCGACACTACTACCCGTGGGAGTGACCTCCACACGTCATAGCCCTTAGGCCTGTTGAACTTACTCTCTGAGAGAGCTTGGGACCAGGCTAGTTCAGGGTGACACCCGGAGAGGTAGTGGAGGACAGGAAGCTGCTGGGAAAGAGATGGCTGCAGGTGCCTTTCTCTTTCCAGTCCGCTGGCAGGAGCCCGGGCAGGTCTGCTTAGGCCCGCCAGTGCGGACTGCGCATATCTACTCCCTCTCAGTCACCAGGATGGCAGCAGCAACCACAGGGCCTCACCCCATTGGGTGGCTTGGCTGTTTCTGGGGGGCCGGAAGGCCCTGGCCCTTGCTTCCAGACTTAGCAGGCACAGTCCAGGGCGAGGGAGGGAGGCAGGCAGGGAGCGGCAGCAGCAGGACTCCCCTCCCCCCGGCCCAGAGGTTTACAAGTTTTCTAAGCTTTTGATAATGTGAAGCCCAGGTTGGGAGGGTGCTGTCCAGCACACTGCAGCTGTGTCATTTCCGGTGTATGTATGTAATATTTAAGGTTGGAAAAAAAATAAATCTCAAAAGCAAAGATGCTATTATTAGAAAAAAAAGACAAAAAAAAAAAAGCCAAAGCATGATGCGTCTTGTCAGCCTTAAGTGGGCTCCACACCTGTGCTGCGCCAGGACCACCCAGGCTGCCGAACCGCGGGAAGGACCGAGCCGGACACACCGCACGCAGGCCAGCACTCACTCAGAGCCCAGAGTCTGTCTGGAGCACATCCGGGTACCTGGTGCGTCCCGTGCGTGGCTCATGTGGAGATGGGAATGCCTACTGCTTACAATACCTGTATAAAGTGCTGTGTGATTAAACATTTTTTACTTGCATTTTTTTTTTTGGTTGGCTCATTAACAAGACAAGGTGACACATTAAACCTGCCTCTGCCATTCATCCTGGCTCCGTTGCCTCCTTCTTCATGTGCCAGTGTCTCCCTACAGACACTACTGCCAGGGAAGGCTTGTGGCAGCCGTCCTGCCCCCTGCGCTGTCAGAATGCCTTTGTTCGCTCTCGGGGGTGGACTTTGGGAGGTGAGGATTGGTACGTTGGTGGGACTGGCCTCCCTGGCTTGCAGTCTTCAAGAGCCAGTTGAGAGCACTGTCTGCCTCCAGGCAGCTGTGGGCCTGAGTGGCCTGAGCGGCCCATCAGCGCCTTCCAGTGCCAGGGGAGCTGATGTCGCAGCACCTGGAGTGGCAGGTACCAGTCTTCTAGGCTGGAAGCCAAAATGGTTGCTCAAGTTTGGCAACTGCACCTCCCAGTCTCGGAGCCCTTCAGTCCTGCCCAGCACTCCTGCTGAGAACGGGGCCAGGGCAGAGCCCTGATGAGCCCACATGGGGTGCCAGACTCCTTGGAAAAAGAAGGCTCCGCCCACTATAAAACTGACCTCTTGCTCCTTGGCAGTTTTCCTCCAACATCTCCACACTATGTGGCCCAAGGTCGGCAGCAGGAAGGAGTGCAGAGCCTTGCTCTCACTTCTGGGCTGGGCAGTTGGCCAAGAGGAGGCCTCTTCAGGCTACAGGAGATCTGATTATCAGCACAAAAAGAAGGTTGTGCTGTGTGCCCAGGCCGGTTGTGTGCCTTGTGCTCTCCAGGGGGCATCACTAACATTAAACTCCATAGCCCCTGCTGGCTGGCATAAGACTCCCCCCCACTTCTCCCCAGACCCCAGGACAGGACCAACAAGCTGAGAATTTAATTTTATTTATGTCTGATATGGGAGTTGGGGGTGTGGGGGGGCTCCACAGGCAACTGGCCCAGCCAGCAAGGAGGTCCCTACCCTACCCTCCACAGGAACTGTAGACAGGCCCTGCTTTCCCAGGGCAGGGGATAGGACCCCCGTCTTAGACTAGCTGTGGCTGACATAGGCATGGTGGACCCCTAAGTCACAAAGGCTCTTCTGGGGGTGGTCTCTGCTGGGGATCCCCACAACCGCTGACCATCCAGAAGTAGTCCGGGTGCACCTGGCCCTGCACAGGCTCACTGGCCATCAGCTCCCCGTCCACGGTAAACACACCGCTATGATTCTTGGGCTCCAGGCGGAAGGCCACCACGGGGACGTGCACCAAGTAGGGGCAGTTATACTCCAGATGCTTGCCCTTCTGCATGGCCAGGAAGAGACGCAGCAGCATGGTCCTCGACACGCCTGCCCGCACGTAGAACAGGTGCATGACGCCAGCGGCGCAGCGGCCCATGGGTGCCGCGAACAACTCGCTGCCCAGGTGGCTGTGCAGCAGCAGCAGCACCAGCACAAAGTCCTGCTCAGGCACCACCGTCCAGTGGGAGGGCACCGGCTCCTCCAGGGGAACAAGGTGTGTGTCTCCAGGACCCTGCTGCTGCGCCTGCTTGGAGGCGGCGGGTAACGCGGAGATAGCGCTTTCTACTGGAAGGTAAGCCAGTTGGCCCTGGTAGATGCGAAGGGTTGCCAGGCGCAAAAAAGTACCCATGGTGAATCGCAACTCCCCAAGGCGCCGGTACTTCTCACTCTCCAGGTCCACGTCAGCCACGAAGCCCCACGCCAGGCTGAGCACCGAGTAGAGGTGCAGCCCGGAGGCGGTGTGCAGCGAGAGCAGGTTCATGGGGGACAGAAGCCTGCTGCACAGCAGCTGCGTGCAGTTGGTCAGGAGCTCTTCGTTTGTCACCTGCTCGAAGCTGCAGAGGAGAAAGTCAGATGGGGCAGGGCAGGAGCCGCCATGCCTCATCCTCTTGCTTTTTTGGGGGAGGGGGGGAGGGGTCGGGGTCGGAGTCAAGCAAAGTAATGCACGGTGGTCCCCAGGGAGCCAGTGGGGCAGTGACAGAGCAGATGGAGGCAGCCAGCCGGGAGAGAGCCCCAGAACAGAGGACCAGGTTCTGGGGAGGAGTGTCAAGGCCATGGAGGGGGAAACTGAGGCCCACTCTGGCCCACGGACTCTCACCCAGCATAGTGATTGATAGAAGCCGCCAGGGCGTTGCCAGAGCCTCCTGGAAGGGTACACAGGGGCTTCCGGATGGCGGTCTCCCAGTCAGGCCGGTCCATGAGCCCGTTCACCACCTGTTAAGAGTAAGAGGGCAGCTTTGGCCTCCAGAAGCTTCCAGATCCACCCCTACCACAAGCCAACCAACCGACCCACGGGCGCAGGGCCTCACTTCGTGCATCAGGCCGTCCCCGGACATGACAGCCAGGGCGTCCCAGCGGCTCAGCTCCTCCGCTTGCACCAGCTCCCGCGCGTGGTTCGGCCGCTCTGGGGGAAGAGGGGGAGGGGGGCTCGGGTCCTGCTCCGGAGGGGTCGGTGCACCCAGCATCCCCTGGGGCGGGGGCGGGGCCTCACCGGTGAGCCGCAGCTTGAAGGAGACCTGGGCCTCGTCCAGCAGGGGCTGCACGCGGCTGTGGAAGAGCTGCAGGGCCTTGCCCTTGCCTCCGCGCGGGTTCAGCAGCACCAGCACGCGGCAGGGCCTGGGCAGCAGGCCCCGGGGGGCGCGGGCTGGAAAGCAAACCCTGGACGGTCGGGTCCTCCGCCCGCTACCGGGGGGACGGGAGAGAGCGGCGGGGGACGCTGGGGTCCCGCGGCGCTCGCCATCCATATTCTGGGAACTGACCCCGCAGAGCACGGCCCGAGGGGGAGGGCGCCCCGCGGGGAGGCGGCGCGGGTGGGGCGCTGCGCCCCCCCCCCCCGCCTCTTCCCGTGGTTTGGGGGCGGATCGGCGTCTGACGTCTCAGGGTTTCTCTCCAGCGCCCCTTTCTCACTGGCCCCGTTCTTTCTGGGGGGTGGGGGGAATCCCCTGCAGCCCTGCCCAATCAGGCCCCCACACACCTGAGTCCATGGCCCGACCCCGCGGCTCCGGTCGCCAGAGGTCTCTCCGCGCCGTTCCAGCGCCGCTCTGGGCGTCCGCGGCTCCTGCCTTGCGCTCCTTATCGGTGCAGCCCAGAAGGGCGTCGCGGGGCTGGCGCGGGGGCTCGCCCTCCCCACCCGAAGCCGGGGCCGTGGGGGCACCCGCGTTATTCCTGGCGGCGGCCAGATCTGAGGGAGGGGGAGAGACAGCGCTGGCCGCGGCCGGGACGCGGGCTACGGCTCCTGGGGCCGATCCCGGGACCTCGAGCCCGGGAGTTCTCCAAAGCCGGTGGGCCGGGGACGTAGGTTTTCCCCGAAGGAATAAAAAGGAGAAGCGAGTTGTGATGCCCCCGAGGGCCTGACCCCGCCCCGCGCGTGCCTCCCCGAAGGGGGGCTTTCCTCCTTCGGGCCCCCGAGTTCCGGCCCGACGGCTGAGTCAGAGCCCCGAGGCTCTCCCTCCGACCTCCCCGCGCCTCACCCGGCGCCGCCGCCGCCGGAGGAGGAGGAAGGAGCAGCACCCAGTTGCGCAAAAGTGCCAGAGCCGACACCGCCAGGCACCGATCCGCGCCCGGGACCCGACCCGCGCGATCGCCGAGTTCCCTGCGGAGGGCCGGGGTCGCCCGCGCGCCGCCCGCGCTGCCGCCGGGCGCAGGGACTGAGCCGAGCCGAAGCTGGCCCGACAGCCGCCGCCGGTCCTGCCCAAGCGTGCGTGGCCCAGTTCCCTGCGCAGCGCGAGGGCAGGGCGGCGGCCCTACCCAGTGGGGCTGGCTCGCTGGGGGAGGCGCCCGCGCCATTCCCGAGGGCGGCCTGCGGGGAGGGGCGCAGCTGGCCCCAGGCTCGGCCCCGCGATGGCGCGGACCCCCGCCCGGGGCCCGCTCCCCTCGGGTTCAAACTTTTTTCTTTTGCTCAACTTCACCGCGTGGCGCCGCTCGCCCCGCCATTTCTGGGCAGAACCGGCGCTCCGCGTGATCCCGACCCCGGCACCGACCCGTGCACCCGTTCTCCCCGGAGCCTCTGGCTACCCCCCCCCCCCGCCCCAGCACGGTCGGCGCCCACGAGCGGCTCGGCCACGCGGAGGCGCTGCGCTGGGTCCCGGGACGCGCGTGCCCGCCGCGCGGAGGCCGGGCTGCGAGAGCGGCTCGGACGGCGGCGCAGTCCCGGACCCGGCCACGAGCGGCGCACCAAGGCGAGCGCGCGGCCCAGGCCCGCGTTTCCGGACTCGGAGAACTCGGCCCGGTGCCCGAGGTTCTGAGCGGGCGGCGGGCGCGCGCGCTCGGGAGCCCGCGGAGGATCCCGTTCGCGCCCTCCTGCCCCAGCTCGACCAGAATTAGAGACTCCGGACCCCGCCTGTCCCGGAGCCCCTCTCCAGGTTGGGATGTCTCACCTGCCACTCACGGGCTCCCCTTTTTCCTCTTCCCCTGCCCTCACGGAGAGGGTTGGTTTCAGCTCGCCGGGCCACCCGGCACCCGGCCGGAGGCAGCCTGACCCGCCGTCCCGGACGGGGCTGGATCGGCTGGGGGCGAAACCGAGGCACGCTGTCGGAGCCCGGAGCCCGGTTCAGCAACCGCAAAAGTTGAGCCTCTTCCCCCGAGGGGACGCTCACGAGGCTCCCTGGGCCCGCGAAGCCGCCCGCAGCCGGGGATGCCGAGCTCCCGCTCCCCGCTCGCTGGCGAGGAGAGCGGCGGTGTGGACAGGCCGAGGGCCCCGGGCCGGGCTTAGGGAGGCCGGCATGGGGGGCGTGGCCCCGCCGCCCCCCGCCCCTCGCGCGGGCTCCGCGGCACCCGGGCAGCGCGCGCGGGGGTTCGCGCTGAGGTGGATGCAAAGGTGCTCGCGGGCGGGTGCGCGTGACCGCACCGGGGACCCGAGCGTGTCCGTGGCCACCTCGAGCGAAGTTCCTGGAAGGTTATTGGCGGAGGGTGGGAGGGAGGGGGCGGCGAAGACCCAACGCGTGAGCCGACCTGGTGGGGCCCGAGTGTTTACACACAGCGATTTCACCAAGAAATCTCGCTCCTGCCGGCAGCTGGCGCGGCCCGGGACCCGGCGGCGGGGGGCGCGCGCCCCCGCCGGCCCCCGACCCCGCACCTCTCTCCAAGTCCAGAAGAGGCGGGCGCGACGCCGGGCCGGCCTCGGGGTGTCTTCTCTCCCCCGAAGCCCGCCGTTTGCTACCACTTGGCGGGGCGGGGGGGGGGGGTCCCGAGCGGAGTGAGAGGCGCCGGCTGTGGCTGGCGATCCCCGGATGGGACGAGGTCCCCAGCGCCCCGCGCGCGATCCGAGGTGACTCAGCGGCCGCGCTGCCGGGTGGAGAAACTCCCGGAGAGCTGGAACTACAGCTGCACAGGGCGGGGGGTGTCCACGCCGCGCGCGTCCGCGGAGGCCTGGCTCTGACCCCCCCCCGCCACACCCCAGGATCCCGGTGGGGCGCGGGGCGGGCGCGGGGCGGGCAGCGCCGCAGCCGCAGTGCCGCGGGCGCGCGCCGCGGGGCGGGGGGGACTCCGCGGCCGCCGCGCCCGCCCGCACCCTCTTTCCATCCGCTCTCCTCCAGGCATGGTTGTGATCCCGGTCTGGATTTGGGGCGCCCAGGAGATCCTGCACCTCCACATCTCAGCACGGATGCCCCTCCTTTTTTGCGCCCTTACTCGGGAGGACTTTTCCATCAGGAGGCCCCGGGGAGCCCGCCCGGTGCTCCTGCTGCGGAGGGGAAACTGAGGCAGGCACGGGGAAGAGGGAAATCTGGTCGCGCGTGAGTTCATTCATGTTCATAAAGCCGGGCAGGGCCTGCCGTGTCTCTGCGCCCCGGGCTGGAGTCCCGGAGTCTGCAGGGGCGGGGGGGGGTGGGCAGCGCTGCCTGGAAACCCAGCTGGCAAAGGGCGGAGGGGCAGCCGGTGGGCTGGGCACCCCGTGGCCTCCCGAGGCCCCGGGGCCCTCCAGACGCTCGGGAAGGCCCCAGCGGGGGGGGGGGGGGGAGGTGAAGGGCAGAGCCCTCCGCCCCGGTTCCAGCCGGTTCCAGCTAGCACAATGGCGGCTCTGTCCTGGGGGCCTCGCCCCCCGCCCCCTCCTCTCCAGGCCTCTGCCTCCCCCCTCTTTCTTGTCATTCATCTCCCCCGTCGGGGTGCCTTTTCCAGACCCTTGTCCCTTTCAGTCTTCAGAAGCTCAGCCCCCCCCCCCCCCCCCCCGCGTCCTTAGCCCCGGCGACAGGGCGGGATGGAAGCAGCAGACGGCTCTGCGCCCGACACGGGGAGCTGGAGCCTCGAGCCGCCCAGGGTCAGCCCGATTCCCACGGCGCTGAGCCGCAGGGTCCGGCCCTCCCCCGGGTCGCGCCGCTGCTCCCTGCCCATCCCTGCCCTGCCCCGCTTCTCCTCCCAGCTCCAGTATCTGTGGGTGGGGGAAGCAGCTCCGAGGCTTCTCTGACTCCCCACTCCCACCCCACCCCCGTTAACCAGCTGCTTCCAGCTGCCAGCAATGCCCAGCTGGCCGCAGGTCTGGGCCAAGACGATGGAGATGACCAAGGCTATTGAAACGAACTGTTTTTCTCCTCTCCTACCCCCAGTCTCCTGTCCTGGAGTTGAGGCTACCAGAAGGCTACTTAAATCACTCTGGTGTGTGTGTGTGTGTGTGTGTGTGCGCGTGTGCGTGTGTGTGTGTGTGTGCACGTGTGCGTGCGCATTCACATGCGCATGTGTGTGCATGCCAGCACTGGTGCCTGAACTCAGGGCCCGGGCACTCTCAGCTTTTTTTTGGGGGGGGGTCCGGTCATGGGACCTGAACTCTGGGCCTGGGCGCTGTCCCTCAGCTCTTCAGCTCCAGGCTAGCGCTCTACCACTTGAGCCACAGCGCCACTTCCAGCTTTTTTCCTTTTTGCTTATGTGGTGCTGAGGGATGGAACCCAGGGCCTCATGCATGCAAGGCAAGCGCTCTACCACTGAGCCACCTTCCCAGCCCCTCACTTAGCTTTTCCATTCAATGCCGGAGCTCTACTACTTGAGCCATGCATGCCTTCACTTCCAGCTTTCTGTTGGTTGATTGGAGAGAGAGGAGTCTCTCAGGCTTTTCTGCTTGGACTGGCTTTGAACAGAGATCCTCAGATCTCAGCCTCCTGGGTGGATGACAGGCATGAGCTAGCAACACCCAGCATGATGAATTGCTTGTAGTAGGCCACCTCACCCTTCTCTGAAGCTTCCTTCGAGAGAGGGGTTTCAGCCGGGCACTGGTGGCTCACGCCTGTAATCCTAGCTACTCAGGAGGCTGAGATCTGAGGATTGCAGTTCAAAGCCAGCCGGGGCAGGAGAGACTGTGAGACTCTTATCTCCAATAAACCACCAGAAAACCGTAAGTGGCGCTGTAGCTCAAGTGGTAGAGCGCTTGCCTTGAGCTGAAGAGCTGAGGGACAGCGCCCAGGCCCAGAGTTCAAGCCCCACGACCGACAAAAAAAAAAAAAAAAGAGAGAGAGACAGAGGGGTTTCAGCTCCACTGCTGCAGGGTCTGCTGACCTTGAGCTCTTGCCTTCTTTTTCCAGGCCTTCCTATCTGCAGTGTGGAGCGGGAAAGGAGGGAAAGGAGGTATCTGCTAGGCACATTCTCAGCATCTGGTTCTGATTTGGCCTAGGGTGTGGCTTCCATTCTGAAAGTTTCCTAGTTGCAGTTTCTAGGTTAACCATGCCAGGTATTTGGGGTGCTGTTGGCCCCATATGGAGATCAGGGGAGCAGACTTGCCCTGCAGGATTCCAGCTAGGTGCTAGACTGTGGGCTTTGCCTGGGTTTCTCCTCTGGGAGGTGTGAGGTGGCCTTGGCTGTACCCCTGTCTTCAAAGGTTCCCCTTGTTGGGAATGAGCCTCTGCCTTTCTGCAGGCCTGTTGACTCTGTGTGCAATGGTGAATCTTAGATCATTCTAGAACGTTCTCAATATGAACACCTAGAGACCATGCATGCTCTATTTTAACCACCTGCCTGGCACCTGGAAGCATTTGTTTGGGTTTCTTGTGGGTTCAAACAACAGATACGGACATTGTCTCAACCCCTGTGTCAACAAGACTGGTTCTTTTGGGGCGTGAGGAAGGTCTGTCCCAGGCCTCGCGGTGCTGCTACTGGTTGGCTGACATTCTTTGTTGTCCTTTAACTTGTAGATGTATCCATCACCCTGACCCCTGTCCTTCCTCCTCAAGGCACTACCTCCAGACTAGTACCTGTTGATTAGATTTAAATGAGATTGGTGTTATCTTCTATAGCATACTCTTCTTCCCATATAAATGACTAGGGGGGAAAACCTGAAAGCAATTAAGACCCTGGTGTAAATCAGTACTTCATGTGTTCAATGGAAAAGTATAGTATTACTAGCAATTGTGTATGTATGTGTGCATGCACACACACACACCACCATTAATGCTTGAACTCATGCCCTGAGCACTGTCTCTTCTTTTTTTTTGCCAGTCATGGGGCTTTAACTCAGGGCCCTGTCCCTGGGCTTGTCCTTTTGCTCGAGGTTAACACTCTACTACATGAGCCACAACACCACTTCCAGCTTTTTCTGTTTATGTGAAAGTACTGAGGAATCAAACCCAGGATTTCATGCATGCTAGGCAAGCGCTCTACCACTAGGTCACATTCCCAGCCCCTGGTCCTTAGCTTTTTCACTCCAAGTTAATTGCTCTACCACTTGAGTCACAGATCAACTTCCAGCTTTTGGATGATTAGTTGGAGATAAGAGTCTCACGGACTTTCCTGCCCAGGCTGGTTTTGAACTGTGATCTTTAGATCTCAGCCTCCTAAATAGCTAGGACGACAGGCATGAGCCACGGGCACCCAGCTGATACTAGTTGTCTTGAAAAAGGTAAATAGTCCAATTGGTGTCAGTGCTCTAGTAGAGGTAAGGAGAAGGTCCAGTGTGGAAGCCAGGATACGTATAGTCTATTGGTAGGCTTTTTGTTGTTGTTGTTGTTGTTGGTCATGGGGCTTGAACTCAGGGCCTGGGCACTGTCCCTGAGATTTTCTGCTCAAGGCTAGCACGCTACCACTTGAGCCACAGCACCACTTCCAGCTTTTTCTGTTTTGTGGTTCTGAGGAATGGAACCCAGGGCTTCATGCATGCTAGGCAAGCACTCTACCACTAAGCTACAGCCACAGCCTTGGGAGAGATTTTTATATCTGCTGACAGCCAGGAGCCCACACTGTTTCCACTACCTTGACCTTCAGATCCTGGCTTTACCTTGTCCTGTGGCATCTTCAGCTTCCTGAGCAGATGGATTTGTTCCCCAGTCCTTGGAAGAGCAAAGCTGATTTGTTGGATGGTTATTTAGCTACCTACTGCTGCACAAACTTAGCATGACAGATGTAATAACCTGTATTTCTAGAGAGCAATCTATCAAAGACCTGAGTGGCTATAGAATTCTTACCTTTTCTACCTTCTAGAGGCCACCTTAGTTCAGGGTCCCATTCCTTAACTCTCCAATCTAGTATCTTCAAATCTTATTTCTCCAAATCTTATCTTCAAGTCTTACTTTCTAATTCAGTTGTCACATCTCCTTCTCTAACACTGGTTCAAGTGTACTGGCACTTGAACTCAAAGCTTTCAACTTGCTAAGCTGGCAATCTATTACTTGTTTTTTGTTTTTGTTTTTGTTTTTAGTCATGGGGCTTGAACTCTGGGCCTGAGCACTGTCCCTGAGCTCTTCAGCTCAAGACTAGAGCTCTACCACTTGAGCCACAGCACCACTTCCCATTTTCTAGTGGTTTATTGGAGATAAGAGTCTCACAGACTTTCTGCCTGGGCTGCCTTTGAAACACAATCCTCAGATCTCAGCCTTCTGAGTAGCTAGGATTACAGGCGTGAGCCAACAGCGCCTGGCTGGCAATCTACTTCTTGAGCCACACATCCAACCCTGCTTTTTTGCTAGTTATTTTGGAGAGGGAATATTCCACTTTCCTACCTATCCTCCAGATCTTAGCCCCCTGAGTAGCTAGGATTATAGGCATGAGCTACTGGCACTCAGCTTCTTTCCTTAGGATTCCACTGGCCACACAGCTAGATGACTAGGGACAATCTCTCATCTCTAAATCCCAATCACATCTTCAAAGTCCCTTCAGCTATATCAGGCAACATTCATTCCTAGGTCCTAACAGATTAGGACAGCGACATCTTCAGGGGCCATTATTTCATTAAGATGGGAAGGGAAAAATAGGAGGGGTATTATGTCCTTAACTTGCCTCCCGAACCTTCTTTTCCAACTCTTCTTCCCTTCCCCAGCTCTACCCAAGTGACCACAGCCAAATAAGTGTCCATTCCCAAATAAGCACTTGTGGGGTGGGACTGAAAACCCCTGGCTGGGAACGAGGCATGATCCTATATTCCCTGTGGTCTTTGGTTCATCCAACCCAAAGAAAATTGGTTTCTATTTCTGAGAATTACCCAAGAAGGAGAAATCTGCATCTCTGCTAAACAGTAATTACAGGATTGCAAAACCCCAACTTTCACCTGAGGAAAAGGGCTGGAAGCAGACCAGCCTGCCCGTTTTCAACCTGGCAGAATTCCTCACAGTGTTTTGCAGCAAGGGTTTGGCCTCTGGGCACTGCCCCTGGCATCAATGGAAGCACATGGCCCAACTCCCTGCTGTCACGTGACCTGGCAGTCCTGTTGCTTCTGCTCCTCTGTGATGTGGCTAGACCAGACCAACCACACTGGTCAGCAGAAAGAGTTACAGATGGCACATTCCATGGACTTCCGCCAACATCAGCTCCCAACTGGTCCCAAAGTGGGCTCTCGGCTGGCCTTATTAGAGACCCAACTCCATATCCTGGATTCTCATGAAGGGAAGACTGAGTCTCCTGCCCAGGCCACAACCAAGCCCCACCCCACAAAGTTCCTGGTTGGGAGATCTCACCTTCCAGGCGAAAGAAACCAAGGTCTGTGTGTCACACCTCTGGAGGGGGCTGGTCCCAGGAGATGCGGGAAGTGGGGGCAGACGTGGGCCCCCTGCAGAGAGGCAGGGCAGGGAAGCACACTGCTTTTTTAAAAATATATTTATTTATTTATTTTTGGTGGTCGTGGGGTTTGAACTCTGGGCCTGGGCGCTGTCCCTCAGCTCTTCAGCTCAAGGCCAGTGCTCTACCACTTGAGCCACAGCGCCACTTTGGTTTTTCTGATGGTTTACTGGAGATAAGAGTCTCATATACTTTCCTGCCTGGGCTGGCTTTGAACTATGATCCTCAGCTCTCAGCCTCCTGAGTAGCTGGGATGACAGGCGTGAGCCACTGGTACCCGGCTTACTTTTTTTTTTTTTTTTTTAATTGTGCTGGCACTGGATCTTGAACTTGGGATCTGAACACTATCCCTTAGCTTTTTCACTCAAGGCTGGTGCTTACCTCTTGAGGCACAGTCCTAATTCCAACTCTTTGTCTTGTTCATTGGAGATAAGAGTCTCATGAACTCTCCTGCCCAGACTGGCTTGGAACCAAGATCCTCAGTACTCAGACTCCTGGAGAGCTGGAATTACAGGCCTGAGCCACAAGCACCAAGCTGCTTTTCATGCAGCTAAACCCTAAGCAGGGACTCTCAGGGGTTCGGTGTCTGCACTGTTTTCCAAGGGCTTTTTATTTTGGAATGTTTTCTGCTCTCAAAAAGTAAAATGTGTTTTTGGGTGATTCCCAAAACAAACAGACAGTGTGCTGGACGTGGCCTCCAGCCAGATTGCCTTTGTAAAAATGGTCTGCGGCTGTTTCCACTGCCTGAGATAGACTCTGTGCTGAAGGGCCGTGGATTCTCAGCCTGGTCCCTGACACACACACAGGCCATTGGGGACTCCCTCCCGCCCCCTCTGTGGCCTCCCTAGGTACCCCTCTTTAATTCAGACCTGCCGCTTCCTCAGTTGAAGCCGGTTCCTGGGGGCTTGGGGGCGAAGGGGGAGCAATGCCCTGTGTCACCAATCTGGAAAAGACATGGAGCCTGCTTCCTCATGCTCATTATTGGCATCTGAAAATAGAACGTTCCCGTCCCTGGAGGCTGGCCTCCTGAAGGTCAAACCCTTGCATTCTTTGCAGACACAGCCTGGTAATTTAAGTCATCATCATACGGGCTGGGCTTGGACAGCTGGGACCTGGAAGGAGTGCTCCAGACCAGGGGTGCCCTGGCCTAATGCCACAGGGGCTGAGGGGAGACTTCATGTGGCGGGGAGTGAGTCTGGAGAGCCCCAGCCAAGAGTAGAGTTCCTGGTTCTCTTAGCCAGTTGCCCTAGAATCTCTCCCACAGCAATGGGCCAGGCCGGTGAGGATGAGTTATGAGGGATTTCTCCTTCCAGGCACTGTCAGATCGGCCCACAAACTAATCTGATCATCCTCATCTCAAAACTAAACTGAACAGGCAGCTAAGTGAATATTTATCTGGGTCTTGAGGGGGACTGTACTGTTTTCTTTTCCTTCCTCCCTCCCTTCCTCTCTCCCTCCCTTCCTCTGTCCCTCTGTCCCTCCCTCCCTCCCTCCCTTCCTTCCTTCCTTTTTGTCTTTCTATCTTTCTTTTGTCCTAGGGCTTGAATTCAGGGTCTGGGCATGGTCCCTGATCTTTTTTGCTCAAGGCTAGTGTTCTGCCACTTTTGAGCCACAGCTCTATTTCCAATTTGGGGTTAATTGCAGATAAGAGTCTCAAAGACTTTCCTGCCCGGCCAGGTTTTGAAATGCACGATCTTCAGATCTCAGACTCCTGATAGGATTACAGGCATGAACCACCAGTGCCCAGCTTGAATATTTTTGTCTTTTTTTTTTTTTTTTTGCCAATCCTGGGCTTGAACTCAGAGCCTAGGTGCTGTCCCTGAGTGTGTTTTGCTCAGGGCTAGCACTCTACCACTTGAGCCACACTGCCACTTCCAGCTTTTTCTGTATATGTGGTACTGAGGAACTGAACCCAGGGCTTCATGCATTCTAGGCAAGCACTCTACCACTAAGCCACCTTCCCAGCCCCCAGCCTGAATGTTTTTAATGTCTCTGATAGTACAAAGTTTTCAGGCTGATTTGTGAAAAAAAAATCTACTTAAATATAAAATATATGTATTTAATATATAAACCATCAAATTACACATACTTACATTAAAATATATGTCATATGTACATATATATATTATGTATATGTATAGTATGGGAGTTTACTATAGACAACTGGAAAACCTACTTTTTATTCTTTTTTTTTTTTTCCTGCTAGTATGGGGGCTTGAACTCAGGGTCGGAGCACCATCCCTTAGCTTTTTTGCTCAAGGCTGCTCCTTTGTCACTTGAGCCACAGCTCTACTTCGTTAGTTCATTGGAGGTAAGAGTCTCATGGAGTTTCCTACCTGGACTGGCTTCGAAATTTGATCCTCAGATCTCAGCCTCCTGAGTAGGAATACAGGTGTGAGCCACCAGCACCAGGTTTTCTCGTTTTTCTTTGTACCCTTAAACTGCAGTCGGGAAGGGTCTGCGCCCACCTGGAAGTGCAGGTGCACGGCTCCGGGCTCGCCTCTCCTGTCCGATCCCCTCTGGCAGGGGCAGCAGGCCCCAGGGGAAGGAGTCTGGATGCAGAAATGTAGACAGGCCAGGAAGGACACCTTCCTCCGGGGTCCAGAGAAGGGGAGATGTGCCTAACAGAGTTAAAAAGAGACATTCTTAGTCTTCCTGACTCTGCATGGCCTGGAAAAATCCATAGCATCGGAATCTGGCATTTGCAAACAAGCACAAACTATTTTGAGTTCCGCTGGGCATGTGACGACTCTAACTCTTTGGTTATCCTCAGATTGAGAGCTTTGGACTCTTGAAGGGAAAACTGGAGGAAGGAGATCAGGGCGGGGCTAAGCCCCACTCCCGTGTTAGTCCCAAGGAAGGACAGGGCAGTGCCCCAGGGGGATCTCCCCACCTGTTGCAGCCTTCCTTGTATAGGAGCCGCAGGAGTGGGACAGTGGAAGTGGGAGACAGGAGGTAAAACGTGACCCAGCACACGGAAGGGCACATGAGAGGCTGAGGTCTCGCCATGTTAAATGTGTTGCGGTGCCCTGGAGCAAAGGCCTACCTCAGATTCCACATCACAACCTTGCATGGTTTTTTTGGGGGGAGGGAGGGAGTTGTTTTCACCCATCCTGAGGCTTGAACTCAGGGCCTGGCTGCTCTTTTGTTTTTGAGACAGAATCCCACCTAGGCTGGCCTTCAACTCATGATCTTCCTTGTGTCAACCTCCTGAGTGCTGGGATTACAAGTGTGACCTATACTACTGTGTCTTACTCAAGAAAAAAAAACTTTTTAAAATGAAAGACATGATATTATTTTTTAAAATCATTATTTTGGTGGTTGTTACTGTTGGTTTTGGGGCTTGAACTCAGGGCCTGGGCACTGTCTGTCCTGAGCTCTTTTGCTTAAGGCTAGTGCTCTACTACTTTGAGCCACAGTGCCGGTTTTTGAGTGGTTAATTGGAGATAAGAGTCTCATGGGGACTTTTCTGCCCTGGCTGACTTCCAACCATGATCCTCAGATTTCAACCTCCTGAATAATAGGATTATATATGTGAGCCACCACCACCCAACCTACATTTTTTTTTCCCAGTCTACCACTTGAGCCACAGCGCCACTTCCAGTTTTCTGGTGGTTAATTGGAGATAAGAGTCTCACAGACTTTCCTACCTGGGCTGGCTTTGAACTGTGATCCTCAGATCTCACCAGTGCCCTCTTGTCCTTGATGCTTTTAAAAATTAAACAGAAGCCTTATGCAGTAGTACATGTCTTGTAATCTCAGCCACTCATGGAGGCTGAGATAATTTGAGCCCAGGGGTTCAAGGGCAGCTTCAACAACACAATGAACCTGGGCACCAGTGGCTCACACCTGTAATCCTAGCTACTCAGGAGGCTGAAATCTGAGCACCATGGTTCAAAGCCAGCCCAGGGCAGGAAAAGTCCGTGAGACGCTTATCTCCAATAAACCACTCAAAAAACCAGAAGTGGCGCTATGGCTCAAATGGTAGAGCACTAGCCTTGAGCTGAAGAGCTGAGGGGCAGTGCCCAGACCCAGAGTTCAAGCCCCACGACCCAAAAAAAAAAAAAAAAAAAAAAAAAAAAGTGAGACCTCCTCTCTTCAAAAACAAAGCAGGAAATCCCAAGAGAAATAAAAATATGTGTCTACTCAAAACCTCACTCAAGAATGTTCATAGCACCGTTTGATTCTCAATGACAAGAAGCTGGAATCAGCTCAAATGAACCTCAATGGCTGCATGGGTAAATACAGGGTGGCACATCCATCCAGTGGAACGTGATCTGGATGTGTTGCTGGTCAGCTTTCTGTTGCTGTTACAACTGAAACGATCTGTTGATGGAGAAAAGAGGTTTCTCCGGGATCAGGTTTGTAGCGATCTCAGGTCCTGACTGGTTGGTCCCATTGCTTCTGGCCTATGGTGGCAGATCCTGACGGGAGCGTGTGCAGAGCGAGACACTCCTTCACTGGCACGTGAGAGCCAGAGGAAGGACTGGGTTCCTTTGCCCTCTCTGAGGGCTCCTCCCTAGTAGTTATCAGTCAGCCTGCTGGGGACCTTCGCCTCTGCCTGGGAAGGGCTCGTGGGTAGGTAAGTAGAAGCTTTGCCAGGGCTAGAAGTCCCAGGCCCTGAGTAGGAGTTTTCTGTTGTTGTTTTCTTTTTTGCTTTGGTGATACTAGAGTTTGAACTCAGAGTCTTGCACTTGGCTACGTATATTGCTTGAGCTATCTGCCCCCAGCCACCTTCCCAGCCCCTCCTCCAGCCCTTTCTATTCTAGTTATTTTTTCCAATAGGGCCTCACATTTTTGCCAGGGGCTGGCCTGGACTTGGATCTTTATTTGTTTTTGTTTGTTGGTTTGTTTTTGTCAGTCATGGGGCTTGAACTCTGGGCCTGAGAACTGTCCCTCAGCTCTTCAGCTCAAGGCTGGTGTTCTACCACTTGAGCTATAGCACCACTTCCGGTTTTCTGGTGGTTTATTGGAGATAAGAGTTTCATGGACTTTCCTGCCCAGGCTGGCTTTTTTTTTTTTTTTTTTTTTTGTCGGTCGTGGGGCTTGAACTCTGGGCCTGGGCGTTGTCCCTCAGCTCTTCAGCTCAAGGCGAGCACTCTACCACTTGAGCTACAGCGCCACTTCCAGTTTTCTGGTGGTTTATTGGAGATAGGAGTCTCACGGTCTTTCTTGCCCGGGCTGGCTTTGAACCGCGATCCTCAGATCTCAGCCTCCTGAGTAGCTAGGATTACAGGCGTGAGCCACCAGCGCCCGGCCCCAAGCTGGCTTTGAACCACAATCCTCAGATCTCAGCCCCCTGAGTAGCTAGGATTACAGGTGTGAGCCACCGGCGCCCAGCACATCTTTATATTTATGCATCAGCATAGCTGAGGTGAGAGGTGAACACTACCACGCCCTGCTTTATTGGTCAAGATGGCATCTTGTGGTCCTTTGTCTGGGCTGGCCTAGAATCATCTCTGCCTCCTGTGCAGCTGGGATGACAGGCATGCATCATCACCACAACTGATTGGTTGAGAGGGAATCTTGTGAACTTTTTGCTCAGGCTGGCATCAAATCACGCTCCTTCTGATTGCAATCTCCCAAGGAGCTAGGATTACAAGCATAAGCCACTAGGCCAGGCCCCTTCATGGTTTTCGTAATCCTTACCAGAGTGCAGCAGCCAGGAGCAATGGGTCAGGCCGTCTATAGAGTTACAGCACTCTTGGATAGTGGGTGCTGTGCGCTACCCGCCCCCACCCCCACCCCCAGGGCTACTGCCACGAGTGTTATAACTCGTGGGTTAAAACACTGAAGAGGGCTGGAAAGGTGGCTCAGTGGTAGAGTGCTTGCCTTGCATGCCTGAGGCCCTGGGTTCGATTCCTCAGCATCACATAAGCAAAAAGAAAGAAAACACTGAAGAGCCTCAGGATCTTCAGCCCTAGACAGCCACAAGGAGCATTATAGCTCTGTTGGGCGTCTTTCTCAGTGACCACTGCCTGTCTGCCATTTCTCTTGTTCTGGCTCTTATCTTTTCTCAGCCGCAGCTCTCTACTTTCTTTCTACTTCCATCAATCTTTCTCTGTCCTTCATCACAGTACTGAAGCTTGAACTCAGAGTCTAGGCACTGTCACTTAGCTTTTTCATTCAAAGCTGGAGCTATATCACTTCCAGTTTTCTTGTGCTTGACTGGAGATAAAGAGTTTCATACATTTTCGTACCTGCGTTGGCTTTGAACAGTGAACCTCAGATTTCAGCCTCCTGAGTGGCTGGGATTATAGGTGTGAGCCACCAGTGCCAGGCTCCTCATCCTTTCTTCTCTGACTGCTGTCACCAGTTCTACTGCTGTCAGAGCCATTTGTCATTGCTACCCAGTGGGCTCTCTGCTCCCTTCATCTTACCAGCTCTAATGATCAAAAGTAGGCAGGCCAGTAGGGTGTGTGGCTCCAGTGGTGGAGCACTAACCCGGCAAGTGTGAGACCCTGAGTTCAATCTCCAATACCAAAAAAAGAAAGAAAGAAAGCTTTTACCAGATCTAATGTTGCAATACCAGGCTGACTCACAAAGGGAGCCAAATAGCCTCCTTATATAGCCAGAAAAAACAATTACAATGGTCTGCAACCTTCATGCAAATGAAGGACTATGTTTGCACCAATCACAGGCTGCCTGTTGGGCCACTCAGGGAGGGACTCCCTCATTTGCCTGGGTGAAAATGTTTGTAAGGATGTCTGTAGCTTCATGCAAATGAAGAACTGTGTTTGCACCAGTCACAGACCCACTGTTGGGCTGCCAGGGGAGGGGCTCTTCTAGCCTGGGTGAAAATGGCTGCAAGGGTGTCTGCCCCTTCATGCAAACGCATGATTGTTTTTGTACCAATCACAGGCACCTGTTGCACCTCCTGGGGAGGAGCTCTCCTCTGGCCTGGGTTTCAGGGCTTAGAGTTCACCCAAAACTGTGATGGCAAAAATCTGACACAAACTGAAACAGTCATGGCTAGTCTGCCTTCAGGAGTCAGAGGTGTGCTTGAACAGCAGGCGGCTGGGTTGCAGTACAGCTTCCTCAACCTTGTACAGGGGGCTCAAAGCGGCCCACGTGAGCTCCCGTGACCTGCCACTTGGGAGCCAAAACTTCATGAATTTATGAACCAACATACCTGTATTGATTATAGTCCAAGAAATAGAACACAGTCTAAAAACCCCTCCAGCCCCCTGCTAATCCCTCCTCAACCCAAGGGTGACCACTCATGTGATCTAATATATTTGAGGAGAACTGACTAAAAAATTATTTGATTATTGATTGAAAAGAAGGATAGCCTTGAACTGTGATGTTCTCATCTCTTCTTTCCAAGTAGGAAGGATTACAGGCACAAGCCACTGCACAAAGCACCTTCTCTCAATTCTTACTGCAAAAAAAATGTCCTTAGCTCAAGGTCCTGAAGGATTTTTCCAGTTTTCTATCATTGCTGTTAGGCATTGCAAGCACTTGTGCCAGGTTCTTTTCCTGGCTAGCATCTGTAACAAGTCTGCATCCCTTTTAGCTCAGAGCTATCTTGGCCACCAAAGTTTAGGCTTAACATTGCTGATCTAATGTGTAGTCAGATGCACCAAGTCAGTGGGCAGATTAGACAAGAACTTGCTGAGATCTCTAGTATCACCATACAACATAGCTTGAAGGTCATTGTGAACTGAAATGGTCTCTGACAATTTCATTTCTGGGAATGAATCAGGCATAGTACAGAAATGACACATGCTATTACAATCTCTCCCCACTTCCTCCCAGACACCAGTGTGGGAATGTGGATGTGGGAATGGTGACAAAGCTGGCTGTCACACAAGCTCCAAGGAAAGTCCTAGGTCTGCACTTCTTACCGTCACTCCCACCATATGGTAGCAATCTAAATTAGAAAGGGGCAACGTAGATCACCAAGCATTGTATGGATTCATACACTGCCTTGTAAATTGGCAACTCCTTTGTCCAGCCAGGCACTGGTGGTCACCCCTGTAATCCTGGCTACTTAGGAGGCTGAGATCTGAAGATTGCAATTCAAAGCCAGCCCAGGAAGGAAAGTTTGTGAGACTCTTATCTCCAATAAATTACTCAAAAAAAGCCAGAAATGGAGCTGTGGCTCACATGGTAGAGCACTGGCTTTGAGCACAAAAGCTCAGAGACCATGCTCAGGCCCTGAGTTCAGGCCCCAGGACTGGCACCAATTAAGACAAGGAAAGGTCTGATGATTGGATACCTCATCCCGCTGACCACAAGTCCTGGAACCTACAATGCTATTCAGCTCTGGCCCACAGCTCCAGGGCCCACGGGTACAGCATCTGCCTGCCTTCTCAGCCCCTGGGCTGGGCTGCCCAGCAGGCCAGTTGTGGATGCTTGCCAAATGTCACCCGGCCCAGGCCAGACCAGCCAGTGCACCAAGTGGTCAATGAAACGGGGCACAAGGTCTTCCCAGTCTTCTGACAAGCTTCACAATGACTCCTGTGTGTCTGTCACCCCAGCCCCAGCCCACCTGTGCAGGAAAACCAGTCAAGTGCTCAGAGAGGAGGCCTCTTACCACGCTCACTGGCTCTCCAGTGTGTGCCTCGCACCATCCACCTCCCCACCCCCCCAGCACTGGGGTTTGAACTCAGGGCCTTGCCCTTACTTGAGGCATACCCGCCAGTCTTCTTTATATGCTTTATTCTATTGCAGTTTGTTTTTTCCAATAGTCTTTCTTAGTCCCCAGTCCAGCCTGAACCCCAGTCCCCCTAACTATGCTCCCCCTGTAGCTGGGATGACAAGCGTGTGCACTGCATGCCCAGCTATTGATTGAGATGGGGCTCTCGCAAACTTTTGGCCTAGACTAGCCTCAAACTGTGTTCCTCCTGCTCTTTGCCTCCCAAGTAGCTGGGATTATAGATGTGAAGTCCAACCCCTTTCTTTTGGAGCACTGTGCAACAGCTAACACCAACCTCGTAGACTTGGGCCATTAGTCCTATGCATGGGGTGCATCCTCCCTGAAACTGCCTGCTCTCCAGACACTGAGCACAGAGTGGGGACTCCAGTTTGATGCCAGCCCAGGTAGAAAAGTTCACCAGAGGCCTGGGAAGGTGGCTCAGTGGTAGAGTGCTTGCCTTGCATGTATGAAGCCCTGGGTTCGATTCCTCAGCACCACATATACAGAAAAAGCTGAAAGTGGCTCTATGGCTCAAGTGGTAGAGCTAGCCTTGAGCAAAAGGAGCTCAGGGACAGCACCCAGACCCTGAGTTCAAGCCCCAGGACTGGCAAAAAGAAAAAGAAAAAAGATCACCAGAATCTTACACAACCCATAGCTGGATGCCTGCCATCCCAAGCTATATGTGTGGGGGGAAAGTGGGGGGTAGAGGCTGAGATTTGGAGGATCATAATCCAAGCCTGGGCAGAGGCATACTCAAGAGTCAGTGTCCAGGGGGGAGGGGGGAGGCTGGGAAGGGATGTGAAGGGTAAACCAAAGGAGGAGGCTGCAATGCTTGGTAAGAAATGTACGCATTATCCTGCCCATGTAATTGTAACCCCTCTGTACAGTATGTTCACAAATAAAATTAAATTAAATTAAAAAAAAAAAGAGTCAGTGTCCAGGGAGGGAAGCTGGACATGGTGTAGCATCTCACTAGCCAAGCAAGCACCAGGCCCTGAGCTCAAACCCCAGTCCCGTCAAAAAGTACAGGGTGGGCCGGGTGCTGGTGGCTCAGGCCTGTCATCCTAGCTACTCAGGAGGCTGTGATCTGAGGATCACAGTTCAAAGCCAGCCTGGGCAGGAAAATCCATGAAACTCTTATCTCCAATGACCACCAATTAACCGGAAGTGGTGCTGTGGCTTGAAGTGGTAGAGTGCAAACCTTGAGCTGAAGAGCTGAGGGACAGCGCCCAGGCCCAGAAGTCAAGCCCTATGACCAAAAAAACCAAGAACAGGCTTTAGTTTGTCCAGTACTTACCACCAGCTGATCTTGGTCATAATCCTCTCTCCCTGCAAGCAGCCAGGAGGGGCCTCCTTCTGGTCTTCCACACTGCCATCTTCCTCACACAGGCAGGCCCGCAGCTCCACACCGCTGCAGCTGGGGTTGGGCGGGAGCATGTCATTCACCACTACCCCCTGCTCTGTGCATTCTTCTACGTGGTGGAGGCAGGAAGGAGAGAAATGCAGAACAGATGTGTTTCCCACAGTGCCTGGCTGGCTGCGGGGGGAGGGGGGGCAGGGGGCGAGTTCCTTCTGCTGGCCAGGGGTTGCAGACATTTGGGGCCCTGTCCTGCTTTCTTGCCATGCACTGTTTGGCAATTCCCCTGGCCTCTGCTAGCCCCTGCCTATGACAACCAAAAATGTCTCCTGATTGAGATCATTGGCTCTGTGTACTCACAATAAAGAAAAGGTCTAGCTGGGTGCTGGTGGCTCACACCTGTAATCCTAGCTAACTCAAGAGACTGAGATCTGAGGATTGTGGTTCAAAGCTAGCCTGGGCTACAAAGTCCATGAAACTCTTATATCCAATGAGCCATCAAAAAAGCCAGAAGTGGAGCCGTGGCTCACGTGGTAGAGCACTGGCCTTGAGCACAAAAGCTCAGAGACCAAGCTCAGGCCCTGAGTTCAGGCCCCAGGACTGGCACCAATTAAGACAAGGAAAGGTCTGATGATTGGATACCTCATCCCGCTGACCACAAGTCCTGGAACCTACAATGCTATTCAGCTCTGGCCCACAGCTCCAGGGCCCACGGGTACAGCATCTGCCTGCCTTCTCAGCCCCTGGGCTGGGCTGCCCAGCAGGCCAGTTGTGGATGCTTGCCAAATGTCACCCGGCCCAGGCCAGACCAGCCAGTGCACCAAGTGGTCAATGAAACGGGGCACAAGGTCTTCCCAGTCTTCTGACAAGCTTCACAATGACTCCTGTGTGTCTGTCACCCCAGCCCCAGCCCACCTGTGCAGGAAAACCAGTCAAGTGCTCAGAGAGGAGGCCTCTTACCACGCTCACTGGCTCTCCAGTGTGTGCCTCGCACCATCCACCTCCCCACCCCCCCCAGCACTGGGGTTTGAACTCAGGGCCTTGCCCTTACTTGAGGCATACCCGCCAGTCTTCTTTATATGCTTTATTCTATTGCAGTTTGTTTTTTCCAATAGTCTTTCTTAGTCCCCAGTCCAGCCTGAACCCCAGTCCCCCTAACTATGCTCCCCCTGTAGCTGGGATGACAAGCGTGTGGGCTTGGCCAGAAGCCCTGCGTGTAGCACGTGTCTCCCCAGGACTGCCAGCTCTACAGACACCCAGCACCAGTTCAGGGGTCCCAGGTTTTTTTTTTTTTTTTTGACCAGTTGACCACAGATCCACAGGTCCCACTGCTGGCACCAGAGCTAGTCATTCACCGGAAAGACACAGCATGCAGGAAAGTTCTGAAATCCCTTTTATGCTTCTAACAGAGTGATAGCGATTGGCTACAAATCCGAGCCAGCCTGGAAGAAGGGACTCAGAGTGTGGTCTGGGGAGGGGGGGCCCAAATCACTGCTCTGTTGTGCTGGGGCACGTCCCAGAAGACACCCTGCTACCACACTGTGTGTGTGAGGTGTCCAGAGGTGTTGGGGCTCAAACTGGCCTTTTGTTCCCATCAGGGACCCGGGCACTGGCTGGGCAGTGCCCCCTTCTGGAGGCTTCGGGTACCTTCTGCAGGCTGCTAGGACCTGCTAGGACCCCAAATGCTACTCAGTTCTCCAAACCCAGGGGTGGAGGAGCTGTCTGCTTTGGCCTCTATCTATGTTTCTTCCCTACAGTCTCCTTACGCAATTCCCCGGATTAAGATATTACTTAACATAAAAGAGGTGATTGCGGCTTTCTTGATTCAATTGTCAGTCAGCCCCCCCCCCCCAATTGAGAACTCACTGACACCTCACAAAACCTGGGAGATGGGTATTTCTCCTTATCCCACTGATCAGAGGGGCAGGGGGCGGGGGAGGGGGTAAGGGGCTCAGCTGAGGGACTCAGAACTTACAGCAAAACACAAAAGCAAAGTCCTCAAGGACATCTGGGCATTGGACACAGCCTGAAATGCCCCGAGGCACTGCCGAAATCCTCCCCCTTCCCCATCCCCCCCCCTCCAGCCCCATAGGTGAGGTCTGTGTCTTACCTGGGACTCTCAACTCTGCCAATCCACTTCAGCTTTTCCAGCGGCCACCACCGCAGCTGGTCTGGACCACTGTCCTTGCTCGGGTGGGAAGGGTCACTCCTGGTGTGCTTGGCTCTTGTGCCTGCTATTTTGCCCTCGACCCCAGCATGGTTTCTGGAATCCTGTGGAGAGAATCAGCTTAGAGATCCAAGTTGGTATTATTTTTAGAAATAAAGATCATCCATCCAGGCTCAGCTAGTGGAGACCTGCTCCGGGAATGAGAACAAGGAGAGAGAAAGGTTCCGGATGTTTCCAAAGTTGGAGTTGGAGTAAGACAATGCGAATGCAGGACTCGAGAATTGGTAGATTGGGGTCGAGTGTGGCTCAGTGGGTGCGAGGCCCAGGTTCCATCCCCAGCACCAAACACAACCAAACAAAAACTCCTGCAGGGGGCGGGGGGGGGGGGGGGAGAGGGGGAATGGGAAGGGATGGGAAGGGAAAACAAAGGAGGAGGCAACAATGCTTGATAAGCAATGTACTCATTACCTTGCCCATGTAACTGCAACCCCTCTGTACGGTATTTTCACAATTAAAAAAAAAAAAAAGATTCCCAAGTTCCTGCCTGAAATGTTGTCTTTTGTTGCAGAGAGTGACCTTGGCTTCCCAGATGTCCGTCCCTCGGGACAGGGCACGAAACATTCAGCATAATGTCTTTGTTTTGTCTTGTGGGCTCTTGGACAGCATCTCACTCAAACCCAAATGCTGGCCATCCTGCATTTTCTAGTTTCTAAAACAAAGGGTTTGTCTGCTTATATATAATTCATGCTGAGCCTGCAGCCCAGTTAACAAAAGGATTTTTTTTTTTTTTGCTAGTCCTGGGGCTTGAACTCAGGGACTGGGCACTGACCCTGAGCTTCTTTTGCTCAAAGATAGCACTCTACCACTTGAGCCACAGCACCACTTCTGGCTGTTTCTGTGGTACTGAGGAATGGAACCCAGGGCTTCATGCATGCAAGGCAAACACTACCACTAAGCCACATTCCCAGCCCCAATTATCTTTTTCTCCCCCCTCCCCCGCCCCTTATTTTTGTGCTAGTCCTGAGGCTTGAACTCAGAGACCAGGTATTGTCACTTAGCTTTTTTGCTCAAGGCTAGCACTCTACCACCTGAGCCACAGCTCCAGCACTAGCATTTTGGTGCTTAATTGGAGAAAGGAGTCTCATGGACTGTCCTGTCCAGGCTCGCTTTGAATCACGACCCTCAGATCTTAGTCTTCTAAGTACCTAAGGTTAAAGGCAAGAGCCACCAGCGCCCAGCTTTAGGACATCCTTTTTTGTTGTTGTCGTAAATTTTTTTATTGTTATTATAAAGGTGATTTACAGAGGAGTTATAGTGTCATAACCAGGCAGTGAATATATTGCTTTTTTTTTTTTTTGGGGTCAATAGTGGGGCTTGAACTCTGGGCCTGGGTGCTGTTCCTCAGCTCTTCAGCTCAAGGCTAGTGCTCTACCACTTGAGCCACAGCACCCCTTCCTGTTTTCTGGTAGTTTATTGGAGATAAGAGTCTCATGGACGTTCCTGCCTGCCCAAACTGGTTTTGAAACATGAGCCTCAGATCTCAGCCTCCTGAGTAGCTGGGATTTTAGATGACCAGGCTATATTTCTTTTTTGATGTCACCCTTTCCCTCACTTCGTTTTTCCCTCCTGTCCTCACCTACAAGTTGTATAGTTCATTTTCAATATAACATCTAGTGAGTACCACTGCTGCATTTGTTTACCTTTTGTCCCTCCATTTGTGTGCTCCCCATTACCCTCCCAAAGACAGATAAATAAAATAAAAAGAGAAGAAAAGCCGGGCGCTGGTGGCTCACGCCTGTAATCCTAGCTACTCAGGAGGCTGAGATCTGAGGATTGCAGTTCAAAGCCAGCCCGGGCAGGAGAGACCGTGAGACTCCTATCTCCAATAAACCACCAGAAAACCGGAAGTGGCGCTGTAGCTCAAGTGGTAGAGCGCTTGCCTTGAGCTGAAGAGCTGAGGGACAGCGCCCAAGCCCAGAGTTCAAGCCCCACGGCCGACAAAAAAAAAAAAGAAGAAGAAGAAAAAAAAAACACCTCATTTCCATTTCCTGGAGTTGGGTTCAATAACTATTATTTTACATGATCAGAGGCGCACAGGCATCACACCTTCGTGTCTCTCCCCTAAGAACATGCTCCTTTGGAGGACCATCTTTTACTTTTTAGATCAGACCTGGAGCTTGAACTCAATGCCTGGGGGCTGTCCCTGAGTCTTTCGCTTAAGGCAAGTACACTACCACTTTGAGCCACAGCACCATTCCTGGTTTTCTGGTGTTTAATTGCAGATAAGAGTCTCACAAGGACTTTTCGGCCTGGGATGGCTTTGAACTGTGATGGTCAGATCTCAGCCTTTGAGTAGCTAGGATTATAGGAGTGAGCCACTGGTGCCAGAACAAGAACCTTTCTTTTTTGACTATGTTACCCTTTCCCTCACTCTCAGTTTTTTCCCCTCCTATCCCTACCCCCCCATCCCCCCCGGAACACACACACACAGAATGGGTTAAGGCTAAGGACACGGCCCAGTGCTAATAGTCTGGTTTTATATGGGCAAAACCCTGGGTTCCATCCCCAACATCCCCTCTCCACAAAAAAGTAGATTAAATATAATTGATGTAACTCAGAAACTTTCATGAAAGTATAAAGCCAGGGGCTGGGAAGATGGCTCAGTGGCAGAGTGCTTGTCTTGCATGCATGAGGCACTGGGTTCAATTCTACAGCATCAAATAAGCAGAAAAAGCCGGAAGTGGTGCTATGGCTCAAGTGGTAGAGCGCTAGCCTTGAGCTGAAGAGTTGAGGGACAGCCCCAAGCCCAGAGTTCAAGCCCCATGACTGACAAACACACACAAAAAAGGTATAAAGCCAGAAATGGTAAAACTCATTCCAAGACCACAATAGAGTTAACTAATGTCTACACCCACTCATGTATGCACACACACATATACACACATACATACACACCCACATTTTGTGTTTATACAATTCACATCACTGTCATAGGAGACAATAAAACTTTCTGTCAGATACTGGGGTCTAGGTGCCTATAGTCCTAGCTAGGAGATTGAGAACTGGAAGATGGAGGTTTGAAGCCAGCCCAGTCAGAAAAATATGAGAGATTCCACCACCAAAATAACCAGCAAAAAGTAAGGCAGGAGGCATGGGGCTGGAGGTGTAGCTTATGGGTAGACTTTTTTTTTTTTCTTTTCTTTTTTGGGTCCGGTCGTGGGGCCTGAACTCTGGGCCTGGGCGCTGTCCCTCAGCTCTTCAGCTCAAGGCTAGCGCTCTATTACTTGAGCCACAGCACCACTTCCGGCTTTTTTCTTTTTGCTTATGTGGTGCTGAGGAATTGAACCCAGGGCCTCAGGCATGCAAGGCAAGTGCTCTACCACTGAGCCACCTCCCAGCCCATGGGTAGACTTTTTGTCCAGCACGCTCAAGGTCCTACATCTCCTAAGAAAACAAAAGGCAAAAGTATGAACCAGGTACTAAATATGTTTGACTTTGTGGCCAGGTGCCTCTGTGGTAATTACTTTGCTGATGTAAGTCAAACAGCGTCATAGATCATATACAAATGAACAAAAAAGCTTAGGGACAGTGCCCAGGCTCTGAGTTCAAGCCCCACAACTGACCAAAAAAAAAAAAAAATCCAACCGAAAAGTTGGCTTCAGATTCATAAATCCCAACAAGTAATATGAAAGCCAACAATACCCACAAGACAACAATTCCACAATAAAGGAGCTGAATGATGTGAAGTGGATCAAATCTTAATGAACGAAACAACAAAAAAAGGGTAAGATGCTCAAGGAAATTAAAGAGGATATGTATAAACACCAGTATGAATCCAAATTAACAACTGCATGAAACAAGGAAGACAATGCCTGGTATAAGAGGAGAATTCATAGAAAGACAAAGTTCAGTTTCTTTTTTTTTTTTTTTTTTTTTTTTGGGTCCGGTCGTGGGGCCTGAACTCTGGGCCTGGGCGCTGTCCCTCAGCTCTTCAGCTCAAGGCTAGTGCTCTACCACTTGAGCCACAGCGCCACTTCCGGCTTTTTCTTATGTGGTGCTGAGGAATCGAACCCAGGGCCTCGAGCATGCAAGGCAAGTGCTCTACCACTGAGCCACCTTCCCAGCCCAAAGTTCAGTTTCTTTACATAACACCTAACATGAATGACCCCGTTGTGGTTTTCTCTGGTCCGTGAGACCTAGTGTATAATGGCTCGCCATAAAGTTTATTGAACAAGATTAAGCCCAAGTCTCCATGTTCCAGGACTAGTGTGTAATAGAGGCTCTGAGATTTTCCTGGTCCTGCGTTTCAGGAGGAACCCCTGGCCTCCCACAGCTCAGATCCCTGAGAGAGGCCCTCGCCTTCAGCTACACAACTTGTCCCTATTCCTGAGCCCCCTCTCCAGGCTGGGACACTGAGACGCTCCAGCTCTCTGCCTCTGGGAATTCAGGCCTTAACCTTCAATAATAAAACCCACTGGATACCGGTTCATCCCTAGCTACTCAGGCGGCTGAGATCTGGGGATCAAAGTTTGAAGTCAACCAGGGCAGAAAAGTCTGTGAAACTCTTATTTCCAATTAACCACTGTTGTGAGGAAACTTGGTCTTGAGAAATAGAGATGCTCAAGAGGCCAAATTGTGAGCCTCTAGTGGAGAGCTGGAGGAGTGCTGGTGGACTCCTGTCTCAAAGACCAGCACGCCAAATGCAGTTAGCACAAAGCTTATATAGACCAAAACCACATAAGGTGTGAGGAATTAAACCTAACAAACGTGTTATACATAAGCGAAGCAAACCAGATGAGGACACTTAAACCTAAAAAAAGAGTTAAATAAATAGCAAACCGTCTAGGCAAACAATCAAGGGAAATCAAGGGCCAGTTATCTAGAGGAAGCAGAGACCCAGTCTCCTTACTTCACTATCAAAAGGCCAAAAGTGGAGCTGTGGCTCAAGTGGTAGAGGATCAGCCTTGAGTGAAAAAGCTCAGGGACAGAACCCAGGCCCTGAGTTCAAGCCCCAGTACCTGCACAAATAATAATACTAGCGACCTCCTCAAGAAGTCTCAGGTTCCCAGCACCGGTCCTAAAAGCCCCTTCCTCTTAAGGAGAAAGGTAAGGAAATAAAACATAATTTCTTTCCTTTTTTCTTGGTTTGAGACCAGGACTCAAACTCAATACTTATGGCCACTTGTACTCCTTGGCTAGCACTCTACCAAATGAGCCATATATCCAACCCCAAAGGGTTGGTTCTTTTTCTTTTCCTTTTTTTTTTCTTGGTCCAAGACTGGAACTTGAACTCAGTACCTTTGGCCATTTGGGCTCATTTGCCCTCTAACAATTGAGACACAACTCCGATCCCAAGATACAATTCCTAGATCAGGTGATCATTTAATGTAAAGGGAGTCATCAATGCTCCTTTAAAAAAAAGCCAACTTTGAAGGGCTGGGAAGGTGGCTGGCTCAGTGGTAGAGCACTTGCCTTGCATGCACAAGGCCCTGAGTTTGATTCCTCAGCACCACGTAAGCAGAAAAAGCTGAAGTGGCACTTTGGCTCTAGTGGTAGAGCCCTAGCCTTGAGCTGAAGAGCTGAGGGACAGTGCCCAGGCCCAGCGTTCAAGCCACACGACTGACAAAAAAAGGAAAAAAAGCCAACTTCGTGTCTAGTGCCGGCACCTCAACACCTGTAGCTACTTAGGAGGCTGAGATCTAAGGATCATGGTTCAAAGCCAGCCCAGGCAGGAAAATCGATGCGATTCTTATCTCCAATAAACCACCAGAAAACCAGAAGTGGCTCTGTGGCTCAAGTGGCAGAGCTCTAGCCTTGAGCTTGAAGAGCTGAGGGACAGCGCCCAGATCTAGAGTTCAAGTCCCAGAACCAGAAAAAAGAAAGGCAACTTCACTGGCTGCCGTGTACGCCATTGAACGGAGTGTTCATAATTGATTGAGTCTCCCTGTTTTCCTCAGGGGGCCTGCGGCCTGCCAGAAAGCAGATCCCAGTGTGGAGAACCACACGGCAGTTATGGCAAAGCAGTTTGAGTATGAGCCACTAATGAGACAGAGAAATGAGAAACCAGGCGCTGGCCAGGTTTGCTGGTCCCACCAGATGCAGAGCCGTGACACCTGAACCAGCCTCGGTGGAACTGCCTTACTCTGTGGCAAAACACAGCCTGTGTGACTTAAACAACAGGAATTTCACAGTTCTTGACACCAGAAGACCCAGATCGGGGAGCCAGTGTGGCAGTGCTCTATGGGGGAGGAGGGGTGTCTCTTCCAGGATGCAGTCAGCTGCCTTCTTACTGTATTCACGTGTGGCAAAGAGAAAGAAGACATGGGCATCTCTTCATGCAAGGCACTAATTCTATCCTAGCCCCAGTGACCTCCTTAAGCCATCAATTGGAGGAGGAGTTTCAACAGACTTGTGACTTCCAGGAGAACACAAACCACAGGCCTACAGCAATGATCATTGGCCATACCAGACTATGGTCTGTAATGTACCAAAGCCCATTTTGATGTTGGGAATTCGAGCCCCTGCTGACAGTCTCTTTTCTCAACAAGCATTTACTGAGCACTTACTATTACCCTTCCTCCCTCCCTCCCCCCCACCCCCTACTAGGGGACAAGGACCTAGTGATGGAATTCCATAGCAGCTACTCCTCAAGCAGCTCAAGGTCCAGTAGGGGGCACTGTGGTAGGGACCAACTGGTCTCCTTTCTCCCCGGGTTGAATCACCTAAATGAAGAGAATTTCCAGGGCTGGGAAGGTGTGGCTCAGCGGTAGAGCGCTTGCCTTGCATGGATGAGGCCCTGGGTTTGATTCCTCAGCACCACATAAGCAAAAAGAAAAAAGCCGGAAGTGGCACTGTGGCTCAAGTGGTAGAGTGCTAGCCTTGAGCTGAAGAGCTGAGGCTGGCAGCGCTTTCCACATACCTGGATCTCTGGCTGACTTGAGACAGAACAGAACCTGTCTACCTGCTGGGCCTGAAGGACTCTCTAAACCCTGTGTGTTAAGTCTTTCGGCCACTGCTGTTTATCCTTTGCAAATTATTTCATTCCCATGAAACGAAGAAAGAGGGGCAGACAAGAGAGGGAAGTTATCCTTTTGGATCCATCAAGGAAAAGAGAAAAATCATCTGGGGGTTTGGCACAGGGGGAAATGGATGGCCAATGATGAAGAGGCTGAGAAACCAAACGGGGCCATGAGGCCACTTCCTATGAGTTACAACAGGAAATTGCTTCCAGCCCAGGCTCCAGGCAAGAAGGATCAAGTGCATCACCAGAGCCCGCGGCAAGAGCCACAGGATATGTGCTAGAAGCCTTGAGCTGTCCACTAAGAGCTGGACATCTAATACTGGTGACATTTTCCAGGTCAGAGCAAACCAGGAAACACTGGGCTTCCTCCTGCCTCACCCCAATCTCCACCGGGCATCTGCCACAGACCAAAGTCGGCCAATAGTAAGCTGACTCTTGCACCCAGACTACCCTGGCTTCTGGCTGGAGAGTGAGTGCGCTTGTCTTCTAGGGGATGAGGCATGCGTCCTAGGGCTAACATGTGGGATCCTCGCGGATCCAAAGCACACACTGAGCGCCTACTGCCTTCCAGGCTACATCGGGGGCTGCTGTACTGTCAGAATCCTCCCGAAGCTCTGCACTGTCCCGTAGCTTTTTGCTTTGAGAACCACCCGGGTACTTGGAGCAGATGTTCCACAGTGTCCACCACGGGCTGGCGTTTCATGAAACCGTCACATTAAGCAACATGGCTGGGCCCAGGTGGCTCACGCCTGTAATCCTAGCTACTCCGGAGGCTGAGATCTGGAGGGAAAGGGGGAAGGGGAAGGGTGCTTAAAAATGCTTTCGCTGGGCCCAGGAGCAAGATGAAGCCTAGGTCTCCTAGACTCCTTCATTTTGTTCCTGTGTCTTTGTCCTGCACCAGTCTCTTCGGAAGTATCCAGGAAGGAGCGGACCACTGGCCAGGTGTCAAGGCCCAGGACCCCGACCTGAGCAACCCTGAGACAGCCAGCGGCCTACCAGACCACCGGACTCAACCTCCGACCCCACCAGGAGCTTGGGACCGAGAGTCTCAGGCTTACATCCATTGGCCTATCCGAGGGGGACCGGTGTACGAGAAAGTCAACACCAGCCCCAGCATCCGCGGCGGGCAGGGAGGCTTCCGGGGGCTGCGGTGCCCGGGTGGGGCCTGGCTGCGTCTCTGGGCAGAGCTGGAAGGGGAGGCGGAGGCCGCTGTGGTGGAGAGAACCGAGAGAGCAAAGGCGGGCGCCAGGTCGGGGGACCCTTGCCTTAAATGCAGATGGAAGAAGGGGAGTCTAGGAAAGCCTTCAGGCTCGGGACCACCGGGCCGGAGAGCTCGGCAGCGCCGCCGCGCCGCAGGACCCGGGCGGGAACCAGCCCCGCCCTCCATTTTTTCAAATCAATCCCGACCCCGGGCACGCGTCTCTGGGGCGCATGCGCGAACTATAACCATAGAGGCGCGGAGCTGGAGCGTCCTCGTCCACGCAGGCTGACATTTTGGATCCTGGCAAGAAAAAGTTGCAAACGGCGGCCACCGCTACTAAGCCGGGATGCGCCCCCCTTAACCGTGAAAGCGAGGTAGCTCCCGGGGGAGCCGCAGAAGCTGACGGCCGAGCGAATTCGTAGTACGTCCGTCTCAAGAGCAGGCCTCGCAGCGTGGCCCACCTCTCTGCCCTCACCTAAGATGACGTCCGTGCGGCCGCTCTAGCCGCCGCCTCTCGGCTTCCCGGAGGGGGCGTGGCCTGGAGGGCCGCACTCGGGTGTCTGAGGCGCGGCCGGAGAGTGGCGCGGGCTCGGCGCGTTGCTCGGTGGTGTCGGGCAGCGCCGCGCTCTCGACCCGCTTCCCCGCCCCGGGTTTCCTCAGCGTTCGCCCGGCTCGCCGCCGCCGCCGCCGCCTCGGGTGGAGCGGCGTCCGGACCCAGCCCCGCGCGGGGCGTCCGTAACCGCGCCTCGGGCCGGACGATGCCCAGGAAGCTGCTGCTGCTGCCCCCGCTGTCCGCGCGCTCGGCCTCCCGCGCCCCGCGAGCCCGGCCCGCCGCCTCGCCGGCCATGAACGCCGCCCGCGCCGGCTACCGAGTCTTCTCGGCCAACTCCACGGCCGCCTGCACCGAGCTGGCCAAGCGCATCACCGAGTAAGCGGGGGAGGGCGCCGCGTCCACCGCGGGCCCCGCCGGGGTCGTCCCGGGCCCCTCGCCGCGCCGCCCCGGGCCGGGCCACCTCCGCCCCTGCGGCGGGGAGAGGGGGCGGGGTCGCGGCGTGTCTCACCCGGGCAGACCCCCTCGGTCCTCCCGAGCCGCCCCGCGGAGCTTTCGTCAGGCCAGGCCCGCCCCCGGGCCCCCGCCCCGCGGCGAGGGTCGCCCTCAGCATCCGACCGCCCGGCGGAGGTAGCTGTGACCGAGGGCTGGTAAAGGGGGTGTGTTGGGAAGGAAGCGACTCCAGCCCCCGAGTCGTGGTCGGAACGAGGTGGGGAGGGGGGGGGCGGAGAAAAGTGGTTGTTGCCTGGCCAGGTCCCCGTACTTGGTCCAGCGGTGGGTTGGATCAGTCATTGCAAGCGCAGACTACCTTTTCTGGGCTGTTGGTTGGACCCTCACTTTTCTCCGGCCGCAGTTAGTTACACCAGGAGGTCCTCTTTTGACATGGCCATATATGCATACAGTGTATCTTGATCAGACTCCCCTCCCCCCCCCCCCCCCCCCCCCGCCGCTCGCCCTGCCTCCCTGCCCCGCACCCTACCTCAGCAAGCGCTTGAGACGCCTTCCCAGACTTGCCACTTACCAACTGCGTGACACTGGGCAGAGAGACGTGGATCTCTGAACTTCCACTTGTGAAGTGGGGGTGATTCCCTCTGTTGGGCCCGGGGTATTTGGGGAGAGCTAAAACCTAGGCCAGCAGGAGCCCCTAGCCGCCTGTGATGACACCTGCCTGCTAACCTGCTTCACACTTGGCTCTTTTGCGGAAAAACCCAGAATCCTAGTATAAAAGAACAGTGTTACAGGCCCATTTCCAAATACACTTGTTAGTAAAGTGTAGTGAATGTTGTTTTCACCTAGGTACTGGTAGTCTGGCTCCGTTGTAGGCTGAGATTTAAGGATCACTATTGGAAGCCCAGTTCAAAAGCTAGCCCCAGCAGACAAATCTGAGAAACTCTTTATCTCTCCTTAACCAGGAACAAAGCTAAAAGATTAAAAAAAAAAAAAAGTGGAGATATGGTCCAAGTGGTAAGAGCACCAGCCTTGAGTGGGAAAAACTAAGGAAGAGCATGAGGCCCCCGAGTTCAAATCTCACTATGGCACACACATGCACAGAGAGAGAGAGTTTTCCCATTTTATGCAATTTACACTAGATTTTTATTTGTGAAAACTTGGGGTTGATAATAATTGTGCAGCATAATTTAAATCCTAGGTGGAAATGTAAAAGATGAGAAACTTTTGTCACTTCGCCACCCACTCTTTTGTTTTTTTTTCTCTTCAGTTATAATCCTAGCTACTCAGGAGGCTGAGATCTGAGGATCACAGTTCAAAGCCAGCCTGGGCAGGAAAGTCTGTGAGCCTCATCTCGGATAAATTACAGAAAAAAAGCTAAAAGGGAAGCTCAGACAGCGCCCAGCCCCTGAGTTAAAAACCCAGGCTCTTTCGTGGGGAAAAGTGTTTTTAAAAACTTATTTTGCAATCTACTACCAAGTTTCTATTTCTAACTTTTGAATATTTGTCTTCTTGGGGCCAACTAAAATCCTGATTTTTGACTGTGCAATTTATGTTTATTTATATTAGGTTAAGTTTACTGCACTGGGGAAAGTTGCCAAGGGAAAGTTGTAGGGCGGAGTTATGCCTTTTTGTTTTGTTTTCTTTGCCCAGTACCTGAAAGGCTTTTAAGTTACTTTAAACAATAAATATTTGTAATACTTCTCTTATCTGTTTCCTGTCTTGAGTTGCTAGGGACTAAACTTACAAAGTGAATCACATTCTCCCACCTCAGTCCCTCCTAATCTTTTGTTAGATAAAGGGTTTGAGAACTTACTGAAGCTTAGAAAATCTTTAAAGTTGATGACTCTTGAGGTAAAGATTTTCATTAATTTATTTTTTGCCAGTCCTGGGGCTTGAACTCAGGTTCTGGGCACTATCCTTGAGCTTCGTTTACTCAAGGTTAGTATTCTACCACTTGAACCACTTTCAGCTTTTTCTTTGGTACTAAGGAATTGAACCCAGGGCTTCATGCATGCCAGGCAAGCACTCTACCACTAAGCCACATTCCCAGCTGTCAGTCTTCACTCTAATCCATGCCTGAGGTGCATTGCATCCCCAGGATTTGTGTGTTACAACTATCAGAATCCTGTATACCCAGCAGCAGTTCACTTCTCGTTCCTCATTAACTCTTATCTCCCTCACAATTTATTTTGTGGGGTGAAGAGAGTGAGTTTTTAGAGAGGAATATCCATAGCATATAAATGTACCGTTTTAATAGCTTTTTAACATATACAGTCCAGTAAGTTTGAGAATGATACTCTGTTTAAAAATTGTTCTATGCAGGGCTGGGAAGGTGGCTCAGTGGTAGAGTGCTTGCCTTGCATGCATGAGGCCCTGGGTTCCATTCCTCAGCACCACATAAGCAGAAAAAGCCAGAAGTGGAGCTGTGGCTCAAGTGGTAGAGCGCTAGCCTTGAGCTGAAGAGCTGAGGGACAGCGCCCAGGCCCAGAGTTCAGGCCCCATGAGTGGCAAAAAAAAAAAAAAAAAAAGTTCTATGTTTATAAAAGATGATAATGTATCTTTGCAAAAATTGAACTAGGGTTAATGATGTGGCTCAGTCCTGGAATGCTTCCTTTGTATGGACAAAGTCCTGGCTCAATCAATCCATAGTACCAAAAAAGAAAAAAAAGGCTAGAAGAGAAAAATAGAGGTCGGAAACTCTTTCCAGTAAAACTTATAAAATGGTGTGCTGCTTATGGAAGGACGGTGGGATTTTAGTTTCTAATTAGATGTTCTAAGCTGTTTGGGAAAGAGTAGACTGTAGTTACTTGAGTCTTTTTGTTAAAGTCTATGAACTGGAAAATTTCTTTTAAAGAATTCCCAGTACCAGGCATTGGTGGCCCATGCCTGTAATCCTAGCTACTCAGGACGCTGAGATTTGGGCATTGGGCTTAAAGCTAGCCTGTGCAGGAAAGACCATGAGACTTTTTTTTTTTTGTCAGTCGTGGGGCTTGAACTCTGGGCCTGGGCGCTGTCCCTCAGCTCTTCAGTTCAAGGCAAGCGCTCTGCCACTTGAGCCACAGCGCCCCTTCCGGTTTTCTGGTGGTTTATTAGAGAGAGGAGTCTCACGGTCTTTCCTGCCTGGGCTGGCTCTGAACCATGATCCTCAGATCTCAGCCCCCTGAGTAGCTAGGATTACAGGCGTGAGCCACCAGCGCCCGGCTCCACGAGACTCTTACTTCCAGTTAATCATCAAAGAAAGCTATGAGTAGGGCTGTGTGGCTAAAGTGGTAGAGCACAATCCTTGAGTAAAAAAGCTCAGGAATAGTGAGTGCCTAGGCCCTGAATTTAAGCTCTAGGACTAGCACAAAAAAGAGAATTCCTAATTGCCTGTGTTTTCTTATTAGGCGCCTTGGTGCTGAATTGGGGAAGTCTGTTGTATACCAAGAGACCAATGGAGGTAAGTCAAGGTTTTTCTTAAACATTTCTTTTCTAAACTGCTTATTCAGCTTGCCTGGTGAACCAGCCTAGCTGATAAATATTTCTTTCATCAGTGACGTCAAGAGCAGTATATTCTAGGAATACTTAATGACATTAAAAAATCCTTTTGCCAAGCATGATGATTTAATGCCGGTAAACTTAGCTATGCTTAAGAGACAGAGATTGAGGGGGCTGGGAAGGTGGCTCAGCTTGCCTTGCATGCCTGAGGCCCTGGGTTCGATTCCTCAGCACCACATAAGAAAAAAGAAAAAAGCCGGAAGTGGCGCTGTGGCTCAAGTGGTAGAGCGCTAGCCTTGAGCTGAAGAGCTGAGGGACAGCGCTCAGGCCCAGAGTTCAGGTCCCACGACTGGACCCCAAAAAAAAAAAGAGCAAGACAGAGATTGAGAGAATCTCCAAGGCCAGCCTAGGCAGAAAAAAAAAAAAAAAATCTCTTGATTAGTGCCTTTAATCGTAGCTACTCAGGAAGCTGAGAGCTGAAGATCTCTGCTCAAAGCCAGCCCAGGCAGGAAACTCCATGAGACTCATCTCCAATTAACTACCAGAAAACTGGAAGTCAAGCTGTGGTTCAAAGTGGTACAGTGCTAGCGTTGTGCACAAAAGCTCAGGGAAAGCACCCACACCTGAGTTCCAAGGCCTACGACTGACAAAAATAATAATGAAAGCAAAATAGTCTGGAGGTAGGGCTCACGTGGAAAAGTCCCTGTCTTTATAAAAGCACAAGGCCCTGAATTCAAACCTCAGTACCACACAAATAAAAGTGCTCTTTAGGACTGGGAATGTGGCTTAGTGGTAGAGTCCTTTCCTAGCATGCATGAAGCCCTGGGTTCAACTCCTCAGTACCTTATAAACAGAGAAAGCAGGAAGTGGCACTATGGCTCAAGTGGTAGAAGGCTAGCCTTGAGCTCAGAGAGGCTCAAGTAGTGTCTAGACCCTAAATTCAAGCTCCAGGACCGGCAAAAAATAAAATGAAAGTACTCTTTAAATTCTTTCCATCTTTAACTTTTTTTCAAGTATCTTACATTATAGATTTTCACACTAGGTAAAGTAGGTAGCTCATTTTTGCCTTCCCCTGTACAGTGTGAAAATTAGATGGTGACATTAATGATAAGTGATGGTACCTGAAGCACTTAGCTGGTGGCTGATGTCTCAGAGATGCTAAATCATAAACCTCTTAGTGGGCCATAGACCTTAAATTGCCTTACATACTTACTCCTGTTCATTGCAAATTAGTACAGAATAATCTAATTGTTTTTTGCAAAGCGGGAGTGTAGGTGCCAATTTTATGCTTCCCTTTTCCTTTTTAAGCTATATTTTCACAAAGCTTGAGAATAAGAATTGCTAAGACAGTGATGTTTTGGGCATACCTTGCCCCCAAAGTCTCCCATTTTCCCCTATTTGAGTGCAATGCACCATTATCGAGGTATGTTCAGGTCCTGTATATAAATATAAATGTAAATAAATAAGTAAATATATATATTGGTTGGTCATGGGTCTTGAGCTCTGGGCCTGGGCACTGTCCCTGAGCTCTTCAGCCCAAGGCGAGCACTGTACCACTTAAACCACAGTACCACTTCTGGTTTTCTGGTGGTTAATTGGAGGTGAGAGTCCCATGGACTTTCCTGCCTAGGCTGACTTTGAACTGTGATTCTTACATCTCAGTCTCCTGAGTAGCTTGGATTATAGTCATGAGCCACCAGCGCCCAGATTTTTTTGTTCTTTAAGTTTTTATTTATTATTATTATTAGTGTGTGTGTGTATGTATGTATGTATGTACTGGCGTGCCAATACTAGAGCATGAACTAAGGCCTGGGTGCTGTCATTGAGCTATTTTGCCAAGGCTAGCACTCTACCACTTGAGCCACAGCTCCACTGTAAACTTTTTTTGTATCTGTGTATATGTATGTTCATTTGGAGGTAAGAGGCTCATAGATTTTCTACTTGGGCTGGCTTTGAACTGCAATCCTCAGATCTTATACTCCTGGGTAACTAGGATTACAGGTATTAGCCACCAGCACCTGGTCATACTTCTATTTATTTATTTCCTGGTGCTGATACTAGGGCTTGAACTCAGGCCCTGGTGCTGTTGTTCTTGAGCTCTTTTGCTCAGGGCTGGTGCTCTACCACTTTGAGCCACAGCATCACTTCTGGTTTTCTGGTGGCTAATTGAGAGATCTGGCATCAAACCACAATCCTCAGATCTCAGCCTCCTGAGTAGCTAAGATTACAGGCATGAGCCACTAGTACCAGTTTATTACTACCACTACTACTACTACTATTATTATTATTGGCTTACTTTCCCCCTAGTTTGACTGTGTTTTCATTATGTTCTTGTCATTCTGAAATCTATTAAAGAATTTGTTTGAGCCAGATACGGTGGTGCACACCTGTAATGCAGCCATGTGGGCAGCCAAGGTAGGAAAATTAAGATCTGAGGCTGGCCTAAGGATAAGCAAAAAGTCCTATCTGAAAGCAAACTAAAGGTAAGGACTGGGGACATGCCTCAACTGAAAGTACACCTGCCTAGCAAACTTGAGGCCCTGAGTTCAGAACCCAAACAAATATATAGATTTGATATTATATCATCGAGTGAAGTATTGGTTTATATTTCACTTTATTTCCTCTAAATGCCTTCTACTTATTAAAGTGTTTTTCTTAGAAAGAAAAGGAAACCAGCAACTTTAGAACATGTTTATCTTTCAGAAACAAGAGTTGAAATCAAAGAATCCGTTCGTGGCCAAGACATTTTCATTATCCAGACAATACCCAGGTAAGAGCACCTGCTACTTTACATTTCCCTGACTGACTCCCCGAGCCTTAACGATAGAAGTCAAGATCCCTTCACCGGAACAGCAATGCGGGGTGGTTGATGTTTGAACTGTACGTCTGGATGTGTATAAAACTAGATGCTTCCTAAAATTCCGCCCTTGTCTTTTGAGTTCCTGTTTGTCAGACTCTACATTTGTCATATTTGATCATCTTCCAAATTTTAAACCCCTCAAGGGAAAAATCCTTCTGTATGCACTGACTCAGGCAGTGTCTGCCAGCTCGGCCCTGCTGGAAAGCTTGTAGACATTGGCACACTTCATGGCTGCCTGGGCTGGGCATGTGAGCATCCTGGATGTGCAACACTCTGCCCACCTTCTGTATCCCAGGAATTGTTTGGTGCAAGGATCAGTGTATTCTAGTGTTCAGGGATCAATGCATTCTAATGTTCATAGATGCACCTGCACAGTAAATACTTGGAGCATCTGCAGCAACACTACATCTGACTGTTGGCTCCATTTGGATATATTATTTCTCCAGCAATTTTGGTTTTATATTGTTTACCTCCTGGTGACTGGAAGTCTTTGGCTCATTGATTTTGACATGCACTGTAAATTGAGAGGAAAAAGGGGCCCAGTGTGGTAGCTCACACCCTTAACCCCAGCTCTTCAGGAAATACAGATTGGGAAGATTGCGGTTCAAGGCCAACTCAGGCAAAAAAGATAGACCCCATTTTACCAAATAATCTGGGCATGGTGGCACAAGTGTATAATTGTTTCGGTGCCAGAGGCTTAGGTAGGAGGATCATATTTCCATACTGGTTGAAGCAAAAACATGAGAGCCAATCCAAAAAAATAATAAGACAAAGGATATAGAGAGTGTGGCTCAAGTGGTAGACTGCCCACCTAGCAACTTTGAGTTCAAGTCCCAATACAACCCAAAACAAAAAGCCAGATGAAGTCCTGAGGAACTCCCTAGGAATCTGTGGGGCAGGAGATAGGCTTCCTTTGTTCCTCGTAACTGGTGTTAGACTGAGTGCCAAGAACTTGGAGCAGGCTGAATTTCCCTGTAGATCTGGAAATGTGAATTCAGGGTAAAGAATGGGCGTGCATTGCCACCTAGCAGAACCTTAGACCTTGCAGAGGTCATCGGTGAAGAAAATATTGTGTGCCGGGGTGGCTTGGAGACTGATAGAATTTATAGTAGCCCAGCCAGGAGTGAGGAGTGTTTCCTTACAACCTTCAGCACTGCCTAGACTTGTCTGCACTGAGACACCCATGTGCTATGTTTCTGTCCTTCCGGTTTCTGTTCATGTAACACCTAACAGCCAGGCACTGGTTGCTCATGCCTGTGATCTTAGCTACTCATGAGGCTGAGATCTTAGGATTGCAGTTCAAAGCCAGCCTGAGCAGGAAAATACATGAGACTCTGATCTCCAGCTAACCACCAAAAAGCCAAAAGTGGTGCTGTGGCTCAAGTAGTAGAGCTCCAGCCTTGAGTGAAAAAGCTAAGAGACAATGCCCAGAACCTGAATTCAAGCCCAAGTACTAGCACAAAAAAAAAAAAGCACCCAACAAAAGACCTTTGTTGGCCAGCCTTATAAAACCTTATGAGCCTTGTAAAAGCCTTATAAAAACTGAGTTGTTTTCCAGTACCTTTGCAGCCTTATATTCAGCTTTAGTGACATAGAGTAAGGTGCTGTGCTGCTCCAGATCCATGTGCTTTCTTTCATGCTGAAGTGAGAAGCCAAGCTACCTTGGCTTTTTTCTCCCCAGCTCCTCAGGGCATGGGGGAGCATGGCATGTAGCTCCAGGCTCTTGGCATAGCTGTCTCAGACTGCTAGTCCTCCCATTACAGAGGGTGGCAAAGAACCGAAATCACTATCCTGTAGAGGACCAGCCTTGCAACAATCGCCAAGGTCTAAGTCCAATCAAGCTCAAGTAGCAAAGTCTGTGCAAGCATTGTGGCTAATCAGTGCTGATCTCATGAGCTTTGACCTGGTTCTCCAGGAAAAGACCCAGTGAGTGTATTGGGGTGGCAGGACCAGAGCAGGAGCAGCTGAAATGCGGGTACCTTGGATCTGTTGCTTGCACGTGAGAATCTCCTGCATCAGGTGGTTTTAGATGGACTGCCCAGCCTGGCCATGGATGGCTGGAGTTGACCAGCTGTGGCCATTCAGATGTGGCTGCAGGAGCATTGGGAGGGTTGAGGCTTTGTGCCTGTGAAGGGCATATTTTGATGCCTTTATTTAGGTCTTTTTTGGTTTTGTTTTTGCCAGTACCAGGGTTTGAAGTCTGGGTCTTGCACTTGCTCATGGCTGGTGCTCTACCATTTGAGCCGCACTTCCAGCCTGGCTTTTTGTTGGTTATTTTGGAAATTAAGTCTCACAGACTTTCCTACCCAGATTGGCTTCAAACTGTAATCTTCCAGATATTAGCCTCAGAGTAGCTAGGATTACAGGCATGAGCCACCAGTGCCCAACTACAGTCTAACTACTTGTGCTTTTCTCCATGTCTCTGGGACAACAACTGTGTATCACTGTGCCTAGATGTCCACCTATCTAGCCCAGGCTAGCTTTGAACTTGAGATTCTCCTGCTATTCCTTTCTGAGTATTGGCATTGCAAATGTATGCCACTGTTTTATTTTTTTATTTTATTTGTGAACATACTGTAGAAAGGGGTTACAATTACATGGGCAGGATAATGCATACATTTCTTACCAATGTATGCCACTGTTAAGTGTTTTTCTAGTGTGCTTTTTTCCTGAGGCCATCATAAATTCTTTTCTCTACTTCTATTGTGATTTTCCTTTTTGGCTAGCCCATGGATAGACATGTAACCATAGCATCCTGGAGGTCTTCACATGAACCCTACGAGCTTATAGATAGTTTGTTCACTGCTATCTATAATACCTCAAAAAGTGCTGAGTTTCTGGCCTATAACAGATCTCCCTCCTTGAATTTTTGTTTACTAGATTGTGTGTGCGTGTGTGCACACGCACTGAGGATGAAACCCAGGCAAGCGCTCTGCCACTGAGCCACACACCTGCACAATCACACACTCTCAACACTGTCCCTTTGTCACCCCCTCCCTATGTTCATGGTCACCCCAAACAGCCAAGATGTTGGCCTTGGTGTGGGAACAACACGTTGTTAACGTCTTTTGAAATAAGAAGTTACATTTTAATTAATTTTTGGTCTCCAGATCTCAAGGTAGTCAAGAGTTCTCAGGGTGAATATTCATTATAGCAGTCTAGCCTGACAGTGGGCTGGAAGAGAGGAAGAACAATTGGGTGGCTCCCAGGGAGAACAAAGAAGCAAGGAGAGAGGTGGGCTGATCCCATCTGCAGCCACTTCTTTACTGTACTCACAGCCTTAGAAAACAAGTGAAGAAGGGGCTGGGAATGTGGCTCAGTAATAGAGTGTTTGCCTAGCATGCATGAAGCCCTGGGTTTGATTCCTCAGTACCATATAAACAGAAGAAGCTTGAAGTGGTGCTGCGGCTCAAATGGCAGAGTGCTAGCCTTGAGCCAAAAGAAGCTCAGGGACAGTGCCCAGGCCCTGCGTTCAAGCCAGGACTGCAAAAACAACAACAACAACAAAAAATAAGTGAAGAAGTCTTGGGAGCAGCCCTCAGGCTGCAAAGGGCTGAATCCTTAACAACAGCCAAGAGGAGGGCTTTGCCCTTGAAGCAGCTCAGAGCCTCTGTAAGGGTGCACACATGCACCCGTGCACAGTGGCGGTCAGCTTGGCAGTGTCAGAGCATAACCTGCCAGTTCTTATGTCTCTGGGATGATGGGGATGAAAGAAGAGAAGGAAAAGAATGGTGAAGGGGTGGGGGTGCGTGTGTTGTTTGGGTGTGTATCCATAAAGAAGTTTATTGGGCTGTGTGTGGTGGTGCATACCATAATCTTAGAGGCTGGAGGAGCTTAAGTTGGCTAAAGACCCACCCAGGATATAACAAGACTTTGTCTCAAAAAACAAAAGGATTTGGGGCCCTTCACAATAAACTAGTGCTATTATCACTTAAGTACCAACTAAGAGACATGCCTCTAATCAAGCTACTGAAAAATAACTGAAGCAAAAAAGGGCTGGAGGTATGGCTTAAGTAGTAGAGCTCCTACTTAGCTAGTGTGAGATACTGAGTTCAAACTTAGTAATAGAATTTAAATGCCCCGGGCCTATGCTCTTTCCCTGAGCTTTTACTCAAGGCCAATGCCACTACTGGCTTTTTCTGAGTAGTTTATTGAAGATAAGAGTCACAGGGACTTTTCTGCACTGAGCTGGCTTTGAACTGCAGTGCTTAGATTTAAGCTGTCTAAAGTAGCTAGCCCACCAGTGCCCCACTAGATTTTTTTCCCCCCTGGTCGTGGGGCCTGAACTTGGCCTGGGCACTGTCCCTCAGCTCTTCAGCTCAAAGCTAACACTCTACTACTTGAGCCACAGCGCCATTTCCAGCTTTTTCTGCATATGTGGTGTTAAGGAATCAAGCCCAGGGCCTCATGCGTGCAAGGCAAGCGCTCTACCACCGAACCACCTTCCCAGCCTTAGAATTTAAATTTTAAATAATACCAATGGTAGCCAACATCTGCAGTCATAGCAACTCAGGCGGGTGAGATCTGAGGACCCAGGTTTAAAGTCTACTCAGGCAGACAAATTCTCAAGACTTTGTTGTTGTTGTTGGTCATGGGGCTTGAACTCTGGGCCTGCGTGCTATCCTTCAGCTCAAGGTGAGTGCTCTACTACTTGGACACAGCGCCACTTCCAGTTTGCTGGTGGTTAATTGGACATAAAGAATCTCACGGACTTTTCTGCCTGGGCTGGCTTTGAACTGCAGTCCTCAGATCTCATCCTCCCGAGTAGCTAGGATTATAGGCATGAGCCACTGGCACCTGGCTTTTTTTTTTTTTTTTTTAAAGATTTTTATTTTATTGTAAGGGTGATGTCAGAGGGGTTACAGTTACATAAGTAAGGTGATGAGTACATTTCTTGTTGAACATTATTTTCTCCCACTTTTTCTTTTTTGGTTGGTCATGGGGCTTGAACTCTGGGCTTGGGCGCTGTCCCTGTGCTCTTCAGCTCAAGGCGAGTGTTCTACCGCTTGAGCCACAGCACCACTTCCTCTCCTCTCCCACTTTTTCTCTCCCCCCCCACCCTGCCAATCTCAAGACTTTTATCTCCAGCAAAATGTCAGAACTGGTGGCATGGCCCAAGTGGTAGAGCACCAACACTGAGCCTAAAAGCTGAACCAACAGCATGAAGCCCTTAGTTCAAGCCCTAGTATCTACACATAAAAACAATAAAGAATATAAGCTGGTGGCTCACGCCTGTAATCCTAGCTACTAAGGAGGCTGAGATCTGAGGATCGAGGTTCAAAGCCAGCCCGGGCAGGAGAGACCGTGAGACTCCTATCTCCAATAAAACCACCAGAAAACCGGAAGTGGCGCTGTAGCTCAAGTGGTAGAGTGCTCGCCTTGAGCTGAAGAGCTAAGGGACAACGCTCAGGCCCAGAGTTCAAGCCCCACGACCGACAAAAAAAAATAAAATAAAGAATATAGATAATTTAGTGTTTTTTTTTCTTTAGTTGATAGGGAGAGAATGTTATCAAAAACTGATTTAGACAGATGAAAGCTTAGACATTCAATTAAGCCTCATTACCTTCAGAGAGTTCACCCTCACATCACATATATGTGTGGGTGCATGCATATGTATGTGTGTGTGTGGTGTGTACATATATATATGTATGTGAGATGATGGTGTACAGAATGGGTTTGGAACACTTGAAACCACTCAGAACTTACTTGTAATAGGTTTCCTTTGACTATTCCAATATTAACAAGGCTTTGGTTGCTGGGAGTGGATCTAAGTCTGAGCACAGCACAACCATCCTTGATGAAGGATGATTATGCTGATTGTTGAGCTGTGCAGTACTACTCAAGAAAATGTGTGTACTGAGCAGAATAACTTAAGTCAATAATTATGAAGCTTAAAAGGTGCTTTTTTGAAGGACATGTTCCTGGCTATGTAGAAGCACTTGCACATTGATGTGAAATTAGTCATTCACTTGCCATTTACAACTTAACTTGCTGCCAATGATGAGTGGCTGGGCCGGGGTAAGTCCTGCGCCATTATCATGTTTCATTACCCGTATCCATGGCATTGTCTATCGTTTGCAGTCCTGAGCAGTTTAATGTACTGTGTGTGGTGTATATTTTCTCATCTCCCATTAGTTTTTGTCTATTCAGAACAATAAAGCAGTCAAGGCTGACTTTAATACAGCATGTGATTACTCTTGGGAAAAGAAAAAAACAGTTGGTAAAATAGTTAAGATTGTCCTACTTCGATACAAGGACTCCAAGAACTAGCCAGGATGTACTGGGAACATTGTTAGGGAACAGATAAACAAAGCAAGCCTGCCAGCCACGTTCCTTCCCCCTGCTAGCCCACAGAGCAACCGCCTGTGTCCGATTCCTTCAGTATCTCAGCAAATGGGGGAAGCCAGTGCCACAAAGGCCCCTTTGTTGCCTTGCTGGCCAGGAGGGAAGAGGGCGACAGGGAGGCTTTCCTTAATCACCTTGGGTTGGAGAATGTTGAATTCCTTAGCATGAGTCATCAGGTAGAAGAAAGAGTGGAAAATAAAACCCTCATATGGAAAATCAGTGAAATGAAAGAAAAAGTTCCCCAAATATTGTTCGTTGTGCTGAGCCTGCCAACCTCCTGATACCAGGCAGTCCTGTATTGTAACTCACAAGGCCAGCAAATACAGACCCGCTGCTCAGACACCTGCGCTCACCCCGTCTGCTCAGATAACCTCAGCTCCCATGTGCTGTTGGCGTCTGCTCAGATAACCTCAGCTCCCATGTGCTGTTGGCGTTAGTCCCTGTGCAACATGTGGAACTTCTCAATCAGCTGGGGGAGCTAAGAAGTTCTCTAGTGTCATTTCCAAGTAGCCCCCCTCCCAATGGGAAAGAACCTCCGTGATGTCTGCTGTTGAATCTCAGCGCGTACTCTTGGGATTTTATGTGCCATCCCAGTGGGTGCTGTGCAGGCGCCCAGCTAACAGTGTTTGGTTGATGTAATGCAGTGAGCCAGGCCTGTCCTGTGTAGACTTGTCAAGTGTGAACATCTTTGGGACAGAGCATTCCTGCTTGAGTCAGCTGACCTCCTTGGGCCAGGTGACTACAGCAAGGGATCTGAGTGGTCTTCAGCCTCCCCCTGAGGGTGGGGAGGGTCTGCCTTGTTTACTGGTTTGTCATTTGCCCCTGCCCCTCATACCTGACGCTGTGCTTGACTCATCTTGTTCAATGAGTATGTTGTCTGTTCCCTGACCAAACATTGGGACTTCCCAAAGGCCTTGAATGTACTTGGTAATTGTTTCTTATTCTGGTAATTCCATATGACTGAGTCTTCTGTCCCCTGTGCCAGACTTGAGCATTATTAATTTGGGAATATGAAGACAACAAAAAGTGGTTCAGTTTATATCAGAGGAAAGATGTTATAAGGAAAAAAGATTGGAGTTGAGTCCTGGAACCACAGTGCCTACCCTGGGGAGACTAAACCAGAAACCCATAATGGTGACAGCACATACAAATGACACTCCAGGAGTGAGCATGATGCGGAGAACATTTGTCAGCCAAAGGAACTTGCCGCCCCTGCCCCCTTCCTCAACTCTGCCCGTAGTGGGAAGGGACGGGTGGTGGCCTCCTGACCTCTAAGCTGGAGGCCTGGCTCCATGGCTGTCCCTCTCAGCCACCTAGTTGACAACTATGCTGAAGTCTGCTGTCATCCACTTCCCAGTACCAGTGGCCACCTCTCTAGTAACCTATCAGTTCAAGAATTGCACCTGAAGCGCTTGTGCCTCCCTCGGGCAGTCTGTGATGTGAGGGTCCCTCCTAGGCTTAGAGAAGGGGGGTGTTAAGGACTAGTGGAGAATCTGGGGAGTGGGAAGAGGCTAAATGATGTCAAGATTGCTGTTCAAAGGGCAGCACTGTTGGGCTGGGAATGTGGCTTAGTGGTAGAGGGCTTGCCTAGCATACATGAAGCCCTGGGTTCGATTCCTCAGTGTCACATAAACAGAAAAGGCTGGATCTAGTGCTGTGGCTCGTGGTAGAGTGCTAGCTTTGAGCACAGAGAGGCTCAGGGACAGTGCCCAGGCCTTAATCCTCATTCCCCTCACATGCCTATCCTGCCTTTCACCAGGAAAACAGCAGATCTTTTGCATAACAGTGCCTAAGCAGATGGGCAGGTGTGCTTCCCATGGCATTCACACTGGCCTCAGTCTGAATCCCTGGGAGGTGCTAGCAAATGTCAGGTCACCCTGGTCCAACAGCCGCTTCCTATGCCACTGCAGTGACCAAGTCACTGAGCAGAAGATCCAGGCGAAGGTGAGACAGGCCACCAACATGGGCTTGAGTATCCACAGGTGAAAACCAGAGCTGAGTCTGCTAGGAACACCTGCATCTTTCCCCCCTGCTTTTGTGAGGTGCCATCATGAGCTGGTGTGACAGATAAAATGCCTCCTGTACCCTCCTCGCAGGCCCTGCTAGCGACTAATACATGGAATCCACACAAGAACACAAATCTTACCGGAAGTGGAGCTAGGGCTCAAAGAGGTTGAGAGCTAGCCTTGAGCAAAAGATCTTGGACAGTACCCAGGTCCCAAGTTCAAGCCCCACGACCAAAAAAACACAAAAACACAAATCTTGCCTGTTTCAGAGATGTGAACACAGCCGTGATGGAGTTGCTGATCATGGCCTATGCGCTGAAGACGGCCTGTGCCAGGAATATCATTGGCGTCATCCCCTACTTCCCCTACAGCAAGCAGAGCAAGATGAGGAAGAGGGGCTCCATTGTGTGCAAGCTCCTGGCATCCATGCTGGCAAAAGCCGGTGAGTGTCAGACAGAGATTGGGGGTCCAATACTCTTCCTTCCCTGTTGGGGATATATAGGTATATAGTTTGGGACGTATTTCTTCACATGTTCACTGATTACATTTTCCTTTTGTATAGTTTGGTTAGCCGTAAGCTTCGGTATTAAATTCTTCCTTTTCTCTGTCTTACATTAGAATGATACTGCTTCAGTGGTTTCTCCTCTGATTATGAACTGTTCCTATGTTCTGTTATATCTGTTCCATTTCATCTTGTCATTTGGGTAGTTGACTGCCATCCTGTAATCTGAGCTCTATCAGCTACATTACTTCCTTTTTTGGTACCATCCTGGGGCTTGAACTGTTTTTGAAGGTTTTGTTTTTTTTTTTGTTTTGCTCTACCACTTGAGCTGCAGCTCCACATCCTTTTTTTTTTTGCTGGTTAATTGGAGATAAGAATTTCACAGTTGCTGGGCACCGGTGACTCACACCTGTAATCCTAGCTACTCAGGAGTCAGATCTGAGGAATCCGGTTCAAAGGCAGCCTGGGCAGGAAAGTCCATGAGACTCTTATCTTCAATAAACCACCAGAAAACCAGAAGTGGCCCTGTGGTTCAAGTGGTAGAGCTTGCCTTGAGCTGAAGAGCTGAGGAACAGCAACAAGGCCCAGAGTTCAAGCCCCATAACTGAGGAAAAAAAAAAAAAATCTCAGTCTTTCCTTCCTGATTGACTTTGAGCTGTGATTCTTAGATCTTAGACTCCTGAGTAGCTAGGATTGTAGAAATGAGCCACCAGTGCCTGGTGCTATGTTCTTTTTCTGTTCATACCATTTAAACTTAATTTTTCTTTTACTTCTACTTCAATTTTTATTCTCTTTCCTCCCAGCACCCAGTTCTCTTGTGTCCAGCAGCTCATTTTCATTGTGTTTGTGCTCCTTGTATAGCAGTGTCCTATAAGTCAAATGTAATAACATGTTACAGTGATTTTTATTTGTCTGATGCTTGTTAGAAGTGCTGCTGATTTGCTCTGGAAGTTTTCCAGTGACCTTTGACCATTTGCAGTGTATTTATAGATATGAGGGGAATTATTCAAACTGTAGTATCATCCAATGCACATAGTATTTTGTCTTGCTTACTCTTTTTAAAAATTATTTTCTGCCATAACTACTGGCCTTCACATTTCTTCTCTCTCCTCCTCCTCCTTCTTTGGTTTGAACTCAGGGCCTCACTTTTTTTTTTTTTTTTGTCAGCTGTGGGGCTTGAACTCTCAGCCTGGGCTCTTCAGCTCAAGGCTAGAGTTCTGCCACTTGAGCCATAGCACCACTTCTGGTTTTCTGGGTGGTTTATTGGAGATAAGATTTGTCTCAGAAACTTTGCTGCCTCGGCTGGCTGTGAACCGCGATCCTCAGGTCTCAGCCTCCTGAGCCACTGGCACCTGGCTGAGGGCCTCACTCATGCTAGGCAGGTGCTCTACCACTTGAGCCACTATGCCGACTCTCTCTCTACACTCTTTAATAAAGGCCTTCCTAATTTTCTTGGTTGTACTGGCGTTTGAACTTTGGGCCTTATACTTGCTGGTGCTCTAGATCCTTGAACCATACCTTCAGTCACTTTTTGTATTAGTTATTATTTTTTGTTTTTTTGGTCAGTTGTGGGGCCTGAACTCTGGGTCTGGGTGCTGTCTCTCAGCTCTTCAGCTCAAGGCTAGCATTCTACCACTTGAGCCACAGCACTACTTGTGGCTTTTTCTGCTTATGTGGTACTGAGGAATTGAACCCAGGGTCTCATTCATACATACAAGGCAAGCACTGTACCACTGAGCCACCTTCCCAGCCCTTGCATTAGTTATTTTTGAGATAAGGCCTCACTTTTTGCTCAGGCCTGTACTAGGACCATGCTCCTCCTATTTGAAGCTTCCTGTAGTTAAGTCCCAGTTATACAGCCCCATGCTCACCTCTTCTATTGAAAATGGGGTCTTTTGGACTTTCCTGTCCTGGCTGGCCTGAAAGTGTGATCCTCTTGATCTTGGCCTCCTGCATAGTTGGTAAGACTGGTGGATGTTGCTCTATGATGATAAAGGGTCTTACCTGTATGCCTGGGCTGGCTCAAAGCATGATCCTTCTGTTCAGTCTCTCGAGTAACTAGGATTATAGCTATGAGCTACTGGCTCTTTGTTTTTATGTTTTGTTTTGTTTGGGTGTGTTGTTTGTTTGCTGAGATTTGAACTTGTGCTTACTTGGCTAGCACTCTGCTACCACTTGATCCACACCTTCATCCCTGTCTTTTGCTGGTTATTTTGGAGGCATAATATCTAAAACTTTTTTTACTCAGAATGGCTTCAAATCTCAGTCCTCCTAATGTTAGTTTCCTGACTAACAGGCATGAGTCTGTGCCCACCTCCCCACACCTTTTTTATGCCTACTGTTGCTTTGGTATTTATTAATTCCATGTTCATATTTTAGCTTCTGTCTGATTTTTCTTTTATCTATGCTCAAACTTGTCATAAATGGGAGAGAGAGCATGCCTTTCTTAGCTTTTCATAAATGGGAGAGAGAACATATCTTTCTTAGCTTTTTAGTTCTTTCTCCTCTGGAAGGTCCTGGCTTCTTGGTATTAGGCTGAACTTATTCTTCACTTTTTTAAGGTTAACAATGAAGTCTGTAACTACATTGCGAGTCACAGTGTCACTGACTTCAGTGTGGTAGGATGCAGGAGCTGAGCATCTAATTTGTGTCCACTGTAGCCATGGACTTGTAGGGGAGAACTTTGTAATTTTTTGTTTTGAAATTTCAGGTTTAACTCACATTATCACTATGGATCTTCACCAAAAGGAAATACAAGGCTTTTTCAGCTTTCCCGTGGACAACCTTAGAGCCTCACCTTTCCTGCTTCAGTATATCCAGGAAGAAGTGAGGAGCCACCAACAAACACCCCTTTGCCCTCCAAGACATCCCATTTAGTGTCCTCTGGTATCAGATTTCACTATTAAGAGGCACATGAAGTGAGCTTTCCCTGAGTTGAAGCCACTGTATCCAGATAGACTCCGCATTTAGTCACAGAGGATGAGACTTTCAGAAGACGTTAAGAGCAAATTGGCTTTCCCTGCACTTTTATCAATTTGCTTTTTTGCTTTTTGAATGAAGGGTTTGGTTTTATTTGATGTTCTTGTTTTGTTTTCAGAGTTGAGGACTGAACTCAGGGCCTTGCACTTGTCAGGCAAGTGCTCTTCCACTGAGCTAGAGCCCCAATCTCATTCCTGGGGTTTGAACTGAGGACCTGGGAGCTGTTTCTGAACCTTGTTGCTCAAGGCTAGCCCTTTTTTATTTCAGCCATAGTTCCAGTTTTTGTTTTTGGTGGTTAATTAGAGATAAATCTCATTCTTAACCTGCTTGGACTGGGTTTGAACTGAGATGCTAGATGTCAGCCTCCTAAGCAGCTAGGATTACAAAGCATGAGTCACCAGCACCTGGCTAAGAATTATTTTTGACCCTCTAGATGTTAGCAGTACTTTTGCAATCATGTCAAGCAATCATGTTAATTGATAAATGATGAGAAAGTTTAAATATTTGGATGCAATTCTAGCGTATTTACTAGTGTACATTACTATATGAAGAAGAAAATATGTATACAAGTGTCCAGGTATTTTTTTAATAACTTCTCAGTATTTTTTTTTTTTCTTCCAAATCTAGATTCCAAACTACAGAAATGCAGTCATTGTGGCTAAGTCTCCTGATGCTGCAAAAAGGTAAGAAACCAGACATTTATAAAAATCCTATCTAGGGCTGGGAATGTGGCTTAGTGTTAGAGTGCTTTTTTTTTTTGTCGGTCATGGGGCTTGAACTCTGGGCCCGCTGTCCCTCAGAGGCTAGCGCTCTACCACTTGAGCCACTGTGCCACTTCCTGTTTTCTGAGTGGTTTATTGGAGATAAGAGTCTCACGGACTTTCCTGCTCGGGCTGGCTTAGAACCGTGATCCTCAGATCTCAGCCTCCTGAGTAAGTAGCTAGGATTACAGGCGTGAGTCACTGGTGCCGGCTAGAGAGCTAACCATGAGCAAAAAGAAGCTCAGAGACAGTGCCCAGGCCCTGAGGTCAAGCCCCAGGACTGGCAAATAAAAATAAAAATTCACACGTAGGTGCTTGTGAAATAGAATTGGCATCTGGGAATCGGGGGCTGCTGCAGCGTGGGCTGTAAGATCTGAGTCCCATCACCCTGGCTTTGTCTCTAGCCTGTAGACAGCACAGTGCAGTGCTGAGTTACTGGGTTTTCCTGAGGGAGAGAATGAAGCTCTTCCTTCAGAGTCTCAGGAAAAGGAAAGCTGGCCAGAAGCATTTTTTTTAAAAAGAGTTTTAGAGATGTTTGTAGTTGTTTCTGGTGGTGCTGGTCCTGAGGCTTGAACTCAGGGCCTGGGTGTTGTCCCTTAGGTTTTTTTTTTTTTTTTTGCTCAAGAATGGAACTCTGCCACAGGTCCACTTCTGGCTTTTTGGTGGTTAATTGAAGATAAGAGTCTCACAGGTGGGTGCTGGTGGCTCAGGCCTGTAATCCTAGCTACTCAGGAGGCTGAGATCTGAGTATCACAGTTCAATGCCAGCCTGGGCAGGAAAGTCTGTAAGTCTCTTGTCTCCCAGTTAACCACCAGAAAACTGGAAATAGAGCTGTGGCTCAAAGTGGTAGAACACTAGTCTTGAGTGAAAAGCTCTGAGACAGCACCCAGGCCCTGAGTTCAAGCCCCACAACTGACAAAAAAAAGAAGTCTCACAGTCTTTCCTGTTTGGGCAGGCTTTGAACCCAGTTCTCAGATCTCGGCCTCCTAGTATTACAGGTGTGAGCCACCATGTCCTAGCTTGTTCAACCTTTTGGGCAAAATTCTTCCAAGAGCAATATTGTAGAATATTGGACCACAAAAAGAGGAAACAAGAAAAACTGGGACAAAAGATAGAACCAAAATGGTTTAGACACAGAACCCAGTTCCTGTGCCCTGAGCCATCTGCATTCTGGCCTGATTTATAGAAAGAATTCCACTGTGTGCCTTTAGAGGGCTGATCTGATCAACAGAGTGACAGTAGTGCTGTCAGCTGTTACCATCCATCACCCATTGCTCTTTTACTTCCTCATAGGGCCCAGTCCTATGCTGAGAGGCTGCGCCTGGGGTTGGCAGTGATCCATGGGGAGGCGCAGTGCACCGAGCTGGACATGGATGACGGGCGGCACTCCCCTCCGATGGTCAAGAACGCCACAGTGCACCCCGGCCTGGAGCTGCCTCGTAAGCCTCACTCTGACTTTGGATTCACTAAGCGAATGCTTTATCCCGCAGGAGTGGCTGGGAGTTAATACCTGTCAGGGATATGTGCTGGCTTGCCTATTTTGCTTGTTTTGTTCTTTTTAAACAATCACATGGGGGGCTGGGAAGGTGGCTCAGTGGTAGAGCGCTTGCCTTGCATGCATGAGGCCCTGGGTTTGATTCCTCAGCACCACATAAGCAGAAAAAAAAAGCCGGAAGTGGTGCTATGGCTCAAGTGGTAGAGCGCTAGCCTTGAGCTGAAGAGCTGAGGGACAGCGCCCAGGCCCAGAGTTCAGACCCCACGACCGGACCCCAAAAAAAAAAACAACAAATAAGCAATCACATGGTATTTCCTTCATCTTTGTAAAGGAAATTGTGTGTGTTACTTATATTTGCAGACTGTGTAAGGACAGTTAAACTAATCCAGGTAGCATTTAGCATTCAGGAAACACTACACATTAAAACCTTTGTTCACTTTAGTAAGCAAGATGGGGTGGGGGGTAAAGTCCAAAGACTTCACACTTGAGTAAGCTGGGTGAGAACGTGATGATCAAATGATCAGAAACCAGGTTTTGGCCATGAACAACTTGAGCGTTTGTCTAGTAATGTAATGTAGCTCTTTGACCTGATTCCTGCTCACTTGCTGTTGATAATCCAGCACCGTGGAGTCCGTTCACTTCCATGGACTTTGAGTGACACAAACAAGCATTTACACTGGCAGATAGGTTCAAGGTTTTTAGAACAAGGAAATTATTTCTGGTTAGAATCTTATTAGCAACATTTCAGAACAATCTAGAGACTAAGAGGATGGAGGAATACTCAGAGCTCCTTCCACTCTTCTTCAGAGGCGCATCCTTAGGGTTTTGCCCTATTTATCTACCAGGCTTCTTTTTATGTAAGAAGCTAAGTAAGCCTGGAAGGGGTGGTGCACGCCTATAATCCTAGCTACTCTGGAGGCTGAGATCTGAGGATCAAGTTTCAAAGCCAGCCAGGCAGGAAAATCCTTGAGACTTATCTCCAATTAACCACCAGAAAACTGGAAGTGGTAGTATGGCTCAAAGTGGTACAACCCTAGCCTTGAGTGAAAAAGCCCTGGGATAGCACCCAGGCCCTGAGTTCAAGCCCCACAACTGACCAAAAAAAAAAAAAGGAAAATAATAGATTTATAATTTTGTTTGTAGGTAAGAAGTTAATATTCCCCCCCCCCCTTGCTTTTTTTTTTTTTTCCCTTTGGTCGTGGGGCTTGAACTCTGGGCCTGAGCGCTGTTCCTGAGCTCTTCAGCTCAACGCAAGCTCTACCACTTGAGCCACAGTGCCACTTCCGGTTTCCAGGCCTGGCTTTGAACACAATCCTCAGATCTCAGCCTCCTGAGTAGCTAGTATTACACATGTGCGCCACCAGCGCCCAGCTTTCTTTGGGGCTTGAACTTTGGACCTGGGTGCTGTCCCTCAGCTCTTCAGCTCAAGGCTAGCACTCTACCACTTGAGCTACAGCACCACTTCTTGTTTTCTGGTGGTTTATTGGAGATAAGAGTTTCATGGATTTCCTGCCCGGGCTGGCTTTGAAGCTGATCCTCAGATCTTAGCCTTCTGAGTAGCTAGGATTACAGCTGAGACCAGCACCCGACCTCTTTGATTGTTTTTTGAGACATATTTTTCTAAGTGGCTTAGGCTATCCTCAAACTGGAGCTCTCTATTTAATCCAGGTTGGTCTCGAACTCAAGATCCTCCTACCTCTGCCTCCACCCCTTCCTGAATGCTAGGATTGCTGGCATACCCACCACTGTCTTGCTTCATTCATAAACTCCTTTTTAAGGCAGAATTCTCAGTCTTTGTCTGTCATAGTTGTCCATATCATGGTTCTATCATAATTTATTTAATCAGTCTCCTATTGATGGTATATAGATTATTTGAAGCTTTGGCCGTGAGAAACAGCACTGTCATGATAACACACATACTGATCCTTCCTTACACACCAAGAGCTTCTCTGTGCCATCCACTTAGGGACATGTATTAGCCTACATCCTGCCACAGAGCAGTTGGCTTCTTTATCCTGTTAGCTTTTAATTTTGAACTAACCTCTGACCTAGGGAAAAGGCTAAAGAAGCATACAGGGGACAGGGACTCTTAGCTCACACTTGTAATCCTAGCTACTCAAGAGGTTGAGATGTGAGGATTCCAACCCAGGCAGACAAGTCCAAGAGCCTTTCTTTTTTTTTTTTTTCCTTAACCAGCAAAAAACTGGAACTAGAAGCATGGCTCAAGTGGTAGAGTACCAGCTGTGAGTAACAGCACAAGGCCCTAAGTTCAACCCCTGATAACTGGCACATACCAAAAAGAAAAAAAAAAGAATACAAGTGGTCTGGGGTAGTATGATTCAAGTAGTAGAGTGCCTGCCACCAAATGCAAGGCCCTGAGTTCATACCTCAGGATGGCCAGAAAAGGAAAAAAGGAAGAGAGAAACTTTTACTAATTATAGTCCATATTGAGTCCCCAAATCTAACATTCCATGTACTGTTTTTTGTGTTATTTGAGAGTGAGCTAGAGACATAATGCTGAATGTATATTGCCTAAAAACAAAACAGTCTTACATAACCACTCAGGAAACTAGTGTTGTTACAATACTATTACCTAATCGCAGACCATATCCAAGTTTTACCAGTGTCCTTCCAAACAAAAGGAAAAATGGTTTTTGGCCCAGGTCCTGATCCGGGGCTGCAGATTGCATTCAGTCCTCATTTATTTCTCTTCAGTCTCGTGTAGGGTAATCTGGACCAGCTTCTCTGTTCTTTGTCTCTGCTGACCTTGCTGCTTCAGGACAGTGCAGGCCATTTATTTTACAGACTACTCCCTAATTGGAACTTGTTTGTGTCCTCATGCTTAGATGCAGGAATGTCACAGGAAACATGTGATGCGTCCTTTTTGCTGGTGAGGTTGATTTTGGTCCCTTAGTGAAGGTGGTGTCTGGCAGGTTTCCAATGGAAGTTAGTTACTGGCTTTTCCCTTTGTAAGTAATAGTGTCATAAACTGTAAAATGTTCTCTTTGAAGTGGCATCCATTGTTTTTGTTTTTGTTTTTGTTAATTGTCCAGGACCAGACTCAAACTCAGAATCTGACGCTTGCTTTCACTCATTGGCCAGCACACTAACATCTGAGCTACACTTCCAGTCCTCCATTGGTTTTTATTGTTTTGCTTTGCTTTGTTTTTGTGTTGGTGGTTCTGGGACTTGAACTCAGACCTGGGCATGGGAAATGAGTCTTTCAGATTTGTTTGCCTGGGTTGGTGTTGAACTGTTATCCATAGATCTCAGACACCTGACTAGCTAGGATTATAGATAGGAGCCACCAGTTCCTAACAAAACCTAGAAATTTCATTTTCTTTTTCCTTTTTGTTCGTACTGGTCCTAGGGTTTGAACTCAGGCCTGGGAACTGTCTCTGAGCTTCTTTTGCTCAAGGCTAGAGCTCTACTACTTGAGCCACAGCTCTACTTCCCATGTTTTTTTGTAGTTTAGTGGAGATAAGAGTCTCACAGAGAGGCTGGGAAGGTGGCTCAGTGGTAGAGCGCTTGCCTTGCATGCCTGAGGCCCTGGGTTCAATTCCTCAGCACCACATAAGCAAAAAGAAAAAAGCCGGAAGCGGCACTGTGGCTCAAGTGGCAGAGCACTAGCCTTGAGCTGAAGAGCTGAGGGACAGTGCCCAGGCCCAGACTTCAGGCCCCACGACTGGACCCACCCCCAAAAAAAAAAAAAAAAACAGTTTCACAGAGGGGCTGGGAATTCCATTCCTCAGTACTATATAAACAGAAAAAGCTGGAGTGGCACTGTGGCTGAAGTGGTAGAGTGCTAGCCTTGAGCAAAAAGAAGCTCAGGGACAGTGCTCGGACTCTGAGTTAAAGACCCAGGACTGGCAAAAAACAAGAGTCTCACAGACTTTCTTACCAAGGCTGGCTTAAAACCAGGATTCTTACATCTCAGCCTCCCAAGTAGTTAGGATTACAGCTGTGAGCCACTGGTTTACACCTTCCTTCCTTTATTCTCTCTTTCTCTTCCTCTCCCCTTCTCCCCTTTTCTCCTTCCCTCCTTCCCCCTTCTCCCTCTTCCTTCCTTCCTTTCTTTCTTTCTACCTACCTCCCTCTCTCTATCCCTCCCTCCCTCTCTTCATTTCTCTTTTTTCTTTCTTTCTGTCTTCATTCCTTCCTTCCCTTTCTTTCTTTCTTTCTTTTTTTGTCGGTCGTGGGACTTGAACTCTGGGCCTGGGCGCTGTCCCTCAGCTCTTCAGCTCAATGCGAGCGCTCTACCACTTGAGCTACAGCGCCACTTCCGGTTTTCTGGTGGTTTATTGGAGATAGGAGTCTCATGGTCTTTCCTGCCCGGGCTGGCTTTGAACCGTGATCCTCAGATCTCAGCCTCCTTAGTAGCTAGGATTACAGGCGTGAGCCACCAGCGCCCGGCTCCCTTTCTTTCTTCCTTCCTTCCTTCCTTCCCTTTCTTTCCTTCCTTCCCTTTCTTTCCTTTCTTCCCTTTCTTTCTTTCTTTTCTTTCTTTCTTTCTTTCTTTCTTTCTTTCTTTCTTTCTTTCTTTCTTTCTTTCTTTCTTTTCTTTTCTTTCTTTTCTTTCTTTCCTTGCATGAGGCTTTCAGTTCAGCTCCATTTCTGCAGGCTCAGGTGTTTCCCTGCCTCTCTAGTGTTGATCTATTGATAAGGCTGGCATTTCTTTGAGTTAGAAGCATACCAGGATTTCAAGAGCAATTCCTCACAGCCCTCCTTTGGCCTTGTTCTGGCAGTGGAAAGTTTGGCTAGCTAACACCAGAGAGAGTAAGGTGTGCATGTGTACACATGTGCACTGTGCTGTGGAAACATGCTTGTACTTTTTTCATAATGCAGTTGCATTCTACTTGGAAAAAAACCCGCCATTTTGGGGGTCAAAATCCAATGTAGTAAAAAGTGGGAAACGGTTCCTTAATTCTCTTGTAAAGAAGAAGGAAAGAGAAAACATTTCTACCATAGTTGATATAATTTTTTTTTTTAATCAGTTGTGGGGTCTGGACTCTGGGCCTGGGTGCTGTCCCTCAGCTCTTCAGCTCACAGCTAGTGCTCTACCACTTGAGCCACAGTGCCACTTTCGGCCTTTTCTGCTTATGTGGTGCTGAGGAATTGAATCCAGGGCCTCATGCATACGAGGCAAGCACTCTACCACTGAGCCACCTTCCCAGCCCTTGATATAATTTTTAACAGTGACACTGGCTCCAAGTAAATTTTTTTTTTTTTTTAACCAGTCCTAGTGTTTAAACTCAGGGCCTGGGCACTGTCTCTGAGCTTCTTTTTGCTGAAGGCTAGCACTTTACCACTTGAGCCACAATGCCACTTCCTCCTTTTTCTGTTTATGTGGTGGTGAGAAATCCAACCTAGGGCTTCATGCATTCTAGGCAAGTACTGTACCACTAAGCCACATTCCCATCTTCCAAATAATGTTGTATGACTCATTTGTGTGTGTGTATGTATGTATGCATGCACACACCAGTCCTGAAACTTGAACTCAGGGCCTGGGCACTGTCCCTGAGCTCTTTGCTCAAAGCTAATACCACTTGAGCCACTTCCTGCTTTTGCTGGCTAGAAATCAGAGTCTCATGGACTTTCTTGTCCATGCTGATTTCAAACAAGATCCTCAGATCTACCCTTCTGAGTAACTAGTAGTATAGGCGTGATCCACTGTTACCTGGATTCATTTTGTTCTTAAAGAGAGTGAGCTTTGTTTGACAAAACAGAGCATAGACTCTTAAACAGGGAAGTTTCAGCATGCATATGGAAAGTAGAATCTTGAGCGGTTTCTTCTCTGAATAAGCTATTGGAAGTTGTTGGTGTTTTTGGCCTGAGAGGTACTCATTATTTCTCCTACCCCATAATAAAGGCTTTCTGTTTTTCACAAGCCACCAAATTATGTGTTTAGCTTATCTAGACCCCCGAGATACAAGGAATGAGACTGGGGAGAGACTCCTTAGTTGCTCCAGACAACTGTTGGCTGAGCGACCCCAAGTGATGGAGGGGAATATGCTTGCTGTGACTGCATGGTGCTGTGACTACGTTTATTCTGCAACCTGCGGTGACTGGGTCTTGTGTTTTCTTTTGTTTTGCTAGTGATGATGGCCAAAGAGAAACCGCCGATCACAGTGGTGGGAGATGTCGGGGGGCGCATCGCCATCATTGTGGTATGTGCCCTGTCTTTGAAGTTTTCTACTCTGGGGTTGCGTTTCTAGAAACAATGGTGGGTTTCCATGGGTCTGTCCATTTCTCACCCAAACCCTTTAGGAAAAGCAGCAGAACTTCTTTTTTTTTTTTTTTTTTTTTTTTTTTTTTTTTTTTTTTTTTTTTGGGTCCGGTCGTGGGGCCTGAACTCTGGGCATGGGCGCTGTCCCTCAGCTCTTCAGCTCAAGGCTAGCACTCTACCACTTGAGCCACAGCGCCACTTCCGGCTTTTTTCTTATGTGGTGCTGAGGAATTGAACCCAGGGCCTCAAGCATGCAAGGCAAGTGCTTTACCACTGAGCCACCTTCCCAGCCCCACAGCAGAACTTCTTAATGTAAATGAACAGATAAAGGTATACATCCAAGAGCTGAACCTCCCCTAGGAAGTTCAGCACTATGACTACCTTTTATCCGATGGGCTCTGATGGGTCCCTAAGTCAGCTTGCTTAATCCTTAAACTTGCAGGCATGAGACAAAATAAAGATGAGCTGTCCCGTTTGTCACTAATGGGACCCAGGAATCCCCAGGCAGCCTGGCTTTGCACTGATATGCTAGCTCCACTTGCAAACACTTCTGGCTAGAAAGCTATGGGACATTTGTGGGTGCCCTCTATTTCTGTCTTCTTTCTCTTGGAAAGCAGTAAGGGGTCGCTGGCTCTGTGGGACGAGTTGGGAATCTGCAAGGGGGGAGCAAGCCTGCTAGTCCTCTGCTCCTGCTTCCACTCATGCACACTGCCAAGAAGGCTCTCAAACGCTTCCGCTGCCATCCGTGGATCCTCAGCTTTATCACCAAAACCTTTCCAAACAAAATGCAACTGAGGGGCCAGGGGGCCAGTGGCTCACACCTGTAATCCTAGCTACTCAGGAGGCTGAGATCTGAGGATTGCGGTTCAAAGCCAGCCCAGGCAGGAAAGTCCATGAGACTCTTATCTCAACCACCAGAAAACCAGAAATGGTGCTGTGGCTCAAATGGTAAAGGCTAACATTGAACTAAAAAGCTGAGGGATAGCACCCAGGCCCAGCGTTCAAGCCCCACCACTGACAAAAAAAAAAAAAAGCAACTGAGGGGCTGGGAATGTGGCTTAGTGGTAGAGTACTTGCTTAGCAAACGTGAAGCCCTGGGTTCAGTTCTGCAGTACCACATACACATACAAAGCCAGAAGTGGCACTGTAGCTCAAGGGGTAGAGTGCTAAACTTGAGCAAAAGAAACCCAGAGACAGTGCCCGGGCCCTGAGTTCCAGCCCCAGGACTGGCCAAAAAAAATAAAAAAGCAACTGAGTTATGGTCTCTGTGGGCTGGAAGAGAGGACAGCCCCAGGACACTTGCTCCTCTTGCAGGATGACATTATTGACGACGTGGAGAGTTTTGTTGCTGCTGCCGAGATCCTGAAGGAGAGAGGAGCTTACAAGATCTATGTTATGGCCACACATGGCATTCTGTCTGCCGACGCCCCCCGCCTGATTGAGGAGTCCTCCATCGATGAGGTCTGTGTGTGCTGGAACAGTTTGGACCATGCAGCCAAAGTCAGAATTTGCTGCTGTGCTTTCTGTGAATGATAAAGGACTCCACTGGTCATTAGCTGCTCAATCTCCTGCTTACAGCTAGCAGCTTTGTTGAGGATGTCTACTTCCACATACACACCTCTCGTATTTGTCACTCCACTCCTTAGTGTAATTTGACACTGTAGTAACATTTGAGACTTGACTTCTTCCCAGCATGGAGCTGGGACTCACTACAGCTCTGTAGTGAGTATAGGACATTTCCTAGGATTTGATTTCTGTCTTCTTTTTTTTTTTTTCCCCAAAGTCTGAGATCAGGACTCAAACTCGGTATCTGATGCTTTTGCTCATTGTTTAGCACTCCACCTGCTGAGCCACATTGCTAACCTTGAGTTCTGTGTTCTGAGTCACCTAACCTTTCCCTGTGTAGAACTGGTTTAGTCTGTAAAGCTATAGCTGAGCACCAGTGGCTCACACCTGTAATCCTAACTACTCAAGAGGCTGAGATCTGAGGATGATAGTTCAAAGCCAGACCAGGCTTATGTTACCTCCAGCTAGCCACCAAAAAGCTGGAAGTGGAGCTGTAGCTGAAGTGGTAGAGTGCTAACCTTGAGCAAAGAAGCTCAGAGAATTTAAGCCCTAAGACTGGCACCGAAAACAAAACAACAACAAAGCAGAGCCAAAAGGGCAAGAGGCATATGCTCAGCCCTGGGTAGCAGGCTTAAAACCCTGAGTTTGAACCCTAATACAAACAAAAAAACCTCTAGCCCAGCACTGAGGGCTCAGGCCTGTAGTCCTAGCTACTCAGGAGACTGAGATCTGAGGATCATGGTTCAAAGCTAGCCTGGGCAGGAAAGTCAAGTGCCATGGCTCAAGTGGTAGAGCACTCGCCTTGAGTTGAAGAGCTCAGGGACAGCACCCAGGCCCAGAGTTCAAGCCTCATGACCTACCAAAAAAAAAAATCTCTGGAACAAAATTTCATTGGGATTGGAGCTGTGGACACTACCAGCACTACCTTTCAGAGTCACTGTGTTTATTTTCTTCTGCCGTCCGCCTAGGTGGTGGTGACAAATACGGTCCCTCACGAGGTCCAGAAGCTGCAGTGCCCCAAGATAAAGACTGTGGACATCAGTCTGATTCTTTCTGAAGCCATTCGGAGAATCCACAACGGGGAGTCCATGGCATACCTCTTCCGGAACATCACAGTGGATGACTAGCCCATGGGTGCCTCCACCCTGGAACTACAGAGGACAACACTACAGAAGAGCGCCGTGGTTACGTGCAGTGTGTCCTGGCAGGGGAGGATGGAGTGGTCTCTCACCCAGACTGCTTGGGGAGGAGGCAATAAGATGGGCAAGGAGCTCTCGAGGGGATAAGGAAGAGGCCTTAACTGTCCACCCTGTACCTTAGCAGAACTTGCAGAAGTTCTCCTGGATAGAAGCGAAACTCTAGTTGATAATGAATATATAATATGAATATATAGGGCTTTATTATTTCATCCCAGTGTTTCAGCTCTGGGTGTCACGTTGAACTTGATCAGGGAATAGAATGGCCCTGGAATTGGTTCTGTCTAGTTGTCCTCTCCCTAGTTAAGCTTATATAAGTTTTATATAGAGAATCTTTTTTTTTTTTTTTTTTTTTTTTTTAGAAACTACTGTGCCATCTGGGCAGGGTAGCACTGCCTATAATCGCAGCATTTGGGAGGCTGAAGTAGGAGGGTCGCAGGTTTGAGGCAGCTTGGGCTGCAAAGCAAGTTCAGGCCAGCCCAGGCTGCATAGTTAGACACTGCCTCAAAAAAGAAAGAACAAAATAAGCTAACAGAAATTGCTGTGCCTACTGCCATCAAACAAACATTGGTTTCCCTGCTCCTCTTGAGGTTTCAGTTAGAGAATAGATCCTATTTCTGGGTAACTGCATTGCTCTGAAATTGCAAATAAAATAACTTTTTTGTCTCTCTGGTCTCTTCCCTTGGTTCACAGCTCCCTGATCTCCTACCCCCCCATCCCCAGCTACTGACTCACATCAGCCAGACTGTAGAAAGCACTGGCTACAAAATAAAGGGTGGTCAGGGTCCAAGGCTGCTGTGGACCTAAGACACAAGTCTCCTGCGCTCCATCCGTCCCTCAGTGTCCGAGTTCAATCCTTGTTGAAGGTGTAAGTTCACAGGAGAATGAAGTGAGCTGTCAGTTTCCTCTGTCAATGTAACATTAACTGCATGCTTAAGGACTGAGCTTTCCTCTGAATCTCAGCACTGTAATCTGCCTGTCAGGAAGATTCATTGCGAATGCAGCAAGCCGGGCTTTTTATCCCCTGGAGCCTGCATCAAGTCAGGACAGAGAAGCATCTGCTGGGAAATGAGCTGGGGTTGCTTTGGGCTCTCAGCTCCTGAGAAACAGAAGTTCCTTTATTTGTACAATTGTATTTCTCTGTTGGGGAGGTTTCCTCTACTTTTAATCCCTTTCCTGAGGACAAGAAAAGTTCCCAGTCCGCAATCAAGACCTTAAGCACATTGGCTTTTTCAGCACACAAATAACTTGCCTTCTGTGAATGATCCAAGTACACAGACTTGTTCAAGGAACTCAACCATTAAAATAATGAGTGGTGGCGGAGGAAGAGCTGGGGTACCGCTGAGCAGAGGACCTGGTTCTTAACTAATAGGTTGAACAGATGACATAGTGTTTTGGGGGCTTCTATCTTTCTTCTGTTGGGAAGAAGTTGGGATTTGAAAGCTAGGATTCAGACTGGGAAGGTGGCTTGGTGGTAGAGCACTTGCCTTGCATGTACCAGGCCCTGGGTTTGATTCCTCAGCAGCACATAAGCAAAAAAAGCTGAAGTGGTACTTTTGCTCAAGTGGTAGAACACTCACCTTGAGCTGAAGAGCTGAGGGACAGTGTCCAGGCAGAGTTCAAGCCCCATGATAGACCAAACACACACATACACACAAAAGATTATAAAGCTGAGCTACAGAGGGGTTACAGTTACATTAGCCAGGTACAGAGTATACTTCTTTTTGGATATGTCACAGTGTTCCCTCTCATCCCCACCCACAAGATGTATAGTTGATTTTCCAGGTAGAATCTGAGTACTGAGTACCACTGCTGCATTTGCCTTGAGCTTTTCTCCCTCCCTCTCTCCCTTCCTTCCTCCCTGACTTCCTCCTTCCCTCCCTCCCTCCCTTCTTCTTTACTTCCTCCCTTCCTCCCTCCCTGACTTCTTCCCTCCCTCCCTGACTTCCTCCTTCCCTCCCTCGTTGACTCCTTCCCTCCCTTCTTCCCTCCCTCCCTTCTTCCCTCCCTCCCTCCTTCCCTCCCTCGCTGACTTCCTCTCTCCCTTCCTTTTTTGTTTTCCCGCTGGCGCTCTCCCTCTTGAGTCAGGCTCCACTTGCGGCTTTTGGGTGGGAGTGCCCTGGACCTGGGCCGGCCGCCCGCGTGTCCGGGCGGGCGGAGCTCGCAGGCCGGGCTCCCGCTGGGGGCCTGGCACGCGGAGCCCGGGGCGCACTGGGCCCGCGACGAAGCCGCCAAACGACTGCCGGCCTCGAGCCGGGCGAGGGCAGTGGAGCCCCGGCGGCCGCGGACCTGACCGGAGCCCCGGTCGTTGGACCCCGCTGGAGGTGGCAGCCGGTTCCTTCTCCAGTCCTTGACACCCCCCCCCACACCCCGACCCCGACCCCGACCCCGGGGCGGCTGGGAGGGGGCAGGCCCCCGCCCCCCCTCCCCCGCGGCGGGCGGTGAGCGGGGCGCCCACCCACGGCCCCCGGGCCCCGGCGCACCATGCCGCCCCTGCTGCTGAACACCCGCGTCTCGCTGGGGGAGCTGGTGGACCTGGCCATCGGCACCCCCGAGGTGGGCGCCGTCAACTTCACGGCGCTGCACACGCTGCTCGTGGCCCTGCTGAAGACGCTCAACCTCCAGGACACCACCATCGACTACCAGCCGGTGATGACCGAGCGCGACCTGCCTGAGAAGCTGGCGGCCGCCGCCCCGCCGCGGCCGCCGCCGCCCCGGGAGAAGGAGCGGCGCCGCAGCAGCCTAGGCAAGACCGCCTCGCAGACCCAGACACTCGAGACCCAGGTGAAGGACCTGGGCGGCCAGGTGAACGACCTGGGCGACCAGGTGAGCGACCTCAACAAGCAGATGAAGACCATGGACACGAAGGTGCAGGGCATCGCGACGCACGTGGAGCTCATCACCTCCCAGGCCGGGCTGGACCAGGAGGAAGACATGATGGTATCGGCGGAGCCATGGAAAAGGAAGGGCCAGGAAGGCCTCGAGGAGACCGCCTCGGCCACCCTCATAACCAGCGCCCAAGGGCTGGGGAAAAGGGCCCCCAAGATGCGACCTGAGGACATGGCCAAAGGCCCCCAGGCCAAGTTCTGGTCGGGCCTTAAAGACTTAAAGGAATACACCCCAGAGGAGGTACGAGCCCACCTCGGGCACCCTCGGTGGGCATTCTCTGTGCCAAGCTGTTCCCCTGCCCCAGGAAGGCAGGTGGCCAAGGGGTGGGGAGAGGTGGAAACTTGGGGGCGGGGGTGGGATTGGGGGAGGGGGGGAGGGAAGGCCTGACTGGATGGGAATGGGTCCCATACAGCCCTTGTTTTACTTTACAGACCCAAGAGCTGCTCCAGGACCTCATGGAAGAAGTGAAAACGCTGAAAGATGCTCAGCAAAAGATACAGGAATTGCCAGCGATGCAGCCCCTGGTAAGGAAGCCTGGGACTGCTACCTTGGGAGCAAAATAGCTCCTTTCCACCCCCTTCCTGACCCTCAACTTCAGATGCACAGTGGCCACAAGGGGGTTACCACCTTCTTCCAAGATTCTTAGATTATGTGGGGTGCCTGTGGCTCATGCCCATGATCCTAGCTTCTCAGGAGGATCTGAGGATTGGGTTCAAAGCCAAATTCAAGAGACTCATCTCCAATTAACCAACAAAAGGCCAGAAGTTGAGCCAGGGGCTCAACTGGTAGTGTGTTAGCCTTGAATAAAAAAGCCAAATGACTGGGCTGGGAAGGTGACTCAGTGGTAGAGCGCTTGCCTTCCATGCATGAGGTCCTGGGTTCAATTCCTCAGCACCCCATAAGCAGAAAAGGCCGCAATTGGCCCTGTGGCTCAAGTGGTAGAGCGCTAGCCTTGAACTGAAGAGCTGAGGGACAGCACCCAGGCACAGAGTTCAGACCCCATGACAGACAAAAAAAAAAAAAAGCCAAATGAGAAACACAAGGTCCTGAGTTCAAGTCCCAGTACCAACACACACACACACACACACACACACACACACACACACACACACACACACACACACACACGTGAATAAATAAAAATAAAGGCTAGCACAAGTTATAAGAAGCAGAGTAAAATGTAGCAGTTTGCTCAGTCCCTCTTTAAAGGCTTTTCTCTCTGTGTGGCACAGACACGCAGACTGATGCTGAAGCCCCTGGTACTTGTTTAGTGAGAGGCAGGATAGACCTCATGCCTCAGTTGCTACAAGGTTCCAATAGTGACACTAACTGCCCAGCACCCTCATCCACCCCCTGCACCCACTTCCCTTCCTCTTGTTCTTATTAGTCAGGAAAAGAACTAGTGACTTGGCTTGGCTGGCCAGGCAAAATTAGAGAGAAATGAGAAAACACCATCCCAGCTACTCAGGAGACTGAGATCTGAGGATCTGGGATCAAAGTCAGCCTGGGCAGGAAAGTCCATGAGACTTATCTTTAATGAACCATCAGAAAACTGGAAGTGGCACTGTGGCTCAAGTGATAGAGCGCTCGCCTTGAGCTGAAGACCTGAGGGACAGTACCCAGGCCAAGAGTTCAAGTCTCACGACTGACAAAAAAGTAAAAACACTTTCCCTCAAGACAGACAGACCCCACACACACATACTTCCTCTTCCCCTTCATGTGGAGTCTGTGTATGCACACATGTACACACAGGTGTATATGAAGCACCCCAGGAGAGTAGTATGATGCTCTGTTTCTGATCTGTGCTTCCAGCAACTCCTCCAGCGCATTGAGAAAATGGAGAGGCTACTCAGGGATCGGGATGAAATCCTGGTAACGTGGGCAGCTTGGGAAATGGGCCTTTGGGAAACGGGAGTGGGGTGGGGGCCTCGGTCTCTCCTCTCTGGGATTGAAATGCCCCCTCTGTGCATGTATGTCCCTCTAAGATGGTGGAGGGTGGTGGCTCGTTCCTCTGCCTCTCTAGGCACTGGTCTAGGACTAAGGGGGAATCCTTTCCATCCCTGCTCAGGGCTCTATTGGGGGCCAAGTGAGACAAAGAACTGGCTGCAAGGTCACTGGAAGGCTAGTGAATTATCCCTGGGGCTAGGGCTGTGGAAAGTTATTTTGGTCAGGTCTGTTCTTATACCCCCTTGGAATTAGACTGTGTGTGTGTGTGTGTGTGTGTGTGTGTGTGTGTGTGTGTGTGTGTGTGTGTGTGTGTGTGTGTGTGTGTGTGTGTGTGTGTGTGTGTGTGTGTGTGTGTGTGTGTGTGTGTGTGTGTGTCCCTGACTTGTCTGTTACCATCAGGAACAAATAGGCCTGAAGCTAAATTCTCTTACCGGAGGAGATGAGGTCACCATGGTCACCTGGGAAGACCTGGAGCAAGCTATCACCGATGGCTGGAAGACTTCGCAAATGGTGAGCAGACAGGGGCCTGGGCGGGATCCCCAGAACCTTCCTCTGCTTACCACTACAGGGCGTCAATATAAATTATGTTCATCATTCATTGCCCAAGTTTTTTTTCAGCCAGGCACTGGTAGCTCACACCTGTAATCCTAGCTACTTACAAGGCTGAGATCTGAGGATCATGGTCGGAAGCTAGCCAGGGCAGAAAGGTCCATGAGACTTATCTCCAATAAACCACCAAGAAAACCAGAAGTGGAGCTGTGGTTCAAAGTGGTAGGGCATTAGCCTTGAGCAAAAAAAAAAAAAAAAAAAAAAAGCTCAGGGGAAATGTCCTGGTCCTGAGTTCAAGCCCCAATACCAACAAAAATAAAATAAATAAATATTTTTCAAGCTTATAATAATTGCTTCAAGATGACAGCCACGCAAGTGAATAGGACACATGGCTGGACACATTGCTCTAGGTGTTGCCAAACTGTTTTTGATATCAGCTATTTCTGCCCAATCTCCTAACCTATAGACAGGCAAGAACTTATTCCTTGACCCACTACCCACAGGATAGGTTATTTAATACCCATTTAAGTGTGTGTATGTGTGTGTGTGTGTGTGTGTGTGTGTGAGAGAGAGAGAGAGAGAGAGAGAGAGAGAGAGAGACCACATGCACATACATATGCTGGTCTGCAGGAGATTGGGATAAACATGGCTGATAGGGAAAACAGTTTGGTAACAGCTAGCCCAATCGCAAAGACACATCTCCATTTCCAGCAATGTGTTCTATTCACTTGTGTAACTGTCATCTTGGAGCAGTTATTATAAGACTGAAAAATACTTTTTTGTTCGTCCTGGGGCTTAAACTCAGGGCCTGGGCACTCTACCGCTTGGAACACATATCTACTCTCAGCTTTTTGCCGGGTAAAGTTTCACACAGGAGCCGGGCGCTGGTGGCCCACGCCTGTAATCCTAGCTACTCAGGAGGCTGAGATCTGAGGATCGTGGTTCAAAGCCAGCCCGGGCAGGAAAGACCGTGAGACTCCTATCTCCAATAAACCACCAGAAAACCGGAAGTGGCACTGTAGCTCAAGTGGTAGAGCGCTCGCCTTGAGCTGAAGAGCTGAGGGACAGCGCCCAGGCCCAGAGTTCAAGCCCCACGACCAACAAAAAAAAAAAAAAGAGTTTCACACAGGGCTGGGAAGGTGGCTCAGTGGTAGAGTGCTTGCCTTGCATGCATGAGGCCCTGGGTTCGATTCCTCAGCACCACATAAGCAAAAAGAAAAAAGCTGGAAGTGGCGCTGTGGTTCAAGGGGTAGAGCGCTAGCCTTGAGCTGAAGAGCTGAGGGACAGCGCCCAGGCCCAGAGTTCAGGCCCCAGGACCACCCAAAAACAAACAAAAAAAAAAGAGTTTCACACACTTTCCTGCTCTAGATGGCTTCAAACTGCAACCCTCCATCTCAGCCTCCTGCATAGATAGGATTACCGATGCGAGCCACCAACCTGTTACCCAATTTTTTTGAGCTTTGCCAATGGGCTGGTTGGAAAATGGTACCTGTTTAGTTTTTGTTGTTTCAGTAGTTTTTCAAACCTTATTTATGGTCCGTCCTGAAATTTTAAAAAATGCCTGTTTGAAAGCCAGGCACAAATGGCTCACACCTGTAATGCTAGCTACTCCGGAGGCTGAGATCTGAGGATGGCGGTCCAAAGCCAGCCCAGGCAGGAAAGTCTATGAATCTTTTATCTCCAATTAATCACCAGAAAACTTGAAGTGGAACTGTGGCTCAAGTGGTAGAGTGCTAGCCTTGAGCTGAAGAGCTCAGGGACAGTGCCCAGGCCCAGAGTTCAGGCCCTCCAATGGACCAAAAAAAAAAAAGTATGTTGACTTATTCACAGATGAGGATGGCACATTCCTGAAAATAAGGCCCTTGCAGGAAGCCCCTGGCTTATGGTGACTTTTGTGCATGGGTCAGGTGTCTGTCTATCCTGAAACAGTGCACAGGATGGCTAAAAGATTTTCAAATCCTTCTCTTTCTTCATCTGAATATCCATCAGCCTGTTGTTTTTTTCACTAGCTTTTTCACTAGCTTTTTCACTAAAAGCTAGTGCTCTACCACTTTGAACCATAGCATTTCTTCTGGTTTTCTGGTAATTAACTGGAGATAAAAGTCTTGACAGCTGGGCACCAGTGGCTCATACCTATAATCCTAGCTACTCAGGAAGCTGAGACCTGAGGATCGAGGTTCAAAACTAGCCTGGGCAGGAAAATCTATGAGACTCTTTATCTCCAATGAACCACCAGAAAACTGGAAGTGGTGCTGTGCCTCAAGTGGTAGAGCACTTGCCTTGAGCTAAAGAGGTCAGAGACAGTGCCTCCGAGATAGTGCCCAGGTCCAGAGTTCAAGCCCCACAACACACTCTCTCTCTCTCTCTCTCTCTCTCTCTCTACACACACACACACACACACACACACACACACACACACACACACACACACACACACACACACAGAGTTGACAGACTTTGCTGCCTGGGCTGGCTTTGAACCTTGATCCTCAGATCTCAGCCTCTCCTGCGTAGCTAGGATTACAGGCGTGAGCCACTGGCGCCCAGAATCCTGTTTTAGTTGTTATTGTTGTTGTTGGGTCAGTCATGGGGCTTGAACTCTGGGCCTGGGCACTGTCTCTGAGCTCTTCAGCTCAAGGCAAGCGCTCTACCACTTGAGCCACAGCACCACTTCTGGTTTTCTGAGTGGTTTATTGGAGGTAAGAGTCTTACAGACTTTGCTGCTCTGGCTGACTTTGATCCCAGATCCTCAGATCTCAGCCTCCTGAGTAGCTAGGATTACAGGCGTGAGCCACCAGCATCCCACATCCTGGCTTATTTTTGTGTGGCCCTCACAGAGCAGGATTAACTGCCCTGTTGGTCTTGTTATTGTGTGTGTTCCTCAAAGAGGAATGATCACACAGGCCTCCACACACAAGCCAGGTAAACCAGTTCACTGCCCAGAGCGAGCCTTTTGGCGCCCCTAAGTGGCCATTCCAGGCAGTGCCACCTACTGTCCGAATGCATTAGGTACCTGCCAATTTACAAGACACTTTTCTGAATTCCTGGCACACCCAAAGAAGTGGCATCACAAATAATTGTAAGAGGACCCTTCAAACAAGTAAGTTCCTACACAAGAAAAAGTAGCATCTACTTTTTTTTAAGGTACTGGGGATCCAACCCAGGGCCTGGACTCCCACCCCATAAGCCAAAGCTTCTTTAAACATGTGTTACAATCTCATGATATTTAGTGAGCACCACATTCCCTTAGCGTGACAGCAGAGAATACCACAGAAATAAATAAACACAAACATCTTTAGACATTTTTGTTCTGTAGATGTAAGAAGGCATTGTGTTTATTTGTTTGAAATAGGATCTGGTTGGGCTGGGAATGTGGCTCAGTGGTAGAGTGCTTACCTAGCATGCATAAAGCCCTGAGTTCAAGACCTCAGTACCACATAAGCAGAAAAAGCCAGAAGTGATGCTGTGGCTCAAGTGCATTAGCCTTGAACACAGAGAGGCTCAGGGACAGAGCTCAGGCCTTAAGTTCAAGGCCCAGAACTGGCAAAAAAAAAAAAAAAAAAAAAAGGGGTCTGGCTATGTAATATTGGACTTCAACTACTCCTGTGTCAGCCTCCCAAGTTCTGAGATTACAGGCATATACACCACATCTACACAGTATTCATAATCAGAAATAATTCCAAAGGCAAATGAGAATCTATGGTTAAGAGGTTCTGTGGGGGGGGGGTGTGGGTGTGTGGGGGTATGGGTGTGGGTGTGGGTGTATGTGGTTGAGGTTTTAATTCACAATCTTGTACACGCTAACCAACCACTCTGCTAGAGCCTCACATAAAAAGATTTTTTTTGGGGGGTGTGGGATGCTGGTCCAGGGGCATGAACTTGGGGCCTGGGTGCTGTCCCTGAGCTTTCTGCTCAAGGATAAGCACTCGATCATTTGAGCCACAGCTCCACTTCTGGCATTTTGTGGTTAATTGGAGGTAAGAGTCTCATGACTTCCCTACCCCAGCTGGCTTCAAATCTCCATCCTCAGATCTTAGCCTCCTAAGTAGCTAGGATTTACAGGCGTGAGTCACCGCTATGAAAAAGATTGTTGAGAAGCAGGAGGATGAGCAGGTGCAGTGACAGCTTGTGCCACTGCATAAACCCACTGTCAGGTCTGTCCAGTGGCAGGAAGACACACAACAGGAGTAATGATTGAAGGGTGGGTGGGTCCTGGACAGGAACAGGAAGACAGGACTTTGCATCCAGATGGGTTTTGGTAGACAATGGAACTATGAGGACTATGATGCAGACCTGCATGGTAAACAGAGCCAGGGTGCGTGGGCAGAGGCAGCAGCAAGCCCTGGTCAGCTGGGGAAAGGAGCTGAGCTATGGTGCCTCCTTCCTGGCAGCCAACAGCTCAGCAGTCCAGATCTAACATGCAGGTGCCTATTACAGGCAGGGCTTGAGTGGTAGGATACACAACAATCAGCCCTTCCCAGTAGCCCTTTCCAAGGATGTCCTCTATTCTTTTGGCAACACTGGGGTTTGAACTCAGGATCTTGTGCTTGCTAGGCAGGCGCTCTACCATCTAAGCTATTCTGCTAGCTCTTACTGCATTGGTTAGCTTTTGAGATAGGGTCTCACTTTATGTCTGGGTGAGCCAGGAATATGATCCTCCTAATTGTGCTTCCCTCAATAGCTGGGATGATAGCCACATACCACTTTGTCCAGCTATTGTTTGAGATGGAATGTCTTGAACTGCTTTTGCTTAGGCTGGCCTTGAATGTCTCCCCTCCCCCTACCCCAATCTCCACCTCTAAAGCTAGGATTAAGGCCACTTGTTTGCTTGCTTGCTTGCTTCCTTCCTTCCTTCCTTTTTTTTTTTTTTTTTGGTCAGTTTTAGGGCTTGAACTCAGGACCTGGGTACTGTCCCAGAGCTCTTTTGCTCAAGGTTAACACCCTACCACTTGGAGCCACAGTTCCACTTCCAGTTTTCTGGTGGATAAGAGTCTCATGGACTTTACTTGCCTGGGCTGGCTTTGAACTATAATCTTCACATCTCAGCCTCCCGAGTAGATAGAATTCCAGGTGTGAGCACCAGCTCCCGGCCCAAGGGAGTTTTCTAATGAGTATCTGGGCACTTCTTCATGGCTTTGTTCCTGTACCCCAGGACAACCACGATAGAATGACACTTTTCCAAGTCCTCCTCCTCCTCCTTTTCATGATATAAAGGAACAAAAGATGCTACTGTCAGTGTCTCTATTATCAAAAGCTGAGGTCTGAGGATCAAGATTTAAAGCCACCCTGGGCAAGAAAGTCTGTGAGACTTATCTTCAATTAACCAGCAAAAAGCTGGAAGTGGAGTTGTGGCTCAAGTGGTAGAATACTAGCCTTGGAGCAAAAAAAACCTCAGGGACAGCACCCAGGCCCTGAGTTCAAGCCCAAGACAGGCAAATAAACATGCATACACACACACACACACACACACACACACACACACACACACACACACACACACAGACACACACACACACACACACAGAAATGGCAATTGTAGACAATAGCATGGTATCCCATGCCTTTAACTCTAGCACTCAGGAGGCTAAGACAGGAGAATTCTGAGTTTTAAGACCACCCTGGTCTATATCTGTCTCAAAAGCAAACAAAAAATAGTCCTGTTCCTAGCCTGTGAGAATCTGGGCCCTGTTCTTTCTGAACTTGCAGGTCACCTTAGCTCACCAACCCTGGGTGGTCTCCTCACACATGCGTGCTGACCAAGTCTGTGCTGCTGCTACAGGGGCCTTTTGCATCTCCCTGAGTTCTGCTGCTCTATCTTGTGAGCCTAGCAGCTCAGTTCTGTGCCCTCTCTGTAATGCAGTCTACTACCTTCACCCAGCAGTAAGCTGAAGGGATGCAAGGGTTCACGCCACCCATTTCTCTTATTTTACATCCTTTGGTACCCAATACCCAACATTGGAACACTGCTCTTTCAGCCTTGCTGGGGTTTGGATTTCTCTTCATTTTGGTTGTTACAGAGAAGAGGACAAATCTGGTCCTTAATATTCCATTTCCCTTTTGGATGGAAATGGGAAATGCCCATGATTCGTTTGCCAGGCATTTGTCAGCATCACACTGCAAGGCTGTGCCTTAAATGTATCTATTTGTGTGTGTGTGTGTGTGTGTGTGTGTGTGTGTGTGTGTGTGTGTGTGTGTGTGTGTATCTCCTTTTTTTTTTTTTTTTTTTTTTTTTTTTTGCCAATCCTGGACCTGGGCGCTGTCCCTGAGCTTCTTTTGCTCAAGGCTAGCAATCTACCACTTGAGCCACAAGCTCCACCTCTCTTGCTGGTTGATTGAAGATCAGAGTCTCATGGCCTTTCCTGCCTGGGCTGACTTTGAACCACAATCCTCAGATCTCAGCCTCCTGAGTAGCTAGGATAACAGGTGTGAGCCACTGGCACCTGGCTCCTTCCTACAATCTTTTTGATTTCTAATTATTTATTCCCTTCTTCCTCTTCACCCAGGGCTCAGAACCATCCGCAGATTCTAGTAAGCGCATGGATAGTTCTGCTGGACTCCCTGGCAAGGGCACAAGTGCTGACCAGGCCGCGGATGCTGCTGGTGCCCCGCATCGCCCCCCTGAAAAAACTCCGAGCAAACAATTGGACAAACCTTCCTCTACTGCACTTCCTGGCAGAGAACAACCGCGGGCCCAAGAGGAAGCTGGTGGTCCAAAACCCCAGCCACCTCCTGCATCCCAGGCTGATCGTCGCAAGGCTCGAGAACCATCCTCTGCCACACGTTTAAGACGAGATGAACGAGATGCAGGTCCTGGCCCGAGTCAACAGGACTTATCCTCAGCCAGCCAGCAGCAGCCTTATGCACAACCAGACCAGCAAGCGGGGGTGCCCATTGGTCCGGGTCAAGTCTACCAAAGGCCAGATCAGCCCAGATTAGGGTTACCTACCATGGATCAGCTGGGAAGGCCACGTGCTGGTGTCGTCCACCCACAACGTGTGCCACCCCAAACTCTGGGTCACCCTGGTATGCAAGCACCTCGAATGGGTGCTCAGGGATTGGTTACACCTGGCATGGATCAGATTGGCATGATGCCATCAATGGTACCTGGCAGAGATCAACAAGGCTTGCAGCTTCCTGGTACAGACCAGTTTGATATGGCTTCCTTCGGTACATATCAACCTGGCATGATATATCCTGACATGGACCAACAAGCTGTCATGCAGGAAAGTGGGATGGGAGTGCCCGGAATGGACCAGTCTGGGTTGATACCAATTGGCGTTGATCAGAATGGATTTGTAATATATGGCACAACTGAGCAAGGACTGGTCCCCCCTGGCATAGATCAATATGGACGGCCTCTACCTCTTACAGATCAGTATGCTTTTATGCCACCTGGCTTGATGCCCATTGGTGTGGACCAACAAGGTTTTATACAGCCCAGTTTGGGAGCCTCTGGCTTTATACAGCCTGGCACAGAGCAGGGTGATTTAGTGCGGGCTGGTGAAGATCAAGGTGGTTTGGTACAGCCTGGCACAGACCAGCAAGGTCCTGTACCTCCTGGTGCAGGTCAGCCTGGCTTGGTCCAACCTGGTGCATATCCACCTCGTTTAGCACAAGTTGGTCCAGATCAGAGTGGTTTAGTGCAGCTTGGGGCAGATCAACAAGGTTTAGTGCAGCCTGGCACAGGTCAGCCAGGCTTGATGCCACCTGGTGCAGTTCCTTATGGTTTGGCACAGCCTGGTGCAGCTCAGCATGGTTTGGCACAGCCTGGCACAGGTCAGCCTGGATTGATGCCACCTGGTGTATACCCACCTGACTTGGTACAGCCTGGTGCAGTTCCGTATGGTGCAGTTCCGTATGGTGCAGTTCCACATGGTTTGGTGCAGCCTGGTGCAGTTTCACGTGGTTTGGTGCAGCCTGGTGCACAGCAGTTTGGTGTGGTGCAGCCTGGTACAGTTCCACATGGTTTGGTGCAGCCTGGTGCAGTCCCACGTGGTCCAGTGCAGCCCGGTGCAGAGAAGCTTGGTGTGGGGCAGCCTGGAGCAGAGCAGCTTGGTTTGGTGCAGCCCGGTGCAGAGCAGCTTGGTGTGGGGCAGCCTGGTGGAGAACAGCTTGGCGTGGGGCAGCCTGGTGCAGGTCCACGTGGTATGGTGCATCCTGGTGCAGGTCCACGTGGTATGGTGCAGCCTGGTGCAGGTCCACGTGGTATGGTGCAGCCTGGCGCAGGTCCACGTGGTATGGTGCAGCCTGGTGTAGGTCCACATGGTCTGGTGCAGCCCGGTGCAGAGCAACTTGGCATGGGGCAGCCCGGAGCAGAACAGCTTGGTTTGGTGCAGCCCGGTGCAGAGCAGCTTGGCTTGGTGCAGCCCGGTGCAGAGCAGCTTGGCATGGTGCAGCCCGGTGCAGAGCAGCTTGGCGTGGGACAGCCTGGAGCAGAGCAGCTTGGCGTGGGGCAGCCTGGGGCTATTCCACGGGGTTTTATGCAGCCCGGGGCAGTTCCACAGGGTATGATGCAGCCCGGGGCAGTTCCACAGGGTATGATGCAGCCCGGGGCAGTTCCACAGGGTATGATGCAGCCCGGGGCAGTTCCGCAGGGTATGATGCAGCCCGGGGCAGTTCCGCAGGGTATGATGCAGCCCGGGACAGTTCCGCAGGGTATGATGCAGCCCGGGGCAGGTCCGCAGGGTATGGTGCAGCCCGGGGCAGTTCCGCAGGGTATGGTGCAGCCCGGGGCAGGTCCGCAGGGTATGATGCAGCCCGGGGCAGGTCCGCAGGGTATGATGCAGCCCGGGGCAGGTCCGCAGGGTATGGTGCAGCCCAGGGTAGGTCCGCAGGGTCAGGTGCAGCCCGGGGCTGTTCCACAGGGTCTGGTGCAGCCCAGGGCAGGTCCGCAGGGTCTGGTGCAGCCCGGGGCTGTTCCGCAGGGTCTGGTGCAGCCCGGGGCAGGTCCGCAGGGTCTGGTGCAGCCCGGGGCAGGTCCGCAGGGTCTGGTGCAGCCCGGGGCAGGTCCGCAGGGTCTGGTGCAGCCCGGGGCTGTTCCGCAGGGTCTGGTGCAGCCCGGGGCTGTTCCGCAGGGTCTGGTGAAGCCCGGGGCAGGTCTGCAGGGTCTGGTGCAGCCCGGGGCAGTTCCGCAGGATTTGGTGCAGCCCGGGGCAGTTCCGCAGGGTCTGGTGCAGCCCGGGGCAGTTCCGCAGGGTTTGGTGCAGCCCGGGGCAGTTCCGCAGGGTCTGGTGCAGCCCGGGGCAGTTCCGCAGGGTTTGGTGCAGCCCGGTGCAGTTCCACGGGGTTTTGTGCAGCCTGGTGCTATTCCGCCGGGTTTGGTGCAGCCCGGGGCAGTTCCACAGGGTTTGGTGCAGCCTGGTGCTATTCCACCGGGTTTGGTACAGCCTGGGGCAGTTCCACGGGGTTTGGTGCAGCCCGGGGCAGATCAGCTTGGTTTGGAGCAGCCTGATGTAGATCAGGTACAATCAGGTGCAGATCAGAGTGGCTTAGTACAGACTGGTGCAGATCAGCAAGGTTTGGTACAACCTGGTACAGTTCAGCGTGGTTTGGTACAGCCCGGTGCAGATCAGCAAGGTTTGGTACAACCTGGTACAGTTCAGCGTGGTTTGGTACAGCCCGGTGCAGTTCAGCAAGGTTTGGTACAACCTGGTACAGTTCAGCGTGGTTTGGTGCAGCCCGGTGCAGGTCAGCAAGGTTTGGTACAGCCCGGTGCAGGTCAGCAAGGTTTGGTACAACCTGGTACAGTTCAGCGTGGTTTGGTACAGCCCGGTGCAGGTCAGCAAGGTTTGGTACAACCTGGTACAGTTCAGCGTGGTTTGGTACAGCCCGGTGCAGGTCAGCAAGGTTTGGTACAACCTGGTACAGTTCAGCGTGGTTTGGTACAGTCCGGTGCATATCCATCTGGATTGGTGCAACCTGATATAGATCAGGCTGGATTTGTCTACCCTGAAATGGATCAGTACGGTTTGTCTCAACCTGGGGCAGTTGGCTTGGTGCAACCAGATGCATATTCACCTGAAATGATGCAGCCTGGTGTGTATCCACCTGGTTTGGTATATCCTGGTACAGATCCACGTAGCTGGGTCCAACCTGGCGTAGGTCAACAAGGTTTAGTCCAGCCAAGAGATGTTCAGTATGGCTTGGGGTGGCCTGGTATGGCACAGCAAGGTTTGGTCCAACCTGGTGCAGGGCAACCGGATTTGTATCCTGTGGGTGAGCTTGATTGGACGCAACCTGACCTCAGTCAACGTGGTTTGGCGCAACCTGGTGCAGATGAAAGTGATTTGGCACAACCTGGAATAGATCAGCCTTCTTTGGAACCACCTGGTGCAGTTGAGCCTGGTTTAGAACTTCCTGGTACAGTTCAGCGTGGTTTGGCGCAGCCTGGTGCAATTCAGCGTGGTTTGGTACCACCTGGTATAGCTCAGCGTGGCATGGTGCTACCTGGTGCAGTTCAGCATGGTTTAGGGCAACCAGGTATGTACCCACGTGGCTTGGTACCCCCTGGTGCAGTTCAGCCTGGTTTGATACCACCTGGTGCAATTCACCCTGATTTGGTACCACCTGGTACAGTTAGCCCTGGTTTGGTACCACCTGGTGAAGCCCAGCCTGGTTTGGTGCCACCTGGTACAGTTAGCCCTGGTTTGGTGCCACCTGGTACAGTTCAGCCTGGTTTGGTACCACCTGGTGCGGTTAGCCCTGGTTTGGTGCCACCTGGTGCAGTTAGCCCTGGTTTGGTGCCAACTGGTGCAGTTCAGCCTGGTTTGGTGCCAGTTGGTGCAGTTCAGCCTGGTTTAGTGCCACCTGGTGTAGCTCAGCCTGGTTTAGTGCCACCTGGTGCAGTTAGCCCTGGTTTAGTGCCACCTGGTGCAGCTAGGCCTGGTTTTGTGCCACCTGGTGCAGTTAGCCCTGGTTTAGTGCCACCTGGTACAGCTAGGCCTGGTTTAGTGCCACCTGGTGGAGTTAGCCCTGGTTTAGTGCCACCTGGTGAAGCTCAGCCTGATTTGGTACCACCTGGTGCAGTTCAGCCTGGTTTGGTACCACCTGGTACAGCTAGGCCTGGTTTAGTGCCACCTGGTGCAGTTAGCCCTGGTTTAGTGCCACCTGGTGAAGCTCAGCCTGGTTTGGTACCACCTGGTGCAGTTCAGCCTGGTTTGTTGCCACCTGGTGCAACTAGGCCTGGTATGGTGCCACCTGGTGTAGCTCGGCCTGGTATGGTGCCACCTGGTGTAGCTCGGCCTGGTATGGTGCCACCTGGTGTAGCTCGGCCTGGTATGGTGCCACCTGGAGCAGCTAGGCCTGGTTTGGTGCCACCTGGTGTAGCTCGGCCTGGTATGCTGCCACCTGGTGCAGCTAGGCCTGGTATGGTGCCACCTGATGCAGCTCAGCCTGGTTTGGTGCCACCTGATGCAGCCCAGCCTGGTTTGGTGCCACCTGGTGCAGCTTGGCCTGGTTTGGTACCACCTGGTGCAACTCAGCCTGATTTGGTACCAACTGGTGCAATCCAGCCTGGTTTTGTGCCAGTTATGTATCCTCATGGTATGGTACCACCTGGTCCAGATCAGCTTGGTATGGTCCCACCTGGTGCAGCTCAGCATGGTTTGGTGCAACAAGGTATGTATCCATATAGTTTGGTACCACCTGATGAAGCTCAGCTTGGTATAGTACCTCCTGGTGAAGTTCAGCCTAGTTTGGTACCACCTGGTGAAGTTCAGCCTGGTTTGGTACCGCCTGGTGAAGTTAAACCTGGTTTGGTGCCATCAGGTATGTATCCACATGGTTTGGTACCACCTGGTGAAGCTCAGCCGGGTACAGTACCACCTGGTGCAGCTCAGCGTGATGTGGTGCTACCAGGTATGTATCCACGTGGTATGGTACCACCTGATGCAGCTCAGCGTGGTTTGGTGCCACCAGGCATGTATCCACATGGAATGCTACCACCTGGTACAGCTCAGCGTGGTTTGGTACCACCTGGTGCAGCTCAGCCTGGTATGGTACCATCTGGTGCAGATCAGAGTGGTTTGGTTCAGCCTGAAACCATTCAGGATGATTTGGTACCACCTGGCATGGAACAGCGTGATTTGGTACAACCAAGTCTAAGTCAACCAAGTTCAGTGCAATCAGAAACGTACCCACATGATTTGGTGAGGTCTGGTTCAGATCAAAGTGGTCTGGCATTACACGATCGGGCACATATGCCTCCTTTGTCCCCATACGGTGCATATCCACCAGCTTTCACACAGACTGATCAGCAAGGTGAGATGGTGCTGGATCATTCTGCTTTAGACCAAAGAGAAACCTATCAGGAGGTCCCAGAAGCAGTCATCTCAGTTCAACCAGGTCCTGACTGGACTGGCCAGTCACGTTTGGATTTGACCAGACTACCTTCCTCAGCCCAAGTCCAAGCTGGACTTCCATACTGGATGATCCCCAGCTCAGAGGCCACCACCTTCAGGAGTCGGGACTCACTTAGCTATCTCCAGCGACGCTCATCAGAAAGGATGGAAGGCCGCAGTGACCGCCAGGAATCACTGGACAAGCTAGCTCCTTCCTTCCCCATGGCAGTGGAGACATTTCGTCTCTTGGGAGAACTCATTAGCCTCTATTCAGAGTTGAAGGAAAATATGAAGGATCTGAAGGAAGAAGCTGGCCTATCAGAAATGGAGAAGCTCCAGCTCATGATCAATATGATGGGTAGGTACCACTTGCTGGTAGAAGAGAGATTACTTCCTCCTCCTCCTCCTCCTCCTCCTCCTCCTCCTCCTCCTCCTCCTCCTCCTCCTCCTCCTCCTCCTCCTCCTCCTCCTCCTCCTCCATTTTATGTGCAAGTCCCAGGGCTTGAACTCGGGGCTTGGGCACTGTCCCTGAACCTCTTTGTGTTCAAAGCTAGAGCTTTACTACTTTGAACCACAGTTCTACTTTTTCTTTTTCTTTTTCTTTTTTTTTTGGGGGGAGGGTCCAGTCGTGGGGCCTGAACTCTGGGCCTGGGCGCTGTCCCTCAGCTTTCATTTCAAGGCTAGCGCTCTACCACTTGAGCCACAGCACCACTTCCAGCTTTTTTTTTTTAATGCTTATGTGGTACTGAGGAATCAAACCCAGGGCCTCATGCATGCAAGGCAAGAGCTCTACCACTGAGCCACCTTCCCAGCCCCACTTTTTCTTTTTTCTTTTTTTTTTTTTTTTGTCAGTCATAGAGCTTGAGCTCTGGGTCTGAACGCTGTCCCTCAGCTCTTCAGCTCAAGGCTAGTGCTCTGCCACTTGAGTCACAGCGCCACTTCCAGCTTTTTGGTGGTTTACTGGAGATAAGAGTTTCATAGCTTTACCTACCCAGACTGGCTTTGAACCGTGGTCCTTATCTCAGCCTCCTGAGTAGCTAGGATTACAGGTGAGGGCCACCAGCTCCCTGGCTCATTTTTTTTTTTTCTAAGTAGGTTTTTTGTTATTGTTGTTGTTGTGGGGCTTGAACTCTGCACCTGCGTGCTGTCCCTCAGCTCTTCAACTCAAGGTGAAGCATCTCCCACTTGAGCCACAGTGCCACTTCCTTTCTGAGTAGTTTTTAGGAGATAAGAGTCTCAAGTACTTTCCTGCCCAGACTGGCTTCAAACTGTGATCCTAGATCTCAGCTTCTTGATTAGCTAGGATTACAGGGTAAGCCACCTGAGCCTGGCTTTGTCTTCCTTTTAAGTAGATCTCATGCTTTTCCCTCCCTGCCTTAACCCATGGCTGCTGGACTGATGGATTAAGTCCTGACCCTGAGAATAGCAAGTCTGTTCCTAGACCTCCTGGGTTCTCTTTTGTCTTTTTCCTCTGAATGAATAGCAGGCACAGGTTGGAAGGAATCCAGCAGGATCACAGGGGCCTTGGGAGAAGAAGGAACTCGATCCTCATGTTTGTCAGACTCCCTGGAGAGTGGCTGGGCTAAGAAGAAACCATGGCATTGAGAAACAAGTGGAGAAGAGAGTGTTGAAGAATGAAACCTAGCAGGTTGGGAAGGTGGCTCAGTGGTAGAGTGCCTGCCTTGCATGCATGAAGCCCGGGTTCAATTACTCAGCACCACATAAACAGAAAAATATGGAAGGGACAGTGCCCAAGCCCTGAGTTCAAGCCCCAGAACCGGCAAAAAAAAAAAAAAAAAAAAAGCCTAAAATTTGCCCATCACGATTTTAGCAGTATCCAAGTACCCATGGCTCATCTCTGTAATCCTAACTATGCTAGGATCTGAGAATCACAATTTGAAGCCAACCCAGGGCACAAAAGTCCCTGAGACTCTTAGCTCCAATTAACCAGAAACAACAACAACAACAACCAAAAACCCAGAAGTGAAAATGTGGTTCAAGTTGTGCCTTGAGCAAAACGGCCAAACAAGAGCTAAAGACCCTGAGTTCAAGCCCCAGTACTGGCACAAAAAGACAAGATTTTAGCAGTGGGTAGGAATGTGGGTCAGTGGCATCCAGGATTTAGGCTATTAGCAAGAAGGTATGGGGTTTTCTCTGTGAGTATCGCTGTTTATCAACAGTACGCTCTGCATCATCTCACCCCATTGTCCCCGTTATTGGGGAAAGGATAAAGAGAGATATCCTGGGCTGGGCAGGTGGCTCAGTGGTAGAGTGCTTGCCTGGCATGCATGAGGCCCTGGGTTCAATTCCTCAGCACCACATAAACAGAAAAAACCAGAAGTGGTGCTGTGGCTCAAGTGGTAGAGCGCTAGCCTTGAGCTGAAGAGCTGAGGGACAGCGCCCAGATCTAGAGTTCAGGCCCCACGACTGATGAGAGAGAGAGAGGGAGAGAGTCCATAAGCTGCTGCTGCTGCTGCTGCTGCTGCTGCTGCTGCTGCTGCTGCTGCTGCTGCTGCTGCTCCTCCTCCTCCTCCTCCTCCTCCTCCTCCTCCTCCTCCTCCTCCTCCTGTCAGTGGTGGGGCCAAACTCCTGGGCGCTATCCCTCAGCTCTTCAGCTCAAGGCTAGCACTCTACCACTTGAGCCACAGAGCCACTTCCGGCTTTTTTCTTTTTGCTTATGTGATGCTGAGGAATCGAACCCAGGGCCTCAGGGATGCAAGGCAAGCACTCTACCACTGAGCTACCTGCCCAGCCCTGATTCTTCTTCCTCCTCCTCCTCCTCTTCTTCGCCAGTCCTTGGGCTTGAACTTAGGGCCTGGGCACTGTCCCTGAGCTTCTTTTTTTTTTTTTTTTTTGGGGGGGGTCCGGTCGTGGGGCCTGAACTCTAGGCCTGGGCACTGTCCCTCAGCTCTCCAGCTCAAGGCTAGCACTCTGCCACTTGAGCCACAGCACCACTTCCGGCTTTTTTCTTTTTGCTTATGTGATGCTGAGGAATCGAACCCAGGGCCTCAGGTATGCAAGGCAAGGGCTCTATCACTGAGCCACCTTCCCAGCCCTTTCTGAGCTTCTTTTGCTCAAGGCTAGCACACTTACCACTTGAGCCACAGTGCCACTTCTAGATTTTTCTGTTTATGTGGTATAGGAATTAAACCCAGGGCTTCATGCATGCTAGGCAAGCACTCTACCACTAAGCTACATTCCCAGCCCTCCATAAGCTTCCTATATCCAATTTGCCCACCCCCCCCAAAAAAAAAAATCCAGAAGTGGAGCTGTGACTCAAGTGTTAGAGTAACAAGCCTTGTACAATAAAGTATAGAAATGGTGTCCAAACCCCAAGTTCAAGCCCCAGTACCAGCATAAGACAGAGACAGAGGCAGAGACAACAGAGAGACATAGATGTCCTCCTGTTATCTGAGGTGTTTCTCTTTGAGCCCAGAAATGGTGAGCGGGGGCCTATGGGGCCTGCTAGGTCCTCTGACAGCGGGGCTCCCATTTTCCACAGTCAAAAAGTCACTACCGGATGACCTTCAGGACCAGCTGAAGAACATAAAGACCTTGGCCAAAGAAGTTCGACAAGATAGGATAAGAGTACGTAAGAGAGGGTCCGCCTCCTAAGCTATTTATATATTTATTTGTGTGGGGGTGGGGAGGGGGGCTGTATTGATTTTAGGACTTGAACTCAGACCTGAGCACTGTCCCTTAGATTTTTCACTCAAAGCTGACTCTACTACTTGAGCCACTTCCAGTTTTTTGGTGGCTAATTGGAGTCTCACAGACTTTCCTGCCAGACTGGCTTCAAACTAAAATACTCAGACTTCTGCTTCCTGAGTAGCTAGGACTACAGGCATGAACCTCCAGCACCCAGCTCTTTGGCTTTTTAGAGTGAATCTTAGCACTTGCAATTTATGCTTTAATGGATCAGTTCCTCCCCATGTGCTGTTGAATCATTGGTTCCTTACTGTCCTACCAGGCAGAAAGTGTGCCCACCACCATTATGTCCATTTCCTGTATCTAGAAATGGATACTGAAGCTGGGCGCCCATGGCTCACGCCTGTAATCCTAGGTACAAAGGAGGCTGAGATCTGAGGATTACGGTTCAAAGCCAGCCCAGAAAGGAAAGTCTGTGAGACTCTTAACTCCAATGAACCACCAGAAAACCTGAAGTGGTGCTGTGACTCAAGTGGTAGAGCACTAGCCTTGAGCTGAAGAGCTGAGGGATAGTGCCCAGGCCTAAGTTCAAGCCCAAACAACCAAAAAAAAAAAAAAAAAAAAAAAGATATATCTTGACCAGTTGCTGGTAGCTCACACCTGTAATCCTAGCTACTCAGGAGGCTGAGATCTGAGGATTATGGTTCAAAGCCAGCCCAGGCAGGAAAGTCCATAAGACTATTTCCAATTAATGACCAGAATACCAGAAGTGGCACTTTGGCTCAAAATGGTAGAGCACCCAGCCTTGAGCAAAGGAACTCAGGGACATACCCAAGCCAAGTTCAAACCCCATAACCAACACTCCCCCCCCCCAAAAAAAAAAGAAAAAAATATTTCAGTGGAGATGTGGCAAGTGCTAATCTTGAGCAAAAAAGTAAATGAAAACCACAAAGCCCTGAGTTCAAGCCCTAGTACCAGCACATGTTTATGCTCGTGCATGCATATACACACACACACACACACACACACACACACACACACACACACACACACACACACACACACACAATATTGCTTGGCTAATGGAAAGACCTATGGTCCTTTCTTTACATGTGGCAGCCCTGGAGCCTAATGTGGAATTTTGGGGGGTGTGGGCCAGGAGGCACTGCAAGAGGCTGCTAGACCTTCAGTGTTAATGGGGTGAGTAGTTCAGCAAAGAGACCTAGGTTTTCGTCAGGTTGGGTTAGATAAGGAATAAGGAATGGGGAAGGGCTTTCCTGGGCTTCCGCTGCCTGAGTCTCCTCTTTCATTGCGCTTCCAGCTGGACAAGCTGCAGAGGTTTATGAAAGGCGACATCACGGGGGATGGAGCAAAGGAGGTGAAGACAGGCCAGCTAGGCTTGCAGCTGGGCATTCTCAGGTGAGACCGCAGCCCTGCCCGTGCCCTCCCTGCACCCCCAGTGCACTGTCACCCCCAGCAGCGGCGGTTACTTCTGTTTCCCTCCTGCCCCAATCTCTGGCCTGCATCACACCTGCTCTTCAGTTGCCCCTATTTCCTTTAAGAAACTGCTAGAAGCCTGCACCAGAGGCTCACACCTGTAATCAGCTACTCAAGAGGCTGAGACCTGAGGATCCTGGTTCAAAACCAGGCCAGGCAGAAAAGTCCCAGAGATTATCTTCATTTAACCACCAGAAATCCAGAAGTAGAACTGTGGCTCTAAGTGATAGAGTGCTAGCTTTGAACAAAAAGAGCTCAGGGACAGCCCCCAGCCCTGAGTTCAAGCCCTACTATTGGCACAAAAAATAAACCAGTGGAAGTACCCCCAGGTTCCTAGCTCAGCTCAGCACCAGTGGGGAGGAGTGAAAAGATGTTCCTCTCAAGCATCTTGTTGGAGAATTCTAGTTCTAGCCTATAGGTTCTCTCTCTCTCTCTCTCTCTCTCTCTCTCTCTCTCTCTCTCTCTCTCTCTCTCTCTCTCTCTCTCTCTCTCTCTCTCTCTCTCTCTCTCTGTCTGGTTGGTTGTAGGGCTTGAACTCTGGGCCTGGTCACTGTCCCTGAGCTCTTCAGCTCAAGTTTAGTGCTCTACCACTTGAGCCATAGCACCACTTCCAGTTTTCTGGCAGTTCATTGGAGATAAGAGTTTCATGGACTTTGCTGCCCAGGTTGGCTTTGAACCATGATCCTGAGATCTCGGCCTCTTGTTTAACTAAGATTACAGGCATGAGCCGCCAGCGCCTGGCTAGAGTTCTCTTTTTTGCAGGGTCCTGGCCCACTGCCTAGCAGGCCAGGCCAGTACACCAGGCATCCCCTGTGGGACAAAAGTAGGGTGTTGAACTCCCTAAGTAGAGGCCTCTGGGCAGTGAACATCCTTCCTGCCATCATCCTGTGTCCCCCACGGCCAGGCCTCTGCACCCCAGGCTCAGGCATCTGGGCTGGTAGTGAAGTCAGATTGTCTTTCCTGCCTGACAGAGTCACCGTGAGTGACATTGAGAAGGAGCTGGCTGAGCTGAGAGAGAGCCAAGATCGAGGGAAGGCCATCATGGAGAATTCGGTCTCAGAAGCTTCCCTTTACCTGCAGGAGCAGGTGAGTGCCAAGCTCGGAACATTACTTTTTTTTTTTTTTTTTTTTTTTGTCGGTCGTGGGTCTTGAACTCTGGGCCTGAGTGCTGTCCCTCAGCTCTTCAGCTCAAGGCAAGCACTCTACCACTTGAGCCACAGCACCACTTCCCGTTTTCTAGTGGTTTATTGAAGGTAAGAGTCTCACAGACTTTCCTGCCTGGGCTGGCTTCAAACCTCGATCCTCAGATATCAGCCTCCTGAGTAGCTAGGATGACAGGCATGAGCCACGGGTGCCCAGCTGAACATTACTTCTGATAAGCCTTGCTGAACTCCTAGATGGTTTGGAGCGGCTCCTGGCCACCTCCCTCTGTCTGTCTCAGTTGATGCTGGACCATCATTGCTTTTTGCTTTCTCCCCACACTGCCTCTCCCTGGCAGCCACTTACACTTCTGTCAGCAAGAAAGGAGACACACACATGGGCCCTGGGAGGGTGATAAAGAGCTGATATTCTTTTTTTTTTTTTTTTTTTTGTCGGTCGTGGGGCTTGAACTCTGGGCCTGGGCGCTGTCTCTCAGCTCTTCAGCTCAAAGCGAGCACTCTACCACTTGAGCTACAGCGCCACTTCCGGTTTTCTGGTGGTTTATTGGAGATAGGAGTCTCACAGTCTTTCCTGCCCGGGCTGGCTTTGAACCGCGATCCTCAGATCTCAGCCTCCTGAGTAGCTAGGATTACAGGCATGAGCCACCAGCGCCCGGCAAGAGCTGATATTCTTGTATTGCAAAGCTCTTCCATCTTGAACTTCATGCTGTGACATTTCTGTCATGCTGGTCCCCCACCCCACCCCAGAAGCACTGCAGGGGAGGCTCTGCACTCTTCGGTCATGATATGCTCTAAATACAGGTCCTTTCAGATCTGAGGTTTTAAGGGACAAAGGCCCATCATGATGCTGACCCCCCTGTCCAGTTCCAGGGACCCCCTTCAGGCTTAGTGACACTGACAAATCACTGTCACCAGGCCCTGGAGAACATTCCAGCCCTTCCTCCCAGCTCTACCTATCTCTTTGACTCTTGAGGAGTGGCATTGCTGGCTAGGGATGGAGCACCCACTAAAAGCCCCACTAAGAGCCCCCCATGACTAGGTACTAAGGAGGTGGTGACAGCCTGTCTTACAGCAGGGCCAGACAGAAAGCACGATCCAAAAGCCGGGCACCGGTGGCTCACACCTCTCATCCTAACTACTCAGGAGGCTGAGATCTGAGGATGGTGGTTCAAAGCCAGGCTGGGCAGGAAAATCTGTGAGATTCTTATCTCCAGTGAACCACCAAAAAAGAAGGAAAAAGCTGGAAGTGGAGTTGTGGCTCAAGTGGCAGAGCGCCAACCTTCGGTCAAAAAAGGTCAGGGAAAAACAAAACAAAAAGCTCTGGGACAGCACCCAGCACCAGGATGGAAACAGGCATGTCCGCGAGCCTCGCCCTGCCCTGCCCGGTCTCTCCTAACCCCAGTTAGACAAACTGAGGACAATCATTGAGAGCATGCTGGCCTCCTCCTCCACGCTGCTGTCCATGAGCATAACCCCGGAGAAGCCCCAAACCATGATGATGCCTGGCCACGTGAACCTGGAGGCCACATGCCCGGCCTGCAGCCTGGACGTAAGCCACCAGGTCAGCCTGCTGGTGCAGCGCTACGAGCAGCTGCAGGACATGGTGAACAGCCTGGCCGCTTCCCGGCCCTCCAAGAAGGCCAAACTTCAGAGCCAGGTGGGTTCCTGCTCGAGTCTGTCACCCTGCAGCTGGGCCCTAGGCCACAGCGGACTCTCCAGAAGCGCTCTCCAGGGAGGGACTGAAGCCCCTGGTCCTTCCCAGAGCCGCAGCGAGGGCAGCAGCAGAGATGTCTGGGGACAGGAGACTGTGGGGGTGGCACTGGCTAACCGAGGGTGGAGAAGAGTCTACCAAGTGGCGGGGGGGGGGCAGGGAGAACATGATCACAGAAGACATCCTGCATGCCAGTCTCCCCAACCCTTTCGGAACACCCCCCCCACACACACACACAAAGGGCAGGCTTGCCGGTGGGGAGGGGCTCCACAACAAGTCCTTGGGTCTTGCCTCTGGGTTCCAAATGTAGACTCAGGGGTTCAGCTGTGTGGTTCAGGGAAGATGGCAAAGCTATGGATCATACCTCAACCCTCAGAGGCCACGGGACAGCACATGACCCCTGAGCCTCTGTCACCTCCACTGAGCACCCCCAGATCCGTGAAGACATGGGGGAGCCCTGCCCCATCCGTTTGGGGAACAACTCATAGTGGGAAATGGTGAAAGCAGAAAGGGGCTGATAGCCGCTGATCTGTTGGGGGGTGTTTGGTCTGGGTTTTCTAAGGCAGGGTCTTTTTTTTTTTTTTTTGGTCTGGTCGTGGGGCCTGAACTCTGGGCCTAGGCACTGTCCCTCAGCTCTTCAGCTCAAGGCTAGCGCTCTACCACTTGAACCACAGCGCCACTTCCGGCTTTTTTCTTTCTGTTTATATGGTGCTGAGGAATCGAACCCAGAGCCTCAGGCATGCAAGGCAAGCGCTCTACCACTGAGCCACCTTCCCAGCCCCGTAAGGCAGGGTCTTGAGATTCAGTCCAAGCTGTCTTCCAACTTAAGATCCTCTGCCCCATTTGTGTGTGTGTGTGTGTGTGTGTGTGTGTGTGTGTGTGTGTGTCACGGGGCTTGAACTCTGTCTGTGTGTGTGTGTCACGGGGCTTGAACTCTGGGCCTGGGCGCTATCCCTCAACTCTTCAGCTCAAGGCAAGCACTCTACCGCTTGAGCCACAGCACCACTTCCAGTTTTCTAGTGGTTTATTGGAGATAAGAGTCTCACGGACTTTCCTGCCCGGGCTGGCTTTGAACTGTGATCCTCAGATCTCAGCTTCCTGAGTAGCTAGGATTGCAGGCATGAGCCACCGGCACCCGGCTTGCTCCAGTTCTTGAGTGTTGGGATTACAGGCACGCACCACCACACCGGGCCAGGTGGAGTGTCATAGGACAAGCTATCAAGGGCAGCCTCGGGGTTGGCCAGCATCTTCAGACAGCCTACCCTGTGGTTCCTGTGGCAGGACGAGGAGCTGCTGGGCCATGTGCAGAGCGCCATCCTGCAAGTCCAGGGTGACTGCGAGAAGCTCAACATCACCACCAGCAACCTCATTGATGACCATCGGCAGAAACAGAAGGAGATTGACGTGAGCCGCTGCCCAGAGCCTGCATGGGGCTGAGGCCCAGCCTCCTCCTCCCAACCCCCGTCACTCAGTTCTTCATTTCCGGCTCTCTGGGCCCCTAGGAGCTGTATCAGGGCATTCAGAAGCTGGAGAGAGAAAAGGCCAACAGGGAAAGCCTAGAGATGGAGATCGATGTTGTAAGTACCCTGCCTCAGGTGGCTGGGGGGGGGGGGGGGTCGGGTAGACTCCAAAAGTCTCATGGACTTTCCTGCCTGGGTTGACCTTAACCCTCCATCCTCAGATCTCAGCCTCCTGAGTAACTGGGATTGCAGGTGTGAGCCACCACTACCAGCTGAGCATGTGAACTCTCTTTTTTTTTTTTTGTCTTTTTACCAGTCCTGGGACTTGAACTCAGGGTCTGGACACTGTCCCTGAGCTTCTTTTGCTCAAGGCTAGCACTCTACCACTTGAGCCACAGTGCCATTTCTGGCTTTTTCTGTTTATGTGGTACTGAGGAATCGAACTCAGGGCTTCCTGAATGCTAGGCAAGCACTCTATCACTAAGCCACATTCCCACCCTGGGCATGTAAACTCTTAAGCACCTGTTCAACATCCAAGGCCCACACCTGGACCCTGGCATGGCACTCCTGCTATCTCTCATTGTCTCTCTCTCATTGTCTCTCTCTCATTCTCTCTCTCATTGTCTCTCTCTCTCTCTCTCTCATTCTCTCTCTCATTCTCTCTCTCATTCTCTCTCTCATTCTCTCTCTCTCTCTCTCTCTCTCTCTCTCTCTCTCTCTCTCTCTCTCTCTCTCTCTCTCTCTCATATGCAGAAAGCTGACAAGAGTGCCCTGGCCTCCAAAGTGAGCCGTATCCAGTTCGATGCCACCACGGAGCAGCTAAACCACATGATGCAGGAACTGGTGGCCAAGATGAGTGGGAAGGAGCAGGACTGGCAGCGGATGCTGGACAAGCTCCTTGCTGAGATGGACAACAAAGTGAGTGTGGGCAGAGCTGCAGGATGGGCGGGGCAGGGCCCTGCCCCACCTCCCCATGCACCTCTGCTTCCTGCTGCCTTGAAGCTTACCTGGCATCTCCTCCCCAGCTGGACCGCCTGGAGCTGGACCCGGTGAAGCAATCCCTGGAGGACCGGTGGAAATCTCTGCGGCAGCAGCTCCGAGAGCGCCCTCCACTCTATCAGTCAGATGAGGCAGCCATCATGCGGAGGTGAGGCCAGGGAAAGCAGGCAGGTTCTGCTGGAGAGGGCAGGTGACAATTGGAGAGCAGGATTGGAACCTAACAAAGGCCTCTTGGATCCTGGCTGGATCAGATCAACTGTCCCACAGGTGGAGGGACAGAACTTGAAGAGCTGGAAGAAGTCTTCTAGCTGAGGGGCTTTCCATGACAGGGGGGAAAGGGAGTGGGGAGGGACAAGGTTCTCCAGGCTAGCGTGTGCATACTGCCTTGAGCCCTAAGGACCAGGAAAGGTCCTGGTCAGGCTTGAAGCCAAGCCTGGTGTTCACATTTTTGCCACCAGGAGGCACCCAAGGCCTGTGCAGGGTACGCTTAGGTCCTGCCCTGTGCCAGCTTTGGGTGAGGTCCCCGCAGGTGCCACATGTCTGTCTGCCCAGAACAAGCGAGGTGTGATCAAGAACCAGTCTCCAGGAAGCAGGGCAGGGATCTGCCACCCCGTAGTCTGAGTTTTGGAGCCACGGCTTTCCGACTTACCAGCCCATTCTCCACAGGCAGCTCTTGGCTCATTTCCACTGCCTCTCCTGTGACCGTCCCTTGGAAACACCTGTGACTGGACAGTGAGTACCCACATCTGGCCCACCCCAGCTCCTCCGCCCGCCCACCTGGCCTCTCCCTGGCCTCTCCTCTGTCCTGGGTCTGCTTCCCTCCTGGGTGGTGAGGACACACGGACACACACACACACACACACACACACACACACACACACACACACACACACACACACACACACACACACACACACACACACACACACACACACACACACACACACACACACACACACACACACACACACACCCCTTCTCTCTCTCCCTGCCCAGAACCATTCCTGTGACCCCTGTGGGACACACACACACACACACACACACACACACACACACACACACACACACACACACACACACACACACACACACACACACACACACACACACACACACACACCTTCTCTCTCTCCCTGCCCAGAACCATTCCTGTGACCCCTGTGGGTCCAAGCCTGCCCAGACACCGGTCCCTCCGCCCCTATACAGTGTATGAGCTGGAGCAGATCCGCCAGCAGAGTCGCAAGTATGAGGGCAGCAGTTGGTGTCCTGGCCAGATCTACAGGGAGGGAGTGGGGTGAGACACCAGAGGGCATTTGGCTAGGATGGGGTGGTGCCTGTCTTGGGGGAGGGGTTCCTGCAGCCAGAGGGGGAGTGTCCGCAGGCCTGGTAGTAGAGTGTACCTGGAATTCCATACAGTCTTGGGCCTGACCCCCTCCCCCGCCTGGGCCCTCAGCCTCAAATTGGGCGCCCCCTTCGCCCGGGGTGACCAGATGGACCGGAGTGTGGGGCGCCTGCGTACCATGCACTCCAAGATGCTGATGGACATCGAGAAGGTGCAGATCCACTTTGGAGGCTCGGTGAAGGCCAGCAGCCAGATGATCCGCGAGCTGATGCAGGCCCGGTGCCTCAACCGCCCCTGCTACAAACGGTAGGCGCACAGGACCCGGGGCGCACGGAGCCCTGGCGGCTGAGCTCGGCTTCTGCCCAACGTCTCCATGCAAGACAGTGCGTGCGTGCGTGCGTGCGTGCGTGCGTGCGTGCGTGCGTGCGTGCGTGTGTGTGTGTGTGTGTGTGTGTGTGTCTGTTGTGAGTTTAGGGTGGTGGCCACAAGGCTGTTCCTCTCACTCACCTGCCTCTTCCGGGTCCCCTGCTCCTGTCTCGACTCCCATGCCTGGTCCCTGAGGATCCCTGTTGAAGAGAGCTGCCCGTCCCCCTCTGGCCAGCCCCACCACGGTGCATCCCAGCTTGTGTTCCCAGTGGCTTACAGTGACCCAATGCTGTCTACCCCAGGGTGCCAGATTCGGATTACACCTATTCAACCATACCCAGGCGCTGTGGGGGCAGCCACACGATCACCTCCCCGTACCGCCGCAGCCGTCTGCAGCACCTGCAGGGCCTGATTCCCCATGAGGACATCCAGATTGCCATGAAGGTCGGGCCCTGTGGGAACCACAGAAAGGAAAGGCCCTGCCCTGCCCTCAGATGCCCAAGTCCCTCTGGAAAACCCTACTGGAAGTCATTTCACCTTAAGGCAGTTTCTTTTTTTTTTTTTGGTCGGTCGTGGGGCTTGAACTCTGGGCCTGGGCGCTGTCCCTCAGCTCTTCAGCTCAAGGCGAGCGCTCTACCACTTGAGCTACAGCGCCACTTCCGGTTTTCTGGTGGTTTATTGGAGATAGGAGTCTCACAGTCTTTCCTGCCCGGGCTGGCTTTGAACCGCGATCCTCAGATCTCAGCCTCCTGAGTAGCTAGGATTACAGGCATGAGCCACCAGCACCCGGCTTTAAGGCAGTTTCTTAACCCGTTTCCAATCCAACTCAGTCCCTTGGGTCCTCACCCAACAGCTGCCCAGCCAGGTGCTGCCTCCCATGCCAGGCTGGCAGAGCAGCACTGTCCACATCTTCCATGTGGGTGCTCTGCCGTGGTGCACAGTCTCTGGGGAGGGTTCAGAGCGCCACTTGGTGCCAGGAGACAGGTGGTGACCAAGGCCGTCACAAAGCCCGCACTGGATGCGACAACAATCACAGATATGCATCCGTCTATACAGCATGACGAGGTAGACATCTTGGGCCTGGATGGACATATCTACAAAGGACGGATGGACATGAAGCTGCCTGACATCCTGACCAAAGACAATAGTGAGTATCTAGTCAGCCCAAGAGCTCCTCGGGGTGCTTGCTTGGGTCTCATGAGACATCCATCTCCTGGAGATGTCTTGACAGGATCTAAGGGTCTTTCTTCCTTCTCTATTTCCTTGCCTTCAAATGTTCAGGTTTCTCCAAGACCCAGCTGTCCAGCCTCAGCCCATTGCCTGGTAGGTGGTGGCCTCATTTTTTTCTTGCCAGTCTTCATCCTCCTGTTCCACAGCTGAGCTTCTCTACCGCATCGCAGCCAAGCCCTCCTTCCCTCCCGCTTCTTGGAAGTTCAGCAAAGTGCTGTCTCCTGAGTCCTACCACCTGGCAATGATGTGTGCTGTCTATCACTGCCCAGGGTGTAGGGGTAGGGCATTGCCAGTGGCCATGTCTTGTCTTCCTGTTCTGTACCAAAATCCCCTGCCCAGAACTCATCGTACCAATATGTATAAGCACTCAGAAAATCTGAGTGGATGAACGGGAGGGTGGATGATGGCAGAGTGACGGGGAGATGTGTGGATACCGGCAGGGACAACAGATGGACTGATGGGTGGGTGGACATGGGAATGAAGTGCTCCGAAAGGGCATATTTGCCCGGTAAATGGCCCTACGCCACGCCTCAGTGCCCTGGGTCCCCACAGAGCCCTCTCTCCCTGTGCTGGGACCGACCCTTGCCTCCGCTGCCTCCTCAGTCTCGGGGATGACAAAGCACAAGTCCAGGCTGTCCCGGGCCCACATCTCCAGGCAGCCGTTCCTCGGCAGCAATGGCCAGCTGTTCTCCCGGCCTCACAGCGCTCAGATGTCCCCTGACAATTCAGGTAGGAAGCTTCCTGCTGCACGGATTGTCCTTCTGGGAAGCCTGGTCTGGTCTGTCTTCCTGCCTCACAGCCCCCCAACCCCAACCCCTTTCCCATCCATACTGGGTTGTTTTGTTTTTTGTTTTTTTGGGGGGTCAGTCATGGGGCTTGAACTCAGGGCCTGGGCGCTGTCCCTCAGCTCTTCAGCTCAAGGCGAGTGCTCTACCACTTGAGCCACAGCGCCACTTCTGGCTTTTTCTGCTTATGTGGTGCTGAGGAATCGAACCCAGGGCCTCCTGCATGCAAGGCAAGTGCTCTACCACTGAGCCACCTTCCTAGCCCCTCACCCATGCTAGAGACATCAAGGGCCTTTTAGTAGCTGCAGGGTGGGATGGAATGGGAGGAAGGAGAGAGAAAATCCAGTCACTGTGTGCTTAATTGGTGCTAGTTCTGTAGGGTGGACACTTGGACTGTGCTATTCCATACGAAGGGTCCCAGTCACAGGCTCCAGACCCAAGTCCTTCCCTGCTCAAATGCTTAGCTCGTCAGTCAGCCTCACAGGCCCTGAAAGGTCCAAATGGCTGGTAGACAGCAGGGCCAGGCCCTGGGACTCCTCTCCAAATTTGTTTTGTTTTTGTAATTTTGTGTGCCCCTCCTGGGGGCTTGAACTCAGGGCCTGGGCACTGTCTCTCTGAGCTTTTTTTTTTTTTTTTTTTTTTTTCCTGGAGGCTAGCACTCTACCACTTGAGCCACAGCTCCTTTCAGCTTTCATTGGTGATTAATTCAAGATAAGAGTCTCATGGGCTTTCCTGCCCAGGCTGGCTTTGAGCCCAGTCCTCAGATCTCAGCTGCTTAGATAGCTGGGATTATAGGCTTGGGCCACTGGTGCCAGCTCCACGCCTGTTTTGAAGGCAGTCCTTCCTTCCTGCTCCCAGGTCTGGGAAACACCCAGCATCCCCGCTCTCCTTCATTCACTGGACCCCACTGGAGTGCAGCGAGCAAGGCCTCGGGGCTTAGCCCCACAGAGTCTAGAGTTCTTTGCTGGGACATGGGGCTGGGGAGTTGGATCACTTTAGGCTGGTCCCACTGTAGACCTCAGTTTCCTCATCTGTCATGGAGGGGGTGCTGAATTTGTGCTGCTTACCTGTCTGAGCTCCCAAGAAAACGGAACGGGCTGATACTCCTCCTCTAAAACAGTCCTGTACCCACAGCATTTTGCAGGTGGCTGCAGGAAATTCTGGAATCTCCAGGACCCATACCACACCCCTGTCCCCAGGCTAAGAACCAGAGCCTGCAGGCCATCTTTTCATTCCTGAATTCAGTGAGGGTGAAGGGGATAAAAGGTAGCACCGCCCCTCTCCCCCCCTTCAGGAGGCTGAGATCTGAGGATTATGGTTCAAAGCCAGCCTCCGCAGGAAAGTCTATGAGATTCTTATCTCCAATGAACCACCAGAAGACTGGAAGTGGCACTGTAGCTCAAGCAGTAGAGCCTTGAGCTGAAGAGCTGAGGGACAGCGTGCAGGTCCAGAGTTCAAGCCCCACGACTGACAAAAAACAAACAAAAAACAAAAAAACCCCTGCAGCACCCCAGCCTTCATTGAGGTCTTTTGTGGCTAGGCATTATTTGGGTTTACACTTACGAACAAAGTTAGCTCCCGTACAGCCTGGGGGGACTGAGGTATCTGCCTGAGGCTACACAGCTAGGATAGGAACTGGGATTCACGGCCAGTCTGGCCTCAGAGCCAGTTACCAAGGAGAAGGGGCTGGAGGAGGGGGCTTCAGAGGCTTTCTTAGCTCCTTCCCCCCAGGCACTCCACTGTCTACTCCAACAACATTTAAAATACAGAAGCAGGGGCTGGGAAGGTGGCTCAGTGGTAGAGCGCTTGCCTTGAGCTGAAGAGCTGAGGAACAGCGCCCAGGCCCAGAGTTCAGGCCCCACAACCAGACCCAAAAAAAAAAAAAAAATACAGAAGCAGGGGAAAGGAATGTTGTTCAGGAAAATCTTCTGTGCCTATAGGGTGACTATTGTGAGAACAGCCCTTACATATGTACCTGTGCAAGTACTGGGGCTTGAACTCAGGGTCTGGATGCTATCTCTTAGCTTTTTCACTCAAGACCGGCATTCTACCACTTGGGCCACACCTCCACTTCTGACTTTTTGCTGATTAATTGGAGATGAGAACCTCATGGACTTGACGTGGTGGGTCTTGAACTCGGACCTGGGTGCTGTCCCTGAGCCACAGCCCCACTTCTGATTTTCTGGTGGTTGACTGGAAATAAGAATCTCAGGACTTTCCTGCCCAGGCTGGCTTTGAACCATGATCCTCAGATCTAAGCCTCCAGAGTAGCTAGGATTACAAGTGTAAACAAATCAGCACCCAGCTCATCATGGACTTTTTTTTTTTTTTTGGTCAGTTGGGGGGGGGGCCTTGAACTCTGGGCCTGGGCACTGACCCTCAGCTCTAGTGCTCTACCATTTGAGCCACAGTGCCACTTCCAGCCTTTTCTGCTTACGTGGTACTGAGGAATAGAACCCAGGGCCTCATGCATGTGAGGCAAGCACTCTACCACTGAGCCACCTTCCCAGCCCCCAGGGCTTTGTCTGAGCTTGCTTCAAACCCTGATCCTCAGCTCTCGGCCTCCTGAGTCTTAAGATTACAGGGGTGAGCCACCAGCATGGGGCAGCGCCAGCCTCAGCAGGAAGCATTACAGCCTCTAGGCCCAGGCAGGAGGGCAGGGCGCCTGTTCACTAGTTGTCATTCGCGAGGATTAGAAAGGGGTTTCCAGTCTTTGCTCACCAGCTCCAATGTGCACTTGCACTGAGCACCCCAGCCCATCAGCCTGGCTAAGGGGGCTGCTCCCGGCTCCCCTAGACTTCGGGCACGCTGGGGTGGAACGTGGCAAATGGGAACCGAGGCAGAGCTGGCTAAGCCCCTCTTGTCTTGCAGAGTCTTCTTCGAAGCAACAGGAAGAAGCCTCCGAGGGGCATTCCTCCCAGGGGGGCTTCCGGGAGACAGAAAGCCTGCCCGAGGCCCTCCAGGGAAGGGCTGCAACTTTAGGCAAGCCTCTCGCAGACGAAGAAGAGGATGAGGAGCCCACCCGGGGGCCCAGGTCATCTGCCCGGACTCTGTGAGCAGAGCTTGAAATAAATGTAGGGGAAGGAGCTGTGGCTAGCTGAGGCTTCTCTGCGGGCTTTGACCTCGGCAGGATGGAGTGAGCGGGAGGTGGCGCCGGCTGTTGGGCCAGGCCTCCAGGCGGCTCTCATGCCCACGTGCATGCGCGCGCATGTGGCTAAACTTTTCTTGGAGAGCAGCAAGTCTGGGGTACAGTCCAGAATCACCAGGCCCCTAGAAGATGGAGCCCTGTCCCGAAGGGTGCTTGAAAGGTCAGCTGTGGCCAGACTCCAGACCCCACTTGGGATGAGCTGGGCCTTCTTCCGCCCTGACAGCTAGTCCTGCCACGCCGCCTTCTCCTCCAGCTAGTCTTTGGGCTGGCCTAAGGCTCACTGAGCAGAAACTACAAACCCACTCCAAGAGATGGGGGTGCAGCTGTTCACTGCTTCCGCCGCCACCGGCCAGACCACACCGCCCCCCACAGGTGCCACCAGCCACCTGTGAAAACCTGCAGCCACCAGAAGGGGCGTGCTGGCTGCGCGGGGAGCGCTGTGCACAGAGGCTGGCCCGGCCAGTGCCAGGACACTGCCTTGCGAACTGCAAGGTGAGCCTTTGTCCTGCTCCAGCTGGTGGGCAGGCCTCGCTGCGGCCCCCCCCCCCCCCGTCCCATGTTCAAGGCCTGAGGAACAGGGAGAGGGCAGCAACTGCAAGGGACAGGTCCCCAGCACGACCATCACCCACAGAAACCTCCCGAGCGTGGCGTGCCGCCCTCCCCCCCCCCCCCCCCCCCAGCCAGAGGTTCCCCCAGCAACCACAGCGGCCTCTCTACCTGGGGCCTAGGAAGCCCTGAGTCATCCAGGCAGGCTCTGCGCAGGTCTGTTCAGAATGGGCCACGGGGCTCCCCCCATCTCCCCAGTTCCCACCTACCCCCCTCTCACAGGGCTCATCTTGGGGTGTGAGAAGGGGTGACAAGATCACACAGGAAGAGTTCCAGAAACAGCCAAGAAATGTGTTTCTCACCCCTGGCCTGGTGTGGGCGAAGGCGGGCTTGGTTGGGGGTGTCGGGGGGGGTGCCCCCTTCTCCCTCCATCTGAGCCTTTATAGAGCCATGGATGGAGCACTGGGGCTGGATGGGAAGAGGAGCCGCCTGGACAGTCCCCAGCAGGTGCCCAGCCAGTGCCCTTTTCTCTGTAAGCAAGGGGCAGCGCCAGCCCCCCCCCCCCCAAGCTCCCATTTCTCTCACCCCAGCCTCACCCTGCGGTGAAATGTCAGGAGGTCGGCTCAGTTTCCAAGGTTCAGAAGCCAAATTCTACAGTGTGGCTGGCAGGGCCTTGCCCCACGCCCACGAGAGGAACCGCAGTCCCCAAGCTGCCCGGTGGCCCCCTCCACCCCACGCCACCCACACACCTGGGCTGCCTCTGGGGGAAGACCCAGCCCACGGGCCTCGCAGGGGCTCCCCCTGCGGCCTGGGAAAGCACAGGTGGGCAGAGGCAGGGGCGAGGCGGGGAGGAGTCCCCGGGGTTTTCAACCAGGAAACAAAACCGAAAGGACAGAGCCAGCTTCCAGGTCCATCCATGTCACACGCAGGAGACAGGGTTTGTGAGCGGGGGGGGGGGGGGGGGGGGGGGGTGGTTCTGCTCCACTAGAGGGCCGGGGCGTCCCGGGCAAGAGCGAGAAGATTCAAGGCCTGGAGACGGGCCCGGGTGGCTGTTTCACTTCACCCTGGGTCCCACGCACCCAGGCCCAGGTCTGTGTCCAAATAGTTTTGGGTCTTCCTCAAACCATGAGGAACAATAGGCCATACCCAGGGGTGCTGGGCAGGCTCCGAATCCACCTCAACATGCAGATTGTGGGCACTGAGAAGGGGCACTGGCCCCAAGAGGATGGAAGCGAGCCGGAGGGTAGTTTCCCCACGGACTAGAGAGGACACATCTCCTGGGGGGAAGTGGAGCGGGGGGCACAGCCTTCAGGCTGCCAGGTTCAAGGGCAGCTCTCCCTGGTGCCAGGGGCTCCAGACAGGGCCAAGCAGAGAGGGCACAGCATCCAAGTCAGGGCACACCCCTACCCTGCCAGCACCACCCATACCCTGGCGTGGGTGCCCTCCACTGGGCAAAGCAACTCCAAGAGCCCAACCACTGGGCCCCTCTCCAAAGCGCAGACCAGCCAGCACCCCACCATCCCCTCCCTAAACCCCAACCAAACAAAAGCATCACAAACCAGGGAAATTGGAAAAGTCTCTTTTTTTAGTTTTTTTTTTTAAATTAAAATTTCACCCTGGTGAGATATGACTGGGATTGAACTCAGCCCAAAGGCGGCTTTCTCCTGTGTCTCCCCCACCCTCCTGCCCTGGACACACGGGGAGGGGCGGGGGGCTTTGTGGAGCTAGGGAAGGCACAGCCACGTGCCACACTCAACAGGGGCTGGCCTTCGACGCCAGCCAGCTCTTCAGTCCTGTGAACCTTGCACACCCCGAAGAGGTCACAAGCAGCAATCGGCAAAGAGATGGAGAGGAGTCCTGGAGACAGCAGCAACAGAACCAGGACATAGGGATGGAGGGGACAATCCCACCATGCCCTGCTGGGACCCCCCCCAGCCAGTTAATGCTCGTTCCCAGGCCGGAGCAGAAGTCTGATTGCAGGTATGCCTTCTGGAGGAAGCAGCTCAAAACACCCCAACTGCAAGCTGTAAGAGCACTTCATCTGGCTGAGTCACCCCCTTTCCCCCAAGGTCAGGTTGGCCTTCCCCTCAAACCCCAACACCCCACGTGTGCCAACCCCACTCTCACATACATTAGCTATATTTATATATCCGTATATATTATATATATTAAAAAGAGGGAAAAAAAACTTGCCCAAAGAAAACTCCTGCGGGACCCAAGTAGCCCAGGACCTTTACTGTCCCCCCCCAACCCACAAAAAAACTTCTTTTATAAAATCTTCCAGTGCGATCTTCAGGAAAACCTCCCCCTCCCTTGAGCTCCCTCCCTCCCTGCCCCTCCTCCACGTCCCCACAACCCTGGACTGCCCTCCCTCTCCCTCCCCCCGCTCCAGCCCAGGGCCCAGCGGCATCCAGTCTCATCTCTGGCCATCCACGGCTGCCACGGCTTTCTGCTGGGCGCCCCCCTGCTGTGCCCCGGGGGGCCACATGGGCTGTGGGCAGTGGAGACGGAAGGACGTGGGGGAGGAGGGTGGCATCCAGGGCGGCTGGTGGCTGGGCGGGGATGAGGCCCAGAAGGGGCTGAAGTTGGTAGGGGGCGAGCAGGCCACGGCTGTCATGGGGCTGTTGCTGCTCTGCAGACCCTCGGAGGCGCGAAGCTTCGAGAACATGGCCAGGGCGTCGGGGAAGTTCGGGGGTGTGGCAGGGGTGTTGCTAGGAGTACACATCTGTGGAAGGAAACACAGTTGTGGGGAGGGCTGCCTGCCAGCGCAGCGCCGTCTCTCTTGGCCCATTTTTCATCCTACAGGAAGCCTGGACAGGACACGACCCCCCTCCACGCACGGGTTAAAAAAGAAGAAAAGGCAAACCCCGCCAACCCGTCAAAGCTGAGCACCGCAGGAGCTTAGAAGTGAACGCGTGCCAGGTAGCGGAAGGAAATGGTTAATTCCATCCAACCCGAAGTGAAGGTGTCGGATTAAGCGAAAGGACAAGGAGTAGCCCAGGACAGCACTGCCCAGCACTCAGCCACCTGGCTCCCTCCATCATGCTCCCTCAGATGTCCCCGGGGTGTCTGCCAGACCAGACCAGGGTCTCCTCTTGTGCTAGCCCAGAAACGCTGTGCTTCCTTGGGGTAGTATGCAACCCACGTTCACAACCCAAAGGCCTCGACTCCACTGTCTCCTCCCTTTTGGAGGCCTGGTGGGCAGAATTATGCTTCCCATTCTTATAAACCAGTTAACCAGGGCCCAGAGATCAAGCCATGACTGGCAGTGCACCCAGAGCGGGGATCAGAGCTACCGAGCTGGAATTCTCAGCTTCCAAGCCTATGGGCCTGAGCTCAGAACCGCTCTCCCCGGCTCACACTACATTCGTGCTCCAGCCATGCTGCCTCCCCACCCCCGGGGCCACCAGCTCCACCCTGCCAGCCTGCCTTTGGCCAGCGGTGGCACTCCCAAGTCTTCTTCCTCAGGGCAGCTCCAAAAACTGCCTTTGGCCCCTCTCCTGGAGGATATAGCTACGCTGGGACCGCAAGACCAGACCTCCAAGCCCACCGCCAGGCTAGGGGTGGGGACCTGCAGAATTCCCAAGTCAAACCAAAGCCAGAAAGTGAAGTGGGGACTCCCACCCCAAAGGCAGAGATGCCTTCAGCTCCCAGGAAGCACGGACCAACTATTTTCCCAGGAGCCCTTACAAGAGGCCAAAGGACTCAGCCAGAGGTTGGGCCCAACCCAGACACTGTCCTCCTACCCTAACCATTCCCTCCCCCCCACCCCCTGACTTCTCCTCAGCAGCAGGAAACAATGAATGGGGGGGGGGTAAGGGTGGAGGCCAATTGCATCACAGCATCGTGACTGACTTCCCCAGTTTACCCAGCCAGGGAGGCCTGGCCCCTCTAACAGCCACCGGGCTTCAGAGAACAGCCCTAGGTGGCTAACAGGGCCTGTGCCCACCCGCCTGCCTGGGTGAGCCTGGGCAAGTCCATGCATCTCTCTGGAGCTTCTCTCTTGCTTCAGCCGAGCCAGGGGCTGGGGCGAGACTCTATAATGGCCCCTCTGCAGTTCTCAAGTGAACACTGCCCCAGCATGACCCGGGTCTCCAGCTCCCGGTTCGCACTGCCCTGCCTGGGCCCCTCTAGATCCAACTGCAGACCGCTTCTTACCACCAGGGAAGCTCCCCCCAACCGTGGCAACTCCAACAATCTCCGGGACAATCATTTATAAGTGATCCATGCCCAGGTCACATGTGGTAATGCCAGTGTTTTTGTTTAATTTTTCTCTTTGTCTCAAGCTGCCAATTCTTAATTTTTTAAAAAAAAATTTTTGGTACCAGGACTGAGGCTACCCACTCTTGCTTGGCTTTTTTCACTCAAGGCTGGTGCTCTACCACTTCAGTCATTACTCTTATGTTTTGGACATTTTGCTGGTTAAGTGGAGATAAGAGTCTCTCAGATTTGTCTGCCTGAACTGGCTTCAAACCTCCTTCCTCAGATCTCAATCTTTTTTTTTTTTTTTTTTGTTTGGTCGGTTGTGGGACTTGAAGTCTGGGCCTTAGCGCTGTCCCTCAGCTCTGCAGCTCAAGGCAAGCGCTCTACCACTTGAGCCACAGTACCACTTCTGGTTCTCTGGTGGTTTATTGGAGATAAGAGTTTCACGGACTTTCTTGCCTGGGCTGGCTTTGAACCTTGATCCTCAGATCTCAGCCTCCTGAGTAGCTAGGGTGACAGGAGTGAGCCACTTGTGCCCGGCTATCAGATCTCAATCTTCTGAGTAGCTGGGATTACAGGAGCGAATCACTGGTGCGTGCCTTGAAAGTGCCAACTCTTGAGGGGTGGCATGGTATTCTTTTGGGGCTGATGAAGCCCAGTGGTTGTCACTGATGGACACAGGGATTATAAAACCTGCTGCCTTCTTCCAGGGAAGTTTCTGAAGACTACAGGCCCCCTAGGCTTGGCCGAGAAAGGGAAAGTGCTCATCCCTGTGAACCTCCCTGTTTGGGCCCCTTAGAATGGCCGGGTTGTTCCAAATGGCCAGTTGACAGGAACAAACCTCAAGGCTCTTTAGGGGGAGGGAGGAGGAGACAGGGAGCTCCCAGGGCTCTGGGAGCCAGAGGAGTCCATGGCTGGATGCTGGTGTGGGATCTCCTAGACATAAAACCTCTACTGCGCTTATTAGCCAGGCCTGAGCTGCCAGTCGAGCAGCCAGCCCTGTGCTCTTCCATCGCGCTCTTAATGCCATTCTCCGTTGATTCCTAGGCGGCAGGACGAATCGGTGAAAAACTTGAAAACAGGGTGCCAAGAAGAAAGCGGCACAACACACAGCAGAAGAGCCGTATGTGGTCTCTGCCTTGGAGAGAGCTCATTGGCCAAGGACACCAAAAAAGAAAAAAAAAAGCCCAAAATGCACTCTGAAAACCACAGCAGCTCTCCGTGAGAATGAATGTTTTACAACCCCCCACCACTGAGCCCAAACCCTTCCACCTCACGGGGCTAATAGGTAACCAGGGGATGGGATGGGGGGGGGGGTGGAAAAGGGATAGCCCCGGCCTCCAGAAAGCAGGGCAGTAGCTAGCAGCCCCTGGCCAGAAGGGCAAAGGCTCCTTCCTGCCTGGGGCCAGAACGGAGAAGAAAACAAATCCAGCCGGAGCCAGTAAGGTTTCCTGAACTGTGTGGAACCTTCCTTAAGATAAAAAGTAGATTCTAGGCCTTATCTTGGGTCAAAAATCTGTCCGCCTGTCCCAACCGGGTCTGTTCCCTGAGAAGGACCAGCATACCTTTGTGGCTTCCTGAGCCAGGGTGGATTTATATTCCCTTCCCTGTTTCCTGTGGGGCTGGGGGGAGGGGCTGCGCTCGACGACCCCCACGAACCCCCTCCGCGCCCCTGGATGTGTCAGCTCATCCTCCGAGGCCCCCTCCCCAGGCCCGGCTACCCGGATCCCGAGCCCCGGTTAGTCCCCGGGGTCAGGATCGCCCCTTCCCCCTGTCCCCTCATTCCGGCGCCCCCTTCCCGTCCCTCCCCCGCCCCCAACCGGGAACAGCGCCCCGGGTTCGGCGTCGGCCCCGGCGTCGAGCGGGCCGGGCGGCCGGGAGCGCTCTTTCCTGGAAGACATTTTGGCTCTTTGTTTACATTCGCGGCGCGGCGCTCCCCGGCAACATGGCTGTCACCGCGGCGCTGACAGCGGCCGGGCCGGCGCCCCGGCGCCCCCGGCCCGGCCCCGGCCCCCCCCCCCGGCCCGGCCCCCCGCCGCACTCACCATCTGCGGGGGGTGGTGGCTGCTGGGAATGTTGCTCTCTTGGAAAAACGTGCTCAGGGCGGTCTGCGGACAAACACGGGGCGCGGCGGCGTGAGCGCGGGCCGGGCCGGGGCTCGGCCCCGCCGGCTCCCGGCCCGCGCCCCCCGCGAGCCCCCGGCCCCCGGCGCCCGCGGCCCCCGCGCGCACCTCGAACTGCCAGTGCGCCGCCTGCAGCAGCTGCTTCGCCTGGTCGGCCGCGCAGCCCGCCGCCAGCACGAACTGGTTGATCATGACCTGGTGCCTCAGCTCGTCCATGTTCACCGACATGGCGCGACGCCAGGCCCGGCGCGAGCGGCCGCGCGGATGCGGGGCTCGGCGGCCCGCGGAGGCCTCCCTCAGCGCTCGTTCGCCGCCGCCGCCCCGGCCGCCGCCGCCGCCGCCGCCGCCGCCGCCGCCGGGCGAATGTTGTGGTTCGACTCCCGCGGCCCGGCCGACACCACAAACAACGGCGCGGGGCGGGGCCCGGGTGTCCCAACGTTCCGGGGCCTCCAGTCGCCGCCGCTGATTGGTCGGCGCGCCGCTCCGCCAGCGACGGGCTCTCAGACGGACGTGCGATTCGAATCCTGCAGGCGACCCGGCAGCTCTGTTTCTCTTTTCGCCGGGCCGCGCCCATTGGCGGAGCTCAGCGCCGTGGGGCGTCTCCGCATTGGCCGGCTGCTGTGTTTTGGCCCATTCTACATCGGGATTGGTCGAATCCGGGCGGTGGGGGCGGAGACGCACGTGTTGATTGGCCTACCGTGGGGCTGTTTGAACTCAACTTGAAAACCTTGAGTGGCTGGTGATTGGCCGGGGCTCTTGTGTTTGCTGTTGTAGGCTTGGCGGGGGGGGGGGGGGGGGGGGGGTGCGGCCAAGTTCATTCATTACTTCATTGAAACTGAACGTGCTCAGCTGGAAAAGCAAGACGGAGTGCCTTTGACTCATTTCCTCTGAAAGATGTGGTCATCTCGAGAAACAGAATGATCAAAATAGAAAACACAGGACCTCTCCAGCGGCTCCTCTCAAAAGTATTTAAGTTTTAAATTAACTTTCAAGAGTCTCTAGTTTGTTTGTTTGTTTTTTTAACATGTGCTGCGAGGCTTTGGTTAAATTCCCAGCACCAAGAACGATTTAGAAGAAGGGGGGGGAGGAGGGGGGAAAGAGGGAGAAGGAAGAGGGGGAGTGGGAGGAGGGTGCTGGTGGCTCACACCTGTAATCCTAGCTACTCAGGAGACTGAAGTCTGAGGATCATGGTTCAAAGCCAGACCAGGTAGGAAAGTCCGTGAGGCTCTTTATCTCCGATTAACCACCAGCAAAGCCGGAAGTAGAGCTGAGTGTTAGAGCACTAGACTTAAGAGAGAAAGCCTCAGAACCAACACACACACACATACACACACAGGTTTTTAGGCCCTTTCCAGCTCCTTCCTAATCACTACCCATCACAAAGATGGAGCACTCTTCTTCTCGGTTGTAAAACCAAAAGCCTTAATCTCTGGGGATGTAAACAAATAGCTATGTACAACCAAAGTAGCTTAAGAGGAAAAACCACTTTCTCAGCAGTGACTAATATCTCAAGCTGAGGATTTTTTTTTAATTGTTGGACCTAACTATAGCCTTAATTTAAAAAAAAAATCTTTTTAAAAATAATGTTTATGCACAGGTTACAGGTTCTCAACTCCAGCCCTTCATTTATTTTTAGAGAGGTGTCTCACTGTATTGCCTGGGCTGACTTGGAACTCAGGGATCAAGTGATCCCTCCTGCCCTGTCCCACCTAACCCCACCAGCAGCCAGCATTAAAGGCACGTGCCAGTCAACCCCAGCAAACCCAGACCAATGTGGGTTGAATTGTGTCTCCACCATCTAGATTAGGATTTGACCTTTAGCGTCTTGGTTGGGAATTGTGGGGGTGGAGAAAGACTAGGAATTTAACCAGATTGGCATATGGGGAGAAGTTAGGAAGATAAATACAGCTCACCCTCTGCATTCCAACCTTCAACCAACCACAGATCAAAAGCTTTTTTTTTTTTTTAATGTGTGCTAGGGTGCTGAGTCAGTGGCCAGAGCAGATTCAGCACGAGCCCAGCCTTGAGCTTGATTTTTACCATCAAAACAAACAAATATATGCATGGCTGGGGTGGGGGATGGCTCATGCCTGTAATCCTAGCTACGTAGGAGGCTGAGATCTGGGGATCAGGGTTCATGCCAACTCTGGCTTGAAGTGTGAGACTCTTATCTCCAATTAACCACAAAAAAAAAAAAAAAAAAAAGAAAAATAGAACTGGAGCTGTGACTCAAGTGTTTAGAGCACTGGTTCTGAGTACAAAAGCTTAGGAATAGTGCCCAGGCCCAGAGTTCAAGCCCTAGGACTGGAGGGGGAAAAAAAATCACATGTATGCCTTTTTTCTTGTCTTCACTGAACAACCATAGCACATCTACTATTTGCCTTGTATTAGATATTATAGTTAACCTAGGGGTGACTCAAGGTACATGGATGGGTATGAGTAGGTTATAGGCATTGTACATAAGGTTCTCTGGAGCACCTGAAGATTTTAGTATGAGTGGACACAAGAGTCTAGAACCATTTCCTCCCAGGTATAGACGACAGTATTGTTGGAGATTTACTGTTGGGTTGCTGTTTCAGGAAGACTTAGTATGTTGTTTTGTTTTAAAATCTGAAACTGCTAATTAGAGAGTCTATTTTCACTAGTTAGGATGTCTAGAGTAGGAGATTAAGAAGAAATCAATCCGTGGCTCTATTTATACTTTACCTAAAATGGATTAAACTCTATAAGAAAACTTGATCAGGGCTGGGAAGGTGGCTCAGTGGTAGAGCGCTTGCCTTGCATGCATGAGGCCCTGGGTTCAATTCCTCAGCACCACATATGCAGAAAAAGCCAGAAGTGGTGCTGTGGCTCAAGTGGTAGAGCACTAGCCTTGAGCTGAAGAGCTGAGGGATAGTGCCCAGGCCCAGAGTTCAGGCCCCACGACCAACAACAACAGAAAGAAAGAAAGAAAGAAAGAAAGAAAGAAAGAAAGAAAGAAAGAAAGAAAGAAAGAAAGAAAGAAAGAAAGAAAGAAAGAAGAAGGAAGAAAGTTGATCATTTATGTATATTTAATTTTTTATTGTTATTATAAAGGTGATGTACAGAGGGATTACAATTACATAAGTCAGGGAAAGCACATTTATTTTTGGACCATCTCTTCCTTTTCCTTGCTCTCTCTGTTTTTTCCTTCCATATATGCATTTAAAAAATTAATTTATTATTCTTTGTTGTGCTCATCCTGAGGCTTGAATTCAGGGCCTGGGTGTGCCCTGAATTTCACTCAAGGGTAGCACTCTACCCATCTAACCCCATCAATAAGAGTCTTACAAACTTTTCTGCCCAGGCCGGTTTCAAACTGGAACTCAGCCTCCTGAGTAGCAAGGCTAACAGGCATGAGCTACTGATATCTGGCTTTGACCATATTTTTTTTTTAAGTATATGAGAAGGAAAATAGGACCACCAATGTTTACTGATCTAAAGCAAGGACAGGGGATGCAGCTCAGTGATAGGGCACTCGCCTATTAGACAGGAGGCCCTGGGCTCCATCCTCAACACCTCAAAAAGACAAGAAAAATAGCTTTGGGCACTACAATGACTAAATCCTCTTGTGTTTTGCTTTTGGATTGTTTGTGTGTGGAGGGGTAGGAGTCTTATAATTGCCCTTAGACACTCCAAGGTATTCAGAGGCTGAGCCCCTGCGTGTAGCTGGAGGAGCTGGTGTAATTGTTGCTCAGAATCTCTGGGGGATGGATGCCAAGACCTTCTAATAATATCAGAATGTGTGGACATTCTTCCAGTCCCTTCTTAAAATGCTATAGTATTTGCCCATAAACTACATACCTCTGATAGACTTTAAGTCATCTTTAAACTTGAGCATACCTAACATGATGTAAATAGCAATTAGGCTGAATTGTTCAGGAAATCATAAGGGAAAAAAAAAAAACCTGGAGTACATATCCCATGCAGATACTTTTCTCTCTTTCTGAGTATTATTGATCCTGGGTTGACTGAATCTCGGGGTGTGGAGCTGTGGGAAAGAGATGGCCTTGTATGCTTTCCAGCCCTTCTCTTCCCATCATTGCAAGGGAAAACAAAACATGCGCTGCCAGGAGCTTACACTGCTTGGGGCCCAGGCGGCCTCCAGCTGCCTCGGAACAAGGAAGTACTGTCATTGTGGGCCTCAGGGTTTTTTACAAGTACATATGGGTGTTAAACATGCCAGGGCCATGAGCGCCGAGCTGTTTCGATCTGTTCCACGTAGAGACATTTCTGGTGTCAGAACAGTGGCCCTATAGCCTCTAGATTTTGATTAAGAAGTCCTGAAGCAATCTGGGTGCCGATGGCCTCACGCCTGTAATCCTAAGCTGCTCAGGAGGCTGAGATCTGAGCAACAGGGTTCAAAACCAGCCTACTCAGAAAAGTCTGTGCGAATCTTAATCTCCAATTAGCCACCATAACAAGCCAAAAGTGGAGCTGTGGCTCAAGTGGTAGAGCACCAGCCTTGAGCCAAAAAGTCTACAGGCCTGAAAACCAAGCTCTCAGGAGGCAGAAGTAAGATCAGGCATCCAAAACCACCCTGGGCTCCATAGCGAGTTCAAGACCAGCTTTCAAAAAGCCACCGAATGCTGGTGGCTCACACCTGTAACCCTAACTACTCAGGAGGCTGAGATCTGAAGATCACCGTTCAAAGCCAGCCCAGGCAGAAAATCTCATCATGAGACTCTTGTCTCCAATAAATCACTGAGAAAATTTCAGCAACAGGGGCTAGGAAGATGGCTCAGTGGTTGAGTGTTTGCCTTGCATGCATGAGGCCCTGGGTTCAATTCCTCAGCACCATATATGCAGAAAAAGCCAAAGTGGCACTGTGGCTCAAGGGGCAGAGCACTAGCCTTGAGCTGAAGAGCTGAGGGACAGCGCCCAGGCCCAGAGTTCAAGCCCCACAACCGACAAAAAAAAAGAGAAAAAGAAAAAGGCAGAAGTGGCGCTGTGGCTTGAGTGGTAGAGCGCTAGTCTTGAGCACAAAGAGGCTCAAAGACAGCGCCCAGACCCTGAGTTCAAGCCCCAGGATGGGGGGGGGGGTTGTTGGGGAGGGGGTTCAAAATTTCTAAGTGTGTTATTTCCTGAACATCAGGCCAGTTTATCTCCCCAGGATTGTTTAATGTTTACTAGGTGAGGCGAGGCCCCTAAGCCAGAGGGCCTGGGGCTCTCGCTGTCATCTGCAAATGGACTCTCACCCTCCCCGAGGAGGAGGAAGAAGGCTGCAGCGCTTGGCCAGTGAGCAGAGGTCCTTACACATGGAAGTACTTGATCAGTACTTGAGCTTCTGAGTGCCCAGAGGAAGAGGAACGGCCGGGCTGGGAGGTGTAGGAGTCCCGGCCTCCCCCCCCCCCCCCCCCAGCGGACAAGAATGAATGAGGTCATGTTTGCTGGAGACTTTGAGCTGTTGGGATGAAAGCAACTCCCCATGTGTAAGGTATTATTAACGGAAGGAAGGTGTTATTATCTTCATCTGAGAGGACAATGTGAGACAGGTAAAACCGAGCAATAAACACAGGGCCATTAATAACAAATAAGACGCAGCCGTAGCCTCAGAGAGAACAAAACCCTTGTCACATCCATGGCGGAGGCAGCAAGGGAGAGGCGAGGCCACCGGAGCGGGTGCTTCCCGGTGTGGCACGGCTCGCCTGGCGATCCTGAACGCAGGGCCCCGAGTCAGCCTGGGGCTGGCACACACGGCGGCACCGCTGCACCGTACCCTGTGGCTGCCTGGCGCCGGGCTCTTCGGGGAGCCAGGTGCTCCGCTATGAACTCATTGGCCCCTCCCCACCATCCCCGGTTCCTGTTTCCCAGGTGAGACACCTGAGGGCCAGAGGCAGGGAGGGGCGTCCCTAAGGACACACAGCGGCCATCTAGTCAAGTTGTCACTTGACTAGGATGGGGTCTCAAGGGAGACCCTTCTACCCAAGAGCTGTTAAGCGCTGTGATGAGGGGGCGTGGCCCACGTAGTTAGAGGGCCTGCCTAGCGAGTAGGTGGCCCTGAGTTCAAATCTTATTCTGAAATAAATACAAGGCTCTGAGAAGTGTCCTGGGAAGGCTGGAGATGAGGGACCCCTTAAGGGCAGCAAGGCGTCGGCCGTCTTGGGTCATGATGGGGGAGTAAAACACTGTCCTCCCCAGTGCCTTCGTCCTGTTCATTCCCACCCTCCTCTTCACCTTTTGTCCTCAAAGCCACACGGATTCAGTAAAGCTGCAAGAAGAACCACACCTGGGCACCAGTACTGGGACTTGAACTCAGGCCTTGGCTCTTGCTTGGCTTTTTCTGCTCAAGGCTGGCACTCATTGAAATCACATCTCTATTTCACCTTTCTTTTTCTTTTCTTTTGCTAGTCCTGGGGCTTGAACTCAGGGCCTGGGCACTGTCCCTTAGCTGCTTTTGCTCAAGGCTAGCACTCTACCACTTGAGCCACAGCGCCACTTCTGGCTTTTTCTGTGTATGTGGATCAAACCCAGGGCTTCCTGCATGCTAGGCAAGCACTCTACCACTAAGCCACCTTCCCAGCCCTCTATGTCCAGCTTTTTGCTAGCTTATTGGAGATGTTTGGATTTGTGTTCCTAGTTTGACGTGCGCACGTGTGTGTGTGTGTGTGCGTGTGTGCGTGTGTGTGTGTGTGTGTGTGTGTGTGTGTGTGAGTGTGTGTGCGCGCCACTCTTGGGGCTTGAACTCAGAGCCTGGGGACTGTCCTTTAATTTTTTGGCTTAAAGTTGGCGCTCTACCACTTCAGCCACAGTGCTACTTCTGGGTTTTTCTGAGTAGTTTATTGGAGACAAGAGTCTCATGGGCTTTCCTGCCCGAGCTGGCTTTGAACCACCATCTTCAGATCTCAGCCTCCTGGGTAGCTAGGATTACAGGCATGAGCCACCTGCTCCCAGCTCTGGGCAGAGGAAAGCTGGGACTCCAATGTCCTCAGAAGACAGGTGCAGATAGTGCAGGGACAACTCAAGGTTACACCTCCTCTTCCCTCATTTATGGCGGCACTGGGATTCGGTCCAGGTGGTTGGTAGATACAAAAGTTCATTTTTCCCTTCCTTCCTCCATCTTCCCAGCCTTTCTTTCATCCTTCCTTGTTTCCCTTTTGTCCTGCCTGCCTGCCTTCAGAGTCTTATTTCTTATGTTTCCCAACTGTTTGTTTCAAGATGGGAAATCAGACCCGGGAGTGTTGTAGCTGTGTGATCAAGTACGAGGGTTTGATCTCCAGCATCACAATAACAAAAGAAAATGGAAGAAAGTGCTGGGCACCCACAGCCTGTGCCTGACATCCTAGCTACTTGGGAGGTTGAGTTGGGAGGATTACTGTTCAAAGGCAGTAAGATGGCAGGATGCTACCCTAGTACCACTAAAACCCAGAAAAACGAAACAGGAAGGGAGAGAGGAAGAGCAGGGGGGAGGGGTAAAGGGAGGGGAGTGGCCAGGAGAAGCTGAAGGGTGAGGGGGAACAGTAGGGACTAAGCCCCCCCCGGGAGGGAGGGAGGCACCTGGATGATACTTACTGGTTGGTCTCCTTCTTTTGTGAACTTCTGATACTGTATCTGTTTTTTTTTGTTTTTGTCGGTTGTGGGACTTGAACTCTGGGCCTGAGCTCTTCAGCTCAAGGCGAGCACTCTACCACTGGAGCCACAGTGCCACGTCTGGTTTTCTCACAGACTTTCCTGCCTGGGTTAGCTCTGAACTGTGGTCAAGCCACTGGTGCCCAGCCACAGGATTATTTTTGAGCTCAGAACTCACTTTTTTGCCTGGGCCCATGTCTGGACTGCAGTCCTCCTATTTCACATTTCCTGCCACAGCTGAGATGATAGGCACATGCTGCTGCACCCACCTTTGAGAGTGGAGATGGAGTCTCAAATTTTTTTTTTTGGTCTGGGGCTGGCATGGAACCACTTGATCTCAGCCTCCAGCACCAGTAACTCTGCAACTAGTATTTTGCCTCAGAGAAGAAGGAGGCTTGGTGTCCAATCTCTCCCCAGTAAATCCTTCCTAGTGAGTCTGTAGCAGCTCTGTGCCAAGTCCTTGACTTGGATCACCTCATTTAGCACAGCCACCTAGTGTGGTGGGACTGTTCACAGTCCCAGCTCACAGAGGGAAGAGCAAGGAGGTCAGAGGGGTTAAATGATTTCCCCAAGGTTCCTCAGCTCATTCATGGTGGATCTGCAGTTTGAGCCCCGGTACCTGAGGCTACTTTCAAAAGTGATGTCCTTGGATTTATTTTTGAGACTAATGTCTTGCTCTGTAACCAAAACTGGCCCGGAATGCCAGATCCTCTTACCACAGCTTCCCAAAGGTCGGGATTATAGGCATGCACTGCCACACCCAGCCGCCACATTCCACTTTCAAAATCAGCCCTCTTCCCCCCTCCCCACCCCAGTCCCTCTTAGTTCTCCCCAAGTTTGATAGCTGATCAGTAAATTGATCAGATATAAAACTCTTTGTTGTGGGAGGCCCAGAAAGGCTGAAGCCAGTTCCCCAGTGATTTCACACCGGTTTATACCAGATTATATTTTTTCACAAAATGTCACATGTCTTACAAGGGACAAAGGCCAGACCACTCCCAGCAGAAGTTAATGCCATTTCCGAAAAGCAGGCCTCTGGCCTGTACACTCCGTCCTGTCCCCGCTTACCTATGATAAGAGGCCCCACCTCTTGTTGCTAGGTGTGCCTTGAGGTAGGTTGGTCCTGGCAGAGATCAGAAGAGCCCAGAAGACGAGGAACAACCGCGTAGCTCTACCTCCCCTGGGCAGACTCAGGACTTGGGGCTACTTTCTCTGGATGGAGTAAGAATCAATAGGCCTGGGGCTGAGCCACGCTAGCTCTGGCCTTGGGTCCCCAACACAGTTGGCTCGTTACTATGACAACACTGACTCCAAGGCTGGAGGCAGTCTTCCTACGTGACCAAAGGTTTGATTCGGTTTTGTTTTTCAGTTTGAGAAATATCTCATGCACCGAGAGTTATAACCTAGTTGAACAATATAAAGAATATCAGCCAGCTGTGGGTGTACATGCCTGTCCCCCAGTTATTTGGGATGCAGAGACAGAGGACTGAGGCTCATGAGAAGCCCGAGCAAAAGCTAATGAGACTTTACCTCAAAAACAAGCCAGGCAGCTGGCCTTGGCAGCGGTGGCTCACGCCTGTCATCTAGCTACTCAGGAGGCTGAGGTCTGAGGTCTGAGGATAGGATAGTGGTTCAAAGCCAGCCTGGGTAGGAAAGTCTCTTATTTCCAGTTAATCACCAAAAAGACAAGAGTGGAGTTGTGACTCAAGAGGTAGACCACTAGCCTTGAACAAGAAAAGCTCAGGGACAGTGGCCAGGCCCTGAGTTCCAGCCCCTGGACTGGCGCGCGCGCGCACACACACACACACACACACACACACACACTCAAGTGCAATACCTTGGAAGCCCGTCGAAGGACCCTCCTTTCATTGCCAACAGACTCGAGGTTTCTCAAAGTTTTGGTATTCATTTGCCTGTTTTTCTTTGTGCCTTACCTGTGTGTATAGGCTCCCTGCATCTGTAGAATGGCAGGTGAGGCACTGGCCTGCCACGGATACCTCTCTTCACTTGACCTGGACAGTGAACTCAGAGAGTCTCCCGTTCCATGTGGACCACTCACTTGGAGAACTCATTTCTCTTCTCTTCCAGGACCCCATTGGGCAACACTTAGCCAAACCAGCCGTCACAGGTCAGGCTCCTTAGAGCATAGAAAACTGGAGCAGGGAGGAATATGGAGATAAAAGAACCTGAGTGTGTGTGTGTGTGTGTGTGTGTGTGTGTGTGTGTTACTGGCATTGGCTTGATCTCAAAGCCTGGAGCTTTTTCTGCTCAAGGCTGGTGCTCTACTCCCTGAACATCAGCTCCATTTCTAGCTTTTTGCTAGTTAATTAGAGATAAGAGACTCATAGACTTTCCAGCTCAGGCTGGTTTTGATCTCATCCTCAGATCTCAGTCTCCAGTATAGCTAGACTTACAGGTGTGATCAACTGGTGCTTAGCTCCATCTTCACTTTTATATCTCTAAATCCAAGTCACAGGAGGAAATATTGTGTGTGTGTGTGTGTGTGTGTGTGTGTGTGTGTGTGTGTTGGTGGTAAGGATGGAACTCAGTGCCTTGAGCATTCAAGCAAGTGCTGTACCCGCCCTGAGCTAGATCCTCACCCCACTGAGGGAATTTTAACCAACTGGGATTCAACAGAGAGGAGAGAAATGTCAAAGGAGAGGAGAGAAATGTTAAAGGAGGGGTGAAATTTCTGCTGACATCCTGTGTGAAACTTCAGAAAGTTTTGAGAACTCAAGTCATCATAGAGCGGGGGAAAATGAGGGAGAGGGGGCAGGAGGCGTAGCTCAGGTGTGGAGTGCCAGCCTTGGAGCAAGAGTATTAGACCCTGAGTTCAAATCCCTGTCCAAGAAGAAGTTGGAGGCGGAGGAGAAAGAGGAAGGGGAGGAAGGAGGAGGAGGAGGAGAAGGGGAGGAGGAGGAGGAAGAAGAGGAGGAGGAGGAGGAGGAGGAAGAGGAGGAGGAGGAGGAAGAGGAGGAGGTGGAGGAAAGGGAGTTCTAGAAGAAAAGTTTGCTTAAAGTACAACAAGCTGGAGCAGAAGTGGCCTTCTCTCCTTCAGGAAGAGGGAGCCTCCAGGGTAAATGAATGATGGGGAGCTATTTCCTGACCCCAAGAGTCCAAGTCACATTGGTCCTATTTTGGACCCAGCACAAGCTGCTCATAAACACAGGCCAGGGCTCAGGCTCCAGCTAAAGAAGGAAGTTTCTGGGAGCAGGCGCGCGCCCGGCTGTACACCGCAGGATTGGGCAACCCCCCAGCGTGCGCCTCGCCAGCACCTCGGCGCCGCGTCTGCCTAGGCCATCATGCCCCGGGGCCTGAGAGCAGCCAGAGAAGAAGCTGTCCTCCCTTCCAGGCGCTTCCAGACCAGCGCTGAGCCATCCGTCCATGCAGTCCTCCACGGAGGCCAGCCGTTCAGAGGGTAGGAAGACAAGACAGGTGCTGGGCTACTGTACAAGTACTAGGTTGGCAGAAGCATTTCGAGGGAGGCTGGCTATGCTGGCAAGAGCTCTCAGAGCCGGGCGCCGGTGGCTCCCGCCTGTCATCCTAGTTACTCAGGGGGCTGAGAGCTGAGGATCACAGTTCAAAACCAGCCAGGGCAGGAAAGTCTGTGAGACTGATCTCTAATGAACTAGCAAAAAGCTGGAACTAGAGCAGTGGCTCAAGTGACAAAGTACCAACCTTGAACTGAAAAGGCTAAAAGACAGAGCCCAGGTCCTGCGCTCAAGCCTCAGTATCAACACATTAAAACATTCATTAATTAGGGGCTGGGAAGGTGGCTCAGTGGTAGAGCACTTGCCTTGCATGCCTGAGGCCCTGGGTTCGATTCCTCAGCACCACATAGCAGAAAACGCTGGAAGTGGCGCTGTGGCTCAAGTGGTAGAGCGCTCGCCTTCTCGCCTTGAGCTGAAGAGCTGAGGGACAGCGCCCAGGCCCAGAGTTCAGGCCCCACGACTGACAAAAATAATAATAATAATAATTAATTAATGTAAAAATGCTGTTGGAGTGAGGTTTGCCTTTAAGACTAATAAAGGACCTCCAAAGATAAGATGAGAATCGAGTTTCCAGGGCTTTCTGAGAAAAGGGTCTGAATTCAGATAAGGAGATGTGAGTTGAAGGATGTGGGCAAGATAAGAGGAAATAGCAGGGGAGGGTGCGATGGTGCATGCCTGGAACCCCAGCATTATGGAGTGGGGGGTGAAGGGTGGGGGTGAGAGAGGGAGGCTGGGCAAGAGCTTGGGGAGCTGAAAGAGTCACCACGGAGGGGTAAGAGGACAGGGACAGCGCGGCATGACACCCTGCACTTTGGCTTTATAAATGGGGCACTTCTGAGAGAGCCACTGCGCGGGCTGGGCTGCCAGCGGCCTGGCGCTCGCTCGCTCGCATAGGGTATCAGGCTTTGCCTCCCGAGCCTGGTGGGAGGAGCCACCTACAGGAAGACTGGGTTTTGGATTCTGATGAAGCTCAGGCAAGTTCCTGTTCCCTGTGCCTAGCTGAGTGTCAGCTTCCTCATCTGGAACTTATTAATAGTGCTTATGGTTTTGTTTTTTTTTTTGTCTTGGTCAATCCTGGGGCCTGAACTCAGGACCTAGGTGATGTTCCTGAGTTGGTTTTTTTTTTTTTTTTTTTTTGATTGGTTGTGGGGCTTGAACTCAGGGCTTGGGCGCCCTCCCTCAGCTCTTCAGCTCAAGGCGAGTGCTCTACCGCTTGAGCCACAGCACCATTTTCTGGTTTTCTAGTGATTTATTGAAGATCAGAGTCTCACAGACTTTCCTGCCTGGGCTGGCTTTGAACCATGATCCTCAGATCTCAGCCTCCCGAGTAACTAGGATGACAGGCGTGAGCCACCGGCGCCCGGCTGTTCCTGAGTTTTTGCTCAAGGCTAGCATTCTACACTTTGAGCCACAGCACCACTTTCCGTTTTCGAGTGGTTAATTAGAGATAAGAATCTCAAGGACTTTCCTGCCCACTCTAGCTTTGAACCACAATCCTCAGATCTCAGCCTCCTGAGTAGCTAGGATGACAGGCGTGAGCCATCAGCACCTAGCTTCTTTTTATTCTTCTTAACCCACATTGAGCTCATTGTTATTTAGTGAGCACTTTCTATAGGGAAAGCAATATGTCCTGTCCTTCAGGGAAAGGAGAAGAAAACAGTCTGGAATTTGCTGGTAAGCTGGCTCCAGGACAGGGGGAGGTAGATCTGCTGGTTCTCCTGTAAATATTGTGACCAGTTTCAAGCTACCAAGAGTTGACCAAGTAGCTGGCAAAAATTCCTGAACAATCAGGAATTCCAAAGCAGTTAAAGAAGTTTCTTGCGGCTGGGAAGGTGGCTCAGTGGTAGAGTGCTTGCCTCACATGCATGCGGCCCTGGGTTCGATTCCTCAGCACTATAGAAGCAGAAAAAGCTGGAAGTGGCACTGTGGCTCAAGTGGTAGAGTGCTAGCCTTGAACTGAAGAGCTGAGGGACAGCGCCCAGGCCCAGAGTTCAGGCCCCACGACCAGACCACCCCCCCCAAAAAAAAAAGAAGTAGTAGTTTCTCTATAGTTAGCAAGTAAAACAGGAGTGCAGGGGTGCTACCTATAATCCTAGTTACAGGAGAGGCTGAGATTTGAGGATAATAAAATGAAGCTAATAGCATCAGGAAAGTCCCTGAGACTCTTATCTCCAATTAACCACCAAAAATGCTGGAAACAGAGCTGTGGCTCAAGTAGTAAGTAGAGCAAATAAAGCTAAGGGGCAGTTCCCAGGTTCTGAGTTCAAGGCCTAGTACTGGTACTCATACAAAAAAGAAAAAAAAAGATACATAGGAGCTAGGTGCCGGTGGCTCATGCCTGTAATCTTAGCTACTCAGGAGGCTGAGATCTGAGGATCATGGTTTGATGCTAGCCAGGGCAGAAAGGTCTGTGAGACTCTTATCACCAATAAACTACTCAGAAAAAGCCAGAGGTGGCACTGTGGCTCAAGTGCTAGAATGCTAGTCTTGAACACAAAGAGGTTCAAGGATAGCACCCAGGCCCTGAGTTCAAGGCCCAGAACCAGAAAAAAAAAAAAAAAAAACAAACCTAGAAGTTAACAATAGCCATGACCTCTGACTCCCCCCAACACACACACACACACACACACACACACACACCTCCCACAGGTCTGCTGCAGGGGGACAGGATCAACTCAGGCCCTAGCTGCTTTGGGGGCTGTGCTGTGGCTGCAGACTCTCAGGAGAAGGAAGGAGGCAGGCTGTCCATTTCTTGAGGCCTTTATCACCCCCCGCCCATGTGACAGGCTACAAGTTCCAGGCACTGACTGAGTTCCAACCAAGGCTCAGGAATTCCAGCCCTGGGTGCTGCCTCCAGCCTCGGGAAGAGGACCTGTTTGTCATGTGCAGCATCTGCACAAGGATATCTGGCCTTAAACACACCTTTTGGTTCTGGAATTCTGAACTCCTCCTCCTCCTCCTCCTCCTCCTCCTCCTCCTCCTCCTCCTCCTCCTCCTCCTCCTCCTCCTCCTCCTCCTCCTCCCCTCCCCCTGCCTCCTCCCCTGCCTCCTCTGCCTCCTCCCCTGCCTCCTCCTCCTCCTCCTCCTCCTCCTCCTCCTCCTCCTCCTCAGTGTGTGTGTGTGCTGGTCCTCAGATCTCAGTCTCCTGAGAAACTAGGATTACAAATTCGAGCCCCAGGCACCTGACTTTTATTATTATTTTTAATCCCACAAAAACATTTTTGTTGGGCTGGGAAGGTGGCTCAGTGATAGAGCGCTTGCCTTGCATGCCTGAGGCCCTGGGTTCAATTCCCCAGCACCACATAAGCAAAAAGAAAAAAAAACATTTTTTGAGATAGGGTATAGCTATAGTAGCCCAGGTTAGCCTCTGTGTGTGTGTGTGTGTGTGTGTGTGTGTGTGTGTGTGTGTGTGTGTGTGTGTGTGTGTGTGTGTGTGTGTGTGTGTGTGTTTGGTTCTGGGGCTTTGAACTGAGGGCGTGGGTACTGCCTCAGCTTTTTTGCTCAAAGCTTGTGTTTTACCACTTGAGCCACAGTTCTATTTCTGACTTTTGAGCAGTTAATTGAAGAGTCTCATGGACTTTTCTGGCCAGGCTGGCTTTGAACTGCAATCCTCAGATCTCAGCCTCCTGAGTAGCTAGGATGACAGGCGTGAGCCACCCTCACATGGTCAGGCTAGCCTTCTTTGAAATAGAATATAGCTATGGAGCTCAAGCTTGATCTTGCACTTAAGATTTTCCTGCCTCAGCCTTCTGAGTGCTAGGATTAAAGGAGTGTGCCACTACACCCAGCCCTCCTGCCAGTTTCTTTTTTTTTTTTTTAATTTAATTTAATTTTATTTGTGAACATACTGTACAGAGGAGTTACAATTACATGGGCAGGATAATGCGTACATTTCTTACCAAGCATTGCAGCCTCCTCCTTTGTTTACCCTTCACATCCCTTCCCAGCCTCCCCCCTGCCCCCCACTGCCAGTTTCTTTTTGGGGAGGAAGGGGGTTGTTTTTGTTTTTGCCAGTCGTGGGGCCTGAACTCTGGGCCTGGACGCTGTCCCTCAGCAATTCAGCTCAAGGCTAGCACTCTACCACTTGAGCCATGGCTCCACTTCCAGCTTTTTTCTGCTTATGTGGTGCTGAGGAATCGAACCCAGGGCCTCATGCATGCAAGGCAAGCACTCTACCACTGAGCCACCTTCCCAGAGCCTCGCGGTGGGCTTTGATCTCAGGGGTGGCTTTCCCGAGGAACAACATGGGCAGCCAGGAGAGCCTGTGCCTGGGGTTCAAGACTCTGCAGAGGGAGGGGCAGCTGGGTTGGAGTTGTCTGTCTCTTGTGTGCAGGCAGGGGAAGGAGCGAGGGGCCAGGCCCATGGCTGCCTATTCGTAAAGTTCACCAAAGAATACTTTTTGGAAGGGATGATTATGAGGTCGGATGCTCATGAAACTGCCAGGCTTCTTTTCATACCCAGATTTTATCTGGGGATATAAAAGCTAACGGTGAATGACTAAGCAATGAGGTAAATGCACACTCGGGTCCGCTTTTCCAGCCCTTCTCTGACAGGACCACAACAATGACACCGATCTCTGCACACTGCCTGGTCAAGTTCAACACACAGGCTCCCAAGTGCTCTCCTACAGCAATAGTTAAGAGGTGAGACACACAAGCAATTAGCCCTGGAATAAGTGTGTCACTGACAAAGAGGGGCTGCGGTGTTCCACTACAGCCAGGACCCACTAGTGATGACGAAATCGATTTCATAACTCACTTGCTAAGGATCTGAACTCCAATCCCTCCATGGCCTCTCTTCATTCTCCTCTGCCTCCAGCCTCTGAGGAAGGGAGGGTGGGTAAGGGGAGTCTCTAGATGAAAGCAGTCCTATAGTCCTCCTCTTCCTCCTCTTCCTTCTTTCTCCATCTTTTTTTTTTTTTTTTTTTTTTTTTGCTGTTGTTGTTGTTGCTGGTCCTGGTACTTGAACTCTGGGCCTAGGTTCTGTCTCTGAGCTTCTTTTGATCAAGGCTAAGGCTCTACCACTTGAGCAACAGTGCTACTTCCTGCTTTTTCTGAGACGTTTATTGGGGATAAGAGTCTCATGGACTTTCCTGCCTGGGCTGGCTTCAATCCTTTATCCTCAGATCTCAGCCTCCTGAGTAGCCAGGATTACAGGCGTGAGCCACCGGTGCCTGGCAGTAGAGGCTTCTTCTTCTCCCTTCTCCTCCTCTTCTTTTTCCTCCTCCTCCTCTTCTTTTCTTCTTCTTCTATTTCTTCTTCTCCTTCCTCTTCTTCCTTTTCTTCCTCCTCTTCTTCTCCCCTCTCTTCTTTCTCTTGCCCTTCCTCTTCCGCCATGTTTTTGTGTCATTACTGGGGCTTGAACCCACAGCCTGGTACTATCCCTTAGCTTCTTTGCTCAAGGCTGGTGCTCTACCATTTGAGCCACAGCTCCACTTTGGGCTGGTTAATTGGAGATAAGAGTCTCTGATTTGTCTACCTGGGCTGGCTTCAAACCAGGATGCTCACATCTCAGCCTCCTGAGAGTAGCTAGGATTACAGTCAGGCTCCAGAGGTTCGTTCCAGTTATGATGATCCAGCTAGGGCAGGCATTTTCCAGAAACCCTGGGAGGGGCTGGTAGTAGCTGACTAGGTATGGGGGTAGGGGAGAGGAAGCTAGGAAAGAGGAAGGGAGAGAATTTGTTCTCACTTTCCTCTGATCTTCCAAGTATTTTGCTAAAGGAAGGTTTGAGCTGCCTCTTCAATGTTCTAGCTTTTCTTTTGAGTAGTAAGAGAGACGCTGGGCTTTGTGCCTGCTGGTGTTTTCCCTGAGAAGGATGCAGGCAGCTGGGTGCATACTGGGTTGAAGTGTTGTTGGCACATCTTCCCATACTGACTTTCCCATACAAAATGTACAGCTCAGCTGGGCGTGGTGGCTCACGCCTGTAATCCTAGCTACTCAGGAAGCTGAGATCTGAGGATCCCAGTTCAAAGCCAGCTCTTACCTCCAATTAACCACCAGAAAACAAGAGGTGGCAACTGTGGCTCAAGTGGTAGAGCTTTTGCCTTGAGCTGAAGAGCTAAATGACAGCACCTAGGCCCAGAATTCAAGCCCCACGACTAACCAAAAAGAAAAAAGAAGAAAAAGAAAAAAAAAGTGCAGCACTAGGACTGGTGAACTCAAAAGCCAAGGATGAAAAGTGTGGCCAAGCTGGGCACTGGTAGCTCTCGCCTATAATCCTAGCTACTCAGGAGGCTGAGATCTGAGGGTCGAGGTTCAAAGTCAGCCCTGGCAGGAAAGCCTGTGAGACTCTTAGCTCCAATAAACCACCAGAAAACCAGAGGTAGAGCTGTGGCTCAAAGCGGTAGAGTGCTAACCTTGAGCAAAAGAGCTCAAGGTTAGTGCTCAGGCTCTGAGTTCAAGCACCATGACAGAAAGGAAGGAAGGAAGGGAGGAAGGGAGGAAGGGAAGAGGGAAGGAAGGAATTAAAAAAAGAAAGGAAAAGCCGGGCGCTGGTGGCTCACGCCTGTAATCCTAGCTACTCAGGAGGCTGAGATCTGAGGATCGCGGTTCAAAGCCAGCCGGGGCAGGCAGGAGAGACCGTGAGACTCCTATCTCCAATAAACCATCAGAAAACCGGAAGTGGCGCTGTAGCTCAAGTGGTAGAGCACTCGCCTTGAGTTGAAGAGCTGAGGGACAGCGCCCAGGCCCAGAGTTCAAGCCCCACGACCAACCAAAAAAAAAAAAAAAAAAAAAAAAAAAGAAAGGAAAGAAGGAAAGAAAGAGGGAAAGGAAGGAAGAAAGGTGGGACCAATCAAGAGGCAAATAAAAGCCCAAGTGGAGCTAGTTCAGAAGAGGCTCACAGGTGCTGCAGTTGACAGGAAACACCTGTGACTTCAGCACAGCAGAAAAGGTTGCCTAATTTCTTCCTCCTCCATCCCCTTTTTCTCTTCCTTCTTCCCATTTTGGCTTTTTTTCCCTTGGGAGGGGGGAAGGGTTTGGTAGTGGGGCTTGAACTCAGGTCCCTGAGCATGTTTGCTCAAGGCTAGTGCTCTACCGCTTTGAGCCACAGCTCCAGTTTTTAAAAACTTCAAAAACTTCCAGTTTTTAGGTGATTAATTGGAGATAAAAATCTCATGGCCTTTTCTGCCCAAGCTGGCTTTGAACCACAAGCTTCAGATCTCAGCTTCCTGAATAGTTAGGATTACAGGCCCGAGCCACCAGCACCGAACTCATTTTGGCTTTATTTTTTTGTCGGTCGTAGGGCTTGAACTCTGGGCCTGGGCGCTGTCCCTCAGCTCTTCAGCTCAAGGCGAGCGCTCTACCACTTGAGCTACAGCGCCACTTCCGGTTTTCCGGTGGTTTACTGGAGATAGGAGTCTCACAGTCTTTCCTGCCCGGGCTGGCTTTGAACCGCGATCCTCAGATCTCAGCCTCCTGAATAGCTAGGATTACAGGCGTGAGCCACCAGCGCCCGGCTTCATTTTGGCTTTTCTAGTTTTGTTTTGTCGGTCGTGGGGCTTGAACTCTGGACCTGGGCCCTGTCCCTCAGCTCTTCAGCTCAAGGCGAGCACTCTACTGCTTGAGCCACAGTACCACTTCTGGTTTTCTAGTGGTTTATTGGAGATAAGAGTCTCATAGACTTTCCTGCCTGGGCTGGCTTTGAACCATGATCTTCAGATCTCAGCCTCCTGGATTACAGGCATGAGCCACTGGTGCCCAGCCATTTTGGCTTTTTGAGACAATTTCCCCATGTATCCCAAACTTTCAATCTTCCTCTTAGCTTCTCAGGTACTGGGAGTACAGTGCCACACCCAATTTTTGTGTGTGAGTGTTGGTGCTGGGGTATCAACTCAGGACCTGGAGCTCTTACCCTCCCCCCAATTATGAGTAGTACTCATAGCTAGTGCTTAACCCCTTGAACCAGACCTCCACTCCTGACATTTTTTTGCTGGTTAACTGGAGATGAGGGTCTTGAAGATTTGTCTGCCTGAGCTGGCTTCAGAGTGGGATTCTCAGAACTCAGCCTCCTGAGTAGGTAGGATGGCAGCCGTGAGCCACCAGTGCACAGCTCATTACAGCATTTTCTTGCGGGCAGGAAACATACTTGGATCATGTTCACCCCCCCCTTTTTTTTTTTTGGTTGGTCATGGGGCTTGAACCTTGGGCCTAGGTACTGTCCCTCAGCTCTTCAGCTCAAGGCCAGCACTCTACCACTTGAGCCATGGCGCCACTTCTGGTTTTCTGGTGGTTTATTGGAGATAAGAGTCTCACAAACTTTCTTGCCTGGGCTGGCTTTGAAGCATGATCCTCAGATCTCAGCCTCCTAGGATTACAGGTGTGAGCCACCAGTGCCTGGCATGTTTTTTTTCGCCAGTCCCAGGGCATTGGCACTGTTCCTGAGCTTTTGCTCAAGGTGGCACAGTGCTGCTTCTGGCTTTTTCTGTGTACTGAGGAATCGAACCCAGGGCTTCATGAATGGGAAGCAAACACTCTACCACTAAGCCAACTTCCCAGCCCAAGTGTGTTGGTCTTAAGCAACAAAGCTCAGGGACAGCACCTAGGTTCTGAGTTCAAGGCACACACACGAAGCTGTAGATCCTACTGACATTGGTAAGCCTTCAGAACAGTTCTCCTTTGTTCTACCTCACAGCTGAAATTAACAACAAAGAATTCACATTTGGCTAAAAGCAAAATATGAAAGCTCAATTGCCAACTTCCTACTGGATGGGCTTTCAGAGGAACCATTAGTAAGATCCTAAGGCATTGAGTATCAGACCCCTCTGCCAGCATTAGCATAGCCCTGCTGAGCGGGATGGGGCAGAATGTGCAATTCCCTCCTGCTGGTGTTGCTTTAATCCACTGAAGTGGTGGATTGAGAGAGAGAAAAGAGCTGATTGGATCCCAGAATTCTGGAGACATCCCTGCTTATTCCGACCAGCCAGGGTTGTACTCTTCCCGTTCCTGTGCAGAGCAGAGCCCTGCAGGTCACCCGAGGCCTTCTCTGGGTATTCTGGTCCTGTTCCCTCTGGAATGCTGTGCTCCAAGGCAGATCTCTCAGCTTTCACCTGCAGGCTCTCTCTCGGGCTCTTCCTGTGAGGGGAGTCTGTTGAAATGACTGCATGTGTTACAGCATAGAAAATGTGCTTTTGGACTGAAACCTGGACAGCCAAAAAGAGCCAAATGAAAAGCTCAGAGGAATGAGCTGACCTACAAAATGCCTTGTCCCAGTGTTCTCCCCTGCCTGCTCTTTACTCTCCAGGACCAGAGCTTGAACTGGATGAGATCGTTGGCTATACTGGGTCTTCCCCAGATGTTTAGAGCTGCTCAAATGCTGGGTCCTCTGTGGGGATTTCCCCAGAGGCAACATCAAGGGATGCAGCTGGCATTGACTGGGGAGCAGGAAGGGCAGCAGGAGGAACCTCCCTGCGCCCTGTTTGGAATCCTCTCCAGACCATGTTAAGTTTGAAGCAGTTTTATATAACTGGAGCTCTGGAGTTTTCCTTTCCTCCAGGCTGTCTTCTCCCTCACAGCTCCGGAAAGAAGAGAAGGGAGAGGAATGCAGGATTCAGGCCCTTCCCCCTGGTCTCACCTTTGTCCTAGGTACTGGCTGAAACACTGTGATTACATTGTAACTGTGGGATTCTAACTCAGTTAATCCCCCCCTCCCCCCCCATCTAGAAGTTTCTCTGAACTACAGCCTCCCCTTTTTCTTTTTGGTCTGTGTTCATCATTCTTCCTCCCTTCTCCTCACTTCCTACCCCTCCCCCTTTCTCTTTTTCTCTTCTTTCTCCCTCTCCCTCATTCCTCCTTTTCTTCTTCTTCTTCTTCTTCTTCTTCTTCTTCTTCTTCTTCTTCTTCTTCCTCCTCCCCCCCCCCCTCTCTGTTTTACCACTGAGACACTCTTCCAGTCCTTTTGTATTTTTTTTTTTTTTGTCAGTACTGTGGCTTGAACTCAGGGCCTGGGCACTGTCCCCGAGCTTTTTTTTTTTGCTCAAGGTTAGCGCTCTACCACTTGAGCCACAGCGCCACTTCTGGCTTTTTTCTTTTTGCTTATGTGGTGCTGAGGAATTGAACCCAGGGCCTCATGCATGCAAGGCAAGCACTCTACCACTGAGCCACCTTCCCAGCCCCCCCAATATTCTCTTAACCAGGTCTCCTGCACGCTGGAATTAATTAGATGTACACTGCCACACCTAGCTGAAGTGAGTTTTGTTTTTTTTTTTGGGGGGGGGTCCGGTTGTGGGGCCTGAACTCTGGGCCTGGGCGCTGTCCCTCAGCTCTTCAGCTCAAGGCTAGCGCTCTACCACTGAGCCACCTTCCCAGCCCCCCCTTTTTTTTCTTGATGGTTTGTTAGTACTGGAGTTCAAACTCAAGGCTTTACACTTACTAGGCAGGTGCTCTACCCCTAGTCTGTTTTCATTTCAGGAATGTTTTCAGATCAGCTCTCCTGCTTTTCTAACCCAGGACTGGCCCTAGACAACAATCCTCCTACTTAGGCCTCCCACATAGCTGGGGTTAGTGTTGAAACAGTCTTGCTAACCTTTTGCTCAGGCTGGCTTCAAAATGCAATCCTCTTGATCTCTGCTTCCCTAGCTTAGATTAGAGTCATGTACCGCCATACCTGGCTTAAAATGAATCTTAACTCAGGCATTGCGTTTTCACAATTGCCAGTGGAAGCTTAGCTATTTTCAAACAAGGAAACTAAGGGCCTAGTCCAAGGCTACACAACTGCTCAGTCTTGATTTTTCTATCTCAAGCCCAGTGTGTTTTCCCTGCCTCAGTTTCTTCAACTACAAAATTGAGATGTTAATGATATATATGCTTCATATGGGTACTCTGAAGGCTGAATGCTTTGCTGTACATCAAGTGTCTATCCACAATTTTTTGGGGGGGTCCAATCGTGGGGCTTGTACTCTGGGTCTGGACGCTGTCTCTCAGCTCTTCAGCTCAAGGCTAGCGCTCTACCACTTGAGCCACAGCGCCACTTCCAGCTTTTTTCTTTTTGCTTATGGGTGCTGAGGAATCGAACCCAGGGCCTCAGGCATGCAAGGCAAGCGCTCTACCACTGAGCCACCTTCCCAGCCCTACATCTAGTGTCTAAAATAGGGCCTAGTGCTATTCTTCACGAACTCAGTCATGGTAGGACACAGTAAAGACTGCTCTCACTAGAGTTTCTATCATCCTGTAAAGAATTTTGGGCTCCAACATTGTGAGTTAAAATAAAGACTTTTCCCTCTTGTTATTTATTTATTTATTGTATATGGCTCCAGCCATATCTCCACTTCCAGTATTTTGCTGGTTCACTGGAGATAACAGTCTCTCAGATTTGTCTTCCCAGGCTGCCTTTGAACCTCGATTCTTAGATCTCAGCCTCCAGAATAGCTAGGATTACAGGCATTAGCCACCAGTGACCATCTTAAAAAAAGAAGAAGCTGAGTGCTGGTGGCCCATACTTATAATCCTAGCTACTGAGGAGGCTGAGACCTGAGGATTGCTGTTCAAAGCCAGACTGGGCAGGAAAGTCCATGAGATTCTTTTTTTTTTTTTTTTTTTTTTTTTGGGTCCAGTCATGGGGCCTGAACTCTGGGCCTGGGCACCGTCCCTCAGCTCTTCAGCTCAAGGCTAGCGCTCTACCACTTGAGCCACAGCTCCACTTCTGGCTTTTTTTCCCCCCTGCTTATGTGGTGCTGAGGAATCGAACCCAGGGCCTCATGCATGCAAGGCAAGCACTCTACCACTGAGCCACCTTCCCAGCCCTCTATGAGATTCTTATCTCTAATAAACTACTCAGAAAAAGTTGGAAGTGGTGCTGTGGCTTAAGTGGCAGAGTGCTAGCCTTGAGCACAAAGAGGATCAGGGATAGTGTCCAGGCCCTGAGTTCAAGCCCCAGAATCAACACAAAAATAATAAAAAGAAGCCGTGCGCTGGTGGCTCACGCCTGTAATCCTAGCTACTCAGGAGGCTGAGATCTGAGGATCGCGGTTCAAAGCCAGCCCGGGCAGGAGAGACCGTGAGACTCCTATCTCCAATAAACCACCAGAAAACCGGAAGTGGCGCTGTAGCTCAAGTGGTAGAGTGCTCGCCTTGAGCTGAAGAGCTGAGGGACAACGCCCAGGCCCAGAGTTCAAGCCCCACGACCGACAAAAAAAAAAAAAATAATAATAATAAAAAGAAAAATGGGGGGGAGGGAGGGCGGTGAGGGGAGAGATGAGAAGGGATGGTAAGGGGAAAAATAAATACATAAATAAATAAATTTAAATAACAAAAAGAAAGGAAAAGAAAAATAGGTCTGGCACAGAAAGAATGGTTGATAAGCATCCACTAAAATCTGTCTAGACCACCCGTTTGTTTACTCCAGTAAACATTGGTCCAACTTATTTGTAGGAGGGGAGCCAACTCCTAGCTTGGAAGGCGGTGGAGGATGGGAAAGAGTCTGTTTCCCAGGCGTGGAGCAAGCTGAGATGGAAAAGCAACAGGACCCAGCTGCCTGCCTGCTGCAGGCTAACAGGAGGAAAGGCAGACACAGATAAACCGATGAAGGGGAGGGATGACCCTGCGCAACCCTCCCAGGGCAGAAAGAACAAAGCCTTCAGAACAGAGCCCAAGATTATAAGGTAACATATTTTACTCTGTGACATGGTTGAAGGCCTGTTAGGAGCTGGTTCTAGATTTTTTGTACCTTCGACTTGACTTTTACCAATGGGAAAAGTACCGACAAGAATCCCAGTTCCTTCCCAAAGGCATGTCTGGAACTTGGTGAGGGCTAGAGGATGCTGGGAGAGTTTTGAACACTACCCAGGGAGTTCTAGGCCTGCCTGGAGCAGGGACCTGCTTGGGAGTTCAGACTGCCTCAGCAAGTCAATAGAAATGACCATAGTAAGCCTGCCAATAGAGTCCACCTGGAGGCTGAGATTTGAGGATCCCAGTTTGAAGCCAGCCCAGGCAGCAAAGTCTAATTAGCCACCAAAAAGCCAGAAGTGGAGTTGAGGCTCAAGTGGTAGAGTCCCTGTCTTGAGTGAAAGTGCCAGGGCCCCAGGCCCTGAATTCAAGCCTCAGTACTAGCCCCCAAAATAAATGATTAAATAAATAAATAACAATATTGAGTTCCTACCATTCTGGGGGGAAACTAAGGCAATTGTAAGTAACTTTAGCACTGGATCAATTGCTTTCTGTTGAAAAGAACACATTTTAACAGCAATAACAACAACAGCAAATCAAGGGAACCAGCCACCCCAAACTGCACTCCGAACGTGGTTGAGGTCATGTTCTAGCTGTAGGAAATTTTTTTGCTGACCAGTCTGTCCTCTCAGAAATAAACACCAGACCCACAAATAAAATAAAAGGTTGAAAACACAAATGTCTGTAATTAAGTTTTGGAATGACGTCTTCTGCTTGCTCAAGCTTCCCACTGGTGAGTGTGTATGTGTGTGTGTGTGTGTGTGTATTGTTTTTGAGACAGGATTTAGCTATGTAACCCAGAAACTCATCCTCCTGCCTCAGCCTTCTTAGTGCAGAAATTACAGGCATGAGCCACCACACCAGACTGGTGTGAGGTTTTGTTTTGTTGCCACCAAAGGAGCTCAGATCTCCTTCGCCTGGTTCACTGCGACCACTCTGCTCACCAACACACCCACCCAGGGGCCTTGGCGAAGTTTCCAGGGTCCAGGCGGTGGGTGAACGTCTTGATCTTGAGTTGATGATCTCCAAACCCCAACCCTAAAGGTTACCTGAGTGTGCAAGGGGCCACAGACCCCAGGTCAGGCCTCCAGGAGCCGTCACCCGCATCAAGCAGTACTTTATCTTGCCAACAGTGGGGAGATGGGCTTAGTGAGCCCCGCACTCGGGGTTCGGTTCGGGTGCTGGGGGGGTGTTAAGGCGCCGGGTCCACGCGGGGGGCAGTGCTCGGTCTCCGTGGAGGCCGGGGAAGGCTCGTCCAGGCCGAGGAGCTGAGGCCCGGGCAGCAGGCTTTTGGGGGAGGCTGGGACAAAAGCAATCGAGCTCCGGGGCCGTCCTCGCGGGCCTTAGGGTTTGGGGGGGAGGAGGGAGGGAAGACCCCTGCGTGGGGTCCGAGCCGCAGGCAATTAGGCCGTGGGCGGGGACCCCCGCTTCCTCCTCCCGCTCCCCAGGCCCGGGCCTGGGTGTCCGCGCGGTGCTGCCCCGCTGCAGGTCCCGCCGCGGCCCCCAGCGCGAGGCACGCGCCGCCGCTCCCGCCGCAGCTCGCCGATGATTGGCTGGCCGGGCACGGGGCGCTCCCGTTCCGCCTTGTGATTGGCCGAGACTGCCTCGGGGGGCGGGGGGCGCGAGCCGCCGCTGACATCACGCGGCCTGAGGCGGCGGCCGCGGCGGTGGTGGCGGAGCCCCCGGCCCAGCCCCCCGCAGCCCCCCGCGGGCAGAGGAGGCGCCGCGGTGCCCCGCGGAGGATGGTGCGCGGCGCGCCCGGGGCTCCCCGTCGCCAGAGCCGCAGCGCCGCCGCCGCAGCCGAGCCGGCCGCGGTGGGCAGCCGACCCCCGTACCCGGCGTGGGGCCGGCGTCGGCGGTGAGGCGCGGAGGGGCCGGCGGGCGCCGCCGCGGCCATGGGGGCCCTGACCAGCCGGCAGCACGCGGGCGTGGAGGAGGTGGACATCCCGTCCAACTCCGTGTACCGCTACCCGCCCAAGTCCGGTGAGCGCCGGGAGGGAGTGCGGGGGGCGCGGGCGACGATCCGGGTGCGGGGAGATCGAGAAGGCCCCGCGGGGGGACTCGGGGAGCCGCCGAGGCCGCGCCGGCAGCCGGCGGGGTCACGGAGGTCAGCCCCCGCGGAGGCCGGAGCGGCCCCCGGTAATCTGCCCTGACACAGTCGGGGACGAGCACCGGTCCGGCCCGGGGCGGGGGGCTGGAGGGGACCCAGCCGTGCCCGGCACGCCCCGGCCACGCCGAGGGCCGCGCACCGGTGACAGGCGGCCGAGCCCGGTGTGGACCCCCGGTGTCCCCGCGGGGTCCCCCCCCCCGCGGGGGTGGGGGTGCGGGGAGGCTAGCGCTGTCAGAAGGGAAACACAACAAAACAAAAACACGCGCGTGCGGACGGCAGTGTGCGGGGTCTGCGTGCGGAGCGGAGCGTCCCTGGCATCTCCTTCTGCGCCAGGCACCGCAGGGCCGGCTCCCGGGCGCGGGGACCGAGCTGCGGCTGGCAGCCGCGTTGCAAATGCATGGAAGGGCGGTTTGTTTTCAGATGCGGACCTTCGCCCAGAGAGGTAACCGCCTCGGGCCTCCTCTGTGGCTTTGGCCTGGGCCTCGGAGGTGCGGGAGGATTTTGACAGCACAGGAGAAAGAATCCCAAGGTAGTCCAATGGAGTGAGTACCAGGCCAGTGCGGGCTGCTGGCTGGTGACCCAGCTATCTGCCCTCTTCTCTCTCTCTCTCTCTCTTTTTCTTTCTTTCTTTTTTGGTCCTTACTGTGCTCACAATTTCTGGGGACCCGTGCGACCACTACGGACTCTCTGGCTTAGGCGATTTGTTGGGAATTTGGTGATCATGGAGTGAGGTGTCAGAATTGGAGCGCATCCCGGTCTCCTTTCCGTAGAATAAAGACATGCTAATGAGTCTAGCGGCTTTCTCAGCAGTGGCTCCAGTTTCTGCCAGGTGAAAGCTGGGACCAGACAATGAACCTGCCTCCCTGCAGAGTGCCTGCCAGAATGGTTTCTTGCTATTGTGCCAGAGAATGGATCCTTGCAGGGATGAGTGTAAGAGCTGTTTTCAGGAAAGGCTCTTAAAAGATAAAGCTGTGAGTCACTAGTATTGTAATAAAGCTCTTGCTAATTATGGACTATATAAATAGTTTTGTCTATTAAAAATGCATACAAAGAAAGCATGTTGTAAAGTGATGAACGCCTGTCATGCCAGCTCTTAGGAGGCTGAGGCAGGTCTGCCTGGATTGCATAGGAAGTTCCAGCCCTGAGCTACCCAGTGAGATCCTGTCTCAAAAGAAAACAAAAATCCCCGAAACAATGCACAACACACACACACACACACACACACACACACACACACACACACACACACACACACACACACACACACACACACACACACACACACACACACACACACACACACACACACACACACACACCCCACCCCACAAAAAGCAAGCAAGAAAGGCATGTATTTTATTTTTTAAAAACAAAACTATGAAGCAGTTTTGTGGATTTTTTTTTTGTTGTTGTTTTTTTGCCGGTCATGGGGCCTGAACTCTGGGCCTGGGCGCTCTGACCCTCAGCTCTTCAGCTCAAGGCTAGCGCTCTACCACTGGAGCCACAGTGCCACTTCTGGCCTTTTCTGCTTATGTGGTGCTGAGGAATCAAACCCAGAGCCTCATGCACACGAGGCAAGCGCTCCACCACTGAGCCTCCTTCCCAGCCCTGGATTTTTGTTTTCTTCCTTTAAATCACTTGGCTTTCGGAAGTGGCGCTGAGGCTCAAGTGGTAGAGCGCTAGCCTTGGGCTGAAGAGCTGAGGGACAGCGCCCAGGCCCAGAGTTCAAGCCCCACAACTGGACCCAAAAAAATTAAAAAAAAAAATCACTTGGCTTTTATTGAAAGGAATGTGGTCGTGTTTTGCTGAGCTTGGAGTTTTCAGTAGGGGTTGCTTCTGCAGGAGACTATTCATCCCTCCATCACATATCGGAATCAACAAGGGTAGATCTCTGGAAAGTGTTCCCCATGGGATACAAGTGTCACTATTGGATGATGGTAGCAAAAGGATAGTAGGCCAAACTAAAACCTTCCTTCACTAACACAGTGGAAAGTCATTCTCCACCCCATGCTGTCGTTCTTTAACAAGTTTTACCTAATTATGCCTCATGCATCCATTCATTTATATCTTACTATAAGGTTTTGAGATGTAGCTGGCTGGCCTCAAACTTTTGATCTTCCTATCTCAGCCTCCCAAATGTTAGGATTATAGGTGTGTCCCATTGTGACTTGCCAGTATAATAAAAAGTAAATATATATATATATATATATATATACATATATTATATATATATATATATATATATTTTTTTTTTTTTTTTCCTGGGGCTTGAACTCTGGGCCTGGGCACTGTCCCTGAGCTTCTTTTTGCTCAAGGCTAGTGCTCTATCACTTGAGCCACAGCACCACTTCTGGCTTTTTCTGTGTATATGGTACTGAGGAATCGAACCCAGGGATTCATGTATTCAAGGCAAGCACTCTACCACTGAGCCACCACCTTCCCAGCTGCATGTTGTGGGTTGTTTTTTTTGTTTTTTGTTTTTGGTATTAGGGTACAGGGTTTGAATTCAGGGCCCTGTGCCTACTGTGTTTGGTATAACAAAGCCATAACTTGTGTTTTTGTTTTGTTTTATTTTGAGACAGTCTTGATATAGCCCAGGCTGGCTTTGAACTTGCTGTGTAGTCCAGGCTGGCCTCAAATTCAAGGTCCCCTTACTGTAGCCTTCTTATTGATGGTATTACAGGCATGCACCACCACCATGCCCATCCTCCCTCAACTCAAGTTGTTTTTTTTTGTGGGGGGGGCTGGGAATGTAGCTTAGTGGTAGAGTTCTCACCTAGCATGCGTGAGGCCCTGGGTTTGATTCCTCAGTACCACATATACAGAAAAGGCCAGAAGTGGTGCCATGGCTCAAGTGGTAGAGTGCTAGCCTTAAGCAAAAGAAGCTCAGGGACAGTGTCCAGGTCCTGAGTTCAAGCCCCAGGACTGGCAAACAGTAAAAAATTTGGATTATGGTTCCCAATTCACTTTTTGTTGTTGTTGTTGGTCATGGGGCTTGAACTCTGGGCCTAAACACTGTACCTCAGCTTTTCATCTCAAGTCTAGCGCTTTACCACTTGAGTCACTGTGCCACTTCTGGTTTTCTGAGTGGTTTATTAGAGATAAGAGTTTCATGGACTTTCCTACTCGGGCTGGCTTTGAACCATGATCCTCAGATCTCAGCCTCCTGAGTAGCTAGCATTACAGGTGTGAGCCACTGGTGCCCGGCTTTTTTTTTTTTTTTTTTAAACCAAAAGTTCTATATGAGAGAAAAAAAAATTGGGGGGGTCAGTTGTGGGACTTGAACTCAGCCTGGCGCTGTCCCTCAGCTCTTCAGCTCAAGGAAAGCTCTCTACCATTTGAGTCATAGCACCAGTTCCGGTTTTCTGAATGGTTTATTGGAGATAAGAGTCTCACGGACTTTCCTACCCTAGGTGGCTTTGAACTGAGATGCTCAGATCTTAGTCTCCTGAATAGCTAGGATCATAGCCAGTGCCCGGCTATGAGAGAAATCTTTACATTAAGTTTATATGGACAGTGAAGCAGAAAATATAGGATTAGAGCATCCACTTCCCAGTAAGCTTTGTTTTTATTGTGTGTAATACCACAGATTGAGCCCAGAGCCTCACATCACTAGTCCTTTTTTTTTTTTTCCCCCAAGTCCTGGGCTTAAACTCTGGGCCCAGGAGCAGTTTGAATTCAGGACTTTGTGCTTGTTCATCTTGCTAGGTGGTCTACCATTTGAGCTATACTTACAGTCCTGCTTTTTACTTTGTTATTTTGGAGATGGAGTCTCAAGGACTTTTCAGCCCTGGCTGGCTTCAATCCATGATCCAGTAGATCTCAGCCTACTGAATAGCTTGGATTACAGGCATAAGCCGCTGACAGTTTGCACGTGTGTGTGTGTGTGTGTGTGTGTGTGTGTGTGTGTGTGTGTGTGTGTGTGTGCGCGCGTGCGCTCATACTCATACGTGCTGGTCCTGGGGCTTAAACTCAGGGTCTGGGTACTATCTCTGACCTTTTTTCCTCAAGGCTGGTACTCTACCACTTGAACCACTTTAGCTTCACTTCCAGCTTTTTTGGTGCTTAACTGGAGATGAGGTATCATGGACTTTCCTGCCTGGGCTGGCTTCAAACTGCTGTCCTCAGATCTCAGCCTCCTCAGCTAGGATTATAGCCATGAGCTACCAGCATCCAGCTAATATCCTTTCTATATTTTCAATGGATTGTTGTTTTTTTTTTGTTTTTTTTTTGAGACAGGATCTTACCATGTAGCCCAAGTTAGCCTCGAACTCATGATCTTTCCACCTGTGGTCTCAAGTAGCTAGAATTAAAGGTAGGCAACTATGCCTGATTCTGTTTAAATACTCTAACTAGGCTGTATATGTGAGTTTTTAGTTGCCAAAAGAGTGCTTAAATATGTAAAACAAAATTAAAAATTACAATATTTAAAAATGATTATTTAAAAATTATGCTCTTTATTGTTCATTTACTGTCACAAATAGGATGTGTGCACACAGAAATAAATAGTACCAAATATATAAGAATAAAATAGTATCTCTCCCAGGAATGCAAGGTTGGCTCAATAGCTGAAAATCAATGTTAATACACTATGACTAATAAAATGAAGAATAAGAACTAAGTTGGGCATAGTAGATCATCTCTATAAACCTGACTGCTTGGGAACTAGAGATTAGGAGGATCCCTGCTTTGGGCTAGTTTGGGCAAAAAGTTCTTAGGACCTCCATCTCAATCTATAATTATACTTAATGGTGAAATACTGAATACTCTCCTACTAATATCGGGATCAGAAAAAGATACCTGCTTTTGCAGTTCTGTATTGCATTAAAAATTGTAATTAGGCTGGGCTCTGGTGGATCACACCTGTAATCCTAGCTACTTAGGAAGCTGAGATCTGAGGATTGCAATTCAAAGCCTGGGCAGAAAAGTCCCTGAAATACTCATATCCAATTTTTTTTTTTTTTTTGGTCATGGGGCTTAGCTCTTCAGCTCAAGGAGAGCGCTTTACCGCTTGAGCCACAGCGCTGCTTCTGGTTTTCTTTTTTTTTTTTTTTTAACAATTTTTTATTTATTTATTTTATTTTATTTTATTTTATTTTTTGTCGGTTGTGGGGCTTGAACTCTGGGCCTGGGCGCTGTCCCTCAGCTCTTCAGCTCAAGGCGAGCACTCTACCACTTGAGCTACAGCGCCACTTCCTGCTTCTGGTTTTCTAGTGGTTTATTGGAGATAAGAGTCTCACAGACTTTTCCTGCCCAGGCTGGCTTTGAACCGTGATCCTCAGATCTCAGCCTCCTGAGTAACTAGGATTACAGGCGTGAGCCACCGGCGCCTGGCTACTAATCTCCAATTAACCACTCAAAAACTGTAAGTGGAGCTGTAGCTTAAAGTGGTAGAGCGCTAGCCTTGAGCGAGAGAGCTCAGGGACAGCATCCAGGCCCTGAGTTCAAGCCCCACAACGAACAACAACAAAATTCTAATTAGTCTGATAAAGCTAAAAATTTAAAGTCATAAAGGAAGAACTAAAACTTTATTCACAGATGACATGATTTTATGTGTAGAAAATATGAAGGATTATATACAAACACACTAGAACTAATAAATTTTAAAAACTGAAAATAGGCCGGGCGCTGGTGGCTCACGCCTGTAATCCTAGCTACTCAGGAGGCTGAGATCTGAGGATCGCGGTTCAAAGCCAGCCCGGGCAGGAGAGACCGTGAGACTCCTATCTCCAATAAACCACCAGAAAACCGGAAGTGGCGCTGTAGCTCAAGTGGTAGAGCGCTTGCCTTGAGCTGAAGAGCTGAGGGACAGCACCCAGGCCCAGAGTTCAAGCCCCACAACCGACAAAAAAAAAAAAAAACTGCAAATAGAAGATCAACATACAAAAGTCAGCTGAAGGCTGAGTGTGATTGTGTTTGTGATAATCTCAGAATTTGGGAGGCTGAGGCAGGAGGAGCTTAAGTTTGACACATAGTTTCAGATCAGTTGAGTTACATGTGTATACACTGTTGACATCAAATCCAGAAATGAAAACAGTTCTATTCCCAATAGCATCAAAATGAATAAAATTAGGGGGCTGGGAAGGTGGCTCAGTGGTAGAGTGCTTGTCTTGCATGCATGAGACCCTGGGTTCGATTCCTCAGCACCACATAAGCAAAAAGAAAAAAGCTGGAAGTGGCACTGTGGCTCAAGTGGTAGAGTGCTAGCCTTGAGCTGAAGAGCTGAGGGACAGCGCCCAGGCCCAGAGTTCAGGCCCCATGACTGGACCCAAAAAAAAAGAAAAAAAAAAGCCAGAAGTGGTGCTGTGGCTCAAGTGGTAGAGCACTAGCCTTGAGCTGAAGAGCTGAGGGACAGCGCCCAGGCCCAGAGTTCAGGCCCCACGACCAGACACCCCAAAAAAATGAATAAAATTAATAAAGGTGGAGTTGGAGATGTGGCTCAGTTGGTAGAGCTCTAGCCAATGAGCAAAAGCATCAGAGACCAGCATTGCGTCCAGCCTCAGACCTAAAAAAAAAATTACAAAGGAGGTATAAGACTGATATACTGAAAATTCCAAATTGTTGCTGACATTGATGCTTTAGAGAAAATTTAAAAGATCCGAATCAATGCAGGCTTTTCATGTTCATGGATTGGAAGACAATATAATGAAGATGCCACTGTAATCAAAATTGATCTATAATAATTGAATGTATCCCCTTCATAATATCAACAGTTTTTTTTGTTGTTGTTGTTGAGGGAGAGGGGTAGTGACACTTGAACTCAGAGCCTGGGCATGGTGTCTGAGCTTTGGTGTTCAAGGCTAGGTATTATAGGCATGAGTCATCAGCACCTGGCTTTTGATAGGCTTAAAAAAGAAATTAACCAGTTGGTCTTGAGTGAAAAAGCCAAGTGAGAGCAAAAGGCCCTGAGTTCAAGCTCCACTGGCAAACACACACACAGATACACACACGCATATACACACAGGCATGCACGCATGCATGCACAGAAAAGCAGGGTTTCTCAATGAGCTAATTAATGTATGATTTATCAGCTACACTTATTAACTTTTTTTCTTGTTGCCAAGGAAAAACAAACATTCATTGAGACTTTGCATATAAAGGTAGCAAAAAGGTAGAACTAACCCAGATGTTCATAAACACATAAGTGGAACAATTGATAAGTAAAATATGATAAATTCAAACAATAGAATATTTGATTAAAAAGAGGAATGAAATACTAATACTACAGCATAGAAGAATCCTGAAAATAATTATCCCAAGTAAAATAAGCTAAATTCAAAAAGGCATATATTATATAATCTCAGTTATATGAAATATCAAGAGACAAACCCATATAGAAAGAAAATAGATTAGTGACTGCCAGACTAGGGTGAGGGAGAAATGAGGTGTTGGCTGCTAATTCTTTTCTTTTGAGATAATCAGGCTGTTCTAAAATTAGATTAATGGTGAATTACTGCACAATTCTGTGAACATGCTAAAAATCCACTATATTATATGCTTTATTTTTGTTTCCTTATTGACAGTATAGGGGTTTGAACTCATGTCCTTGTGCTTACAAAACAGATGCTTTACCACTTAAGCCATGCATCCAGCCCAGCTTATATACGTTAAATAGGAAAGTTGGATGGTATATAAAATATATCTCAAAGCTATTTGAAAAATGAGTCAGAGACCTAAATATAAGAATTGAAGTTTTGCCAGGTGCAGGTGGCTCACGCCTGTAATCCTAGTTACTCAGGAGGCTGAGATCTCAGAATCTCGGTTCAAAGCCAGCCCGGGCAGGAAAGTTCTTGAGACTCTTATCTCCAATAAACCACTAGAAAACTGGAAGTGGTGCTGTGGCTCAAGTGGTAGAGTGCTTGCCTTGAGCTGAAGAGCTGAGGGATAGCGCCCAAGCCCAGAGTTCAAGCCCCACAACCCCCCCCCCCACCACACACACACAAAAGAGTTGAGCTGGGCGCTGGTGGCTCACGCCTGTAATCCTAGCTACTCAGGAGGCTGAGATCTGAGGATCGCGGTTCAAAGCCAGCCCGGGCAGGAGAGACCGTGAGACTCCTATCTCCAATAAACCACCAGAAAACCGGAAGTGGCGCTGTAGCTCAAGTGGTAGAGCGCTTGCCTTGAGCTGAAGAGCTGAGGGACAGCGCCCAGGCCCAGAGTTCAAGCCCCACGACCAACAAAAAAAAAAAAAAAAAAAAAAAAGAGTTGAAGTTTAGAAAAAGATATGGGAGAAAATTTTATGTGATTTGGACTATTTAAAAAGTTCTCTCTCTCTCTCTCTCTCTCTCTCTCTCTCTCTCTCTCTCTCTCTCTCTCTCTCTCTCTCTCTCTTTCTTTTTCTCTCTCTTTTGGTCAGTTTTGGGACTTAAGCTTATGTGCTCAAGGCTAGCACTCTACCTCTTGGGCCACAGCTCCACTTCCAGTTTTCTGGTGGTTAAATTAAAAATAAAAGTCTCACAGACTTTTCCTGCCCAGGCTGGCTTCAAACTGCAACCCTCAGATCTCAGCTTCTTGAGGAAAACTGACATGAGCCACCAGCACTTAGCACAATCTAATGAGCTTTCTTTTCCTTTCCCTTTCTTCAGTCCTGGGTGTTGAACCCAGGATCTCATGTATGTTAGGCATTCTACTACTGAGCTATACCTTCAGCCCTTAAAAGCATAATCAAAACCAGGCACGGTGGCACTTGCTTGTAATCCTAGCTATTCAAGAGGCTGAGATCTATGGATTGAAGTTCAAAGCCAGCCCAGGCAGGGAAGTCTGTGAGGCTCTTATTTCCAGTTAATCACCAAAAATGTCAGAAGTGGAGCTGTGGCTCAAGTGGTAGAGTACTAGCCTTGAGCAAAAATACTCAGGGACAATGCCCAGGCTCTGAATTGCAGCCCCTGGACTTGCATCACAATCCCCCCCCAAAAGTTCATAAAAATAAAAAATGATAAAGTGGACTTCTTTAAAATAAAAACATTGGCTCTTCAAAAGATATGAAGAAGACAATATGTGATCTGGGATTGGTGGCTCATGCCTGTAATCCTTGCTACTCAAGAGGCCGAGATCTGAGGATGTTTCCAGCCAGAGCAGGAAGGTCTATGAGACTCTTATCTTCAGTTAACCACCAAAAAGCTGAGAGTAGGGCTGTGGCTAGAGCACTAGCTCCAGTGTAAGAGCACTAGCTTTGAGCAAAAAACTCAAGGACAGTGCCCAGGATCTTAGTTCAAGCCCCCTGACTGACACAAACACACACATATAAAACTGGAAAGAACCCAGATTTCCACCAGTCAGTGAATGGCTAAACAAAATGTGAGGTATTCATGCAAGGAGACATTATTCAGTAAGTGTAGGACTATGTTACATAGAACATGATTGAACTTCACGAACATCCTCTAAGGAGAAGCCCAATGCAAGACTGTGTGACTCACCTGTTGATGTATAGCTAGAAGCAGCTCATTTCTAGTTCACGTTTCAGGCTGAGGATGGCAGTAGGAATTAACAGTTAGACAATTAAGCATGACCAGATGCTTGGGGGCAGCTGGAAATTTTCTTGTGTGCGTGTTCTGGTTCTGGCACTGGAACTAAGGGCCTAGGCACTGTCCCTGCACCTTTTGCTCAAGGCTAGTGCTCTGTCACTTGAGCCACAGCTCTACTTCCAGCTTTTTGGTGGTTCATTGGAGATGAGTCTCACAGATATTCCTGCCCCTGCTGGGTTGGAACCACAGTCCTCAGGTCTCAGCCTCCTGAATAGCTAGGATTACAGGCGTGAGTCACTGTTGTCCAGATCTGATTATCTTTTTTTGGTGGGGATCATCAGTGGTTGGTTAATTTGTTAAGGATTATAAAACAATGATATTCTGTCATTCTTTTGTTGTTTCTTAGCTTGTATATTCCTATAAGAGAAACTTCTCATCTACTAATTGGTCACCTATTCAGAGGTACAGGTAATGTAGGCAAGGAAAAATAAATGCTTAAGATAAATCTCTCTTAGATTTGTCTGCTTGGGCTGGCTTCAAACCTGCATCCTCAGATCTCAGCTTCTTGAGTAGCTAGGATTACAGGTGTACGCCACTGGCACTCAACTTCTGTTTTGGGGTGTGTGTGCGCACGTGTATGTGGGCACTAGTACTGGGGTTTGAACTCAGGGCCTGGGTACTGTCCCTGAGCTTTTTTGCTCAAGGCTAGACACTCTACCATTTGGGCCACAGCTCACTTCCAGCTTTTTGCTGGTTAACTAGAGCTAAGGCTCATGTCTTACAGACTCTCCTGCCCTAGCTGGCTGCAGTCCTCAGATCTCAGCCCCCTGAGTAGCTAGGATTACAGATGTGAGCCACCAGCCTGGCAACTTGCTTTAAATTGTTACCCCTTAGCAGGAGAGTCCCCTCCTCTCATGAGGTTAAATCTGCAGGTGGATCTCTGCCCTGTTTTCCTGCCTGCCTGCTCACATGCTGAACTCAAGCTGGACAGCTCCAGACCCCAAACATACCCCTCTCCATTCCACTCTTACTCGTCTCTCAGTGAGCCATCCTTCAATACACTTTTTTTTTTTTTTTTGGTCCGGCTGTGGGGCCTGAACTCTGGGCCTGGGCGCTGTCCCTCAGCTCTTCAGCTCCAGGCTAGCGCTCTACCACTTGAGCCACAGTACCACTTCCAGCTTTTTTTTCTTTTTGCTTATGTGGTGCTGAGGAATCGAACCCAGGGCCTCATGCATACAAGGCAAGCGCTCTACCACTGAGCCACCTTCCCAGCCCCATCAATACACTTTTGTTTTCCAGTGCTGGCAATCAGACCTTGATCCTGTGTGTGCTCTACCACTGAGTTACATCCCAGCTAGCCCTTAGTGTTCTGAGGCAGGGTTTGCCAATGTAGCTCGGGCATCATAGCTGCAGACCTGTGCCAGCACACACAGCTAAAGCTGGAGCTTTTCTAATTTCACCTAATGTATAGAAAATACATTTTGCTAAGCTCAGCAGTGAATGATTCACATGAACTTGAGAAGGCTGCTTTCTACTAAAGGCAGCGAGGCACCTTCCTCTATAAATTATGCACTTGGAAAATAGGGCTAGGCAAGTGCAAGTCATAAATAATGGATAATTTAGCTTTCCTAAGTGGTGAACTACATGCTGCATCACTGCAGATGGTTGCTCGGTGTTGCTGTTTTGATGAGTGACTTCCCAGAGTTCCACAGTGGTTATTCTTGTTTCTAACTTCTGTGTGTGTGTGTGAGAAGGGGTGGGGGAGAGGGAGAGAGGGAGAGAAAGAGAGAGGGAGTGTACTGGGGCTTGAACCCAGGGCCTCACACTCTTGCTTAGCTTTGTTGCTTGACGCTGGTACTCCTACCGCTTGAACCACACTTCCACTCCTGGCTTTTTTTTGTTGGTTAATTGGAGCTAAAGACTTTCCTGGCTGTAGCCAGGCGCCAGTGCCTCATGCCGGTAATGCTAGTTACTCAGGAGGCTGAGATCTGAGAATCATGGTTCAAAACCAGCCCAGGTAGGAAAGTCCATGAAACTTTTTTTTTTTTTTTATGGAGGGGGGGGGTCCGGTCGTGAGGCCTGAACTCTGGGCCTGGGCGCTGTCCCTCAGCTCTTCAGCTCAAGGCTAGTGCTCTACCACTTGAGCCACAGCACCACTTCCGGCTTTTTTTTTTTTTTTTTGCTTATGTGCTTATGTGGTGCTGAGGAATTGAACCCAGGACCTCATGCATGCAAGGCAAGCACTATACCACTGAGCCACCTTCCCAGCCCTCCATGAAACTCTTATCTCCAGTAAACCATCAGAAAACCAGAAATGGCACTGTAGTTCGAGTCATAGAGTGCTCGTCTTGACCTGAAGAGCTGAGGGACAGCGCCCAGGCCCAGAGTTCAAGCCCCATGACCAAAAAAAAGACTTTTCTGCATGGGCTGGCTTTGAACCATGATGCTGAGATCTCAGCTTCCAGGGTAGCTAGGATTGCAGGTATGAGCCACTGTTGCTTAGCCTGTTTCTAACTTTTTTTGGGGGGGGGATGGGGGGGTCAGTCCTGGGGCTCGACCTCGGGACTTGGGCACATCCCTGAGCTGTTTTTGCTCAAGGCTAGCACTCTCATACTGGAGCTACAGGTCTTCTTTTGGCATTTTAGTGGTTAATTGGAGTTAAGAGTTTCACACACTTTCCTGCCTGCTCTGGTTTCAAGCTGCAATCCTCAAATCTCAGCCTCCTGAGTAGCTATGATTACAGGTGTGAGCCACCGGCACCTAGCTACTGTTTTTGCCTTTTTTATTTTTTGGCCAGTCCTGGGGCTTGAACTCAGGACCTGGGCACTGTCCCTGAGCTGCTTTTGCTCAAGGCTAGCACTCTACCACTTGAGCCACAGCGCCACATCCAGCCTTTTCTGTTTATGTGGTATGGAGGAATAAACCCAGGGCTTGATGCATGCTAGGCAAGCACTCTACCACTAAGCCACCTTCCCAGCCCTGTTTCTAACATTTGGTGGATAATTTCCAACAGTTCTTCAGTGGTTGACACCATCACTTTCGCAGAATATTTTCCTGATTGTTAATTTGAGAACTGCCTCACTTTGTGATGAGTGATTTGTGTCCACGTTGTTTAGTTTAATAGGTGTTTCCACACTGATATTCTTTTTTATTCTGTCAGTCATGGGGCTTGAACTCAGGGTCTGGGAACTGTCCCTGACTTTCTTTTTCAAGGCTAGCAGTCTACCACTTTGAGCCACAGTGCTGCTTCTGGTTTTCTGGTGGTTAATTGGAGATAAAAGTCTTAAGGACTTTCCTTGCTGGGCTGGCTTTGAACCGTGATCCTCATATCTCAGCCTCCTGAGTAGCTAGGATTACAGGCATGAACCACCAGCACTCCGCTCCATACTGAAATTCTGTGTCTAGAAAAGTAAAAAATATGTTGGGTGTGGTATCACACATCTGCAATCCTAGCATTTAGGAGGCTGAGACAGGAGGATTGTAGCCTGGGCCACATAATAAAATCCTGTCTCTAAAAACAAACAGGCTAAATGCAGGAAGGGGTGAAAGAGAAGGAAGGGGTGACATTGTCCAAAAAAAAGTACTCATTACCTGACTTATGAAATGGTAACCCCTCTATACAACACCTTATTAATAACAATAAAATTACATTATTTTAAAAAGCAGGCCTCACAGCTACAAGGCCAGCTGCTTAGAGGTAGAGATGGAGAAAGTTAAGGGTGAAGCCACCCTGGACAAAAGTTACCGACACCCCCATCTCAATCAGTATTCTGAGGATGGTGGTCCAAGCTTTTGAACCTAGGTATGAGGAAGGTATAATACAATTGTCATAGTTCCACTCCACTGGACATGAAATATGAGACTCTATCAGAAAATACCTAAAGAAAAAAAATGAAATGCATGGCTCAAGAGGAGGGTCCTCAGCTCAAACTAGAGAGTGCTGGGAGAAAAAAAAGAAATCAAGGACTGGAATCAGTGGCTCACGCCTGAAATCCTAGCTACTTAGAAGAGCTAAGGATTGCTGCTTGAAGCCAACCTGGGCAGGAAAGTCTGTGAGACTCTTATCTTCAATTAACTAGTGGAATTGTGGTTCAAATGGTAGAGTACTAGCCTTGAGTGAAAATCTAAGAGACAGCGCCGAGAAATAAAATACACAAACATGTTCACTAATGGGCATTATGGGTTCTTTTAGTCTTTTGGCTGATGGTATTTTTGACAGATCATAATGAACACTCTAGAACTTCAAAAGAAAATGATGATCTATTTTTTATGTTTGTTACCTTGGGTTTTCCTGCTGTGATTTTGTGCCATTGTCCCAAATGAGGGACATTAGAAATGGATCTAAGCTGTGCACTGATGACTCCTGCCTGTAATCCTAGCTACTCAGGAGACTGAGATCTGAAAATCATGGTCTGAAGCCAGCCTGGGCAGAAAAGTCCCCTTGAGACTCTTTTCACTAATTAACCACCCAAAAACTGAGAGTGGAGCTGTGGCTCAAAAGTGGTAGAGTGCTAGTCTTGAGCAAAAGAATTCAGAGACAGCGCCCAGGCCCTGAGTTCAAGCCCTATGATCAATGAAAGAAAGAAAGAAAAAAAAGAAAGAGAGAGAGAGGGGGAGGGAGGGAGGGAGGGAAGGAGGGAGGGAGAAAGAGAGAAAGAGAAAGAAAGAAAGAAAAAGAAAGAAAGAAGGAAAGAAAGAAAGAAAAAGAAAGGAAGGAGAAAGGAAGAGATCTGTTAATTTGTTTGAAGGCTTAACTTAAAAAAATTGTAAGGGGGGCTGGGAAGGTGGCTCAGTGGTAGAGTGCTTGCCTTGCATGCATGAGGCCCTGGGTTCGATTCCTCAGCACCACATAAGCAGAAAAAGCTGGAAGTGGTGCTGTGGCTCAAGTGGTAGAGCCCTAGCCTTGAGCTGAAGAGCTGAGGGACAGTGCTCAGGCCCAGGGTTCAGGCACCATGACTGGCAAAAAAAAAAAAAAAAAAATTGTAAGGGGGCTGGGAAGGTGGCTCAGTGGTAGAGCGCTTGCCTTGCATGCCTGAAGCCCTGGGTTCGATTCCTCAGCACCACATAAGCAAAAAGAAAAAAGCCGGAAGTGGCGCTGTGGCTCAAGTGGTAGAGCGCTAGCCTTGAGCTGAAGAGCTGAGGGACAGCGCCCAGGCCCAGAGTTCAGGGCCCACGACCAGACCCAAAAATAAATAAATAAATAAATAAAAAATTGTAAAAACTCATTATTTTTTTTTTGCTTCATTTAATCCAGTGGCTGCTTGTCTAACTCTTTTTCTGTCTGTGCCCTCTGTAGGCAGCTATTTTGCCAGCCACTTCATCATGGGAGGAGAGAAGTTTGACTCCACACATCCAGAAGGTTACCTGTTTGGCGAGAACAGCGATCTGAACTTCCTGGGGAACAGGCCCGTGGTGGTAGGGCCATAATCTCTTTACTCTCTTTTGGGGTTCAGGGCTAACAGCCCTGTAAAATAAAATTGCATTGGCTGGCCTAGAAAAGTGTGCAAATTGGTGTGAGCTGGGAGGCGCTCTAGGAGCCATGTGTAATAGCCGTGCAGGGCTGAGGGAGCCCCTGGAAAGGCGCTTCAGGCTGGCGAGGGGAGCCCACACTCTCCTAGGGACTCAGATTTCTCCTAAAGTCACCTCTTCAGACAGCCCTCGCTTCTTGTCACTTACCACAAGGGCCCGTTCGTTTGTCTCTTTCTGTTTATTGTCTGCCCCTCTGTGAAGGTGACGGCTGTGTTTACTGTCCAGTGCGAAACCTAAAACAGAGCCCAGTAAACAATGATGAGCCCTAGTAAATATGTACTGAGTGAGTGACTGCAGAGTTGTCTTGGGTCTGTGTTGATATCAGAATATGTTTCAGGCTTTTGTTCAGCTCATTCCATAAACCAACCTTCTCATCCACCCACCTCCTTCCCTCTCTCCATTTCTCTGTTTCTCTCCCCTCCCTCCCTCCTTCTCTCCTCCTTCTTTCCCTCTCTCCCTCCCACCCTCCCTTCCTTCCTTCTTTCCTTCTTTCATATCCTTATGCCTCAGCCTCTTAAGTAGCTGGGACTCTAGGCACAGGCTACTGTGCCTGCTCTGTAAACTTGTGTTGAGTCTCTTCTCTGCACTGCATCATGGGGCTGCGGTGTGGGTGTGGCAGTGGCTGCCGGGTGGCTCTTGAGCAGCCCTGTGTGCTTAGGAAGATCATGCAGACGATCAGACACTGTTCCTACTGTCCATGAAAACCCACCTGGCAGAAGACTTCTTTTTTTTTTTTCCTGTGCAGTACTGGGGATAGAACCCATGGCTTTATACATACTGGGCAAGCATTTGAGGCATGAACTCCATTTCCAGAGCTCAGAGGATGTATTGTTACTGTCGGTCCATCAGTGAGAGCCTCCTGTTCCCGGCATGGCAGTAGTTAGTGAGGGGTGTGTGCTGTGTTTGAGGCCTGTTTTGGTGTCTTACACAGGTTTTTCTCAAAGCCTGTGACTGGGCTGCCTGGCCACAAGCAGTAATGGCTCCATTGCCCCAGAAAATCATCCAGGCCAATGGGGCTGACATAGCATGTCATCAGAAAATGCTGGACAGCAGTAGAGCCGAGGCGGCTGGTTCCTATAGAAATTGAGGGTCGGGGAGAGAATGGTTTCGGTGAGGGGAGGACAAGCCGGGGAGTAGAGTTAGGCAATGAAGAATGACTGGGATGGCTGGGTGGGTGGGAAAGGAGGATCTCACAGGCAGAGAATAGGCCCTAAAGCATTCATATTTGTTGTGAATCAGCAAGCATTTACTGAGCAACTACTATGTGCCAGATACGGTGATGGGTGCTGTAGATAGAACTGAAAGGAGCACGTTCGCTCCTCCCTGGGACAAATAAGGAAACTTGTCTGGTCTGATAGTTAAACAAGATAGCAGAGTTGGCCAGGCCTCCATTATTTTGAGAGGTTTTCACTCTTTCCCATAGGGAGCATTTTAGGCATGAGCAGGAGCTGGAGAAATTGTTTTTTAGGAAGACCAGGCTGGTGGTGGCGTGTCAGCCCCATCTTCTCCTTCTTCCTGAGCCCTCACTAGGCTTCTTCCACACACAGCTGCTGTTCTGCTTTGTGCTTTTTGCTGGTTAATTGGAGATAAGAGTCTCCAGGATTTGTCTGCCCTAGACAGCTTGAGCCTCGGTCCTCAGATCTCAGCCTCCTGCACAGCTAGGATTATCGGTGAGCCACCAGTGCCAGTTTGATGATGATCTTTTAGTGGGCCTTGATTTACAAAATTCTTTGTTGTTGTTGGTTGTCATAGTTTTCTTCTAATTGAGTCTAATCTTGGCTGCAATTGAGAGTTTGAAGTCAGTCTGGGTTACAAAGCAAGGCCCTGTCTCAAAATGAAGGGAGGGAGGGAGTGGAAGAGGAGGAGAGGAAGGGAAAAGATGAATACTGACCACTCTACTACTCTTTGACCTTGCTTCTGCTTCCTTAGCCCTGGAGAAGAACTTTCCTTGTTTCTGATAGGGCAGGTAAGAGTTAGCTCCTCCTTATTACATGGACTTGCCATTTGTGTCAGTTTCTTTCCTGTGATATCAGAAGAGTTCATATATTTACTTTTAAAATCAGCCTTTTCCTGGTTGTAAACATGATTTAAAAATAAGCAAATGTGGGGCTGAGAAGGTGGCTCAGTGGTAGAGCACTTGCCTAGCATGCATGAAGCATGAAGCCCTGGGTTTCATTCCTCAGCACCACATACACAGAAAAAGCTGGAAGTGGCGCTGTGGCTTAAGTGGTAGAGGCTGGCCTTGAGCTACAGAAGCAGGGACAGTGCCCAGGCCCTGAGTTCAAACCCCAGGACTGGCAAAAACAAAGAAAAAGAAAAAACAGTGAGTGCTTCTTTAGCATCGTATTGAGATTTAAGCTGGCTGGCAGACTTTCCCAAAGTGGAGTCACTGTGTTGATGGTTCCGTGGAGGCCCGCGAGTGGCTGGGTGCTTCCTCAATGACTAGGTAGCAGCCTTGACCTTAAATTGGAGGCTCTTCTCAGGGAGTATGAACACTGGTGATTTGTTGTTCTGTCGTAGTCATTAAGTATGTTTAATGCTGTGCAGAGCAAAACTAAACAAACAAACAAACAAAAAAAAAACATTTAGCCAGGTATGGTGGCACACTCCTATAATCCTAGCACTAGGGAGGCAGAGGTAGAAGAATGGTCAGTCCCAGGCAAGCCTGGGCTGCTTTGTAAGGCCCTATCTTAAAAAACAAACCAAGGACTGCAGGTGTGGCTCAAGTGGTAGAAGGCCTGTATATCTCTGGATTCAAACACCAGTATTGCAAATAATAATAATAAATGAATAAAACCAAAAAGGGCCAGACATGGTGGCTCATGCCTGTAATCCTAGCCACTTGGGAAAGAGAGGTCTGGAGGATTATGGTTTGAAACCAGCCGGGGCAAAAAGTTTGAAAGACCCCATCTCAGCCAATAAAAGCTAGGTGTGATAGCATGTTCCTGTCATCCCAGCCACACAGGAAGTATAAATAGGATCATTTTGATCCCATCTCAAAAATAACCAGCACCAAAAATGAGTTGAAGATATGGCTAAGCAGTAGAGTACCTGCCTAGCAAGGCCTAGGTCCTGAGTTTGAACCCTAATACTACCAAGAAAAGAAAATAGAGTCAGCCAACTCAAATACTACATGGATATATACAGGACAAATGTAGCATGCTGCCCCACATGCCATTTAACGATAATAATGGCTAGCAGTTACTGAACACTTCCTAATTTGCCAGACCTGGCTGTCCTGTGTGCTTTAAATATGTTACCCCATTTTGACCTCACAGCCTACTGAGGGAGGTTGTGGTTTCCCAGGTGAAGAGCACACACCCCAGGGAGTTTAAATCACAACTACGAAGCCTGTAAGGGATGGAGTGAGGACTTGGACTGGGCAACCTGGCCCCGAGCTGGAGCCACTATGCCCCTTTGGGGAAGAAGTCAGGTGTATTATGTTTGTATCCTATCTGTGAATCAGTCTGGGTGGGGATTTGGGTAGAGATCTAAAGGTAGAAGGGAACGGGAACGGGTGGGGTGTGGTGCTCCTGAGGGAGCATCCCTGGGAGAATGGGTATGCGGGTGTAATTCCATCCACCCAGCTGACCTCTGGGTATCGCTGTGACTGCTCTTCATGCTTCCTTAGGGACAGGCCCCAACTAAGGGTTGACATGAAGCTTGAGTTCTGAGGAACTGACTTCCACTCTCAAGTGACAGGGCTGGTGTCAGCAAGTGGGCATCAGGTTACAGAGCAGAGAGGCCAGCCTTTTAAAGCCATCTAGCAGCACACAGCACGAGAGGATGGGCAGAGGAACCAGCCAAAATGAACTGTCATATTAAAATATAAATGCCATAGACTTCCTGGCTCCTACGACTTGTGGTAGGTATTGCCCATCATTTCCGAGGGAGCACACTAGAAAGCAGATCATTCCACCAAGTAGCACGACAGATCTGTCAGTATAATCCATCACAGCAATTGTGTGTGTGTGTGTGTGTGTGTGTGTGTGTGCGCGCGCGCGCGTGTGCATGCATACGTATGTATGTGTGTGTGCATACGTGTGCGTGGGGGGGGGAGGGCGCGCACACGCGTGCCAAAGCTTGGACTCAGGGCCTGGGCGCTGTCCCTGATCTCTTTTGCTCAAGACTAGCTCTCTAGCATTTGAGCCACAGCTTCACTTCCAGCCTTTTTTGGTAACTTAGAGGATAAGAGTCTCCCAGACTTTTCCTGCCCCAACTAGCTCTGAACTGCAATACCCAGATCTCAGCCTTCTAAGTAGCTGGGATTACAGGCATGAGCTACCTGTGCCCAGCTTCATCACAGCAACTTCATTATCAAGTCTTCAAGGTCAGATCTAAAGAAACTCGAGTCTGTGTATGTCCAGAAAGACAGGTGAGGAGCATGAGAGGTGCAATGTCAAATTTTATTTATATCTTGCCATGAAGCACGCTGTTGCCTTGATACACCAGACACCAGGCTCTCACTTTACAAGTGGGATGGTTCTGACGTTGGAGGAACGAAGTGCTTGGAAGATGCCCGCGGGCTGCTGGATGGAAACCAGCCTGGAGCAGTGATAGCCGGCTGGCCACCATTTCCCAAAGTCTGTTGTTTCTGTACCCACTGGGGCCATGGGTGGAGGAAGTCTGCACTGGTCTTGGGTAGGGACCGAACCAGGGCTTCATGCATACTAGGCACGTGATCTACCACTGAACTCCCCACCGGCCGTACACACGCTGGGTTGTGAGTGCAAGTTTTTGTTTTGTTCTGTTTTAGGCATGGTCTAGTTATAGCCCAGACAGACTACCTGCAAGCTTGAGATCCTCTCACCTCAGCTCCCCAAGTGCTGGGATTATAAATGTGTGCCACTGTATCAGGCCACTGCTGCTACTCTTCCTCTGTATCCTCTTCCTCCCCACTTCCTTCTTCTCCCTCTCTGAGTAATGTACTGATGAGCTGAGGTCATAACACAAAACACAACCACCCCATCATCATGCATGTGAGCCAAAAAAGAACCACATACCTGGCTTCTTTAAACATTTTTTGTTGTTGTTGTTGTTTTTTGGATGTGGGGCTTGAACTCTGGGCCTGAGTGCTGTCCCTCAGCTCTTCAGCTCAAGGCGAGCGTTCTACCACTTGAGCCACGGCACCACTTCCGGTTTTCCGGTTTTAGTTAATTGGAGATAAGAGTCTCACGGACTTTCCTGCCCAGGCTGGCTTTGAACAGAGATGGTAAGATTTCAGCCTCCTGAGTAGCTAGGATTGCAGGTGGGAGCCACTGGCGCCCGGCTTTTTTTTTTTTTTTTTTTTTTAAACAAGGCTGGAGTTCTGTCACTTGAACCAAGCTTCCATACCTGGCTTTTTGCTGGTTAATTGTAGATAAGAGTCTCACAGACTTTTCTATCCAGGATGGCTTCAACCCATGATCCTCAGATCCCAGCCTCCTGAGTAGCTAGGATTACAGGAATGAGCCACCAATGCTGGGCTTCCTCATTGAGTTAGGTCTTGTTTTGTTGAGATAAGTTACTAAGGCTCTAAGTAATTTAGAAGCTTAGTGAACTTAAGATTGACATTCTGTCAAGCAATGCCCTGATTCCTCTTGCTGTTTGGAACAAATTTACCTCCTTCCTCCCATCTTAGAGGGAAAGCCACTGAGTTTGTCTAACTCTGCCCAGCCCACTTCATCTGTGGTATTCTATAGCAGGCCCAGTGGCCCAGCCTTCTCTGCCTCATGCTTCCTGCACCCAGGCTGTGCCCCTGGCGATACTGGTAAGAACTGAATGTGTACAGTAAACCTTACTTCTCTTTCTGCTGAGACAGACTCAGATCCTGTTTCTATAAGTGGTATGCTGTATTCACTGGGTGCCAGGGGCACGTCTGTCATAGGGCTAGGTAGATGCAGTGGCTGCAGGCTTGGGCAAAATGACATCACCAGGCTAAGTGAGCAGGGCACCCAGGGCAGAGCCTCAGGTTGCATCCTCTTGATGCCAGCTACAATGATCTACCTTTAAAAATGGTAGATTCAAGCTGGGTTCCAGTGGCTCATGCTTATAATCCTAACTATTCAAGAGGCTGAGATCTGAGGATCATAGTTCAAAGCCAGCCCAAGCAGGAATGTCTGGAGATTCTTATCTCCAATTAAACACCAGAAAACCAGGGGCTGGGAAGGTGGCTCAGTGGTAGAGCGCTTGCCTTGCAAGCCTGAGGCCCTGGGTTCGATTCCTCAGCACCATATAAGCAAAAAGAAAAAAAGCCGGAAGTGGCGCTGTGGCTCAAGTGGTAGAGCGCTAGCCTTGAGCTGAAGAGCTGAGGGACAGCGCCCAGGCCCAGAGTTCAGGCCCCACAACCGGACCCAAAAAAACAAAAAAACACCAGAAAACCAGAAGTGGCATGTGGCTCAAGTGGTAGAGCACTCGCCTTGAGCTGAAGAGCTCAGGGACAGTACCCAGACCCAGAGTTCAAGACCCATGACTAACAAGAAAAATAAAAATGAAAATAAATTTTGAAGCTGGGCGCCATTGGCTCATGCCTGTAATCCTAGCTACTTTGGAGGCTAAGACCTGAGGATCATGGTTCAAAGCCAGCCCAGGCAGGAAACTCCATGAGACTCTTATCTCCAATAAACCACTCAGAAAACTGGAAGTGCCACTGTGGCTCAAGTGGTAGACCGCTAGCCTTGAGCTGAAGAGCTGCTGAGGGACAGCGCTCAGGCCCAGAATTCAAGCCCCATGACCAAGAATCAATCAATTAATTAATTAATTCTGGATTCAGTACTAGGTATAGCACTGTTTGCTTGTAACCCTAGCTAATCAGGAGGTGGAGGTCTCAGGCCAGCCCAAGCAAAAGAAAAATGAGGGTGTGGCTCAAGCAGTAGAGTGCTTACCTAGCAAGTTTGGCATCCCAAGATCAAACCTCAGTAACTCCAAAAAAGAAGAAAGAAACCCTGGATTTAATGTGAATATGACCTGCTTTTAACAACCTGAGAGTAGAAGAAAGTCCAGACTGCAAATGAGCTCCTGTGAAGAAGGAATTCACACTTTGTAAATGGCTTAGAGCTTCAGCGGATGCTGTTTAACAGCTTTAAAAATATGACATTCTTATGCAGTCTCCTTCTTTTAGCCTCTCCCCATTTGTGGCACCTGCTCAGCTGCTCAGTTGAACTCAAGGCCTCGGTGCTGTCCCTGAGCTTTTTTTTTTTTTTTTTTCTAAAGGCTAGCTCTCTACCACTTGAGTCACAGCTCCATTTCCAGCTTCTTGGTAATTTATTGGAGATAATCTCATCAGGCTGGGTGCCGGTGGCTCATGGCTGTAATCCTAACTACTCAGGAGGCTGAGAGCTGAGGGTCACGGTTCAAAGCCAGCCTGGGCAGGAATGTCCATGAGACTCTTACCTCCAATTAACCACCAGAAAACCAGAAGTGATGCTGTGGCCTAAGCGGTAGAGTGCTAGCCTTGAGCTGAAGAGCTGAGGGACAGCGCCCAGACCCAGAGTTCAAGCCCCATGACCGACCAAAAAAAAAAAAAAAAAAATCTCACAGACTTTGCTGCTGGGCTGGATTTGTACTGTGATCCTCGGATCTCAGCCTCTTGAATAGTAGGCATGGTACACCAGCATCTGACTTGGTCTTTTTTTTTTGTCGGTGGTGGGGCTTGAACTCTGGGCCTGGGCACTGTCCTTGAGCGTTTCAGCTCAGGGTGAGAGTTTGACCACTTGAGCCACAGCATCACTTCCGGTTTTCTGATGGTTATCTGGAGATAAGAGTCTCATGGATTTTCTTGCCTGGTCTGGCTTTGAACTGCATTCCTCAGATCTCAGCCTCCTTAGTAGCTAGGATTACAGACATGAGCCATCAACACCTGCCTTCTTATCTTAATTTGACTTCTGTACTATTTGACTTCTGTACTATCCTTCCTTCCTTCCTTCCTTCCTTCCTTCCTTCCTTCCTTCCTTCCTTCCTTCCTTCCTTGCTCCTTTCCTCCCTTCCTCCCCTCCTGACTTCCTTCCTTCCTTCCTTCCTTTTGCTCTCTTTCCTTTCTTTCATTCCTCCTTCCCTTTTCTTTTCCTCCTTCCCTCCCCCTCTCTCTTCCTTTCTCTCTTTCTTTCTCTTCTTCCTTTCCTTCTTTCCCCACTCCTCTTCTCTTCCCTCCCTCCTCCTCTCTTCCTTCCTTCCTTTTTTTCTTTCTCTTTCTTTCCTTTCTATTCCTTCCTTCCTTTCTTCTTTCTGGGGCTTGAACTCAGGGCCTCATGTTCTCACTTGGATTTTTCACTAAAGTCTGGCACTTTACCACTTGAGCCATGCCTCTACTTTCAGCTTTTTGGTGGTAAGTTGGAGATAAGAGTCTCATGTGCCTTCATATTTCAACTAGCTAGGATTCCAGGCGTGAGCCACCGGTGCCTGGCTGGGTTTGCTCTGCTTTTAGATGCTCTGCTGTCCTTTCAATAGCACCGGGGTCCAGATGTACAGCGAGATCTCCATGCACGCTGCGCCTCTGTGCCCTGTCCCACAGCTATTCAGACCTGCAGGTGGAGAAGCAGTCCTCTCTGACTCAAGTTTTCTACCAAACTGCACCTCAGAATCTGGTCACTAATTCCATACAGCTCTAACTTAGAGTATAAACTGTGCCTAAGCAACATAGTGCCTAGCAGACAAAGAATTGAGTAACAACGCAAATGGTTGAGATAGGACACGACTTTTTCCTTTGGTAAGGTGTTTTCAGTATAATCAGTAGTAGCTGAAAGAATCCTCTTTGACAGGTACCTTGGCCTCAGATTTACTGCCAGGCTCTTTGCGGCCCTCTTTCGCCCCTCCCTTTGTGTCTGCCTGGAGCTGTGCAGACAGCCTGAGCGGGTCCCACCATTTGGAAAACCATCACTATTGCACTGGATATAAGCGATGCAGTGTGCCTTCAAACCACATCTGACAGCAGGAAGCATGTCTTGTCAGAATTGAAGCTTTTACTGTGCATAGTGGCTCAAGCCTGTCATCCCAGCACTGGGGACGTAGAGACAGCAAGAATACAAGTTCAAGGCCAGCTAGTGCTACACAGTAAGACCTTGTCTCAAAAAAAGAAGGAAAGAAAATGAAAAGAAACTACAGCTTTTTTTTTTTAGCATAACAAAACTTTCTTATTAGTCTATATTCAGTTCCTGCTACAGCAGTCAGTATTTTCTTCTATTGCCAAAGTTCATCTAAAATGGAAGGCACTCTAATCAGGTCTAGTGTGTAGTCATAGGAGTGGATCTAGGCCATCTCTGTAGGAACCATTTAAAGTAAGAGTTCTTTATCTTTGGATTTCAGTTAGCTGCTTCACATCTCACTAAAAGTGTCTGCTTCCAGGAGTTTTCAGTGATGCCTGAAGAATGATCCCAGGCTGTAGAGAATTCACTGTCCCTCCCATGCAATACACGCTGACCACCACTGCTATTCCACACGTGGCAGGTGGGTATATGGTGTCTGCATGGCTCAGATGAGGTTATTTGGTTATCTTACTTAAGAATTGGGACGACTAGGCTGGGCACAGTAGTTCATGTCTGTAATTCCAGGGAAGCAGAGATCAACAGGACCATGGTACTGGGCTGGCTCGGGAAATCAGTGAGTCCCCACCTCAATCAATAAGCCAGACACGGTGATTCATGTCTGCAGTCTCAGCTGTGGAATAGACTATAAGTAGAAGGATTACAATATGAATAACTTGACCGTACCTGAAAAATTACTAAATCAAAAAAAGGCTAAGGGTGTGGTTCAAGTGGTAGAGTACTTGCCTAGCAAGATACTCCAATAATATATCCCCATCCTCCCCTCCCCCCTCCCCCAAAGAAGAGAAGAATTGGAAAATCTGTGACTGTCATTCTGGAAAGAACAGGAATGATCTACATGGTTTTTCAGGGCCTGGGATGCTCGGGGGTTGACTATAAGGGCATCATGATGGGGCGCACATGTCCCTTAGATGGAATTGCGCAGTTTGTCCATCAAAATTCATAGCACTGTAGAGGAAAGGAGACATTTACTGTCTATAGTTATATTTTAATGAACACAGAAAGGAGGGGTGGTTAATAGAGTGGCCTGGTTTCCACAGAGCCTCAGGAGTGTCTGTGACATGTCCCATGCATTGTCCATTAGCTGTGGGGGCCAGATGGGAAGGGAGCCACTGACCAGGTCTCAAGCAGAGCAGGTGTGGTAGCCTGGGTCTCCTTGTATACAGCATGGGTGGCCGGAAGATGGCTGGCCCGGAAGCTGTCTCCGATAAGGCCTTTATTTTCTTTTTTGTTAGATACAAGGGTCTTAGACAAAAGAAGAACTTACTTAGGTCTCACTGGCCCATCTCCTTTCTGATGGTAAATCAAGAACCCACACAGCCTATGGGTCCCTGGGGTAGGAGTTTATAAGTGTCTGTGGGGGGTCTGAAGTTTTCAGGAAGCTAAATTCCAGTAGAGATTTGCAGCAGTTCTCCAGGGGCCCAACAAAGTAAAGTGTGTCCTAATTGTTTCTACTCCAAGTGCCTTGGGATTTATAGATAAGAGGTCCTTATTGCGTGGCTTTTATTTTTCACTGTTCTCCAGGCATTCACTGTGGCATTCCTAGTGGGCTCCTTTAAGATAAGCTATTATTTGTCATAACCTGTGTTTTCATGGTTATTTTATGCCCTTTCAGAACATTTGTTGTTTGGTGGTGGTGGTCATGGGGCTTGAACTCAGGGCCTGGACACTGTCCCTGAGCTTTTTCCGCTCAAAGATAGTGTTCTACCACTTTAAACCACAGTGCCACTTCTGGTTAATTGGAGACAAGAGTCTCATGGAATTTTCTGCCCAGGCTGTCTTCGAACTGTGATCCTCAGATCATGGTCTCCTGAGTAGGTAGGATTACAGGTGTGTACCACCAGCGCCTGGCTTTCAGAACATTTTTATTTGATCTCAGTCACCCTATGAGCCAGACAGGGGCTGGGAATCCCATTTTACACTGATGCCAGAGCATTAAATTGCCTCCCAGCAGGTTGGATATCCAGGCAGTGGGAGGGAGGCCTGGATTTCCCTGCCTCTGCGTCACACGCATGTTATTAGGTCACCTCGCTTTCTTCCTCCAGTCCAGCCACAGCTCACTGGCAGGACCAGGTCTTAGCTTGAGAAATATGCCGGCTGAGCTGAACTGCTCCACAAATCCTTAATTTAAAAAAAACTCTCTCAGTAGGCTATATTTTCCTTTTTCTTTTTTGGGGGGGCTGGGGTGGGGCTGGAGGCACCAGTCAGTTGTGTATGTAGTCTGAGGGGCAGATCTCTGCTTTCCAGCCCATCACTGGATCACACGCGGTGCCTTTCTGAAGATCTTGTCATCTGTGCATTGTTCGCCCACACCTGCTTCTGCGTCTTTGCACTTATGGCTCAGGATGGGACAAAAAATGGCTCTGATATGGGCTGTGTTTGCTCGTCAGTGCCACACCCCAGATGAGCCCACACACAGCACACAGAGCCCCGATAGAAAGAGGGAGGGGAGGAGGTGTGCGGCATTCTCCCAGAGGATGGAGAGAAGGACTGCTCAGGAAAGCCTCCGTGCCCCACAGCAAGCTGCCCAAGCCCACACTTTCTGGCTTGCTGGGGTGTTCAGCAGATAAAAACATGTGGGCTGCAGGAATTTCCTCGAAGTTTCTTTGAAACATACTGAAACCACAAATATGAACTCTCACCTCTATTTCCTGTTGTCATTGATGCCCCATTTTACAGGAAACTGCCCTTTCTGGGGTTGTGTTTTAAAGAAAAAAAATTGGTTAATTTTTCTGCTTTTTAGTTTCTCCTCTCTCTCTCTCTCTCTCTCTCTCTCTCTCTCTCTCTCTCTCTCTCCTCTCTCTCTCTCTCTCTCTCTCTCTCTCTCTCTCTCTCTCTCTCTCTCTCTCTCTCTCGCTCTACCTCTGTCTCTCCCTCTGTCTCTCCCTCTCCTCCCCCCTTGTCAATTGTGGGGCTTGAACTCAGGGCCTGAGTGCTATCCCTGGGCCTCTTTGTGCTCAAGCCTAGTGCTCTACCATTTCAGCCACAACACTACTTCTGGCTTTTGAGTGGTTAATTGGAGATAAGAGTTTGGACTGGCTTCAAACTGTGATCCTCAGAGCTCAGCCTCTTGAGAGGCTGAGCTAGGATTCCAGGTGTGAGCCACCGGCACCTGGCTTTTCTCTTACTATTTTAGACAAGGTCTCACTGTAGTCCAGGTTGGCTTTAACACTTGGAATCCTCCTGCCTCTGCTTCCAATGTGTCAGTGCTGAGATTACAGGTGTGCAGGAAGACACTTGGCATTTTTATGCTTTTTAAGAGATGCATAGAGAAGCCAGGTCTGGTGGCTCACGTCTATAATCCTAGCTACTCTGGAAGCTGAGATCTGAGGATCAGGGTTCAAAGCTCAGGCGTTAAACTGCCAACGTGTGTATTATATAGCTTTTTAAAAAAAATTTAGCTGCAGCAGTATGCAAGTTGTTATAACTGTCCTGATGTGTCATTAGTTATGTTGCTAATATCTTCCATGCCCCATTTATAACCTGAACTTCATCATTGGCCAGTATGTGCGGGAAGTTGGAGCGTTTTTACTACCTGTTTCAACTGACAGTGGCGGCTGCCTCTCTGAGCATATTCTTCCCAACAGATAAGGCAGCTCAGAATCTCCTTGAAAGTGGATTCTTGTTTGTGAGTGGATGGTGAGTCTCCTGACCGGATGGGGTCAGATGTGCAGTATGGAGGAAGGGTTGCCTGTCTGTGCAGAGTGGTTTCCACTTAGTCATTATTTACCATTGCTGGAGGGGAGAGGTGACTATTTGTGCTTTACTGAAGTGCTGCTTTCTCTCTTTAGCGCCACCTCAGATGAGCTGCATTTAGGCAAAATTCTTCACAACTAAAAGCGGCCCATCTTCAGAAGGGCAGTTTTTATTTTAGAAGCACAGTGTGACACTATGGTTTGGATCTGAGAAGAAAGGAGGCCCCTTACGGGGACCTAGAAGTAGAAGAGTTTCAGTTGTCAACTACTATGTGTACACACGTGACGTCAGAGTGGTCCTGAGATCTCAGGCCACACCCCAGCCTGAAGAAGAGGGAAGAGAAAACAGGAGTACTGTGCTCAGTAAGCAAGATCCATGCAGTTCTAGGATGTGTGTTTTTCCCCACATTCATTGTGGCCTAGGGCCTGGAGCTTACATGACTAGCATTCTACTCTTTGAGCCATGCCTCCAGCTGGTTGTTTTGGAAATGGAGTCTGGCACACTTTTCTTCCTGGGCTGGCCTCAAACGGTGATCCTCCTAGCTAAGGATTACGGGTGTGAGCTACCAGCACCTGGCTTTCCCACACTCCTCTTGACATCTTAGGTGAACAGACAGAATTGCTTAATTGGACAGTTGCTCAATATAATTACTTAATTAAATATTTTGGAAAAGATCAGCATTAACTGTGATGTCATGTAGCCATGACATTGGTCCAGTGACTTCCTACCAGGAAACCTTGAAGACTATTAATACCCTGCCTTTTTTGATGGATTTCTTTGGTAGCCAAGTCTGAACACAAAACATTTTTGTGTTCAAGGTCATCTTGTGATACCTTGTTTATATGTTCTTCATATCTTTGGTATGAATGGAAAAAAAAGTCATCCTGTCAGCTTTGTAAATACTGGTCTTTTTAATAATGATCAGCTTCTTCCAAGGACTGGATGGGAAATTAATAAAAAACATAGATCAGGCATGATAGTCTGTCTCAGGGCTGCAGCTGGTTAAATACGCAAATCTGTATTCACATCACAGGACAGAGAGTTAAGAAAATGTCCGAATGCATCAGCAGTGTAAAATCAGCCTCTGATAAGTAAGCTTTGGACACATTACTATCTGAGAGGAGAAGCAAAGAGACTAGAAGAAAAATAAGGCATCAGATATGAAGTTTGAATATAAAAGTATAACGTGAAATATAAAAGTCCTAAAAACTGCCAGCCACCAGTGATTCATGCCTATAATCCTAGCTACTCAGGAGGCTGACATTTGAGGTTCAAGGTTTGAAGCCAGCCCAGGCAGGATAGTCTGTGAGATTCTTTTTTTTTTTTTTGGTTGGTTGTGGGCCTGGGCACTGTCCCTGCGCTTTTCAGCTCAAGGCAAGTGCTCTACCCCTTGAGCCATGGCACCACTTCCAGTTTTCTAGTGGTTTATTGGAGATAAGTGTTTCATGGACTTTCCTGCCTGGGCTGGCTTTGAACCAGAATCCTCAGATCTCAGCCTCCTGAGTAGCTAGGATTACCAGCACCGGGCCGGTGAGACTCATCTCCAAAGCAGGAAGTGGTACAGTGGCTCAAGTGGTAGAGTGCTAACCTTGAGCAAAAGAAGTTCAGGGACAGTGCCCAGGCTGAGTTCAAGCCCCAGTACTGGGGAAAAAAAAGTCATAAAAACTACTTTATATAGTCATGAATAGGTGATTAATATGATCCAGATGTTGGGTTTCCATAGTAACTTTTTGTATGTCTATTCATGTGCATGTGCATCTGTGTTGTATGTGTGTTTGCATGTATTTGCTGGTACTGGGGCTTGAACTCAGGCCCTGGATGCTGTCCCTCCCTTGGTACCATGATCTTCAGATCTCAGCCTCCTGGGTATCTAGGGTCAGGCGTGAATTTCCGGCATCCAGCCAGCTGTGCTTTTCTTTTTGGTCGGTCGTGTGGCTTGAACTCTGGGCCTGGGCGCTGTCCCTGCACTCTTCAGCACAAGGCGAGCACTCTACCGCTTGAGCCATAGCGCCACTTCTGGTTTTCTAGTGGTTTGTTGGAGATAAGAGTCTCATGGAATTTCCTGCCCAGGCTGGCTTTGAACCATGATCCTCAGATCTCAGCCTCCTGAGTAGCTAGGATTACAGGCATGAGTCACTGGTGCCTGGTGTACTTTTCTAAATGCCCCCATATATGATTTTTGGCTCCTGTTTAGTTTGAGAACTGCACACTTAGAGGCTGACTGTGTAAGTGGAGCAAAGAACACCACAGGCAAGCTCTTGGTTACCTCGTCCATGTGCATAAGCATACACCCTGCACTTCCCAGTGCCCCATCTGGAGTTGCTCAGTGTAGACTCTTTGCAATGATGATGTCCTGTTCCCAAGGTGGACCTAAAAATGGAAATGGTTTTAGTCAGGAACTTATGGCTTATACCTGTCTGATCCTCATCACTCAGGAGACAGATCTGAGAATTATAGTCCAAAGCCAACTAGGGCATGAATGTCTTGTGAGATTTTTACCACTAATTAACTACTAAAAAGCCAGAAGTGCAGGTGTGACTCAAGTGGTAGAGCACCAGCCTTGAGCTGAGAAATTTAAAGGACAGTACCCAGACCCTGAGTTCAAGCTTCAGGACTGGCGCACACACACACACACACACACACACACACACACACACACACACACACACACACACACACACACACACACACACACACACACACACACACACACACACACACACACACACACACACACACACACACACACACACACACACACACACACACACACACACACACACACACAAATTGAATGGTTTCTATTAACTAAAGAAAAGCCAGAATATTATGATTAAATGAAATAGTCCCAAATAAAGAGAAATAAACCATACACAAAATATATAGTACCAATGCTTTGAGAATTGACAGGGATGTAACCTCGTGGTTCACACTTACACATGCTGCCTGAGTGTGATCTGGCATGACTCAAATATCAAAGGATAGAAAATGAGAAAATGATGTGCTGTTAGAAAGCTTTTTATCAAAAGTAATAATTTATTTTTATGAGTGGTTATAGTCTTTTTATATAGACTATGAGAAAATACCCAATAATTTAGAAGTGGAGTACTGTTCTCATTTCATACACTGTGATTGTATTTTTAAGAAAGGTTAAAACAATCCATAACCTAGGGTTGCTGTTTACATGTGTACATAATAAGCATGCTCACAATGTGTGTGTGGTCGACTGAGTGTAAACCTGCAGTTCCAACTTTAGGCACCAGGTGGCATTTGGCTCATGCACAGCGCACATTCAGGAAGTTAGGAATGCGAGGAACCTGGAAGCTAAGGAGAAACAGCAGAGCTCTGAGCCTTGCCCCGCGGGCTCCCAGCGACGGCTTGAAGCAGCCTTTCAGGCTGAGCCTCAGCTATGCTTCTGTCCCTGGCTGGAGGTGTTTGGAATGTAAATCATTCTCCGATTCAGGCTTATTTAGTACAGACACAGGCAGGCCAGTCCTGGGAGAGTATTATACTCAAGTTCACTGGGCACCAGATACAAGGTACTGGGTCCCTGGCAGCCTGAACTAAAGGGGTTTACTGGGCCTTCACTGCCTCCTGGGCCTGGTTCAGTGCTCAGAAGGTAGTGAGAATGCTGAGTGAACAAGTCAATGTCCTTGTTCCTCAGAAACTGTGGGGGGAAGAAGCTCTATGGCTGCTGCCAGTTCCTCGACATGGCCCCGCCTGGATGTACGTTTGTGTTGTGCACAGGGTCTATTAGAGCCCACCACAGAAAAAGGATTTGGTTATGCTGTGCTCCTAGTCAGCCCTGCTCTGTGGAGAGAGACTTTGAGGACTCCTGTGAAAGTCTAAAAGGAGCCTGGGTTCGACGTGGGTGGAGCTGCGCCTGCTTCCACACTGGCACACAGCTGGCACCGCTTGCAGCCCTGTCCCCTCCCAGGTTCCTACAGGTCCCTGTCTGAGAGCAGTTTGCAGATGTGTGAGCAGATGTGCTGGCCCCACACAGCTGCAGGAGCCAGTGTGGCTTCTGCCCTCAGACATACCTGCATTCCCAGAGCCTTTCCGCTACTCTCTAGCCCTGGACCTCAGATAATTACATAAGTCTTTTTTGTCTGTTCTTTCCTTCCTTCCTTCCTTCCTTCCTTCCTTCCTTCCTTCCTTCCTTCCTTCCTTCCTTCCTTCCTTCCTTCCTTCCTTCGTTTTTTGCTTTTTGGTTGTAGGGCTTGAACTCAGGCCTAGATGCTGTCCTAAGCCTCTTTGTGCTCAAGGCTAGCGCTCTACCACTTGAGCCATAGCACCACTTTTAGTTTTTGAGTAGTTAATTGGAGATAAGAGTCTCATGGGGACTTCTCTGCCCAGGTTGGCTTCAAACCACAATCCCCAGATCTCAGCCTCCTGAGTAGCTAGGATGACAGGCGTGAGCCACCAGCGCCTGCTACATGAGCCTTTTGAGCCTCAGTTCTTCATCTGCTCAGTGGATCTGTTAACACTGACCTTCTTCATTCTCCCAACCAGTCACCATAGTTTGGGTTCGGTGTCAATCTGTCCTTCAAGAGCTTAAGGTTTGGAGGGAGAGGAAGACATGTTACTTCATGTTGAGAACAGGAAATAAGACTATATATGAACAGCTACAGTGGCACATGCCTGTAATCTCAGCTGCTTAGAAAGAAGATAACTGTTTGAGGCTAGCCTGGGCAAACAGCAAAACTCTGTTTCAGTAAATAAGCTATGTGGAAGGCATAGGTCAGAAGATCTTGGAAAACATAAGATCCTATCTGAAAAATAACCTAATGCAGAAGGGCTAGGATGTGACTTAAATGGTAGAGCACTAGCTTAGCAAGTACAAGGCCCTGAGTTCAAATCCCAATAGTGCAAACAAAGAAGGAAAAAGGATTATCTGACCAGTAGGTGTATGATGGTCATTCAACAGAACGAATGAGACTATACTTAATGGCACTGATGTATGTAAAAGGCCTTGAGTTTATGTGCCCTAGAATGTGGTCTAAAGAAGAGGAAGGCACTCTTTATCTCCAGTTAACCACCAAAACAAAAAACAAAAAAAACCCTTGGAAATAGAGCTGTGGTTCAAGTGGCAGAGAACTAGCCTTGAGTGAAAAAAGACTCAAAGACAGTGCCCAGGCCCAGAGTTCAAGCCCCAGGACCGGCACGCACACGCACACGCACACACAGAGACCCTGAGCTGGGGTATAGCTCAGTGACAGTGCTAGCCTAGCACGCCCAAGGTTCTGGGCTCCACCCGGCACGGAAGGCAGGGAGGCAGAGGCCTGGGCAGGGCTGAGGGAAGCTTTCTGGGGCAGCGTGTCACGGACTCTGGAAGGGGCAGTGAGTGAAAGACTGTCAGTCGCTTTTCCTTTTATATAAGCTATAACTAGAGGAAGTGAACCTCTGGTTTTACCCTGAAGTAAGAGGTTTCTTCTTCTTTCTTTTTTTTTGGGGGGGGGCAGTCAGTTGTGGGGCCTGAGCTCTGGGCCTGAGCACTGTCCCTCAGCTCAAGGCTAACGCTCTATCACTTGAGCCACAGCGCCACTTCTGGCTTTTTCTGCTTATGTGATGCTGAGGCATGGACCCCAGGGCCTCATGCATACAAGGCAAGCGCTCTACCACTGAGCCACCTTCCCAGCCCTGATTTGCATTTCTTTATGGCCAGGAATGGTGAGTATTTCCTCATGTGTCCCATTACCAATTCCATTTCTCCTTCGAGACCCCCAGATCACACACTACTTCTTCCCTGAAGCCCCTCCCAGGTTACCTCAACCAGAAGTGATTGTTCCTTCATTGCCTTTTACACACACACACACACACACACACACGCACACACACGCACACACACACACACACACACACACACACACACACACACACACACACACATACACACACACACCGTAGTTATTCATGTGGCTTTCTCATTATCTACCAACACAGCTCCCTGAAGGCAGGGCCTTTTCTTTCCCACTTTAAACCTCTGCTTAGACCTCGCCCTGATGTTACACATAGAATGCGGGGCATAAACACAAGGCCCCCAAAACACTAAGGGGTTGGTACGAGTCTGTGGACAGAATGAGATTCTACTAGACAGATTTTCTGCTCTGTATGGGGGACGGGGACGGGATAAAGTGTAACAGTGGCCTTAACAGGGCTGCCATCTGTCTCTTCCCTGAATATCTTGTGTTTTCTGCCAAAGTCATCAGACTGGATGGAGTGCTGGGGCTTTCTCTCCTTTTGCATTTCTTCAGTGAGGGATGGAGAGGAGAAAGGATAAAGAGAGAGGGGAAAAAAGCCTATCTTTTAAAAAAATATTCTTTTCTAACTCAGGTTCTGGATAACTCCTGAGTAACTACACAAATGAAGTGATTAATTTTGCTACTCCTGAAAAAAAAAAGTTTTTTTCTAATCCCAAAGTCATTTATTTTGGCTTTAGAGTAGACTAGCATTTGTGTCGGCTTTTCCTGCCTAATTACTTTTTGCTTAAGCTTATTTGTAAATTGTTTTAAATTCCTAGAGTCTGACAGTCTCCGGTCTGAGACCAATAGGATGGGGAAATAGAGAAGGCTGCAGGTAGGAGCCGGACTCAGCCTTGGGTACCACGACTTGGCAGAATGGTTCCCAAAGTCTTAAAAATATGCTTATTCTTTGATCCAGTAATTCCACTCCTAGGAATGTGTCCCAAGGAAATAATGAAACAAGCTTGCAGAACGCTGGGGCAAAGGTATTCACAGCCTCTACATCAGCAAAAGCCAACTTAAAACACTGAAGAATGCGGACTTGATTAAGTAGAGGAGGCAGTTACCTCCATGCTCGCTATCCAGCTGTGGGTGTCTTACATGGAAGAGAGCCTGGAAATGTGCACAATACCAAGTAACACTAGATTGGGGCGTAAGGGGGAACGGATGGAGGGAGGGATTTTATTTTGTGGTAAAACACATTGTGTAACTTTGGTATCACTGGATAATAAAGTTAGGACTATTTTGTCCTTCTTTGTATTTCTTAACTTTTCTGCTTATACATGTAATGTTTCATTGGTAAAAATAGCTACCTTAAAAAAAACTATGATTTAAAAAAAATTTTTTTTTGTTTTTGTTGTAGTTGTTGGTCTTTGTCAATACGGGGATTTGAACCCAGGGCTTTTCCCTTGCTGGACTCGTGACACATTAGTCGGGCTTATGTCTAGCAAGCCTAAGCCTCCGAGTTCAAGCCCCAGTGCCACCAAAAAGAATTATATTGCCCAAATAATGGAAACATTTTAAATCATCCCCAGTGAAGATTTGTACTTTTTACCTTTTCCTTAACCTTTCATTATCATTAGCTCAGAACTTCAAACCCAGATGCTGAGTGAGAGAGAACACATGATAAATATGGAAGACCACCATAGGCCTCTGAGACCCCCAAGTACCTCAGCTCGCGTACACAGGCCCAGCTCCAGGGGCATTCATTCTGCATTGTCTGAACTGTCAGCTCTGTGCCCTCGGCAGAGTTCCTTTTTACTTGAAGTTCCTGAATTCCTCGGGTAGCTCACCACGCCGCTGGAAGAAGAGCTTACAGGCTTGCCTCTTGTTTTTTTAAAATTAATTCTCTGTGTTTTAAACCAATGTTTAAGCTTCATGGAATGAGGGGGGAAAACAAACAAATAAAAACAAAAATAAAGAACAGATGCCCTGTCACTCACCCCTGTAATCCTAGCTACTCAAGAGGCTGAGATCTGAGGACTGTGGTTCAAAGCCAGTCCAGGCAGGAAAGTCTGTGAGACTTTTTTTTTTTTTTTTGGTCCGGTCGTGGGGCCTGAACTCTGGGCCTTGGCGCAGTCCCTCAGCTCTTCAGCTCAAGGCTAGCGCTCTACCACTTGAGCCACAACACCACTTCCGGCTTTTTTCTTTTTGCTTATGTGGGGCTGAGGAATCGAACCCAGGGCCTCGAGCATGCAAAGCAAGAGCTCTACCACTGAGCCACCTTCCTAGCCCCGTCTGTGAGACTTTTAATCTCCAAGTAAGTACCAAAAAAGCCAGAAGTAAAATTGTGGCTCAAGTGGTAGAGCTTGATCAAAGAAGCCCAGGGACAATGTCCAGGCCCTAAGTTCAGGCCCCAGGACAAGCAAAAACAAAATAAAACAGCCTGGCACTGGTAGCTCATGCCTGTGATCCTGAGTACTCAGGAAACTGAGATCTGAGATTTTTTTTTTTTTTGGTTAGTCATGAGGCTTGAACGAGGGACCTGGGCCTGTTGCTGAGCTCTTTGCTCAAGGCTAGCACTCTATCACTTTGAGACCTAGGGCTACTTCCAGTTTTCTGGTGCCCAGCCTGGGCAAGAGAGAATTTTTTTTTGCCAGTCCTGAAGCTTGCTTGAACTCAGGGCCGGAGGCACTACCCTTGAGTTTCTTTTGTTCAAGCCTAGCACTCTACCACTTGAGCCACAGCACCACTTCTGGCCTTTTCTGTTTATGTGGTACTGAGGAATTGAACACAGGGCTTCATGCATGCTAGGCAAGCACTCTACCACATATAGCCCTGAACCACTAAGCCACATTCCCAGCCCTCCAAGAGACTCTGATCTCCAGTGAATCACCAGGAAACCAGAAGTGGAGCTGTGGCTCAAAGTGGTAACATGCTAGCCTTGAGCAAAAGAGCTCAAGGACAGTAGCCCAGTTAAAGCAAAAACAAAAACAAAAACAAAAGCAAATAAATCTCAGTCTGTTGACAGCAAATCAAATCCCCATTCTCCTACTAGCTGTGACCTTGAGCACATCCTCTCTGTCTCCTGGCCTGTACAGAAAGTAGCTTTTCCTGCCTCACCTAACAAGGCTGATCTTCCATCAGCCACACAGCGGTGTTCTGAGAGGCACAGTGACCATCTTTGTGAACATTCTTCTCTCATTTTGCTTCTGGCAGTTTCCTTATGCTGCCCCACCTCCCCAAGAACCAGTGAAGACTCTGAGAAGCTTGATCAACATCCGAAAGGACACGCTACGACTTGTCAAGTAAGTGCCCTAGGGCCTATTCCTAGCTGCCCTCCTTTTGGGACAGTGGACTTCTCATGAGACTCCTCAGCCCGACCTAGAGCCTCTGCCTTAGGCCTTAATGCCAGCTGGTAGTTCACTGCTGGAGCCCTGTATCTGCACAAATGAGGCCTCTGAACTGGCTTGGGAGGGAAGGAAGGCCTTTCACTTGCCTAGAGCTGATAAATACTATTCCTGCTTTGAGGGAAAAGAGGAATTTTGTAGACACCCCATTATATTATATACTTCATTATAATACTGAGCTGTTCGAATTTGAAATATAAGATCCTTATGTTACTATTTATTTATGCAGGCACTGGGGCTTGAACTCGGGCTGGGTCACATGTCTACTTCTGGCTTTTTATTGTTGTTCTTGGTTGTAGGGCTTGAACTCAGGGCCTAGGCACTGTCCTTGAGTTCCTTTGCTCAAGGCTAGCACTCTATTGCTTTGAGCCGCAACTCAACTTCAAGGGTTTTTTTTGAGGGGTTAATTGGAGTCTCATGGGGACTTTTCTGTTCTGCCTGGGCTGCCTTTGAACCCTGATCTCGGATCTCAGCTCCCTGAGTGGCTAGGATTATATGCATGAGCTAATAGCGCCCAGCTTGTGTCTAGCTTTTTGCTAGTTAATTAGAGATAAGAGTCTCACAGATTTGTCTGCCTGGGCTGGCTTTGAATCATTATCTTCAGTCTTGTAAGTAGCTAGAATTACAGGTGTCAGCCACTGGTGCCCAGCTTTACTGCTTTTATATATATATATATATTTTTTTTTTTTTTAAATTTTTGGTTAGTCATGAGCCTGGCCCTGAGCTCTTTGCTCAAGGCTAACACTATCACTTTGAGACCTAGGGCTGCTTCCAGGTTTCTGGTGGTTAATTGGAGATAAAGAGTCTCGTGGCCTTTCCTACCTGGGCTGGCTTTGAACAACAGTCCTCAGATCTCAGCCTCTGAAGTAGCTAGGATTATAGGGATGAGCCACTGGTGCCTGGTCACACCTTGCTTTTTTGAGAAGTACTGGGGTTTGAACTCCGGAGCTTGCACTTGCTAGCTGTAGTCACTCTACTCCTTGAGCCATGCCCCAGCTCTGAGAAGCTAGGAGGTGCAGGGATCATGAGTGCCTATGGGATGGAGGCAAAGGGGGCTCAGAATGAGTGTGAGAGAGTCTAGGGTAGTTGCTGTGCCCACATTCAGACAAGAGCCAAGAGGACCCCAGAAAGGACCCCAAGATGCTGAGCTGACAAGGCATGATGGCTCACAGCTACAATCTCAGGACTTGGGAGGCAGATTGGAAGATAGAGGGTTAGAGACCAGCCTGGTCTATGTAGTGAGAACCTATGCCAAAAAAAGAAGAAAACCAGCCACTGGTGACCCATGTTAGTAATCCTAGCTACTCAGGAAGCTGAGATCTGAGGATTTGGGTTCAAAGCCAGCTTGGTCAGGAAAGTCAATGAGACTCTTAGCTCCAGTTTACCAGTAGAAAACCAAAAGTGGAGATGTGGTTCAAAGTGTTAGAGCATTAGCTTTGAGCAAAAAAAAAATCTCAGGGGCCTGCAGAGAGTTTGGGTTAGAATTGGGGTGGTGTGTAGGAGACCAGCAACTGAAAGGGACGTGATGAGCACCAAGTTCAGGACAGTATCAGGTGACTCTAGCTAACCAGAAGGAACTGCAGACGCTGAAGTGATTGCTGGTTTATTGCGAGAGTCCTATATTGTGGGGATGGGGACGGCGGAGCTCCTCCATGGCACACATGAAGGCAGAGACCAAGACCTCATTTCTACCTGAGGCAGCCAATAGATAATGCCAAAAACTGAAAATCAAGAACCAGTGAACCTGGCACGCTGTTTAGAAATGTGGTTAAATGTGAAATGCTCAGCCAGAACAGATCTCCTCTGAAGAGGTAGACAGGGAAGGAAGAAGGCCTGCTGTTTTGTTTTTTGTTGTGTGTGTGTTTTTTTTAACAAGTCTGTTGGAAACTATTTAAACTATGTGACTAATAACCTTGATTAAATAAAAAAATTAATCCAGGCTGGATGCAGTGTTCTTGCCTATAATCCCAGCCATATCAGGAGATGGAAATCAGGAGGATCACAATTTGAGGCCAGCCTAGACAAAAAAAAAAGCAAGATTCCATCTCAACAAAGAAGCTGGGTAGTGGTAGGAGTATGTCTATAAACCAAACTATTTGCTAAAACATAGGTAGAAGGGTCACAATCTGAGATTAACCTCAGGCAAAATGAACTCTTTTTGAAAAAGAGTTGAAGATATGGCTCAAAGGGACCTAAGCAAGCATAAAGCCCCAAATTCAAACCCCTAATACTTAAAAAATAATCTAGCATAGGTGTAACTTAATAACATAATAACACTTGAACTCAGAGGCTGGGTGCTGTCCCTGAGCTCTTTTGCTCAAGGCTAGTGTTCTACCACTTTGAGCCACAGCTGCACTTCTGGTTTTTTAAGTGGTTAATTGGACATAAGAAGTCTCACTGGGACTTTTCTGCCCTGGCTGGCTTCGAACTACCATCCTGAGATCTTAACCTCCTGAGTAGCTAGGGTTACAGACATGAGTCACCAGCAACTGTCCCTGTGATCTTTCATAATAAAGATGTACATATATGTTAATGACCACAGAGAGAACCCCACGTGTTGTTTTAAAAAACAAGGTAAGTCTTAGTTCTGGTGTGCTGCCCCAGAATGCTGAGTCTTTTCTGGTTTTCTAGATGCGCTGAGGAAATCAAAAGCCCGGGAGAAGAGACTGGTAAAGCTAAGGTCCACTACAACGTCGAGTTTACCTTTGACACAGATGCTCGGGTGGCCATCACCATCTATTATCAAGCCACTGAGGAGTTCCAAAATGGTATCGCCAGGTAAGAGCAGAGACTGTACTTCCTTCCCAGATAGGAGGGGCCAGGCCAAGCTACTTACCCTTTGAGGGAAACTTTTTTTTTTTTTTTCTGTTGTTCATGGGGCTTGAACTCTGGGCCTGGGCACTGTCCTTGAGCTCTTCAGCTCAAAGCTAGTGCTCTACCACTTGAGCCACAGCACCACTTCCAGTTTCCTGGTGGTCAATTGGAGATAAAAATCTCACAGACTTTCCTGCCCCTGCTGGCTTTGAACCATGATCCTTAGATCTCAGCCTCCTGAGTAGTAGGATTACAGGCGTGAGCCACCAGCCCCCAGCTTGGGAAATGTTTTTCTAATCAAGTGAGATCTCATTCTTGAATGTATACTTTCTTTTCCAAAAATGTCTTTTTTGCTTTCATTTGTGTCTTTGGTGGACAGTGACCTTAGATGCTGTTAAAAACCTGTTTAGCAGTTGGTTACCCATGGTAGGCTGAGAATGGGAAGATTGTGGTTCAAGGCCAGCTTACGCAGGAAAGTATGAGAGAGCCCTCAACAGGTGGCTGGGCATGGTGGTACATGCCTATCATCCTAAATTCTGTGGGAGACTGAGATTGGGTGGAACCTGGTTCCAGACTATCCTAGGCAGAAAAGAGTTCACAAGACCCCATTTCCACAGGCCTGATGTTGTATGCCTGTCATCTCAACTTTGACTGGGAGCCTAAAACTGGCAGATTATCATAGTCGAGGCATACGCTGGGCAGGAATCAAGATCCTCTTGAAAGTAGCTAGCATAAGCCAGGTGCTGGTGGCTTATGCCTATAATCGTAGCTACTCAAGAGGTTGAGATCTGAGGATAATGGTTCAAAGCCGACCTTGGCAGGAAAATCCTGAGACTCATATCTCCAATTAACTACCAGAAAACCAGAAGTGGCACTGTGGCTCAAGTTGTAGAGCATTCGCCTTGAGCTGAAGAGTTCAGGCTCAGCACCCAGACCCAGAGATTAAGTCCCCCCACCACCCCCCACCCTCCACCCCCAAAAATAGCCCTCACAAAAAAGGGCTGGAGGGTCTGGGAAGGTGGCTCAGTGCTTGCCTTGCCTGCATGAGGCCCTGGGTTTGATTCCTCAGCACCACATAAGCAGAAAAAAGCCTCAAATGGTTCTGTGGCTTAAGTGATAGAGCGCTAGCCTTGAGCTGAAGAGCTGAGTGACAGCGCCCAGGCCCAGAGTTCAAGCCCTATGACCGACCAAAAACAAAGGGCTGGAGTCATGGCTCAGCAGTTGAGTGCAGCAAGCACAAGTCATGACATCAAACCCCAATACCTTAAAACAAAAAGGAAAACTACTTAGCTACCTGTCTGTAGGCCTTTTATTTTTATTTTTTCCTGTGCTTGAGCCTGTTGGAATTGAGAAACAGACATGAGATTGAGGGGGCTGTGAGACTGTCTGGTCTAGATTCTAACTTTAGTTCTGCTTCCCACTTGATGTACAGCTACATTCCAAAAGACAACAGCCTGCAATCGGAGACTGTGCACTACAAGCGAGGGGTGTGCCAGCAGTTCTGCCTGCCCTCCCACACCGTGGACCCCTCGGAGTGGGCCGAAGAGGAGGTGAGTGGCCTTTGCTGGAGATGGCCAGCACCCAGGAGCTTCCTGGGACCCAGGCCAGCAGCAGAGGCTCTGCCTGGACACTTAGGACCATGTTCACCTTTATACCCAGTGACTTCTTCATTCCCCTAAAGGAAATACCTGTCCTTGTTCCTCCCATGCTGATGTAGCCTCGTTACCTAGGCCTCTCTGAGAAGAGGAACTGAAGGTTAGAGGCTTTAACTGGGGGTCTTCAGTTCAACAGTCTTGGGGAGGTTGATGAATAAGGCACAATAGATGGGGGTAACATTTCCTGCCAGTGCCTTCATTTTTGGTAGGTGTTTCAGCCATCTACATGTGTTGTGTCCTGTTTTGTTCTCTTCCCCCCTGCAGCTCAGCTTTGACCTGGACCGAGAGGTTTACCCTCTGGTGGTGCACGCTGTGGTGGATGAAGGCGACGGTAGGGGCGTCTCCGTCTTCCTTTGGGTGTATGCTGCCCTGATGGGGCACAGTCCTGCAGAAGCTGTGGCCAGTATAACACACCTTCTCTGGAGGGTCTTAGCCCTTCCTATCTGAGTCCAGCTCCTTGGGCTACAACGGAGAAGTGCTGGGCCTACAACACCATGGCTTTGTGTGGGGAGGGGGAATATGCCAGTACTGGGGCTTGAACTCAGGTCCTCTCACTCTTCCTTAGCTTTATCATTCAGTTCTGGTGCTCTGCCACTTGAGCCACTGCTCCATTTCCAGTACCGTGGCTACAGACCGTGGGAAGTGGAAGGTGGGCATCAGAGGTGCAGTGGGCCTTCTTTACCTGTGTGCCTGTTTCTTTCAGAATATTTCGGCCATTGCCATGTATTGCTGGGTACGTTTGAAAAGGTAAATTATCACTTCAACATACATTTAAGGCTTTCTTTTTTTAATTTTGTAAAATTATCTTCGAGTAGTTATGCAAAGGAGTTGCCATTTCACAAAGCAGTTAATGGATGCCGTATATTTTGGTCCATGTCACCTTTCAACATTCTCACCCATTTACATTTAACACTTTCTTTTTGTTTGTTTGTTTGTGTGTCGGTTGTAGGGCTTGAACTCAGGTACTGTCCTTAAGCTCTTGTTTTATTTATTTTTTTTCTGGTCCTTGGGCTTGAACTCTGGGCCTGGGCACTGTCCCTGAGCCTCTTTGTGCTCATAGCTAGCACTCTACCAGTTGAGCCTTGGCACTATTTCTGGCTTTTTCTGAATAGTTTATTGGAGATAAGAAAATCTCCTGGGGGCTGGGAAGGTGGCTCAGTGGTAGAGCGCTTGCTTTGCCTGCATGAGGCCCTGGGTTCGATTCCTCAGCACCACATAAGCAGGAAAAAAAAAGCCAGAAGTGGCGCTGTGGCTCAAGTGGTAGAGCGCTAGCCTTGAGCTGGAGAGCTGAGAGACAGTGCCCAGGCCCAGAGTTCAGGCCCCACGACTGGACCCCCCCAAAAAAGAAAATCTCGTAGACTTTTCTGCTTGGGCTGGCTTCGAACTGTGATCCTCAGATCTTAGCCTCCTGAGTAGCTAGGATTACAGGTGTGAACCACCAGCGCCTGGCCAACATTTAACACTTTCTTTCCTAAGAGGTTAACCTTGTTTTCAGGCTCGCCTGAGCTCAGAATAGTTGGGCTTGGGGAGGTATTAAACAGGTATTAGAATGCAGCTGGCTCTGACAAGTTTTCAATGCTGCATGACCTTTGACCCCTCAAGCCTCAGCCTCAGCCTCATTCTAAAATTACCAGTTAATGTGATCACTGCAAGACCTTCATAGTCATTAGATTTTGCAATTCCATTTTGTGTAGGCCCAAGAACATGTAACGTTATAGAACAACCACAGGTGTGAGGTGCGGTGAGCTTTCTGCTTTGGTTGTAACCATCATATTTTCATTCCAGCACACAGATGGGACTTTCTGTGTCAAGCCCCTCAAACAGAAGCAGGTGGTAAGTATCTGAGGGCCAGGGGCTACTGGATCTCTCTCTCTCTCTCTCTCTCTCTCTCTCTCTCTCTCTCTCTCTCTCTCTCTCTCTCTAACTCTTTTGCTCAATATTCTTTTTCCCTCTCTTCTTTCTTTTGTGTAATCAAGGGGAAAAAGAAAAAAGGAGCACTTTTGTGTGCTAGAAACCACTTGGGTGGCCTGGAAGGAACACGGACTGTGGGTCTCTAAGGCTGGGGAATTGCCAGTGCTGAGGCTCTCTATCTGCACAAGGACTCGAGAAATGAAAGGACAAGATTTATCTCTTGGCATTAGACTGGGAGGCTTTTTTTATTTCAAATGTCAGGGTGAGAAACACTTCAAGCAAAAGGTCTAAAGTATCGGGGTGCAATTCAGAGGCTATTAGCGCCCTTGGCTTCATTTATTCCCCCATTCCTTTCCCACAATTCGGTTTGCAGACCTTTGGCCCTTCCAGCATAACAGCAAGGTCCGAATATGTCAGCTAGAAGCTGAGCCCACACCATGTGTCACACTTTGCTTTGCCCTCCTCCATAGGTGGGAGGATCCTCCGTGGAGGGTGAGGGGCGGTGCTGCCCTGGCACTGGTTATAGCCTGGTGGAGAGGTGAATCATCACAGTCGCCACGAGGAGGTGGGAGCAGGTGGGAAGGGCAGGGCTGACACAAGAGAGACACAAGAGAGGCCTTGCTTCAGATGAGTGATAGGCGTCCGATTCTACATGAGTACATTCTTCTGTTTTAGGTACTTGCCCCTCGGTTAATGAAGCCAATAGTAGCCAATAATACTTTTGTATACTTTCCGCATAGTTATTATGTTGAAACAAATTTTAGAACAAAGCAGGGAGGGTAGGCACCAGATGGCTCATACCTGTTACTAGCTATACAGGAGGCTGAGATCTGAGGATTGCAGTTTAAAGCTAGCCTGGGTGGGGTAGTGCATGAGGCTTTTCAATTAACTCGCAAAAACGTCACAGCAGAGCTGTGGCTCAAGTGGTAGAATGCCAGCCTTGAGTGAAAGAAAGCTAAGGGACAAAAACCAGACCCTGAGTTAAAGCCTCAGTACCTGCATGCGCGCACGCGCACGCACGCACACACACACACACACACACACTCAGAGAGACCATAGCTCCTGAGCCCAGGGTGCTGTCTAGGCAGTCCAGCCTTGAGTACTTACAGGGAAGGCTTAGTTAGCCAAGAGGGAAGCATAGCTTGAAGGAAATAGTCTATTTTCCTCTTGTTGGATTTGCATTAGTAATAAACCATCCCACTGGAGAGGAAGCTGTCAACTCCGAGATAATGGGGTGTCTGAAAGCAGAGATGAGGAAATAGGAGAAGTAGACTTCTGGAGGGAAATAAAGGGAGAGCCAGCTTTGGCACCAACACGACCTTAGGATTCAACGTTGATAGCTGAAGTTTCAAAAGCCAAGTTGTGTGGTGCTATTAGATAGTCCCTGCTACTCAGAAGTCTGAGACCAGCATAGGCAACATGTCTCCAAAAAACCAAGCTGGGCATGGTATACAGACTCGTAAGTACTCAGGAGGTAGAGGGAAGAATTTGGGGATTTGAAGCTAGCCTGGGCTACACAGTGAGATCCTGTCTCAAAACAAGAACCAAGAAAAAGGGGCTGGGAAGGTGGCTCAGTGGGAGAGTGCTTGCCTCGCATACATGAGATCCTGGGTTCGATTCCTCAGCATCACATAAGCAGAAAAAGCTGGAAGTGGCGCTGTGGCTCCAGTGGTAGAGTGCTGGCCTTGAGCTGAAGAGCTGAGGGACAGCGCTCAGGTCCAGAGTTCAGGCCCCACAACCAACCAAAAAAAAAAAAAGACGGAAAGAAAGAAAGAAAGAACAAAGAAAAAGAAAAACAAAAAAAGTAACCAGGCCAAGAGTTAGACATGTTAGACAAAGGATGTTCCACTTGGATTCCTTGGCCATCTATGTTTTTCTCTCTCCCTCTTTCTCCCTGCACATTTCTTCTTCTTTCACTTTTCTATACTTTTGTCCTTATTATGTCTGAAGTGAAATTTTCTCACATAGTGTTACTTTTTTTTCCCCATTGGTTGTGGGGCTTGAACTCTGCCTGGGGTCTGTCCCTGAGCTTTTTCACTCAAGGCTAGCACTCTGCAACTTTGAGCCACAGCACACTTCTGGCTTTCTAGTTGTTAATTGGAGATAAGAGTCTTATGGAAACCGGGAGCCGGTGGCTCACACCTGTAATCCTAGCTACTCAGGAGGCTGAGATCTGAAGATCACGGTTCAAAGCCAGCCCAGGCAGGAAAGTCCATGAGACTCTTATCTCCGATAAACCATTAGAAAACCAGAAGTGGCACTGTGGCTCAAGCGGTAGAGTGCTTGCCTTGAACTGAAGAGCGCAGGGACAGCACCCAAGCCCAGAGTTCAAGCCCCACGACCTACAAAAAAAAAAAAAAAGAGTCCATGGACTTTCCTGCCCAGGATGGCTTCAAACCATGATCCTCAGATCTCAGCCTCCTGAGATGGCAGGCGTGAGCCACCAGCACCAGCTGTATTTATTTCCCTTTTATACATACTCTTCTGTCCTCTTTCTGATCTATGCCTTTCCTAACCATTCATAAAAGGGAGCCACCATTCAGTGGGTAAATTAAGATGTGATTCTTCACTGTGAACCCATCATCCTGAGCTCAGCGGCGGCTGGTGGGGGCTCCTCTACTGTCTCCTTCAGCTTCTCTGTTGGCCCTTCAGGTAGATGGGGTCAGCTACCTCCTTCAGGAGATCTACGGAATAGAAAACAAGTACAACACACAGGATTCTAAGGCAAGTTTGGTTCAAAGTTTTGTTGTATACTCTGTGGGGCTAGGGCTGAGGAGCCTGGTGAGCCAGGTCTAGAGCTGTTGGAAAGCATTCAGCTCATCTGATTTCTGTCTGTGGAAATGAAGTAGGCTACCCAGGACTTGTTCTTCTGCACTAGGCTCTGTTGAACTCCATTTGATGGAGTTCACTCCCCATTTGCCCTGATCTGCGTGGGCTACTAGGTTCCTTCAGCTCAGATGATCAGAGGAATGCCAGAGTTGGGCCTCTGAGGCTGAGCTCTGAGCTGCCCTCCCCTCCAAGCTCCCTAACCCCCACCTCTCTCCTGCAGATGAGCTGTTCTCAGAGGCAGTGAGACTGTGCACCATAAAGCACTGGCCTAGGTCTTGTTCCTAGTCCTTGTCTCTGCTCTTCAACTAGCTGCTTTGTAAATAAAGTACAGGACATTGAGGTTTTATGTCATTGCCTATATAACTGTCTCCCTGGTAGGTGGCCGAGGATGAAGTGAGCGACAACAGTGCTGAGTGTGTGGTGTGTCTCTCGGATGTCCGGGACACCTTGATCCTGCCCTGCCGCCACCTCTGCTTGTGTAACACCTGTGCGGACACCCTGCGCTACCAGGCCAACAACTGCCCCATCTGCCGGCTCCGTAAGCCCTAGGTGGTAGAGGGAAGGCAGGGAACCCGAGAATGGCATTACCCTGATTGCCATAGGGAGGGACCAAGGTTCACCTTAATCCTGGAGCAGGATGTCCTGATTGCCTGTTTTCTTCTTCACAGCCTTCCGGGCACTGCTTCAGATCCGAGCCATGAGGAAAAAACTGGGCCCCTTGTCCCCAACCAGCTTTAATCCCATCATCTCCTCTCAGACATCTGACTCTGAGGAACACTCGGTGAGTTGGGCACAGAACCATGGGATTCGAGCGCTAAGGCTTTCATGGAGTTTAACTCTTTTTTTTTTTTTCTTTTTAAAGCTTTTACCTTTTGTCCCTTTTTTTTTTTTTTTTTTTTTTGGTCTTTAGACAGGGTCTCACCATGTAGCCCAAGCTGGCCTCACACTTGCTGGCTTTGACCTTCTTTACCCGGCTTTACAGCATGAAATTGAACCTGGCCAGACTGATAGATTTGCTAGACTAAGCTCATGGTCTATTAATATTACTCAGGCATCCTGTCCAATGAATACTTACATTCCTAAAAACAATTTGCTGTGGTTCACTACAGGAGGGCCCACCTCTATAGCTCCCCAAGCAGAAACAGGGATGATTGCATTTTTGGTTTTGTTTTGGGGTTTTTTTTTTGGTGGTCATGGGGCTTGAACTCTGGGCCTGAATACTGTCCCTCAGCTTTTCAGCTCAAGGCAAGCACTCTACCACTGAGTCACAACACCACTTCTGGTTTTCTGGTGGTTAATTGGAGATAAGAATCTCACGGACTTTCCTTCCTAAGCTGGCTTTGAACCCAGATCCTCAGATCGCAGCCTCCTGAGTAGCTAGGATGACTGGCGTGAGCCACGGGCACCCAGTGGATGATTGTTTTTATTTGAATAAAATTGTACTATCTTTATTTGAATCCTTGAGGAAGTTGACCTTTTTTGTTACTATTTTGGGTTTATTTTATTTTTATTGTCTATAAGTAGTTGTATAAAAGGGTTTCAATTCAACCCATCAGGAAGGTAACTTTTTCTCTGTCCCATTTCATGGTTTCGGTGACTGGGAGTCAAGTGGACAGTAACTGACCCCATACAACCATATAAGAACAATGCTGGGATCAAGTGCCTCACAGCTGTAGGGCAGCGGCTGTGGGCTGGGATAAACTCAGGTAGAGTGCTGGCCCTGGTATGCCTGAGGTCCTTGGTTCCATCCCCAGCACTGGAAAAAGAAGACACTTTTGTTCTTACGTCAACCCACTGATGGGAGAGATTTACTGTGCAGTGAATGGTATCGGTATAATTCGTTTACTGTTCAGAGAGGAAAAATCAGTATAGCACTTCTTTTTTTTTTTTTTTTTTGGGATCTGGTCGTGGAGCCTGAACTCTGGCCCTGGGCACTGTCCCTCAGCTCTTCAGCTCAAGGCTAGCGCTCTACCACTTGAGCCACAGCGCCACTTCTGGCTTTTTTCTCTTTGCTTATGTGGTGCTGAGGAATTGAACCCAGGGCCTCAGGCATGCAAGGCAAGCACTCTACCACTGAGCCACCTTCCCAGCCCAGCACTTTAATTCTTATCAGATAACAAATTGCAGATAATTGTTAGCTTTGTTAAAAGTGCAAATGGTGCATTAAAAATCTTAAATAAATTATGCATGACTATTTGGATAGAGAAAGATTCCTTTAAGTTCTCAGCAATAGAAAACTACAAAGAAAAAAATCTAAATCTACTCAAAACTTCAGAGTTAAGTCAGGCTGCTCAGTAGGCTGAGTGAGATCTGAGCATCGTGGTTCAAAGCCAGCCTGGGCAGGAAAAGTCCATGAGTCTCTTATGTCCAATAAACCACTCAGAAAAACAGAAGTGGCACTGTGGCTCAAGTGGTAGAGCACTAGCCTTGAGCTAAAGAGCTGAGGGACAGCACCCAGGCCCAGAGTTAAAGCCCGGAAACCAACCCCCCCCCAAAAAAAAGTCAAAATTAAAAAACAAATTAAATTATTGGCAGCTTTTATATCAGAAGAAAGCCTAATAAAGCAGTAGATAAGTTAGCAAAAGGATATTAACAAAAATTATGATCTCTGGACACTCATGGCTCATACCTGTAGCCCTAGCTACAGAAGCTGAAATCTAAGGATCACAATTTGAAGCCAACCCATCTGGAAAGTCAGTGAGACTCTTATCTTCAATTAACCACTGAAAAGCCAGAAGTAAAGCTGTAATAGCTCAAGTGGTAGAGCACCAACCTTGCCCAAAAAAGCTCAGGGACAGTACCCAGTCCCTGAGTTCAAGCCCCAGGACTGGTACCAAACGAAAAAAGAAGGAAAGAAAATCTGAAGAAGGTATTTTTGTTTTGTTTACAGTTCTAGGGGTTGAATTTGGGGCTTATATGCATTCTGGCCAGTGAGCTTCACATCCAGCTAGGAAAGAGCTTCATAAACATATATAAGGAGGTTCATGGGAGCCAACAGTAGGACATGTCTGCCATAGCTCAATATCAGCACTGGTAGAGTAGTTAGGAAACTTACAGTTGTCTATAAAAAAGGGACAGATCTGAAAAGGTTTCAGAAAGGTAGGCAAATATTTATGTTGGGTGAAATAAGATATAGAATTGTTTCTTCCTTTCTTTTCTTCTTTTTATTGTTTGTACTAGTACTGGGACTTGAACTAAGGTCCTGGGCACTGGCCCTTAATAGCTTTTTTTCCCCACTGCTCAAGGCTGGTGCTCAGCCACTTGAGGCCCAGCTCCACTTGTGGTTTTTTGCTAGTTAATTGGAGATCTGTCTCATAGACTTATCTGTCTAAACTAACTTTGAACCTCAATCCTGAGACCTCAGCCTCCTGAGTCAGTAGGATGAAAAGCATGAGTCATAGGTGCCTAACTAGAATTGTTGTTTTTTAGTTGGTTGACTTTTTGTTATTATAGAGGTGATGTACAGAGGGATTACATTTACATGAGTCAGGTAATAAGTACATTTTCTTTTCTTTTCTTTTTTTTTTTTTTGTGGGGGGGTCTGGTCGTGGGGCCTGAACTCTGGGCCTGGGCGCTGTCCCTCAGCTCTTTAGCTCAAGGCTAGCGCTCTACCACTTGAGCCACAGCGCCACTTCCGGCTTTTTTCTTTTTGCTTATGTGGTGCTGAGGAATCGAACCCAGGGCCTCAGGCATGCAAGGCAAGCGCTCTACCACTGAGCCACCTTCCCAGCCCAATAAGTACATTTTCTTTCATACGGTGTCTTCTATTCCCTCATTCTCTCCCAGCCCCTCCTCCCATCTCCACCCATGAATTGTATAGTTCACTTTTATCCATGTCCAGTGAACTCAACTGCTGCACTTTTTTGCTCTTCAAGTCCTGTACCTTCCCCACAACCCTTCCAGAGATGTACTCTGAATGCACTGTACATAGATAAAGAAGACAGAATCATCAAAAAATAAAAACTAAAGGAAAAAGAAAGAAAGGGAAAGGGGGGAAAAAGTCTCTTGTTTCTGTATCATAGAGTTCATTTCAGTATGTGTATTATTTTATAGAATTATGAAGAGTCAATTAGGCATTGTGCCTTGTGTTTCTTTCCTAAGAGTATCCTCTTTTGGTCTCACTCTCTGTGAGTTTCTAGAATCCTGTATAATTTATCATAGTCCAGTGCATTTTAGATCTAATTTCCACATATCAGAACATGCACCATTGGTCTCTCTGAGCTTGGCTTAACTCAGTTAACGTGATTTGTTCTAGTTCCATCAGTTTCCCTGCAAATGATATTTATTATTATATATTTGTATTTATTCTATTTTATTCTTTTTCTTTTCTTTCTTTCTTTCTTTCTTCCTTTCTTTCTTTTTTCTTTCTTTTTTTTTTTTGTCAGTCATGGGGACTGAACTGCGCCTGGGCTTTGTCCCTGAGCTCTTCAGCTCAAGGCTAGCGCTCTACCACTTGAGCCACAGCGCCACTTCCAGCTTTTTCTGCTTATGTGGTGCTGAGGAATTGAACCCAGGGCCTCATGCATGCAAAGCAAGCACTCTACCACTGAGCCACCTCCCCAATCCCCTATTCTATTTTATTCTTTCCACAGTTTTTGGATTCCCTCATCTATTGTCGGGAATCTGGGCTGTTTTCATATCTTGGCTAATGTAAATAAACATGGATATATGAGTGTCCTTATATCCTGGTTCTTGATGTTCAGGGTAGATGCCTAGGAACGTATGGCTGGGTCATAGGAAAGGTCTATGTTTGGTAGAGGGGAGGGGGTGGTTTGTTTTTAATTTTTGTTGGTCGTGAGGCTTGAATACTGGGCCTGGCACTGTCTCTGTGCTCTTTAGCTCAAGGCTAGTGCTCTACCACTTGATCTACAGGGCCACTTCCATTTTTTTCTGCTTATGTGGTGCTGAGGAATCGAACCCAGGGCCTCATGCATGCTAGGCAAGTACTCTCCCACTGAGCCACCTTCCCAGTCTGATTTTTTTGGTGCCAGTACCAAGCTATTTTTGTTATAATGGCTCTGTAATAGAGTTTGAGGTCTTTGATACCACTTTTATTGCTTTTTGTTGTTGTTTTTTTTTGTCCGTCACAGGGCTTGAACTCTGGGCCTGGGCGCTTTCCCTGCGCTCTTCAACTCAAGGTGAGTGCTCTACTACTTGAGCTCCAGCACCACTTCCGGTTTTCTAGTGGTTTATTGGAGATAGTCTCACAGAGTTCCTGCCCGGGCTGGCTTTGAACCATGATCCTCAGATCTCAGCCTCCTGAGTAGCTAGGATTACAGGTGTGAGCCACCGACGCCCAGCGTGATCTGTGATCTGTGGTTATTGTTTTTGGCTCTGTTGATGTAGTGAATTACATTTATTGATTTGTGTGTGTTAAACCAGCCTTGCATTTTTTTTAACAGATTGAGCATTAATGTGTAAATAGTACAAAGAAAATAGTTGGAAGAAATTGTACTAGAATGCTAACAAAAGTTACTTTGGTCTAAGTACCGGTGGCTCATGCGGACAATCCTAGGTACTTAGGAGGCTGTGATCTGGAGGATCATGGTTTGAAGCCATCCTGGGCAGGAAAGTCTGTGAGACTCTTATCTCCAATTAACCACAAAAAGTGGGAAGTGGAACCTTAGCTCAAGTGGTAAAGCATCAGCCTTGAGCACAATAGCTCAAGCCCCAGCACCAAAAAAATAAAAAATAAAAAAGTTTCTCTGGATAACTCATTATTGGAATTTTTTCCTTCTATTTTGATGTTTTCCAAATGTCCTTAGTGCTTATTTATGTATATTATTATTAGCTATTGTGAAGAATGAGCTAGGAGCCTGGTTCTTTGACTTTTTATGTTTCCTTTACATCTGACACAGAAACTTTTCTTACCAGATGTAAAGAAAGCAAATTTTAGCGTATAGTAAGAAACATGAAGCCAGCAATTTGTCATTCATGCCCATAATCCCAGCTGCTCAGGAGGCTGAGATCTGAGAACCACAGTTCGAAGCCAGCCCGGGCAGAAAAGTCCGTGAGACTCTTATCTCCAATTAACCACCAGAAAACTGGAAGTGGAGCTGTGGCTCAAAGTGGTACAGTGCTAGCCTTGAACAGAAAAGCTCTAGGACAGCGCCCAGACTCTGAGTTTAAGTCCTACAACCCACAGAAAAGAAAAAAAATGAAAGAAACGTGATGGTGCCCCCCAAACAATACGCACTTAAGTAATTTTTCAACTTGTCTCTGGTTCCCTAGTCCTCGGAGAACATTCCACCAGGCTATGAAGTGGTGTCTCTTCTGGAAGCCCTCAACGGGCCTCTGAGCCCGTCCCCGGCGGTGCCTCCACTTCATGTGCTTGGGGACGGCCACCTCTCAGGAATGCTGCCCTCGTACGGCAGTGACAGCCACCTGCCCCCCGTCAGGACACTGTCCCCCCTTGACCGCCTGTCTGACTGCAGCAGCCAAGGACTCAAGCTCAAAAAGAGTCTCTCCAAGTGAGTAGCCAGCACGTGTGCCTCCCTGGGCCATATTCCAAACCGTCCTGTCCCTTCTCCGCATGCTGTCATATCCTGGGCCCAGAGCTGCTTCACCACACCCCTGAGCAGTCCCCGGGGGAAAGGTCATCCATCCCTAGGAGATGAAACAAATTGTCTGGAGAATTCCCCTTAGATGAACCTGCCACTTGTTCATTTGAGAGGGAGCCAGGGGCACAGGGCAGAAGACATTGAACCAATGAGGGGACAGGACCACTCAGGCCCCTGGGGACCGTGGCTTACTCTGAAGACAGAAAGATCTAGCTGGAAGCATGGCTCAGTAGAGAACACTCGCCTAGCAAGTGCAAGGTCCTGAGTTCAAACCCCAGTACCAGACTCTGAGACTGAAGGCACCTCATGACCCTAACTCTTAAATAGCTAAATCCAATGGGGGGATAACCACCACAGCGTCTACCACAGAGGGTATTGCACGTGGAAGTATTGAGACCCTAGCAGTGTTGGTCATTTTCTCCCCTAAGATCAGGCAGCATTTCCTTAAAGGAGCAAGAAGCAGAAGGGGTCTCTGTCTCTCCTGTCCCCGCTCTCCACACCTCTCCCCTCACCCTGGGGCCTGGTGTTGGCTGGCTCCCCTGGTGTCATCTTCCCATGCCGTCTGCAGGAGAGGAGTGCGGGCCAGCTCCCAACTCTGCGTGGACAGTGGGTGCAACTGCTTTTCCCTCTGGACTTTTACAGATCTGTTTCCCAGAATTCTTCTGTGCTTCACGAAGAGGAAGACGAGCACTCCTGCAGCGAGTCAGAGACCCAGCTATCTCAGAGACCCGAGGTTCAGCATCCCGGGGAGGTGACTGGTTCTCTTCTCCCTCCCTGGGTGCTGGTGCCAGGCACTGCCATGCCCCCACCCCCCCAGCTCCTCATGTCCACCTATTTCATGTGTTTACTAAACCCTCAGCCCCTCCCAGGCGGTGGCCACAAAGTGTCATGAGAGTCACGTGCTCCTCGGTGTGCAGAGCCTGGTCACTGTGGCCTTGTCCTGTCCTGCAAGCAGAGATGGAAGCCATGAGGAGAGCACGGAAGGCGCTGGCCTCCTGGTGCTTCCATCCTGCAACCGGGATGGAGCTTGACACAAGAGCGGGGTGAAAATGTGTGTGCCGTGTGTGTGTGTGTGTGTGTGTGTGTGTGTGTGTGTGTGTGTGTGTGCCGTGTGTGTGTGTGTGTGTGTGTGTGTGTGTGTGTGTGTGCAACGGGAGACAGGGGTGTAGACCCTGGAGGCCCGAAGTAGCACTGCCACTTAACCAGTGGCCCAGGAGCAGGGAGCGGCAGAGCTGAGAGCTGAGAAGAGGGTTCTAGATGTGGGAAAGTAGAGGGCAAGCTACGGGGAGGCCGCTGGGGTGCAGTGGCAGAGGACAAACTTCCTGTGGGTCTCTACAGGCTTTCTTTAGCCACCTGCTCTCAGTGGCACTGAGCTAGGGGTGGTGGCACATTTGTAGACAAAGTAACTCAGCCCTAAAAACCCAGGTCTATCTGGGACAGCGCTGTGCTGGCATGGCGTCATTCCTGAGCAAGTGCTTGTCAAATGATGATACTTTCTTTTTTCTTCTTTTTTTTTTTTTGTCAGTTGTGGGGTTTGAACTCTGGGCTTGGGTGTTATCCCTCAGCTCTTCAGCTCAAGGCAAGCGCTCTACCACTTGAGCCACAACACCACTTCTGGTTTTCTAGTGGTTTGTTGGAGATAAGAGTCCTACTTTCCTGCTGGTGCTGGCTTTGAACCCTACAATCCTCAAATCTCAGCCTCCTGAGTAGGTAGGATTACGGGCGTGAGCCACCAGCACCCAGCTCTGAGCTGCTTTTTTGCTCAAGGCTACAACTCTTCCCCTTGAGCCACAGCTTTATTTCTAGCTTTTTCCATAGCTTATTGGAGATAAAGTCTCACACACATACCTGCCCAGGCTGGCTTCAAACTGTGATCATCAGATCTCAGCCTTCCAAATAGCTAGATTACAGGCGTAAACCACCAGCACCCAGCAAATTATGAATGAATCTTAATTATAGAAAGAGCCCTCAGCCAGATGTAGTGATGTGCACCTGTAATCCCAGCACTGGGGAGACTGAGGCTGGAGAGTATCAAAGTATAGACCAGTCTGCAACAGTTACAGTGATGTGTCTCAAATAGAAAAATTGAGCCAGATTCTGGTGGCTCACACCTGTAATCCTAGCTACTCAGGAGGTTGAGATCTGAACATCTCAGTTCAAAGCTAGCCCAGGCAGAAAAGTCCATGAGACTCTTATCTGCAATTAATCACCAAAAAAGTAAGAAAGATGGAGCTGTGGCTCAAGTGGTAGAGCTCTAGCCTTGAGCAAAAATCTCAGAGACAGTGCCCAGGCCCTGAGTTCAAATCCCAGAGCCATCCCCCCCCCCACACACACACACATACATACACCATGGGGAAGGGGAGAATCTAAACACAGACCATTAAAGTATAGTAATAGAGATACACAAAATTTCATATCATTTTGTAGGGAAGATCAAAAGCAGCATTTGAGCTGAATCTTGGAACTCTTTAGACCTGAAAGAAAGGGAAAGAGAGGAAGTGGTGCTGTGAAGTGGTAGAATGCTTGCCTTGAGCTGAAGAGCCCAGGGACAGCCCCCAGGCCCTGAGTTCAAGCCCCACAACCAAAGAAAAAGAAAGCTAGGGGAGAGAAGCAGCCAGGTAGGGCAGGAGCAGGCCAGGGGTCCAGTGAGAATGCTGCGTCACCTGACTGATGCGCATGCGCTGACCTGGTCAGACAGGAGCTGGAGGAGCAGGAAAGTGGCTCCACAGGACTAGGCTTGATCTGGCGAGGCTGTGTGCCGGCTGGCCGCCTGGCCGATGGGGTGGGGGAACAGGAGCAGAGGTGAGGTTTTTCCTTTCAGTTCAATGGGGCAGAAACTCACCAGTCGTGCACACACAGTGGGGCCCCTGCTGGCCTATTCTTTTCTTCCTGGGGAAGCAGGGGGTGTCCCCATGTCACAGCTGCTGGGTGACCTGTGTCACCCGAGCTGCAGTCTTTGTGTGGCCCAGCAGATGCTGGCCCTCGGACAGGAGATGCTGACTGCCACTTCCACCTCCCCTGGGAGACATTCCCCAGGCCCAGGCTGGGGAGGTGCTGACAGGAGAGACGCCATGATACCTCTTCTCTTGTCCGCAAGGAACCCTTGTCCCTCCATGTCCCCTTTCCTCTCCAGCCCCTGCGCTCACCCCCTTCCTCCCACAGGCTGAGGGTGTGCTTACTCTGTGTCCTGTTGTGTCCTCCATCCCCAGGAATGTGGTGTGACCCCAGAAAGCGAAAACCTCACCCTGTCTTCATCAGGGGCTATTGACCAGTCGTCTTGCACAGGGACTCCGCTCTCCTCCACCATCTCCTCCCCTGAAGGTACAGAGCGGGCAGGGAGGGGCTGCCCGTGCTCCCTCTGCTCTGTAGCCAGCGCTGTCCTTCCTCCGGTGGGAGAAGCTAGCTGGGGAGGGAGGAGACTCAGGCCTCAACCTGCGGCAGGACGGGTACCCCTGGTCCCTGAGCTGAGTTCGGAGCTCCAACTATAGAGGAGCAGGATCTTAGACTCTAAGGCCTGCGTGCAAGGAAGGAGCTCTGCTCTGGCCAGCTTGACCAGGCTTCCTTCCTCTTCCTCCTCCACAGACCCCGCCAGCAGCAGCCTGGCCCAGTCGGTCATGTCCATGGCCTCCTCCCAGATCAGCACTGACACAGTCTCCTCCATGTCGGGCTCCTACATGGCGCCTGGCAACGAAGAGGAAGGAGAGGCTGTCCCCTCGCCGCAGGGTGCCAGCAGAGCCCCCTCAGAAGAAGACGAGGTAAGGGGAAGGCTCACGCGCTGCCCTGCTCCCTGTGTTTCACTTGTAGGCCCAAGTAGCTTAATAAAGGCCTCTCCAGAGCGGGGTGCTGAGGCTGGTCCCAGGGACCAGACTCCGGGCCGCTGCTGGCTTGGTGCAGACTGGGCTTGAGTTTGAGGCCATGCTTGACCCGAGAGCCTGTGGCAGCTGTGCGCTTGGCTTCTTTTCTCTCGCAGGGGACGCCGGCAGAGTCTCCAGACAGCAATTTCGCTGGCTTCCAGGCAGAGCAGGATGCAGAGGTAACCAGACGGCAGGCAGCGGCGCCTCTCCCACTGCAGGAGCTCCTGCCTTGGCTTGGGTGCCTTGGCTTGAGTGGGTAGGGGGATATTTGAAGGCTTCCTGGTGATATATCTAGAAGGAGTGGGGGGGGAGGGGTCCCAGTGAGCGCAGCCCCACCCTCTGGCCTGGACTCTATCCAGTGTCCATTACTAGGGGACACTAGTTCCAGCATGAGCTATGGTGGACTGAGTTCAAGAGGGGCCTTCCCATGCTAGGCCCTACTTGAGCCTGGAGAACATGCTGGCCTTGGTGACCTGGGTGGAATAGGGTGACTGGGTCACAAGTGTTCACTGGCACCGGGATGTGAACAAGACTGAGTGAAGAAGCTTCTGCCAGCCCCTATCCCAGCACCCCACCCAGGAGCCCCCAACCAGGGCAAGCAGGGCTACAACTCAGCATGAGCTATACCATTTGCCGCCACCCCCTCCCCTCTCCCCACCCCCTCCTCCCCCCTGCGCACCACCACACACACTTCTCAGGCCTTAGTTTTCTGGAGCCAAATCCTCTCAGAGTATGCTTTGGGAGCCTAAGGCTTTTCCAAATGATTTATGATCTCACAATTTGCTATATATATATATATATATATATATATATATATATTTTTTTTTTTTTTTTTTACTCACTGAGCTCTTCAGCTCTACCATTTGAGCCACAGCACCACTTCTGGTTTTCTAGTGGTTCACTGGAGATAAGAGTCTCACGGACGTTCCTGCCTGGGCTGGCTTTGAACTATGATCCTCAGATCTCAGCCTCCTGAGTAGCTAGGATTACAGGTGTGAGCCACCGGCACCTGGCTACAATTTGCTTTTTTATTTAACAACTTCTGTTTCCATCTCAGAGAAACAGGATCAACTAAGCTGCTAACAAGGTTATCCCTGACATACTATGAGCATATGCCTGCAGTGTGGCTGCCCTCTCTGCTCTCAGCTCCCCCTGACCCTCTTACCACATTAGGTGGGAAGTGCACTATGGACAGAGACCTAGGAGCCAGGCATCACCACATTGTCTTCAGCCAGTCATTCCGTGCCTCTGACTGCTGTAGACTCATAGGGCCTTCCTTTCATCCTAGGGAAATGACGTCATAGAGGAAGAGGATGGATCTCCCATGCAAGAAGATGGTAAAAGACCCAGTCCTTTGTCCTCGTGTTGATTCTTGCCTGGGTATTCTCTAGGGGGCAAAGAAAGGGGAACCACTGTGACTGATGGCAGTGCTCAGCTGTGTGTCTGTTGGGGGAATGGTTGTCTTCTTGATGGTGTGACAACACAAGTAAGATCTTAGTGGCCTTAGTGACCTTCCCAGCTCCTCCCAGGACTCAGCTCAGGGAGCCAGGGTAAGGATGCTGCAGAGGACACATGTGCAGTTTAAGACTCTGATGCTTCTTGGCCACTCCCACTGGCCTCCTGCTACAGCTGAGCCCAGGTAGCCTCCAGGAGCACCAGGCAGAGCAGCAGAAGCACAGTCTTCAGTGACATAGGCAGGAGTTTTGGCAGCTTGTCTGGGCTTGCTTTAGTGGGAGAATGTAGAGTGTGTGATCTTAGGAGGCAGCAGACACACAAAGGGCGCTCAGCCTAGTCAAGGACCTGCAGGCTGTCCTGGGCCGCCTTACTATGACCCAGGCCTCCTTGATGTCTTCATTTGGAAGAGTTTGGCCCCCCAGGGCAAGGAAAGAGGAGGCAGCCACAGCTCGGGGCCGCCCTCCTCTCTGCCCGGGGCACTCAGAGCACCGGAGTGCTGTGGCCTACATGCAGTCACGCCAGCAGATGTCATCCTAGTTGCTTCAGCTTTAGCACTGGCCATTGCTTTGGGATGTCCGGGGTGTGCATGTGGACTGGTCAGCTCCTGCTAGGGGAGCCTGGAGGAGAGGCATGCCGCCAGGCCGGCCCTCCCACTCCTGCACCCCTGCCAGGGCTTGAAGCTTCACCACCTCAGTGGATGATTTCAGGGCCCACGGCTCCAGATCATCCTGGGGGATGGCTCCCCCACAGAGTACTTGCTTCCAAGAAGTACGGGGCCAGCTTGTTTCCACCTGACCCTCGCAGCCCACACAAAGTGGCTTCTCTCCTTTCACCAAGGAGAAAGGGGGAGCTCAAAAAAAAATCATTCCTACAACTTCCCTTCCCCTCCTACCTGCCTGCGGGTTTCCAGGCAGCTACTCAATAGATTCAGTCTCAGAAGACAGTAAAACAAGCTAGGGGTTGGTGGCTTACAATTGTAATCCTAGCCACTTGTCAGGCTGAGATCTGAGGATCACGGTTCAAAGCCAGCCCGGCAGAAACTCCGTGAGACTCTTAGGTCCAATTAAGCACCAAAAAAACTTAGAAGCGGAGCTATAGCTCAAGCAGTAGAGCACTAGCTGTGGGCAAAAAAGCTCAGGGACAACACCTAGGCCCTGGCACCAAAAGACAGTGAAACATACGTTTGTGAATATGATCATTCCAGTTTGATGTTTCAGATAGGGAAGTGAAGGTCTTTAGTTGTTGTTTTATGTACGTATCAGTTTTCAGGGCCTTCTGGTCATAAACACATCTGGTCATAAAAACATCACGCTGGAGGCACAGGTACCATGAAGGTACCATGAACCGGGGCCAGCCACGCACAGCCTTTGAGGCCCCGCCCAGCACGGCTTTCTCCATAGTGCCACTCTGCAGTGGCCACTCTCCCAGTGAACAGTGGCGAGGAGAGGCCTGAGTAAGGAGCCGGTCAGGATGGCGCCAGGACTCGGACATGCCCACACAATTCGATTCCTTTTTTTTTTTTTTTTTTTTTTGTCTGCTCTTTACCCACTTAATTATTGTCTTTTTTTTTTTAAGCATATGATTTGATTTTTTTTTTTGTCTCCATCCTTAAGATTTTTATTTTAAGGACAGCAAAGTAGAGGAAAAACCCAGCCAGCCCCTCTCTCTAACTGCATTAACTCCGTTTCAGGCCAGAGGACATGCGCATTTCTAGGTATGGAGTGTGACAATAACAATGACTTTGACATCGCAAGCGTGAAAGCACTGGACAATAAGCTGTGCTCTGAGGTCTGCTTACCTGGTGAGTGGCAGTCTACTGAACATGAACTTGGTGGGAGACACCCCTCTGCTCTTGCCCCCGCTCTCCCCCTGGTGCACCCATCTCCCGGGAGCCCCGCAGTTCCTGCCAAGACAGCCTGGGGTGTGCTCAGGTGCTGGAGACCAGTTCGCTGAGAGGCAAATGAGGAGGCCTCAGGACAGTCCTTGAGCTTTTTACAAAGAGCAAGTCCTGCTCTGAGAATAATGGGGTAGGAAGAAAAGGGCAAAAATTCGTCTCCTTGCAATTTGGCCAGACAGTATGCCCTCCGTTGCCATCCTGCAGATGCCGTGTCAGGTGGCCTATCTTGTTATCATCAGCAGGAAGTCTGAGCAGACAAGCACCTCCCCCCATTCTCCCATCCTCCCCCGCCCAAGTCTTGGAACCATAGCCTGAGCCCATTAACAGTGAAACCATACTCCTCAGAGGATGTGTGCTTAGTGGGTATCAGAAAGGAATTTCAAAGGCAGCATTTTATAGGCCAGCGAATGGCTTTGTGAGCCAGTGAGCTTCAGGTTGCCAGATGCATTGCACATAATAGGTTCAGATGCCAAAGGAGAGGCCGGGGTCAGGGATGCCTGCTCCCCAGAGCCCCAGCTTTCAATTTGTCCCTATTCCCCTTCACGATACCAAACTGAATCCAGGATAATTAATTCCATGTTCAAGCAGCCATGCTACTCAGAACACTCTGAGCACATTCAAGGGCTCTAAGAACCACTTGTGAAAAGTCTTGCCCAACTAGACTGGGTCAAAAGTCCCCTCCCCCCTGGCTTCACCGCAGAGATTGTCTCCATGCTGTGCTCTTTGCAATCCTCCCAACATGGCGGCGTGAAGACCTGCTTCAGCTTCAGAACGGCCACTCCTGGGTCCAGTGCTTTACTCGTTGAGCGAAGTGGCTGGAGGTGTTGGAGCCACACGGCCGTCCGTGGTTGCCACTCTCCATCAGCCTGTGCCAGTCACGGTCCCAGCAGGCCCTGGTCGCACGCCAGCCTGTGGGAAGCCAAGAGACTCGTGGTCCCGCCTTTCCAAGGGCACCTCAGTCATTCTGCAGATTGTCCTGCAGATACTACCCGGGGCCTCGGTGAGGCGCAGGGGACAGTATCAGCTCACCTGCTTCCCCCGCCCTCGGCCAGGGCGTTCCCCCTTCCTGAGCATGGTGAAGGGACGCGCACCCACTTCCCACTTGGCCACCGCCTGCCCAGTTCAGCCTGGACCAGAGCTGCTCGGGACCTTGGCTCAGCTCACTCCCTGCCTTCCCCATTTCCGACCTTGCTCTGTCTGTCCATTTGTGTTTCACGTCTTTTTACCAAATGTAGCTCCTGTCTGTGTGGTTTTGGTTTGTTTTCGGTTTTGATTTTGGTTTTTTGGTTTGTTTTTTTTATTCGGCTCATTTCTGTTCTCTGACTAGTGTGAAAGTTCATGTTCACTCTGCGCCAGCACCGTCCTCCCTGCCTTGCTGGGTCCCACACCAAGCTGCTGGCGTGTGCACTTCGAGGGCTCTTGCTTAGGGCTGTAGGCAGGCTTTCAGGTCCTACCCAAAAGGGTCTGCTGCGTTCACTGCACCAAGAGCTTCCAAGGAAAAAATGCTTGCGAGGTTATACAAACATCTGTTCATCGAAAGTGGGCGTGCTTGAGAGACCAGGCTGGTGAGGGGGATTTGTTTGTAATTGGCCTCCTCAGTTGATAGTTAGGTGAGGATGGTGCCTAAGCCCAGCTCTGCCAGCAGCCTGTCCCCTCAAAGCTCCCCAGCACAACCCTGATTTTGGCAGAGGAAACTGCTGGGAGTGGTTTGAGCCAACGGGGCTGTGGAAATGAGCTTATTTGTTCTGCTTCCTCTTCTACCTCCCTCCAGCCAAGCTGCTTATATTTATTCCACTTCTGGAGGGGAGAGGGGAAGGGCTGAAAGCCCAGGAAAGAGGAAAAGCAGCCTTTAGGGCCTTTAGTGCGACTTCTAGAAGCAGCAGTTCACTGTGTGGCCAGACATGAAATCAAAGGCTGGTGGTACGGATCGGGGAAGAGTTCCCTGTCTCCTCAGCAGAGTCTGAAGGCTCTCCCAGGGAAAATGCCTGTGGCAAAGCATCTCTTGGGTCAAAGACAGGAGATCACCTGGAACGTCCATGGACTATCAGGGCCTCTTCACACCCAGCCGTAGGGCCAGACTTCCATCTTACCATGGGATCTGTAGGCTGTCACGGCTCTTCCAGCTTCTCTGGGTAGGACTCCTCCCTGGAGACTGCTCCTGGTGCAAACGGTGCCCCTTGCGTGCATGCCTGCCCTTCATGAGGACCACCAGGGAAGGGAATCCAGGGAGGCACCTTGCGCTGCTCTGTGCCCTGGGCTGGGCACACACCACTTCACCAAGTGACTCCCCCAACTCGCGGGCTCAGAGGGCACCTGGGTCACCAGCCACTCCTCCTCAAAGAAGCTTCCAGGTTTTCTGGGGCCTCAAGACCCAGCATAGATTTCTGGTTCTTTATACTAGGGGATGGTATGTTCTGAGACGGATTCTGGAAGGATCTGGGGCTAGTGGTGTCTAAGCAGGCTGACATAGATCTACTTAGAATTAGAGTTGCAGGGGCTGGGAAGGTGGCTCAGTGGTAGAGTGCTGACCTTGGATGCATGAGGCCCTGGGTTTGATTCCTTAGCACCACATAAGCAGAAAAAGTCAAAAGTGACACTGTGGCTCAAGTGGTAGAGCGCTAGCCTTGAGCTGAAGAGCTGAGGGACAGCGCCCAGGCCCAGAGTTCAGGCCCCACAACCGGCGGGGAAAAAAAAAGAATTAGAGTTTCAGGACCATGCTGCCAAGTCAGTGTGGTTCCAGCTGAGTGGAACGTGACACAGTGACAGGGGAGGGGCAAGTGATACTTCTAGACCAGCACTTGTGAGAGGAATCTACATACAGCAGTGGGCCTGGTCAGTAAACCTAAAAGTACTGTGGAAGCCCTCACACGGGCCCATGCCTGTAATCCCAGCTAACTCAGGGAGGTGGAGATCCAGAGGATTGTACTCACTCCTAGGCAAAAAGTTAGAGATGCAGGAGGCATGAATAGGAGGATCACATTCCAGGCCCATCTGGGCAAGAAGATGCAAGGCCTTCCCAGAAAAGTAACTATAGCAAAAGGGATTGCCGGGGTAGCTCAAGTTCATAGAGCATGAGACCCTGAGTTCAGTCTCTTATACCACCAAAAACTAAAAGAAGATAAAAATATTTGTGGCTGGGCACTGGTGGTTCATGCTTGTAATCCTACCTACTCAGGAGGCTGAGATCTGAGAGTCGAGGTTCAAAGCCAGCCTGGGGAAGGAAAGTCTGTGAGACTTAGCTCCAATTAACTACTAGAAAACTGGAAGTGGCGCTGTGGCTCAAAGTAGAAGCACGCTAGCCTTGAGCAAAAAGCTCAGGAACAGAGCCCAGACCCTGAGTTCAAGTCCCAGAAATGACAAAAATAATTTGTGGAGACCTGACATTGTCTACTCTTCCCTTCAAGCCTCATAACAAGGCTAAAAATACCTGTTGAAAATCACGTTGCACATCATGCATTCTAAGGGAATAAGAGTTAAGCTTCTCTTTTCTCCAGACAGAAACTGCAAATACAATCGAACCATCATAATGCTTAAGTTCAATCAGTGCTTGGTAGAGGCAGGAAGGGGGTATGCCAGATCTCCCTAATGAGCTCCCCAAATCTGCCTGTCAACGCCTCATTCTCTTTTCTAGCTCTCCTAAAGGGAACTGAAGGAATGTCCCCTTATTTCCCTGTAGCAATTTCAAGTTTCCCGTTCCGTTTTCTGGCTACAGGGCCTGGCTGCCACGGGGACGTCCTCAGCACCCAGACGTGTCCAGCCACAAGGCGCCCTGTGGGCCCACCGAGGAGGGGCCGCAGTCGGGGTGCTGCAGGCCCTTTCCAGCCATCCAGGCCAAAAGGCTCTGCATTCTGCCAGCCTCCCCTCCCTAGACTGCCCATCTGAGTCTGTTCTACAGGAGCTAATGGGCATCCTGGCCAAGGCTCCCAGGGTGGTAGAGTCCGTACAAGGACACCTGTGCATTTGGTCAGGATGACCCTCCTGGGCACCTTCTCCCACACAGGCGCAGTGGCAGTGGTTGTAGTGATGTGGCTGCTGCTGTTTTTTGTGTGTGCGTGCATGTGTGTCTTATCTCTTGTTTACCATTTGCTTTTGGTCTTTCCTACTAAACAGCCGCAGCTCCGGAGTCCTGCCCCATAAACATTGAGGAATAGGTATGACATCTACCAAATTATGTAAATGAACAATCTACTTTATTTGGGGTTCCAAACTCAACCACCTGATAATCCCCCACCCCGACACTGCCCGGAGCACCACCCTCAGAGGGAAGAAGGACGTTTGGACTTGGGTCCTAAGGGTCTGGAGCCCGCAGGCAGTCTGTGGGCTCTGGCCACATTCTATGACAGCCTCAGGATGGATTTTCACTAAGGGCATTTATGGGGAATCAGCCCACAATCCTGCTTCATCCTGGTGATTTGCCACTTACAGAGCTGTGTGTCTTGGGCTGGCCAGACCCAAGGCTGACCTGGCCTCTGGACCATGCTCAGTCACACCTCCCCATGGGCACCAGGTGCCATGGTGTATATGCCCACCCCCACCCCCCAGGGGGAACTGGTGTCTGATAGGTGTGTGAAAGGCCACAGCTTCCTCAGTGTAGGTGAACGGAGTGGGGTCCAAGCTGCTAGGGAGCAGCTAGGAGGCGCCTTGTGAAAGGCGGCCCAAGCCCACAGCAGAGCCAGGGGTAGAGGCCAGAACCCTGCCTTTCATCATCGATGGACCACTCTAGCTTCCCTGGAGAGAATGATTATGGAGCCACCTGCTGGCTGGAGGACAATCAAAGGGAGACCCTGGGGAGACAGGGAGGCCTGAACAAATTCTGGAAGACAGGACTCTGCTCAGCACACTATATGATCCTGGGATCACCATCAAAGGGTGTCACCATCAAAGGGATGCCCAAGTGCCCAGTGTGCTGTAAACCAGGCGTGAGGCCCTGGTTGGTGTAGATAACGGGAATGGGACATGCTGGCAGATGTGGCGTAGAGGTGTGCTGGGAGTGGGTTTCCAGGCCTGGCAGGTTTCCAGGACAGTAAGATGAATATAGTCAGTGACACAGGGGACCCCAGGCACTGAAGTTCAATCAGTGCTAGTGTCTCCTGTGGGGACAGCACCAGCAATGCAGTCACGTGGGGGAGGGAAGCTGAGTCCCACCCAGACTGTCTGACCCCTGGACCCTGCTGGTTGGCTAGCCCCTTCCTGCCTGTCCTCAGCCAGCACCCCCCGCGCCCAGCCAACACATGCACCTTCTCACTCCTCCCACTTCCCCTGCTCTGCAAGACGCAGCTCAGCGAGGCCACTGCCTTGTCCTCGTCCACGGAACAGGTGAACTCCAGACCCAAATAATTTACACACCCCAGTGGATCCTAGGGTACGTTCCCGAACAGAGAGCACCTGGCACGTGCCACAGTGATGCTTCCGCGGCCCTGCATATGTCGGCACCCCTTTCTCCCGTTCTTCCTTACTGTGGCTTGCACACACAGGAGTTTCAGGTCCCAAGCATCCTGCTAGCTTCCGCTGAGCTGCACTGCCCTGTGGGAGACGCTGTGTGGACTTGCCCTGCGGCCTGGCTCTTGTAACCTTCATTTTGTTTTCTCCAGGTACCTGGCAGGCTGACAATGTTGTCAGCCACCGGAACAGCCAGCGCCGGCGCTTATCATCCAGCAGCCTGGAGGACCCCGAGGAGAACAGGCCCTGTGCGTGGGGTCCGTTGGCTGTCTGAGAACACCCACCCCCTGTATCCAGGCCCCTCCTGTGTGCATTCCATCCATCCTCACTGGACCACTGGCCTCCTGGGCGTCCTCCACGAGATGTGCACACTTCAAGGGAAGCTGGACACGGAATCAGCCCACTCTTCTTCCCAACCTGGTTTCCTATACCTGACCCCCCCCCAAACACACCCTCTCAGAAGAGACCAGAAGCTCTCCTTTCTCCTGTGGGCTCACGCCCATGAGACCCTTCGCAGAGACTGGCATATGCCCGTTGATCTGCTCAGCAGGTGGAGCTGGGGATGCCCCTCTTCTCCTGAGACGGTGGACCAAGCAGCAAGAGTTCGGGCAGCTTCGTTACAGACACCCATCTCTGGCAGTTTCTGGTCTCTGCGCCTCGTAATCACTTCAGAACCGCGGTATGGGTGTGGGGAAGGCCCCTATGAGAAGGGAGGGCCAGCTTGCACTCTGTGGACTTGCCCCCTCCTAGGGCACCCAGAGCTGCTTTCTGAAGGGCAGGGAGATGGGGCAACCCAGGTATGAGTTGGCAGCCAGCTCTTCCTTGTGGTCGTGGGGCTGGGCTCCTGTGTTCACGTGCCTGTCTGAGACCCCAGGTAGGAGCACTTACCCCCTCCCCCCGCCCAAGGCCTCATCAGGAGTGGTCAGGAAGGCACCTCTGCAAGAAGCTCATTTCTGGAACACCTCTCCGTGCATATCCAGGGGCAGGGAGCAAGGGGGTCTTTTATACTACTGCCCTCATCTCCACCTTTTTTTTTTTTCTTAAATAACTGAAAAAATAGGCTAAGGAAACTATAGACTAGTGCCACTCAAAAGTGGTGTTCAAGCTGGCGCTGGTGGCTCACGCCTGTCATCCTAGCCACTCAGGAGGCTGAGATCTGAGGATCATGGTTCAAAGCCAGCCCAGACAGGAAAGCCCGTGAGACTCTTAGCTCCAGTAAACCGCCAGAAAACCAGAAGTGGCGCTGTATAGCTCAAGTGGTAGAGCGTTGACCTTGAGCTGAAGAGCTGAGGGACAGCGCTCAGGCCCAGAATAAAAGCCCCACCACCGACCAAAAAAAAAAAAAAGTGTTCAGGGTCACCAAAGAACATGGTGCAGAGCCCCAGGCCAGAAGCAGTGGCCTGGAAGCCAGAGAGAGGACTGGGGTCAGAGCCTTCCCGTGGAGGTCCCTCCGCAGCTTTGAGGTATTCCCAGCCTTCCAGATCTCCTGAGCGGGACAGGCAAGGGGCAGGTAGAGGCGATTTAGGGATGCTCAGTTGGCTACCAAACCATGCCTGTAATCAGCAGGGCTGGCCTGGAAGTTGTTGGCTGTCCACCTTTCTCATCTCAAGGTATTCCTCCTGTCTTCTGGCTTCTGAAAAATGTGCTTATTTAGTGGGACATGTGATAGCCTGGAAAATAGAACCAGAAGTGATTACTGTTAGAAGCGGAAGGCCCTTGGGCTGTGCCTACTATGTGTTAGGATTGACAGTTGTTGCCTACCTAGGTGAGCTTTCCAAAAAAAAGGAGCTGTGGCTCTTTTTGGTGTAGCGGCAGAGGCCCAGGAGTACGGTGATTGTCACTCTGCCTAGTGGTTGTGGCACATGGCCTGCCCTTCTAGAGAGGGGCCTCTGTCCTGCCCGGTGAGCTTGAGTTCCCATGTCGTGCCCACCCTCTCCAAGTACCACAGTGGACTCTGCTGTTTCCAACCCACCTAGCCCCGCCCCCACCAGGACGTCCTTTCCGACATTCTCAGACCCTTTTGATATTCCAGGTTTGAGCCAGTATAAGTTGAGCAATAACCCTACTTCCTAACTTCCTTGCAGTATGACCCTAGAAGCAGCAGGCAACAGGGAGGGTCCCTCCGCCTGGGTGGTGGCGCACAGGCCCACCCCCTCACCCAGCAGGCAGGCAGTGTTCACGGTGTGGTGTGATCCACAGCCAAGGTGCAGGAGACTCAGGTAAACAGCAGGAACTCTCAAGAGGAAGCCATTATGGCCAGCCCTTCCTCCCAAGCCAGTGCGCCATAACCCTCCTAGGTGGGCCTCGGCTCTGTGGTCAAGACACACCTAGGGTAGTCAGCGTGCCCTTTATACTGCCTTGTCCAATTCCTGCTCCCCTTCTCATTGAGCTCATGGTAAGCAGAAACAGCCCATCCGCCCGAATGGGCCTCCGTCAGCCTGACCAGGAACAGGACAACCTTCACTCCTGCCCTAGTCTGTTACAGAGGCATTCATGTTGAATTTGCCCAGGGAGTGTGACGGAGGCCTGTCTCTGAGACCACACAGCCTGGCCCCGGGGTGCTCTTGCTTTCTTAGTGGTCTTGATTCCCTCAAAGAATCTTCTTGCCTTCTACCCCGTTCTATCCCACCAGAGTATATGCTCCCCCGCAAGGGGCACCTCCCAGGCACAGACCCAAACACTAAGCTGGCTTTCTGGAAGCGAGGTCCTGCCCACCTGGTGTTGGCATACCTGGTGTGTGCGCGTGCGCGCTGCGGGCGCCGTCCGCCGGAGGAGGCGCACGCGCACTGCAGTGGGGACGTCGAGGATGCAATATTTATGGATTGCTGCATGATTCTTAAAAATGAATAAAACTGTTTACATGGGAAGGAGAGGTGTGAACCCCACGGTGGATTCGTGTGTGGCCTTCCTGCCTCCACTTCCTGACCTGCCTGCAGCCTCAGCTCCAGCTCTGGGCCCGGCCGCCTTAAACCGGAGACCTTCCCCCCCATGGCCACTGGAATGGCGTGGGGTAGGCGGGGGGGGGGGGGGTGAGCAGCCCTGCAGAAGCTTCTGGAATGCCAGCTTCCAGGAGCTTGCGGCACAGGGAGGGAGAGAGCCGCTTACCGGGAGGCGCTGGGGTACCCTGCCCGGCGCGGGGTGCGAGCCGCGGGTCCGGCTCTGCGGGTGTGGGCGGCAGGTGGCCTCGGAGAGTCAGACCTGCCCGCGGCCACCGGCCAGGGCCCAAGGCGGGGGGGGGGGTGGAGGAGCCCGAGCCCGCGGGCAGGGGCCCAGCGCTGGCCTCCCGACCCCGCCGCCCAGCCGGCCGGGCCTCCGCGCCGCCCGAAGCCCGACGCGGGCAGGGGCGGGCGTGGCCGTTCCCGGGGCCTCGGGCGCGAGTCGCGCGCTTGGGCGACCCAGCGCGGGGCCCTCCGGCGGGAACGCACCCCGACCCGCGGCGGGTAGGGGGCTGGGTGGCGCGGGAGAGGGCGGCACGGGGAGGGAGTTCCGACAGGGTCGCCGCCGCCGAGAGGAGCGCGAGCCCGGGGTCTCCTTGGCGACGCGCTGGCCAATAGCAGCAGCGGAAGCTGTTTACGGGGGCGGGGCGTCGCCATGGCAGCGGGAGAAGCCTTCGGAACGGCTACTTAATGCCGGTCCCCAGGCCGCGGGCACTCGGAGAAGCGCCGTCGGGCGAGGGGGGGGGCATCGAGAGGCGCTGGCGGGGCCCTCGAGCTGGGGGCACAGAGCCGCGGGGGTGTGGGAGGAACTTCTTCCAGAACCTTCCTCTGGCCCGGGCTGCGCTCTGAGCCAGGTAAGGGACCGGGAGGGCTGCGGGTCACGGGAAGCCAGGGCGTCGCTACCAGCCTGCTCTGCCCACCGATCCCCGACGGAAACGGTGGGGCTGGGGACTGACATTTGAGGGGTTTCGGGGACCCCGCTCCTGCCCCCTCCCCCGTAACTCATTTCCCCTCTCGTCCCGGGATCCCTGATCCTAGAGCCTCCTTTCGGGGTCCGGATCACCTTCCTCGCCCCAGCCGTGGTTCTGCCCCCTCTGTCCCCCCACTTTTATTTTCCTCCTGCTTGCTGGGGGTCGTCCCGATTTCCCGCGCTTGGACTCCGCTGCCCTCCTCTCCCCCGCTTCCCTGTGTGGCGAAAGAACCGTCGAAGGGCAATGGGAGAGATGGGGCGGGAGCGGCGGGGGTCAGGCCCGGGCGCTGCAGAGCCCTCCCCGGCGGGGTGAACGCGCAGCGCCCCCTCCGCCCCCTCTGCCCTTCCCGGGGGGGCGGGAGAGCGCTCAGCCCCCCCCCCCTGCTCCCGCAGGCCCCGCATTGGTGTTTGGAGGAGGCGACCCCCGGGTCGCGGGATGGAAGCGCGAATCCCGGAGGCCGCGTAACTGGAGCCTCGGGAAGCGGCGGGCCGGAGAGCGCGGCGGGCCAGCCGGGCTCGGCCCGTGCCTGTTGACCGCCCCCTCGGAGAGTTCCCGCAGACATGGCGGAGAGCTGGCTGCGCCTCTCGGGAGCGGGGCCGGCGGCGGAGGAGGCCGGGCCTGAGGGCGGCCTGGAGGAGCCGGACGCCCTGGACGACAGCCTCACCAGCCTGCAGTGGCTGCAGGAGTTCTCCATCCTCAACGCCAAGGCGCCCACCCTGCCCCCGGGGCTCACGGACCCCCACGGCTACCGCCAGGTGCCCGGCTCGGTGGCGCCCGGGTCCCCCCTGGCGGCCGACCCCGCCTGCCTCGGGCAGCCGCACACGCCGGGCAAGCCCACGTCGTCCTGCACGTCGCGGAGCGCGCCCCCGGGCCTGCAGGCCCCGCCCCCCGACGACGTGGACTACGCCACCAACCCGCACGTGAAGCCGCCCTACTCGTACGCCACGCTCATCTGCATGGCCATGCAGGCCAGCAAGGCCACCAAGATCACGCTGTCGGCCATCTACAAGTGGATCACCGACAACTTCTGCTACTTCCGCCACGCCGACCCCACCTGGCAGGTAGGGGAGGCGCGGGTGGCCGCCGCTCCGTCCTCCCGGCCCCGCATCGGGCCTCCTCCCGGATCTGCCAGGCCACGTGTTGGGGGGTGCAGCTAGGACACCCCGACGTGTGGAATCCAGTTCTTGACTTCAGAGGACGGAGGGAGGAGACGATGGGGGAAGAGGGGGACACAGGGCTTCAGGACGCAGATTTCCAGGTTCTAAGGGACCAGCATCGTCTCCCAGGGAGGGTGACTGGTGGAGGGAAGATTCTTGTCCCAAGTTCTAGAATTCCTAGACAAACTGACCCAGGACTTTCTCAGGGACCCAGGCTCAGAAGAGGAAAGGCAGTCCTGCCTGCCTGCCTCTGCCCTGGTGCCTTGCAGGCCGCTGGTTTGAAGGCGGGCCGGGCAGGGCAGAGCGCTGGGGGGGGGGTGAGGGCCCGCCGCTGCCCAGCGCAGGGGGTACGGGGCCTTCCTAACGCCACCGTCCCAGCCTCCACTTCAACCTCTCCCCACTTTCCTGCCTTCACTCTTCCCCTTGTCAGCTAGGCTCCCTAGGGGAACAATTACCTGAGCCAGGTGCTTTCCACAGGGGCTCTTCTTGCTGCACTGGCTTCATGTTCCCAGTCTCCGGAACCCGGCACAGAGCAGCCAAGGGGCCCAGGCCGCCATGTAAACATCCTAGCCTCGCTGAGGTCACTGCCCACCTTGCCTCACTTGCTATTCTAGCCAGGACCCCTGACCCCTGACATGGTGTGGACAGAACTAAGAATCCAAGAACGGACAAGACAGGAGGAGGATGGGTGTACGGCTGAGTAGACATTGCCCTGAGAGTCTTCAGCCATCGGGATCTAAGGATGCCCAGTGTTCCCTGGGGCAGTGCACCGGCTCATAGTGCCAGGCCATTCCAAATTCCCTGACCTGAGGGCAGGAGAGCCCACCCCACCATGACCCACGGCTTGTGCAGCTCGGGTGCTGTGCAGCTCAGGCCTCAGGAATGAGCCCCATGCTCTTGGCTGGGTAATAATCAACGGAGCCTGAGTGGAAAGAGAGGGTTTGTTGCAGGGGTGAAGGCCCGGGCCAGCAGCTGGCTCAACAAACAAGGAATTACTAGATTCCCCCCCCCCACCCCTCATCCCTACACACACCCTCCTCGGACACACACACACACACACACACACACACACACACACACACCACACACACACACACACACACACACCTCACTCGCTTCATAGAGGGCCAGCTAGGAGATGGCAGTCCAGGCCCTGGGGGAGCCTAGGGCTTTGGCCAAGCCACAAACAGCAGTCTAAGGGAGGGACAGCAGGGGACTCAACTGGACGGTGGTAGGGAGGTGGGGGGAGCGCTCAGAGCCACCCCGCAGCTCAGAGCTCGGATGACTGAGCAGGCAGATATCCCGGCAACAGAGAACAAAAGTCCCCAGCAGCACTCGGGGGCCCCCAGCGCCCTGTGGCTGGTGTCCCAGAGCCTCAGATGCCTGGTCAGGGAGAGTGGATCTGTCCTCCCCTTCCCTCCCCGCCCCCATCGGAAAGTTGGGGTGGGGGGGGAGCGGAGGAGGAGGCATGAGGAGCCCCCGGTGTCCCTCCGTCACCGCTGCCCCCTGACCCCTAGCCCTTCTTTTCCTCTTGCTCTCTCCCCGGCCCAGAATTCCATTCGCCACAACCTGTCCTTGAACAAGTGCTTCATCAAAGTGCCCCGGGAGAAGGACGAGCCAGGCAAGGGGGGCTTCTGGCGCATCGACCCCCAGTATGCGGAGCGGCTGCTGAGCGGGGCCTTCAAGAAGCGACGGCTGCCTCCGGTCCACATCCACCCGGCCTTCGCCCGACAGGCGCCCCCGGAGCCCAGTGCCGCCCCCTGGGCCGGGCCGCTGACCGTGAACACGGAGGCCCAGCAGCTGCTGCGGGAGTTTGAGGAGGCCACGGGGGAGGGGGGCTGGGGAGCGGGCGAGGGTAGGCTGGGGCATAAGCGCAAGCAGCCCTTGCCCAAGCGTGTGGCCAAGGTGCTGCGGCCCTCCACCACGCTGCTGCTGACCCAGGAGGAGCAGGGGGAGCTGGAGCCCCTCAAAGGCAACTTCGACTGGGAGGCCATCTTTGAGGCTGGGACTCTGGGGGGGGAGCTGAGCACCCTGGAGGCCCTGGAGCTGAGCCCGCCGCTGAGCCCCGCCTCCCACGGGGACGTGGACCTCACCGTCCACGGCCACCACATCGACTGCCCCGCTACCTGGGGTCCTTCCGTGGACCAGGCCGCCGACAGCCTGGACTTTGACGAGACCTTCCTGGCTACGTCCTTCTTGCAGCACCCATGGGACGAGAGTGGTAGCAGCTGCCTGCCCCCCGAGCCCCTCTTTGAGGTGGGGGATGCCACCCTGGCCGCTGACCTGCAGGACTGGGCCAGTGTGGGTGCTTTCTTGTAAGAGGCCAGACCCCACCCCACCTCCGGACAGTGCCCAAGTCAGGGCCCAGAACTGTCCCCCCACACCGGCCCATGGACAAGCCCACCCTCCCAGGCAGGGGCTGGGCCAGGTCTCCCGGGGCTGGCTCCACCAGGTCACACTGCTGCCAGCCGAGGATGTCCTCAGATCCAAGCCCAGGAGGCTGCGAACTGGGGGGGTCCAGGACCAGAATTGCTGCCTCCCCTCGTCGGCACCCCCCTCCCCCATGTACACACAGTGTTTCATTGATTCACACCTCCCTGCCCCTCTCCCCCACCCCCGGAACTGAAGAGAGCCGAGGCCTGGAGGGCCCAGCTGGGCTGGGGAGGAGCAGAACTGGGTCTTCCCCAGAGCACCTCCACTTTCCCTCCTCACCCACTGCCTCCTGCCTCCCCCCAGGCCTCCATCCAGAGAAAGTTCCCAGGTACAACAAATGCTCATTAGCTGACAGCAAATTAAGCCCCGGGAGGCCTCTCCCAGCAGCGCCTCCCTGGGGTCCCTGCTGCTGCTAGGAAGGAGCAGGGAAGGGGCTGGGCTGGGGGAGGGGCGCAGAAAGGCAGAACGGAGGTAAGGGGATGCCCAGGGGGGCAAGATGTTCCCTGAGGCCTCTGGGACCTTCGCCTGGCCCCATCCATAGAGATGGGGCAGAGGATACGAACCCCCTAATCTTTGAGCCCGACTTGAGGCTGAGAGCAGCAGGAAGATGGGGCTGGGGGGGTGTCGGGAAGGAGCAGCCAAGCTGCAGGGGTGGGGGTGGGGACAGCCAGACTAAGGTAGTGCACACTGTAGCCGTAGCTAAGCCTTCACCGAGATGTGCCCAGCTCACTGGAACCTGCGGGCACAGGAAGGGGCGGCCTCACCCCCCCCTGCCTGCACTGGGGGAGGGGCAGCCGGGCCTGGCTCTTCCCTGACCGCCCACCCCCACCCCCACCCCGGGGTCTGTGACCTGCATCCACCTTTCCACATGGAAGCGAGTTAACATTTTTCATGGAAACGTATTTACAATAAAAGACATTTTTAAAAATAAAATTTGGAGAAAAAAAACATCAAAATGTCCTCAGATCTTTCCCTGGGAAGATGGAGAACCTATTGTTTTGGTTGGGGGGTAAGGGGGGCAGAAGAAGAGTGAGGACCTGCAGGGACCCCCCCCCCCCATGAGCACCCCTCCTCGCCGCCTCAGGGTCCCTGGAGGAAGAAGGGGCTGAGAGGAGGCCTGCACCTCAGGGGCTCCGTCCAGGCACTGAGGAGAGCCGTTGCCCAGAGCTCTGGGGGGCTGGAGGCCTGGAGGAGGTTCACCCTGCCAGGCCCCACGGACTCACAAAGGCCAGCGTGCCCCAGGCTCCTGCCATCCCCCACAAAGAGGGCCTGCCCAGGCTCGTCTGCATCCCTGGCCTGGGTCTGTTCCCAGCACCTCCCTCCCTGGTCCTCCCGTGTGGAAGGATGGGCTGGGAGGTTGGGGGGGGGCTCCAGGGTTCTGTTTCTCCACTCTGGTGTGTTTATTTACCTGGCCCAGCCCAGGGCAAGGCTAGGGAGGAGGAAGAACCCCAGAGAATGGAGATGGAGGGGGAGGGGGGAGTGTGTTCAGATCTTCCTCCCCCACTCATTCACACTGGCAGACTCACTTTATGAGGGTCCAGACCACTAGGGTCTTGATGGGGAAACTGAGGCACGAGATGTGTGTGACTGAGGGTCCAGAACCTTTCAGTGCCTTTCCCCTAGGTTTGCTTGGGACCCACCTCCCCACCCAGCCCCCCCCCCACACACACACACTCCTGCCCAGCTCCGCAGACCTCTTTTCTCTCCATGTCCCTTTCTTTCTCTGTCCTCAAGTTTGGCGGTAGGCCAACCTGGCATTCTTGGGGCTAACTCGCTGCTTTCATTTGCTAATTATTTCAAATATTCCAGAAGGGCACACTCACTGCACAGCAGGAAGGGCTGAGGCCTCTCTGAGCCCAGAAGTCAGCCCGCCCATCCTCCTCTCCCAGTGCGGCACCCAGAAGGGGCTGGCTTAGCACAGCCCCAACTCTTCACACCTCCCCTCCTCCCCCACCTCCTCTTCACAGACCCATGCAACATGAGGGGAACAAGGGGAGCACCAGCCTTCTCCACCAGCCCCCCAAGATCAGCTTCGGGCCATGGCCAAGATGGGAACATTCTAGAAGGACAGTTGGTGTGTCACAGCCTGCTCCAGGCCCATGCTGAAAGGGAGAAGGACACAGTCTGAGGCCAGATCTCTAGTGGGGCCCAGAATCCACCTTATTCTCTTTGAGATCCCTAGAAACAGGAGCCTGGTATCAGTGGCCACACCTGTAATCCTAGCTCAGGAGTCTGAGATCTGAGGATCACAGTTGGAAGCCAACCCAGGCAGAAAAGTCCATGAGACTGTTATCTCCAATTAACCACCCCTCCCCGCCCCCCCGCCCCCCCCCCCCCGCCCGAAAAGCCAGAAGTAGAGCTGTGGCTCAAGTGCTTCAGCCTTGTGTGAAAAAGCCAAGCTCAGAGAGGGGCTGGGAAGGTGGCTTAGTAGAGCGCTTGCCTAGCATGCATGAAGCCCTGGGTGCATGAAGCCCTGGGTTCAATTCCTCAGTACCACATAAACAGGAAAAGCTGGAAGTGGTGCTGTGACTCATGTGGTAGATCACTAGCCTTGAGCAAAAGAAGCTCAGAGACAGTGCCCAGGCCTTGAGTTCAAGCCCCAAGACTGGCAAAAAAAAAAAAAAAGGCCAAGGGACAGCATGAGGCCTTGAGTTCAAGCCCTAGCACTGGCATACAAACACACAAAATCACCAATATTGCAGTCAAAACAGGAGAGGGGGGGGAGTTGCATAACCTTTTCAGAGGGCAGAACTAGGGGTTGGGCAAGTCTGAATTTTCAGTTCAGTGTATTTCTTTTTTTGCCAGTCCTGGGGCCTGAACTCAAGGCCTGGGCGCTGTCCCTGAGCCTCTCTATGCTCAAAGCTAGCACTCTACCACTTGAGCCACAGCACCACTTCTGGCTCTTTCTGTGTATATGGTACTGAGGAATCGGAACCCAGGGCTTCATGTGTGCTAGGCAAGCGCTCTACCACTAAGCCACATTCCCAGCCCAGTTCAGCATCCCTGCTCTAACCAATCAGCAGGGTAGCTCTTTCTTTAAAAAAAAAAAAAAAAAAAGTTCATTTAATCTCAGTATGATGTCCCTAAAGCAAGGATGCACTCTCTGGAACCTCCTATAACCAGGATTTGGGTCTTAGTGTCACCCATCCACAGAGCATGTGCAAGCTCTGTGCCAGCTCTTTAGTTCAAAATCTCCTGGTACCTTCGATACCTTACTTCTTTTGAGCCCATGACAGGTTCTCTAAACAGGTTGACAACAGGGACTTAGAAACAGCTTTGGCTGGAAAGCAAACCAACCCCTTCCTTAGGATTGAACTTAAAAGCAGGACAAAAGTTTAGCATCTCTGCATCTATGTTGTGTCTGTCTCCTTTGCTGAGTCTCTCCTGTGATCCCCTTGGGTTCCAGGAAGGACAGGATGGATGGAAAACACCTCTATGACAAGTGATCAAAACTACCTGCAATGGAAGGAACCCCAGAGCCTCACAGGATGGGACATTATTCCCCAAATGAGGACAGTTATCTCTGAGGAGGAGCCTGTACCCCGAGTAAGAGTTCTAGATCACTCCTCTCCAGTGAGGGGCAGCCATGACAATGTCAGAGGTCACGATCAGCCAGATCACCCTTCACTCAAGTCAAGTTGTCTCCCCTCATCTTTCCTCTAGTTAAACCTAAAGCTCCTACCTCTACCCTAAGATGAGCTGGAACTCGCCCTTTGCTTCTTCCCATACTGTCTGATTTATTTTTGTTTCTGTTCTAGTCCCGGAGCTCGAACTCAGGGCCTGGGTGCTGTGCTTGGGCTTCTTTTGCTCAGGGCTAGCACTCTACCACTGGAGCCACAGCTCCACCTCTGGCTTTTTTTGGTGATCAATTAGAATGAAATGTTTCATGGACTTTCCTTCCCAGGTTAGCTTGGGACTGTGATCCTCAGATCTCAACCTCCTGAGTAGCTAGGATGACAGGTGTGAGCCCCCGACTCCCAGCTTCATTGTTGCTTTCTTTATTCTATGTGTTGAGGAGAGTGGCTGGACCTCTAGAACTCTAGTGACAGGGTGAGGTGATTGCATTCTCAAGGACCCAAAAGAAGGAGCCAGCCTTCTGTCCCTGAAACTCCTGCCTCTTCCCTTTCCCCACGAAAACCCCCAGCCAAGAATTCTACAGCAGGAGGGGAGAAGAAAGGATTGGAGCTGGGGCCTTGGGGCCTTCCCCTCCCACCCTAAGTACTTCCTATTCCATAGGACAAGCCACAATGGGGGGAGGGCAGTGACCCTCAGACCTAAAAGCCCCTGGAGTTCTCCTCCAGCCTTGCTTTGTATTCTGCTTTCCTGGAGCAAACTGGCCAAGGCCCTCTTCAGCGCTGAGCTACACCAGGGGCAGGAATATGGCAGTCCATCCCACCATCAGCCCTCCCCCCTCCCCCTGGGCAGTACACAGGCCCCTCATCCTGCCCCCAGCTTCCTGGCAAAGGCTGCAGGCCGGGAAGGAAGTGGGCAGGTGGACAGGAGTCAGGTGCAGCTCCTTGCTGGGCTGAGGCCCAAAGGTAAACAGGTATATTTGGCCTTCTCCAGCAGGGGGTAGCAGGCTGGGCCCTTGAGGCAGGCCTGGGCCTGTCAAGGTGGGGAAATGGGGTGTTGTTCACAATGGGGTGGGACTGGGGCCCAGGATGGTTGAAACATTCTTGTGGGAGAAGGAAAACACAGGTGTCACGGAGGGGAGGAGGTGGGGGAGAAGAACAGGGGATGGGGCTCTCAGATGCCACTGGGGGTGGTGGCAGGGGGAACGCTGTGTTCACCAGCATGGACAGGGGCAGGGGGTCAGGGGGTGCAGCCTGAGGAAGCCCCGTGGGGTTGCCTGCCCCCCCAGACCATGCATGTCTGTCCGGCTCTGCCGCCCTAGGTCAGAGCCACCCCGACAGATGGGCAAGCCGAGGCCTGCACATGTCCTGTGTGCATCAGGAACGGGAGGGGTACCTTGCAGGACGCTGTCCCCCAGTAACCAACCAGCCTGACCAAAGTCCTCCCTGCTGCCCCTACCCCCGCAGATACGCTGGAGTCCTAGACCCAGAACACCCCCTCCCCTTCAGACCTGCTCTGAGTGCAAAGCCTGAACTTATTATGACCTAGGCCCCAGGCCTGGGAGGCAGCCACAGCGCCCCTGAGCATGTCACTGTACCCCTACCCCTCCACCCGCCTCGCCCCATCAGCCCAGCCCACCCTTGGGGCCCCTTGAAGTCCAAGCCACAGGCAGCCCCCACAGCGCTGCTGTTTGCCCAGGACATTAAGCCGAGACTGGGAATCTGCCAACTGTGCTCCCCGCACTCAGCCACCCGTGAGCTCTGCCAGTGTCTGCTCCCCCTGCCTGCCCCCACCTCCTGTCTTACTGGTCATGACACAGCATCCCGGTTGCCTCCAACTGGTCTGAAGTTAACCGTGTCTGAGCTGGGCAGGGAGGGCTGAGGCAGGGCGGCACACAGAGCCTCTGAGTGGTTTAAGTCTCACTTGTCCATAGCTCATTCCATCATCCATCCTGCCTCTGTGTTTTGGTTTTGTTTGGTCATAGGGCTTGAACTGATGGCTGGGCACTGTCCCTGTCTCTTTTGGCTCAAGGTGAGCGCTCCACCACTTTGAGCCACAGCACCACTTCTGACTTTCTGGTGGTTCACTGGAGATTAGAGTCTCATGGACTTTCCTGCCCAGGCTGGCTTTGAACAACGATCCTCAGATCTCAGCCTCCTGAGTAGTTAGGATTACAGGCAAGAGCCACCGACACCCAATTCTCAGGTCTCTGAAGCATCCGTCCTAGAGACCAGCTGGTTGAGTAGTTATTCCCTGAATGACTGGATGGATGAACATATTGGCTGGCAGAGCAATGAAAGAATGAAAATTAAATGTAACCCCTCTGTACATCACCTTTATAACAATAATTTTTAAAAAAAGAGAGGAAAAAAAAGAAAATCAGCAAAGAAGCCTTGGCCAAGAGCTGTGGAGTCAACACCAAGAGAGCTGGGACCGCTGGGCTGGGGACATTCTTGAAGCTCCAGAAGGTCCAGGGACCACTGGGCACCTTCACATGCTGCTTGTTCTAGAAGCCAGGAAGAAGCCCATATGGGGGCCCTGTGGATTTGGGTCTCTTCCACCTGTGGAAGTGGGGGGCCTCGAATGCTGCCCTGCCTGGATTTGTGGGTGAAGAGGAAGGGATGGAGAGAGGCGGGTGGTAGGAGGAGGGATGGAGAAGGTCTTGCTCATTCTCACCCATTCCTCCTCCTCCCCACATCCCCAGGGGCTGAGTTCCAGGGGCTTCACAGAAGGTGCTAAACCAGGGTGGAGCGGGTAACCCGCATCCACCTCCCCACGCCTCCCTCACTCCCTCAGCCAATGAGTCTTCCACCTATTTATGCCCCAGATGCAAGGTCACCAGGGCATAGCTGCCCCACCCCATTCCTGGATGGAATAGGGCCCTGGAGCCGCCAGGCTTGATCCCCTGGTAACCCCAGCATCAGGCCTATGCTAAGCAGGAGAACCTAGAAGAGGCCACAGAGCTCCACAAACCGGCCTTTGGCTGCAGATTAACCCTGGCTTGGGTTAATCTCCACCTGCCTGGGTGGATGGGGCAGGATGGGAGTGGGTGGTCAGGTGGACCTTAAATCCTCCTCCCTGATTCTCTGCCATTCTCTAGTTCCCATGTGGGTTATTCTGGGAGGCGAAGAACATCAAGAGGGTCCCAGTTAATCCAGACTGCTCCCCAGTTGGGCCCAGGGCAGAGTGAAAAAGAAGAAGGACCACCAGCTTCTGGACGTGCCCTGGAGTAAGCCAAACACCCTCATTTTCCAGAGAAACAGCTATGTGTGTGTGTGTGTGTGTGTGTGTGTGTGTGTGTGTGTGTGTGTGTGAGAGAGAGAGAGAGAGAGAGAGAGAGAGAGAGAGAGAGAGAGAGAGATGAACTCAGGGCCTAGATGCTATCTCTTAGCTCAAGGTTGGTGCTCCAATACTTGAACCACAGTTCACTTCTGCCTGTTTAGAGGTTAATTGGAGATCAAAATTCTCATGGCTGGGCTAGGAAGGTGGCTCAGTGGTAGAGCGCTTGCCTTGCATGCATGAGGCCCTGGGTTTGATTCCTCAGCACCATATGAGCAGAAAAAGCTGGAAGTAGCCCTGTGGCCCAAGTGGTAGAGCGCTAGCCTTGAGCTGAAGAGCTGAGGGGCAGCGCCCAGGCCCAGAGTTCAGGCCCCGCAACCAACCCACAGATCTCAGCCTCCCAGCACCCAGTTTGGTTTGATTTTTGACACAGGGTCTTGCCATGTTGGTTTGAGACTTTGGCTGGTGCCAAAGTCTCAAACCTGCCTCCGTTTCCCAAGGGCTGGGATTATAGGTATGCCCTGGGCCTTTTTAACGTGAGTGATTTATCTAAGAACTTCTTTCCCTTCATTTTGTCTGGAACCACTGTTTTCAGCTGTTTAGACTTAAGTTGCATTGCCTTTCCTATTCTCTTTCTTTCTCCCACTTTCTCTTGCATTTTCTCACATTCTTTCCCTCTCTCTCTCTCTTTCCTTGGTACTAAGGCTTGAGCTCAGTGGATCATGCTTGCTAGGCAGAAGCTCTACTACCTGAACCATTCCTCCAGCCATTTTACACCGTTTATTGTTGAGGTAGGGTCCCACTTGTGACAGGCACCCCCCCCACTGTACCCAGCCATTGTGCTTTCCCTGTAGCTGCGATAGCAGGTGCATGCTAGTACACTCAGCCATCGGTTGAGATAGTCTCAAGGACTTTTATGCCTGGGATGGCCTTGAACCACAATCCCCCAATCTTCACCTCCCAAATAGCTAGGATTACAGGCTTGACACACGGTGCCCATTTTATCCTTTTCCTTGCAAAGTTTGTTGTGTTTTTGTTTTGTTTGGGGGGAGGTACTTGTTTTTAATCTCTTGCTATGGAGTTGATGGCTTTCTTCAAATGTTCATGTGGCTGTAGATTCACAGTTAAAATGGAAACTCTAAAACACAGATCGTGGTACTGCAGCTCAGTGATGGAGCCCACCGTGAGTTCAAACCTCAGCAACACACACACACACACACACACACACACACACACACACACACACACACAAAATTGGTTAAAAGCTCAGTTATCCTACGTCACTGTAGGATAATGACGTAGTTTTGTTGAGAAGCACTAATGATCAGTTCCGGTCCTTTCTTCTAAGGCGGCCATTTTAATATTCCAGAAAAAAAAAAATCAAAGGAGTCAGAGGCAATAGGATCTGCAGTTTGAGTTCAGGCTGTCTCAAAAAATAATAAAAGCCAGGCGCTGGTGGCTCACGCCTGTCATCCTAGCTACTCAGGAGGCTGAGATCTGAGGATCTCACTTCAAAGCCAGCCTGGGCAGGAAAGTCCATGAGACTTTTATCTCCAATAAACCACCAGAAAACCAGAAGTGGTGCTGTGGCTCAAGTGTTAGAGTGCTCGCCTTGAGCTGAAGAGCACAGGGACAGTGCCCAGGCCCAGAGTTCAAGCCCCACATAAAAGGTGGAGCTCTAGTAGTAGGGTGCTTGCTAGCATTCCTGAGGACCTGAGTTAAAAGAAAAAGGAAAGGAGAGGGAGGAGAGGGAAAGGAGGGAAGAGGGAGGAAAAGAGGGAGGGAAGGAGAGAGAAAAGCCAAGTGCAGACCAGCATCTGATCCCTCCCACCCAAGCTGCCTGCTTTCCCTTGGCCCATGGCCTGGTTCAGTTGCTCCAGAGAGGTCAGGTTGCACTGGGGAGGAGGCAGCAAGAGGAGGCGAGGCCTGAGGCCTGCTCAGAGCACAGCAGTCACGCAGCTGCAGCTGCGCGCTGTGTTCTGAATGTCACAGACGGTGGGAGAGCACTGTGGAGCCCCTCCACCCCTCCTGCAGCCCCACAGGCGGCGGCTTCCCGTCTTCATCCTCATCTGAACTCGGCCTCAATGTGTAGAATCTCTCTTCAGTCATTTTCTCTTTTCCCCTTCTGTTCCCCCCACACAAACTTTGGATTTTTTAAAATTGAGGTGAAATCTGCATATCATTAACCAAATGCTCAGATCTTCAGTACACATACTGCTCCATTAATTGTTGTTGTTATTGTTGTTGGTCGTAGGGCCTGAACTCTGGGCCTGGGTGCTGTCCCTCAGCTCTTCAGCTCAAGGCTAGCACTCTACCACTTGAGCCACAGCACCACTTCTGGCCTTTTCTGCTTATGTGATGCTGAGGAATGGAACCCAGGGCCTCATGCATGCAAGGCAAGCACTCTACCACTGAGCCACCTTCCCAGCCCCTGCTCCATTAATTTTGACAGCTGTCTATCAAGACACAAGAAGTTCCCTCCCACCCCATTCCTGTCAACCCCCACCACTGCTCCATCCCACCCTCAACCAACCACTACCTGAATTTCTATTGCCAGGATCTATCTTGTCTATTCTAGAATTTCATGTACACGGCATCCATCATCCAGCCAGCCCTTCGTGTTCCTCTCCTTTGGCATATCATTTTGGAAACTTAACTCTGTTGTTGCATGCAACAGTGGTTTGTCCCTTCTATGGCTGAGTAGTACTCCATTGGCTAAGTATTCTGTTTGTTTTCCTGTTCTCTTCTTGATGGAAGCTGGGCTCTTTCTAGTTTGGGGCGGTTGTAAATAAGTGGCTGTGAACATCTTTGTACAGGGTATTTTGTAGCAGAGCTTTTGTGTGTGTTTTTTAAAATCTCTTTGACTTTCACTTGGGTGGGGTTTGGAAAGAGAAGACGTACTCATCTGTATCTGTCTGCCAGACTCAAGTTAAGTGGACCACTCTGATGTTTTTTAGGGTTTTTATTGTGCCAGCCCTGGGTCTTGAACTCAGAGCCTGGAGCTTCTTTTGCTCAAGGCTAGTACTCTACTACTTGAGCCCCAGTGCCACTTCCAGCCTTTTTTGGAGATTAATTGGAGATAAGAGTCTCATGGACTTTCCTACCTGGGCTGGCTTGGGACCTCAATCCTCAGATCTCAGCCTCCTGAGTAGCACTGGGCCCGGCTTCCCAAGCTGATTCTTAGGTCGCTCCAGCAGAGACAGGAAGAGGCAGCTGGGGTGTGGAAGGCACGGAGAGGAAGCCCTGCTGGTACACCCAGGGAACCGCAGCCCCTCAACCCTGGGCAGGACCAAGCCAGTGTGACCCCTACCCATAGCACTTCCGCCATGTCATTCCTCTGACCTGATCGCTGCAGTGGCTTCCTGGTCAAGGTCTGACTCTTCTGATGCCCTTTGCCCTTTGCCCTTCACCTACCCCCACCCCATCATTCCACTTAGCTTACCTGTGAGGTGGGGGCTCCCACCGCATCCCCAACACACTCTTGCTGTCACGCCACTGCCTGGCTGGGAAAGCCCATGTTCGCAGGGGCCTCCTGTACCCAGCAAGATGGCAGGCACCCAGTACCCATGGACCATCCTGCCAGGACCTCCCCCAAGCGCCCCATCCCCGGCCTTTCCTACCCCCTCTCTGAGCCGGCACTTGGCAGGTTACTCGGTCACCAGCCCACAGTGGCTGGTGTAGTCAGGGTTCTAGCTCCCCCTCCTCCTGACCCTGAACCCCTTTTGTCTGGCAGCTGTATGGCTCGTGGGGTGGGGGACCCCGTCCTCTGGTACTCATGGCCTGCCCTGCTGCCAACACAGGCCGCCCTCCTTTGGGCACTGCAGGTTTGCTTGGCTGGAGGACACAGTCGGTGCCTGGTTCTCCCTGGCATCTGTGGGCCGCAGGGAGTAGCAGCCGTGCTCCACTGAGCATGGCAGAATGGATAGAGGTGGCGGGCTGTGCCCAGCTCTCGCTCAGACTTACCAGCAGAGCTCTACATCAAGGCCCGAGCCTGTGACTGGGCAGCCGTGGGAAATGCAGCGAAGGCCTGTCCTCCTCGATCCCGGCATTCCCCAGGCTTCCTTCCCGGCCTCACTTACATAAGCTCTTTCTGAAGGTCTAGTTGTGTGCGTGTCTTGCCAGGTAAGATACACGGAGAACTGCACATCCTTCACTGGCGCCTCTCTGCTCATTCATTCATTCATTCATTCACTCATTCATCAACTCCCAACAAAGAGATAGCCAAGTACTGCTTGTAATCCTAGTTCCGCAGGAGGTTGAGATCTCAGGATCATAGTTCGAAGCCAGCTGGGGGCAGGAAGGGCCCTGAGATTTTTTTTTTGGGGGGGGAGGGTCCGGTCATGGGGCCTGAACTCTGGGCCTGGGCACTGTCCCTCAGCTCTTCAGCTCAAGGCTAGCCCTCTACCACTTGAGCCACAGTGCCACTTCTGGCTTTTTTTTCTGCTTATGTGGTGCTGAGGAATTGAACCTAGGGCCTTAAGCATGCAAGGCAAGCGCTCTACCACTGAGCCACCTTCCCAGCCCTGCCCTAAGATTATTTTTTTTTTGGGGGGGGGTCCGGTCGTGGGGCCTGAACTCTGGGCCTGGGCGCTGTCCCTCAGCTCTTCAGCTCAAGGCTAGCGCTCTACCACTTGAGCCACAGCGCCACTTCCAGCTTTTTTCTTTTTGCTTATGTGGTGCTGAGGAATCGAACCCAGGGCCTCAGGCATGCAAGGCAAGGACTCTACCACTGAGCCACCTTCCCAGCCCCATCGCCCTGAGATTCTTATCTCCAATGAACTACCAAAAAGTTGGAGCTGTGGCTCATGTGATAGAGCCTTAGCCTTGAATGAAAAAGTCAGATGGGGCTGGGAAGGTGGCTCAGTGGTAGAGTGCTTGTCTTGAGCTGAAGAACTGAGGGACAGCACCCAGGCCCAGAGTTCAAGCCCCATGACCGGACCCCCCCCCAAAAAAAAAAGTCAGGTGAAAGCATCTAGGCCTTGAGTTCAAGCCCCAGTACTGACACTAATACATACATGCATACATATATACATACATACATACATACACACAGACAGACAGACAGACAGACAGACAGACAGATACAAACAGGCAGGCAGGCAGGCGGAGTCAAAACTGGGTCCCAAGAGTATACCAGGGTACCCCCACTTCAGGGCCCTGTTTTGGGGTATGCCTTCGGCTCCCCAGGTGGAGTCTGCTCCAGTCCTGGCCAGCTCCCCCGCTCCCTTTGGCTGGGTCACTCGTGTCCCTGCGAGGCTGCGCCCCAAATGCAGCTCAGGTCACCCAGGCCCCTCCTGGGGACCCCTCTCTCCACCTTCAGAGCCGCTGAGGCCTGGGTGTCCCCGGGTCCCCCCCACGCCCCCCACGCCCAGGCGCTATCCGAGGGGGGCCCCCTCCGTGACGTCACTGCGACCCCGCCCGGGCCGCGGAGGAGTGTGGGGGCACGCGCGGGGCCCCGGGCGGGCTGCGCCCCAGCCCGCGGCCGCCCTCCTCCGGGCGCCCCCCCCCCCCGGCCTCCCGCCGCGCCGCCCGCGCGGGCTCCCGGGCGCGGCCCGGCCCCGGACGTGGACGCCAAGGCTGGTGAGCGCCCCCCGGCGGCCGGCGGGGTCCCAGGACGGAGGAGGCCGAGCTGTGCGCGCGGTGCGCGCTGGGTGCTGTGTGTGTGTGCTGTGATCTGGGTGCATTGTGTGCTGTGCGCTGTGTGCATTGTGTGTGTTGTGTGTGCTGTGTGCTATATGTTGTATATGTGCTGTGTGTGTGCTGTGTGCTCTGGGTGCATTGTGTGCTGTGCACTGTGTGCATTGTGTGTGCTGTGTGTACTGTGTGCTATATGTTGTATATGTGCTGTGTGTACTATGTGTGTGCTGTGTGCACTCTGTGCTGTGTGCACTGTGTGCTGTGTGCAAGTTGTGTTGTACTCTATGTGTTGTATTGCACGCACTTGCATGTGGTGGTGGTGCTGTAGTTGTGTGTTTGTGTGGTGTTGTAGCAGGGGTAGAGATGGGAACTGACTCCAGGGTCCAGGGACATGAGCAGGACAAGCAGCTAGGCCTCTCCTGCTGATTACCAGGCCTTGGGCTGCACGGGCTCACCAGTCCACACCCCTCCAGCCACCGAAGATGCTGAGCTTGACAATCCAGTGGGAATGGGTGGGAAAGGTGGGGGACAAAGATGGAAGGGCTGACTTCCATCAAGATGCATTGCACTTATAAACTGATTGGTTTATACAACTACTCAAAGATGATGACGATGATGATGATGATAATGATGATAAAATGGGAAGATTTTCCTAAGCCCTTGTCACCCTCCAAGTACAGATGGTGGAGAAGCTGGTGTCTAATGGTCAATGTCAATGTGGATGTCCCAAAGCCAGGGGCTTCAAGTGACAGGAGGCAAAAGTTCCGCAGGCTTCAGGACAGCAGAAGTCCTGGCCTGGGGACAGCAGGAGTGTGGTTAACAGCTGGGTCCCCCTTTGACCTGCTTGCTCATGTGTCTGCCTGGTGTGGTGTGGACTCCACCCCAAGTCCCCTAGCTGGACTTGGGTGTTCAGGATGCCCCAGGAGCCCTGGCTGCTGTTAGTTCCAAGCACATTGGGACTGTAGCGGTCATCACAGAATGTTCCGGATGGTCCCCAGACAGGTCTTTTTACTAGAGGGCCATCCTGACATTGTGTGAGTCGGCCTAATATGTCATGAGGAAACCTGTGCTTCCCAGGGTTTTGAGTTCCACACTGCAGATTTATCCAGAAAACCATCATCCACAAAGCAGTCCCAAGTCCTTGATAGCATCTTGCGCTACCTTGATACTCCCCCTCCCCAGGGAGGCTGTTCTTAAAGATCAGGGAAACCAAGTCACCAGCCAGATAGTTAGTGCCAAGTGCTGGATGGGTTCCTTAAAGAATGAGAGCCACAGGCACCAGGGGCCGTGGGGTACTATTCACTGCTTCACCCCACATCTAAGGGATCCATTGGGGCACAAGGGACATTATGCGGAACGACCCTCCCCTGGCTGAGGCCGCACACACAGGTGGCAGGACTGGGATGGGCAGAGTCCTGTCTGACCTTTCACCTGGACTTTTTCTCCTCCACCCTGAGCCTTTTATGATACAAGCATCAACTTTGACAGCAATCAACCACCACAAGCAACCAGCCACCCATGGGAGCACACGGTCCAGGATTCTCCCACCCCACCCCACCCCACCCCGAATTCCACGTGCTCTGCAGCCCTCTCCTGGACCTGCCCTGAGTTAAGACAAGAAGTGGGGATGCGAGGCTAAGGGCCACAAGAGAGGCAGAAAGGCCTACAGTGTTGCTTGTGAGCCCCTAGCGGTGTCTCAGGTCAGACAGGTTCACGGTAGCCTCTTTCCCCATTCCCCATTTCCCCAGTGGGATGGCATCACTTTCCCATTGGCTCTCCCCCACCTTTCTGGATTTAGTCCTCCTGGACTTAGTTGCTTATTTGTTCACTTAGATTTATTGCACATCGTAACTATCCCATGTTGGGCCAAGGCCAGGAGCAGGGAGAGAATCTGCAGTCCTGTGGAGGGCCTGTGGAGGTCCCCCGGTTGTCATGGTGATCCTATCAGCTGGCTGCCGGCTCTCCTCCTGCTATGTCAGTCAGCTGTGAAGAGCGTGGCCCCACACTTGCGTTCCATCTGTCTACTGGGGCTCCTGCTGGACCAGCTACTCATGTCCTCCGTTACTGCCCGTGAGGCCCAGGAATCTGTCTGTCCCCACCGTGGGCCTCTCTCTGATGCCACCTACAAGCTCCACAGGAAGGTCCTTCTCCAGGCTCCCGTGTTACCTTCACCCCTTAAAAGGACATGGTTTTCCCAAGGGATGCCCCAGCCACTTGAAAGGTCTGAAACACCAAACAGCTGTTCAGGGGACAATTTGGAGTTGTGAAGAGGAATTAAAAGTGCACCTGAAAAACAAGTACAAGGATAAAACATAGGAAGTTTACATTAAATGTATAATTCAGTAGGAAAGCTTGCTTAATTAGTTTTGTTGCAGTCCTTACAATTAAACTCAAGATGGAACTCAGGGCTCTGAACTTGTTAAAAAAAGGTTATACCACTTAAGCTATGCCTCCAGCCTCCCCCTTATTTTTGTCAGTCGTGGGGCTTGAACTAAGGGCCTGGGTGCTGTCCCTGAGCTCTTTTAGCTCAAGGCCAGTGCTCTACCACTTTGAGCCACAGTGCCACTTTTGGTTTTCTGGTGGTTGATTGGAGATAAAGAATCTCACAGACTTTCCTGCCCAGGCTGGATTTGTACCACAATCCTCAGATCTCAACCTCCTGAGTAACTAGGATTACAGGCATGAGCCACCAGCACCCAACTTCCAGGCCCCTTTTGCATTAGTTTTTTGTGCTGGTACTTGGGCTTGATTTCAGGACCTACCTCTTAGTTGGCTTTTTTCTACTCATTGCTGGCTCTCTACTACTTTAGCCATATCCCCACTACCAGCTTTTTGGTAGTTAACTGAAGATAAGTCTCACTTTCCTGACCAGGCTGGCTTGGAATTGCAATCCTTGGATCTCAGCCTCCTGAGTAGCTAGGATTACAGGCGTGACTCTCCTGAACCTGGCTCACAATGAACTGTGTCAAAGTCAGGTTGGCAGGTCTGCGTGATAGCAAGCAAATATCCTGAGCTGACCACCCTGAGGAGGGAGGAGGGAGCCTCTCCTGGCCAGCTGTGTTGACTCAGTACAGTTCACCTCCCTGAGCCTGAGCTTCCTCTTCTGCCTACCGGAGACAACAGCTACTCCCAACTCTGCTTGGAGGTTTACTATGAGGATTACAGGAGATAATGCAAAGATGGTGTTTGTAACAGAGATGAGCAAACAGCAGGCTCTCAATGCAAAAATCACACTTAGACACTGAAAACATGGAAGGCAATTTGAAAAAAAATGCAAAAATGCACACTAGTTTCTTTACAAAACATGAAGTGATAGTGTACAAAATTAAGACATCTGTTTATTGAGAAGCATAAGGATTCATTTCCTGAAACCTACACAGAGTCCTCCCATTTGGGGACCTCTTCCCTGAAACTTCACTGGTTCCCATTCTGGAAACAACCATCTTCATAGTGATGCACAAGTTCTAAAACGCTGAAAATGCTCTCTGGTCCCAGTGAAAACTGACTAATCCTTCTCCAAGCTCTGTGACTCATTTCCTCTTCTTCTTTGGTTATTTGGGACCTGGAAGAAAACTTGACTTCAAAACTTCTCACCCACTAGTAGTCCCTGCCTCATTGCTTATCTTCCTGTGCCAGGACACAAAGCCCACTGAGGGGCTGAACAAAGCCCAATGGCCATTTTCTTCCCACACAGACAGGAGAGCTAGGGAATTTGGATTCTCTCTCTCTCTCTCTCTCTCTCTCTCTCTCTCTCTCTCTCTCTCTCTCTCTCTCTCTCTCTCTCTCTCTCGCCAGTTTGCCAGTCCTGGGGCTTGAACTCTTCTTGGTCTGGACACTGTCCTTGAGCTTCTTTTGCTCAAGGCTAGCACTCTACCACTTGAACGTCTGGCTTTTTCTGTGTATGTGGTACTGAGGAATTGAATCTAGGGCTTCATGCATGCAAGGCAACTGCTCTACCACTAAGCCACCTTCTCAGCCAGAGCCAGGGAATTTGGAATGGAAGGAGGGTTAATGCTAGATTTTTCAGGAACTGGTCCAGAATATCCAGCCCTGATGGGGCCTTGATCCAGTGCTCTGGAGATGGTTAGGAGAACCTGCATGGTCTGCAGTGGACAAGGGGCCAAAGCGGCCATGCCAGTCCTGTAGGAGCCAACGGACCAGCACAATATGAGACAGAAGGAGAAACAATCCCTTAAAATGCCACAGTGGCTGGGTCCTGGTGGCTCACACCTATAATCCTAGCTATTTCAAGAAGCTGAGATCTGAGGATCACGGTTCAAAGCCAGCCTGGGCAGGAAAGTCCATTAGACTCTTAGCTCCAATAAACCACTAGAAAACCGGAAGTGGAGCTGTGGCTCAAGTGGTAGAGCACCAGCCTTGAGTGAAAAAGCTCATGGATACCTTCAGGACACACACACACACACACACACACAGATGCCACAGAAGACATCAGTGTATGAACAGGGCCTTGGGACCAGCACCCAGAATGTTATCTGGGGAAAGGAACTTGTCCCTCCAAGAAGCCTTTATCAAACGGATCCGCCTTTCAACAAAGACGGCCAGCCGCGAGAGACAACAGGCCCTTCCAGAACCTTCTCCCCTAATGCAGAGGTCCGACCTTGGAGAGAGGACAGCTCAAGCTCTGGGAAATACTCACTTTCCAGCCACACTCAAAATGGCTCCAGAGCCGGGCTCGCGCGTGCCTTCTGCGCAGGCGCACTATCGCGCGCCACGCCCCCCCCCCCCAGTGGCTCCCCGCGCCGCTCCGGGGCGGGGCGGAAGGCGGAAGTGGGTGTGACAGCGACGGAAGCCGAGCGGGGACCTCAGAAAACACTCTTGAGGCGCGCAGCGGCGGGGCGCGGGGCCATGATCCCCCCGCAGGAGGCCTCCGCCCGGCGGCGGGAGATCGAGGACAAGCTGAAGCAGGTGCGGCGAGGGCCCGGGGGCGCGAGCCGGGGAGGGCGGTGGGAAGCCGCGGGCTCCCCTTAGCTTCCCGCTTGGTTCCTCGTAGGAGGAGGAGACGCTGTCCTTCATCCGAGACAGCCTGGAGAAGAGCGACCAGCTCACCAAGAACATGGTGAGTAGCCCTGCAGACAGACCCAGCGGAGGAGCGTCGGCAGCCGGATCCTGCGGGCCCGGGGGCGCGGGCCGTGATGGCGGCCCTGGATGGTGTCATCTCCAAGTGGCCTCGCGTCCCTCTTCCCCAATTCCCCTCCCGGAGGACAGACACCGCGGCCCCCGAGCGCTGGACTCTCTGTCCGACCCCTAGCTTTCTCCCCAATCGGCTTCTGTGGTCACTTAACGGGTGACGTAGACAGCTGGCATCGGTCAGGTGCCGGCAATTCAAGTGATGGGGATACTCAGCCTTCCCAAGAGGGGCTCGTCCTTGCTGGGCAGCTTGCTTATCCGTGTGGTTCCTGGTAGATAAATCTGAATTTTCATTAACTTGTTTGCTGAAACGGAGACCAGGCCAATCCCTCTCCCCTCCCCCATAAGTCTGTGAAGTACTGAGCAGCGTAATTCACCTTGTGCAGAGTCTGGTAGACGATAGATGTTCAGCAAATAGCGCTTTATTCCTAAGGGAAAAATATAGATTAAGTCATTGCAAGGTTGTAGTCCTTCTTGAGTCTCACTCTTAAGACAGGGTTTTGAAGGTACCAGTGATATATTTCATTCTACTCTTTATGAGGCTGCTATCTCTTTAGGAAAGCTTCAGAGAGAACATAAATTAAGATTTGTCTTTAGAGGGTAGAAGAGGCTGAGTGCCAGTGGCTCACACCTGTAATCCTAGCTACTCAGGAAGCTGAGGCCTGAGGATCATGGTTCAAAGCCAGACTGGGCAGACAAATCTAGAAGACTCTTATCTCCAGTTAATGAGCAAAAAGGTAAAAGTGGAGCTGTAGCTCAAGTGTTGCAGCCTTGAGTGGAAAAAGCTAAAAAGCTAAAAGTGGAAAAAGCCCTGAGTACTGGCATATGCCAAAGAAAAAAGTTAGAAGATGCTATCGTGGGAGTGACTATCTTAGGGAGAATTAGTTTGGTGCTTGATTTGCATTCAAATCAAATGTCAACCAGCATATTTTGATCACGTACCATGTACTAGACAAGTGGTAGGTGTTAGGAATGCAGTGAACAGTTAAACCATGTCCCTTCCTGTGCCAAGCTTATTATCTGGATAACCAGAGAAAAGGCAGAAAGCTCCAAATGCCCAGGAGTGGGTGAAATCCATGCTGGCCCTGCTTTCCTCCTGCAGGTGTCTATCTTGTCATCTTTTGAGAGCCGCCTTATGAAACTGGAGAACTCCATCATCCCTGTACACAAGCAGACCGAGAATCTACAGCGGCTGCAGGAGAATGTGGAGAAGACATTGTCCTGCCTGGATCATGTCATCAGCTACTACCATGTGGCTAGCGACACTGAGAAGATCATCAGGGAGGGGTGAGCTACGTGCAGACTGGCACATCCCTAGTGCTTTCTGGACCAGTGGCACTAGTACTCAGTGAGAAGTGGCGGGCCTAGAATAGATCTATGCTTGGAGCTCTCCTGTCCTGTGTGAATTCTTTCTCCTCCACATACCATGCCCTTCATCCCTTCTCTTCATCCTCCATCCTTCCAGGCTGAACTAGCCCTTTGCCTTCCCAGCCCCACAGGTAGACTGGAAGAATACTTGGGAAGCATGGCCAAGATCCAGAAGGCTGTGGAGTATTTCCAGGACAACAGTCCAGACAGCCCAGAGCTCAACAAAGTGGTAAGTAAGGGATCTGTGAATAATGTGAGACATTTGGGGATATCAGTCTCCTGCAGGGCACCTGGCCATTTCAAAGACGTGAAAAGACATCTGACCATATAAAATAATACTTATTGAAATGAACTCCAGGAAATGAAAATAAGGTTTTTTTCTTTGTTGTTATCCAACGTGGGTAGGAATGGGAGGGAAAAGCTGGGAGAGAGGGAGGGAAGGGGTAACATTGTCCAAAAAGAAATGAACCCTTTACCTCACTTACAAAACTATAATCCCTCTGTACATCACCTTTATAATAACAATTTTTTAAAAAGAAGTGAATAGAAGAATAGGTAGATATAGAATACAGTATGCAGGTTACAGATGTTAAGTTTTTTTGCCTCAGGAATGGTAAGTATACATTTTTATTATATTTGATAATTAGCTAAATTATGAATTGTACTTCAAATGTAAGTTTGACATTTAATTTATTTTAATTAATTAATTAGCCTGTCCTGAGGCTTGAACTCAGGGCCTACATGCTATCCATGAGCTTCTTTTGCTCTACCACTTGAGCCATCACTCCATTTCTGGCTTTTTCTGAGTGGTTTATTGGACATAAGAGTCTCATGCACTTTCCTGCCCAGGCTGGCTTTGAACTATGATGCCAGATCTCACCCTCCTGAAAAGGTAGTATTACAGGCATGAGCCACCAGCACCTGGCCTGACATTTGGTTTTTATAAGTGCACTTGTGGTTTCTTCATTGTGTCAAAAAAATACATCATAGGTAGGCCCTGGTGGCTCATGCCTGTAATACTAGCTACTCAAGAGGCCAAGATCTAGAGGATCACAAATAGAAGACACCTCAGGCAGAAAAGTCTGTGAGACTTCATCTCTAGTTAATCAGCAAAAAAGCTGGACTAGAGGCATGGCTCACCAGCTGTGAACAAGAAAGCTGAGCAAAAGTACAAGGCCTTGAGTGGAAGCCCTGGTATTATCACACACACACACACACACACACGCACACGCACACGCACATGTGCACAGAGCTTTTTTTGCTCAAGGGTAGCACTCTACCTCTTGAGCCACAGCTCCAGTTCCAGCTTTTTTTGCTGGCTAATTGGAGAGTCTTTTGGATTTGTCTCTGACCAGGCTGGCTTTGAACCGTAGTCCTCAGATCTTGGCCTCCTGAGTAACTAGGTTAACAAGTGTATGCCACCAGTGAATGGCTAAACAGCTCATTCTTGTAAAACCCTGGGTTTTACCTGTGAGCATCAATTTTGAAAGAATATAAACAAGTCAGATTTCCTGGTGTTTCTTCCCTGGGTTATATAGAGGGAGGAGGGCAGTGCCGTCAGTGCAGAGGCCTGAGCCAGGAGGACAGAGGAGGGTGAGGGCGGCAGAATGCAATGCGAGCAGCAGCAGCATAGACAACAACTTGCTGCTCTCTTGTCCCTGCAGAAGCTGCTGTTTGAGAGGGGGAAGGAGTCTCTGGAGTCTGAGTTCCGCAGCCTGATGACCCGGCACAGTAAGGTCGTCTCCCCCGTGCTCATCCTGGATCTGATCAGTGGTGATGATGAGCTAGAGGTCCAGGAGGAGGTGGTGCTGGAGCACCTGCCGGAGAGTGCGCTCCAGGACGTGGTCCGCATCTCCCGCTGGCTGGTGGAATACGGCCGCAACCATGGTGAGAAGCCACCTGTGAACTCTGCGCACCCACGGCTTTCCCAATCCTTTTTTGGTGCCAGTCCTGGGGCTTGAACTCAGGGCCTGGGTGCCAGCCCTGAGCATTTTTTGCTCAAGGCTAAGTGCTCTACCACTTGACTTCTTATGGTGCTTAGTTGGAGATAAGAATCTTATGGACTTTCCTGCCTGGGGTGGCTTTGAACCCCAATCCTCAGATCTCAGCCTCCCAAGTTGCTAGGATGACAGGTGTGAGCCATCAGTACCTCACTAAAAAAAAAATCTTGAATTGAGCAAGAATTTCAGAAAATAAAAGCTCCAGTGGATCTTACAGTGTATACTTCTCAGCCCTAAACGCTCCTTTTCTTTCTCCATGTGTACATGGTCTTATCTATGTTTAATTTCCAGCTTTCCACAAAGACTAGTGGCAGTCTTACGTTTGTGGTAGATTTGAACGTGTTGATTATGTGTGGCTCGGGAACTGCGCTAAGGGAAGCTAGAGCTTGGTGGAAGATTTGCAGGGGCTCTTTTTGGGGTGGAGAGGGAGACCAGTGGGCAGCCTCCTGACCCTTGAGCACCCTTAAGCCAGAGCCTCTCTGTTTCTTTCATTACGTCAAGGTTCGTGGTTCAGTATTTGTTGGCAAATGATGAAATGTGCCATGGTTTCCATATTTGTCTCCACGCTTGCATGCACTCTGGAATTTTCCAGTTTCCCCGGTATTGATCTGGTGCCATGGTGAACGTATTTGTAGGGATTTGCTTTGTTCCTTTGGGGATTTCCTTTCTTTTCTTTTTTTTTTTGGGGGGGGGTCGTGGAGCCTGAACTCTGGGCCTGGGCACTGTCCCTCAGCTCTTCAGCTCAAGGCTAGCACTCTACCACTTGAGCCACAGCACCACTTCTGGCTTTTTTCTTTTTGCTTATGTGGTGCTGAGGAATCGAACCCAGGGACTCAGGCATGCAAGGCAAGTGCTCTACCACTGAGCCACCTTCCCAGCCCCTTCTTTCTTTCTTTCTTTTTTTGGCCAGTCCTGTGGCTTGAACTCAGGGCCTGGACACTGTTCCTGAGCTTCTTTGACTCAAAGCTAGCACTCTACCACTTGAGCCACAGTACCACTTCTGGCTTTTTCTGTGTATGTGGTACTGAGGAATTGAACCCAGGGCTTCATGCATGCTAGGCAAGCACTCTACCACTAAGCCACATTCCCAGCCCAGGATATCTTTTTATTCATTTGTTTTTTTTGGGGTCCGGTTGTGGGGCCTGAACTCTGGGCCTGGGCGCTGTCCCTCAGCTTTTCAGCTCAAGGCTAGCACTTTACCACTTGAGCCACAGTGCCACTTCGCATTTTTTTCTTTTTTGCTTATAAGTGGTGCTGAGGAATCGAACCCAGGGCCTCAGGCATGCAAAGCAAGCGCTCTACCACTGAGCCACCTTCCCAGCCTCTTTGTATTCATTGACATTAATTGTTTTTTTGTCCTCCACAAATTATGAATATCTTTTGCCCCAATGAAATCTGAATGTTTAACTTTCTACAACTTATATCCAGGTATGGTGGTGCATGCCTATAATCCAAACAGTCTGAAGGCTGAAGCAAGAGGATCTCAAGTTTAAGGGCAACCTGGGCTTAAAAAAAAAAGAAAGAAAAATTAGCCAGTGCCAGTGGCTCAAGTCTGTCATCCTAGCTACTCAGGAGGCTGGGATCTGAGGATGGAGGTTCAAAGCCAGCCAGTCCATGAGACTCTTCACTCCAATGAGCCACCAGTATAGGAAGCGGCACTGTGGCTCAAACTGGTCGAGCACTAGCTTTAATTAAAAAGCTCCGGGACAGCGACCAGACCCTGAGTTCAAGCCCCACCACTGCCAAAAAGTCGATAAATATATTAATAATTTTAGAAGAGCCACGCAAGGTGGAACAGTCTTGTAAGCTGAGCTGCTTAGGAGGCTGAGGTAGGAAGATCGCTTGAGCCCAAGAACTCAAGGCCATTCTGGGCTACATAGTTAGATCACATCTTAAAAACAAACCAACACACAAACATTCAAAACTTATAAGCAGAGAAGCAGGGTTTGGGGTGGAGCTGAGTGGTAGAGCATGTGACCAGCATGCATGAGGCCCTGGTTTTGATCCTTGGCACCACAGAGCAACAACAAACGTCTCATAATTCAAAGTCCTGTTGGAAGGGATGGTTTTCTCTTTAACACTGCCTGGGTTGAGATGAGGCCCCATGGCTGGCTGCGGGCCACGGCGGCGGCTAGCAAGGGGTTGACGCTCACCCGGCAGGCTCCCTGCCGTGGGGCAGAGGGGGCACCGCGCATGGCACAGGTCACCACCCCAGCTGCCATATCTCTGTTGCTGACTCTCCTCAGATTTCATGAACGTCTACTACCAGATCCGCTCCAGCCAGCTGGACCGCTCCATCAAGGGTCTGAAGGAACATTTTCGGAAAAGCAGTTCTTCCTCTGGGGTTCCCTACTCCCCCGCTATCCCCAATAAGAGGAAGGACACACCCACCAAGAAGCCAGTCAAGCGGCCAGGTGAGCCCCCTGCCCTGCCATCTGGGTCCTGGAATGCTGACGTCAGTCTGGGCTTAGGAGCAGACCCTCTAGCCTGTCCTGTGGTAGCCCTAGCCTTAGTTACGTGAGCCAAAAGCAAGTGTCTTGTCGAGCAAGGCCCAGTAAGGGAGCTCTTACTCCTAGCAGAGTTTCGGGGGCTGTACAGTCTCTTTGGAGTGGGTGTGGGGTTCACAGATGCAGTCAGTTCTCTTGCCCAAGGCAGGGTCACAGGGGCCTCAGGACTGGTCATTCTCTGGGTCCCCTTCCTTGACTCGGTCCTGTCCAGAGACTAGGCATGCTTGCACAGCCATGGTGGGGGTGGCAGGTGGCAGACTCTCGAGCCTTCGCCTTCCAGAAAGCCAGGACAACAGAAATCTAGAACAGTGATCTAGAAAGGACGGAAATCTGGAGCATTCTCAGGCGTTTGGGCTCCAGTACAGAGGTTGTGCCTGGCAGGGGGAAACTCAGTGAAGACCGTGGGGGACAGAGGCCTGGACTGTGGGGTTTGGGCATCCCAGAAGCAGCCCACTCTCTATTCATCCTCCCTTCATCATGTCCCCAGTTACCTGTGTGCCAGGTAAACTGAATCTGCGTGTGTCCACCACAGTCCGGGGAGCCTGACCTCAGCTCCAGAAGGGCTGGGGGTTGGGGTGGAAATTGAGATGTAGCATCAGGAAAGGAAGCCAGTGAGGCCAGAGGCTACACCCACTCCGTTCCAGAGTCCTGCTCCTGCAGGCCCTTCCCTTGGTGTGGCCCAGAAGACATGCCTTTGGACAGCGCCTGCTGGTGCAGACAGTGAGGGGTCTGTTCATGGGCGACCAGGTTTGGGGCCAATGGCTGCTCGAGTTTTCCCTCAGGGACCCAGGTGAATAGCGGAGATTTTCCAGGGATTTGTGAGTTGGCAGGAGCCAGTGGATTCAGGTTAAAGTGATAACCTGAGGGCAGGAAGTCAGGCCCCACTCTGGGGGTGGAGGGTGCCAGTCTGGGGACCCCAGCAGGAAGTGTGATGTCTTCTAACCTTCAGGTGCATGTCCTGGCCTGCCAGCCTTCGTGGATGGCTGGCTCGTGTCTGGACCTTCATCCGTGCGGCCTCTGGCTGTCCAGGCCTCTGTGCTTGCTTCCTCTTCTGCCTTGTACTCTGAGCAGCCCTCCAGAGACCCTAGGACTCTTTTGCAGCACCCCCACAAATGCCCCCTGGTCATGCAGGGTCCTCCTACCCCACCCCCTGGGCTTTTGGGAGGAAGATAAGACCCTCTCTCTGTCTCCAATCTGCCCTTGGCATGGAGTCACAAGAGGCAGACTTGGCTGTGAGGGCCCTGTGATTTTACGGTTTATTTTTACTTTTTTGTCAGTCACGGGGCTTGAACTCTAGGCCTGGGCGCTGTCCCTCAATTCTTCAGCTCAAGGTGAGCACTCTACCACTTGAGCCACAGGGTCACTTCCAGTTTTCTGTGGAGATAAGAGTCTCATGGACTTTCCTGCCCAGGCTGGCTTTGAACCCTGATCCTCAAATCTCAGTCTCCTGAGGAGCTAGGGTGACAGGCATGAGCCACCAGCGCCCGGCTATTTTATGGGTTTTTAAGAGTGGGTAGAGCTAGTGAAGACAGAGCAGGCTCCTAGGACACCTGTGCTCACTCAAGGAAGGGAGCAGAGCGGGCGGCTTGCTTGTGGCCTCAGCCATACCCCTGCCCCCCGCTGATTGGGGCACCTGATTGCCTTGGCCAGTCTCCTGCAAGCCACTGGAGTGCTTGGGTGTCCTCCGAGCCTGCAGACAATCTGCACCTGGTCGGTGGTAGAGCAGGAATCCGATTCATTCATTAGCAAGGCCCTGGCTGGAGGAGGATGTGCCGGGTAGACAGAACCGGCCGCCAGACTGAGCTGTCAGTAACTAACTGTAGTGAGGTGCGGACAGAGAGGAGCCCGCTGGACTTCACCCTGGCTCCTCCAGCCTGTGGGGAGCTGCCAGGATACAGCAGGCTTGCTGGGTCCAGATATGGTAGGGGGGGTCTCCAGGAAAGATGGAGCAGCGTCCCCTCCCCAGGACAAGTGCCACGCGGGCAGCGGTACTGCCCGCCTCAGTGCTTCTGTTTTATGCTCCCCCATTTTTCTGCCCTGAGGTGTCTCCTCCCTGGACGCTGTGGGGGTGGCAGTTTCATGGTTGTTTTTACTTGTGATACTAACTGTTCTTTTTCTCCCCGCCCCCATGCCAAGAGCATGTGTCCCCTCCTCCTGCTGTCCCCTCCTGGGTGGTGGCATCTGTTGGCCCCTTCCTGGCTTTTTGATGTGTACCCACTGCTGTGGTGGCTTGGGTGACTCCGTGGCGAAGGGGGCTCCTGCCTCTGGGGCTCTGTGCCTCCGTGTCACCAACCCCCAGGGGCTGCTTGCCGTGGACTGCTATTTGGCCTACATCCCAACACCGAGCATTCTCCGGGAGCTCAGCCTGGGTTTGGGGCTGGCTCTGAGATCCTAGCTACCAGCGCCTCCATCCGTGCTGACTAAAATGCCATTGGTAGCGTTTGTTTTCCTTTTTGACTTTTTACTTTTCCTGGTGGCTCTTTGTTCATCTGATCTCCTTCACCCTCTGCACCTCCTAAAATGAACTTAAGTCCAGAACTCTGCTGAGCCCAGAGCTGTTTCTTTCTCTCCATCCCTGGGGCCCACAGTGGCCCTGGGGCCAGGCCTGCTGAGAGGTGTCGGGCATGCTCGCTGTTGGGGTGGGCCCCGGGCTGGGCAGGTGGAGGGCCGCTGCTGTTTTCTCTCACTCGTTTCCTAGGTCTTCTTATCTCCTCTCTGTGTGGCTCTGGTGACAGGGACGATCCGTAAGGCTCAGAACCTTCTGAAACAGTATTCCCAGCATGGTCTAGATGGGAAAAAGGGGGGCTCTAACCTCATTCCTCTGGAAGGTAATCATCACCCCACGTTCTCCTCCGTTCCCTCCTTCTCCACTGTGTGTCCAGTCACTGGGCAGGGCAGAGCCTCCCCCCAGCAGGGCCTCGGGAGCAACCGTAAGGGGGAGCAGGGTGGGACACCTGTCCCTGGTACCACTCCGGCTTCAGCAGGTCCAGGGACAGCGTTTGTGGCCCTCAGCCTGGTCCGATCTGGCTCGATGGCAGCTCTGCCCTCCCTCAGGCTCCCTCCCCCCCATCCCCGTCTCTGTCCTTGTCTCCTGTGTGAACTCAGAGAAAGTTCTTTGTCTTGGGGCAGCCCTTTCACGCTCAGATCAGCAGGGCAGGACCAAGCTGGCCACGGCCTCCTGGCCACCCCCCTCCTCTAGAAAGGGGACAGCATGGGGCAAGGGGACAGGCTCCCTAGAGGCCATGTCCTCCCTTCTATCCAGAGAGGCCAGCTGTCCTGGTGAACCTTGACACTTCCTATAAAGAATCACTCTGGAGAGCAAGGAAAGGTTGGCCTCATTCCTTACCCTGGGCCTGTCCCAAACATGGCGAGGACAGGAGGGCCCCTGGGGGCGTCTCTGACATCAGACCCGCTGCAGTCCACCTGCCTTTCTGTCAGGCAAGGATGGTCCCGAGAATTCCCTGCAAGTCAAGCTTGAAAGGGCTGTTCCCACCGTGGTTTGAGGCAGCAGAGGGGCTCAGAGCCCTTCCCCAGGCCCCCTCCCTCCTTCCCCATCTCACATCCCCCTTCTGGAGATCAAGGGCTTCTTCCCCACACCCCAAGGGGCAGCTGCCCAGCCCCCCTGGATAAACGCTGCTTGTGTTTGTGCGGCTGACGTCTCGCTAGGTCACGAGCATGATTTCCGAGTTAAGCACCTGTCCGAGGCCCTGAACGACAAGCACGGGCCAGTGGCCGGTGAGTATCGACGCCCAGCCCCAGGGCAGCTGCTGATACTCCCCGTGCAGCCGTCCGGGATGCCTGCTCCTGCTGAGCCCAGGCGGGCCGCTCTGCTCTGAGGACCGACCAGGCCCATGGCCTGGCTCCCACTCCAGTCTCTTGGGCCTTTCTCTCTTGAGAGGGGAGCGCGTGCCTGGCTGTCAGGCCTTAGCCAGGGCAAAAGCTGCTGCTCACTGCTTGGAGGCAGGCAGGAGGGAAGGAGGCTGCTCAGAGCCCGGCCCTTCGCCACACAGGGCCAGGCTGTCCTTCGCTGGCCTGCAATAGCGGATGCGCGCTCTTCCTGGAACAGCTGACCAGCAAGGACCCCTTCCTGTCTGGAGCTCACTTAACTCTTCTCCCACTTTTGCTTCGTTTGGTCAGTTTTATTTGTTTTTGTTTTGCTTTTTTTTTTTTTGAGACAATGTCTCCTTTGTAGTGCAAGCTGGCCTTGAACTCACTGTCTTCCCGCCTCCTCCTCCCAAGTGCTGGGATGACAGGTGTGAACCATTACAACCAGCCTCTTCTCACATTTTGACCCTGGGCCGGCCTTCTTCACGGGCATCCCAACACCCCCTCTTACGTATTCCAGAAGGCCTCGCCTGGCCTTTTGTTTAGGAATCCTCCCTCCTTCTGTCCTTCTCCCACATGTCTTGTATCTGGTGCTCTGGGGACTAAGTACCGTCTGCCCAGAGTTGAACCCGATGCCAGGACAAAGGCTGCACTCAGCTCTTGATATCCTCCCCTCCCTCCCCCCTTCCCCTCCCCAGCCAGCTGGTTGGGCCTGCCAGAGTCCTCATGGCTTCCTGACAGAACAGCCTGCCTCTTCCCAACGGCTGATGGCCTGGGCTACAGGCCAGGAGCTGGGGAGACCCATACCCCCCTCCAGCAGGCTGAGCGGCCCCTCCCAGCCCAGCAACTCTGGGGCTCTGCTGTCCCCCCAGGGAGAGATGACATGCTGGACGTGGAGACAGACGCCTACATTCACTGCGTCAGCGCCTTTGTCAAGCTGGCCCAGAGCGAGTACCAGTTGCTGACCGACATCATTCCTGAACACCATCAGAAGAAAACCTTTGACTCCTTGATACAGGTCCCGCTCTCCCCCCCCCCCCCCCCACCTCGCCCTGCACAGAGGCTCCGACCCTGTGGCCTAGCATGGGCCAGGCCACACAGCCCTCCAGTGTCCTTCCCGCCGCCGGGGAGCCGGGCTGTCTGTTCCGCTCCTCCCTGAGCCGGGTGCTTGTCCACCTCCCAGGATGCACTGGATGGCCTGATGCTCGAGGGGGAGAACATCGTGTCTGCTGCCCGGAAGGCCATCATTCGCCATGACTTCTCCACAGTGCTCACCGTCTTCCCCATCCTGCGGCACCTGAAGCAGACCAAGCCTGAGTTCGACCACGTGCTCCAGGTAGGTGGACCGGGAGGCCCTGCGGAAGCGGGAAGGAGGACCTCGGCTTCCCTGCACGGCCTCCCCGCCCCCCCATCTCGGGGATAGCCCATCCTGTGCTCCCACACCTCACTTCTGAGTGAATAGAGCGGGGGGGCCCCGGATGCGTCAGGACAGACACAAGGTGACTGAAGAAGAGGTAGTGGCTGCCTTGGGCTAGAGACGGAGGGCCAGCATGAGGACAGGGAAGCAGCTGGAAGTTAGGCTGCATGCACAGATGCTGCCGGGGCTCTGGCCTGCCTGCGCAGCCATGTGCTTCCACAGGGCACAGCGGCCAGCACCAAGAACAAGCTGCCCAGTCTCATCACCTCCATGGAGACCATTGGCGCCAAAGCCCTGGAGGACTTTGCAGACAACATCAAGGTGCCTGCCCTCCCTTTGCTCGCCTCCCGTTTAGGTGGGTGGCCTGGCTCTGGAACCTTCAGACAGGAAGCCCTCCCTTCCTTCCTGCCTCTCTCTCAGCTGGAGGCTGCATCTTCCAGCAGGTGGCGCCATAAGCAGGCCGATGGGCTTGGGGTGGGCCGGAGGCGGTCAGGGAGCCCTTTCAGGCAATCCGGGCTGTTTTTTCCCCAGAATGATCCAGACAAGGAATACAACATGCCCAAGGATGGCACCGTGCATGAGCTCACGAGCAATGTAAGTGCTGCCTGAGGACTCAGAGAAGGTGAGGCTCTGGGCACTGCACTGTGTAGAGGACCTGAGGTACCCCGGAGTCCTCACATCCATGGCTGGTTACCAGTGGCAGATGGACAAAGTGCAATGTCTCCTGCAGACAGGGCCAGAGGGTGACCTGTGAAATCTCACCTGAGCAGACCCCTGGCCTGAGTCCCGTCCTGCTGACCAGAACAGCTGGGAGGGGAGGCCATCAGCCTGGGCCCTGCCCCTGAACTTCTTCCCTGCTGTCTTCTCCCTGCCAGGCCATCCTCTTCCTGCAGCAGCTGCTGGATTTCCAAGAAACAGCAGGCGCCATGCTGGCCTCCCAAGGTACTTGGCACCCCTGCTGCCTGTGCCCTGGCCCTCTCTCTTGCCTAGGGATAGGAGCTTAGACCCTTGACCCGCCCCCTGCCCCAGGAGGCTGTGACCTCTACTAGGTGAGAGCAGGGCTTGGTGAGGGGTTTCCTGCATGGAGTAGGAATGAGCCATAACCTGTGGGGGCTCCGAACCCCCAGGGCCATGCTGGAGAGCAAGATTTGCTGGTGCTCTCAGCCCCTCCCTTGGCCATCCTCGCTCCGGGGAGGGTACTGCTGCCCCGAAGGTGCCCTTCCCGCGCTCCTTCCATGCTTCTCCACTGCCTCTCGTCTACCTGTACTTCTGCTTGGCCTCACAGCTGACTCTTAGTGGGCTAGCCTCTCAGGGCCTGCTGGCCACCACCCTGGGACTGGGGTTTTTTTTTGGGGGGGGGGATTTGCATGCAAGGAGGAGCTCTCTTGTAGGTCTTTCCAGGCCCTCCCTTCCACCTCCATTTTGGGGACAAGAAGCCAAGGGGCTGTCACTGGTCTCTTCTCCAGATGTGTGTTGTCCAGTACGTCCAGCACATCTGGAGAGGGCCTGGCCTGGTGTGCCCTGCTGTCTGGCTGTAGTGGGTAGAGAGGTTCTGCTTGACTCGGGTGACCACAGCCATTTCTAACCTGTTTTTTTGCACTTTGCATCTTTCTCCCTCTCTGTCTCCCTCTGCCCCCCCACCCCCTTCTGTGTGCACTGCCTTTCACTCCGTAGTTCTTGGGGACACATACAATATTCCTTTAGACCCCCGAGGTAAGCAGTATGGCTCCACAGCCCCCTCCTCCCCTCCGAAGCCCCGGGGGTGAAGTTCCCTGGGGATGCGCTCTCAGGACCTGCTGGGGGACAGCAGGTTCAGTGGGGATACAAGAACTTCCGGGCCCTCTCACCTCTCCCTGCTCCCTTCATGGCCAGCTTCTGTCTCTGAGCCTATCTGGGCAGCACTGCCGAATCTAGCACCTCGATGCCCGCTCCTGGCTAGCCCCGTCCCTCCTGCTTGGCCTTCAGCTCTGCCATCAGCAGGTCTTCACCTTCTCAGAGGCCTAGAAGAGGGGGATTAAGGGAAATGGGGAGATGGTGGAGAGGCAGGCTGGGGGCTCTGTTTTGAGACTGTTGTTGGAAAATAGGGAAAAGGGGGCCTAGTTTCCTGCCAAGGGGAGAAAAACAGGAGGGCCTGCTTGTGCCTAACCAGCTTTCCTGCCAACCTGGGTAGCCTTCATTCCATCTCCCTGTCAGATAGCCCTGGGATCCAGAATGAGACCAGAGGCAGCATTTCCCAGCAGAGGGCCAGCCCTCAGCTCAGTAGGCACGCGGCTCTTCCTGAGCTCCTCCATCCTCTTCTAGCACTTTCCCTGCTGCTCCTTGGGTGGGAAAAGGCTGTCAGAGGTCTTAACCTCGGCCACCCAGTAACAGGACTTTTCCTCTCAGAAACCAGTTCTTCAGCCACCAGCTACAGCTCCGAGTTCAGCAAGCGACTTCTGAGCACCTATATCTGTGAGTGTCTTTTGGGGAGAGCCTACTCCCTGCCTTCTCCCTCCCTTTCCTCCAGCTATTCCTGGGTCCCTCTTTCTGACCTCAGAATAGCAAACCAAGCTCCAGGGTAAGGAGCAATGGACAGGAATTGGGTAGTAGGCCCTGAGGTTGGGGCATTTGGTGGCTGCAGACTGCCTTGGTGGCTGCAGCCCTAACTTTTTTTTTTTTTTTTTTTTTGCCAGTTCTGGGGGCTGGAACTCAGGGCCTGGACACTGTCCCTGAGCTTCTTTGGCTCAAAGCTAGCGCTCTACTGCTTGAGCCAAAACACCACTTCCAGCTTTTTCTGTGTATGTGGTGCTGAGGAATCGAACCCAGGGCTTCATGCATGCTAGGCAAGCGCTCTACCACTGAGCCACCTTCCCAGCCTGCAACTCCATCTTTCCCTGTGCAGGTAAAGTGCTGGGCAACCTGCAGCTGAATTTGCTGAGCAAATCCAAGGTGTATGAGGATCCAGCACTGAGCGCCATCTTCCTGCACAACAACTATAATTACATCCTCAAGTCCCTAGAGAAGTAAGTGGCTGCAGGCCTAGCTGCGGGGCTTGACCATGCAGGCCTCTGCCCTCTGCAGCCTCTTCTCAATCCTCCATCCCCGGAGGGGTGAGTGCTGCTGGCTTACAGCTTGGGAAGACAAAGTGGGATGGGGGAGGGGGGCTTCCTTCCTCGTGTTGCTGCCAAGGCCAGCAGCCTCTGGGCCAATTCTCTGCTTCTCTCCTTTCTCCCCAACCTGCACCCAGGTCTGAGCTGATCCAGCTGGTGGCTGTGACCCAGAAGACTGCTGAGCGATCCTACCGGGAGCACATTGAGCAGCAGATCCAAACCTACCAGCGCAGGTGCGCAACCATCTATCTACCCTGCTGTCTGGCCGCAGGGGTCTCCACTCCCTGCACACCTGGGCCACCTCCACACGCTGTGCCTTATCAGCGACTCAGCGTGTTAGGTTCAGCAACTGATGTCCCATGGACCCAGTCCACAAGGCTCTGTGCATGCTAAGTGTGGGGCCCACCACTTAGCTGTACCCCTAACCTTCTGTTTATTTATTCACTCATTGACTTGTTTCTTTGAGAGAGGCTACTACCATGTAGCCCAGGCCTCAGACTCATGATCCTCCTGCCTTTGCATCCTGAGTACTGACATTCCAGGCATGAGCCACCACCCCCAGCTTCTTCTCTGCGTGTTTCTTTGTTTTGCTTGTGCTCGGGTTTAAACGCAGGGCCTCATGCTTGCTAGGCAGGTATTCCTCCACTGGACAATACAAGCGTCCACTTTTTTGCACTGAATATTTTGAGATAGGGTCTCTCACATTTTGCCCAGGCCTGTACCTGGACCACCCATCCTGTTTGGTGCTTCTCGCCCACAGCTGGGATGGCGGGTGTGTGTCATCACGCACAGCTTTGTTCTGTTCAGATGGCATCGCGTGAACTTTTTTTTTTTTTTAAATAAAATGGCTTTCCACTCTTAGTTTTTCTAGTAGCTAGCCTTATGGTGTGAACCTAACCTAGCTTCCTGTCTTCCATTTTTATTTATTTATTTGTTTTGTTGGTTGAGGGGCTTGAACTCTGGGCTTGGGTACTGTCCCTGAACTCTTCAGCTCAAGGCAAGCACTCTACCACTTGAACCACAGCGCCACTTTCCATTTTGTCGTGGTTAATTGGAGATAAGAGTCTCCCAGCTCCATTTTTATTTTTGTCACCACCAGAGTTTGGACTCGGGGCCTTGAGCTTTGCTCAGGTTGCATTTTATCCCTTGAGCCATGCCTCCAGCCTAGCTTTGGATGGTTTATTAGATGGAGTCTCTTGGACTTCTCTGTTTCTGCTGGATGCTGGTGGCTCACGTCTATAATCCTAGCTACTCAGGAAGCTGAGATCGGAGGATCATGGTTTAAGCCAGCTGAGGTAGGAAAGACCATGAGACTCTTATCTCCAACCACAAAGCTGGAAGTGGAGCTGTGGCTTAAGTGGTAGAGCACTAGCCTTGAACAAAAACAAAAAACAAAGAAAAAACTCAGAGACAGCACCCAGGCTCCCAGTTCAAGCCCCAGGACACACTCTCTCTCTCTCTCTCTCTCTCTCTCTCTCTCTCTCTCTCTCTCTCTGAGAGGCCTCCCTGGCCTCACACGTCTCTCTCTGGTGTCTGGCAGCTGGTTAAAGGTGACAGATTACATCTCAGAGAAGAATCTACCTGTGTTCCAGTCTGGAGTCAAGGTGAGCTGAGGATGGATATTGAGCAGATGTGGTTCTTTGTGTTGTATCTTGGGGGAGAATGGACAAACATCCCTCTGGACAAACATTGTCCAGAGGATGGACAATGTTTGCAGCTGTGAGGACAGCAGGATCAAGGACCAAGCCCACCACCATGTTGGAGGGCAGGGGCAGGGCAGAGCGGCTTCTGAGCTTTCTCTGCCTTCCCCCCCCCCATCCCCGCCTCTAGCTGCGAGACAAGGAGCGTCAAATGATCAAGGAACGTTTTAAGGTGATTCTAGATCCTCTCCCCTCTGCTTGCTTCCATGGATGGAACAACACAGACCCTGAGCTCTATCTCTTGACTCCATTGCTTTCTTTCCTACTCATTGGCCAGGGCTTCAATGATGGCCTTGAAGAACTATGCAAGATCCAGAAGGCCTGGGCCATTCCAGACACAGAGCAGAGAGACAAGATCCGCCAGGTCCAGAAGAATATCGTCAAGGAGACCTATGGAGCCTTTCTGCAAAGGTGAGCCCTTCCCTCTCCCAGCCTTCTACCTCCCACTTCCTAATGGGCCCTGCACGTTCCCTCAGGGAAAGAAGGAGGGGGAGGGAGGGCTGGGCAGTACGAGCGGTGCTGTGGGCTGTGGGGCGTCACTCAGGGCACTGCCTGCCATCTCTGAGACCGTGTCAGAAGTGCTTGGGTTGGGCTAGGAAGGTGGCTCAGTGGTAGAGCGCTTGCCTTGCATGCATGAGGCCCTGGGTTCGATTCCTCAGCACCACATAAGCAGAATAAGTTGGAAGTGGCGCTGTGGCTCAAGTGGTAGAGCACTCGCCTTGAGCTGAAGAGCTGAGGGACAGCGCCCAGGCCCAGAGTTCAAGCCCAACAACTGACCAAAAGAAAAAAAAAGTGCTTGGGTTGAGGGTGATACCAACCCTCCCCTGGTCCCTGACCCCTGACCCTGGTGCCTGCCTGGTCAGGTACAACAACGTGCCCTTCACCAAGAACCCTGAGAAGTATGTCAAGTACCAAGTGGATCAGGTGGGCGACATGATCGATCGCCTTTTCGACACCTCCGCCTGAGCTCGCCAGTGTCCCCGCCTGGTTCCACACAGTAACCCTGTCATTGGACAGATAAACCAGTGTTAACTTCCTTCTGGGCTGGGTGAGTTTGAAGTCCTTTGCAACAGAGAGCTTCCTTCACTTCCCCAATCAGGAGCTCTGTCCCTCGGCCTTGTAGTCCCAGGCCCCCTCCTCCCAGCAGCCCACAGTCTCTGTCAAACCAGAACTCTCCCAGAATGTGGAGTCCATTCACACCTAAACACAGCCAGCAGCCGGCAACAGGTGGCTTCTGTGACAAGAAAGAAGGAAGCCGAGGCCCAGGCTTCCACTGCCTTGTGTATACTGAGAACAAGGGTGAAGCCCCGCCCTTGACCTAGTTGAGCATCTGGGGTAGAGAACTCTTCTTCAGCTCAGAAATGTGGCTGGGGCTCGGGAGCAGATCATGTCGTCACTGACCTAAAGAAAAAGCACCTAGAAGCTGGTGCCTATGTCTGTAATTCTAGCTACTCAAGAGGCTGAAATCTTGTTTTTGTCTTTGTTTTGCCATTCCTGGGGCTTGAACTCAGGGCTGGGGCACTGTCCCTAAACTTCTTTTGCTCAAGGTAAGAACTCTACCAGTTGAGGCGCTGGGGGTTTAGCCCAGTGGAAAGGCACCCGCCCTACGCGCGCAAGGCCCTGGGTTCGGTCCTCAGCCCTGGAAAAAAAAAAAAAAAAAAAGAACTCTACCAGTTGAGCCACAGCACCATTTCTGGCTTTTTCTGCTTATGTGGTACTGAGGAATCGAACCCAGGGCTTCATGCATGCAAGGCAAGCACTCTACCACTAAGCCACACTCCAGCCTATGACGCTGCAATCTGAGGATTGAGGTTCTAAACTAGCCTAGGCAAGAAAGTCCGTGAGACTCTTATCTCCAATGAACCCCACCAGAAAACCAGAAGTGGAGCTGTGCCTCAACATGGTAGAGCACTAGTCTTGAGCAAAGAAGCTCAGGGACAGTGGCCAGGTCCTAAATTCAAGCCCCACGACTCACAAACAAAACAAAACAAAACAAAAACAGAGTTGCCCTGCTCTCTTGGATTGAGTATGTTTTCCATAGTCTTAAGCCTCCCAAGAGACCTGTCGGTGACAGGGAATAGGTATGCCCTGCTTCCATTCCTTTCTGGGTTCAGTCCACTGCAAGAGGAGTTCTGACCCTCATTCTGAGGCCAGCTGCTCAAGCACCTGCCCCTGATCCCCGGTATGAGGACCTCCTGGCCCATGGCTAGACCACAGTAGCTGGAGGAGGAGCAGGTGGGGGGGGGGGGGGCGCGGAAGTGGGAGGTCAGTGTATGGGGTCCGCCCCACCTATTTGTGATAATAGGGAACAGGTCTGAATTCAGGGAGGCGGGTCCTTGGGGGTTGGGTCTGTCTCACCCGCCATGTGTGTGCATACAGAGGGGACAGCACGGTGCTTGGAGCCCTCCAAGGGAAGAGGATAGAGCTGTGCTCCTCCTCTCTGAAGACCCTGTTCTGGCCTTCACTCCAGCTGTAGGGAACCACACCATGTTCTAAGGCATGCGGCCATGATGGGCAACCTGAGCAGGGGCGGGTCTCACACTTCCTAAGTCCAGACTCGAGTGAAGATGAGCTTGTTGTATACCATGCTGGCCACCGCCCCGAGGATGTGGACAGCAGCCTCAGTCCAGCTCCTCCTTGACCCCTTCCCTCTTCCGGGAGTTCAAGGGGTGGAGAGACTTCTCCAAAATGCTCTTACTGAGGAGGAATCATCAGATGATACTATTCCTTCCTTGGATTCTCAGCTAGGAAAGTTTGGGTCTGGCTCACCTCGGCCACCTCCAGGGGAGTGAGCATCCTCGTAGGAGAGCTCTTCAGGACCTTGTGAGCTTATTTCAGGGACCAGAGCTCATCTGGGCTGTTCGGGAGGCTCGGCTGCTCCACACAGACCTGCTTCTTCCCCGCTATCAGGCTGTGGCCCCAGGGCCTGGAGCGTCAATGGGAAGGCAGCTTCCAGCACACCCAGCCGGGGCTTGGGCATGCAGCCTGTCAGCTCTGCTCTGGCGCATGCTCCCCTGCCCAGACCGACCCTCACCACCTCAGAGGGGCCTTGGCCTCTGCCCACCCTCAGGGTGGGACCCTGAGTTCTCCTCACCCCCTCATCCTCCTCTTGCCCTGAGCCAGTGCTGCTCTTGTGTCCAAGGCTGCCTTGGGCCAGCAGCCTGTTCTCCACAGGTGCAGAGAAGAGCTGCAGCAGCCTGGCTTTAAAGTAAACTGCAAGTACAAGGGGGTGTCAAGACGAGGCCTGGCTGGGCTGGCTCAGGCGGCAGCAGATGGCGGAGGAAAGAGATGGGCCAGGTAGAGCTGTCCTGTCCCTGTGCCTCTCACAAGTCCACAGCTCCCTCCCCTCCCCCCCCCCATCAGCCAATAGCAGCAGCTCACCAGTACCCAGGCACCAGGGGGGACTGTAGAAAAAAGTCAGGCCTTTGCCAGGGTGTGGAGGGAGGGCGCCGTGCCTCCACTCTGTGCCCTCCATCAGCCTCTATATTCTCTCCGTTTTGACTCATCACCTGGAAGCAGGGCACTAGATGCTATGTAAAGCCTGAGTTTTCAAAGCATGAACTACATACTCCCTCTGTGTGTGTGTGTGTGTGTGTGTGTGTGTGTGTGTGTGTGTGTGTGTGTGTGTGTGTGTGTGTGTGTGTGTGTGTGTGTGTGTTTTAGTACTAGGGTTTGCACTCAGAGCCTTGCATTCTCGCTTGAGTTCTCCCCCCCACCACTCAAGGCTGGTACTCTACTACTTGATCCATACCTATGCTTCTAGCTTTTTGCTGGTTCATTGGAGAGAAGCATCACAGACTCTTCTTGCCAAGGCTGCCTCTGAACCACAATCCTTGACCCCTCCCTCCTGAGGAGCGAGGATTACAAGTGTATGCCAGTAGCACCCAGTTTCACATTCCCTCGACAGCCACAGCCTCTCACCACACACGTCTGGACCTCCAGGGCTGGGAAAGGGGCACTAGGAAGATAACCCTGCCCGTAGATCTCTTGTGAGTAGGAACTGGAGCCCAAAGATGATTCAGCTCTCTGGTGGCTTCTGGGGCACCCCCTTGGACCACAGGAGGACCTTTTTCAGCATCTCAGATGGTCTCCAGCTAAAGAAAGGTCCTTATTATTCAGAGATGTTTGCCCTGAAAAAATAAATGCACTTTGTGTTGTTTCATAGCAGGGAAAGGGGTATAGACTCATCCTCTAACAAGCCATCACACCTGAAATACTGGAGACCATGGGGCCAAGGCGCTAGGACATCACCTGAAGGGTTTGTGGATATTTATCGGTGGCTACCCTTTGAGGAACAAAGCTGCGGCCGCCTGAGCCTCTGGCTTGTAAGTGGCCCAGCCACCACAGCTCGGCTCTGAGGCTGGACCCAGGTTCTCATCTCCTCCCCTGGGAAGTGACCAGGATCTTGTGATGGTGGAGCAGCTGTGATGATTGGAACTGTGGCCCTGGACGAGGGTGGTGAGGCTACAGCAGAGAGAACCGGAAAGGGGCTGCAGCTGGAGTAGGAGATGCAGCCTAAGCCCGAAGGTAGAAGACAGAACTTCATGTGAGATGTGTGCTGGAGGCACCATCCTGGTCTTTTCCCCCTTTCCCCCAGCACTAATGTGCTGAAGCTGCAGTTGGTCACTGTGGTCCCTGGGAAAGTGGAAGGGTCTCTAGTCGCAGCTGGCCTCTGTAGTGAGGCCAGCCTAAACCCCACCCACCTACATCCTTGTCTCCTGGTCCTGCTTGGGCCTTCCACGCCACTCTGAGCTGTGGGACAGGTGCCACCAGCCCTGCCTAGCTCCTGGGTTCTGGCTAGAATGAGAGTACCACAGCAGTGGCAGCTAGGAGGAGGAACTCCTCACTGAGAAGTCTCTGGGCCTGAGATGGGGAAGGGGTGTAGGGGGGTCTTGAGACAAGATCCCTGGTCTTGATCATGGCTCAGAGACAGCCTGGGCAGCAAAAATATCCAGAAATGGAGGGATAGCTCGAGTGGTGAAGTAGCAACCTCGAGTTGGAAAAAGCTAAGGGACAGCACCCAGGCCCCGAGTTGAGGGCCCAGTACCAGCACACTGGAGATAGTGCAGTAAACCTATATCACACCTGACCCCAGGATTCATCCTGGTGTCTTTCCAAGCTCCACTTGAGTCCTGAATGCTCCAGAAGGCTCCTCTCTGGCCCCTGGCTAGGGATGGGGAGCCACAGCACATGTTCCTTGACCTGGGGGCAGGGGTGGTAGGGCAGGCCTGGTCTGAGTTGGAGATGCTTGACTCGGGCATGGATTTTCCAGGAGGACCCAAGTTTCACAGTCAGGACCCAAGCCAGCAAGCTAAGAGGCAGTTCACTTCATGCAAACTGTTACCAGCTGGCTCTCTGAGCTGAGTTATTAACGAACTAGAGCTCTTCAGTGAAAATGGGCACAGCAGTTTCTCTAGTACCAGCCTGGCGTGGAGAAATGCTACTTCTGTCAGATGTAGGAGGTGCTGGAGAGCCAAATTCTTTGGCCTTAGGCCCTAGGCAGGATCTACTTGAGCAACCCCAGCATGGTCTGTTCTTAGTACTTCGAACTTCTTGTGCCCACTTGTGTCATACTGCCCCCATTCCTTTGCTTGTCTTGGTGTCCCCATCCTGAGTGTCCCTCCATCCCAGCACTAGCACAGCCAGCAGTAGTGCGTTGTCCAAAGTGCCCACGAGGAAAATGAGCACAAAAACAGGGGCACCAGGACTGCCTTGAGTTGCCGGCTGAGCCCGCCACTAGCCCTGCTCCCAGGCCGCCTGAGATGTTCATGTTGCACGCAGAGCCTGAGGCTTCCTGGGGCTCCAGCAGCAGCCAGTCTGGGAACCAGACCCCATTGAGCTGCAGGTGGCTGGGCTGAGCCCCGCTGTGCTGGGGCCAGGGGAAGGAAACAACAGCCAAAGGGTGCCAGACATGGGGCGGTCCCCTGCAGTGGCTCCTTGGCTCTGGCTGAAGTGACCTTGGGGATGCTCTGGATCTCCAGCCTGATCCCAGCTGCGTCTGGTGAACTAACTTCCCTGAAGACCAAGAGTGGCAGAGGGTGTCTCTCCTGCAGGAGCACCTGGTCCTGTTGCTGGCGCCTGGAAGGTGCATCCTGAGATGCTGGGCCGCAGCCTGGCTGTGCACCATGGTCTTCCCAGAGCCAGCGGGAGATACCTGAAGAGTTCTGGGGAAGGGGGCAGGTGTTGATGCCGGCTTTCCCCAAAACTGGCAAGTGGGACGGCTGGTCATGTGCTCCAAGTCTCTGCCTGCTTCTAATTGCCTGAATGGCAGGTTTCACAGGAATCCCAGATAACAGCTGTATGAAGGAAGAGATTTCCTTTTTCCTTCTTTCTCTTTCCTTCCTTTTTTTTTTTTTGTGGGTTGTGGAGCTTGAACTCTGGGCCTGGGTGCTGTCAGCTCTTCAGCTCAGGGCAAGCGCTCTACCATTTGAGCCACAGCACCACTTCCAGTTTTCTGGTGGCTAAGTGAAGATAAGAGTCTCATGGACTTTCCTTGCCTGGGCTGGCTTTGAACTGCAATCCTCAGATCTCAGCCTCTTGGGTAGTTAGGATTATAAGTGTAAGCCACCAGCGCTTAGCTTCTTTTTCTTTCTTCTTTTGACAAGTTTTGCTATGTAGCCCAGGCTGGAGTCACCATCTTCCTGCCTCCACTCTATGAGTGTTGGGATTATAGACACGCACTAAAACATAAGCCAGAAAATAAGCATCTGAATAACGACGTTAGTGTCTTCTCACTCCTTACTTTTACTGTCTCCCCTTAATTACATCTAGTAAGTAGGCCAGTTGACAGTTGCTCATGCCTGTATCCTACTACTTAGGAAGCCAGGATCCGAGAATCACAGTTTGAAGCCAGCCCAGGCAGCAAAGGCCATTAGGCTCTTATCTCCAATTAACTACCAAAAAACAGGAAGTAGAAGTGTGTTTCAAGTGGTAGAGCACCAGCTGTTAGTGAAAGAGCCAAGCAAGAGTTCAAGACCCTGATTTTTAAGCCCCAGTACTGGTGTACATGCATGCACTCACGTGTGCGTGTAAACACACACACACTCCAGTGAATATTGCTTCTCAGGGAGTGGCAGGTATGAAGCCCAAATCCAGTTCATTAAATCTGAATCAAATCTTTTTCCCTCTGCCCCATTCAGATTTTACACCACACACACACACACACACACACACACACACACACACACACACACACACACACACACACACACACACACACACACACAGAGAAATCCTTTCAGAGAATTCAAAACAGCAAAATTCCATGCACCTGCAGCATTTTTTTCTGGATGGTGCTTAGGTTAACATAGGTGTTAAATAGCTGTTTCAGGATCAGTCATTTGTGTGGTTGAATTATTGCTATTTTTGCTATTGTATAGGACTTCACCCTCCAGTTCCTGGAGTCGGGAAATCACCACCTTTTATTGCTGCAATGTAAATTCTGCTTCAGCTTCTCATGTCCTGTTTGGGTCCGAGTGTGTGTGTGTGTGTGTGTGTGTGTGTGTGTGTGTGTGTGTGTGTGTGTGTGTGTGTGTGTGTGTGTGTGTGTGTGTGTGTGTGTGTGTGTGTGTGTGTGTGTGTGTGTAGCTGAAGAGCTGAGGGACAGTGCCCAGAGTTCAAGCCCCACAACCGGACCCCCCCCAAAAAAAATTACAGGCTAGAGGTTTACTTCAAAAGGTTTCTACAATTTTGCTGAGGTAAGGCAAGCTCAGAGATACAAACAGTGCATCTTTTCTGTTATACGTGCAAACTAGACCTAAAATACACTGCAACATGATAAATTATATAGGACTGTGGGCATTCACACACAGTGAGACCAAAGGAGGACACTCAGGAGAGGAACACAAGCTGGGCACCGGTGGCACAAGCTGGGCACCAGTGGCTCACGCCCGTAATCCTAGCTACTCAGGAGGCTGAGATCTAAGGATCGTGGTTCAAAGCCAGCCCGGGCAGGAAAGTCCGTGAGACTCTTATCTCCAATAAACCACTTGAAAACTGGAACTGGCACTGTGGCTCAAGTGGTAGAGTGCTTGCCTTGAGCTGAAGAGTTGAGGGACAGAGTTCAAGCCCCATGGCCAACAGAAAGAAAAAAAAAGGAGGGGAACACAAAAGCACAATGCTTATGTGCATCTGATTACATAAAATATTTACCAAGATGAATTCCAGGAAATGGAAATGAGTTGTTGTTTTTTCTTTGTTTTTTCCTCTCTTCTTTTTGACTTTGTCCCTTTATCTGTATTAGGGCGGGTATCTCCACCCCCTACCCCCCCAGAAATGGAGGCACAAAGGGTGAACAAATACAGCAGTGGTACTCACTAGATACTATGTTGAAAATGAGCTACACAACTAGTGGTTGGGGCAGGAGAGAAAAACTGAGGGGGGAAAAAAAGTGAGGGAAAGAGTGGCCTTGTCCAAAAAAGAAGTGTACTCTGCAACAGTTCAGGGAAGCCCCGTGACTGACTAAAATAAATAAGATTAAAAAGAAACGTACTCTTTACCTGACTTATGTAAGCGTAACCCCTCTGTACATCACCTTTATAAGAACAACAGCGATTAAATAAAAATGCCAAATTTGTTGTACCATCTATCATTTACATCCCAAGCTGGCCTCGAACTCGTGATCCTCCTGATGCCCACCCTGATGTGCGGGACCAGGGCTGATTCCTGGTGCCGGGATACAGGAGGCGGACGTCCAGCTCCAAGTTCTCACGACCTGGATGGACAGGAGGTGGGATCATAGCCTCGCCGTCTACGGACCAGGCGACCTAAGCGCGCACGCGCGCTCCGACAAATGGGTACAGGCTGCAGAACGGCGCGGTCAGCCGCCCAGTCCTCCCAAATCCCATCAGCCCCTCCGGGAAGGTCCCGCTCTCTCCCTCCACTGGCCATCTCGCCTTTTCTTTCCCGTCCTGCTCTGCGGCGCAGGGGCAAGATGGCGGCTGAGAAGCAAGTCCCGGGTGGCGGCGGCGGCGGCGGCGCCGGTGGCGGTGGTGGCGGCGGCGGCGGCGCCGGTGGCGGCGGTAGTGGCGGTGGACGCGGAGGAGAGGAAAATAAAGAGAACGAACGCCCTTCGGCCGGATCGAAGGCAAACAAGGAGTTCGGAGACAGCCTGAGTTTGGAGAGTATCCTGGAGTCTCGGCCTGGGTCGCAGTGACGACGTGTCGCTCGGGCGGGCGGGCCCGGCGCGGGTCCGCGCGGCCAAGCTTTCTCCTCGGAGGCCGGGTGTCCGTCTCTGGGCCGGCGGGGGGGGGTCGCCCGCAGGCCGGGCTGGGGGAGGGCCCGCCGCCTCTTCCAGGCGGCACTGGGCAGGTACTGGGCAGGTGTCTGCGGCCACCCCACGGTTCCCCGGTGGGTCCAGTCGGAGGGCTGGGGGCTGGGCTTGACCTCGTGCCCACCCCGCTCAGCTCCCAACTGGGGTGGGGAAACTGTCGTCTTGGGGTTGGTTTTTTTTTTTGTTTGTTTGTTTCGTTTTTTGGCTTTTTGAGAGTCTTGCCCGACAGCTGTCATAGACTTGGCCTTGTTTGTTTGTTTGTTTGTTAATTTAAAAAAAAATCACCGCTTGGTGCTTTGGAAGTAGAGGTGAAGGCTGGCCGCTGCGAGGGAAAGTGCTGGCCCTGTCCAGTCAAGTTTCTGGCCTGTTCGTGTGGGGTGGCGTTTTCATTTTAACAGGGGTCTGTAGGCATTTTGTCTTGGAGTCTTCACAAGACCCACGAGGGAATTGGTTTCCAGTTTTCCTGTGGATGTCAGTTGTATGCATATTTCACTAGTTTCCTGAGCTTTTTTTTCTTTTCTTTTCTTTTGGTTGGTTTTTGTTGTTGTTTCCTGAGACAAGGTCTAATCATGTAGCCCACCCTGGCCTTCCGGTGTAATCCTCCTGCCCCTACTTCCTGAGTGCCTGCGCTGCTACTACTTCCGTCTAGTTTATACCTTTAAAAAATGTTTATTTTTGTAAATGGACTTGAAAACTCTGGGCTTCTGCTCTGTCTCCTGGCTTTCTTTCTTTCTTTTTTTTCTCCCAAGGTTGATGTCTATCACTTGAGCCACAATTCCACTTCTGGCATTTTAGTGGTTAATTGGAGATAGGAGTCTCTTCTATTTGACTGTCTAGGCTGGCTTTGAACCTCAGTCCTCAAATCTCAACCTCCCGAATCAGTAGGATTATGGAATGTTAGCTGACATTGAACCCCATCTCCTCCTATTTTCCTCCTCGGAACTGTGGGTTAAACTCAGTCTTTAACACTTAAGCCGTGACCCTAGCCCTATTTGCAGTGATGATTTTTTTTTTTTTTTTAGGACTGTGGCTTAAACTCAGGACTTTGTGCTTGCTCAGCTGCCACTTTACCACGTTGGTCCCTTTGGTGATTATTTTGGAGATGGAGTCTCATGGATTTTTGGAATCTTGATCCTTAGGACCTCAGCCTCCTGAATAGTCAGGATTACAGATGTGAGCCAGTGGTGCCTAGCTTTGTTTTTAAGATAGGGTCTCACATTTGTTCTCAGCCTGACCTGAAAGGACTGTGGTCCTTTCATTTCCACTTCCTGAGTAACTGAAATGATAGCTCTGTACCACAATACCCAGCTTTGATTGTTTGAGAAGGTGTCTCTTGAATCTTTTGTTCCAGCCACAGTCCTCCTGATCTCTGCCTCTAAAGTAGTTAGGATTTCAGACATGAGTCTGCCTAAAACTTCTAACATTTTTATGGTAACTGCAGCCTATTTTTGTTGATATGTGCTAATGAGATTCCCTGGAAGCATTGCAGCTGTTAAGGAAAGTGAGATTTAGCAAGAGAAGTTTAGGAGATGTTACTTCTAATCTGAATCTGTGTGAATAATAAAATGGGTAATACAAGTAGAAATGGATGGAAGCCACTATAGTTACAGCCAGCATTTAGTATCTGCCTTTTTTTTTTTTCTTTTGTCATTCATGGGGTTTGAACTCTGGGCCTGGGCGCTGTCCCTCAGCTCTTCAGCTTAAGGCAAGAGCTCTACCACTTGAGCCACAGCACCACTTCTCATTTTCTGTACTTTATTGGAGATAAGAGTCTCACAGGCTTTCCTGTCTGGGCTGGCTTTGAACCATGATCCTCAGATCTCAGCCTCCTGAGTAGCTAGGATTACAGCTGTGAGCCACTAGCACCCAGCTCTCTGCCTTTAAAAACAAAAACAACAACAACAAAAAAAAAACTGCTGGGGTTCAGCAATTCCCCAGTGGCAGTAACTTCCCTTTTAAGTTTGATCATATTAACAGGTTGAGGAATTAGCTTTTCTACAAACTTAGCCTTATATTATGACAAGATACTATTTGAAATGGGTACAAATATTTCACAAATGTTTAAAGTGCTGAGGTTTATCACAAATACAGACTTAACAGTACAGGTTTTGATTTATTCAGGTTCTTGCCATTATAAAGCTTTTCCTTAATCTTGGCTCTAGTTCTTCAGATTATTAAGGAATCCCAGCAGCAGCATGGCTTACGGCATGGAGACTTTCAGAGGTACAGGTTAGTATCATGGATACCATCCATGAAGGTCATAGTGGGATTTTCACACTAGGTTTACTTTGCTAAAACCCTGTTTTTTCTGTTATATCTGGCCCATGCAGATTGAGCGAGATGGGCGTAGTCTGAGATTAAGTGGGAAGAACAGGCAGACCAGGATATATAGGGCTCAGCAGGCCAGGGTAACGAGTTCAGGTGCTGGAGTATGTCATGGAAAGCCATGAGAGAGTGTTAAGCAGGCCATTCCTATGCTGGCTTTTCAGTTATTAAGGAAATTGTCAGACACAAATGTAGAGATGACAGTTCAGTGAAGCTCATAAATCCAGTTATAACACTCAACTTTCTACTTCCTCTGTTTTTTTTTTTTTCTTTAAATTTTTTTGTCAGTCGTGGGGCCTGAACTCTGGGCTTGGCGCTGTCCTTCAGCTCAAGGCTAATGCTCTACCGCTTGAGCCACAGCGCCACTTCCAGCTTTTTCTGTTTATGTGGTGCTGAGGGCCCCAGGTATGCAAAGCAAGCACTCTACTGCTGAGCCACCTTCCTACCCCCCCACCGTGTGTGTGTGTGTGTGTGTGTGTGTGTGTGTGTGTGTGTGTGTGTGTGTGTGTGTGTGTGTGTGTGTTGATGATGGGGCTTGAACTCAGGGCCTCACATTCTCAGTTGGCATTTTTTTTGCTCAAAGCAAAACAACAACAACAAAAAACAGTGGATTAATCCAACAATGCTGAGTATTGGTATGCTCATGTGTGTAATCCTAGCTGTGCAGGAGGCTGGAGAGCTGAGGATCTAAGTTTGAAGCCAGCCTGGACAGAAAAGCTTGTGAAACTCTTCTCTCCAATTAACCACCAAAATGCCAGAAATGGAGTTGTGACTCAGTGTTAGTACTAGCTTTGAGCAGAAAAGCTCAGGTACAGATCCCAATCCCTGAGCTTAACCACCAGGACAGTAGGAAATAATAGTAATAATAATAAAAGGAAGAACATAAGGAAAAAAACAAATGGAAGAAGATGTGTGGCTCAAGTAGTAGAAAGCAAGTACTCAGCTCCTTTTTCCTTGTTTTGGCATCAAAAGTTGAACTGCACTCTAGAGTCCTGTCTATTATAAATCTGGTAGCTAACTCTTTGGGCAAAGATTACTAGTAATTCATTCCTTGTTTACTGTAAAAATAATATTTTTTTGGCAGTACAGGGCTTGAATTCAGGTCCTCTGCTTGCTAGGCAGCATGCCCCCAACCATTTTTTGCCTTCATTGTTTGTTTGTTTGTGTCACTCCTGAGGTTTGAACTCTGGATCTGGGTGCTGTCCTTTGCTTCTTTGGCTCAAGGCTGTAGCTCTACAACTTGATCTAAAGCTTCCAGGGTTTTTTGGGAAGTTAACTGAAAATAAGAGTCTCACTGGGGCTGGGAAGATGGCTCAGTGGTAGAGTGCTTGCCTTGTATGCATGAGGCCCTGGGTTTGATTCCTCAGCACAACATAAGCAGAAAAAGCTGGAAGTGGCACTGTGGCTCAAGTGGTAGAGCACTAGCCTTGAGCTGAAGAGCTGAGAGACAGTGCCCAGGCCCAGAGTTTAGGCCCCATGACCAACCAAAAAAAAAAAAAAAATCTCACTGACTTTCCTGCTCAGGCTGGTGTTGAACTGCAATCTGCTGATCTTAGCTCTTGACTATCTAGGATTAGAGGTGTGGGCCACTGGCACCCAGCCTTTGCCTCGCATGCTTTAATTTTCAATAAATGTTTGCCAGTTATGTCACATAGAGTCCTGCAACCTCTGACCTTCATATAATCTCCTACCTGCGCTACTCTAGTAGCTTGTCTGACTGGGTTTTGTTTGTATTTTATTGCAGGGGCTACTGTTCCCGCAGGCAAAGACGTCTCCGGAAAACACTCAACTTTAAAATGGGGAACAGACACAAATTCACAGGGAAAAAAGTAACTGAAGATCTTCTGACTGATAATAGGTATTAACTGCTCAGTGCATTGAGCCAAGTCCATCTTGCTAGCACATTTATTGAACAGCTAGAGTGAGCAGGACATTATGTCAAACTTACCCCATGTGACTGTCTTAGCAGCTCTATGGGTGAGTGCTTTTTACTTTTCCTGTGTTATAGAGGCTCAGGAGGTTCACTTCCTTCTTCGAGAACTGTGTTGGGATCGTAAATGCTAAAAGTTAGTGACTGGCTAGGCACCAGTGGCTCATGCCTGGTATCCTAGCTACTCAGGAGGCTGAGATCTGAGGATTGCAGTTTGGAGCCAGCAAGGTCAGGAAAGTCCATGAGACTCTCATCTCCAATGAACCACTCAAAAACGGGAAATGGCTATGTGGCTCAAAGTGGTAGAGCGCTCGCCTGGAGTGGAAAAGCTCAGTGACAGCACCCAGGCCCTAAGTTAAAGCCCTACAATGGACAAAAAACCAAAATTAGTGACTGGCGTCTAACCAGTTATTAGGTAAAGTAAATGTAAATTTCAGTGTCTGTTTACACTGAAATCTGGTTTTGTGTAAATTATTACAGAAGTATTAAGGGTTCATTCTATTTTCTGCTGAATATACTAGTTCTTAACATTTGCTGAAGGTTTATCTTCAGTTTGGACCAGATTGTCTTCCTGTCACCTACTTGTTTTAATTTTCTTTTCAGTTGTGGGGCTTGAACTTGTCCTGCGCACTGTCTCTGAGTCTCTTTGTACACAAGACTGGTACTCTACTACTTGAGCCATAACACCGCTTCTGACTTTTACTGAGTAGTTCATTGGAGATAGAAGTCTCACAGACTTTCTTGCCCTGTCTGGCTTCTAATCATGATCTTCAGATCTCAGCCTCTTGAAGAGCTAAGATTACAGCTCTGAGCCACCAGCTTCCAGCTACCTTGTTGCATAAATAAAGATTTTATTGGGGGCTGGGAATGTGGCTTAGTGGTAGAGTGCTTGCATACTATGCATGAAGCCCTGGGTTTGATTCCTCAGTACCACATTCACAGAAAAAGCCAGAAATGGCACTGTGGCTCAAGTGGTAGAACACTCAGCCTTGAGCTCAAAGAGGCTCAGTGTCCAGGTCGAGTTCAAGCTCCAGGACCTGCTCCCCCCAAAAAAAAATTTATTGGGACAGAGCCATCCATGCCTATTTATTTAATTTTTGTTTATAGGTACTTTTGGGTTAAAATAGCAGAGTGGTTATGACAGACTGGCCGCCTACAAAGCCCACAATTCTTTTTTGTTTTGTTTTGCTTTAGTACTAGGGCTTGAATTCAGGACCCAGGCTTTCTCCCTTAGTTTTTTTCACTCAAGACTGGTACTCTACTACTTGAGCCACAGCTTCACTTCTGGCTTTTTTATGGTTAACTGGAGATAAGAGCCTCATAGACTTTTCAGCCTGGACTGGCTTTGAACTGAGATCCCCAGATTTCAGCCTCTTAGTAGCTAGGATTACAAATGTAAGCCACCAGCACCCCATCTTAAAACCGTGCAACATTGCATCTTCATCTGTATTTCCTCCCCTCCCTTCCTCTTTCCTTCTTTCTAGAAGCAAAGTCTTGCTAAATAGCCCAAATTGATCTTGTACTGTTTCTTTTTTCTTTGTCGATCATGAGGCTTGAACTCTGGGCCTCAGCGCTGTCCCTCAGCTCTTCAGCTCAAGGAGAGCACTCTACCACTTGAGCCACAATGCCATTTCCGGTTTTCTGGTGGCTTATTGAAGATAAGAGTCTGGACTGGAGCCGGGCGCTGGTGGCTCACGCCTGTAATCCTAGCTACTCAGGAGGCTGAGATCTGAGGATCGCGGTTCAAAGCCAGCCCGGGCAGGAGAGACTGTGAGACTCCTATCTCCAATAAAACCACCAGAAAACCGGAAGTGGCGCTGTAGCTCAAGTGGTAGAGCGCTCGCCTTGAGCTGAAGAGCTAAGGGACAACGCCCAGGCCCAGAGTTCAAGCCCCACGACCGACAAAAAAAAAAAAAAAAAAAAAAAAGAGTCTGGACTGGCTTTGACGTAATCCTCAGATCTCAGCCTCCTGAGTAGGTAAGATTACAGGCGTGAGCCACTGGTGCCTGGCAGAATTCTGTTTCATGGTGAGGCACTGATGGCTTATACTTGTAATCCTAGGTACTCAGGAGGCTGAGATCTGAGGATCACAGTTAAAAGAAGCTTGGATGGCAAGTGTATAAAGACTCTTATCTCCAATTAGCTACCAAAAAAAAAGCTAGAAATGGAATTGTATCTCTGAAGTGGTAGTGCGCTAGTCTTGAGCACAAAAGCTCAGGGACAGTGCCCAGACCCTCAGTTCAAGCCCCAGACTGGCCCAAAATAAAAACAAAATCTTCCTGCTTCCATATCCTGAGTGCTAGGATTACAGGCATGAGCTACCACCAACGTGTCCAGTAGATAACTAGAAGACTGAGGTGGAGCGAGGTTGGGATAGGAGATGCTGGTTTGTGACTAATACTGAGAAGGGGGAACCTGGAGGGAAGGGATGGTGGAGAAAAAAGCCAAGAGGCAGGAGATTGTGTCTTAGAGAATGCACAGGGGTCTAATGTTCCTGGTCCTTGTTGTTCAGTCTCCCATCTCTGTCTCGTCTAGATATTTGCTGCTGGTCCTGATGGATGCTGAAAGAGCCTGGAGCTACGCCATGCAGCTCAAACAGGAAGCCAACACTGAACCTCGAAAACGGTTTCACTTGCTCTCTCGCCTTCGTAAAGCCGTGAAGCATGCAGAAGAATTAGAACGCTTGTGTGAGAGCAATCGTGTGGATGCCAAGACCAAGTTAGAGGCTCAGGTTAATGTCTTCACATCTAGCTTTGCCTTGTTATGCAAATTAGAGGTCTGACTTCAAAAATTTAAACAGAACTATAGTTAAACAGAAGAGCTTCTTTCACTGTTAATTGATAGTGAAAGAGGAAAAACTTTCTGTTCTTTTTTTCTTTTTTTTTTTTGGGGGGGGGGGTCCGGTCGTGGGGCCTGGACTCTGGGTCTGGGCGCTGTCCCTCAGCTCTTCAGCTCAAGGCTAGTGCTCTACCACTTGAGCTACAGCGCCACTTCCGGCTTTTTTCTTATGTGGTGCTGAGGAATCGAACCCAGGGCCTCAGGCATGCAAGGCAAGCGCTCTACCACTGAGCCAACTTCCCAGCTCCCTGTTCTTTTTTTCTTATTTTCCTGGTGTTGGGAATGGAACCCAGGGCCTCTTTTCTGTTATTGTTTTGTTTTTGTCAGTTGTGGGACCTGAACTCTGGGCCTGGGCGCTGTCCCTCAGCTCTTCAGCTCAAGGTTAGCACTCTACCACTTGAGCTACTGTGCCACTTCTGGCTTTTTCTGCTTATGTGGTGCTGAGAAATTGAACCCAAGGCCTCATTCATGCAAGGCAAGCACTCTACCACTGAGCCACCTTCCTTCCCCTCTCCTACCCCAGGGCCTCTCATGCTAAGCAAGTGCTTTGCTACTGAGCTTACCCCAGCCCTGATGGTGCTTTTAAAAGGAGAAATGAAGAACTGGGCACCCGTGGCTCACGCTTGTAATCCTAGCTACTCAGGAGGCTGAGATATGAGGATCTTGGTTCAAAGCCAGCCCAGGCAGGAAAGTCTGTGAGACTCTTAACTCCAATTAACCACCAGAAAATTAGAAGTGGTGATGTGACTCAAGTGATAGAGCTCCAATCTGTAGCAAAAGAGTTCAGGGACAGCTCCCAGATCATGACTTCAAGCCCCAAGACTGGGGGGAAAAAAAAGTTGAATACACCTGGACATGGTGGTAATGCTGATAATCTCAGCTGAAATAGAACTTTTTTTTGTTGTTGTTGTTGTTTCTTGAGATACGGTTTCTTGTAGCTCATGCTGGCCTTGAACTCATTATGTACCCCATGCTGGCTGTGTGGACTTTGATATCTACCTCTGCCCTGCCTCCCAAATATGTCTGCACACTTGTTTTTTTCTGTTTTTCTTTTCAGTTCTGAGGTTTACACTCAGAGCCTAGGGCTTTCTGGGCAGGTATTCTTAACACTGAACCACATTATCTCTGGCTTAGTACTCATTTTTGTGCCTTCACTGCGCCTAACTCAGGGCCTGGGTACCTTGAGCTACAGCTCCACTCCCAGATTTTTGGTAACTAATTGGAGATAAGTCTCTTAGACTTCCCTGCTGGCTTCCAAGCTGGCTTTGAACTGCTATCTTCAGGTCTCAGCTTTTTTTTTTTTGGTCGGTCATGGGACTTGAGCTCTGGGCCTGGGTGCTGTCCCTCAGCTTAAGGTGAGAATGCTACCACTTGAGCCATAGCACCACTTCCCATTTTCTGGTGCTTTTCTCCCGGACTTTCCTGCCTGGGCTGGCTTTAAACCGAGATCCTCAGATCTCAGCCTCCTGAGTAAGCTAGGATTACAGGTATGAGCCACCAGTGTTTGGCTCACCTTTGCACTCTCGCTGACTGAGTCAGGAACTTTAGAGGAAGATGATTCTAGTGCTCTGGTTGTTGTCATTCTGGTCTCTTACAGGCTTACACAGCTTACCTCTCAGGAATGCTGCGCTTTGAACATCAAGAATGGAAAGCTGCCATTGAAGCTTTTAACAAATGCAAGTAAGTCCTCTTGTTCAGGGGCCGTGGGCATTTTCATTCTAGGTAGGCATATTTATGCTGTAGGCTCTTAATAGCTTGTTTGCTTATGAGTATGTTTTTTATATCCCCCTCTAGAAATGTTGATTATTCATTTTTATCCTTAGAACACGCCATTCTGACTGTTGATACCAGAGCTTTGGAGGACTGGATTTGTTTGTAGTCACTTTTTTGTTGTTGTTGTGGGGCTTGAACTCAGGGCCTCAGCACCGTCCTTAAGCTCTTTTGCTCAAGGCTAGTGCTCTACCACTTAGAATCACAATGCCACTTCCAATTTTTGAGTGATTATAAGAGTCTCACGAAGACTTTTCTTCCAGGGCTGGCTTTGAACTGCCATCCTCAGATCTCAGCCTTCTGAGTAGCTAGGATTACAGGCGTGGTCCACCAGCATCTGACACCACACAGTTCTTATGAATGAATTTTTTTGGAGGGGGGGAGTTGGTCACGGGGCTTGAACTCAAGGTGTGAGTGCTGTCCCTGAGCTCTTTCGCCCAAGGCTAGTGCTCTACCACTTGGAGCCACAGCTGTGCTGCCGGTTTTTGAGAGATTAATTAGAGATCAGTCTTAATTGGAGATAAGAGATAAGAGGTTGAAATCCGAAGATTGTGGTTCAAAGCCAGCCTGGGCAGGTTAAGTCTGTGAGACTCTTATCTCCAGTTAACCACCAGAAAACCAGAAGTAGCGCTGTGGCTCAAAGTGGTAGAGTGCTAGCACTGAGTGCAAAAGCTCAGGGACAGCTCCCAGGCCCTGAGTTGAAGCCCCGCAACCCACCAAATAGAGTCTCACTAGGACTTTTCTGCCTGGGTTGGCTTCGAACCCTGATCCTCAGATCTCAGTCTCCTCTGGGATTCTAGGCGTGAGCCACTAGCACCTGGCTGTGTTTTCTTAAAATAAGACGACTGTAAAGGCTGCCCTCTGTTTGTTCACAGGACCATCTACGAGAAGCTGGCCAGTGCTTTCACAGAGGAACAGGCTGTGCTCTATAACCAGCGCGTGGAGGAAATCTCGCCCAACATCCGCTACTGTGCATATAATATTGGTGAGCAGGCACTGACAGCTGGCCTCTGTTGAAGTCCATGTCAGAGCCTGCAGGGGTCACTGTCTTCCCCCGCCCTTGTTCCATCCATAGCTGAACTTTTCATGGATGAGAGCTTAGAGCTTTCTAAGTCAGCCAGCTTAGTTTGGCACAAGATGGCAGCTTGGCTTCTGTCTCCATCTTACCCTCTGCTCCACTCTTGAGGAACAGTTTTGAGTGTCCACTGGAGGCCATTGATGTTTTTACTAGCTTAAGTCCACAACAAAACTAAGAAAACGATAATTTCACGTATACCTTGTTCCTACACGTGCATTGTCTCTTCATTATCTTCATGCCCCCATGAGATTGGCACATTTATTACAACCAATGATTCCCCATTAACAGATCCTAATTTCTCAGAATCAACAGTTTGCATTAGCATTCTCTTTTGGCCTTGAAGACTCTTGTTTTTGGACAAAGATATAATGATACGCATCTTCCATACAGAGTATTTGCTCTGCTCCTCCACATTTGTTCTTTGTGAAAAGATTTGTCTTCAGAGTACACCGGATAGACCAAGCCTCAGATGCAAAGAAGTGTGCTTGTGGAGGGAAGGGCTCCCGAGCTGGAGATGAGTCTACTGACGCTCGCTCTCTCTCTTCCCTCAGGGGACCAGTCGGCTATCAATGAACTCATGCAGATGAGATTGAGATCTGGGGGTACTGAGGGTCTCCTTGCTGAAAAACTAGAGGTAATCTTATATGTACATTTTTGTGGAAAGCTTTGACTTGAAAGAGTTCAGTCTATCCACTGGGGATAATTTACTATTAATATATGCATTTCTCTTTTTTTTTTTTTGTCTTTTTCTTTTTTTTTTTTTTCTTGCCAGTCGTGGGGCTTGAACCCAGACCCTAGGCAATGTCCCTGAGCTGCTTTTGCTAAAGGCTAGCATCCTACCACTTGAGCCACAGTACTTCTAACTTTTTCTGCTTATGTGGTACTGAGGAATTAAATCCAGGCAATTAATTCTAGGAATTAAATCTAGGAATTAAATCCAGGAATTAAATCTAGGCAAGCACTCCATTACTAAGCTGCATTCCCAGCCTAATATATTTTATTTCTAACATATATAATATATGTAATATATATTTATTTTAAACTTTCATAACTGGGGTTTGAACTTAGAGCCTTGTACTTGCTAGGCAGCTAGGCACTCTATACTTGCAGCTCTTTTATGGTTTATTTTTTAGGTGGGGTATTTTGGGGTACTTTGATCCTAGTCTTAGGCAAAATCTTTCCACCAATTCTTTTTTTTTTTTTTTTTTTTGGGGGGGGGGTGTCTGGTTGTGGGCCTGAACTCTGGGTCTGGGCGCTGTCCCTCAGCTCTTCAGCTCAAGGCTAGCGCTCTACCACTTGAGCCACAGCACCACTTCCAACTTCTTTCTTTTTGCTTATGTGGTGCTGAGGAATCAAACCCAGGGCCTCAGGCATGCAAGGCAAGCGCTCTACCACTGAGCCACCTTCCCAGCCCCATTTCCACCAATTCTTTTCTGTAGTTGTGATTTGTGTGTGTGTGTGTGCATGCACGCGTAGGTACACTGGTCCTGGGGGTTGAGCTACGAGCCTGGACACTGTCTCTGAGCTTTATTGCTTAAGGCTTGTGCTCTGCCACTTGAACCACAGGTCCACTTTGTCTTTTTGGAAGTAACAATCTCACAGACTTAGTTGTCCAAGCTGACTTTGAACTGTGATCCTCAAATTTCAGCCTCCTGAGTAGTAGCTAGGATTACATATATGAGCCATTAGCACCTGGCCCAGCTTCTTTTTTTTTTGGTCAGTTGTGGGGCCTGAACTCTGGGCCTGGGTGCTGTCCCTCAGCTCTTCAGCTCAAGGCTAGTACTCTACCACTTGAGCCACAGCACCACTTCTGGCTTTTTCTGCTTATGAGGAATCAAGCCCAGGGCCTCATGCATGTGAGACAAGCACTCTATCACTGAGCCACCTTCCCAGCCCCTGGCCCAGCTTCTTTTGTGCGACGGCTGCTCATTAAATTTTTGCCCAGAATGGCCTCTAACCATAAGCTTTACCATCTCCACCTCCTGTTTAGTTGGGATTACAGTTGTGAGCCACTGATCCCAGCCATATGTCTAGTTTTGCTTATTTGTATTTGCTTTGTTTGCTGATACCGGGGTTTGGACTTCAAACCTTACACTTAGCTGGGCTGGTGCTTTACCACTTGTACCTTTTTTTTTTTTTTAATTAGCATATGTTGTACAATGGGGGTTTTGCACATTTGTCCTAATCAAAATGTATGTCTGAGGCTGGGAAGGTGGCTCCATTAAAGATGGCAATAATTTTCTGGCAGGGAGCACCAACTTCTTACCCATTTCTCAGTATGTTACCAAACTCATCTCTGATCTTCGTAAATTGGATAGGTGTAGCAGTCCTGCTTTTTGCTGGTTACTTTGGAGATAGTGTCTCTTGGATTTTTTTTCCTCTACATCTCAGCTGCCTAAGTAGCGAGGACTACAGACATGAACCACCGGTGCCCATCGTATATTTTTATTTTATTTTATTTTTTTTATTTTTTTATTTTTTGTCGGTCATGGGGCTTGAACTCTGGGCCTGGGCGCTGTCCCTCAGCTCTTCAGCTCAAGGCTAGCGCTCTACCACTTGAGCTACAGCGCCACTTCCGGTTTTCTAGTGGTTTATTGGAGATAGGAGTCTCACAGTCTTTCCTGCCCGGGCTGGCTTTGAACCGCAATTCTCAGATCTCAGCCTCCTGAGTAGCTAGGATTACAGGCGTGAGCCACCGGCGCCCGGCGTCATCGTATATTTTTAACAAAGTACCTTTTCACTTACTATTTTTTTGGGGGGCCCGGGGGGTCCGGTTGTGGGGCCTGAACTCTGGGCCTGGGCACTGTCCCTCAGCTCTTCAGCTCAAGGCTAGTGCTCTACCACTTGAACCACATTCGCTTACTATTTTTAAGTAGTTAGAAAAAGATGTAGGTAGGTCAGAGGGATTGGTACACACTTGTGATCTCACTGCTCTGGAAGCAAGGGGAAGAGTTTAAGCTGAGTTTAAGCTAGCCTAGGAAAAATTAGCTTGATATAGACAGAAGAGCTGAGGATACATGGCTCAAGTAGTACAATGCTTGCCTTCCAAGTTTGAGACTCTGGGTTTAATCCCTAGTACAGAAAAGAAAGGAAAGGCTGGGGCTGGGGGCTTAGGCCTGTAATCCTAGCTTCTCGGTTGGCTGAGATCTTAAGATCTCGGTTCAAAAAGCCTGGGCAGAAAAGATGGTGAGACTCTTCATTTAACTATAAAATGCTGGAAGTGGAGTTAGAGCTCAAGTAGTAGAGCTCTAACCTTAAGCAAAAAAGCTCAGGGACAGTACTCAGGCCCCAAGTTTTAAATTCCAGAAGCAGTGTGCGTGCGCACACGCACACACACACACACACAAGGGAAGGAGGTAGTAAAGGACAGAAAGGAAGGAATGAAAGAAGGAAAAAGATGATTAGTAGAACCTTGTATCCTTTCTTGTTGGTTATAGAAGTAGATAAACTGTCATACATGTCCCCAATTAAAGTTTTAACTTTTAAACTACTTTTCAGGCCTTAATCACTCAGACTCGAGCTAAGCAGGCAGCTACCATGAGCGAAGTGGAATGGAGAGGAAGAACAGTCCCAGTGAAGATCGACAAAGTGAGGATCTTTTTATTGGGACTGGCTGACAACGAAGCAGCCGTCGCCCAGGTGAGGAGGAAGGACCTATCCAGTTTTCTTTTGTCCTTGCCTGAAAGTTGACCTAGGTATTCACAATGCATTGGTTGATGGGTGTTCCTTTCTCACAAAACAAGAATTTATAATAATGCTGTTTGCAAGTTGATAAGTCCGAAAATGTACCTTCTTGACAGTTATTTTGAAAACCAGTCTTATAGGGGCTTTATGTTTACAGGGCAAAGAAATTGACAGTGATCAAGGGAAAAAGAATGGTGAGAGGTGGGATATAGTGCTTGCCAAGAAAGTACAATGCCCTGGGTTAAAAAAAAAAAAAAAAGTTAACAAAAAGCTGGTACTGGTGGCTCACATCTGTAGTCCTAGCTACTCAGGAGGCTGACATCTGATGACTGCGTTTCAAAGCTAGCCTTGAGCAAAAGGAGCTCAGGAACAGTGCCCAGGCCCAGAGTTCAAGCCCAAGGACTGGGAGGGAGAAAAAAAAAAAAAAAGATGAGAATAAAGCAAGGGACATGTGTGGCCCAGCAGGAGGTGCAGCAGCCCAAGTGTTGTTCCTAGAGCCTCTGTCCTCACCTTCCCACCCTAAGGGTTCACCTCTTGAGTTTTTGGGCATTTTCTGAAGAGCCTGGTTAAACCAGAATATCTTGTTTTGCATCTGGTATACATGTAATATTCATGTAAAGCTGTACTTGAAGCTACACACTGATATAATTACATGTTTTTGGCTGTGAATAACCAAATGTATACCCAAAGATAAGAGAGATCTTGATGATCTCAGTTTGTATGAGGCAGAACATAATTAGAGCTCCCCGTGTGAGGTAAAAAACTTTTTTTTTGGTGCCAGACCTGGGGCTTAAACTCAGGTCCTGGGTGTTGTCCATGAGTTTTTTGCTTCAGGCTAGAGCTTTACCAGTTGAGCCATAGCTCCACTTTTGGCGTTTTTGGTAGTTAATTAGAGATAAGAGTCTCACAGACTTACTTGTCTGGGCTGGCTTTAAACCATGATCCTCATATTTCAGCCTTCTTAGTAGCTAGGATAATAGGCATGAACCACTGATACCCAGCCAAGAGTATCTTTTTTTTTTTTTTCCCCCAATTGGGCTGCTGACTGTGGCCTGGCAGGGATTGGAGGAGTTTCTAAGACTCCTCAGTCCTCCCTTGTGCCCTGATCATTTGTGTTGGGATATAGAAGGGTGTCTTATTAACTGTGGTAAGTATCCAGGCTCTTTAGAGACTCACTCTAAAATGGCTACTTTGGGTCTCAGGTTGCTTCTAGCATTGGAAGATGGTATCCTTGTCTGTTGCATCTTGCCATCTCATTTCCTTTTTATTTGGTTCAATGACAATAATAAAAAGTTCTCTTCCTTAAAGTCTGAGGAACTCTAAGCAGAGTACTTCATTGGCACAATTGGATTATAGTTCCTTCCTGGACTAGGGCTTTAGTAGCAACTATTTTAATTATGAGATTGAGTACATTTTCTTATTAAGTTATAAATGCTGGGGGGAAAAAAATCATTGCTTGAGTTCTGTAGTAGGCACCAAAGATAACAGGGCAAATTCTAGTAAGAATAGGAAGTGTATGAGAGCATAGGTACACGTAAGTGGAGGCTCCAGTGTTTAAGTGATTATAAAACAGTAATCCTTTAGAAGATAGTAGTGGTGGTTTGGATTTGATTTGTGCTGGGGATTGAATCTAGGGCTTTGTGAAAGATAAGCCACACTACTGTGGTGTTGGTTTGTTTGTTTTTTTGACAGTCTTGGGCTTGAACTCAGGGCCAGGGCACTGTCCCTGAGCTTCTTTTGCTCAAGGCTAGCACTCTACCACTTGAGCCACAGCACCACTTCCAGCTTTTTTGTTTGTTTGTTTGTTTATGTGGTACTGAGAAATCGAACACAGGGCTTCACGAATGCTAGGCAAGCACTCTACCACTAAGCCACGTTCCTAGCCCTTAATATCCATCTTTAGCTTCTAAGCAAGATGTGGTACTGCACCAGGGCTGTTAATCCCAGCCCTTGGGAGATGATGTCAGGAAGATCTTGGTTCAAAAAACAAAAACAAGCTCTGCACCAGCTGTTCACGGTTGTAGTCCTAGCTACTCAGGTGACTGAGATCTGAAGATCTTATTGGAAATTAGCTTGGGCAGAAAAGTCTGTGAGATTCTTCTCTCCAATTAACCACCCAAAAATGAGAAGTGGAGATGTGGCTTAAAGTGGTAGAGTGCTAGCCTTGAGCACAAAGAGGCTCAGGCACAGAGCCTAGGCCCTGAGTTTAAGCATCAGGACTGGCCAAAAAATAAAATTGGTCATGAGCGTGAAAACTTATTTCAAGTACTAGTACTGGCAAAAGAAAAAGGAAAAAAAAATTCTTAGATGTCAGGTCTAACACTGTAATTAATTACATATCCATACCCATTGAGTGATTCATGGGTTATTAAATATGTGGAAATGCCCTTTGGACCGTTGAGGTTAATCTTTAGGAGAATTGCCCCATAGTGCCACTGTCAGATTATTTGGTTGGATATAACACTGCCTGACAGTTCTGTGTTATAGTGTATTATTCTTTACCCTGGGAACCTCAGAGCTTTGCCCTAGAAATATAGACTACTTAGTTTGCCTCTTATCCCACCTGCTATCCTCAAAGAACTGGATCACAAATTTTTAGCCCTAGCTTATTGCTTGATTATAGAGGGTTTTTTTTGTGATATTTAAATACTAAAACAAAAGTATGGAAAAGCATGAAGTTAGAAATAATCCATGGACCGCCGGGCGCTAGTGGCTCACGCCTGTAATCCTAGCTACTCAGGAGGCTGAGATCTGAGGATCGCGGTTCAAAGCCAGCCCGGGCAGGAAAGACCATGAGACTCCTATCTCCAATAAACCACCAGAAAACCGGAAGTGGCGCTGTAGCTCAAGTGGTAGAGCGCTTGCCTTGAGCTGAAGAGCTGAGGGACAGCACCCAGGCCCAGAGTTCAAGCCCCACGACTGACAAAAAAAAAAAAAAAAAAATCCATTAAAAGGATTAAAAAGATGAGTTAAGAGTTAACTAGCTGGGCTGGGAAGGTGGTTCAGTGATAGAGTGCTTGCCTTGCATGCATGAGGTCCTGGGTTTGATTCCTCAGTACCACATAAGGAGAAAAAAGCCGAAGTAATACTGTGGTTCAAGTGGTAGAGTGCTAGCCTTGAGCTGAATTGCTGAGAGACGGCACCCAGGCTCAGAGACCAACCAAAATAATAATAATAATAATAAAAGTTAATTAGCTGTGCTGGGTGCCAGTGGCTCATGTCTGTCATCCTAGCTACTGAGGAGGCTGAGATATGAGTATTGTGGTTCAAAGCCAGCCCAGGCAAGAAGGTCTAATAAGACTCCTATCTCCAGTTAACCACCAGAAAACCGAGAATGGCATTGTAGCTTAAGTGGTAGAGCACTTGCCTTGAGCTGAAGAGCTCAGGGACAGCGCCCAGGCCAGAGTTCAAGCCCTACAACCGACCAAAAACAAAGTTAACTAGCTGCCAAAATATAGTTGCAAACTCCTTATTCTCCTTAGCCAAGCTCTGAGTCTTCACCTTTCATATGGTCTTACTTTATCTTGTGTTCCTAATATTTGATCACTCTTGCAGTATCCCTCATGGTTGTATTGTAAAGTTCTGGGGAGGATTTTAAATATCTGCCTGTTTGAGGATTCTTATCCTCAAGTTCTGGTTGTTGGGGTGGGCTTTTTTTGTTTGTTTTTCCCAGGATCTTGATCTGAAAATTTCCCCACAGCCTGTCTAATCCTGAGATTACAGGCATGCCCCACCCTGGGCATAGCTGGGTTTTTTGTTTTGTTTTGGTTTTGTTGGTCATGGGACTTGAACTCTGGGCCTGGGTGCTCAAGGCCAGCCCTCTACCACTTGAGCCACAGTGCCACTTCCAGTTTTCTGGTGGTTAATTGGAGATAAGAATCTCATGGACTGGCTGGGAAGGTGGCTCAGTGGTAGAGTGCTTGCCTTGCATGCATGAGGCCCTGGGTTTGATTCCTCAGCACCACATAAGCAAAAATAAAAAAGCCGGAAGTGGTGCTGTGGCTCAAGTGATAGAGCGCTAGCCTTGAGCTGAAGAGCTGAGGGACAGCACCCAGGCCCAGAGTTCAGGCCCCACAACTGGACCCAAAAACAAAACAAAAAAAAGAATCTCATGGACTTTCCTGCCTGGGCTGGCTTTGAACGGGGATCCTCAGATCTCAGCTCCCTTACAGACGTGAGCTTGCATATCTGGTTTTTGATGTTTAAGCAGAAGGGAAACTATGCTCTTCTTTTAAAAAATAAAAAGGAAAACAACTCCAGTTAGGTTTGTTTTGTTCCCTTTTTTCCGTGTTTCTTTCTCAACTCACTAGGCTGGGTGTGGCTCAATTCCCATTTGCTGCTCCACACTCTTAATAGGTGTGGTGGGAATGTGGCCAGACCCGCCTTGTCTGTCTGTTAGTCACACAACCATCTTCCAGCAATTTCTATAGATAAGTAAAAACAGTCTGGGAAGCTGTGTCTAATAGGCACACACATCAGCCTAGCATTCCTCATGCCAGTTATCTAGCCTGCTGAATGCACGGCTTGGGAAGAGAACCTGAGGCACATCTCAGTGTTTCAGGTTTCATGGAAGGAATCCGGGGTTAACTGACTTCTTAGGACTACTGAGTAGCGTGGGCCTGTATCCTTCAGGAAGCTTGCTGCTGGTCTTCAACGTGTCTATTCAGTAGCAGCAGTGGAAGGCTGGCAATTAGATGAGAGGCACCCTGCCTCTACATGTCGAAGGTGTGTCTCATTTCATTGTCCTTTCAAGAGTGATCTTGGCATCAAATGTGGGTCCTAGAATAAAATGTAAGCAGTAAAATACTTTTAGGGCTTCCTGTTTGGAGCCATTTCTACCTGGCACGGAGAATCATGACAACTTTTAACTCAAAAGTTCTGCTAGTGGTCTCTGAACTGCAGTGCAGAGTGGCCTTCACATGGGCTCCTCCCTTTCAGACGTGCTCTATGCTTTTCATTGTTGTTTGTGGCTTCGTACACTCCCCACTGGAACTCAGAATTGTGTGAGAGCAGTGCAGAAACTTGCTCGTGTCCCACACCCTGAGGCAGAGGCTGACTGTCCCAGCAAACAAAGGTAATGTGTGGCAGTAAAGAGGTTTGACATTCTGGAATCATTAATTTTTCAACTTGATCTGTGCTCTGCCAACAGGAAAGGAGGAGATCTGTGTAGTTGGCATAAACTGAAGTTTATTTTTTTTTCCTGCCATTATCCATTGCTTGAACCCTCTGGGAGGGAGTGCTGGTGGCCTGTTTGTCGGGATGCATACTCGGATGCTCAAGTTCATCCTTCTTGTTGACAGTGTGGCTCTGGTACATGTGACAGGCTGTTTGGTTTTATAACCAGTGATAAGGAGATTCATATTATCTTTTTTTTTTTTTTTGTCCTAGGGCTTGAACTCTGGGACTGGGCTCTGTCCCTGAGCTCTTCAGCTCAAGGCGAGTACTCTACCACTTGAGCCATACTGTTATTTCCAGTTTTCTGGTGGTTAATTGGGGATAAAAGTCTCATGGATTGTCCTGCCTAGGCTGGCCTTGAACGAGGATCCTCAGATCTCAGCCTCCTGAGTATCTAGGATTACAGGCATGAGCCACTGGTGCCTGGCTCTTTTCTAAATTTTTTGTGCGAGTTTTAGAGCTTGAACTCGGGGCCTAGGTGCTGTTCTGAGCTTTTTTTGCTCAAGGCAAGTGTTCTACCACTGGAGCCACAGCTCCACTTACAGCTTTTTTGATGGTTATGTGGAGATAGGAGTCTCACAGACTTTTCTGCCTGGGCTAGCTTCAAACTGCAATCCTCAGATCTCAGCCTCCTGAGTAGGATTATAGGCGTGAGCCACCTGCACCTGGCTTTTAACTGTTTTGTGATGTGCTCTGAATGGTGCAATAACTCTTAGACACGTGTGGCTGGTTCCATTTAAAAGTAACACAGATGAGCACTGATGTATGCAGGTGCTGAGAACCCACCTGTGGTAATGACACTGCATTGGGCAGTGCAGATAGAAAGTTCTGTCGGATAGTGGCTGTGCTCTGTGTAAAGGTGAGCTTCCAGTTCTAGGATGCCTGTGCCTCTGATTTGTTTGGAAGTTAGTGAGCAGCAGGAATGTCAAGTGACTAGTAAGTGGAACTGTGTGTTTGATTTAGGTTGGGTAATTTACAGAGGAGATTTTTTTTTTTTGGCCACACTAGAAACTAGGAAAAAAACCAAACATTAAGAGTTCTTAAGAAAATAAGTTTTTCTTCAGTTCCTTCCAAATATCTCTTAAAGGAGTGGGTGTACTAGCCTTTGTTTTGTGCTGCTTCAGAGGTCAATAAATGTTAAGACTTTTTTTTTTTTTCAGATTCTATGATGGTTTCTGTTGAAAGTCAAATACAATAATGGAATGTTGATGTTTGAATTTCACAGAGGATCTGCCAGTAATGCAGGTTCCTCTCCTTTCTGCCTTTCCTCTATTCCCACCAGCTCAGTCAGATTTTTCAGGAGGACAATGTGGTTTGGTGGGTATTCAGTTAATGAGTCACTTGCCGCTTGCCCCAGCTGTGTAGTGGAAGGTGGCACCTGCCCAGGACTTGTAGAGTCTGTCATCTCATGCTCCTCAGTGGTTCTCAGCGTAGCCACGTAGAGCTGAATCAGTATGCAGAATGTTAAGGGAAGAGAAGCTGGTGTGACATTTAGGAGACATGCCTATGCTGGTTGGGTATTGATTTGTAGTGTTTATTACTTGCTCGAACTAAAAGAAATTGAGAATTGGCAAATTGGGTAACATCTGTCAAGAGTAATTCTGTTGGCATGCAATAGAGTGCAGACGTTTTTTCTGGAAAGAGAGAAAGAAGGAAACTTTTGGTGTGCTATGTTTCAGCATGAGGGAGCATGCGGGAGGTCTACGGACACCTGTCGGGTAGTAGGTGCTGGTCTCGACCACAGGGACAAGCATTGGAGGAAAGTTCAGGAAAGTCTGGTGCTGGGAAAATATTTAAAGCAACAGCTGTCTTGACACAGTTTCAGATTACTCAAAAACATAGCTTTGGGCTGGGAAGGTGGCTCAGTGGTAGAGCGCTTGCCTTGCATGCCTGAGGCCCTGGGTTCAATTCCTCAGCACCACAGAAGCAGAAAAAGCCAGAAGTAGTGCTGTGGCTCAAGTGGTAGAGCACTAGCCTTGAGCTGAAGAGCTGAGGGACAGGATGGGAAGGGGAAACAAAGGAGGAGGCTACAATACTTGATAAGAAATGTACTCATTGCATTATCCTGCCCATGTAATTGTAGCCCCTCTGTACAGTATGTTCTCAAATAAAATAAAATAAAATTTAAAAAAAAATGTACTCATTATCTTGCCCATGTGATTGTAACTCCTCTGTACAGTATTTTCACAATAAAAAAAAATAAAAATTATATAAAAAGAAAAGAGCTGAGGGACAGCGCCCAGGCCCAGAGTTCAAGCCCCATGACTGACTTAAAAAAAAAAAATAGCTTTTTCAGTTCCTTCATTTTGTATAGTTTCCACTTCCATGTGAATGATGGGTAAGCAGAGAACAGTGAGAGGTTGGAGGTGAGGCTTGGGTGGTAGACTGGCAGCCAGTGAGTGAAAGCAAGCATCAGATACCAAGTTTGAGTCCTGGTCTTGGACAAAGAAAAGAATAGTAACAGTTAAAATGAACTTAGGTCCCAACAGGTACACGCATATGTACGTGTGTGGTTTGTGGGAGGATCAGAATATCAGATTGATGCTCTGCCTTCCTCCAAATTGAATACTATGGTTTGCCCAAATCCCACGGTCTCTCCATTCTGCCCTGGTCTAGGCTGAAAGTGAAGAAACCAAGGAGCGTTTGTTTGAGTCCATGCTCAGTGAGTGCCGGGACGCCATCCAGGCTGTGCGCGAGGAACTCAAGCCTGACCAGGTAGGAGCATTTGATCAGCACCCCGTGTCCTGCGCTCAGTTACTCCTCGGTCTGTCTCATTCTCAGCAGGGTCCCATTGTCTGTTAAGTATTGAGGTAGTCAACAAGGACCCCTGGACTCCAGAAGATTGAGAAGTTCATTTCTCAGCATCCTGTTCTTTATACTGCTCTCTACTTCCGGCCAAATCCTTACCCCCTTTCTTCTAACATCACTGCAATCTGCTCAAACCTGGAAACTGAAAACTTCACAACAGTACTACTTATTCTACCTTTGTCATGTCTCTCACCTGTTTTTAGTTGAGACAGGTCTTGCTCTGTAGCCCAGGCTGGGTTTGAACTTGCAACCCTCCTGCCTCAGACTCTCAAATGCTGAGATTACAGTCAGGTAGCACAGCCTGGTTTCCACCTGATGTGCTTTTGTTTTTCTTTTAAATGTAGACTTCTAGGAAGGTCTCCTTACTACTTCTTAAATGCCATTCAAGTATAGAAAGCCCAGTGATCCCCCTAGGTCTCCAAATGTTTATGACGACTGAGTGAAATGTGAAGTTTACTTACTCATTCTGTGTCTTATTGTTCACACTATGTCTTATTGTAACATAGAATATTCATTAAAATAACATTGTGAGTTCTCATTTTCTTTGATTCCACACTCCTTTTGTATGCTCTGCTTTCAAGATCACTAGTCTGGCAAGATCACAAGTCTGGCACCTGCAGCAGGTGCCAAGCTCTGTTGGCCTGTGCTTTGCTGTGTCCCAGGTTCTTTGCCTCAGCCTCGCCTCTTCCCTTGCTCAATAAGCCCCTGAGTGTCCTTACATCCTTCTCACACATGGATAATCTGTCCTTTCCACTTCTTTCAGTGCCACGTGTTTTCCAAGGCTTGACTCACAGGTGCCCATACATCCTAGTGCACACACCTCCATGATCTCTTAAGTGCCTGACACTAGCAGCTATATTTTCTACTTGGTAATTAGTGAATATTGCCTTTAAAGTTCTGGCTTTTTTCTGAAGCTAGGGATTGAACCCAGGGCATGTTAAGCAAGTGCTCTACCACTGGGCTACACACCTAGTGATTTTTTTTTTTTCCCTTCAATTTTATTTTGAAACAATCTCAGTAAATGGCCCAGGTTGGTTTCGAGCTTGCTATCTCCTTCCTTAGCCTCCTCAGTAGCTAGAATAATAATAAGCCTGTGTCAACATGCCCTGCTAATATTATTTCTTGTGTGCACAAGTACTGGGACATGAACTCAGGGCCAGGGTACTGTCCCTTAGCTTTTTTGCTCACGGCTAGCATTCTACAACTTGAAGCACAGCTCCACTTTCAAGTATTTGCTGGCTAATTAGTGATGAGTCTCAATTTTCTGCCTAGGCTGGCTTTTAGCCTAGACTTATTATTATTAATTTTATTATTATTGTAGTAAATGCAAATAGCAAAATAATACCATATTGTATTTATTTATTTTCATCAGTCCTGTAGCTTGAACTTGGTATGGGCATTATCCCTGAATTTTTTTGCTTAAAGCTAGTTAATGTTCTGCCACTTGTCCCACAGCACCACTTCTGGCTTTTTGGTGATTAATTGGAGATAACATTCTCATGGACTTTCCTGTGGGGCTGCCTTTGAGCATCCTCAGATCTCAGCCTCCTGTGTAATTAGGAATATAGACATGAACCACCTAAAGAGGAACATAGTTTGAAGCCAGCTAGAACAGGAAGATCTGTGAGACTCTTTTTTTTTTTGGTCGGTTGTGGGGCTTGAACTCTGGGCTTGGGAGCTGACCCTCAGCTCTTAAGCTCAAGGCGAGCACTCTACTGCTTGAGCCACAGTGCCACTTCATTTTCTGGTGGTTTATTGGAGATGAGAGTCTCCCAGACTTTCCTGCCCTGGCTGGCTTTGAACCACAATCTTCAGATCTCAGCCTCCTGAGTAGCTAGGATTACAGACATGAGCTACCAGCGCCTGACTTTCTGTGAGACTCTAATCACCAAAAAGCCAGAAGTAGAAGTATGGCTCAAGTGGTAGAGCTCTACACTTGAGCACAAAAGCTGAGGGTCGGTGCCCGGGCCTTGAATTCAAATCCCAAGGCTAGCACTCGTTCACACACACACACACACACACACACACATACACACACGTACACGCACACACGTATTACGGTTTTGTCTCAAAGCCTGTACCATTGGCAGCCTTTCTACACTTGAGCCGTGCCCCAAGCCCTTTTCCCTTTCATTACTTTTTTTTTTTTGGGTCCGGTCGTGGGGTCTGAACTCTGGGCCTGGGCGCTGTCCCTCAGCTCTTCAGCTCAAGGCTAGCGCTCTACCACTTGAGCCATAGCACCACTTCCGGCTTTTTTTTTTTCTGCTTATGTGGTGCTGAGGAATCGAACCCAGGGCCTGAAGCATGCAAGGCAAGCGCTCTACCACTGAGCCACCTTCTCAGCCCCCCTTTCATTACTTTTCAAAGAAGTTTTTGAGTTTTGCCTGAGCCAGTTTGGACTGCAGTCCTCCTGTTTATACTTCCTAGGTAGCTGGGATGGCAGGCGAGTGTCCACTTGCCTAGCTTTTTATTGGTTGGAGTGGGATCTTGAGAACATTTTGCCTGGACTGCCTCCAGTCCTCATCTTCTTTGTCTCAGTTGTTCAAGTAGCTATGATTACAGGTATGAGCCACCACACCCAGCACATCTTAACTATTTTTAAGTGTATACTTTAGTGCTAATGAATACATTCATAATGTTGCACAACCAGCATCATCATCCATCTCTAGAACTCAATTCATTTTGCACCACTGAACCTACTATACCCATTAAATAATTTCACTCATTGTCTCTGGCAATTTATTTGTGTAGTTTTCCTCACAGTTAAAAACATCACAAAGCAAATACATGTTTTTAGTGACAGCTGCCACTGTACCTTGAGAGAACATTCCACAAGCTGCCAGTACATGTTATGTATGCTCCCTTTATCCATTTAATTGCCGCCTCCCTTGCTTCCTCACTGTGAATTCACAGCAGCTGAGTGCTCACCACAGCCTGGGTTGAACGTGGTGACATAAAATGCATTTGCTTCCCACTGCTTTGTTAACACTACCACTTTTTTGTTTCATTTATTTATTTACTGGAGTTTGAACTTGGAATCACACTTGCTAGACATGGTCTCTACTGGTGAGGCACACCTCTAGCCATTTGTGGGTTTGTGTGCACATGTGTATGTACATATACATGTGTGCTTAAGTGTCAGAGGCTTTTTACTCAGGCTGGCACTCTGCCACTTGAGACACACTTCCAGTTTGGCAATTTGCTCTTAATTGGACATAGAATCTGGAGGACTTTTCTGCCCAGGCTGGCTGTGAATCTTGATCTCAGCCTCCTTTAGCTAGGATTAAAGACATGAGCCCCCAGTATCTGTTAGACGTTACACTTTTCTGCCCATGCTGTTCTAGAACTTGGATCTGCACAATCTCAGCCTCCTACACAGCTAGGATTCCAGGTATTGGTTGGGCTGTGTTCCTTTTGAAAACTAAAGGAGAATCTAGAGAAACCCATCCCCAGTATTCTAACGGCTTCTTGGAGCCATCTATATTCCTTGTCTTCAACCCTCCCACTCCCATCTTTAAAATAAGCAGCTCAGTGATTTTTCTCCTCTGCCTTCTGCCTAAGCCTTCAACCCCTCATGTTCTCCACCATTTCCCTTCTGCCTGCCTTTTCTAAGGATCTATGGCTACTCTGGGCTCACCTGGATTATTGAAACACACTTAGTCACAGCTGTAGAATCTCTACTACTATGCCAGATGACACCTCCACAGACTCTGAGGGTAAAGAGGTGGCTATCTTAGGGGTTGTTATTCAGCCGGCTACAAAGGCAAGCTGATACAGCATGCCATAAGGACTAGAACTTGAGTCTAAGGCACAGACCCAAAATGCATGGGCTTAGACTTTGAAAATGGGGCAGGAGGGGCTGGGAAGGTGGCTCAGCGGTAGAGGTCATGCCTTGCAAGCATGAGGCCCTGGGTTCGATTCCTCAGCACACATAAACAGACAAAGCCAGCAAAACAAAACAAAACAAAACAAAAAAAGAAAATGGGGCAGGAAACCTTAGCTGGCCACTGCTCACAGTTCTCTTACTCAGGGACAGTTTTTAGGTGTCAGAGGAAACAGAATGACCCTGACACTCGCTCACACATTACCAGATCCTGACTTTGGGAGGACTCCATGCCACCTAGATCTCTTTTGTTCAGAGCACCTCGAGGACCACACAGGGAAGGGGATAGTGAGAGCCAAAATTAAGAGTTTTACTTTTTACCTTTTACTTTCTTCAGAAACAGAGAGATTATACCCTTGAAGGGGAGTCGGGGAAGGTATCTAATCTCCAATACCTGCACAGGTAAGGATTATTTTACATTTTAAAACTAAAAGATGTGTCATTGGAGCAAAAGAGTATGTTTATGTATACTAATACATACAAGTACATTTCATTATATAAAAACATTGCAGCATTTGCATATTTAAATAAATGGTTTAAGATTTTCACATAGCTTTAAAGCTGGATCATACCAGTAACTTAGTGGCTCCTTGCGATCTCTGCTTTGGCTTACTCCTGTCCTCTTCTAGAGCTAACCACTCTCTCTTCCCTCTGCCAAGTTCTGGAAGTTACTTTCCTCCAAGTTCTGAATGTTTTGACTTTCTCCATGGTCCCTTTCCCATTTCATTTCAATTCAGGTTTCATTCCATCCACAGTGTTTTTTTTTTGTTGTTGTTTTGTTTTTGTCGGTTTTAGGGCTTGAACTCTGGGCCAGGGTGCTGTCCCTGAGTTCTTCAGCTCAAGGCAAAGTGCTCTACCACTTAGCCATAGCGCCGCCACTTCCGGTTTTCTGGTGGTTTTTATTAGAGATAAATCTCACGGACTTTCCTGCCCAGGCTAGCTTTGAACCACTGGCGCCCAGCTTTGTATTGTCTAGGGAGTCGGGCACTGGTGGCTCACACCTATAATCCTACTACTCAGAAGTCTGAGATCTGAGGATCTCGGTTCAAAACCAGTCCCAGGCAGGAAAGTCTGGGAGACTCTTATCTCCAGTTAACCACCAGAAAACTGGAAGTGGTGCTGTGGCTCAAGCAGTAGAGTGCTTGCCTTGAGTTGAAGAGCTCAGGAATAGCACCCAAGCCTAGAGTTCAAGCCCCACGACTGACAAAAAAACAAACAACATAATGTCTAGTGAGTACCACTGCTGTATTTGTTATCTTTTTAATGGCACTAATCTGTACCCTCCTTGTCCATACTTTAAGGTCCATTCTTTTCTTTTCTTTTTTTTTTTTGGTCCAGTCATGGGGCCTGAACTCTGGGCCTGGCTGCTGTCCCTCAGCTCTTCAGCTCAAGCCTAGCGCTCTACCACCTGAGCCACCGCGCCACTTCTGGCTTTTTTTTTCTTTTTGCTTATGTGGTGCTAAGGAATCGAACCCAGGGCCTCAGGCTTGCAAGGCAAGTGCTCTACCACTGAGCCACCTTCCCAGCCCCTCTTTTTTTTTTTTTAATTTTAATTTTTTGTGAACATACTGTATAGAGGGGTTACAATTACATGGGCAAGATAATGAGTAAGGTCCATTCTTTTCTGTCCAGCTTGCTATGTTTATTGCATTATTTCTACTCTGCTTTTTGCTATTGGGGCTTACTGTAAACCTGGCTAAAAGCAGCTAAAACCATGAATTAGCTGTGCTGTCTTAGAATTTCCTCTGCCAAATTATTTTTTTGTCACTTTTAAATTCAGCTTCCCAGAAAGTGTCAGGACATGGACAAAATAGAGACAAAGTTCTCTCCTAAATGTAACACAAAATGTCCTCCTGTCTGGTAGAGTCCCTGGTCCATCTGAAACCTCCTGAGCACAGTCTTTAGTCCCCACGTTTCTGTCAGCATTCTGGTCTTCAGAACTCTCAGCAAAATCACTGGTCTGCTGCTCACAGCCGTGTCCAGGGCTTCTCCAGCACGTTTGTACACATTCAGACACCTCCACAACCACCTGCCAAGACCTAAGAACCACAGGCCAGCTGAGTCACATGGCACCTCCGCTCTCCTGCCAGTTTTCTAATGACTTACTTTTGCATTGCTATAAAAAAAAAAAATACCTCACATGGTAACTTAGAGGGAAGAGTGATTTCTTTTGGTCCATTGTTTGTTTGGGGGGGGGGGGGGGGGGCGTGACATGGGACAGATAGGGCAGAACAGTTCACTAGCCAGGAAGAGGCCAGGGCAAGATAGTGCCTCAAAGATTCACCAGCAGTGACCAACTTCCTTCAGCTAGGCCCTGCTGCCTGCTTTCACTGCCTCCCAAAGCTGTCATCATACTATTAATTCATCAAGGGATCAGCCTGTGCATTAGGTCAGAGCCCTGTGATCCAGTCATCTCAAACATACCCAGTGGTGTGCTTCACTAATCCTCGAGTGTTTCTCAATTGAATCAAGCCCAAATCAAGCATCACAACGCACCAGGCATGGAACTGGGCCTCCTTCCAGAAACCGGCTTCAACCCACGGTGTGATCCTAGGGAGTAAATCTAGAAACTTGTGCATGGTGGGCACTCGCTCACCTGCCAGGCTGTGCCTCCCTCCCACCCATGGGCCACTTGAAGAACAAGCCACATCTCATAGGTATTCATTCATTTCTTACCAGATAAATGATCTTCAAATATTAACGACAGTAACAAAAAAGAACAGGCACTATCCTTTCAAATTAGGAGCTCTATGGCTCCTGAGCAAAGAAAGATAAATATGATATTATTCATGCTGAAATCGGCATTTATGGAAGATCTCATTCTGGTTCCCTCCGAATTTGCTACTGAACATTCAGCTGCCAGATTGCAGGCCCTGTGAGCCGGAGGCCCAGGCCAGACAGCCCTGCCATGTGATGCACATGTCCCTTAGGTCAGTCCCCACTCGTAGTGCAGCACTCTTCCCTGAGCTGACAGGTCGTCTGTTCCAGCTACCTGACCTACATCAAGCTGTCGACAGCCATCAAGCGTAATGAGAATATGGCTAAAGGTCTGCAGAAGGCGCTGCTGCAGCAGCCGCCGGAAGATGACAGCAAGCGCTCCCCCCGGCCGCAGGACCTGATCCGGCTGTACGACATTATTCTGCAGGTAACTTGGAGGAGTCTGAGAAGGCGAGTCCTGCGTTTGTGTTGGCCATGAGATGATTTGCCTCTGCATAGGCAATTGGCGAAGAAGCTGGGGAATTCTGAGGTCTTCTTTCAAGGACAGATAAACGGTTCTGGCAAGAACTAATCTGAGGCCTTCTCCTCATGGATTTTCTTGTTGCATTTGTTTTACAGAATCTGGTGGAATTGCTGCAGCTCCCTGGCTTGGAAGAAGATAGAACTTTCCAGAAAGAAATAGGTCTCAAGACCCTGGTGTTCAAAGCTTACAGGTGATAGCCTTCAGGCTGGGCATCCCAGCAATTCTGTAAAGTTAGAATATGTCCCAGCCCAGGGAAGATGGCGTCGTGGGCATTTGTGTGCTCAGTATGCCCAGCCCAGCTTGTTCACAGGAAATTGCAGCCAGTAGTCTCTAGTGTGCCTTGTTTGCCCTTTGCATAGGTTTAGGGATTAAGCTTGGCGCCCTTTTCTTCTAAACTGCCTCCCCAGGAGAGAGACTAGCGTTGGATAGAGTACCAGTTAGCAAGCCAGAACAGCCAGGTCAGGGAGCCTACACTGAGTTGGGATAAAGTTAAATGTTTGGTTTTCTTAAATGAATCTGCTATTTGTAAGTAGGAGGTGGGCTGTGTAGCAGGAGGCGGGGTCCAGGCAGGATGGTGGGGTAGAACCATTGGCTCCTCACCCTCCTTTTCCGGCCCTCGCCTGTGTTCTTGGCCTCCCTGGGTGCCCCACCTCCACTTACGTGGCCCTTCTGTCCTGTTAAGGCACTACTCAGCTTCTCTCCTGTGTGTGTGGGGGCGGGGAGGGTTGGTGGTGGTGGTAATAGGGCTTGAACTTAGGGCCTGGGTGCTATCTCTGATCTCTTTTGTTCAAAGTTCTACTACTTTGAGCCACACCTCCACTCACTCTCTCATGATTTTCTTGCCATAGCTGGCTTTGAACCCTGATCCTTAGAATCAGCCTTCTGAGTAGTTTGGATTCCAGGCCACCAATGCCTACCTCAGCTTCTTGTGAGCCCAAAAGAGTTTTAGCTAGAACCTTCTTTGCTTTTGGTTTTTGAAAAAAATGTGTTCGGGGGCTGGGAAGGTGGCTCAGTGGTAGAGCGCTTGCCTTGCATGCCTGAGGCCCTGGGTTCGATTCCTCAGCACCACATAAGCAAAAAGCCGGAAGTGGCGCTGTGGCTCAAGTGGTAGAGTGCTAACCTTGAGCTGAAGAGCTGAGGGACAGCGCCCAGGCCCAGAGTTCAGGCCCGACGACCAGACCCCCCAAAAAGAAAAAAGGGCTGGGAAGGTGGCTCAGTGGTAGAGCGCTTGCCTTGCATGCCTGAGGCCCTGGGTTTGATTCCTCAGCACCACATAAGCAAAAAGAAAAAAGCCGGAAGTGGCACTGTGGCTCAAGTGGTAGAGCGCTAGCCTTGAGCTGAAGAGCTGAGGGACAGCGCCCAGGCCCAGAATTCAGGCCCCACGACCGGACCAAAAAAAAAAGAAAGAAAGAAAAAAAACATGTTCGGAGAGAAATGGTTGTGGATGGTAATGGGTGGGATTTACCCTTGAGCCAGACCACATTCCTCCCCCTCCCTCACCTGCCGCCACCCTCCTCTGGGGAACTGCTCCTTTTCAGTCAACCACCAAGTAAAAGGGAGGTCCTATATGGACCTGCGTGGCCTTCTCCCATGGCTGGGAAGGACCTAGATCAGCCTAGCAAGCCTGGATGCTGCTAATGGGGGAGGAGGGAAATTGTAATGGCAATCTTGGGTAAAAGTCCTCTTCCAAACATAAACTGAATGCTAAAGTGCAAGGCCAGCCTTGTCGTGCTGTAAAATACTGTGGCTCTTTCCTTTTCCATCAGGTGTTTTTTCATTGCTCAGTCCTATGTGTTGGTGAAGAAGTGGAGTGAAGCCCTGGTCCTGTACGATAGAGTCCTGAAATACGCCAATGAAGTCAGTTCCGATGCTGGAGCCTTCAAGAACAGCCTAAAGGTGAGCCATTGGCCCCTCCTTGTTTCCAAGCCCAGAAACTGTGTAGTGAGGAGGTGCAGGGCCCTGGGGGTAGACCCAGCTGAGCTTCTTAGGCTGCTTTCCCTTTCACTCTTGATCTGTATACTGAGTAACTCATAGAGAATTCCAGGCTTGAAGAGCCATCTTAGAGCCAGACACTGGTGGCTTGTGCCTATAATCCTAGCTACACACACATACACACACACACACACACACACACACACACACACACAAAATCATGCATGTAATCCCACACACACACACACAATCATGCATGTAATCCTAGCTACTTAGGAGGCTGAAATCTGATCTGAAGATTGAGATTCAAAGCCAGCTCAAGTAGAAAACCTATGAGACTTACCTCTAATTAACTACTAGAAAAATGGAAAGTGGAGCTGTGGCTCAAAGTGGTAGAGTGCTAGCCTTGAGCAAAAGAGCTCAGGGATAACACCCAGGCCCTGAGTTCAAGCCCCACAACCAACAACAACAAAAAAAGAAAGCCATCTCAACCAGCATGATGGCACGTACCTAGAGTCTGAGCACTAAGAAGGCTAAGGCTTGAGGATGAAGAGTTCAAGTCTTCAGTACTTAGCAGGACCCTGTTTCCAAAAAAAAAAAAAAAAAGAATGAAAGGAAAGGGAAGGAAGGAGGGAGTAAATAAATAATTCATTTCTTTGGTTGCAGGGAAACTAGATCATATGCATAATATGTGTGAGACCTTGGGTTTGATCCTCATCTCTGCAGAAACAAACAAAATCAGTGAGTCCTGGAATTAGAGATATTGCTAGGAAGGGGTGTGGGTGGAGAGCAGATGAGTGAGCACTAAATCAGTACACAGTAACAAATTAGTGTAGAGCAATAAGGCATTTCAGAACTGCCCATCCGACGTCATACGCTGCGTGGCTTGGGGAGACAGTGTCAGAGAATGGAGGCAAGAAGGGTCTGTGGCCAGACCTTGTCAGGTCATTCCATTCTGCCCCGTGAGACTTGAGGCTCATGTAGGACACTGCCTTGCAGAAGTGGTGGGCCATGGCGGCCGAGGGCTTGATTCCGAGTCCCACCTCTGCTCCTGGGGGCGAAGCCTTCATCCCGCCCATGCCTCAGAGTTCTCTGCCACATGGAGTTAGCAGTTGTGTAAGCTATGAGTGATAACTTATTCTTCTCATCACTATTTCAAGCATTGTTACTTAAGCCATGACATAGGTTTTCTCACTTGAAATAGGTCAGGGTTCTTTGTTTTGAAGAGACCCATTGAAAAGCCCACAGCTCTGAAAATCCCAGTGGGATGGCCTGGTCCAGGTTAGCCAGGGCGCTGCTCTGGCCAGCCCCACCCACTGAGCATGTGTTCCCGGGACTGTTGCAGGACCTGCCGGACGTGCAGGAGCTCATCACTCAAGTGCGCTCCGAGAAGTGCTCGCTGCAGGCCGCGGCCATCCTGGGTGAGACACCGCCTGCTCCTTCCACTGCCCATCTCTCCCTCGTTCCTTACCCTGTGCCACTACTAGCAGCGTGTGGGTTAGCCTGTACGATTCTTGTTATCTCAGCCTTTACGTCTATAGAGATCTTTCCTTTCCCCCTTGCCCTTTTCCTTCCACCGGCAGCTCCCCTGGGCTAGAGTTCGTTATCTGTTCATACCACTTCTCAGCAGTGTTGGGACTGGAAGGAGGCAGCTGGTGACCACATCTGGGCTGCCTTTGCTGAGGGTGTGGGCCGGGCGCTGTGGCTGCCACACACAGTCCTTGTTCTTACGGAAACTCTGTGTACTTGCAGATGCCAATGACACCCATCAAACAGAGACTTCCTCCCAGGTGAAGGACAATAAGGTACGTCTGGCTTTTGAGGAATACGATCATTTGTAGAGTAGACTGCCCCCAGCCCTTTGCCTGTTCCCTCCCTTCTGCCCGGAGCCTTACAGGGCGCTGTGCAGCCTAGTAGATGGCTGGATGGCCTGGGGAAGAAGGTGGAGGCGGCTTGGTTACAGTCACACCTGAGGGTCAGCACTTAACCTGGACACCTGGTGACTTCCAGGGGTCAATGAGTGACCTCTAAGTTAGGGACATGCTACACGCCCTGCACATGCACACACTGATCTGAGTGCCTGGTGCATAGTGGAAGTTCACTGCAGGTCTTCTGTGATTTAACTTCCAGCCACTGGTCGAACGGTTTGAGACTTTCTGCCTGGACCCTTCCCTGGTCACCAAGCAAGCCAACCTCGTGCACTTCCCGCCGGGATTTCAGCCCATCCCTTGCAAGCCTTTGTTTTTCGACCTGGCCCTCAACCATGTGGCCTTCCCCCCGCTGGAGGACAAACTGGAGCAGAAGGCCAAGAGCGGCCTCACGGGGTACATCAAGGGCATCTTCGGCTTCCGGAGCTAACCCGGCTCTCCTGTCATTGTGAGAACCGCCCAGCCCGCCCGTGGCATTAAGCCCAGGTCTGCACCGGCCAGGGCAGAGCTCAGCACCCTCAGCCCTGCGCCCCTACATCTTGTGTGTGTGTGCACCTACATTCTTAACGCACGTGTGGGAAGGGCACACTGCCATCTTCTAGGCCCTGTGTCAGGGTCGCCCCGTCTCCTGTGCTCTCCGGGCTCCTGTGAGCCGGGATTGATTGCCTTTTCTCAGTAACGTGTTCAGGGGTTCCGCAGCAGGCTCGGGGTGGGGCGTGGAATGTTTTGTCATGTGTCCTCAGCACCATGGATTTGAAATGAACTCAACCCTGCCGTGGGGTCCAGGGCCCCCAAAGTCTGTCCATGACCGAAACATCGGCAGCGTTGCCAAGAATTACTCGCAGCCTTACCCCCTTCACCAATTTAGAACAAGCAGAGAGCTCTATTTTTAGAAGAAATATGTTACACTCAGAAGTGATGGAACCAAATCTTATATTAAAAGGCAAAGATGGTGGAGACTGTGCCATGTATTGCTTGTCCTCACGCCCAGGTCTGCTCCGGGCCTGCTCGAGGCTGAGCGAGGCCGCCGTCAGGTGCACACGTGCTCCCGCCCCGGGGTTACATCCCACCCAGTGCAGTGGCTCCCGCACTGCGGCTCCCTCGTCCTCAGTCTGTATGTTATGGCATCCATAATAGACTGCACAAAAGCAGTGTAAGAAAGAAGGAATAAATGTGATTTAAACCTGAGCTGTACCTGACCCCTCTGACCCCTCACTTGTCTATGGCAAAGAAAGTCCACCAGGGGCTGGGAAGGTGGCTCAGTGGTAGAGGCTTTCCTAGTATGCATGAAGCGCTGGTTCCATTCCTGTACACCACATACACAGAAAAAGCCAGAAGTGGTAGAGTGCTAGCCTTAAGCAAAAGCAGCTCAGGGACAGTGCCCAGGACCAGAGTTCAAGCCCCAGGACTGGCCAAAGTAAAAAAAAGATGGCTTAATGCTTTTGTTTTCATGGCTGCGCTTTGCTCCCAGTGTCCCCAGCGCATCCCAGTAGCAGTAGCACTGGCTGATGTGAGCGTCACACTGGCTGTGGCATGACGTAGACCACCGCATTTAGTAGTAAAGTCACGTATGTACACAAGGTACCTTCCAGAAGTTAAGTCACACATGTATACAAGGTACCTTCCAGAAGTAAAGTCACGCATGTATACAAGGTACCTTCCAGAGCCGAAGCTGCCAGGTGCCTCGCACATCCCTTCACATAAGGCTTTCAGACACCAGCAGATGCATCAGCGCCAAAAAGAGGGGCCTAAGCCAGGGCCGGTGGCTCATGCCTGTCATCCTAGCTACTCAGGAGGCTGAGATCTGAGGATCACAGTTCAAAGCCAGCCAGACTTATCTCCAGTAAACCACCAGAAAACCGGAAATGGTGCTGTGGCTCAAGTGTTAGAGCGCTCACCTTGAGCCGACTAGCGCGGGGACAGCACCCAAGCCCAAAGTTAAAGCCCCACGACCGACCAAAAACAAAAGTGGGCCTGCGGTACAGGCTCCGAGTCATGTCCTCCCCGTGCCTTGGTGGGGTCGGAGGCCCAAAGGGCCTGCAGGGAACGTCCTGTCTCCGCGGGCGCAGGCGGTGCCTCGCGGGAAAGCCCGAGGGCTTCTGTGGATCCAGGTTCTATTGGGGTAGCCATGGCTGCGCACTGAGAGCCACTGGCCTGATGTCCTCATGTGGTGTCTCATTAACCACTTCCTGCCCAGCTTGGTTCCCAGCTCCTTAACTCTGAGCCTCTTGTCCAGGCCAAGAAGTGAGCCTGTGAGGGCAGCCCCTTTTCCACAGCACTAGGAGGTCTTCCTTCCAGAAAGTGGAGGCCATAACTTGGCCCTCTCCAGGAGGAAACTGGAGCCGGGGGCTTGGGAGGCGAGGGCTGGGTCTGTTCACCATCCTCACAGTGCAGTGCTAACGTTGCACACACCATCATTCATTTCACCGAGAAGCTAACTGATCACAGAACTCTATAAACAGCCCGCTGCTGTCTGTCTTCAGAAGCTTGGAACATTCAAGGTCTAGGAAAATATCCAAAGGTAACAAAACTATGTCTCGGTTCTTTTTTTTTTTTTTTTTAAGACACCTGTTGCTATAGAGGGAGATGGAAACCAGATTTAGCTCCAAATTTTATTGATGCCCCCAAAACAGAATAAATGGAAGCCACCTGCTTCCTGACAACACCAACCGGAAGTATCAGTAACCTACTGGTCTGTTAGGTGCTGTGGTCAGAGACAAGCCCCAGGGCAGGCTGTCTAAGGAGCGTGTGGGAAGCCCAGTCCCTGCCCTGTGTGCTGGCAAACACAGAGGAAAGAAAGGCTCTGTGTCAACTAGAGACATCGACACAAATGAAAGAAAACACAATTCAAACGACAAATGTTGATGGAATGCTTGTGCACACTATTCACGGGACATTCAAGCTGTGAAGACTGGCCTCAGAGCTGGATGTGATTGTGCATACTTGTAATCCCTGCTACTAGAGGCGTGGAGAGGAGGGTAGCGGAGAGGAGGATGGCAGGTTGAAGAGCAAAGTTAGTGTGAGACCCTATTTGGAAAAGCAAGAGAACTGCGAGGTGGGCTGGGAAGGTGGCTCACTGGTAGAGTGCTTGTCTTGCATGCACGAGGCCCTGGGTTCAATTCCTCAGCACCACATACACAGAAAAAGTGGCGCTGTGGCTCAAGTGATAGAGCTCTTGACTTGAGCTGAAGAGCTGAGGGACAGCACCCAGGCCAAGAGTTTAGGCCCCACAACCAACCAAAAAAAAAACCTACCAGGTATTGCTCAAATGGTAAAGCATTTGCTAAAAAGGCCCTGTATTCAACCTCCAGTATATAATAAGTTTTTAAAAAAATCATAGTTTGTCAGTCTCCTGAGCAGCCGTGAGCTGGTACGCTGGGGCTGAGGCTTGAGAAGTTGACTTGAGTGTTCCTCTGCAGGTCCATTCCCAGCAGGGGAATTTGTTCCCTTCCGAACCACAACTCTTGTCTCCAGGCTGGCTCCACGGCTCCACAAATCCTCATTACTTGGGAAAGAGCTGCAGCCTTTCCATCAGGCACAACTTGCCCCAGGGATCTGAGACAGGAGGTGCTCTTGTTAGACAACAGGCAATGTTCCGGGCCTTGGGAGCTGAGCTGCGTTAGTTATGGCTCATCTGTGCAATGGAGGACAGAGTCCTGGCCACTTGCCTCCCCCATAGCTCCAGGAGAGCTGCCCAGGGGGGAGCAGAAGCCCTGGGCCGGTAGACTGAGGCTTCGCACCCCTGCCCCTGAGCTGCTTGGCTTGCGGCCCTGGTCTGGCCTGTGCAGACTGAGTAGATCCTATAGAAGAAGAAAATACACAGACATTCTCTCCCTGCAGCCTGACAGTGAGGAGAGGCCCCTGGAGCCATCTAGGCCCAGAATAGGTGGCCAGCATTTGAAATGGGACAGGGGATGGGGCGGGGAGAGGAAGGAAGAGGGAGGTTGGTTCTTGGAACAAACCAGCCTTTACCCTTCCCTTCTGCCTCCTGAGCTAAGTCCTCCTAAGCCTAAGCACTAAGCAAAGCTGTTAGAACAACAGGCAGGCGCTGATTACCTTGGCAGGCTCCTCTTTCCAGTTTCCTGGTGACAGGACAAGTCAGGCAGGCCCACCTCTCAGCTGAATACAGCGTTTGTTCAGTTAGGGCTGACTCGCTGCTGCTTCGGCTCAGCGGCGGAGCTCCTCCATCCAGCGCCTGGGTGCCTATCACCTTGTTATCACACTGAAACTTCAAAATAGGGCTTCAGATCCCATCGCTAGCCATTTAGAACTGTCATCCCAGAGCCCAAAGACAGTTTGGGGGAGGCCCAGAGGCCCAGCAGTTTCTGAGCAAGAGCAGGCAGCTGCAGACCTGTGGGAACGGGCAGCTGCCGGCTGCCAGGTGTGAGCTCCCTTGGCACAGGTGCCACCAGGGAGCTGGGACACGCCGCTGTGGCCCAAAGCCAAGGCAGAGGCCCTGTGCACCCTGAAGCAGCCCTGCATTTGGGGTTCCTGGGATTCCCCATTTTCTGGCCATTTAGTTCAGGAGTCCTGTTCTAGACGCAGGCAAAATTCGGTTGTGTTTGTGTGGACTTTTTCCTATATTCTATCCAATTCTATTTTACTCCTTCATTTTTTGCAGTACTGGAATGGAATCCAGGGCCTCTCACAGGCTAGGTAAAGTGGCCTACCACCAAGCCACATACCCAGTCCTGGTCTGTGTTCGTGTGTATGTGTACCTGTCCTGGGGCTTGAACTCAAAGCCTGGGAGCTGTCCCTGAGCTCTTTTGCTCAAGGCTAGCACTCTACCACTTTGGGCCACAGCTCCACCTCTGGTTTTTCTGGTGGTTAATTGGAGCTGAGAGTCTCACAGGCTTTCCTGTCCAGGCTGGCTTTGAACCACAATCCTCAGATCTCAGCCTTCTGAGTAGCAAGAATTATAGGTGTGGGCTACCAGCGCCTGGCTTTTTTTTTTTTTTTTTTGGTAAGGGCTGGAGGCGGGCATTTGATACTGTTTTGTGCCTGTGCTGGGACTTGAACCCAAGCTCTTGCTTGACTTTTTGCTCAGGTTAGGAATCTCAGATTTAACTACCCAGGCTGGCTTTGAATCTTGACTCTCACCTTCCGGAGCTAGCTAGGGTTATAGATAAGAGTGAGCGAACAGGTGCTTTTGCTCTGCCTTTTTCCCCCAATAGTTAGGTGGGCCATGCCATCTTTTATTGACCTTTTAGCATTTTTTTTTAAACTCGGGCTTCTAGGCAGACTCAAGGGCAAAAGTTCCTCCTCCAGACAGCCCATAATTCCTCCCCAGCCCTGCATCTGCCTTGGATGGAAGCAGGTCCCTCCCTCCAGCTCCCACTTCCTATCTATCTTCTCTGGGCCAGGCTGATGGAGCGTCAGGGGTGGGAGGGGATCATCCGGCCTTGGTCCAAGGGTCTGAGGGCAGAGCTCTTGTACAAACAGAGGGCAATTTCCTGAGCCAGCAAAGCCCATCCTCATCAGGGAGCAGCTCAGGCTCCCAGGGCACAGAGAATTCCCACCATCTGTTTCAGTAGGGAGAAGAATATTCACCCTGCAGGGATCCCTTGAGCCGGAGAAGAAAGTGGGTACCTTTATGCCCTGGCATACTTGCCAAGTGCCAACCTTTGACCTTACCATACTTGTACCTGTGTGTGGCAGCCCCGGAGCCACCTCCCATCTGAGCAGTCCCTTTGCTCACATTGCAGATCCCACACGCTATGATCAGTCTACATTGGTCCAGGACTCCAGGCTAGGGACAGGAGAAAGCCGATATTGCCGGTCACAGCAGGCCCAGGGCTGGAGACCCTGGAGCCATTTCCATCTCAAATCTCTCAATCCAGAGAGCAGGGAGCCAGCGCAGGTAAAGCCACAAATGTGAGCTTCTACTGTTTCTCAGTTTTCTAGTAGTCACATTCTTTTAAAATTTTTTTAGTTTAATTAAAGAATATATCTTCTTAGCTGAGCGCCGGTGGCTCACGCCTGTAATCCTAGCTACTCAGGAGACTGAGATCTGAGGATCACGGTTCAAAGCCAGCCCGGGCAGGAACATCCGTGAGACTCTTATCTCCAATAAACCACTAGAAAACCGGAAGTGGCGCTGTGGCTCAAGCGGTAGAGTGCTCGCCTTGAGCTGAAGAGTGCAGGGACAGCACCCAGGCCCAGAGTTCAAGCCCCACGACTGACAAAAAAAAAAACAAAAACAAGAATATCTTCTTGCCTGTACTGGGGCTGGAATTCAGGCCTCCAGCCCTGGCTGGACTTTTTGCTTATGGTAATGCTGCTCTACCACGTGAGCCACAGCTTTACTTCCGGTGACTTGTTAGCTAATTGGAGATAAGAGTCTACAGGCTTTCCTGCCTGGGCTGACTTCAAACCTTGATCCTTACATCTCAGCCTCCTGAGGAGCAAGGATTCTAGGCTTGAGCCACCAGTGTCCAGTTTAGAATATATTTTCCTTAAACTCAACATATTACCAATATCACTGCAACAAATAATAATACAAACAAATTAACACTGAGATCATATATATATATATATATATGTATGTATGTATGTATGTATGTATATATATGTATATTGTTTTTGTTTTGGTGGTCGTGGGGCCTGAACTCTGGGCCTGGGTGCTGTCCTTCACTCTTCAGCTCAAGGCTAGCACTCTACCACTTGAGCCACAGTACCACTTCCAGGTTTTTCTGCTTAGGTGGTACTGAGGAATCGAACCCAGGGCCTCATGCATGCAAGGCAAGTACTCTATCACCAAGCCACCTATCCAGCCCCCTCTGATTGATTCTTGGGTCGTGCCTCCTGAATCAGAGCACCCGGCCATGATGAGTCACCCTGAGTTCAGGTGTACCTGCCTGCTGCCCAGAGGTGCTCGTTTGGGGAGCTGGTTTGATTTGCTCTGACAGTAGACAGCCATGCCAGGAAGTCAGCTCTTGTTTTTCTTGCAGTGAATCAGCCCTGGTGCCCTGAGGCGCGCAAGGGCCCCAGTGGTGCACACATCTCCAGGAGGCTTGCTGCAGACAGGGACGGAGCTCAATGGTCCAGACCGTCTGGAGTCTGAACATCTCTCCCCAGGGCCCAGCCTCTCCTGGACACCATTTCCTGGGTAGGGGCTGATTGCAAAGGTGAAGGTCGCTAGGTGGACTCAGGGGCCCGAGGAGAGAGGCCCATGGTGAGCATTGGCCTCGGGACCCTGCAATGATTAAACAAATGGTCCCTTTGGAGCATGGTGGATTGCAGTTGTGCCATCATGGTTATTAGAAGGAATAATGCCAGTGGGTACCAGTGGCTCACACCTGTCATCCTAGCTACTCAGGATGTTGAGGTCTGAGGATCATGGCTCAAAGCCAGCCCGGGCAGGAAAGTCTATAAGACTTATCTCCAATGAACCACCAGAAAACTGGTGGCTCAAGTGGTAGAGCTCTCACCTTGAGCCGAAGAGCTGAGGGACAGCGCCCAGGTGCAGAGTTCAAGCCCCATGACTGACCCCAAAAAAGAAAAAAGAAATGGTCACTGGCACAGGGATGGAAAGGAGCTGGCACAGAGGCTGAGGGTCCTCTGGCACCATTTCACTAAGCAGAGGACATGGCAGCCACTTTGTGTCCTGTGGCTGCTTGTTCTGACCAGGCCTCGGTGGCCTTCCCCCCCCCTTCCCGACCTTGCTCCACAGAAATGGAGGTCTTTGGTTTCCTCCTCCAGAGTGAAGTGTGGTGGCTGTTCCGTGAGATACAGCCAAAGGAGGTTCAGGTCCCTGCAGTCTCCTTGGGGCACTGGGCCGGGCTGAACCTTGAACTCTGGTTCCCCTTCTCTTTCACTAGGAGGTGCTATGTCCTTGGGCCAGACCTGGTAGAATGTTCTGGCTCCAGACCAGCCTGATGTGTCCCTCCCCTTTGCTTCCCTCCGTGCCCTCCTACCTGAACCACATGGTTGGGGTGGAGGGGCGAGTAAACACACATGTGTACAAGGGGCTTCCAGAGCTAGGCTCTTCTAGAAAGAAAAGGCCCCTGACAGGAGGAAAAAGCCACAAAACCAGACTCACTGTGGCTTGGTAGCAGGGCCATTTCCAGAAAGGGGAGGCCACGGAGGAGGGCCTGGAAGCCAGCTCAGCACCCTGGGGCAGAGGCTGAGCAGCTCTGGTGGATCAACATGGTGCCAAACCTGGGGAGGGCATCTGGCTGGGCATCCTGGCCTCTCTGGCACTGGCCTGAGAGTCTTCAGAGGATCCCAGTAATTTCTATCCCAATGCATCCGGCTCAGGAGCCCCAGCAGGTGGGGTGACATCTAGTTAGCCAGATGGCTGTGCCCTGAGGACACAACTGGGTGGTGCCCCCTTTTAAAAAATGTCATTAGTCTCAGATGCATGTCCCGCCAATGTCCCGTGGGGGGAACAGAGAGGCCCAGGGCTGCCCGCCCGGCCTCTCCTGGCTGGCTGAGCCTTGGGTGGGGGCCTCGTGGTTCAACGCCTGGGTGCTTGCGGGGCTTTGTTTAATCCGAGCTCATCTGCTGAGCCGGCGTGGCCCGTGTGCATCTGTCTGTCCATCACTGCGTCCCTCCCGCTGGCTCATTTCCCCATCTGGGTGTGATCCCCGCACGGCCTCTGGGTGTGTGGGTGTGCCAAGTACAAACCTCGTGGGAGTCTGAGTGGGCGCCCCACCCCTGGGCTGTGCCCTTTCCTCCCAGACTGGTTGTGCCGGGGCGGGTCTGCGCGGAGCAGGGGGTGGGGCATGTGCGGGCCCAGCCGGGCCTGGCCTGGCCTCACCTGCAGGGAGGGGCCTCCCAGAAACTGCCTTCCCACGCGGCTGCCCACCTCGCCACAGCCCGCCGGAGGAGCCAGCGCGCGCGCACACCGCCACCGCCTGCAGCCCTGCCCCGGCCGGCACCTGTGTTCATCATGTTCAAGGGGCTGAGCAAAGGCGCCCAGGGGAAGGGGTCCCCCAAGGGCTCCCCAGCCAAAGGATCTCCCAAGGGCTCCCCCAGCAAGCACAGCCGGTGAGCAAGGGAGCTGGTGGTTGGGAGCTGGGGTCAGGGTAGTGCCGGGCCCGGATGTTCATGGAGCCCAGTACTGGACTTTGGTGTCCCCAGGCCAAAGTGGGGAATGATTTCCCATCTCTGGAGCCTCTGGCAGAGTTTCAGCCCCAGCAGGAAGCAGGGGATGGCCTGGGGCTCCCCCCCCCCACATTCTCCAGGCAGGCCTGAGGGCCACACTGCAGGATTGGCTCTAGACCAGGACCTGAGCTGGGAGTGGGGAGACAGGAGAGCCGGCTCTCTGACCCTTGGCCACACTGAGCAGGAATGGACTTCTGCAGGCTGGGCAGAAGGATGGGGGGGTGAGAGAGCAGGATTTCTGGGAGCAGGCAGGCTGCTCTCCCAGCATTCCGCCCCTGGCCTTGGGTCCAGCTTCAAGAGTTGGGTCTTTGGTGCAGGCACATGGTGAGGGGTGGAGGCCTTGCTCCCCTTGGTCACCAACCCCCTGTGGACGGACTTGGCCACCATCTTCCTGCTCACTGGCTTCAGCCCCTCTGCCGGGAGAGGTGGCAGAGGGCTACAGGGTGCGGGGGTGCTTAGGTACAGAGATATGAGAAGAGATGAAAGGCGGATGTGGGGGTGCCCATTACCCTCGATAGGGATCGGGGCACAGAGGCTGGGCGCCTGGGCGGGCAGGAAAGACAGCAAGCAGTTAAGACTCTCACTGAGTGACCTGTCCCCCTGAGGCGCGCAGGCCCAGCCCAGGATGGAGTGTAAGCTCCTGGTGGGGCCACTCTTCCAGGCCAAACCTAGGCCAACTCCAGGCAGCCTCCTGGGCCGGGCAGTCCTGGCCTGCGCTGCTCTGGCTGCATCTCTGAAGAAGGGCAGCGAGCGGCCCTCGAGTGCAGTTGATGGGTGTGACACGTCACTGATGAGCATCTGTGGGGCATCAGGACGGCTCTGGGCTCCACATGTCCCTGCTTTTCTGGCACGCAGCTCTGGCGCAATAAAACCTAATGTCCAGGCGCTGGGGACCCAGGACTGTAGTCCTAGCTACTCAGGAGGCTGAGATCTGAGTAAAGATCAAGGTTTTGTTTTGTTTTGGTCCGGTCGTGGGGCCTGAACTCTGGGCTTGGGCGCTGTCCCTCAGCTCTTCAGCTCAAGGCTAGCACTCTACCACTTGAGCTACAGCACCACTTCCGGCTTTTTTTCTTTTTGCTTATGTGGTGCTAAGGAATTGAACCCAGGGCCTCAGACATGCAAGGCAAGCACTCTACCACTAAGCCACCTTCCCAGCCCCAGGATCAAGGTTTAAAACCAGTCCAGGGGGCCCTCCCCCACAGTATAATCCCTGCTTTCACTGTATTTGATATCGGTATAATTTATGGAGGGGAAGGGGAAAAACAAATTGTTTAAATAGGGATACAGGTGGACCCATTGCAACAATGAGATGTACAAGTCGTTATGTCGAAAATGAACTTTACAACTTTGGTGTGGGGGGGGGAGGGGGTGGATTGGGTGGGCGGGGAGAGGATGGGAAGGGGAATCAAAGGAGGAGGCTACAATGCTTGATAAGAAATGTACTCATTATCTTGCCCATGTAATTGTAACCCCTCTATACAGTATTTTCACACACACAAAAAAAAGTGCTGCACACACACACACAAAAACAGTCCAGGGGCTAGCTCAGTGGTAGAGCTCTTGCCTCACATGCATGAGGTCCTGGGTTCGATTCCTCAGCACCACATAAGTAGAAAAAGCCGGAAGTGGTGCTGTGGCTAAAGTGGTACAACGCTTGCTTTGAGCTGAAGAGCTCAGGGACAGTGCCCAGGGCCAGAGTTCAAGTCCCATGACTGAACCAAAAAAAAAAATTTTTTTTTGCTGAATGAAAGCATGAAGAGCATGAGGGCATGGGCCGCAGGCTCCCTGACCATGTGATCCCGAGCAAACGGCGTCCCGATCTGGACTTTGAATCTTGGAATCTGGAGAATATTGGTGGTTACCACCATTTCTTAGCTTTTCTCTGCCCCGCATTGACTCATCCATATGGTTCCTGAAGCCTTGACAACGCCGTGTGTGTGCGTGTGCGTGTGTGCGTGTGTGTGGACAGGGCTGGATAGAAGAAAGTTGGGGTGTCCCCAGCCAGTCCTCTCAGGGATTAGCGGCTAGCTGGTGATTCACTTGCTCCCTAGAAGTGGGTGGGCAGCTGGGTGGAGAAGGGAAGTCACACAGGCTAGCAAGCTGAGACTGTGGTGCCCAAGCCTGGCACTCTACCATTTGAGCCACAGCTTCACTTTGGGCTATTTTGGTGGCTCACTGGAGATCATCGTGTCATGGACTTTCCTGCCCAACTGGCTTTGAACCGTAATCCTCAGATCTCAGCTTCCTAAGTAGCTAGGATTACAGGCGTGAGCCACTGACACGTAGTGCCCTTCACTTTCCAAGCCTGCATGGGGGTACGACAATCTCCCTTCCTCTGGGGCTGAGGGTCTCAGAGTTGCCCAGGCCTCGGCTGCTCCCCTGCAGGGTGGGTAGGCTGGCAGGGTGGGGAGGGGAGGAGGGGGACCCTAGCTGGCAGGAGCCTTTCCCCTCTTATCTCTCACCACCCTCCAGGGCTGCCACCCAGGAACTGGCGGTGCTTATCTCTCGCATGCAAGCCAATGCTGACCAGGTAGAGAGAGACATCCTGGAGACCCAGAAGAGGCTGCAGCAGGTAAGGCCTGTGCAGGCCAGCCTCATGCCCCGTGGTCCTGGACTGTCACTCTGTAATGGTAAAGTTGGGACAAGTGTCCAAGTCCTTCATTGTCCACTCCCCAAATACAGTAGGAGAGAGGGCTCAGCCTGTCTTCTGTGCTGGGGGGGGGGGGAGGGGAAGGAAGGGGCTCAGGATCCTGATGTGCCCTTGCCACCCTTGTCATCCAGATGTTCTGGCCCTCTGCCTCATGGTGAGCTGGCTCCACCAAGGTCCCAGGGTGGGCTCAGGCTGGCAGTGCTGGGTCAGTGAGGACATGGGAGAAGGTGCCCAGCTCTGGGCCCTGCTGAGCCTCCATGTCCTACCCAGGACCGGGTGAACAGCGAGCAGAACCAGGCCCTGCAACACCAGCAGGAGACAGGCCGCAACCTGAAGGAGGCCGAGGTACTGCTCAAAGACCTCTTCCTGGATGTGGACAAGGCCCGACGGCTCAAGCACCCGCAAGCCGAGGAGATTGAGAAGGAGTGAGTAGGCTGGGGCCCGGGGCCAGAGGCCACAGCGGTGCAGGGAAGGTCTCAGCCCAGCCCTGACCCGCTGGCCTCTCCCTGCAGCATCAAGCAGCTGCATGAGCGCGTGACCCAGGAGTGTGCTGAGTACCGCGCCCTGTATGAGAAGATAGTGCTGCCGTCGGACATGGGGCCCAGGGTCGACTGGGCGCGTGTGCTGGAGCAGAAGCAGGTCAGCAGCATCCCCAGCACCTGAGATGCCCCAGAGAAGCTCACAGTCACAGCTTAAGCAGGACACTGGTGGCTCACGCCTGTGATCTTAGCTACTAATGAATCAGAGATCTGAGAATTGGGGTTCAAAGCCAGCTCAGGCAGGAAAATTTGTGAGACTCTCTTTTTTTTTTGCCAGTCCTGGGGCTTGAACTCTGGGCCTGAGCACTGTTCCTGAGCTTCTTTTTGCTCAAGGCTAGTGCTCTACCACTTGAGCCACAAAGCCCCTTCTGGCTTTCTCTGTATATGTGGTGCTGAGGAATCGAACCCAGGGCTTCATGCATGCAAGGCAAACACCTACCACTAAGCCACCTTTCCCAGCCCTCTGTGAGACTCTTATCTCCAATGAACCACCAAAAAGCCAGAAGTGGTAGAGCATCAACCTGGAGTAAAACACAACTCAGGGAGGTGTCCAGGATCCTGAGCTCAAGCTCTAGGAATGGCACACGCAATAAGGGTCACACTTTCGTGCAAACAGCACTCTCCTGGGGAAACAGCAGCCAGTCACCCAGGTTGCTCTTCTGGGACCTGTCCACCCTCTGCCCAAATGACTAACCCCTCCAGGTGTGGGGAGGGTCCCAGAGGACAAGTAGGGTCCTGTGGGGCTCCTGGGCCTTGCTGGCAAAACTGAGGGGCCTGTTCTTCTGCAGAAGCAGGTTCGTGAGGGCCAGTACGGGCCAGGCATGGCGGAGCTGGAGCAGCAGGTGGCCGAGCATAACATACTACAGAGGGAGATCGAGGCCTACGGGCAGCAGCTGCGGACCCTCGTGGGGCCGGTGAGTGAATCCTAACAGAAATGCATTTCTGCTGGGTCCCAGCCACTACCCCCACTTTCTCCCATCCAAACTGGGGCTCAGACCTGATGATCTTCTGGAGAGAGAGGTGGGTGTGTGGAGTACGGCTGGCACAGAGGTAGGGGGCCATCTCTCATCGTCCTGCTCTTCACTGGCCTGGTTTTTTTTTTCCTCCTTGGTCGAGGCAGGATGCAGCCACCATCCGGAGCCAATACCGGGACTTACTGGTGAGCAGGAGACAGGGCTGGGGAGGAGCGCCAGCCCCAAGACGGGACCAGGGTCGCCAAGTGGCCTGATGGCACCTCTTGCCACCCTCTTTCTCCTCCATCCCCCCACCCCACTCTCCTACCTCTGGTCGTGAGCACAGAAGGCGGCCTCGTGGCGCGGGCAGAGCCTGGGCAGCCTGTACACGCACCTGCAGGGCTGCACGCGGCAGCTGAGCGCCCTGGCCGAGCAGCAGCATCGCATCTTGCAGCAGGACTGGAGCGACCTCATGGCCGACCCTGTGGGCGTGCGGCGGGAGTACGAGGTGGGTGGGGACAGGCCCAGGCGGTGGGCGGCGAGCCGGCCTGGGGCCGTCCTGGTGCTCACCGCCGCTCCAACCCCACTCCGGACCCCCCAGCACTTCAAGGAGCACGAGCTGCTGGGCGAGGAGCAGAGCGTGAACCAGCTGGAGGACGACGGCGAGCGCATGCTGGAGCTCGGCCACCCTGCTGCCGGGCCCATCCAGGTGCGGAGGCCACGCCCACCGCCCGACCGCTCTCCTGCCCAATCAGAGGGCTGGAAAGGCGGGTGGGCGTGGCGAGAGTGCGGGGCGGGGCGAGGGGGTGAGAGTGCGGGGGCGTGGCGAGGTGGCGTGGCGAGGGGCGTGGCGAGGGGGCGTGGCGAGGGGGCGTGGCGAGGGGCGTGGCAAGGCCCAGAGCTCTTCACCATGGTCTGCAGGTCCACCAGGAGGCCCTGAAGATGGAGTGGCAGAACTTTCTGAACTTGTGCATCTGTCAGGAGCGCCAGCTGCAGCATGTGGAAGACTACCGCCGGGTGAGGCTGCAGCCAATGGCCCGGGGCTGGGGGCCCTGGGTGTGGTACCCCGGGGTGGGGTGTGGGGCGCCTTGGGACAGCTGATGTTGTGAGGCCGGGAACGTCCAAAAAGAGCTTTGTCACTGAGAGGGGAAATGATGTCATGTATACATTCTCCTCGGGGCAATTTTTGCACCAGGAGTGGGGCACATCTTATTGATTTTGTTGGTGGTGGTGGTCGTGGGGCTTGAACTCTGGGCCTGGGCGCTGTCCCTCAGCTCTTCAGCTCAAGGCTACCGCTCTATCACTTGATCCACAGAGCCACTTCTGGTTTTCTGGTGGTTGATTGGAGATAAGAGTCTCACGGACTTTCCTGCCGGGGCTGGCTTTGAACCACAATCCTCAGATCTCAGCCTCCTGAGTAGTTAGGATTATAGGTGTGAGTCACCAGTGCCTGGCCAAAAATTGGCTCTTAAAGGTGAAAAAGTCTTAACTCTTCTTATGAACAAAGCACAGCTCTGCATACAGCACATAAACAGATCCACAGCAGAGCTGAGATATTAAAAGTTCATGGGAATCAGGTGTGGTGGTGCATGCCCATAATCCCAGCTACTTGGGAGGCCAAAGCAAGAGGATTTCTAGTGCAAGGCTTGCCTGAGCTACATCTCTAGTTTGAGGTCAGCTTGAGCAACTTGGTGATACTTATGTTGAAATAAAATTTTTTGAGGGGCTTGGAATATAGCTTAGTGGTAAAACATCTACCTAGCAGGCTCAAGGCCTTAGGGTGAAGAAAATGAAAAAAGAAACAAGGCTGGTACACACCTGTAATTCTAGCTACTCAGAAGGCTGAGATCTAATGATTGTGGTTCAAAGCCAGCTGGCACACATGAAACTGAGAGATTCTTATCTCCAATTAACCAGTAAGAAGCTGGAAGTGGAGCTGTGGCTCAAGGAGTAAGAGTGCCAGCCTTGGACAAAAAAAGCCAAGTGGGTTGGGGCTGGGAAGGTGGCTCAGTGGTAGAGCGCTTGCCTTGCATGCCTGAGGCCCTGGGTTTGATTCCTCAGCACCACATAAGCAAAAAGAAAAAAGCCGGAAGTGGCACTGTGGCTCAAGTGGTAGAGCGCTAGCCTTGAGCTGAAGAGCTGAGGGACAGCGCCCCAGGCCCAGAGTTCAGGCCCCACGACCGGACCCAAAAAAAAAAAAAAAGCTAAGGGGGAGTACGAAGTCTTGAGTTCAAGCCCTAGTACTGCAGGTGCGCGCGCGCGCACACACACACACACACATACACACACACAAGTTCATGGGAATAGTGGGAGTGAATTAAGGGAGAAAAAGGTATAAAATAACTCTTTGGAGAAAGAGTGATGAAAAAGGCTGAGAAACAAAAGGACTAGTACAATAGACAGCTGGGATTTTCCACTGAAAATGTTTCATACAGTTCAGAGACAAAGGCCAAGGCATTTTTTACATTCTCTTTTTTTTTTTTTTTTTTTGGGTCTGGTTGTGGGGCCTGAACTCTGGGCCTGGGCGCTGTCCTTCAGCTCTTCAGCTCAAGGCTAGCACTCTACCACTTGAGCCACAGCGCCACTTCCAGCTTTTTCCTTTTTGCTTATGTGGTGCTGAGGAATTGAACCCAGGGCCTTAGGCATGCAAGGCAAGCACTCTACCACTGAGCCAACTTCCCAGCCCTTTACATTCTCTTTTAAGTGAATTTTCTTATATAACCATACATCCCTCCAGTACCCCTGTCCATGGAGATTCTGTATGTGGGTATGTTGGTACTGGGCTTGAACTCAGAGCCTCAGGCTCTTGGTTGGCTTTTTCTTCACAAGGTGGCGCTCTCCCACTTAAACCTATAGCTCCACTTCCAGCTTTTTACTGATTAATTCAGGATAAGAGTCTCATGAACTTTTCTGCTTGGGCTAGTTTTGAAGCACAATCCTCAGATCCTGAGTAGCTAGGATTATAGTCACAAGCCACCAGCTTTTGTGCTTACATGATTTCTTATCTCCAGTCCTGAGGCTTGAACCCAGGGCCTGGGCACTGTCCCTGAGCTTCTTTTTGCTCAAGGCTATGCTTTACCACTTGAGCCACAGCACCACCTCAGGCTTTTTCTGCTTATGTGGTACTGAGGAATTGAACCCAGGGCCTCAGGCATGTAAAGCAAGCACTCTCCCACTGAGCTACCTTCTCAGCTCCTTGGACTGGTTTCTTAATGCATACTCCTAGCTTTGACTCTGAGGCTGGGAGAAGTGCAGCCCAAACCTCCCATCCCCAGCAAGACTGACTGCGGGGCCTGGAGGGAGGCAGGAGAGGGCCCTTCATCTGTGCTGAAGGACAATCAGCAATATGTGCTGGTTTGAGCTCAGCTGCTGTGGGCTTAGCCTTGTTTGTGCTGTGCTGGTTTGCAGGGTCAGTGGGCAGCACGTTGCCCCTGGCTCTGCCCTTGACTCTGTAGTGACCTTAGTTCCAGGAAGGAGCCGACTCAGTCAGCCAGACCCTGGCGAAGCTCAATTCCAACTTGGACACCAAATACAGCCTTGCTCCGGGGGACTCCACCCGCTCTGCTACAGAGCTGCTGAGACAGCTGGAGGTGAGACAGAGCCACCAGGCCGCCTGCTCCCTGTGTCAGGGCCTTTCTAAGCCTCACCTCCACCCAACCCTGCCTGCTCCCAGCAGAAGCCTGCTCAGTTAGCGTGTGATGGGTGATGTGGGAGGACTCTGGGCAGCATGGCTGGCATGGTGCCAGGCAGCACCCCAACCCTCCCCGCACCCCAGTCCTGAGCCTGTGGGTGTAGGTGTGTGCTCCTTTCACATTGCCAACTTAGGACTCCACTCTTTTTTTTTTTTTTTTTTTCCAGTGGTGGGGTTTGAACTCTGGGCCGGGCGCTGTCCCTGAGCTCTTCAGCTCATGGCAAGCGCTCTACCCCTTGAGCCACAGTGTGCCACGTGCAGTTTTCGGAGTGGTTAATTGGAGATAAGAGTCTCTCGGAATTTCCTGCCCAGGCTGGCTTTGAACTGTGATTCTCAGACCTCAGCCTCCTGAGTAGCAGGATTACAGGCGTGAGCCACCGGCGCCTCTTGTGGGGTGGGTATGGGGCAGATGGCCTCTGGGCAGCCCAGCCTGAGCCCCCACTGCCTGGATCCCTGGCAGGCGGAGGAGAAGCAGCTAAGAGTGGCTGAGAGGGCTCTTGGGGACCTGCAGCGGCAGAGCCAAGAGGTGGCCCCTCTGCCGCAGCGCAGGAAGCTGCCCCAGCAGCCGCTGCACGTGGACAGCATCTGCGACTGGGACTCGGGAGAAGTACGGTGTCTGCCCGCTCCCCCCTCCTGTTCCCAGCGCCCCACCCTCATCCCGGGCCCCAGCCCCAGCCAACCTCTGCCCTCAGCACCACCCATTCCACCTAACCCAGCCCCAAGCCCTTCCCTGTCCCCACCCAGCACCTCCCACCTCTACTGGGGGGGGGCATTCCAGCTGCTCATCCTACCTGTCCCTGCCCTCACCCCCTACCCATCTTGGCCTTGCCTGTCCCTCCCACCCATCCCCCAGGTGCAGCTGCTTCGGGGCGAGCGCTATACCCTGGTGGACAATGGTGACCCCCACACCTGGGTGGTACAGGGCCCTGGCGGGGAGACTAAAAGTGCTCCAGCTGCCTGCTTTTGCATCCCAGCGCCAGACCCCGAGGCCGTGGCCTGGACCTCCAGGTGGGTTTGTTAGGAATCCTGGGGGCAGGAGGCAGACTGTGGGCCAGCCCAGACCCTGTGGTGTCCGGGGACGGGGGGGGGGGGGAACGCCCCCTGGGACGATGGCTGCGGGGGACTGGGAGGCAGAGGGCGTCACCCTTCTCTGTCACATTCCAGGCTGGCTTTGGAGCTGCAGGCCCTGAAACAGAAACTGGCCACAGTCCAGAACAGTCTGAAAGCTACGGCTGAGGAGCCCTTACAGCTTGGTCAGCAAAGAGTCCCAGAGGCTGGCCAGGGAGGAGGGAGTGTGCGGGGAACCCCACAGGATGTGGATTCTGCTTTACCCCCTCTGGAGGGCTGGGATGGCCTGGGATGGCCCTGAGTTCGGGATGTCTGCTCTGGGGACTTCATCTCCCAGGCCCTCGGGTCCTCGGGGCTGTTGGTTTCTCAGATAGGTCCCGCCACGCCCCCACCCCTGCCAGCCCCCTTCCCACACGTCCTGTGGGCACCCAGGAAGCGTCCATCACCCACAGACAGAAGCAAGGCCTGGGCCTTCATCGGTACCTCTGCCCCCAGCTCCAGGTGACGCAGCCGCAGCCGACCCACGGGCCCAGCAGCTCCTGACACACATGACCCAGCTGGATGAGGACCTGGGGCAGGTGGAGAGGCAGGTGCTGGGCTGGGCCCGGACCCCGCTGAACCGGACCGCACCCTTGGAGGACCTGGAAGGCCGCATCCACAGCCTCCAGGTGGGTGAACAGCCAGCCAGCATGGCAGCGGGGAGAGGAAGCAGCCTCATCCTGGGGTACACACTCTTGTTTTTTGGTTTTTTTTGGGTCCGGTCATGGGGCCTGAACTCTGGGCCTGGGCGCTGTCCCTCAGCTCTTTAGCTCAAGGCTAGCGCTCTACCACTTGAGCCACAGTGCCACTTCCGGCTTTTTGCTTTTTGCTTATGTGGTGCTGAGGCATCGAACCCAGGGCCTCATGCATGCAAGGCAAGCACTCTACCACTGAGCCACCTTCCCAGCCCACTCTTTAGAGGGAGACAAGGCAAGAAACAACTGTGAGACCTGAGGTAGAGGAGGAGCGTGGACAGTCCAGGGCTCGGAACAGAGGATTCTCATGCCACATATCTGAGGCTCAGGCCTGTAATCTTAGCTACTCAGCAGGCTGACATCTGAAGGCTGAGGTTTGAAGCCAGCCTGGGCAGAGAATCTCATCTCAAGTTCACCAGCAAAAAGCTGGAGTTGGGGTTGGGAATGTGGCTTAGTGGTAGAGTGCTTGCCTAACATGCATGGAGCCCTGTGTTCAATTCCTCAGAACCACATATATAGAAAAAGCCAGAAGTGGTGCTGTGACTCAAGTGGTAGAGCACTAGCTATGAGCACAGAGAGGCTCAGGGACAGAGCCCAGGCCCTGAGTTCAAGCCCCAGGACTGACCAAAAAAAGCTGGAGTTATGGTTCAAATGTAGAGCACTAGTCTTTAGTGAACAGTGCCCAGGCCTCGAGTTCAAGCCCCAGTATCAGCACAGACACACACACAGACACAGACACAGACACAGACACACACAGACACAGACACAGACACAGACACACAGACACAGACACACAGACACACAGACACACACACACACATACACACACACACACACGGATTCCCATCCTGGCTTCTCCATTGATGGGTGCTGTCACCTTAGGAAAGTCACTTCTCTGGGCCTCAGTTTCTCATCTCTGAAACAGGCATAATAAGGACTGGGCTGCTGGGATTTACAGGAACCTTTATGAGGAGGTTCTGGAACAGGCCAGAGTATACCCTCCATACCGAGAGCAGTAAGGAAGCTCAGGGGAAGCCTGGGAGGAGATGTCTTCTGCTCCAGGGGGAGTCTGGGGCATCGCCACAGATGACGATGCTCTCTGCTGTGTGAACTCAACACCCTGAAAGTTCCGTGAGTGGAGCCTGCCCTTCCCTACCCCCAAGGGCAGCAGTCGGGTTAGCCTTCAAACTGGTGTCTGTTCAAATATCCTATATTACTTGTGTTTGGTTTTTTAAAAAAATTGAAGCTGGGCCAGGGCAAAAGAGAGGGGCTGCCCTCCAGCTAGGGGTGCTACAGGAAGGGGGGGAGTTTCTCTGTGGAAAGGAGAAGGCTGAAGGATGAACAGGTGCTGAGGGGCTCCCCGTGTGGCCCGGCCGTCTCTAGCACCGGCTGAGAGTTGAGGCTGTCACACCGAAGTAGGTCCCGGGAATGTATTTGTTTTTATTTCTTTTGCAGGACTAGCGTTTGAATTAAGGGCCTTGCACTTGCAAAGCAAGCGCTCAATCCCTTAAGGCATGCCTCCAGCTCTGCTCGGCTTTTTCCACTCCGGGCTGGCATTTGACCACTTGAGCCACACCTCTCCTTCCCACTTTTTGCTGCTTAATTGCAGATAGAGTCTCACAGAGTTGTCTTTTTTTTTTTTCCCCTGCCAGTCCTGGGGCTTGAACTCAGGGCCTGGGCACTGTCCCTGTGCTTCTTTGGCTCAAGGCTAGCTCTCTACCACTTGAGCTGCAGCACCACTTCTGGCTTTTTCTGTGTATGTGGCACTGAGGAATAGAACCCAGGGCTTCATGCATGCTAGGCAGGCATTCTACCACTAAGCCACATGTCCAGCCCACAGCGTTGTCTTTGATCCTCTAAGATCTCTTGCTCCTGAGTAGCTAGGATTACAGGTGTGAGCTCCTAGCTCCCAGCCCTGGTTTGTTTGTTCTGAGACAGAGTCTTGCTATGTAGTCCAAGCTGGCTGTGAACTCTGGATCCTCCTGCCTCAAGCCTTCTAAGTGCTGGTGTTAACAATGTGTTCTAACACACCTAGTGGCCCTTGGGTTATGATGCCATACTGGCTGCTGTACAAGCCTTGTTGGGAGCTACAAGAAGCCCCAGTTAGACTGGATGTGCCTGACACAGCGTGAGCGCTAAGCCATTCTTTTGGAACAGAAGAGTGGCCAGAAGCAGGGCTTTTGCTGTTCGATCCTGGAGCAATAGGATGGAGGATCTGGAAAGTTCCAAGTGCAGGATAGTGACATGAAGATGGCAATAGGCATCGTGTCCCCGGCTCTTGTGGATAATTGCCTAATAGACAGGATCCTGGTTCATCTCCCATTCTGTAGACGAGGAGGCTGAGGGTCAGAGAGGTTATCCTTCCCTCGTCCATTTACCTCGGGAGCCTGAGCCTGAACTTGTACCCATCCTACTCTTCTGCCTCCATAGGCACAGAGTTAAGGGGGCCCAGAGATCCCTGACCCTGCCCTCCTCCCCAGGGCACAGTACAGCGCCTGCAGAGTCTGGGAGCTGAGAAGGAGGCGGCCCAGCAGGAGTGTGAGGTGTTCCTGTCTGCTCGGCCTGTGGGCCCAGCCGCCCTGCAGCTGCCCATGGCCCTCAACAATGTCAAGAACAGATACAGTGATGTGCAGGTTCTGTGCAGTCTCTACGGGGAGAAGTGAGTATTCAAGGTGGAGGGGGGGCGGTCCCAGGGGCGGGGCCAAGACATAGAGGGTGTGGTCAGGGATGAGGGGCATCTGGTGGGCAGGGGAAGTGTCCCACCCTTGCCATCTCTCTGCAGAGCCAAGGCTGCCCTGGGTTTGGAGCAGCAGATCCTGGATGCAGACAGGGTCATTCGAGGCTTTGAATCCAACCTGGCCCAGGAAGCGCCCATCCCCGATGGCCCAGGGACACTGCAGGGGAGGGTCAGCGAGCTGCAGGTTGGAGCTGGCGGACAGCCTGGTGGGAGGAGGCAGCTGGTGGACTCCATCTCCTTGAACCACGGTGATGTGTGGCTTCTGGGTCTTTTCTGGCGGCAGCACCAGCGGCGGGAGCTCCTGGAGCAGCAGGCCTGCGTGCTGGGCTTGCACCGCCAGCTGAAGACCACCGAGCACGCGTGCAGTGCCCTGCAGAACAACTTCCAGGAGTTCTGCCAAGACCTGCCACGCCAGCAGCGCCAGGTGCGGGCCCTCACCGACCGCTACCACGCTGTGGGGGACCAGCTGGACCTGCGGTGAGCAGCCAGACCCTCAGGGCACACAGCACGTCCCCAGGAGACCTGAGATGGAGTGCAGTCTAGGCGCTGCACCTGAGGGGTTGGGTGACTTCCCCTCTCACAGGTGGCTTTCCCAATCTTTAAAATGGGATCAGGTGCTGGTGGCTCACATCTGTAATACTAGCTATTCAGGAAGCTGAGGTCTGAGGATCAAGGTTCAAAGCCAGCCCGGGTAGAAAAGTCACTGAGACTCTTATCCAGTTAACCATGAAAAAAAGCCTGAAGTGGAGCTGTGGCTCAAACGATGGAGCACCAGCCTTGAGTGACAAAACGAAGGGACAGTATCCAGGCCCTGAGTTCAAGAGCTACTAGCAGTGCACACGCATGCACGCGCACACACACACACACACACAAAAGAAAGCCAGGTGCTGGTGGCTCACACCTATAATCCTAGCTACTTAGAGAGCAGGCTGAGATCTGAGGATCGCAGTTCAAAGCCAGCCTGGGCAGGAAAATCCGTAAGACTCTTATCTCCAATTAACCAGCAGAAAACCAGGAGTGGTGCTGTGGCTCAAAGTGGTAGAGTGCTAGCCTTGAGCTGAAGAGCTGAGGGACAGCACCCAGGCCCTGAGTTTAAGCCCAGGATTGACAAATAAATAAAAGAAAATGGGATCGCAGTACAACTTACTTCCCTAAGCCTTGCTGGGCAGAGACTGCTCCAACTCTGAACCCAGCCCCAGAACAGAGTCACGGAGATCTATGTGACAGGTGGCTCAGTCCTGACCTGTCCAGAGGCGCCCAGTGGCCTCCTGTGTGTCCCTCACCCATCTTCAGAGAGCAGTTCTCACCTCTGCTCCCCGCCTGCTCCCCCTGCAGGGAGAAGACAGTGCAGGATGCAGCCCTCATCTACCAGCAGTTCAGGAACGGCAGGGACAACCTGAGCTCCTGGCTGGAGCAACTGCCTCACACCCAGGTGCGGCCGAGCGATGGACCCAGCCAGATCGCCTACAAGCTGCAAGCTCAGAAGGTGAGGGGCCAGGGCTGCGGGTCAACCCGGGACAGGTGAGCCTCTGCCTCTGCCATGTCACCCCCAGTGACCAAGACTCCAAAGTACTCTGAGAGGCCTGAAAGGCGGAGGCCAGAGCCCTTTCCTTTTCTGCCACCTGAGGGTGCAGTACTCCACATGGCCCATCTCTCTCTCTGGCCCCAGTGGGCAGTGGGGTTCACAGGGGTCCAGCCACTGCTGTGAAGGGTACAGCCCAGGCCCGTGGGCAGCCCATGGTCTGCTGGGAGAATCTGATGTCCCAGGTCACTTTGCTGGGAGAAGTCAAGAGCTGTGGATACACCCAGGCGGGAAGACTCGTGGTCAGCATCCTCAGCTGAAACTCGAGGAGCAGAAAGGGAAATGCATCTGGCCCCTAGAGCCACCCTGTGTACGTGGGTGGGCAGATCTGCAGCCTGATGAGCCCTTCAGGGATCTGGTACCCACCACAGCTCCAGCTGGAAGGCCACAGGCGGGAAAAATGGACTTTGGAAGGGTAGAGAGAAAGATGTCAGGGGAAAGAGGGGCTTCTGAGGTGTCCCAGTAGCTCCCAACAACCCTCCCCTGCCAGGGGTGTGCTGGCTGCCTGTGCCCCTGGACATTCTGGCAGAGGAGAGGGATAGAGCGGGAGGCATTTCCTGCTCTCTGTGACCCTCACTTCCTCCCTGGCAGAGGCTAATGCAGGAGATCCAAGGCCGAGAGCAGGACCGGGCCACGGTGGCCCGCCTGTCCCAGAACCTGCAGGCAACTCTCCAGGTAAGCACTTCCGCTTCAGCGGGACTCTATCCACCAACCTCGATACCCGTTCCGGTCCCTGCCCCCCCACCCCATCCCCAGCCCCCATTACTGACTTTTTCTTTCTTTTTTTTTTTTTTTTTTCTGTTCAGGATTATGAGGTGCAAGCAGATACCTATCGCTGCTCCTTGGAGCCCACCCTGGCGGTGTCAGCCCCCAAAAGACCTCGAGTGGTCCCCCTGCAGGACAGCATCCAAGCCCAGGTGAGCCGGGCCTCGGTGGGGGCTCAGCATCTCCCACACCAGCTCCACAGCCTCCAAGACAGGAGCTGACTCTGCTCTCCCTGTCCCCCACGTTGCCCTTCCCAGGAGAAGAGCCTTGCCAAGGCCTACACGGAGGTCGCAGCCGCCCGCCAGCAGCAGCTGCACCAGCTGGAGTTCGCTAAGAAGATGCTGGAGAAGGTACAATGATGAAACACATTCTGTTCCCACACAGCTGGCCTGGGCGCTCTTCAGTTCAAGGCAAGCGCTCTACTACTTGAGCCACAGAGCCTCCTCCAGTTTTCTGGTGGTTCATTGGAGATTAAGAGTCTCACGGACTTTCCTGCCCAGGCTGGCTTTGAACTGTGATCCTCAGATCTCAGCCTCGTGAGTAGCTAGGATGACAGGCGTGAGCCGCCGGCGCCCAGCTGGGATGTCTTTCTTTATCCTTTCCTGTGTCCCTGGGCAGGCCCGGCCACTGCTCGCTCCTCTCCCCAGCAGCTCTGACAGACTGGTGCCAATCCTAGGCAAGTCCTGGAGATGCCCTCCAGCACTGCCCTAGCCTTCGGGCCTGGCCGCAATGATAGCAAGTTACCTGGATCTCTATTCCTGCTAGAGCAGAAGCCAGGCGTTCTCCAGAGCTCCCGGCGACTTTCTAGCTTCTCCCCCTTTCTGTCCCTGTCTCTCTCCCCTTTCCTGTCTAGTCTTTGCTACATTCCAGCATCCCCTAGAGCAGACAGGCCCATGTCCAGGAGCCTGATGGCAGAGGAAAGGAAGATTCAGAAGGGAGAATCTGCATGTGCTCTCTACTATAGACTCGTCTAGTCCTGTTTTGTACCCTAACATTATAGCATGAACTGAATCCTCTCAAAATCCTGCATCTAGGAATCTCAAGTCTTCAGCTCTGCTCCACTTCCTGGGGTCTACCAGGAAATCTCAGGAAGCTAGGAAGGGTCTTTGAGCTTAGGGATCGTGAATGAAAAAATAGACCTCCAGCCTTTCCTCCCCTGACCCCACATTCTTTCTCCTTTCACTCCACAGAAGGAACTCAGTGAGGACATCCAGATGTCCCATGATGCAAAGCAGGGGGCTGAGAGGTCAGTCCAAGCAGGGAGCGAGACCGAGGTCCTGCAGTCCCAGTTGGAGGAGGAGAGGAAGCGGGTGGCTCAGGTGCAGTACGAGCTGGAGGAGCAGAGGCACCAGCTGCTGCAGCTGAAGACGCAGCGGCCTGTGGAGAGGCTGGAGGAGAAGGAAGTAGTGGAGTTCTACCGGGATCCCCAACTGGAGAGCCGAGTGGCCAGGCTGAAGTCCCAGGTGGAGGAGGAGGGCAAGAGGCGGGCCAGCCTGCAGGCAGACCTAGAGGCCGTGGCTCAGAAGGTCGCTCAGCTGGACAGCAAAAGGAAGAGCCTGCAGCCCCACCTGCTGACCAAGGAGATCACCCAGATCGAGAGAGACCCTGGCCTGGACAGCCAGGCCACCCGGCTGAACAGAGACATCCAGCAGTTGTGCGGGGAGAACACCGTCATATCGGCCCAGCTGGAGGCGCTGAAGAAGGAACTGCTGGCCCTGGAGCAGAAGGAGGCGAACGTGCAGGAGAAGGTGGTGGTGAAAGAAGTAGTCAAGGTGGAGAAGGATCTGGAAATGGTCAAGGCCACCCAGGCTCTGAGGCTGCAGATCGAGGAGGATGCTGCCCGGAGGAAGGGGGCGGAGGAGGCTGCGGCCAAGCTCCAGGCTCGCATCAAAGACCTGGAGCAGATGATCAGCTCTGTGGAGCCCAAGGTCATCGTAAAGGAGGTCAAGAAGGTAGAGCAGGATCCCAGCCTTCTCAAAGAGTCCTCCAGGCTGCGGAGCCTCCTGGAGGAGGAGAGGAACAAGAACGCGACGCTGGCCAGGGAGCTGAGGGACCTGCAGGACAAATACGCTGTGGTTGAGAAGCAGAAGCCGAGGGTGCAGCTGCAGGAGCGAGTGAGCGAGATCTTCCAGGTGGACCCAGAGACAGAACAGGAGATTGCCCGGCTCAGGACCAAGCTGCAGGAGACGGCTGAGAACAGGAGCAGCGTGGAGAAGGAAGTGGAGGCGCTGCTGCCCGATCTGACGGTCCTGCGGGCGAAGAAGCCCACGGTGGAGTACAAGGAGGTGACCCAGGAGGTGGTGAGACATGAGAAGAACCCAGAGGTGCTGCGAGAGATCGATCGCCTCAAGGCTCAGCTCAACGAGCTGGTCAACGCCAGCGGGCGCTGCCAGGAGCAACTCATCCGCCTGCGGGGAGAGCGCGATGAGTGGAAGCGGGAACGGTCCAAGGTGGAGACCAAGATGGTGACGAAGGAGGTGGTGCGCCAGGAGAAGGATCCCGTGCTGGAAAAGGAGGCCGAGCGCCTCCGCCAGGAGGTTCGAGAGGCCACGCAGAAGAGGCGGGCCGCTGAGGATGTGGTGTTTGAGCTGCAGAACAAGTACCTGCTGCTGGAAAGAAGGCGTCCCGAGGAGAAGGTGGTGGTGCAGGAGGTGGTGCTCACCCAGAAGGATCCGAAGCTACGGGAGGACCACAGCCGGCTGAGCCGCAGCCTGGATGAGGAGGTGGGCCGGAGGAGGCAGCTGGAGCGCGAGGTTCAACAACTGCGAGCCAGCGTGGAGGAGAAGGAGGGCCTGCTCAGCTTCCAGGAGGACCGGAGCAAGAAGCTGGCGGCTGAGAAGGAGCTCCGCCAGCTGACGCTGAGGATCCAGGAGCTGGAGACGCGGCCGCCTGCCGTGCAGGAGAAGATCATCCTGGAGGAAGTGGTGAAGCTGGAGAAAGACCCAGACCTGGAGCGATCCACGGAAGCCCTGCGGCGAGACCTGGACCAGGAGAAAAGCCTGGCGAAGGAGCTGCACCGGGAGTCCAAGAGCCTGCAGGTCCAGATCGACGTCCTCCAAAAGACCAAATCGCACGAGAAGACCATCTACAAGGAAGTGATCAGGGTAGAAAAGGACCAGGCGCTGGAGGGCGAGCGGGCCCGGGTGTGGGAGACACTGAACCGCGAGCGCGCAGCCCGGGAGGGCCGGGAGGAGAAGGTGAGGCATCTTCAGGAGCGGATCGACAGGGCCGAGGCCCTGGGGAGGACCTGGTCCCGGGAGGAGGCCGAGCTGCAGAATGCACGGGACCAGGCAAGCCAGGAGCGGGAGCGGCTGCAGCAGGAGCTGCGGGAGTTAGAGCAGCAGAAGCACCAGAAAGTGCTGCGGCTGGAGGAGGAGGCCAAGCTGCTGTGCCAGAAGACGGAGAGCGAGCGGCAGAAGGCGGCCCAGAGAGGCCAGATGCTGTCCCATCTGGAGGAGGCCATTCTACAGGAGAAGGATCAGATCTACCAGAAGGAGAGAACCCTGCGGGACCTGCACACCAAGGTGAGCCGAGAAGAGCTCAGCCAGGAGACCCAGACCAGGGAGACCAACCTTTCTACCAAGATCTGCATTTTGGAACCCGAGACCGGAAACGACATGTCCCCTTACGAAGCCTATAAGAGAGGCATCATCGACCGCGGCCAGTACCTGCAGCTGCAGGAGCTCGAATGCGACTGGGAGGAAGTCACCACGTCGGGGCCCTGTGCGGAGGAGTCTGTGCTGCTGGACCGCAAGAGCGGGAAGCAGTACTCCATCGAGTCCGCCCTCCGCAGCCGCCGCATCTCCAAGGAGGAGTACCACCTGTACAAGGACGGCCGCCTCCCCATCTCCGAGTTTGCTCTGCTCGTGGCCGGCGAGACCAAGCCCAGCTCCTCGCTGTCCATCGGCTCCATCATCTCCAAGTCCCCGCTCTGCTCCCCGGTCCCCCAGAGCACCGCTTTCTTCTCAGGCCTCTCCCTGGGGCTCACGGATGACAGCTTCCCCATCGCCGGGGTCTACGACACAACCACGGATAACAAGTGCACCATCAAGACGGCCATCGCCAAGAACATGCTGGACCCCATCACCGGGCAGAAGCTGCTGGAAGCCCAGGCGGCCACAGGGGGCATCGTGGACCTTCTCAGCAGAGAGCGCTACTCCGTGCACAAGGCCCTGGAGAGGGGGCTGATCGAGAACACCTCCCTGCAGAGGCTCCTCAATGCACAAAAGGCCTTCACTGGCATCGAGGATCCTGTCACCAAGAAGAGGCTGTCGGTGGGCGAGGCCATCCAGAAAGGCTGGATGCCCCAGGAGAGCGTGCTCCCACACCTGCTGGTGCAGCACCTGACCGGGGGGCTCATCGACCCCAAGAGGACCGGACGCATCCCCGTCCCTCAGGCCGTGCTCTCTGGGATGATCAGCGAAGACCTGGGTGAGCTGCTGCAGGAGGAGGCTAGCTATGAGAAGGATTTGACAGACCCCATCTCCAAGGAACGGCTGAGCTATAAGGAAGCCATGGCGCGCTGCCGCAAGGATCCCCTCAGCGGCCTGCTGCTCCTCCCAGCGGCCCTGGAGGGGTACCGCTGCTACCGCGTGGCCTCCCCCGGCCTCCCTCGCTCCTGTGTGCGCTGATGGGGCCCAAGCTGTGGGGAAGAGGGAGGGACGCAGCCGCGAGGCTTCCCATCGTCCATCCATCGCCCATTACTCAGGTGTTTGTGGTGTTGGGTTTCCTCTCCAACTTTGGTGCCTGATCCGTCCCCAGACGCGATCAACTCAGCTCACTCCGCCCCCAACCGCCATGCTTCCAATAAACGAAGTCTCTCCGTGCCCTGTCTTAGTTGCATTTGGGGTGTCTGGGTCTGACTGCCAGTGACTCATGGCGGCGGAGCGTCTCAGCTTGCCCGCCCGCCTGAGAAATGGGGTGCTTTTGGAGGGCGGCTGTGGGTCCTTGGATTCCGAGCAGGGACGTGGCAAGGTCATGGAAAAAGATGGGGAAGAGCCCTGGCCTCCCCGTCCACCTTTTCCGAGTGTCGTTACTCTCCCAGCCAGTCCCTCCCTCACCTAGCAAGCCCACGGGTCCCCCATGAACAGGACAATGTCAGCAAAAGCAGGAACAAGTGACATTTATTTCCAGATTGTCAAAGGGAAGTAAAACAAAACATAGCTTCAACGAGGACTGAGAAGAGGCATGGATGCTCCGGCCTCACCTGGAATCAGGGAACTACCTGTCCCTTCTCAGTGCCCTCTGGTTTAAGTTTCTAAACTCAAACTCAATTCTTCTTGCAAACATTTGAAATAAAAAAGACCAGCAGGGGGCACCCTTTCCCCAGGGTCAGGAATACCTTGCCTGCATCCTGCAGGCTTCTTGTATTCAAGTTGGCACCTGTTAATTCGAAAATGCCTAGGGGGCTAGAAATCTAACTCCATTGTGTATGGAGTGTATGCACCCCGTTTTGAAACTGTACCCTCAAACTCAACAAGCAACACAGAAACTTGCTAACCTGCTGGCAGGACTAACCCAAACTCAGCCCTCAGAAGGCTGATGCAAAATTCCTTAGGGATGCTCTCTCCCACAAGTGGATGGAGGCGGCTGGAGAGCATTTTCAGGTGATGGGTGGGCCTCGTGTGCTAGGCTCAGCGGCAAAAATTCTCCAGCACACAATGGCGGGAAGCCTGGGAGGGCTCAGTGGACAGGAAGTATGGATGGGCCAGAGCCATCTTGGCTGAGATCCGTTGGCTCGGATCATACTGCAGGAGTTGCTGAAAGGAAGGAAGCAGAAGCCGAGGCTGGGTGAGGCCTGGGGAAATCGGTCGCATCCCCAGTCCCAGACAGAGAGCCCAAGCCCGGGTGGCTGCCTTCAAACCTAGAACTGTACCAAGTTACTGTCCCCAGTGGGGGTGTGTGTGTGTGTGTGTGTGTGTGTGTGTGTGTGTGTGTGTGTGTGTGTGTGTGTGTGTGTGTGTGTGTGTGTGTGTGTGTGTGTGTGTGTGTGTGTGTGTGTGTGTGTGTGTGTGTGTGTGTGTGTGTGTGTGTGTGTGTGTGTGTGTGTGTGTGTGTGTGTGTGTGTGTGTGTGTGTGTGTGTGCTCATGTACCCGTGTGCACACACATGCATACCAATCCTGGGACTTGAACTCAGGGCCTGGGTACTATCCTCAGCTCTTTATGTTCAAAGCTAGTGCTCTACCACTTTGAGCCACAGTGCCACTTCCAGCTTTATGTTGATTAATTGGAAATAAGGGGCGTTTGGACTTGCCTGCACAGCTGGCTTTGGAACCATAAACCTCAGCTCTCAGCCTCCTGCGTAGCTAGGATTATAGGCATGAGCCACGGGTGCCTGGCTCCCCAGTGACTTGAGGCACTCCCAGAATCGGGGGACAGAGGGTCAGATCTAGCCCTGATTTATTCACTTGGGTCTCCTTCAGACAACCAAAGTCCAGTCCTTCCCCTTCCTTGCTGGGGGTCCCACAGGTCCCACACGCTGGGAAAAAACACATCTAAGGTGTCAGGAGACAGGCCCTAAGCCTGTCTAGAGTGCATACTTGAGGTGGACACTGCACATCCCAAGAGCAGGGAGAGAGGGAAGGACTCTGTCTTCTAGACCTGAAATCCAGGCAGAATGTTTCAGGACCCACGGCCATGGAGTCGCATGGGGAGGGCTAGGAGCCTGGCTGGAAGCATGTGTCATCCTGCCCGCACTGGGTTGGTAAAGCACACACACCAGTGTTTGGAGCAATGGACACCAGCCTAAGGATGACAATCATACCCAGCTTTCCCCTGGCCCAATATTACAGTGAAGACAGAAATGCTAGTCGGGCTAGTGTCTCACGCCTGTAATCCTAGCTACTCAGAAGGCTGAGATCTGAAGTTCATGGTTCAAAGCCAGCCTGGGGTGGAGAGGAACAGTCTGTGCGACTCTAAACTCGAATCAACCAGGGAAAACCAGGAAGTAATCCAAGTGGTAGAGTGAAATGGCCAAGTGAGCGGATGTGGCCCTGAGTTCAAGTCCAGTATAGGCACAAAGAAAAGAAAAGAAAAAGAAGTATTGCTCCAGGGCTTTGTGGATGAGGATGGCTGACTCCTTGAGGCTTTGTAGCAGCCTGGGGATGAGGACAGTGACAAGGGTCCAGGCGGCAGGGACGTGCTCTCCGGATAGCCCACATGATGTGAGGGCCAACCACCAAGCGAGGCATTATGGGAGATCTCGAGGCAGGAGGAGGTTTGGGGAAGCATATCCCGGGGTTCGTTCTACTTAGCTAGGGCAATGAAGGCCATAGGGAGGTATTCCGAGGCACAAGACAACTAGAGGGGAAAAAATGGGGAAATGGTGTGGCCTACAATCAAGGCCAACTAGAAAGGAGTTCTAACAGGAAAGATAAATATTGGACTTGGCCCCTGAGAAGCTTCTAGAATGAACAATCAATATACAAAGGGACAAGCCAAGTGTGTTCAAGGGTCAGGAAGGAGACGGGAGTTGGAGGGTGTTACGTAAGAGGCTGACTGGCAAGGCAAGTCCTCTGGTTGGAGGAGCCACGAGAGCTAGGGGCTGCCCGTGCCCGCGGGTACCTACCATGAGCAGGTCCTTGCCCTTGGGCTCCATATTGGGCACAATCTCCTCCAGCCTCCTGCTGGGCCACTTGGGGAAGCTGCTCTTATAGTCAGGCAGCTGGGTGACGCCTGGCCACGTGGTTTCATCGGGTGTCCCCAGGGTTCGAAAGATATGAAAGAGCTGGTCGATCTCAGAGTCTCCGGGAAACAGGACTTTACGCGTCATCTGAACAGGAAGCAGAGAGGGGGCAACCCTTAGTCATTACTGAACTCAGGACCAGTTAAGTGGCCAAACGAGAGGGATGGTTCAAGGTAGCCCATCCCGGACTACGCTTAGAATATTCTCGTCTTTTCTGGAATAAGGCTGGCTTCTGTAGTCCTTTAGCCAGTACCAGAAACCCCTCATTCCACAGGCTGCCCCACAGTAGCCCCGCCTCTTTTATGCAGCACTGGGATTTGTACTCAGGGTACTTTGAGTCACACACCCCACCCCAGGCCCTTTTCACATTGGTTATTTTTCAGACAGGGATTTGCATTTGTTTCTCTGGGCGTGGCATCTCCTGCCTAACTGGGATTACAGGTGTTTCCCACTGTGCCAGGCATGGGGCATTCTAGACAAGCTCCCTGCCGCTGAGTTTCATCCTTAGCATTTATTATTATTTTTTTTTGGTGGTACTAGAATTTGAACTGAGGGCTTCCTGCTTTCTAGGCAGGTTCTCTAACTCTCATGGGGCTTGAACTCTGGGTCTGGCGCTGTCCCTCAGCTCTTCAGTTCAAGGCTAGCACTCTACCACCTGAGCCACAGCGCCACTTCTAGTTTTCTGGTGGTTTATTAGAGAGAAGAGTTTCATGGCCTTTCCTGCTTGGACTGGCTTTGAACTGAGATCCTCAGATCTCAGCCTCCTGAGTAGCTAGGATTACAGGTGTGAGCCAACTGCACCCAGCTCCAGCTATTTTTTTTTTTAAATGGTTAGTTGGAGATAATAGAGTCCCTCAGACTTTTCCTCCCTCGTCTGGCTTCAAACTGTGATACTCAGCCTCCTGAATAGTATTATAGGTGTGAGCCACCTGTGGTCAGCTTAGAGGGGGTTTGTGGGTGGTGGTGGTTGTGGGGCTTGAACTCAGGGCCTGTGCACTGTCCCTGAGCTCTTTTTAATCAAAACTAGCACTCTACCACTTTGAGCCACAGCTCCATGACTTTTGATGGGTAACTGGAGATAAAAGTCTTTTCTTCCCATGCTGGCTTCGAACCACCATCCTCAAATCTCAGCTTCCTGAGTAGCTAGGATTATAGGCATTACTGACACCTGGCATTTGTTTGTTTTTGAGACAGGGTTGTACTATGTAGCCTAAGATGGCCAAGATTTTGCAATCCTTCTGCATCCACCTCCTGACAGCTGGGATTACAGGTGGGTACCACCACTCCAGATAAAAGACTTTTCTCTTGTTGTTTTGGTTTCGATTTTGCAATGCTGAGGATTGAGTTGCAAGGTCTTGATTAGGGTTAGTCAAGAGTTCTACCAGGAGATCCACCCCTCGCCCCCATACCCAGCTTGTCCTTACCATTTCTGCAAAGATACAACCAATACTCCAGATGTCCACAGCTGTCGAATAAAATTTGCTGCCCAAGAGGATCTCGGGGGCTCGATACCACAGTGTCACCACCTGCAGGGCCAAGAAAAGAACAGCATCATTCAGGGTTGTTGCATGTGTGGGTGACATCCTTCAACTCTCCTCTCCCCACTGGTCCCCGATACCTCGTGGGTATAGGTGCGCAGAGGTACCCCGAAGGCTCGAGCCAGTCCAAAATCAGCCAGTTTGATGGCTCCGAACTCATTAATGAGCAGATTCTGGGGCTTTAGGTCGCGGTGGATAACACGATGCGAGTGGCAGAAATTCACCCCCTGCAGCAGCTGGAAAAGGTAGCTCTGGAGAAACGAGCCGGAGACAGAGCCGCTAAGCAGATGGTGGTGGGCAGGGGTGGGTGGGGAGGGGTGTCACCTTGCCCTCCTGCCCTTTCCTGCCCACCTTGACTAAGTGCAGGGGGAGCTCCGAGACCGGGGTGGAGTCCATGTACTTCTTCAGGTCCTGACTGAGGAACTCGAACACCAGGTACAGCTTCTTCTCCTTGTGCACCACATCCAGCAGCCTGCCAGGGGAGATGCAGGTCGGGTCGGGATGTCCCAGGCCCCAGTTTCCCCACTTCCTGTCTCAGCTCACCTCACAATGTTGGGGTGCTTCAGTTCTTTGAGTAGAGAGATCTCTCTGATGGCAGTGCTGGGGACCCCCTCTGTCTCCCTGGAGTAAAAGAAAGAACAAGGTGGGCTCTAGTGCCTCACACCTGTAAGCGTAGCTACTCAGGAGGCTGAGATCTGAAGATCGCGTACAAAGCCAGCCCAGGCATGAAACTCTTAAATCTAACTACCAGAAAACTGGAAGTGGCACTGTGGCACAGAGTGGCAGCACACTAGCCTTGAGCTCAGAGACAGTGCCCAGTCCCAGCATTCAAGCCCTAGGACCAACAAAAAGAGAAAGAAAAGAATAGAAAGAAAGAAAGAAAGAAAGAAAGAAAGAAAGAAAGAAAGAAAGAAAGAAAGAAAGGAAGGAAGGAAGGAGGGAGGGAGGGAGGGAGGGAGGGAGGAAGGAAGGAAGGAAGGAAGGAAGGAAGGAAGGAAGGAAGGAAGAAAGAAGGAGCTGGGTGCCAGTGGCTCACGCCTGTAATCCTAGCTATTCAGGGGGCTGATATCTGAGCATATCGGTTCACTCTTTTTTTTTTTTTTTGTCAGTCGTGGGACTTGAACTCTGTGCTTGGGTGCTGTCCCTGCGCTCTTCAGCTCAAGGCGAGTGCTCTACCACTTGAGCCACAGTGCCACTTCCGTGAGGATCTCGGTTCAAAGCCAACCCAGGCAGGAAAGTCTGTGAGACTCTCATTTTCAATTAACCACTTAGAACACCGGAAATGGTGCTGTGGCTCAAGTGGTAGAGGGCTTGCCTTGAGCTGAAGAGCGCAGGGACAGTGCCCAGGCCCAGAGTTCAAGCCCATGAGTGATCAAAAAAGAAAGAAAGAAAGACCGGGTGCCGATGGCTCACGCCTGTAATCCTAGCTACTCAGGAAGCTGAGATCTGAGGATCTCGGTTCAAAGCCAACCCAGGCAGGAAAAGTCTGTGAGACTCTTATCTCCAATAAACCACTAGAAAACTGGAAGTGGCGCTGTGGCTCAAGTGGTAGCGCTCTCGCCTTGAGCTGAAGAGCTGAGGGACAGCGCCCAGGCCCAGAGTTCAGGCCCCACAACTGACCAAAAAAGAAAGAAAGAAGAGCACTGGGCATGGGCAGGAGCTACTTGTGGCCACAGGGTTGCTTGCCCACCAAGCTAAGGGCTGGTGAGGGGGCAGGGGGTTGGGACAAGGACAGATAAAGGTCACCCCAATGTGGTGAGGGGAGCACTTGGAAAGAGGCAAAGTGAAGCGAAGGGACTGGCCAGGGGGCCCAGGCCTGGGGCTCCTCCCTCCATGCCAGCACTCACAAGTCCAGCCTGATCTTCTTGAGGGCCACAAGCTGCCCAGTCTCCCTGTTCTTGGCTTTATACACCACCCCGTAGGTGCCCTCGCCAATCTTCTCCACCTTCTGGAATACATCCATGTCCGCCAAGCTACTTGGGAAACAGACGGTGCCTGGGCAGTCATGCCTTGCTCGCAGCACCCCTGCGGCTCCGTTCCAGTCTCTATAGAACACCCTGCCCAGTCCCCGACTGGCCTGCCCGGCTCCCCGTCCCCCCTGCCCGTAGCCCATCCTGACTGGAAAACCAGCTCCAGGCCAGAGCTGCCCCTCGCCCGGCCCAACCAGGCCCAGACCTAGGCCTCAGGCCCACTGGCCACCTACGGAATGCCGGAGGGACCAAACTTCTGCCTCCACTCCAGCCTCAGCGGAGGAGGCCAGGCCAGGTTCTGAGGGTATGAGACTGCCCAGAACGGCTCCCCCAGGGGCTGGTGACAGCCAAGGCGGAAGTCTGGGGGGAGGTGGGGGCAAGGCCTGGCTTCTCAAGGCTCAGTCGGCCCCCTAGGCCACAGGGCCGAGCCCAGGCCTACACTTGGCCTATTTTAACAACACTTGGCCCCCTTTGAGGGAAGACCCTCAGCAGGGGGACCCCCTGAGTTCGAGCCCTCCCCCTGTGGTAACCACAACCCCCCATATTCTCCCCTCAGAGTCCCAGCCCAAAGTTCACCAGAAAGCCTGAAGCAGGCTGCAGCCTCAATGGCAGCCGGGGGGCTGTGCGCCGAGGCTCCCCCTCCTGGCCGCAGCCGGCACTGCACCACGTGCACACAGGTCAGGCCTTTATCATCAAGGACCTTCTCCAATCCTCCACCCTCCTGAAGGAGGCACAGCCTCCCGACCGGGCGCCCTCCCTGGGAACTCCCCGGGGGGGGGGGGGGCAGACCCACTCTTATGTCCAGGGAAACACACACTGGGAGAAGGGACTGGAATAATGGTCCTGCCCCAGGAAGGTTCTCCGGCTCCAGGCAAAAGATGTCACGATGGCCACTTGGGGAAGCAGGGGAGGACCTACGCTGGGCAGTGGCTCCATGGGGAGGGGTGTGACCTTGGGAGCAGGTGTGTGTAGGGGGGACCAGTGGCTCCAGGGGGAGGGGTGTGGCCTGGGAGCCGGTGGGGGCTGCTAGGGCTTGAGCTTTCTTTCTTTTTTTTTTTTGTCAGTCGTGGGGCTTGAACTCTGGGCCTGGGCACTGTCCCTCAGCTCTTCAGCTCAAAGCAAGCGCTCTACCACTTGAGCTACAGCGCCACTTCCGGTTTTCTGGTGGTTTATTGGAGATAGGAGTCTCACGGTCTCTCCTGCCCGGGCTGGCTTTGAACCGCGATCCTCAGATCTCAGCCTCCTGAGTAGCTAGGATTACAGGCGTGAGCCACCAGCACCCGGCATTCTTTTTTTTTTTTATTTCCATTGGTCATGGGGCTTGAACTCTGGGCTTGGGCGCTGTCCCTGTGCTCGTCAGCTCAAGGCGAGTGCTCTACTGCTTGGGCCACAGCGCCACTTCCAGTTTTCTAGTGGTTTATTGGAGATAAGAGTCTCAGGGACTTTCCTGCCCGGTCTGGCTTTGAACTGTGATCCTCAGATCTCAGCCTCCTGAGTAGCTAGGATGACAGGCGTGAGCCACCGGTGCCCAGCTGGCTTGAGCTTTTTTTCTTTTGTGATCAGTAACTCAGTTTTATTTTCTGTGTTAACAACCATTAAAACCCCAAACAAAACAAGGGGCCCCTAGCACCCAAGGGCCAATGAAGAGAAGCCATTAGGTTGTCACCCTTAAGTAACAAGTACTTCTAGACTCTCTGTGCTAGGCAAGGATGCATTGCTTTGAAGGAGACCTAAGCTGCAACCTTGGGTCTGCTGCCCAGTCCACCTTCAGCAGGCAACAGGGGGCCCAACGCGCTGCATGGTCCGTATGACCAGGGCAACCTGTCCAAGGAAGCTGGTGAGGAAGCCCGGAGCAGGCGAGCGTCTCCAGCTGTCCAGTGTACGGCCATGGTGCTCGCGCTCACTGTGAGCTCCTTCCCCAGTGCTCCCTGGTGGGGCTCAGCATCTGGGGCCAGGGCCCCACGGGCGATTTCAGCTTCCAAAGGGGTCGGGAAGGGCACGCTGAGGGTGAACATGGGTGGTTGGACTCCAGGCCTTTCAGCGCAGGATGTAACGTCTCTGCCTGAATCCTGGTCTTATAATACACGTGCAATAGGGTGTGCTCCACCGGTTGTAACCTGTACTAAACCAGGATTGCCAGGACAGCAGCAGCTACTCTGGCTACGTTGGCCGTCGGCGCCAGGGGCTGCGTCTCCAGCGCCTGCGTCGGCTGTCTTCATGTTGGCGACCGCTCCGCCTTCCACCTGAGCTTTCTTATTGGCTGCTGTCCCTCTCTTGCAGATACAGTCTCTGCTCCTGGATGGCTTTTTCTAACAAGGGCAGATTCATTCCCTCCACACAGGTCAGCACCCGGGCCTTCACCAAGAAGCCACCATCTGAAAGACAAAACAACGCCAAGGCACTAGTAACTGGAGTGTCAGACATGTTCTGCCAGTGCCCCAAGCTGTTCCCCTGACTTGTTTGGACCTGAGTTATTTGTGTATGTGTGTGTGTGTGTGTGTGCACACATGCGCACGTATGCATACATGTGCAGTACTGTGGTCTGAGGACTTTCCCTGAGCTTTTTTGCTCAAGGCTGGCATTCTACCTCTTAAGCCATACCTCCAGTTCCAGCTGGTTAATTGGAGATAAGAGTCTCATAGACTTTTCTGCTGGGTTGCCTTTGAACTAAGATCCTCAGATCTTAGTCTCCTGAGTAGCTAGGATCACACATGTGAGCCACCATTTCCCAGCTGTTTTTGTTTTGTTTTGTCAGTCCTAGGGCTTGAACTCTGGGCCTGGGCACTGTCCCTCAGCTCTTCAGCTCAAGGCGAGTGCGCTACCACTTAAGCCACAGTGCCACTTCCAGTTTTCTGATGGTTAATTGGAGATAGGAATCTCACAGACTTTCCTGCCTGGGATGGCTTTGAACACCTTAGATCTCAGCCTCTTGAGTAGCTAGGATTACAGGTGTGAGCCTTAAACTCAAGAACTTGTACTTTCTTTTTTTTTTTTATTTTTTTGGGGGGTCCGGTTGTGGGGCCTGAACTCTGGGCCTGGGCGCTGTCCCTCAGCTCTTCAGCTCAACGCTAGCGCTCTACCACTTGAGCCACAGCGCCACTTCTGGCTTTTTTTCTTTTTTCTTATGTGGTGCTGAGGAATCGAACCCAGGGCCTCATGCATGCAAGGCAAGCGCTCTACCACTGAGCCACCTTCCCAGCCCAAGACCTTGTACTTTCAAGGCAGGTCTTCTTTTTATTTTGTTTAGGGGGTCTCTCATTATGTCATTATGCCCAAGCCAGAGTGGACTGCAATCTTCTACTTGGGTTTCCCATATAGTTGGGTCGACAGGTGTGTCACCACACCCTGCCATTGTACTTCTAATATTGTGGAATGACAGGTACCAACCAGTAGGCCCAGTCATTGGTTGAGATTGAGTCTTATGAACTTTTTTTTTTTGTACAGGCTGGTCTCCAATGATGATCTAGATTACAAGCTTGAGAGCTTAAGCCACTATGCCTGAAGACATTAAAAAAATTTTTTTTTCCTTGCCTCTGCCCCTTGGAGCGCTCCAATGAGAATAATACTCAGTGTTCTACAACATTATTTGATTTGTTTTTTGCCAGTCCTGGGGCTTGAACTCAGGGCCTGGGCGTTGTCCCTTAGCTTTTTCTCTCAATGTTGGCACTGCTCCACTTCTGGCATTTTTGCTGGCTAACTGTATATCAGAGTCTCACAGACTTTCCTGCCTGGGCTGTCTTTGAACCATGATCTTCAGATCTCAGCCTCCAGATTAGGTAGGATTAGAGGCGTGAGCCACTGGTGCCACACTAGCTGGATCTTCGTTTTTTGGTTCATTGGGTTAGAGTTTCTATGTAGCCCATGTTGACCTCAAACTCATGATCCTCTTGCCTCACCCTCTCCAGTGCTGGGATTACAGGTGTGCAATACCACATCTGGCTGTAGGAAGTAGCTTTAGAGATATGATAGTCATAAGGGACAAGGTAGGCAATGCCATTAGTCCATTTGCAAAAGGCTCGTGGAGACTGAATGAAAAGAACCATGAAAAAAACCTGGCATCAGTGGCTCAGGTCTGTAATTCTAGATATTCAGGAGGCTGTGATCTGAGGATCCCAGTTCAAAGACAGCCCAGAAAGAAAAGTCCTCGTGAGATTCTTATCTCCAATTAACCACCAGAAAACCAGAGTGGTACTGTGGCTCAAAGTGGTACAGTCCTAGCCTTGTAAAAGCTCAGCGATAGTTCCCAGGCCCCGAGTTCAAGCCCCGGGACTAGCACAGACATACACATACCAAAAAAAAAAAAAGTTGAGGAGGGCCTGGGAATGTGGTTTAGTGGTAGAGTGCATGCATGCATGATGCCCTGGGTTCAATTCCTCAGTACGACATGCACAGAAAAAGCCAGAAGTGGCACTGTGGCTCAAGTAGTAGAGTGCTAGCCTTGAGCAAAAAGAAGCTCAGGGACAGTGCCAAGGCGCTAAACTCAAGCCTCAAGACTGGCCAAAACCCCCCCCAAAAAAACAACCAAAAAAAAAAAAGTCAGGTGTAGGACAAAAGTAAACGAATGGCAATTGGGGCAGGAAGGATAGGAGGCAAGGGCTGGAATGGGACCTAAGGCCCACTGTGGGAAAGAGAAGGAGGAAGCAAACTCTGAAGTCCCAAGTCTGTAAGTCTGGGGGATGGACAGAAGGATGGGGCAATGAGAGGTAAAAGGGCAAAGATACTGAGCAGCAGCAGGGGTGAGTCAATCTGGAAAATCCAGGTCCAAGGTGCAGGGTGGGGATGGAAGGAAGAAGTAGAGTAGAGGTGAGCCATGGTGCAACTGGCTGGCGGCAGGAAGAGGAGACGGGTGTGCCAGGCTGAATCAAAGGAGCTGGCGGGTTCTGGTTCTACATCTGGGCTTTGGGGGCAGAGGGAAAGGGGTGTGGGTGGCTTGGGAGCTTAAACAAGCCCAGTGGCAGAACCTGCCGGTTTGGATAAAGGCCAGGTTTCAGCTAAGATCCGGAGAGATAGGGCATTGGAAGTGGGAGACAAATATACAGACGTTTCTAAGTGTAGGAAGAACGGGGGTGAGGAGCAAGAAGATAGGAACACCAGGGACTCGCGGTGATAACAGGAGGAAGCCATCTTGATGTCACTGCCACCAAGTGACTTTTTGTTGTTGTTGTTTTTGATCCTGGTATCAGAGCTTGACTTCAGAGCCTCATGCTCTGGCTTAGCTTTTCCTGGTCATATCTGCTGTTTTACTTTTTTTTGTTGTTAGTCCTGGAGCTTGAACTCAGGGTCTGGGTACTAGCCCTGAGCTTCTTTTGTGCAAGGCTAGCACTCTACCGCTTGAGCCACAGCGCCACTTCTGGCTTTTTCTGATTATGTGGTACTGAGGAATCGAACCCAGGGCTTCATGCATGCTAGCCAGGCACTCTACCACTATGCCACATTCCCAGTCCCTGGCGTTCCATCTCTTGAGCCACACTTTTTTTTTGTCGGTCGTGGGGCTTGAACTCTGGGCCTGGGCACTATCCCTGCACTCTTCAGCTCAAGGCAAGCACTCTATCATTAGAGCCACAGTGCCACTTCCGGTTTTAGTGGTTTATTGGAAATAAGAGTCTCACAGAGCCAGGCACTGCTGGCTCATGCCTGTAATCCTAGCTACCTACTTAGGAAGCTGAGATCTGAGGATTGTGGTTCAAAGCCAGCCAGGACAGGAAAGTCTGTAAGACTCTTATCTCCAATAAACCACTCAAAAACCAGAAGTGGTGCTATGGCTCAAGAGGTAGAGTGCTTACCTTGAGCTGAAGAGCACAGGGACAGCGCCCAGGCCCAGAGTTAAAGCCCCATGACAGACAAAAAAAAAAAAAGAGTCTCATGGACTTTCTTGCCTGGCCTGGCTTTGAACTATGATCCTCAGATCTCAGCCTCCTGAATAGCTAGGATTACAGGCGTGAGCCCATTGGTGCTCAGCCATGGAAAGACTTTTATGTGAATTTAACCAGCCAAAGGTGAAAATGGAGATGTGGCTGAAGTGGTAGAGAATGATCAAAAAGCCAAGGGAGAGCTCAAAAGCCCTAAATTTAAGCCCTAGTGTCAACGTGCACCGATGGACAGACAGACAAAGGTATACAGACACACATAAGAAAATGGGCGCTGGGGGCTGGGAAGGTGGCTCAGTGGTAGAGCACTTGCCTTGCATGCATGAGGCCCTGGGTTTGATTCCTCAGCACCACATAAGCAAAAAGAAAAAAAGCCGGAAGTGGCGCTGTGGCTCAAGTGGTAGAGCGCTAGCCTTGAGCTGAAGAGCTGAGGGACAGAGCCCAGGCTGAGTTCAGGCCCCACAACTGGACCGCCCTCCCCCCCAAAAAAAAGAAAATGGGCGCTGGTGGCTCAGGCCTATAATCCTAGTTACTCAGGAGGCTGAGATCTGAGGGTTGAGGTTCAAAGCCAGCCCAGGCAGGAAAGTCTGTGAAACTCTTATCTCCAATAAACCACCAGAAAACCGGAAATGGCACTGTGGCTCAAGTGGTAGAGTGCTCGCCTTGAGCTGAAGAGCTGAGGGACAGCGCCCAGGCCCAGAGTTCAGGCCCCAGGACAAAAAAAAAAAGAAAAGAAAAGAAAAGAAAAGAAATGCGTGCCTTTTCTCCCTGTGCCCACTTTCCCATGGTGCCTCTCTTCACTCTCACCTTCTTTCCTGATCTTGGTATCATAAGGCTGGGGTGCTTTGAATCCAGTAATACTTGTTTCCCAAGAGTCCTGGAAAGCACTTGACCAGATGGTAGCTGACACATTCCAGGCCCATTTCCAATTGCTAAGTCACTCAAAGGAGGCTGGGCCAGCTCAGGACTCAAAGGGAAGCAGGTTTGGGGGTGTGGCTTACTTACCCTTCTGGTGCTCCAGCTCCCCAAGGACCATGTACAGGGAGCCCACCTGGGCCTGGAATGGCTCTACCAGCCTGGTACACACAAGCACCTGGTGCTGATCCGACCCACGCTGAGCCCTCAGAGTCACACGTGACTGTGTCATGTCATACAGGCACAACCTAGATGGTGAAGAGGGCACAGTCACTCCTACCCCACACAGCACCATCCCCAGGTTCAAAGGTTTGGGGAGGCCAGAAATTCACGATCTGCTGCCAGTTCCAGCTTTTTACTGCTGGTTCCCTGGAGATGAGTCTGCACAGATTTATCTGCCCCAGCTGGCTTTGAATCTTGATTCTCAGATCTCAGCCTTTTAAGTAGTTAGGATTACAGGCATGAGTCACCTTAGTGGTACTTTTTGATGAGCTGAAGTGTTTTTGCTAATGTCCAAGTATATTCTTTTTCCCCTTTTTCTTCTTCTTCTTGTTTTGTTTTGTTTTTTGTCGGTCATAGGCCTGGGCGCTGTCCCTGAGCTCTTCAGTTCAAGGCTAGTACGCTACCACTTGAGTCACAGCACCACTTCTGGCTTTTTCTGCTTATGTGGTGCTGAGAAATCGAACCCAGAGCCTCATGCATGCAAGGCAAGCACTCTACCACTGGGCCACCTTCCCAGCCCCTCTTCTTCTTTTCTTAGACTTTTTGGTTTGTGTGTCTTACCCAAGAGATTTTTATCAACTGCAAAAGCATGAAGAAATGTTCCCAGTTATAATCCTGACCGGGGATTATACTTGTAATCACAGCACCTGAGAGACTGAATTAGGAGGATTATGAGTAGAAGATCAGCTTGGACTATTGAGCGAGATCTTGTGTCAAAAACCAAAACTGGGGGCTGGGAATATGCCCTAGTGGTAGAGTGCTTGCCTAGCATGCATGAAGCCGTGGGTTCCATTCCTTAACACCCCATAAACAGAAAAAGCCGGAAGTGGTGCTGTGGCTCAGGTGGTAGAGCGCTAGCCTTGAGCTGAGGGACAGCACCCAGGCTCAGAGTTCAGGCCCACAACCGGACCCAAAATAAAAAAAAAAACAAAAAACAACAATAGGCATGTGTTCAAGAAATGAGCTGCTGGGCAATTTTGTCCTTGTTCAAACATCATTGCACCTAGACAATGGCTTGGTACATAACTAGGCTATGTGAAGGAGCCTCTCGCTCCTAGGCCACACTTCTGTGCTGCATGTTACTATACTGAATGCGCAGCTGAGACACAGCAGTATTTATTATCTAAATACAAGTAGAGATAGAAAAAAAAAGTACAGCAATTTCTCAGCATTTGTATAATTTCATGGCACCACTGTCAAACGTGGAGTCTATTGTTAATTCAAATATACATTGCATGACTGTGCATCCACAATGAAATAAAATAGGCCTACGTAGCCGGGCAATGGTGGCTCATGTCTATAATTCTAGCTACCCAGGAGGCTGAGATCTGAGGATTGCAATTTGAAACTAGTCTAGGAAAAAAATCCAACTAACCAGAAAGACAAAAAAACACCCAAAAGCTGGGCACAGGTGGCTCACATCTGTATTCCTAGTTACTCAGGAGGCTAGGATCTGAGGATCTCAGTTCAAAGCCAGCCCAGGCAGCAAAGTCAATGAGACTTATCTCCAATGAACCACCAGAAAACCAGAAGTGGTGCTGTGGCTCAAGTGGCAGAGTGCTGAAGAGCTGAGGGACAGTGCCCATGCCCAGAGTTCAAGACCAACAACTGACAAAAAAAAACAAAAACAAAAACAAAATCAACAAACACCCAGAAGTAGAGGTGTGGCTCAAGGGGTAAAGTGTCAGCCTTGAGCATCCTTGTGCAGTGCTCTCCCTGGCTGACTGGGGCTGACCTGCATAACCAGGAAGCTGCTGCAGGAAGGACTGAGAATGGCTTCCTCCTCATTTAGTCTCTGGGATCTCATGACTGTGCTCTAAGGAGCCTCCCACAGCCCTGCAGAAAAAGACATGTCTAGGAGAGTCAGCACTAACTCTCCAGCTGTGTGAATGAAGGTATCACCTGAGGGTAGATCCATCGGCTCTGGAGGAACCTCTGGATGACCAGAGTAACCTGCAGACCCCTGAGCCAGAACCACCCAGGTAAGCTGCTAAGCTGTCTTCACATTCTTTTTTTTTTTTTTTGTCGGTCGTGGGGCTTGAACTCTGGGCCTGGGTGCTGTCCCTCAGCTCTTCAGCTCAAGGCGAGCGCTCTACCACTTGAGCTACAGCGCCACTTCCGGTTTTCTGGTGGTTTATTGGAGATAGGAGTCTCGCGGTCTTTCCTGCCCGGGCTGGCTTTGAACCGCGATCCTCAGATCTCAGCCTCCTGAGTAGCTAGGATTACAGGCGTGAGCCACCAGCGCCCGGCTTGTCTTCACATTCTTAACCTACACTGCGAAGCCAGAACATCTTCTGTCACTTCGCTGTCAGTCACTTGGGGCAATGTGTCACATAATGATATGCACCTATCGGCAGGAGTATATCCACCCACCCAGATACATAACCGTATACACATAGATGAGAGAGCAGAGAAGGACAGTTTTAGAGATAGCAGTGATCATTGGTATAACAGGATGACAGGTGGGCTGGGAAGGTGGCTCAGTGGTAGAGTGCTTGCCTAGCATGCATGAAGCCCTGGGTTTGATTCCTCAGTACCACATGAACAGAAAAAGGCAAAAGTGGTGCTGTGGCTCAAGTGGTAGAATGCTACCCTTGAGCAAAAAGAAGCTCAGGAACAGTGCTCAGGCCCTGAGTTCAAGCCCCAGGACGGCAAAAAAAAAAACAAAAACAGGATGATAGGTGATTTTTTTTTTCTCATTTTCTTTACCCCTTTATGGAATGTCTACGTGTGTGTGTGTGTGTGTGTGTGTATGTGTGTGTGTGTGTGGTGAACTCAGAGCCTGGACACTGTCCTTTAGCTTTTTTGCCCAAGGCTGCGGTTCTACTACTTGAGCCACATCTCCATTTCCCACTTTTTTGGTGGTGAATTGGAGATAAGAGCCTCACACACAATCCTGCCCCTAACTTTCCTACATGTTTTTTTTTTTTTTAACAATCAATGAAAATTAAGTTTTTGGTGTATGCCAGTTGAGCCACAGCTTTTTCTTTTTCTTTCTTTTTTTTTTTTTGGGGGGGGGTCCGGTCATGGGGCCTGAACTCTGGGCCTGGGCGCTGTCCTTCAGCTCTTCAGCTCAAAGCTCTACCACTTGAGCCATAGCACCACTTCCGGCTTTTTTTTGTCTGCTTATGTGGTGCTGAGGAATCGAACCCAGGGCCTCATGCATGCAAGGCAAGCGCTCTGCCACTGAGCCACCTTCCCAGCCCAGCCACAGCTTTTTCATAGCCAATCAGAGATAAGAGTCTCACGGACTTTCCTGCACAGGCTAGCTTTGAACTGTGATCCTCCGCTTTTTTTTTTTTTTTTTTTTTGCGGGGTCCGGGCGTGGGGCCTGAACTTTGGGCCTGGGCGCTGTCCCTCAGCTCTTCAGCTCAAGTCTAGCGCTCTACCACTTGAGCTACAGCGCCACTTCCGGCTTTTTTCTTATGTGGTGCTGAGGAATTGAACCCAGGGCCTCAGGCATGCAAGGCAAGCGCTCTACCACTGAGCCAACTTCCCAGCCCTGATCCTCCGCTCTCTACCTCCTTGAGTAGCTGGGATTACAGGCATGAGGTGTCCAGCCTGGCCTTTCTAATAATTAGACAAAATTATAATGAAACTATTTGAACCATGTTCAGGGGGACAGTATTCTCGCCACTCATGTGAGACAACCACCACACTTACCTGCCGAACGTTCGAAGGGTGCCGCCGTCAGGAACAAGGCCAGCACCTACCTCCCAGGGGAGGTAATAGATCCCGGGTTTGGGCAGCATCCTTCACAGACAGGAGTTCTGAAGATTCCTGATAAACCACAAGACAGACATCAGCAGAAACATGAGACAGGTAAGATCTGGAAAGCTAGCTCCAATGAGCTAAGTTATGCAATTTAAAAAATTTCATGACACTTTTTTTGGTCAGTTTTGGTGCTTGAACTCGGGACCTGGGTGTTGTCCCTGAGCTCTTTTGCTCAAGGCTAGAGCTCTACCACTTTGAGCCATAGCTCCACTTCTAGTTTCTGAGTGGTTAACTGAGATAAAAGTCTCACAGGACTTTTTTGTCTGTCTGGCTTGCATCCTCGATGCTCAGATCTCAGCCTCCAGAATAGCTAGGATTACAGGCGTGAGCCACTGGAAACTGGTGCAGTCCTCTTTCTTATCTTCTCCTTCCTTCCTTTTTTCCTCCTCCTCCTCCTCCTCTTCCTCTTTCTCTTCCTTCTCATCCTTCTCTTTCTCCCTCTCCCTCTCCTTCTCCCCCCTCTCTTTATGCTAATTCTAGGGCTTGAACTCAAGGCCTCACACTCTTGCTTAGCTTTTGTGCTTAATCCTAGAACTCTACCACTTAAACCACACTTTTTTTTTTTTGGGTAACACTGGAGTCTGAACTTAGGGACATGGGCTTACTGGACGTTTTAGCCTATTCTTAACAGCTTAAGGTATTATATATTTATCAAATTAATGCTCATTTAATAAGATTTAATGAAAACCCTTTGCTAAATAGTCACCTGCTAAGAAGCCAAGCCATGGAAGCACATACCTAGAATCCCAGCACACAAGAGGCTGATGCAGTGATTATCCTGAATTCAAGATTAGCTTGGGTTATATAGTGAGACCCTGTATCTACCCACTCCCTCAAAGATAACATTGTTATGGACTAAAGGACATTTTAAACAATGGAGTGCTTCTTTTTATTAATTTACTTCTATTATTATTATTTTTATTTTTATTATTATATTATATTATTATTATTATATTTATTATTATTACTTCTATTAATATTATTATTACAATTCTGGGAATTGAACCCAAGGGCAACACTCCTAGCTCTTCAACTATTGCTTGATCAAACAAGCAATTAGCAGTTGGGACAAAGCTACATAGTAATTAAATAATCCTCAGATCCCTGTAGAAAACAGATGTTGCAAACTTTAGTCCTGCAATTTAATATACCTTAGACTCTTGCACAATTGGTTTTAATATCCTCTAATGAAGATGTCATCAGGGAGTATTGCCGGTCAATGTGCACTGGCTGGTTCAAGACAGCATGCTAAAACAGAAGCAAACAAATAAATAAATAAACAGTGTGCCAAGACTGGGTTTGGCTCTAAAGCTCAGGAGCAACTGGCCAAGGCCTCACTGGATCCCATTTCCCAAAATGCAGACATTCTGTATCCCCGCGGCCAGGTGTCACAGCTGACCCTGTCACCAGAAAGGAGAATGTTCTGAGTCATAAGGCATGATAGACAAACAAAAAGGTAAAAGAAAACACAAACCAAGATGAGTGCTCATATCTTATGCCTATAACCCTAGCTCGTGGTTCAAATTCAGTCTGAGCAGTAAAGTCCAGAAGATTCCATCTCCAAAATAACCAGCAAAAAGCTGGAGACATGAGGGCTGGGATGGTGGCTCAGTGGTAGAGTGCTTGCCTTGCATGCATGAGGTCCTGGGTTCCATTCCTCAGCACCACATAAGCAGAAAAAGCTGGAAATGGTGCTGTGGCTCAAGTGGTAGAGTGCTAGCCTTAAGCTGAAGAGTTGAGGGACAGCACCCAGGCCCAGAGTTCAAGCCCCACGACCAACCAAAAAAAAAAAAAGCTAGAGACATGGCTCAAGTGGTGGAGCAAGCAAGTCAAGTGAGCATGAGGACTTGAGTTCAAACACCTGTACTGGGGGAAAATTAAAAAATAAGAAAAGAAGCTGGGCGCTGGTAGCTCACCCCTGTAACCCTACCTACTCAGAGATCTGAGGATCACAGTTCAAAGCAGGGAAGTCCTTAAGACTCTGTCTCCAATTAATTGCCAAAGAGCTAAAAGTGGAGCCATGTGACTCAAACACAAAAGCTCAGGACAGTGCCTAGGCCTGAGTTCAAGCCCAAGGATATGCACCAAGAAAAAAAAAAAATCATTTTCTTTTTGTGGTATTGAGATTTGTGCTCAGAGCCTTAGGCATGCTCTATCACTGGAGCCATGTGCCCAGCCCCAGAATCTTCTTAAAATTAATTTTGCAGCTGGGTGCTGATGGCTCATGCCTGTAATCCAAGCTACTCAGGAGGCTTAAGGACTGTGATTCAAAACCTAGTCTGAGCAGTTTCCTGCTGAGTGTCTGTGAGACACTAATCTCCAATTAACCAGTAAAAAATAATAGAAATGGAGCTATGGTGCAAGTGATAGAGGACCAGCCTTGAGGGAAAAAGCTCACAGACAGCACCCAGGCCGTGAGTTCAAGCCCCAGAACTGGTGCATGCATACGTGCATGCTGTCACAACAAATCTAAGAAAGTAACGCAGTTGGGTGCTATCTATAATGTGCCAGTAATGGGGCTTCAACTCAGGGTCCTGAACTCTCACTTGGGTTTTCTGCTCATAGCCAGCTCTCTACTCACTTTTCGCTGAAATGGGAGATAAGTCTCACTAGACTTTCCTGCCCTGGGCTGATTTCTTTTTTTTTTCTCTTTTTTTGGTCGGTCGTGAGTCTTGAACTCTGGGCCCAGGTGCTGTCCCTTATCTCTTCAGCTCAAGGCGAGTGCTCTACCCCTTGAGCCACTTCTGATTTTCTGGTGGTTCATTGGAGATAAGAGCCTCATGGACTTTTCTGCCTGGGCCGGCTTTGAACAGCAATCCTCACATCTCAGCCTCCTAACTAGCTAGGATTACAGGTGTGAGCCACTGGTGCCCATCCCTGAGCTGATTTCAAAACCTCAATCCTCAGATCTCAGCCTCCTGAGTAGCTAGGAGCATAGGTGTGAGTGGTTCTGTTTTAAACTAGAAAAAAATTGTGCTAAAGGAGACCACTGGACAATGTGCAAAACCATGAAGATTTGATAACCATGTTGCATTGATGCTAAGTTATCTTACCTGGTAATTGTTCTGTAGATGCCCTTAATTTTTAGGAACTATAGCCTGCAGTATTTACAAGCAAAGGAGAACTTCTGCAGTATTTTCTCAAATAGTTGGAAAACAGGAAACAAGTAAACAGAGTTGACCTGCAGGAGACAGCCATGCCAAACGTTAACTAGTGAATCTAGGTGAAAGGTATATTGCTTCTGTGTTTAACTCTTGCAATTATCCTGTAAGTTTGCAAATATTCCACCAAGTCCATCTAAAAGCTTAACACCAAGTACACTCACTGTCGTTATTACAGCCTGAATGACCAAGCACAAGTGACAAAGGTTCAGTTCAAAGACTTCATTTTTTTTTTTTTTTTTTGGTTCCGGTCATTGGGCCTGAACTCGGCCTGGGCACTGTCCCTCAGCTCTTCAGCTCAAGGTTAGCGCTCTACCACTTGAGCCACAGCGCCACTTCTGGTTTTCTGAGTGGTTTATTGGAGATAAAAGTCTCATGGACTTTTCCTGCCCAGGCTGTCTTAACTCAACTGTATCTGATCAGCAGTTTATGTTGATTGTATTTGGAGCACTATGTTTTGATGAGAGGAACAGAACTCCACAGACTGAGCTAAAAGATACATGGAGATATTAAAAAACAGCCCCAGGAGCCAGGTGCTGGTGGCTCACACCTGTATTCCTAGCTACTCAGGGGAGAGATGGGATGATGGATGTTTGAAGCCAGTCCAGGCAGTAAAGTCCCTGATATTCTTATGTAATAGAGTGCCTACTTGCCTAGTAAGCTAATAAACTGAGGCATGAGTTCAAACCCAGTACCTCTAAAAGCTTTTTTTTTTTTTTTTTTTAAAGAAAAACAGCCTCAATAACTTTCTTGTGTAGGTTTATTAGAACTTGAGGCCCAAGGAACAAAAGAAACAATGATCTAGTCTTTAATTTTTTTATACTTGTGTTCATTGTGAGGCTTTCTATATTAATATTTTAATACATGGTAAGTCATGGTAGTACAATGTGGAACACTTGTTCAGATACAAAGTTCTTGTTCATTATCAGCAACCTCAAAAAGAATGCATGGGACTTTTATTTTTATTTTGTGATACTAGTAATGGGGCTTGAACTGAGGGCCCGGGCACTGTCCCTTAGCTTTTTCCACTTAAGGCTGGTGGCGCTACCACTTGAATCATACTTCCATTTCTTGCTTTTTGGTCATCAGTTGGAAATGAGTGTCTCATGGACTTTCCTGCCCAAGCTGGCCATGAACTGTGATACTCAGAGTAGCTAGGATTACAGGTGTGAGCCACTAGCACCTTTAAATTTCCTTAAAATTTGCTTTTGAGGTAAAAACTTATTCGTTTTACCTTACTTCCAGTACTGTCACTGCAAAAAGGGATTACATATGCCGTTGATTTTTACAAGGGCAAACTAGGGCCGGGCGCTGGTGGCTCATGCCTGTAATCCTAGCTACTCAGGAGGCTGAGATCTGAGGATCTCGGTTCAAAGCCAGCCCGGGCAGGAAAGAGAGACCGTGAGACTCCTATCTCCAATAAACCACCAGAAAACCGGAAGTGGTGCAGTAGCTCAAGTGGTAGAGCGCTCACCTTGAGCTGAAGAGCTGAGGGACAGCGCCCAGGCCCAGAGTTCAAGCCCCACAACCGACAAAAAAAAAAAAAAGGCAAACTAGGGAGAGGTAAAGAAGATGCACAGTGGTTCTATATTTGCTAAAGTGGCAGGAGGTCAAAGATAACTAAAACACATAAACAAGTTGGCATTTAGCGCATTTTTTTTTTGGTCAGTCAGGGGGCTTGAACTTTGGGCCTGGGTGCTGTCCCTCAGCTCTTCAGCTCAAGGTGAGCACTCTACCTCTTGAGCCACAGCACCACTTCTGGTTTTCTGGTGGTTTATTGGAGATAGAGTCTCACAGGCATTCCTACCCAGGCTGGCTTTAAACTGTGATCCTCAGATCTCAGCCTCCTGGGTAGCTAGGATTACAACTACCAGGACCCTGCTCATTTAGTGATTTAACGGTGCTAATAACACAAGAAGTCTGCATTCCAAGATCTCTTCAGAACAGCTCTCATGTTGTACTGGTGATTGGTCCCTAGGCCTGACTCACTAAACCATACCCCAGCCTAGGACTGCCAGCTGCAGGAAAAAAAGTGTTGCTGCCACGGGTTGGGAAGGTGGCTCAGTGGTGGTGTGCTTGCCTACCATGCATGAAGCCTTGGTTTCGATTCCCCAGTACCACACACACAATAAAAGCCCAAGTGGCGCTGTGGCTCAAGTGGCAGAGGGCTAGCCTTGAGCAAAAGCTCAGGGACAGCACCCAGGTCCTGAGTTCGAGCTCCACCACCCCAGGACTGAGTTCTCAGAATCACACACCAACGGAAAACCACTGCAAGCCCACACCTCTGGCAGCAACACCCCATTATCTTAACCTAAGAGCTCTTCCTCTTTGACCAGGTTCCCTAATCTCTGACGGTTCTAGAATCTCCTAGAACTTCCTTTCACCAATAAGCTCTCCACCTCTGGGCTTTGCACTGTCCCTGGGCTCCTTTCGCTCAAGGCGAGCGCTCTACCACTTGAGCCACAGCGCCACTTCCGGCTTTTCCCATTAGGCGGTGCCGAGGAATCGAACCCAGGGCTCGTGCATGGTACCGCTAAGCCACATTCCCAGCCCCAGTCTCTTCAGCCTCCTTCCCCTTCTCATTTCCGGGAAAGGTTGAGCGCGCGGACCCGGAAGCCTCGAGCGGGCGAGGCTGGAATCCCCCGGAGCAGGCGCAGTACCTCAGCGTACCCTTGGTCCCGCCCCCACCCACACAGCCAACCAATCCGATCCGGGCGTGCCTAAGGGCGCCGGTTTCCGCGATCACGTGACGCGGCCGAGCCGCGATTGCCGCGGGCGCCTCCTCCCCGCCCCGTTCCTGCCCCCTTCCCTGGACAAATTCTCGACCTTCTACCTGTGTCCCCTTGGCTCGGAGCCGCTCGGGAGCCTCCCCCGGCGGGTTCCCGGGGATTCGCCGGCTCCGCGGGCGTTCCCGGCGCGGGCGCCGCCTCCTCGCCGTCCTCCCCCGCCCGGCGTGGCCGGGTCACGCGCGGCGCGGCGGCGGCGGGGAGGGAGGCGGGGCCGCGCGGGCCGGGCGGGGCGGGCCGGCCGGGCGGGGCCTGGCGTCGTCGAGGGGGACCGCTCTTAAGGCTGGGCACCAGCTGGAGTGGCAGAGTCGGACTTGGCCGCCATCGCTGCTGCTCCGTCCTCCGCCGCTGGCACTGGCCGACACCATGAACCCCGACCTGCGCAGGGAGCGGGCCTCCGCCACCTTCAACCCGGAGCTCATCACACACATCCTGGACGGGGGCCCCGAGAACACCCGGCGCCGTCGGGAGATCGGTGAGTGCGGCCGGCCGAGCCTCCCCGCCCCACCCCCACCCCCACCCCCCGCCAGGCTTGGGACCTCACCTTGGGGAGGAACGGAGGAGGGCGCTGTGAGGTTTAGGGGGGAGCCCCCACTAGTGAGGGCGTCCTGTGGCTGGGTTGGAGGGGGGGCACACCGCCCTTTATTCAGACCTGCTGATTGAGAGGTGATGTCAGTCTTCTTCTTCTTCACTCTCTTTGCAGAGGACTTGATTGTGAATGACCCAGATTTCCAGCATGAGGACTATAACTTCCTCACTCGCAGCCAGCGTTATGAGGCGGCTGTCAAGAAGAGTGCCATCATGGTAAAGAAGATAAGGGAGTTTGGCATTGCAGACCCTAATGAAATCATGTGGTTTAAAAGGTAGGTATGCTTTTAATTTAGCCCGGGGCAAAATACTCCAAGTCCAGACTGTACAGTTACTTGGAGGTTGTTGGTGTTTGTGCTTGACATTTATTTGAAGGTTCCAAGTTGGAAGTATCATGTCACTTTAAGGATTTACGTATGGAAAAGTAATGTGATTTCTGTGGTATCTAGCATGAATCAACATGCTAGAGTTCTCATTCTCAACTCCAAAATCTCATTTAAAGATTATTTTGGGGGCTGGGAAAGTGGCTCAGTGGTAGAGCTCTCTTGCCTTGCATGCCTGAGGCCCTGGGTTCAATTCCTCAGCACCACATAAGCAAAAAGAAAAAAGCCGGAAGTAGCGCTGTGGCTCAAGTGGTAGAGCGCTAGCCTTGAGCTGAAGAGCTGAGGGACAGCGCCCAGGCCCAGAGTTCAGGCCCCACCAACGGACACCCCCACCCCCGCAAAAAAAAAAAGATTATTTTGCTCTAGGCATCTTAAATTTGAGTTATTTAAATGTAAAATAGCTAGTCCTTTGTTTTATAAAAGGGAAGCTAGCTACGTTTTCTGAATTTTGAAGGATTTTTTTTCAGTTGATGACCCAAGACATTTTAAGTATTTTGAGGCAGTAGCAGATCATATTTTTATTTGCTGATGACAATCTTCATTCATAGAAGGGTGAATGAAGAACCTCAGTCAGCCTCAGAAGGAATATGGAATTCTAAGAAGCCAGCATTGCTGAATTTATTGAGAGTTAAATGGATGTCTTGGGCATAAGCATCTACCTTGGTCACTTTCTTGGTCTTTTGGTTAAGATCAAGTGTATAAAAACATGCCTGCTTTGGTCTTAGTGTTGGAGAGAGTATTTCCTTTTTCAGACAATCTGTTCTTGTGCTTTTTTAATAATATATAGAAATAGGGATATTTTTCTCCTTAGCTTTAGTAAACACTCTAGTACAAGATTATTTTGGCTTAAAGCATTTCTGAGGATATTCATTCCTGAGCATCTCTGTTAGGTTGTTACATCTTACAATAGCTCCAATATTGTTATCAATAAATTTGGGGCCAGGTACTGGTGGCTCACACCTGTAATCCTAGCTACTCAGGAGGCTGAGATCTGAGAATCGCAGTTCAAAGCCAGTCCAGGCAGGAAAGGTCCATGAGACTCTTTATCTCCAGTAAACCACTCAGAAAACCAGAAGTGGCCCTGTGGCTCAAGTGGTAGAGTGCTGGACTTGAGCTGAAGAGCTGAGAGACAGTGCCCAGGCCCAGAGTTCAAGCCCTATGACCAACAAAAAAAAAAGTTAAAATTTAGGTTAGGGATGTAGCTTCCATAGGAGGTCACTTGCCTAGCATGTTCAAAACCCTGGGTTCAATTCATAGTACCTTAAAAAATGAAATTTATGAATTTTCAAGAACCAAAATGGATGACACATGTAATTATAACTCCCTTATACTACTGCCACTATTGCATTTGGTGTCTGTTTACAAGTTGATTGGTTATTATTGTGAACATAAACTAGCTTATTGGAAGAAAATCCCCAAAGAAATTGGAAAAATTTTCCCACAACTCGACTGTTTCATCCAACAAAAATACTCTCTGGGGGCTGGGAAGGTGGCTCAGTGGTAGAGTGCATGCCTTGCATGAATGAGGCCTTGGGTTCAATTCCTCAGCACCACATAAGCAGAAAAAGCCAGAAATGGCCCTGTGGCTCAAGTGGTGGAGAGCTGTCCTTGATCTGAAGAGCTAAGAGACAGCGCCCAGGCCCAGAGTTCAGGCCCCACAACTGACAAACAAACAAACAAAAAATAGCTACTCAGGAGGCTGAGATCTGAGGACTGCAGTTCAAATCCAGCCCTAGCAGAAAAGTCTGGAAAATTGGAAGTAGTACAGTGGCTCAAAGTGGTAGAGCACTACTAGCCTTGAACAAAAAGGCTCAGGGACAGCACCTGGCAACGAGTTCAAGCCCTAAGACTGACCAAAAAAAAAAAAAATCCTCTGTTACCCAAGCACTGTACAGATGGCTCACACTTGAAGTCCTAGCTACTTAGGAAGTTGAGATGGAATGGGGGTTTGAAGCCAGCCCCGGCAGACAAATGGTAGAAATTCTTATCTCCAGTTAACTAGCGGGGGGGGGGGGGGGGGGGGGCATGGTTCAGCGTTCAAAGTGGTAAAATTCCAACCATGATTAAAAAACCTAGCCAGATTACAAAGCCTGGAATTCAAGCCCCAGTACTGATCTGAACATTTGTTTGTTTACTCATTGTTTTACCTTTATATTTATTTATTGTAAGTCACAGTATCATCAATTAATAAATACCAGTGTAAATACTAAATACCCAGTTAAATACTTATTTTTGTTTCTCAAGTTTGTAATTCATGGCTGTTGGGGATCTTGGCCCAGAGTACATCCTAGCAAATTTTGGTACTTTAAAAAGTTAGTAAAAATTAGCCAGACACTTGTGGCTCAAACCTATAATCCTAGCTACTCAGGAGGCTGAAATCTAAGGATCTGAGTTCAAAGCCAGCCTAGGCAGACAAATCTAGGAAGATCTTTTTTGTGTGGATGTCCCAGTACTACTAATGTTTGAGCTTAGGGGCTGGGTACTCTCTTAGCCTTTTCACTAATGACTGGCACTCTGCCTCTTGAAACTTGGGCTTTTTGGTGGTTAGAGATAAGAGTCTCATGGTCTTTCCTACCCAGACTGACTTTGAACCGTGATCCTCAGATCTCAGCCTCCTCAGTAGCTAGGATTTTAGATGGTAGCTACTGGCCCTTGGTCCTGAGAGGCTTTTAACCTCCAGTTAATCAGCAAGAAGTCAGACAGAATTAGTAATGTGGCTCAAGTTTAAGAGCAGGTAAAGGGAAAGAAATGCTTCAAGGCCCCAAATTTAAGCCCACTATTTCTTAAAGCAAATGGAAGAAGAGAGATTTTTTTTGTGTGTGGGTCCTGGGGATTGAACTCAGGCCTGAGTGCTGTCCCTGAGCTCTTCAGCTCAATGACTTTACCACTTGAGCCACAGTACCACTTCCGGTTTTCTGGTGGTTTATGGGAAATAGTTTCATGGCCTTTCCTGCCTGGGCTGGCTTTGAACCATAGTCCTCAGATCTCGGCCTCCTGAGTAGCTAGGATTACAGGTACGAGCCACTGGCATCTGGCGAGATTTTTTAAAAGTGGATAATGCAACATGTTTCAGAGCAGGGGTAATTTTCATAACTTGTTGTGGTTCATAATGTGTAACCAGATTCTAATGAATCACAATGAACTAGGGTAAAGTTCTTTTATATGGGGTAAAGATCATGGACACCAGCCAGCTTTTTGCTTTTTATTTTTTTATTTTTTTATTTTTATTTTTTGGGTCTGGTCGTGGGGCCTGAACTCTGGGCCTGGGCATTGTCCCTCAGCTCTTCAGCTCAAGGCTAGCGCTCTACCACTTGAGCCACAGCGCCACTTCTGGCTTTTTTCTTTTTGCTTATGTGGTGCTGAGGAATCGAACCCAGGGCCTCAGGCATGCAAGGCAAGCGCTCTACCACTGAGCCACCTTCCCAGCTCTAATTTTTTTTTAATCTTTGCAGCCAGTGGCTTTTTTTGTTTTGTGTTGTTTTTCCAGGTCCTGGGTCTTGAACTTTGGGCCTGGACACTGTCCCTAACTTTGAACCTCAAACCTCTGATCTCAGCCTCCTGAGTAGCTAGGATTGCAGGCATGAGCCACCAGAGTCCAGCTAGGATCTGTGGTTTTTAAAGTTGGTGTGCTTGAGGTTGGAGGCGTAGCTCAGTGGCAGAGCACATGCTTAGCATGCTCAAGACCCTGTGTTCAATCCCTAGCACACTCAAAAAATTATAAAATTAATTAAAGCTATTTCTTGGAAAGCACTTTAGGAGGGATTAAGCATTTAAGTACAAGCCTTCTTTTAAGTATTTTGTTCTTGAGTTATTTCACATAGCCTCAAAAAAGAAAATCTTAGTATTTTAAGAACAAAAATATTTAATGGGTTTTTTTGTATGTATGCCATTTTTCACTGTTTCCTAAAATTACCTTTGAATTAATATCCTTATTGGAACATTTTATAATTCTCAAAGGACTTAACTAGATTACTCATCCCTCTCATTTCCCTCATGTGAAATAGAGTGACGACATTGTACCAGTTTTGGTACCTTAATTAGTGCTTTTTTCTCAGAAATTCTGGTATGTTCTTTTCCTCTCTGTGTATTTAGAAGGGAATTGGAAATGTGTAACTGACTGTTGGTTTTAGAAAAACACAGAATGCCTGTGCACTGTGCCGTTCCTGTCTGTGTATCCATCTCACCAGGCTTTTGGTGCTTGTTTCTGTGAGAAGTACATTTTGTGAATTACGGAACTTGTGTATAGGGAAGTGAGATGCTGCTCCCTTGACGTTCTTGAAAACTACCTTGCCTTTTCTTCATACTCCTAGTTTAAACCAACTCTGGATGTCAGTAGAAGTCCTAGAGTATGGAATTTTCTCCCCCTAGAGCTAGAGATTGAACTCAGGGTCTCATGCTTGTTAAGCAAGGATTCTACTACTTGAGCCATGCTCCTAGCTTAGATTTGTGTATTTAATTGTTGTTCATTTAGATGTTTACTAGTTGGTTATCTCTTGGTTTACATGTTTGACTCAGCATCCTTGAAAAGTGATTTTCTTTCTTTTTTTTCCTTCCCTCTTTTTATTTCTCTCCTTTTCTCTCTCCTTTTTCCTCCTCTCTTTCTCCTCCTCTGCTTGCTATCTAGACCCTTGTACTAGTTAAACCAGCACTCTACCACTCAACTACAATCCCCACTAAAAGTGACTTTTACCCTCAATGTATGATTGAAACTATTGGTAGCAAGAAAACATTTTCCACTGATGCTAATGAGCAGCTTTTGTTGACTTTTACCAACATAACTTGGGCACAAAAGTTACTTCCTTTGGTAACACTTGTAATAATTAATTAATTTTGGCTAATTGAAAGTATTTAATATTTAAGAGCCTCCATGGAGAATTGTTTCTAAGTGAGTTGTGATTTCTTGAGGAAATAGGACAATCAGAGCGTATACAGTACATTTGCTACTGCTTCCTTTAAGGCTATGGGAATGGCTTTAGGCTCTCCCACAGTGGAATGAAGATCTTCCCTTCTTTCCTTGGTCTGTGCTGCGCTGTTTCATAAGCCAGAATAAACAGGTGGTGACAGCATTTCTAGCTATGCCTGAAGAAGTCAAGATTGCTTAGGTGAGGTGTAAACTGTACATTAAGCTCTTTAGGTATACAACGAGGTCAAAGTACAGAATAGGCTTCTGTTTCCACTGCCGAGCTCTGCCATACCCTTCCCTTCATGATGGATTGAAAGCTCTGAAACCCTGAGCAAAGTCTCCAGCCCCACTCCTTAAATTGTTTGGCTCAGGTATTTGGTCACACTGATAGAAAGTGTAGGCACACACACATACCACTTTTGCCAACTACAATCAAAAACTTGAGAAAAATAATAAAATGTAAGGAAAAATGTATACAACAGACCCTTAGAACAGCTACAGGTCAACATAGCTAATGTTAACCAGGGTGTATAATCCCCATTTTGATTATTTCATCGAATGTGTTCATAATGTTTACTTAGATCATCTAGGGAAAGGTACTTTAAATTATTCTTAGCCAGGTGCCAGTGTCTCAAGCCTTTCATTCTAGCTACTCAGGAGTCTGAGATCTGAGAATCATGGTCTGCAAGACTCTTATCTCCAATACACCACTCAGAAAATCGGAAGTGGCACTGAGGCTCAAGTAGTAAGAACGCTTGCCTTGAGCTGAAGAGCTCGGGGACAACGCCTAGGCCCAGAGTTCAAGCCCTACCACCGACAAAAAAAAAAAAAATTATTCTTAGGAGGTTTTGTTAACAATTCTATAAATATTCTGTGGAATGTCATTTTGTCTTTGAAACAAGCCAAACCTGAAAGTAATGCACAAACAAATACTAAAATATCTGGACAGTCATAATTTGCAAGAATTTCTTTTTCCTTCATTACCAGAATAGTTTTCTAATCAGCAGAAAAGGTTGTGTTGGTGACTAGTATATCAAACAGACTGAAAAGTGGAAAGTGTTCTTGGTGAGTTTTGTGACCATTTGTGTGTAAATATGTAAATAGGGATCTTAAAACAAAATCCAACCCATCAAACCAGCAGATAACACCAACAGAATGAATTGTTTTGGATTAAGTGTAGATTTAAAGAGAAATCTGGAAATTAGAGATGTGGCTGGGTGGTAGAATCTGTGCTTGGTATATGTGAGGTTCTAGCTACCATCTCCAGCACCAGAAAAAGTCAAGGTGAAAGGGCATTGGGGTGCTGAAATGCTTCAGGTCCTGCTCTTGGCTTTTTAGATAGTAAATGGTTAGTTTTACATTTAATTTCATAAGAAAGGGGTTTCAGCTTTTCAGTCTTCATGCTGAAAGGTCAAGCATATTTGATAGGAATGAATGGTTACTGGTAGGATGCAGTTTCTAGAGTAAGGCTGAGATCCTTTTTTTTTCTCTCCTGTAGACTACAATTGGTCAATTTTGTGGAACCTGTGGGCCTCAATTACTCCATGTTTATTCCTACCTTGCTGAATCAGGGCACCACTGCTCAGCAAGAGAAATGGCTGAACGCATCCCAGGAACTCCAGATAATTGGCACCTACGCCCAGACGGAAATGGGCCACGGTTAGTCTGAATCTGAGGGTCCATGGGCAACCCACATCAAGACTTCCCATTTAAACCAGGTGGGAGCCACTCAGTCTCATCCCTCACTATCACAGGAAGGAGTAAAGAAAGGGAAGGAAGAAGCATTGTTAGAATCTGGAAAAATTTCATTTTGTTATTCGGTTGCTTTTTGATTTATGAAATTGGCTTAAGGAATACGTCGATCCCAATCAGTGAAGAATCTAGTGAAGACTAGATTCTGTTTATGGTTTCTACTATAAACACCTTCCTAAACACCTGGGATTCCAGAGTCAGGACACAGGTGCTGAATTTACAACCTGACAAAAGGTTGCCTAAGGCAAGGAAGATACATCCTTCCTGGAGTTTGCACGTACACAAGTACATAAGTTGCATGGATCCATGTAACTTGTCAGCATTCAGATTTTGTAATCTTAAAATAGCTTTTAGTATAGCACTCTCATTTTTTTTTTCAAGTATTCTTTGTGGTGTGAGCTTGAACTCATGGCCTGGAAACTGTCCCTGAGCTTTTTTGCTCAAAACTAGCTCTAGAGCCTCACTTTTAGCTTTTTAGTGATAAATTATAGATAAGAGTTTCATGGACTTTCCTTCCTGGGCTGGCTTTGAACCACAATATTAAGCTCTCAGCCTCCTGAGTAGCTAGGATTACAGGTGTGAGCTACCAGCACCCGGCTTGGTTTAGTATTTATTGTAGATTGTATTTAACTTTAATAATCATGTATCATTCATAGGAGACATAAGATGTGGAATATCCTGGGGCTTATTGGGCTGCTTCTGCCTTTGTTTACAAAATACGTCACATCTATTTTCCCTGAATTTCAAATTGAGAGTAAAAGAAATGAAATTCTGAACTTACTGTGATAAGAATAGAAATTGGACTTTGAGCGGCTGGGAAGGTGGCTCAGTGGTAGAGTGCTTGCCTTGCATGCATGAGGCCCTGGGTTCGATTCCTCAGCACCACATAAGCAGAAAAAGCTGGAAGTGGTGCTGTGGTTCCAGGTAGACCGCTAGCCTTTGAGCTGAAGAGCTGAGGGACAGTGCCCAGGCCCAGAGTTCAGGCCCCATGACTGGCAAAAAAAAAAAAAAAAAAAAAATTGGACTTTGATCCCATGTTGCTATAGTCAAGTTTGTGTTTTAAATTTTCTTTCCCACATAGCCTCTACTTCAGTATATTTTGAGCCAATTTTGCCTTTTTGTAAGATTAAGTTTTGCTTCTTGCTGGAATTTTATGTTCTTTCTTGACTTTCGGTCATTGACATGTATGTAAGCTAGTTGGTTTGTTGGTTAGTTTGTATTATGTGACAATATTAGCTTCTGAAGATAGGTAAAAGAGACCCTCTCCATTAAGAGGCAAGCCAGTCACCTGTAGAAAGTGTCCCTGTCCGCTTACCTTTGCCCTCTAGAGTGTGCCTTTCCTGTAAAGGCATGCATGCCAGGAAACTTCAGATACTGGCTCTGTGACATTAGTCAAAGGTCATGGCCGGTGCTGAAGAAGAGTGCTCCCTGAGGATTCTGGGTTTGAAGGAGTGGCCTATAGAACTTGCTCCAACATTACCATTATGACCATACATTTCTTTAGATCACAAGGCAAGTAGTGTGCTTGCTCTTAGACATATCAACCGGTTCAAGGTAGGGATGTTTCCTAGGAAAATTATCCTTTAGGAATGTAAAGCTTACTTATATAATATAGTTCTCCTAAAAGAAGGCTACAATGTCTTTGTAGATTCCCCCTCATGGATAATGTAAATATGTAACAAAACACTTTTCTTCCTTATAAACTTGAAAAACAGGTAGTGAACTTGCTGTTCTGTCATTCGTCTTTTTCTCACAACTTTTCCACTATCCTCTCCCAAGTGATCCTTTTCTTCTTGGACTCCCATGAGATTTTTTCCCTAGTATTGGGTTATTCTAGTTTCCTTACCAGCAGTGATGATAGTACCATTTTTTTTTTTTTTGGTCAGTTGTGGGGCTTAAACTTTGGGCTAGGGTGCTGTCCCTGAGCTCTTCGGTTCAAGGTGAGTGCTCTACCACTTGAACCACAGCACCATTTCTGGTTCTCTGGTGGTTAATTAGAGCTAACAGTCTCACAGACTTTTCTGCCCAGGCTGGCTTTGAACTGTGATCCTCAGTTCTCAGTCTTCTGAGTAGCTAGGATTACAGGCATGAGCTACCTGAACCTAACTGATAATAGCATCTTTGGAGGATCTGTATTTTGGGGCTAGAGGTATAGTCTAGGCGTGAACAAGTCTCTAGGATTGGTACCTGGCATTTTGGCATTGTACCTTCAGAATATCTTTCTCAGAGATGAATAACTGCATTGGAGAGAATAAACATTTTGTAATGTTTATTGCATAATTACAAGCTTTTCCTAGAACCAGTTTACAGTATATGTAACATCTTAATGTTCCTGTGTCTGCATAGCCCTAGCAACATGGTCACTTTAATAGATAGCTAACATTTAAATGTTTAATTTTTTAATTGGGCATCAGGCCTATAAGCTCAGGTCTGTAGTCCAAGCTACTCAGGAGGCTGCGACTGACAATCCAGTAGGGACGGCAGAGTAAACAGTGAGCTAGCAAAGAGCTGGAACTCAAGGCATGGCTCAGGTGGTTGAGCACCTGGCCTTGAGTGGGGAGAGCCAAGTGCAAGTACCAGTCCTAGCAAAAAAATAAAGTTTTAAAGTATGATTCCTAGTGATCCTGGATATTATTGCATATTTTGACTTGCTGTTTGCATTTTCTGTGTATAAAATGAGGGGTTTTTTTTTTACCTCTCAAGTATTAAAGTATTTAAATAGGATCTGTATATTGATCTTACCTGATGGTGTTATATCCATCTTTTTTCCACTATTATCTGCTTTGTTGAATATTTTTTAGCCTCAGGTATTCAACATGCTTACTCTGAGTAGTTACAAATTTTCTCCTTTCTATAACTTGGATAATTATTTTCTGTTTTCTTCTCCTTTGGTTTGGTTTATATTTCATGCTTTGACTTGTATAAGATACAGTGTGAGAATGAATCCCATAAGGTTTTCTTTTTTTTTTTTTTTTTTTGTCGGTTCTGGGGCTTGAACTCTGGGCCTGGGCGCTATCCCTCAGCTCTTCAGCTCAAGGCCAGCGCTCTACCACTTGAGCCACAGCGCCACTTCAGGTTTTCTAGTGGTTTATTGGAGATAGGAGTGTCAGGGGCTTTCCTGCCCAGACTGGCTTTAAACTGCGATCCTCAGATCTCAGCCTCCTGAGTAGCTAGGATTACAGACGTGAGCCACTGGCCCTCGGCTTAGATTTCTTACGTCTGTCAACTAGTGGCTCTCCTTCCTGTTTTTCTAGCTTGCTGAGAATTTTGTAATAGTTTAATTTTTTTTTCTGGAACCTTAACTATATAGTCCTCCTTTTCTTCCTCTTCCTCCTCCTCCTCCTTTTTTTTTGTTTTTCTTCTTATTATGTTGGTTGTATAGCTTTAACTCAGGACTTGGGTATTGTCCCTGAGCTCTTTTACTCAAGGCTAGCACTCTACAACTTTGAGTCTCAGCCCCACTTCCAGTTTTTGAGTGATTAATTGGAGATAAGAGTCTCACAGGGACTTTTCTTCCCAAGATTGGCTTCAAACCACCACCCTCAGATCTCAGCCTTCTGAGTAGTTAGGATTATAGGTGTGAGCAATCAGGGCCTGGCTTATACTGATTATTTTTGTCTTCTGACATAAATTTGTCTAGTTGCTTGTAATATATTTTTAAATCTGATAGGATAAACCCATTGTTAATATATCAAGATATACGTATTTGGTACTCTTGCCTACGTATTTTTTTTTCTTTTTTGTCCGTCTTTTTTTCTCATCTGAGAAGACTAACGCTCTTCCCAAGAAAATAAAGACTGTAATACTACACTAATTAAAAATTCCTGTAGTGTTTTTTTTTGCTAGTCCTGGAGCTTAAATTCAGGGCCTACGCACTGTCCTTGAGCTTCTTTTGCTCAAGGCTAGCACTCTACCACTTGAATCACAGCACCACTTCTGGCTTTTTCTGTTTATGTGGTACTGTGGAATTGAACCCAGGGCTTCATGCATGCAAGGCAAGCACTCTACTACTAAGCCACACTCCCAGCCCCCTGTAGTGTTTTTTAGAAATATGTAGGCAAGTTGGGCACTGGTGGCTCATACCTGTAATCCTAGCTACTCAGGAGGCTGAGATCTATGGATCACAGTTGAAAGCCAACTTGACCAGGAAAGTCTGTGAGACTCTTATCTCCAATTAACCACCAGAAAAGCGGAAGTGGCACTGTGGCTCAAGTGGTAGAGCGCTTTTCTTGAGCTGAAGAGCTCAGGGACAGTGCGCAGGCCCAGAATTCAAGCCCATAACCAGCCAAAAAAAAAAGAGTCTCATACTTTTCTACCTGGGCTGGCTTTGAACTGATCCTCAGATTTTAGCCTCTTAAATAGCTAGGATTACAGGTGTGAGCCACTAGCAGTCAACTCTTGCATATATATATATTTTTTTTGAGGGGGGGGTCTGGTCGTGGGGCCTGAACTCTGGGCCTGAGCGCTGTCCTTCATCTTGCATATTTTTTATTCATGCTGCATTAGGAATTTGAATTCTGTCTCTTAAATTTTTATTTATTCTGGGAATTGAACTCAGGCTTCTTCATAAATTGTCTTTCTCTTCACTGGGTTTTCTAAGTGAATGATCTTAACAATGCAGTTGATTTTCTTTTTTTCCCTTATAGACTATTTCTGTTCTCAATTTGCTTATTATTGCTGGTGTTTTGTTGCTCTTGATATCCTAGATGCTATTTTAATTTTATTCCTCCCCCATTTATTATTAAGTGTGTGTGTGTGTGTGTGTGTGTGTGTGTGTGTGTGTGTGTGTGTGTGTGTGTGTGTGTGTGTGTGTGTGTGTGTGTGTGTGTGTGTGTGTGTGTGTGTGTGTGTGTGTGTGTGTGTGTGTGTGTGTGTGTGTGTTGTTAGCCTTTCCAGTCTTGAACCTTGTGGATAGAGAGATGTTACAGTTACAAAGAACTCGCTATCACTTTGCCAATACAGTATTGGTGCTTTGTTATTTTATAATAAATGATTTTAAAGTAATATTTAGTCATTATCATGAATCATCAACTTTTTACATTAAATACTTGGTTTAAGTAAAAAAACAAAACAAAATTGTCCCTTTCTCCTTATAACATTTGTGATGGTAGTAGTTTGACCTACTACTCTGTTAAGTATATATATATAAAAGTATATATATATGTATATATAAAATTTATTTATATTTATATACATATATATTTTGGGGGGGGTCCGGTCCTGTCGTGGGGCCTGAACTCTGGGCCTGGGCGCTGTCCCTCAGCTCTTCAGCTCAAGGCTAGCGCTCTACCACTTGAGCCACAGCGCCACTTCCGGCTTTTTCTTTTTGCTTATGTGGTGCTGGGGAATCGAACTCAGGGACTCAGGCATGCAAGGCAAGTGCTCTACCACTGAGCCACCTTCCCAGCCCCCCTTTAGTTTTTTTTTTGTTGTTTGTTTTTTTTGCCCGTGGTGGGTCCTGAACTCTGGGCCTGGATGCTGTCCTTCAGCTCTTCAGCTCAAGGCTAGCGCACTACCACTTGAGCCACAGCACCACTTCTGGCTTTTTCTGTTTATGTGGTACTGAGGAATCGAACCCAGGGCCTCATGCATGCAAGGCAAGCACTCTAACACTGAGCCACCTTTCCAACACATACCCTTTAGTTTTTTATTCTATTTTTGAAAAGAAGACCTTAATAATTGTCAAAACTGGCCTTGAAACCTCAATCCTTCTGCCTCTACCTCCCTTATTTTTTCTTTTTTTAAAAAAAATTATGCTGAGAATCATAACTTTTTATTATTTGATTGGGATGGAACCTAAGGTTTAGTATTAAAAGATGGTTGGCATTCCTGTTGGTGAGTGAAAAAGACAGTTCTCATCTCATGCTGTGTGTGTGTGTGTGTGTGTGTCTGTCTGTCTGTGTGTGTTTTCTGTTGGTCCTGGGGCTTGTGTGTGTGTGTGTCTGTGTGTCTGTGTGTGTGTGTCTGTGTGTGTTTTCTGTTGGTCCTGGGGCTTGAACTCAGCCTGGGTGCTGTCCCTGAGCTCTTCAGCTCAAGGCAAGCACTCTACCACTTGAACCACAACACCACTTCCAGTTTTCTGGTGGTTATTTGGAGGTGAGAGTCTCATGGATTTTCCTTTGAACCGCTGGCTTTGAACCGTTATCCTCAGATCTCAGCCTCCTAAGTAGCTAGGATTACAGGCCTAAGCCACCAGTGACCAGCTTCATGCTGTGTTTTTTTGTGTGTGTGTTTTTTTGGGGGGGAGGTCCGGTCGTGGGGCCTGAACTCTGGGCCTGGGCGCTGTCCCTCAGCTCTTCAGCTCAAGGCAAGCGCTCTACCACTTGAGCCACAACGCCACTTCTGGCTTTTTTCTTTTTGCTTATGTGGTGCTGAGGAATCGAACCCAGGGCTTCAGGCATGCAAGGCAAGTGTTCTACCACTGAGCCACCTTCCCAGCCCTCATGCTGTGTTTTTATGGGAAATTTTTTTCTTTTTAATTTTGAAGTGATTGTAAATTCATAGGAAGTTTCAAAAACAGTACCAATAGTACCAAGAGAATTTATAAATCTTTTACCCAGTTTCTACAAGTGATAACATCTTGTGGAATTTCCACTTGTCATCCTTCCAAGGATAGCTTTAGGTTTTTGGTATATCCTATTTTGTACTTATGCAATAATTTCCTCACCCAGAAGACAAGTAGATGATGACATTTCTTTATATTGTGGCTTGAACTCGGTCGGCATCAGGCTCTCTTGCTCATGGCTGGTGTCTAACACTTAAGCCATATCCCTACATCAGCGTTTTTGCCACTTAATTAGATACAGACTTTTATAGACTTTTCTGCCCAGCCTTGCTTCATACCATGATCCTTTGATCTTAGCCTCCTGAGTAGCTAGGATTACAGGCGTGAACCACTGGTACTCAGCTTTTGTCTTTTTAAAGAAGTGTCTTTGTATGTAACCCAGAGTAGCCTCATACCCACTATATGTGTCAAGCTGGTCTCAAATTTTCTATCTTCCTAAGTGCTGGGATTACAAGTATGCACCACTATATCCAGACAATGCTTGTAAACTTTTAATGGACAATAATGAACCAGAAAATGGATTTAAGGCTGAAACAAGGTGTTTACATTTGTGATATTTAGTACATAATTGTAATGACAAAGTTATTATACACAAATCTGTATTTGTAATTGTTATGATTTTCACTAGAAATTGCATGCTTTTTAATTTCTGAAATTATTGAGATGAAGAGCACTGTCGATTTTTGTATTTGTTTCAGTAGGGCATGACTGAATATTTGACATGATGAATCTGGATCTGATGCTAGATATTCTATGGACAAAATATCCCTGCCTAGAAGCATTAATTAAGTTGCATCTGGAACAGAACCTTACTCTAGGAGATTATATTGCATTCTGTCTCCTTCCCATTCCAGTAAGCACTTGTGCCACCTTAATTCTCTTTTCCATGTAATCTTTCCAAATGTTTCATTTCCATCAATTGTCAGGTCAGAATCTCTGCCTCATACACACGGTATTGTGCTATATGGGCTGTGATCTCTGAATGGATCCTGCTACAAGCAATGAAAATTGCTGAGAATCATAAAGCAATACAGAAAGGGTCAGTGCTCCCATCCGTAATGAAGTGCACTTAACTAATCCGTACTCACCGAAGATTTTTTTTTTTCTCCTTCCCTTGCTCTGTGTGTAAATTGTTGATTCTCTCACACCTGATGATGCTTCTCTCAAATGTCCGTCCTTGGTAATTCTTCGAAGCTTTGTGCACCGAGGGCGGCCCGAACCTTTGGATCTTCACTTGGGCATGTTCCTGCCCACCTTGCTTCACCAGGCCACCGCAGAGCAGCAGGAGCGCTTCTTCATGCCAGCCTGGAATTTGGAGATCACTGGCACTTATGCCCAGACAGAGATGGGTCATGGTACAGTGCATTCTGTCTACCTTCTGGGTGGGGCAGACCTCACCAGCTACACATAGGGCGTGCCTGCCAGATGCTAGTGTGTCAATATATGGTAGTCTTTTTAGATGAGATTCTCCTACAGCATGCCAGCTTTGTACATGGACATTGGTTTTTGGTTAGTGAAAATTAAACATTATATTATTCTAGTGATTTACTGATTATTTTTTCATGTATCCTCTTCAGGAGATCAGTAAGAAAGTCAGGCTTTCCTTACCACATGACTTTTCTTCAAGTTCATTCAAGTAGTGTAGAACCTGTGTACCTAGAACCTGATCTGATCCATTATATTCATTAATCTTTAAATACTTACTGATACCCTAATGCAACCTTTACAAATCTCAGAAGAAATACACAGTAAAGGTTTGGGTGCTTTTTGACTTGCATAAGGGGAATGAATAGCTTTTTATAATCAGAACATGCAGCCTTTTGTGCTTAGAAATTATTTGTTCCTTGATTCAATAAATGCAAAAAAAAGTTCTGAAGGTAGCTTGGCCAGAGGTTAGAAATTAAGAAAAATTGTATTCCTAGGCATTTGCTTCAAATTCTATGTGAAACATCTTTCTTTTTTCTCACCACCCCCACCTGCCATTCTTCACGTACCTAGATTGGAATGAGGGTGCCAACCATTCCTCTCATCATCGCTGCTGACTTCTCTGCCATTCGTTTACTTCTGCCAACTTCTTTCCACTCTGGGCTCTTCTTACTCAGGGCTGACTAGTATTTTATGGGAACTTTTTAAAACTCCAAATGGAACACTATTCAGCTCAGTTACACAATTGAAAACATTTTGTCTTTGTTATGTTTAAGGTGCCTTTTTTTTCTGTAAAATCATCTTTGGTAAAGGAATTTCCGAAGTCTCTACTTTCTTGACCCCCATTCAGATCACATGTAAACTGGCCATTTCTGTTACTCAACTTAGAAGTTTCTAAATATTTCCAAGTGTTCAGTGAGGTCTAGTTTGATGTAAAAAAAAAAAAAAAAAGGTCCTCAGTACAAGTATTATTAGAGAAAATGCCACCAAGACATGTTTTTGTTGTTGTTTTGTTTTGTTTTTTATAACTCTTCAAGGAATTTTGGCAGATGTCCTGGTGTATTATTTATCTCTGGTAAACACACAAAACTGGGAACTCTTCTTTATCACATTCGGGAACACTAGGATTAAGTTAAGGCCTGGCATTAGAACTCTGTAGGGTATCTATGCATCAGTGGCTCATACCTGTAATCCTAGCTACTCAGGAGGCTGAGATCTGAGGAGCACGGCTCAAAGCCAGCCTGGGCGGGAAAGTCTGCAAGACTCTTGTCTCCAATTAACCACCAGAAAATTGGAAATGGAGCTGTGGCTCAAAGTGGCAAAGCACTAGCCTTGAGCAGAAAAGCTCAGGCACAGCACCCAGGTCCTGAGTTAAGTCCTATGACCGACAAAAAAATTTACAGGGTGAATGCAAGCTTTACTGTTTGGCCCTTAGAAGAATTTTTAAAATTCACTTTTTCTAACAAATAAACCTTTAACATTCTAGCATTCACTCTGATAAAGTTCACAGCTTACAAAAACATTAGCTGAAGTCTATCAGCACATTCCAAGGTGCTGAGTTGCGGAAATTGGCACACTTGAAACTTAGAGATGGGGGGTTGGACTCATGGCTCAGTTGGTATAATGCCAGCCAATGAGCAGAGTATCAGGTATGGAATTCTAGTCCTGATCTTGCAACAACAACAACAACAAAAAGCTGGGCTCTGGTGGCTCATGCCTGTAATCCTAGATACTCCAGAGGTGTGATAAGAGAATCGCTGTTCAAAGCCAGCCCGGGCTGGAGAGTACGAAATTCTTATCTCCAATAAACCACCTGGAAACCAAAGTGGCATTGTGGCTCAAGTGGTAGAGCACTGACCTTGAGCTGAAGAGCACAGGGACAGCACCCAGGCCTGGAGTTCAAGACCCACAACCAAAAAAAAAAACAAAGAACCCTAGAGATGGGGTAAAATGGTGGCAGTGAACTTCTCTTGTTAGATCCGTACATTGTTACTGTTTGGTTTTTGGGTTTTTTGTTGTTGTTGTTGTTTTTTAAATCCAAACTGCCTGTACATTTTCATTCATCAGAGTAACTGTTACAGATGCACTGGATCATTATAGACGCAATGTGGGAGACTCTTGCTTTCAGATCTTGTTTTCCTCTGAAATTCTAGAGCTTAAAGGACTAGGCAAAAAGATCTTATCCTGCAGTGATTATTTCCCCCATGCTTTATCTGAATTGAATATAATTTCTTCCTTCAGGAACTCATCTCCGAGGCTTAGAAACCACTGCCACGTATGACCCCAAAACCCAAGAGTTCATTCTCAACAGTCCTACAGTTACATCCATTAAATGGTGGCCTGGTGGGCGTAAGTGAATTCTTTGAACATTTGTTGAATATTTTGTAGAGTATGAGATTATATTTAGAATTTAGAGTTTATATGAGAATAGTGTTTGAAATACAGAAAACAGAGGGTAAATCTTAAACTACATTAAGCTATTTCATCTCCTCTTGTACATGTTACATAGATTTCTGTTTTATGTACAACAGAAATGAGGATTATTTCCGGGCGCTGGTGGCTCATGCCTGTAATCCTAGCTACTCTGGAAGCTAAGATCTGAGGATACGGTTCAAAGCCAGCCCGGGCAGGAAGTTCATAAGACTCTTTTTTTTTTCCTGCTTATGTTGTGCTGAAGAATCGAACCCAGGGCCTCATGCATGCAAGGCAAGCGCTCTACCACTGAGACACCTTCCCAGTCCTCCATGAGACTTTTTTTTTTTTTTTTGGGTCTGGTCATGGGGCCTGAACTCTGGGCCTGGATGCTGTCCCTCAGCTCTTCAGCTCAAGGCTAGTGCTCTACCATTTGAGCCACAGCACCACTTCTGGCTTTTTTCTTTTTGTTTATGTGGTGCTGAGAAATCGAACCCAGGGTTTCAGGCATGCAAGGTAAGCGCTCTACCACTGAGCCACCTTCCCAGGCCATCCATGAGACTCTTATCTCCAATAAACCACTAGAAAACCGGAAGTGGTGCTGTGGCTCAAGCGGTAGAGCAATCGCCTTGAGCTGAAGAGCACAGGGACAGCCCCCAAGCCCAGAGTTCAAGCCCCACTACCGACACGGAAAAAAAAAAAAATAGAAATGATGAGTATTTTACAGGCCTTTTTTAGTTTTTCATCTAAACATCCCTGAATAGTACTGTAGTTTTAAGATGATAATATTTAAAATATTAATATCATTCTAAAAATAAAATAAAATAAAAAAATAATATTCCCTATCATGTTTTCCATAGTACAGGAACCCAGCAATTGCTAGGAAGTTGCTCTACAATAGAGCTCCAGCCTTAGCCCTCTATTTGTCATTGCTGCCTTGCCAAAAATTTGAGTTGTCTTCCAATTTTTACTATAAATAGCTTTGACATGTTTATTTGGTGTCTTTTCTTCATTCTGTGCTCTTGACTTGGGATTCTTATTTTGCATGGATTTCCATTTTAAAGATCCATTTTGTGTGGATCTTTAAAAATATAGCAGTATCTCACTTCTGTCTTGTCTGTCTGATGTTGCAGTTGGGAAGACTTCCAATCATGCCGTAGTTCTCGCCCAGCTCTACACTCAGGGGAAGTGCTATGGATTGCATGCCTTCATTGTACCTATTCGTGAAATGGGGACCCACAAGCCATTGCCAGGTAAGGACTGTTTATTTGATATTGAAGTAAAAGTTAAAACAAGTGCTTTTCTCTACAAAAAAATGTAAGATACAACTAAAGAAAGAGATTGAAGAGCATAAATGTCTCACATCACCCAGACATGACTGTAGTGAGAGCTACTGAGGCATGAGGATTACAAGTTCAAATCATCAGCTTGAGCAATTTATTTATTTATTTATTTATTTATGGGTCCGGTCATGGGCCTGAACTCTGGGCCTGGGCATTGTCCCTCAGCTCTTCAGCTCAAGGCTAGCACTCTACCACTTGAGCCACAGCGCCACTTCCGGCTTTTTTCTTTTTGCTTATGTGGTGCTGAGGAATCGAACCCAGGGCCTTGAGCATGCAAGGCAAGCGCTCTACCACTGAGCCACCTTCCCAGCCCAGCTTGAGCAATTTAGACCTAGTCTCAAAATAAAATACTACGAGGGCTGGGAAGATGGCTCAGTGTTAGAGTGTTTGCCTTGAATGCATGAGGCCCTGGGTTCGATTCCTCAGCACCACATAAGCAGCAAAGCTGGAAGTGGCACTGTGATCAAGTGGTAGAGAGCTAGCCTTGAACTGAAGAGCTGAGGGACAGCGCCCAGGCCCAGAGTTCAGGCCCACGACCACCAAAATAAAAAATAAAATACTACAAAAGAGCTGGGGGTATAGCTCAGTGGTCGGGCTTTTGCCTAGCATGTCTGTGGGGCCCTGTGTTCAATCTTTAGTACTACTACTACTCCCCCCAAAAAATGTGTTTCCTGTTTTCTGTGGTAGGTATTTCTGTTGGAGACATTGGCCCCAAATTTGGTTATGAAGAGATGGATAATGGCTACCTGAAGATGGACAACTATCGTATTCCCAGAGAGAACATGCTAATGAAGTATGCACAGGTATGTTAGATAGGAAGGAGACAGAACGGGACGCCAGTGGTTCAAGCCTGTAATCCTAGCTACTTAGGAGGCTGAGATCTGAGGATCATGGTTCAAAGCCAGCCCAGGCAGGAAAGTCTGTGAGACTCTGATCTCCAATTAACCACCAGAAAACTGGAAGTGGCACTGTGGTGCAAGTGGTAGAGCACTGGCCTTGAGCTGAAGAGCTGAGGGACAGAGCCCAGGTTCAGAGTTCAAGCCCCATGACTAAAAAAAAAAAAAAAAAAAGTGAAGGGGGCTGTGAAGGTGGCTCAGTGGTAGAGTGCTTGCCTTGTATACATGAGGCACCACATAAGCAGAGAAAGCCGGAAGTGGGGCTGAGGCTCAAGTAATAGAGCACTAGTCTAGAGCACAAGCACTAGCACTAGCACTAATGATAGAGCTGAGGGACAGTGCCCAGGCCCAGAATTCAGGCCCCACGACTGACCAAAAAAAAAAAAAAAGGGAAGGAGACAGGAGCAGGGTATCCCATGTAGGGGCCATAAGAGTCTGCTGCAAAAGGTGACACATTTTAATTCTGATGTTTATGGTGGGACATTGAAATCAAAAGTAGTTGGCAGGGGTGCAGAGCATACCTAGCTTGCTAAATCCATGGCTCTCAAGCTTTTATGTGCCTTATAGAATCACCTGGAGGGTAAAAACTCATTGTCAGGCCTTGCTCTGAGAGTTTGAGATTCATTGGGGCAGAGTGGAGAGTGGGATTTAGTATCTCAGACAAAATCCTGGATGTGCTGGTACATCAGGGATACCCGTGTGGAGATCCACTAAACTGCCCCTTGGGCTCACAGAGAGAAGCATCAACCCACCCATGTTCTTCCAGGTGCAGCCTGATGGCACATACGTAAAGCCTGTCAGTAATAAACTGACCTACGGGACCATGGTGTTCGTCAGGTCCTACCTTGTGGGAGCAGCAGCTCAGTCTCTGTCCAAGGCATGCACCATTGCCATTCGATACAGCGCTGTGAGGCACCAGTCTGAAATCAAGTCAGGGTAAGGGTGTACTCTGAGTGGTCTCAGAATTCTCAACGTGGATACCTGCATTGGCTTAGCCCAGTGTACTAGGGCTTAGCCCCTCATTTTTCTCATTTGTAAAATAAAGATGATAATAGTAGCTTTTTATAGGGTCTTTATAAAAGATTAAGTAAATAATCCAGCACAATGCTTAGACTAGAACTGGACACACAGCAAGTTCCATATTCATTTTTCTTTTTCCTATGTAATTTAGGGATCCAGAACCACAGATTTTGGATTTTCAAACACAGCAATATAAACTATTTCCACTTCTGGCCACTGCCTATGCTTTCCAGTTTGTAGGCAGATTCATGAAAGACACCTACTATCGAGTTAATGAGGGCATTGACCAAGGAGACCTGACTGAGCTGCCTGAGGTATGTGTTTGGTCTCCATTCACTTTGTGGGTCTTTATGTTTTGCCTTTGCCTGTTGGAAGTATCCAGAAGAGCCTGCACATAAAGATTTCCTGAAATGAACTATGTGATCTTAGAAACTACAACAAAGCCCAGGGGCTGGTGGCTCACGCCTGTAATCCTAGCTATTCAGGAGCCCGAGATCTGAGGATCTCCATTCAGAGTCAGCCCAAGCAGAAAAGTCTGTAAGATTCTTACCTCCAATTAACTGGGAAAAAAGCCACAATTAGAGCTGTGGGGGGCTGGGAAGATGGCTCAGTGGTAGAGCGCTTGCCTTGCATGCATGAGGCCCTGGGTTCGATTCCTAAGCACCACATAAGCAAAAAGAAAAAAGCCGGAAGTGGCGCTGTGGCTCAAGTGGTAGAGCACTAGCCTTGAGCTGAAGAGCTGAGGGACAGCGCCCAGGCCCAGAGTTCAGGCCCCACAACCGGACCCAAAAAAAAAAAAAAAAAAAATAGAGCTGTGGCTAAATGGCAAAGCACCAACCTTGAGTGAAAAAGCCAAGTAAGAATGCTAGGCCCCAAGCTCAGGCCCCATTCCTGGCACAAAAAAGAAAGAAAAAAAAGAAAGTGGAACAAATGTGAAGATACAACTTTCAATTAATGTGGGTTTTTCAGTATTTTAAGTATCCTAAGCATCGAACCATGTTGATCATTTGTCAGCCAAAGGAATTGTGATGCCAGTAGAACAGTTTAGAAAAGACTGGAAACTCACAACCAGTTGGAGCCTGCTTCTCCAGTTGACATGTGCATTGGCTAGTTTTGCTTGGTAGAAGAGGGTCCCTGTTTTCTCATGGTATAGGGCTTCTCAGCACCATTGGTGTTCTCACAGCCTGTGCTTGTCCCCTCAGCTTCATGCCCTCACTGCTGGGCTTAAGGCCTTCACCACCTGGAGAGCAAATGCTGGTATCGAAGAGTGTCGGATGGCTTGTGGTGGGCATGGCTATTCTCATTGCAGTGGTATTCCCAATATTTATGTCACTTTCACCCCAGCCTGTACCTTCGAGGGAGAAAACACAGTCATGCTACTACAGATGGCCAGGTGAGAACAAAATCCATAATAGCTCCACCAGTTTTCACTGATTGCTCTTGCCCTGTGGTTTCTCTTATCACATGTGAGGCATAGATTTGCTAGATTTCCTAACCCAAGTTCATTGGGTTTTGCATTTTTATTAGCATCAGTCATACAAGGAGGTTGATACTTTGACATGGTCATATGTGCATCCAGTGTACCATAGTTAGGTACAGCCTAATCCCCTCTGACTCAGTGTTTTGATCTTCTAGGTCAGTCTGGTAAGTATGAAACACCTGTCACATGACATGAAACCATTTAGGAATAGAATTTTACTGTGAAGTCATTTTAGGATTAGAATTACTACTAAAAGCATGTGTTCTGGTGATTTTTAGGTTCTTAATGAAAAGCTATAATCAAGTGATCTCAGGGAAGTTGGTTTGTGGCACAGTGTCCTACTTGAATGACCTACCCAGCCAGCGCATCCAGCCACAGCAGGTGGCAGCCTGGCCGACTGTGATAGACATCAACAGTCCTGAAAGCCTGACTGAGGCTTATAAGCTCCGTGCATCCAGGTAAGTTCACCCAGCCCCGAAGCCTCTGAGTTTGGGGCCTGGTAGATGAGAGTAGGCTTGGGAACTTTAGGTCATTTTCCTTTTTCTTTTATTTTGCTGGTAGGTCCTTTTCCTTTTTCTTTTATTTTGCTGGTTGTGGGGCTTGAACTCCTGTACGCTGTCCCCGAGCTTTTTCATTCAAGGCTAGTGCTCTACCACTTTGCCAGAGCACCACTTTCTGTTTTCTAGTGGTTCACTGGAGATAACTGTGATCCATAGATGTCAGCCTTCTAACTAGAGAGGATTACAGGCAGGAGCCACTGTGCCCAGCTTCTGTGGGTCATTTTCCTTAGCTCACTCACTTTTCCTTGATTTCTTAACAGACTAGTAGAAATGGCTGCTAAAAACCTTCAGACTGCACAGAGTCACAGGAAAAACAAGGAGGTGGCATGGAACCTAACTTCCGTTGACCTTGTTCGAGCAAGTGAGGTGAATGGTGGTTCTCTCCTCTTCCTGCCTGTCTTCTCCTATTGTAGTGGGTCTCACACTGCATTCATTGTTTGCTTTCTATCTAGGCGCATTGCCACTATGTGGTAGTTAAGATCTTTGCAGAAACTCTACTCAACATTCAAGAAAAATCCATCAAACTTGTCTTAAAGAACTTATGTCTCTTGTATTCTCTGTATGGAATCAGTCAGAAGTCAGGAGATTTCCTTCAGGTCAGTATTCTCTAGAAAGTTATTTTTTTTTTCTTTTTCTTTTTTTTTCTTTTTTCAGATTTTCTTTTATTTATTTTATTGTGAAAATACTGTACAGAGGGGTTACAATTACATAGGCAAGATAATGAGTACATTTCTTATCAAGCATTGTAGCCTCCTTTGTTTCCCCTTCCCATCCCTTCCCATCCCCCCAACCCCTTATTTTGTTGTTTTTTTTTTAAGAAAAATAATTTTTATTTCTTTTATAGTTTTATGTGTAGAAATGTATCTCTGTATTTTATTAATTTATTTATTTGGGTTTTTTCTAGGGGAATATTATAACAGTGTCTCAGATTGAACAAGTAAACCAGCGTATAATGGAGTTACTCACTGAAATCCGCCCCAATGCTGTTGCTTTGGTTGATGCCTTTGATTTTAAGGATATGACCCTTGGCTCTATTCTCGGCCGCTATGATGGGAATGTATATGATAATTTGTTTGAGTGGGCCAAGCGATCCCCCCTGAACAAAACAGAGGTAAAAAAAAAAAAAATGTCTTGCTACTTTGTGAGTTCTTCACTTTTTGTGGTACTGGGGATGGAACCTGGGGCCTTGTACATGTTAAGCAACTGCTCTGACATATAGCTAGCTGTCCTCCCAGTCCATGAAGCTCTTCACTGAAATATGAGGCGGGAAAGGCCTCAGGAAAGCAGTTCTTCACTGAAAGCCCTGTGGCCACTTATGACAGTGTCTTTATCCACTCAAGAAGTTCAAAGAGAACTGGATTGTTCCAGCAATAAGTAGGGCTTGAACTCTGGGTTTGGGTGCTGTCCCTCAGCTCTTCAGCTCAAGGCCTAGCACTCTTCCACTTGAGTCACAGCACCACTGCCAGTTTTCTAGTGGTTTATTGGAGATAAGAATTTCACTGGGGGGCTGGGAAGGTGGCTCAGTGGTAGAGCTCTTGGCTTGCATGCATGAGGCCCTGGGTTTGATTCCTCAGCACCACATAAGCAAAAAGAAAAAAGCCGGAAGTGGTGCTATGGCTCAAGTGGTAGAGTGCTAGCCTTGAGCTGAAGAGCTGAGGGACAGCGCCCAGGCCCAGAGTTCAGGCCCCATGACTGGACCCTCGGAAAAAAAAAAAAGAATTTCACTGGGACTTTTCTACCCGGGCTGGCTTTGAACCCCGCAATCCTCAGATCTCAGCCACCTGAGTGGCTAGGATTATAGGTGTGAGCTACCAGGACCTAGCTAGGGCTTGAATTTTTTCTTAAATATTCCTAATTGAATATTTTTGTTTTTTGGGGTTTTTTTTGGGTCCAGTTGTGGGGCCTGAACTCTGGGCCTGGGCGCTGTCCCTCAGCTTCTCAGCTCAAGGCTAGCGCTCTACCACTTGAGCCACAGCGCCACTTCCGGCTTTTTTCTTTTTGCTTATGTGGTGCTGGGGAATGGAACCCAGGGCCTCATGCATGCAAGCCAAGAGCTCTACCACTGAGCCACCTTCCCAGCCCCCCTAATTAAACATTTTCAAACATGCAAAAATCAAAATACCTCAGTGTGCTTCCATGTACCCTTTGTCTAGCTTTAAAATCATTGCAGCATGTTTGATGAGAATCCTCCATTGCCACCTCCTCTATGTCCCACTTCCTGGGGATTGTCTTTAAAAAAAAAAACAAACCCAAGCCATACATATTGTAATACATAACTCTAAAATATACAGACTTTAAAAACAAGCACAATATAAATTAACTATCATAAAATATCCCATTGATATTTAGATTTGAACTCAGGTTTGTTTTTTGTTTTTGTTTTTCATTCTGTGTTTTTACAACAATTCTTGGGGAGCCAAGCATGGTGGTATGCCCAGGTCTTGAGTTTAAGTCCTGTGACTGGCAAAAGAAATTTAACTTACCCTCTGCACACTGGTGGATCACACCTGTAATCCTAGCTTCTCAGGAGGCTGAGATCTGAGAATCATGGTTCATAGACAGCCCAGGCAGGAAAGTCTGTGAGACTCTTATCTCCAATTAACCACCGGAAAACTGCAAATGATCCTGTGGTGTGGTGATAGAGAGCTAGCCTTGAGCAAAAAGGAGCTCAAGGACAGTGCCCAGGCCCTGAGTTCAAGCCCCATGACTGACCCAAAAAAAAAAAAAAAAAAGTATGTCATTTTAGTCCAGCACCGGTGGCTCACTCCTATTATCCTCGCTATCAAAAAGTTTAGATCTAAGGATTGAGATTAAAAACCAGCCAGGGCAGTCCTCAAGACTCTTAAGTCCAGTTAAGCAAGCATAAAAGATGTGGTGTGACTGGTAGAACGCCAGCCATGGGCAAAAAAACCTGAAGAAGAGTTCAAAACCCTGAGTTCAGCCGGGCGCTGGTGGCTCACGCCTGTAATCCTAGCTACTCAGGAGGCTGAGATCTGAGGATCGCGGTTCAAAGCCAGCCCGGGCAGGAAAGACCGTGAGACTCCTATCTCCAATAAACCACCAGAAAGCCGGAAGTGGCGCTGTAGCTCAAGTGGTAGAGCGCTCGCCTTGAGCTGAAGAGCTGAGGGACAGCGCTCAGGCCCAGAGTTCAAGCCCCACGACCGACAAAAAAAAAAAAAAAAAAAAAACCCTGAGTTCAAGCTCCAGTGCTGACACACAAAAAATTAATATGTTCTTACACATGGCAAGCTGTTTACCAATGTTTCCTCTCTTACCTTTCCCTCTAGGTCCACGAATCTTACCACAAGCACCTGAAGCCACTGCAGTCCAAACTTTGAAGCTCATTGTGCTACAGAAAGCATCTGTATGCAGCTTCCTCCTACCTGATGCACAGATCTACGTGGAATCTTTATCAAATTCATAGAACTGTAGAACAAGTAGTGACTTGACCCCTATCTTCTTTATATAAATTTTTAAGATAAACAGATTTCAGAGATTAAATTTTAAAAAATCATGTGTTTAAGTGCAATTAACACTGAAAGAGACTTGCTAAGCACTCAGAAAGTTTAAGATACGCAGCATGATAGCTTCCACTTGTAATGCTGCTAGTAGTGCCTACTGGTAGGCCATGATTTTTATCATTAGTAGGATTTTAACTACTAAATACTAATTATTTTCACATTTTGATTGCTAATCGCTGGTTCTGTAGGTGTTTTTAAACAAAGGTATTTTATGTGCAGTAGAACTTCCCTATCAAATGACTTACCATTCCAACCATGGGGCCTGGTTAAAGGCAACACTGAAGAAAATTAGGGGAAAGAAAGTAACTGGAAACCTTAACCCAAGGGTGTGTTTTCTGCCTGCTTCCCTTCTCTGCAGAAGCATTGCTGCTGTCATACTAACATTTTCCAACAAGATCTCCACACACTGCAGGACCCATAGCTCCTGAAGGTATTCCCTTCGGGAGTTCTATTGTTTCTATAGGAGCCCTGTACACTTTTTGTCCCCAGCTTCTTGCACAGTTCAGAACAGTTGGCTCAAAATCTAGCTTTTGACCTTTGCTGGGCCTTCCATCAGTGGTATTTGATCTCCTTCCTCTCTTCCCCCCCCCCCCCACTAATAAAGAAGGAAAATGAATTATTCCATCTTAGTAGAATAAGTATAGGGAAAAGCCCTCAGCTGTGATACTTAAGTAATTTTGGTGACCTTACTAAATTTCCTGAGACAATCCAGATTTTCAATATTCAGTCATCTTGGCATAACCATTAAAATAATGGTTACATGGTGTTTGGCATTTAAAAAAGTGAAAACATTACCTGACTTATGAAATGGTAACCACTCTGTACAACACCTTAATAATAAATAATAAAATTACTTTTTAAAAAATGAAAACATCTTACACCCAGAAGTGATTCAGAAAAAAAAATCCTTCCATGGAAACCATGTGTTCTGATTTTTGGATCAGAAAAATGTAAACATTAAAAGTATGACTAAATGATTGGAAATACCTTGTTAATGAGCTTCTGGCTTTGTTTCTAGGAGCTTTTATGCTAAATTGTCTGTCAATTGAAATCTAATTTATATAATCCTTCTATGTTTAAAGGTTTTTGGTTTTTGACATAGGGACTTATTACTATGTAGTCCGGCTAGACTGGAACTCTTAACATCCTTCCGAGATGTGTGATACAACACCCAGCCACTATCTACCTTTTGATGAATGGTTTTTCTGAAAATCAATGTAAAACACTACTTGGGTTTTTTTTAACTTGTTAATGATCATGTGTGATAACTGCCTCATGAAACCAGTCCTATTATCAGTTCTGAGAATACAATTCAATAGAAACAATTTTCTGACCTGGGTCCTGACATAAACTCTGTTCTAGAGGAGCTGGTAATGTGATACTTGAGGTTATGGCAGAAATCGTGTTTGTTGGCCTTCATCTTTCTCCTGGGAGAACTGAGACTTGGGATAGGACTGAAGATTAGCATGGTGTCACTCATTTTGGTGTGTGTTGATGGTAGTTAAATGACCATGTTGACCTTTTCTATGTATAATCATCTCAAAGTCAGTGTTCAAATACTGTTCTCACAGATGCCTATTTGTGGACAGCATCTGATGTTTTCTGAACTGATACACCTAACTAACCCAGCTGCTTAGGTCTAGGATCTATCTTAGCAGGTTGTACACACTATAGAGCTGTCCTTGATCTAGCACCTCGTTTTATTTTAAAACTAAATCCAACATTTGATGTTCCTATTTTTATTAACATTGGAATGTTTTGTCTTGGATTTTTTTCAGTGTAATCAAAGAATAAAGGTATAGTAAAACCTCACTGATTTGTACTACTGAGAAAGAGCATACCACACAAATAAGCTATTTACTTTTTTTGCTGGTCCCAGGGCTTGAACTCTGGGGCTAGGCACTGTCCCTTAGCTCTTTTGCTCAAAGCCAGGGCTCTACCACTTAAACCACAGCACCACTTCTAGTTTTTGAGTGGTCAATTGAAGATAAGCATCTCATGGACTTTCCTGCCCAGGTTGGCTTTGAACTGCAGTCTCATCTCAGCCTCCTGAGTAGGATTACAGGTGTGAGCACCAGCACCTGGCACAATTAAACTAAGTTTAAATTATGAGGAAATTTAAAATACAAGTTTACTCAGTTTAGGTGACACTGTGAACATAAAATGGAAGAAGACCTATATGAACAAGTAGTAGTTGTAAGTATTATATTTTTCTGTTAGGTAACCCTGAATCTTTAAAGAAAAAAAGTATACTGCACAATATATAAAACTGATAATTCAAGGTTTATTAGAGATGTGTTTGCTGTATATAATGGATGAAGGTCAAGCCTTCATGTATTTGGGACTCTATCTAGTTTGTGCTCTGTTAGCTTCCACATTGGTAACCTCAAACCACAGTTGGTCCCAAAGTCATGGGGAGAGTGGGGTAGAGGAAGGGCCTTCCTGTTCTTGTCTTCAGAACAGCTGGTGAGTATCAGCTTACCTTCAGAACACGCTTAGCTGCAAATTAACTATGCTCACATAACTTTTTTTTTTTTGTCATGGGGCTTGAACTCTGGGCCTGGGTACTGTCTCTTAGCTCTTCAGCTCAAGGCTAGTGCTCTTCCACTTGAGCTACAGCACCACTTCCAGTTTTCTGAGTGGTTTATTGGAGATTAGAGTCTCACAGCCTTTCCTTCCCCAGCTGGCTTTGAACCGTAATCCTCAGATCTCAGCCTTCTCAGTAGCTAGGATTATTGGTGTGAGCCACCACACCTGGCTCACATAATTTTCTGTAGGAAAATGCACCTAATACCTGGCAGCATTTTATAGTCCTAAAGCTAACTTGTTAGATCTTAATTGAATTTCCTTCAAACCTTTGTCCAGGGAAATACAACTCCAAATTAATCATTCTAGAGTTCTCTGCTTAGATATTTGCCACTGTTTTTCCTCCCCATTTCCTGAGTTCTTACCATCCATCCTTCTAGGAAGGAAGTGAATTAGATTCACAGGGTCTGTAACAGCCCACACTCCTTGTACATATAGAGTATGCCTGGAGCAATAGGTTGGTCACCTTAAAGCAGTAGCTGGGGAGAGGAACTGTGCTAGAAAATCCATTATGATGAGACCAATATTTATGAAATGATGCAGCTAATTACTGCTCCGGTCTTGGGATTAGAACATTTAGAAAATATTGCTGGTGGGCTGGGAATGGCTTAGTGGTAGAGGGCTTACCTCGCATGCATGAAGCCCTGGGTTCCATTCCTCAGATGAAAAGCCACAAGTGGCACTGTGGCTTAAGCGTCAAGGTCTGCTAGCCTTGAGCAGACAAAGCCCAGGGACAGTCTCTAGGCCCTAAGTTCAAGACCCAGGATGGCCCAGGGGGGGAATGGGGGGGGGGAGGGGGGGAGAAGGGGGGGAATACTGGAATACTGGTGAGGCTTTGATTTTAGCTGTCAACACAAATTCCTCAATATTCCTCTGGTCCGTGATAAAAGGCATGCAGAGGACCTTGCTTTAACAAACACTACTTGTTAGCAGTTGCAACAATGCTGTTTTGGTTTGGTTTTACCTTAAATTTAAAGGAAAATTAGGAATGATGTTAAGAGTTTTTCAACCCAAAACTTTATTTCCCACTGCTTTCTTTGGAGTGGGTAAATACTTTATGGCATGTTTGGTTCTACTGACAAGAGGAGGCAGGTGAATCCCGGTTGGACAGCGTTGGCCCTCCAGCACTGGATAGCTGGCCAATAAGCCAAGCCATAGTCCTTCCCTTTGAGATGAAGTAATCCTTAACAAAATCCAAGAAACTGCCCGTGCCTTTCTGCAGTTTGTCCCGTGCCTGTGGCGTCGAGCTTTGTCCCCGCCACCAGCTTTGATCAAATTACAGTCACTTCCCTCTTAATCTTTGTTGTTGTTGTTGTTTTGGGTCCGGTCGTGGGGCCTGAACTCTGGGCCTGGGCGCTGTCCCTCAGCTCTTCAGCTCAAGGCTAGCGCTCTACCCCTTGAGCCACAGTGCTACTTCTGGCTTTTTTTCTTATGTGGTGCTGAGGAATCGAACCCAGGGCCTCAGGCATGCAAGGCAAGCACTCTACCACTGAGCCACCTTCCCAGCCCATTCCCTCTTAATCTTGGTGAGGGATAAATAACGTGATTGTGGACTCACTCGCCAACCCATCATTAACATACATCTCGGGTCCCCCGACGCCGCCACGGGTCCGCTCGGAAGAGCGAAGCGCCACCTTTTCCTCCCCAGCCCCGTCGATCTCAGTCCCACTAGTGCGGGAAAAGAGGCGTGTGGATGGCGCCTAGCAACACGCAGAGCCATTCACAAATGGCCGTCGCAGGGCGCACTGGGAAGGGTAGTTCTCTTCCGCGCCCCAGGCCCGTGGGTGATCGGTCAGAGGACTACAACTCCCAGGGTGCCTCGCTCCGCCTTCTACGGAAAGCCGGAGACCGCGAAGCTGACGTCCGGGGCGCGGGGCGGAAACCTGACGGAGCTGGGCGGCCCGAGTGAAGTTGGAACCCGCTGCTCGGGCAGGGCCGGGGCCCGACGACCGTGCCCTCGAGGGGTCGGCGCTTAACGGGAACACGGGGTGGGCTGGAGGACCACAGGCTGCACCCGTCGAGGCCGGCTGGGTGCGCGGAGCGGGGTCGTGAGGCACTGGGGAGAGTTCAGGGGGACGGGGTGGCTCCGGCCGGGGGACGGGGTGGCTCCGGCCTGGGGACGGGCTGGGGAATTGAAAGAACGTCTGGCACCGCGGCGGTGTCGCTGGGATGCCCCGACGTGAACTCCCGCTGCTAGGAAATACCGCCCGCGGGGGCCGGGGGGGCTGGGCCCGGACGGGAGGGTAGGAGTGTGGTGAGCCGAAGCTCCTTCAGCTGGTTGCACACACAGACCCGCAGCCTCGCCCGCAGCCGCCTCACCCAGTCATTCCGCATCTCCTGACGGGACGGGCCCACGGGGGAAGGATTTGAGCCCCTCTGCCTCCTCTCTACCTGGAAGAGGGGAAGGGAAAGCAAATTCTGAGGAAAACCCTTCTCAATGGAAGGAGCCTTTTTCATTTTCTTTCTTTCTTGGTGCTGGTGGGCTGGGGCTGGAACTCAAGGCCTCGATGCTGTTCCTGAGCTTTTTTTGCTCAAGGCTAGCACTCTTCTACTTGAGCCTGGGGCTTGAACTCAGGGCCTAGATACTGTCCTTGAGCCTTTTTGCTCAAGGCTAGCATTCTTCAACTTGAGCTACACCTCTGCTTCTGGCTTTTTTTTTTTTTTTTTTTTCCTGTCGGCTACCACTTGAGCCACAGCACCACTTCCAGCTTTTTCTGCTTATGTGGTGCTGAGGAATCGAACCCAGGGCCTCATGCATGTAAGGCAAGCACTCTACCACTAAGCCACTTTCTTAGCCCCTGGCTTTTTTTTAGTTAATTGGACTTGCATGCCCTGGCTGGCTTCAAATCATGATCCTCAGATCTCAGCCTCCTGAATACCTAAGATGTCAAGCACCTAGCCAGCTACATTCCCCCCCCCCCTGCCCCCCAAATCCTGGAGCTTGACCTCAGGGCCTAGGCACTGTCCCTGTCCCTGAGCTTTTTTGCTCAAGGCTAGCACTCTACCACTTGAGCCACAGTGCCACTTCTGGCTTTTTCTGTGTAGGTGGTACTGAGGAATTCAACCCAGGGCTTCATGCATGCTAGTCAAGCCCTCTACCACTAAGCCACATTCCCACCCCAAACTACATCATTTTTAAACAACCATTTTAATTTTCCCCATTAGGGAATATGAGACTGCGTGGGCAGAAGTCAAATGAGCTGGACAGTACCCTGAAAGAGCTGCAAGAAATCTCCAGGGCTCAGAAATGGTAGGCAGCATGTAGAGGAGATGTGTGGAAATGTCAACACCACCCTCCACTTCACCCCTGGACTCTGAACATTTCTGACTTCATAGAATACTCTTGAGAGTCCAGTGTCAAGAATGAGGATATGGTCCTCAGAGAAGAATAATGGGAAGTAACATTGATGTGAGCAAGGTTTCTCCTAAGCCTTTAATCATCTAGCTTGGTAGTGTTTTTATATACCCATCACTGTGATTCAGGTGCGTGGACTCGAAGCAAATGCTTACAGTCACATCCTGGCAGGGAGGATCATGTGGTATCTAAAAATCTGGGAAGAGATTTTATGTCCACCCACTGGCACTGCTGCTGATTAGTGAGGATTGTTTCCATGTCCTGAATAAGTCCATTATCAGGAATTCTAAGAAAACATAAAGGAACTTCTGTCTCTAAATGCCATTGGTGCTCTTTCCTCTGCTGACTTGGCAAATGGTAAAACAATTGATTCTCATTTCCAATTTTAACACATTCACTGTTGGATTTTGTTAATGATTTGTTTTCCCCATTTTAGGCACTAAGAGCTAAGAAAGGATTCCGAGGTGAGTGGAGAAGTAGAACATCTATCAATCACTCTTTTTTTTTTTTTTGGTTGGTCGTGGGGCCTGAACTCTGGGCCTGGGCACTGTCCTTCAGCTCTTCAGCTCAAGGCGAGCACTCTACCACTTGAGCTAAACCGCCACTTCCAGTTTTCTGGTGGTTTATTGGAGATAGGAGTCTCACGGTCTCTCCTGCCCGGGCTGGCTTTGAACCGCGATCCTCAGATCTCAGCCTCCTGAGTAGCTAGGATTACAGGCGTGAGCCACCAGCACCCCGGCTCTATCACTCTTAAGTTGAATACAGATTTTTTTTTTGCCCTTAGGCTGTGAACTCATTTAGTCAAGTCTGTGTTTCAGCGTTCTTGTCCAGAGGCTTGCAGTTTCTCCTGTAAGCTGCCTATTCTCCCTGGGAGGCCTCTTCCTGCTTTTTCTTTACTCTTCTGAGAAATTCAGAAATAAATATGAAACTGGGAGCTGGTGTCTCACACCCGTAATCTAAGCTATCTAGGAGGCTGAGATCTGAGAATTACAGTTCAAAGCCAACGCAGACAGGAAAGTCTGTGGTCTGTGAGACCTTTTTTTTTGGCCGGGGGGGGGGGGGGGGCCTGGTCTGGTCTTGCTTGAACTCAGGGCCTGAGCACTGTCCCTGAGCTTTCATGCTCAACAAGTGCTCTACCACTTTGAGCCACAGCTTTGCTTCTGGTTTTTAAGTGGTTAATTGAAGAGAAGTTTCACAGACTATTCTGCCCAGGATGGCTTAGCTTTGAGCACCCAGCACAGGCTGGGCTTTTTGAGAGTCAGGAATTCTGATTGGTAGTTAGTGTATGGTACAGAGAATGAATCTATTGAAAAATCATCATCCTTAGGGAAAGTTTTTTGTGTTTTTTTTTTTTTTTTTTTTTTTGGTCAGTTCTGTTTGAGCTGAGTACCTGGGCACAGTCCCTGAGCTTTTCACTCAAAGCATGCTTTTACTACTTTGAGCCACAGCGCCACTTCCAGTTTTCTGGTGGTTAACTGGAGATAAGAGTCTCACAGACTTTCCTGACCAGGCTGGCTATGAACCATGATCCTCAGATCTCAGCCTCCTGACAGCTAGTATTACAGGCGTGAGCCACCAGCAGCCAGGAAAGTTAAATTTCTTTTCTTTTTTTCTTTTTTTTCTTTTTTTTTTTTTTGCAGTCCTAGGATTTGAACTTGGGTCCTGAGTGCTGTCCTTGAGCCTCTCTGTGCTCAAGGCCAGCACTCTACCATTTGAGACACAACACCACTTCTGGCTTTTTTTTTTTTTTTTTTTGGTCGGTTGTGGGACTTGAACTGTGGGCTTGGGCGCTGTCCCTGTGCTCTTCAGCTCCAGGCGAGCACGCTGCCACTTGAGCCACAGCGCCACTTCCAGTTTTCTAATGGTTTATTGGAGATAAGAGTCTCACAGACTTTCCTGTCCAGGCTGCTTTGAACCGTGATCCTCAGATTTCAGCCTCCTGAGTAGCTAGGATTACAAGTGTGAGCCACCGGCGCCTGGCTACTTCTGACTTTTTTTTTTTTTTATTTGAGAACATACTGTACAGAGGGGTTACAATTACATGGGCAGGATAATGCATACATTTCTTACCAAGCATTGCAGCCTCCTCCTTTGTTTCTGACTTTTTTTTTAATAGTTTATTGGAAATAAGAGTCTCATGGACTTTCTTGCCCAGGCTGGCTTCAAACTGGGACCCTCAGATCTCAGCTTCCTTAGAGGCTAGGATTACAGGTGTGAGCCACCAGCACCCAGCCAAGAAAGTTAAATTTCTGCCTGGGTATTTGATCACTCAGGCTAGCACTCTACTACTTTGAGCCACAGTTCCACTTCCAGGTTGCCAGAAGTTAGCCAACACCTTGCAGCAATTAAAGGCAAAACTAAGCCTAAGGCCCAACATGTGAAGGCTCTGTGCTCTGGGATGGAGGAGGGAAAGGCAGGCTCAAGGTTTATAAATGAAACTCTTCTTTCTTCCTGAAGTCAAGATGGTCCTTTTGTGTTCTAGGCTCCATTGATGATGTCCTCAGTGACCTCCTGGGGGATGACTGTAAGTACCCTTCTCTCCAGCCCCAGGTCTTGATCTATTTCTGTTTCTGTTTTTTATTTTTTTTGTCAGCGATAAGGCTTGGACTCATGGCCTGGTTGCCATCCCTGCTTAAGGCTAGAATTACCACTTTGAGCCACAGCTCCAATTTCAGTTTTCTGGTGGTTAATTGGAGATAAGAGTCTCTTCCACTTGCCTGCCACGCTTGCTTTGAACCTTGATCCTCAGATCTCAGCCTCCTGAGTAGCTAGGGTTGCAGGCATGAGCCACCAGCACTATTAGCATTGTGGTGTTCTGTAATTCAGTGATATCATTTCTGTTTTCTCTGTTTCAGTGATACCCCCTGAGAAGCCTGTTGGACCAGCCTCAAATGCCAAAGACATGACAGGTATACCTCAGGGGCTCCCTTCAAAGACAAGGGCAAGGTAAGCACCAGGTTGGCCTAAGGATCAATGGCTCATTTCAGACTAATGCCTGCTACCCTGCCACCCTGTCTCACTGTCCCACTTTCCAGGTGTCCCATACCCATGGTTACTGTCAGGAAGTTCTCCCTTCAGCTCCCATTCCCAGGGTAATGGAAAGAGAACTGACCTTGACAGATGAGTGAAAGGAAGATTTGAGATACTCCATCCTCAACATTCATTTAGGCTAGAGCAGTTGTTTCCTCTTACCTTTTGTTTTTAACTCTGTTTTTTGTTTTTGTTGTGACTTGAACTCAATACCTGCATGCTGTCCTGGAGCTTCTTTTGCTCAAGGGTAGCAGTCTACCACTTGAGCCACAGCTCTACTTCTGGCATTCTTGGAGATAAGAGTCTCATAGACTTTCCTGACTGGGCTGGCTATAAACCATGATCCTCAGCCTCCTGAGTCGCTAGGATTATAGGCATGAGCCACTAGTGCCCGGATTGTTTTCTTTTCTTTTCTTTTCTTTTTTCCCTGTCGGTTGTGGGGCCTGAACTATGGGCCTGGGCACTGTCCCTCAGCTCTTCAGCTCAAGGCTAGTGCTCTACCACTTAAGTCACAGCGCCACTTCTGGCTTTTTCTGGTTATGTGGTACTGAGGAATCGAACCCAGGGCCTCATGCATGCAAGGCAAGCATTCTACCACTCTGGACTGAGCACTGTCCCTCAGCTCTTCAGCTCAAGGCTAGTACTCTACCACTTGAGCCACAGCACCACTTCCGCCTTTTTTTTTTTGTTCTGCTTATGTGGTGCTGAGGAATCGAACCCAGGGTCTCATGCATGCAAAGCAAGCACTCTACCACTGAGCCACCTTCCCAGCCCTGCAAGACTCTTTTATGTCTAATTAACCACCAAAAAAAATGGAAGTAGTTATGGTTCAAAGTGGTAAAGCACTTGCCTTGGGCAAAAAAAACAGCTCTGGGACAGTGTCCAGGCCCTGAGTTCAAGCCCCATGACCAACAAAAAAAAAGGGGGATTGGAAATGTGGCTTAATGGAAGAGTACTTGCCTAGCATGCATAAAACCCTGGGTTTGATTCTTCAATACCACATAAACAAAAAAAGCCAAAGGGGGCTCTGTGGCTCAGGAGGTAGAGTGCTGGCCTTGAGCAAAAGAAGCTCAAGGACTGTGCCCAGGCCCTGAGTTCAAACCCCAGAACTGGAAAAAAAAAATGAACTATATGACATGGCCTATCCCCAAGTACAAATCTCTCCAAGGTCACTTTGACTCTTTTAAGTCACTTTTTTTTTTTTTTTAAGTCAGTCATGGGGCTTGAACTCTGGGCCTGGGTGCTATCCTCAGTTCTTTAGCTCAAGGTGAATGCTCTACCCCTTGAGCCACAGTGCCACTTACTTTTACTGGCTGTTTATTAGAGATTAGAGTCTCATAGACTTTTCCTGCCCAGGTTGGCTTTGAACCATAATCCTCAGATCTCAGCCTCCTGTGTATCTAGGATTACAGGCATGAGCCACCAGTGCCCAGTTTTTTGTTTTTTGTTTTTTATGGTGCTGAGATCAAAGTCACATAGAGACCTCTCACATGCTCAGTACATGTTCTACTATGCCCCTATTCCTCTTTTCTTCCTTTTTCTTTTCTTCTCTTTTCTTTTCTTGTGTGTGTGTGTGTGTGTGTGTGTGTGTGTGTGTGTGTGTGTGTGTGTGTGTGTGTGTGTGTGTGTGTGTGTGTGTGTGTGTGTGTGTGTGTGTGTGTGTGTGTGTGTGTATCATGGGGCTTGAACTCTGGGCCTGGGCACTGTTCCTTCAGCTCAAGGTTAGCACTCTACCACTTGAGCCACAGTGCCACTTCCAGTTTTCTGGTGGTTTATTGGAGATAAGAATCTCCTGGTCTTTCCTGCCCAGGCTGGGCTTTGAACCACAATCCTCAGATCTCAGTCTCCAGTGTAGCTAGGATTACAGGCGTGAGCCACCAGCACCCAGCTTTTTCTTCCTTTTTCTAGAATTACCTACTGCCCCAGGCATGCAGATCAGTGCTGATCCACCCCTTTGCAGGTCCCACCAAGGAGACAATGTCTTTGGCACCCAGGAAGACTTGGCAGGAGCTGATGCTGGGGTGAGTGTGGCCCATTTCCCATCCTTGGCCCCCTGCTTAGCCCCAAGAGCATGAGATTAGTGTGGAGAGCAAGGAGCTGCTCATAGACACTTTTGGAAGTCACTTGGCTCATAAAGCAACAATGAGCTCGAAAGCAGAGCTCTCCAAACTCTGCAAGTTTGATGTTGACCCTTTGCATTAAAAATTGCATACTCTTTGGTCATATGACTGGAAATTAGCATGACTAGGGCCCATTCCAACATGGATATATCTCTCCATTTAAGAGGAACAGACAAGTGGTAGCACTTTCTGGGTCTCCATAGCTGGCAGGTTTGAATTTAAACAATAGCTAAAACCTGAGGCAGGGGGGACAAAAGGACTTCCCTATTTATGTCCTGTTGGCAGAACTCTGCCCCTGCTGAGCCATCTGCTCCCACAGAAGCAAGGTGCCCAGGGGCTGCAGCCCTTAGTGTTGCTGGGCCTTGTATCCTCACCTTCTGTGGACTTAGGTTTCAGATATCTCCGATGCAGATCCAGAGGCCTTGCTGAAGACCTTAAAGGTAGTTGAAATCGCCTCAGGGTTGGGCTGGGGTGGAGGGGTTAATACTATGTGCCAAGATTTTTCTCTTCCTGGGGGGCGAAGGGGGGGGCAGTCCCTTCAGATGAAGTCCAGAGCTAATCTTTGGAATTTTAAGACAAAATTTAAACCATAATAATAGGGACAGAATCCCACAGAGACCTGTTAGCTTGGCCTGAGCCAACTCTGTTTCTCCCTTCCCTGGTGGCCTGCAGCACTATGCCATCTGACTGTAAACTCCATGGCCCAGCCAATCACCACATTTGCTGGAGTTGTCAAGGCTAAACTCATGGTTCCAGACCTGTGTGGTGCTTTAAAGAATCCATGTCTGAGGCTGGAATGTGGCTTAGTGGTAGAGTGCTTACCTTGCATGTATGAGGCACTGGGTTCAATTCCTCAGTAACACAAACACAGAAAAAACCGGAAGTGGTACTGTGGCCCAAATGGTAGAGTGCTAGCGTTGAGCTGAAGAGCTGAGGGACAGTGCCCAGGCCCGGAGTTCAGCCCCCACGTCTGACAAAAAAAAAAAAAAGAATCTCACAGACTTTCCTGCTCATGGTTGGCCTTGAACTGCAAACCTTAGATCTCAGACTCCTCAATAGCTAGGATTATGGGCATGAGCCACCAGTGCCCATCTCCAATTCTTGAGTCTCATTCCAGAACCATTAGCTAAGCTCCTACCTGACTCTACCTACCTTTGGCTCTGTTTTCTTTCTTTGTTTTGTTTTGTTTTTGTCTGTCATGAGGCTTGAACTCTGGGCCTGGGTGTTGTCCCTCAGCTCTTCAGCTTGAGGCTAGCACCTGTGCCACAGCACCATTTCTGGTATTCTGGTAGTTTATTGGAGATAGGAGTCTCACAGACTTTTCTGCCCAGGCTGGCTTTGAACCATGATCCTCAGATCTCAGCCTCCTTAGTAGCTAGGATTACAGGCGTGAGCCACTGGTGGCACCCGGCTTCTGTTTTCTTTCTTAATTCATCTTTTCTCTCAAGGGTTTTCTCATTTTCTTTTGTCCTCTCACAATCCTGCTACTTGGTGCCTGCTGCCCTCCTTGGTGAAGTCCTCTTCCCCACTGAAATGCCTGAGGCAGCTAAATTATATATTTTTTTTTTTTTTTTGGGTCCGGTTGTCGGGCCTGAACTCTGGGCCTGGGCGCTGTCCCTCAGCTCTTCAGCTCAAGGCTAGCCCGCTACCACTTGAGCCACAACACCACTTCCGGCTTTTTTTTCTTTTTGCTTATGTGGTGCTGAGGAATCGAACCCAGGGCTTCATGCATGCAAGGCAAGTACTCTACCACTGAACCACCTTCCCAGCCCCGAGGCAGCTAAATTATAAAATAAGAAGGTTCCCAGTTTTGGAGAGTCACTATCTGATATAAGATTGGGGGTGGGGCTGGGAAGGTAGCTCAGTGGTAGAGTGCTTGCCTTGCATGCATGAGGCCCTGGGTTTGATTCCTCAGTACCACAGAAGCAAAAAGAAAAAAGCTAGAAGTGGCGCTGTGGCTCAAGTGGTAGAGCACTAGCCTTGAGCTGAAGAGCTGAGGGACAGCGCCCAGACCCAGAGTTCAGACTCCATGCCTGGACCAAAAAAAAAAAAAAAGATTGGGGGCAGCAATTATTTGGCTGTGGTAAGGGTGGCAGATGGCAACAACAAATTGTCACATTTCAACAAATTGTCTCATTTCAAATCATGGCAGAGAAACCTCTCCCAAAGATTCCCCCCTCTGGCACCATCACCTTGGAGCCAAGCCTTTTCTCTATTTTATTTTAATTATTTATTTTTTGCCAGTCCTGGGGCCTGAACTCCGGGCCTGGGCACTGTCCCTGAGCTTCTTTTGTTCAAGGCTAGCACCCTACCACTTGAGCCACAGCACCATCTCCAGCCTTTTCTGAGTATGTGGTACTGAGGAATCAAACCAGAGCTTCATGCATGCTAGGCAAGCTCTCTACCACTAAGTCACCTTCCCAGCCACCTTTTCTCTATTTAGTTGTTTCCCACTAGACTTTGCATTTGCTGCCACCTGAGCTACACCTCCAGCATGGCCATGCCATATCATGTGGACCTTTGTGGACACTGGAACGTCTGAACCATATCACCTTCCCAATGTCATACACTCGCCTTTCATCTGTCCTAGGACCTCGATGACATGGATGCTGACATCTTGGGTCTAAAGAAGTCTCACCCAGCCACTGGCAAAAATGCTGCCAAGGGTTCTGGGAAAGAGCTGCCTAGCAATTCCAAACCTGCTGAAAAGCTCTTGGCCAGTGAGAAAGGTGAGTAGGAGGTAGGTCTCCCCTCCACCCCCAGGGAGTTTCCAAGGATGTGGCCCATTGCTTGAAAGGAAGCTCTCATGTGCTGTGGGTTTTCCCTTTCTAGGATGGAGAGGCCAAGGAGCTAATTGTGAGATTGTGTATGATGAGAGCTGTTTAGTCCCTCTAAGTCCAACTTGGGAAGCTGCTGAAGGGACTTCTTTTTTGATGGGTGAGGGTTGAGACAGGGTCCTGCTGTGTATCCCAGGGTAGCCTTGATCTGGAGATCCTCCTGCATCAGCCTTCTGAGTGCTGGGATTAGAGTCAAGGACTATGGCTGCACCTGTGGCAACAAGCCTTAGCTCCCTAGACTAGAATCCTAACCCAGGGGCCCGGTGCAGAGTGTGGAGGACCCTGGTCTACATTCTCTGTTCTTCCTGCAGGGGCCACCATTTCCACCAAGAAGTCATCTCCCTCTCCCAGCAGCTCTGGGCCTCAGTACAGGAAATTTTCCGTTGAAGGTACCAGGGGTCCACTGGAGGCCAAGGACTCTGTATCAGAAGAGGGCTGGTGCTCCCAGTTAGTTCCTCAGGAATCCTGAGGGCCAGGATATTTGGGAGACTTACTTGCAAGGACTTGGAAGCCAGCTATCAAACTGAAAAAGTGTGTGTGTGTGTGTGTGTGTGTGTGTGTGTGTGTGTGTGTGTGTGTGTGTGTGTGTGTGTGTGTGTGTGTGTGTGTGTGTGTGTGTGTGTGTGTGTGTGTGTGTGTGTGTGTGTGTGTGTGTGTGTGTGTTGATATTGGATCTTGAACTCAGAGCCTCACTTTTCACTCAAGGCTGATCTTCTACCACTTGAGCAGTATCTCCACCTCTGGATTTTTGCTGGTTAGTTGGAGATTCAAAAAAAAAAGTCTCATGGACTTTTCTGGGCTGACTTTGAATGAACTAAGATCCTTAGATCTCAGCCTCCTTAGTAGCTAGATTACAGGCATGAGCCATTAGCTTCTGGCTGAAAAACTTCTAACGTGAGGCTAAAATGACTCTTTTCCTTCGGGAACATTGTGAATGTTGACGGCTCAGGAAGGAACACTTCCAGGAGCCCAAGTTCCCACAGGCTTGCCCACCTCCCTCTCCCTACCTGAGCCGCTGAAGCATAGCTGTCCAAGAGATAGCTGTCTCAGCTTTAGACTTACTTCTTGCTAAGTGCCACAGACACCTGACTTCCGCTTTCCCTTCCGGTACAAAGACCTGGAAGATCCCCTGGCAGGACTTCTCTCTGATGATGAGGAAGAAATGTCCATGAAGCCCCCTGTGACAGAGAATAAATCAGCTGTGGACCAGGGCCCCAGCTCAGGTGGAGGTCCAGGTAGGATGGAAGTGTTTGTCTCTTACTGTGGGAGCAGCATCTGACACCATACATACTCAATGAACTTGAGACCTAGCAATCACCGGTGGCTCATGCTTGTCATCCTAGCTACTCAGGAGGCTGACATCTGAGGATCGCAGTTTGAAGCCAGCCAGGGCAGAAAAAGTCCATGAGACTCTTTATCTCCACTTACACACACACACACAAAAAAACAGAAGTGGAGCTATGGCTCAAGTGCTAGAGTGCTAGCTTTGAGCAAAAGAGCTGAGGGACAGCGCCCAGGCCCCAAGTCCAAGCCCCAGTACTGGCACAAAAACAAAAAACAAAACATCTATGGAGACCTCCGCAGAGTGAGACCACAGGGCTCAGATCCAAGACCAAGAAATTAGCCAATCTCCAGCACCAAGGAGGTGGATATGTGGGCATGGGAGAGGGGGAGGGGAGGCAGGTCCCCTGAGCACCCTTGACAAGGGTGATGTCCACTGTCCCCCTACCCCAGAGCTCAGGGAGCCCCTCCCACAGCCCACCCCAGCACGGTGAGGGACAAGAGGCTGTGGGCATTGGGCTCTGGTCCTGTTATTTAGGTCCCTCTATTCCTCTGACTCCTGGGGACACTCCCATTCGAAAGAAGGAAGATTCGCTGTTCGACGATGGGGACGACATCATGGCAGCCCTGGGCTTTGGTGACAGCCCCAAGGCAGACAAGAGGCAGATGGGAGACCAGTAAGGAGCCCCACGAGTGCAGAGACCCTGATGGGGCCGCTGCCCCCAGTCCAGGGGGGAGCTCCACTGTGGGGTGGGGACAGCACGGGCCTCTCTCTAGGAGCCCCGGGTGCCTACAAACTCCTCTCTCACATTCTATCCTGCAGGGAAGGGCCCCGCCCCGCACGCTCCAAGCTGGATGAGCTGCTGGGCCGGGGCACAGTCACCAAACTCCTGGCTTGCCCTGGCACTGGGGAGCACGGAGACTTCAAGCTAAACAAGAAGTACCAGAAGCCTCAGGGTGAGCAAGCCCTCGGGAACAGGACAGGACAAGGTGGGGACCCCTTTATTGCAGCCTATTACAAGAAATAAGCAGCATATGATGACAGCACACATAGCTAAACACATCTATAACTAAGGTCAAAGTGTCCTCTTACCCTGTTGCTTTCTGTAGATGCTATTTGATTTATAAAAATACTGCTTGCCGCCAGGCGCCGGTGGCTCATGCCTGTAATCCTAGCTACTCAGGAGACAGATCTGAGGATCTCAGATCAAAGCCAGCCCGGGCAGGAAAGTCCATGAGACTCTTATCTCCAATAAACCACTAGAAAACTGGAAGTGGCACTGTGGCTTAAGTGGTAGAGCGCTTGCTTTCAGCTGAAGAGCTGAGGGACAGCACCAGCCCAGAGTTCAAGCCCCAAGACCGACAAAAAAAAGAAAAGAAAAGAAAATACTGCTTGCCATGTAGCAGGTCGGTTTCTTGACCAGCCTGATGAGCTGGTAGGCAGCAGCTCATGGCTTGACAGTACCACTCCGGAGCCTGGGGGGTATGACTCAGTGGTAGAGCACTTGCTTAGCAAGTTCCAGGCTCTGAGTTCTGACCTCAGCAACACACACACATACACACACACACACACACACACACACACCACGCACACACACCACACACACACACACACACACACACACACGCGCGCGAAAAAGAAAATAAAAATATTAAAGTCTGGGCTGGGAATGTGGCTTAGTGTTAAGAGTGCTTGCTTAGCATGCAGAAAGCCCTAGGTTCAATTCCTCAGCACCACATAAACAGAAAAAGCCGGAAATGGCGCTGTGGCTCAAATGGTAGGGTGCTTGCCTTGAGCAAAAAGAAGCTCAGGCCCTGAATTCAAGCCTCAGGACTGGCCAAAAAAAACGTCTAAGCCAGGCACCAGTGGCTCACACCTGTAATCCTAGCTACTCAGTAGGCTGAGATCTGAGGATCTCAGTTCAAAGCCAGGAAAGGCCATAAAACACTTATCTCTAACAAACTACTCAGGAAGGCCAGAAGTGGTGCTATGGCTCAAGTGGCAGAGTATAGCCTTGAGTAAAAGAAGCTCAGGGTCAGCACGTAGGCCCAGAGTTCAAGTTCTAGGACTTGCCCCCCCCCAAAATCTAACTTTCTCTGCATTGAGTAGCTAGGATTACAGACATGAGCGACTGGTATCATAAAGCACCTTAATTTACAGACAAAGAAGACAGCTGGGATGATGATATCTTCACCTTCGGCGCTTACAAGCCCTCCGCGGGCTCCTCCGAGGGCCGGCAGTCCCGCCGGCAGTCTGTCAGGTAGGTGAGGCCTGCGGCCTTCCTCATCCCACCTAACAGAATGAGGTCGCCAGTCATGCATAGAGTTGGCTCCCACTGGAGCTCAATCCCAGACTCTATCCTGGTTAAGGGCTCTATTCCCCCACACAGCTCAGAAGGAAAAGGGGAAGATGGAGGCCATGAAAGCCATGAATGTGTGTTATCACTCATTCTGTCTCCACGAGGAACCCACAGCCCCGTGCTAGTGGGCCGTGTCCTGAGGCAGACCACAGCTTCTCCAACCAGCCTCCTGGGCACTGCTGTCCACCTGCCCTGACAATGTGGCCAGCACACCTTTTCCAGTTTGCCACGGAAAGTAGATCAGCAATAGAACTCTCCAGATTTGCAGCGCCCCCCCCCCCACCTCCCTTATATATTTTAAACCATAATTTGGTGTCATTTCAAACTTAACAGGAAAGTCTGGGCTTTTTATTTTGTTTAATGTTGTTGCTGTTTTGAAGTTTTAGCAAAGATTAATGTGACAGGGTGAAGTAGGAAGAAATGGAAAAAGGGAAAAACATTTCCTGCTCCTCACACAGGACACGGGAGTGAAGGGCTTCCCTCAGGAAAGCCCTCCCCCATCCTCCTCTCTTCCCCTCTAGCGCCCTCCGAGGGCTAGCAGTGGTCACCCATGGGGCAGTGTTTCATCTCAATAGCTCTCATCCCCCTGGATACTTCTTCCCATCCCATCCTTGCGAGCTCTCTACCACTGAACTGTATCCCCAGCCCTTGTTGGATTGTTTTTCTGAGACAAGGTCTCACTCTGTAGCCCAGGCTGGCCTCAAGCTCTTAAGCCTACTGTATCAGCCTCCTAAATACTGGGATTGACAGGCATATGTCGCTGTGCCTGGAATCTCAGGGGTTTTGTTGTTGTTATTGTTTTAATGCCAGCAGTTGGGTTTGAACTCAGGGCCTTGACACTGTCCCTGAGCCTTTTGTACTCAAGGCGAGTGCTCTACCTCTTGAGCCACAGTGCCACTTCCGGCTTTTTCTGAATAGTTTATTGAAGATAAGAGTCTCACAGTCTTTCTTACTTGGGTTGGCTTCTTAGATCTCAGCCTCCTGAGTAACTAGGATTACAAGTGTGAGCTATCAGTGCCTGACTGGATTTTTGTTGCTATTGTTGATTATTTTTCTTTTTGTTTTTGGGTGGTGTGTGTGTGTGTGTGTGTGTGTGTGTGTGTGTGTGTGTGTGTGTGTGTGATTATGTGTACAGAATTAAACCTAAGGTCTTATGCATGTAAGTACATACTTTACTCCTGAGTTACTCCCCTGCAGCATCTTTAAGCAGTGGCTGCACAAATGAGCAAGAAACAAGACTACTGGTGTGAAACCTACACATCACTTGGCCCACTGATTGTTCTGTGGACATGGTACCTGTAGTTCTAATCTGACCCTGTTTTCCACAGGCAGAATTGCTCCTGGTTTCTGTGGCTCAAGTCAATGTCCAGATTTCACAGTGTTGTAAAAACAGATGGCCCTGCCCCTGGAGCTGGTCCAGGAGCTGTTGTTCATTGCCTCCAGCTAGCCATGCAGAGTCCGTGGACATCATAGACTTCCTGCCGCAGGCCTTTGGTCCCCCACCAGGCCAGTGGAAGGTTGTGAAGGCCTATTGAAATGAGTTTCCTTCCCCATCTGACCTCCTCCTCCTCTCTTGTTTTGAAGCAGGTTCTTAGCAGAAGGTGGCCCAGACCCCAAGGGAGAACTGGGTTCCAAACAGAGCCCTCAAGCGACTTCCAGCCCCATCAACTCCAGAAAGGGCGGAGCAGACTGGTTGGGCCTCAAGGATGATGACTTGGACCTGCTACCTCCATCTCCCATCCCAGAGGTCCAACAGGAAGGCTCAACAACCTCTCCACCCTCCCTACCTGCTCCAGCCAGCCAGCACCCTGCCCCCGCTGCACTGCCATCAACAGCAAAGGTAGCAGCCAAGAACACAGGGCCCCCTGTCCGAGCCAGCCAGGCCTCCACACAGGGAGCATCCAAGGAGAAAGAAGAGGAGGATGACTGGCTTAGCCACGTCTTGTCTCAGAAGAAGTCCCAAGGTTTGGCCAGAGAGGAACATGCTGGGGCCCAGAACTTGGGAACAGCCCGCCGGCCCCATTCCAGCAGGTATAGGCTTGGGTATTATGTCTGGTGGGGAACACTGGGCAAGGCCTCGAGAGCCAGCCTTGCCCATCTCATCTATTACAGCCCCTGCAAGGTGTGCTGGCAAGCGTGCCACAGGCACAGATGCCAGCACTCAGCTTTGCTTCTCTTCCTGATGGCATGGCAGAGAGCTGCCAACTTTGCAGACATGAGACAGGGGCCCACTGCCACTCATGTCCTGACCACCAGGGGCACGGGACCTCTCTGGAGTGGCAGGCTCTGCTGGCTTGTGCTGCCTCTGTACCTACGGGGCCCTGCCCACAACCCTTGTCAGATGGGCAGAGAAACACTTTATGCAAATAGTTGGTTTTGCTGGCCTAAGCTAATGTGACTACAGTGTGCATGAGTCAAGTTTTTGGTGTGCTCTTGGGGACTTGGGATGTCTGAGAAGTCACAGTGACCAGGGGACTGTTCCTGGGAGCCACAGAATGACAGTCCCGTGGGACAGATACACGATGGGCCTCTGAGGGCAGGAAAGCAAAGAAGCTGGCGAGACGCCGAAACTAGAGAAGCAGTAAGGCGCGGTTCAGCTAGAGCTAGCGAGGGGAGACTGGGCAACCTTGTCAGAGCCCAGGGACATCACCTTGCCATGACTTGGCTGATCGAAGGAGGTGGGCAGCTTTGACTTCAACTTAGAGCCACATAGAAAGCGGAGGCCCTTTTTCCTCTCTGACCCTGAACCAAAAAGGAAGGTAGGGTAACAGAGGTCCAGGGAAGGCATCCTGGGGTGATGACACAGGGCCATACCTGAGGAGTGGAGAGAAGTGGACCCAAAGTTCACGGCATGAACTTTATTACAAGGTGTGGGGTGGCCCGCTGTCACTCGATGGGCCGTGTCCGGCCACAGAACTAGAGGGGATGCTGAGGTACTGGATGCAGCAGGGTCTGGAAGGGAGTAGCCCACAGACCCAAGAGCTCAGACTGGGGAGAGTTCTCCCACTCAGTGGTGGCAAAGGATAAGGAAAAGATAGAGGCACAGCATAGGTGGAATGCTAGGAGCTTGCCTTGGTTGTCATCCACTCCAACATAGACCTTCTGTTGCCTTCACCTGTCTCATGACTTTCCTCAGCCAACCCGGTGCCAGCACTTGGGGCACTGAGCAGGCAGTTGCTGGAGCAGCCTCGAGAGCAACAGTGGAAGAAACGCCAGCTGCCCCGCCCACTGTCGCAGGGTACGACCACTGCCAGGGCTGCTTGTGGGAGGCAGCAGGGCGGGCCTAGAGATGGATGACGGGCCCAGAGTGCCTGCCTGGCTCTGGTATTGACTATCTGCCTCCTAATGGCAGAAGGGGCAGAAGCTGACTCCTCTTTTTTTTTTTTGCTTGTCTTGGGTCTTGAATTCAGGGCCTGGGCACTGTCCCTGAGCCTCTGTGCTCAAGGTTAGCGCTTTACCACAGTGCCACTTCCAGCTTTTTCTGTGTATGTGGCACTGAGGAATCGAACCTGGGGCTTCATGCATGCTAGGCAAGCAGGCAAGCACTCTACCACTAAGCCACATGCCCAGCCCTGACTCCTCATCTTTATTTCAAGTAACTCATCAGCCACTGGGCTTTTTCATCATTTGGGCCCAATGTTTTCCTTATTTCTGGTGTCACTCTGGTCCTTCACTCCTGTGCCCTCCATAAAAGGCCACCAACCCCCCCCCCATCTCCTGTGTCTCCAGGACCCCCATGAGTTGGAGCCAGACTGCCTTGGCCCCCGCAACAATGGACCCAAAGAAGGGAACAACCCCTGGAGACTCTGCTGCCACTGGTTTGTTCTCTGCTTGGATGAGGGTTTAATCTGGGCAAGGAAGACACAAGTTAGACGCTTTGGGGACCCCTGGAATATGAGTGACAAGGGTCTTTCCCAGGCATGCACAGACCCACAATTCCCCACTCATGTCTGTGCTGTTTGTTTTTCAGAACCTGTGATTTATGGCTCACGCACTCAGGAACCTACAGTGCCTGTCCAGGTAGGGGGAGGGTAGACTACCAGGTGTGGGTCAGGTCTAGGGAACAATTCTCCTATACTTAGAGGCAACCCCAGGAGTTGGACATGACAACCCAACAGGAAGAATGTGCCTGATACGTTCAGTGCAACCTAGCCAGCTCACTCTGGCATCTCTCATCAGGACTTTCCTGAACCGTCAGCCTCACTCCTCCAAGGTGACTGTATTGTACCAGCATTTAAAGGGAATTGGAAAGCTAGGTGTGGTGATACATGCCTAATAATCCTAGCAGAGTAAAAGCCTGTCTCAAAAACATGCAGAATTGGCTTCTCCCCCCGGGGAAGGCATCTACAGCTATAAAGGGAGGCCTCATCTTTTTTTCTTTTTTTTTTTTTTCCCCAGTCCTGGGGCTTGAACTCAGGGCCTGGGCACCATCCCTGGGCTTCTTTTGCTCAAGGCTAGCACTCTACCACTTGAGCCACAGCACCACTTCTGGCTTTTTCTGTGTATGTGGTACTGAGAAATTGAACCCAGGGCTTCATGCATGCTAGGCAAGCACTCTACCACTAAGCCATTTTCCCAGTCCTGGGAGGCCTCATCTTGATGCTCTTCTATCTAGTCTTGTCATCCTCTGTAACCTCAGGTGAGGGTCAAGGCCAGGTAATCCAGTGAGCAGAGGGCCAGGAGACAACTGTGTTCATCTAACCTTCTCTTCCTCTCCTGCAGTCTCTATGCCCAGGGTCCTTCATGCAGAGCCTGACACCAGGTACAAGATACCAGAAGCAGCTCCTGGCAGCCCCCACTCAGCTTCAGAGTGGCACTGCCCAGCTCGAAGCAGAACTGCTGGAAAGCCAGGCCCGGGTGGGCGAGCTGGAGGCCCAGGTTAGGGCTGTGGGCCACAGTCAGGCATCACTGAGCACTTGTAGGCTTGACCATGAGGGAAGAGGGGCTAGGGTACAGACTATCATGGAGCACAGATGCAGAGAGACCCCACAATTCTCCCCATGCCATCTCCTAGGTGCGGAAGCTGGAGCTAGAGCAGAGCCATCACAAACTGCTGCTGGAGAGTCTGCAGCAGCGGCACCAAGCGGACCTGGAGCTCATGGAGAATGCACACAGGTAGCGCCCTTTCTCCACCTGTGACCACCGCAGGGTCTCCAGGCTCCCACCCTGCCCCAGCTCTGGCTTGGATTTCCTCACCAAGCCCCAAGGGCATGCCAGTGAGCTCAATGAGACTGTAACTGAGTGCTCTGTTGGCAGAAGCCGCATCAAGATGTTAGAAACCTCATACCAGCAACGCGAGGAGCGGCTCCGTAGAGAGAATGAGGAATTATCCACTCAGTATCTGATGCACTGCAAAGAGGCTGAGCAGGCCCGAGCTGAGCTCACAGCCCAGCACCAACGACGCTTAGCAGCAGCTGCACAGGAAAAAGACCAAGAGATAGAGCGGCTCCGGGACTTGCAGCGGTAAGGGCATGATGCCAGGGCAGGTGGGTGAGGAGCAGGCTTGCAGGGATTGGCTGCAAGCGAGCAATACTTGCCTTTGCTTAGAGACTCACCTTTCCCTCACCTGACCCCTGGGGCAAGAATCATGGCTCAGCACCTGGCCCATTCCCCTCCCAGCGAGTGAGCTGCCATCCTTGCTGAGGCCGGAGGGGGCACACACATTGCCTGAGGGAGGGGTCAAGAGCCATCCAGGCAGAGCCTAGCAGCAGCGAGCTAGTGCCCAGCCAGCTGCAGGTTAGCCCACAGCCCTGCTAACCCACTAGAGGCTAGCTGTGTCTGGCATGCTGATCTCATTGTCTTTCTAGACAACAGCAAAGCTAAAACAAGGAACCCAAGGGACTCCAAGGTTGTGAGAGACCCACAGGCCCCTCATGGGCTGGGCACTGGTGATCACACCTATAACCCTAGTTTCTCAAGAGGCCGAAATCTGAGGATCCCAATTTGAAGCCAGCCTGGGCAGAAAAGTCCACAAGAATTTTATCTCCAATTAACCACCAGAAAACTGGAAGTGGCACTGTGGCTGAAAGTGGTAGGGCACTAGCCTTGAACAAAAGAGCTCAGGGACAGCACCCAGGCACCCAAACCCTGAGTTCAAGCCCCACAACCAACAAAAAAACACTATCCTTGGATGGAAAAAAAGCTAAGGCCCTGAGTTCAAGCCCCATTACTGGAACAACAACAACAACAAAAGATGCCCACATGGACACCCAGGAAAGGCTATGTTCACAGTAAGCTGTCCCTTGCTCTGTGAAAGTGTTTTTGCTAAATAATCAATCTCTTGGTGCACATAGCTTTGAAGCACCAAGAAGGATGGATCCAGGGAACTGAGGCCATGCCTGAGGGAGGAGCAGGAGGAGGCACTCAAAGCAGACTCTTCCTACCACTGTGCTGCCACTGTGTTCTGTGAGGCCCTCCGTGCCCCTCCCCACAGGGTGTCCATCCAGGAGATGCACAGGGACCACGGGGAGCAACTGCAGCGGCTGAAGCTGCTGAAGGACCAGGAGATCGACGCGGTCACCAGTGCCACCTCCCACACGAGGTGCGTGTGCCACCCAGCCCTGCCCACCGGAGGGATTGGGCTGGGCATCCCCAGGACAGGGTGCTCCGTTCCCCCTCCAGGTCACTGAATGGCATCATCCAGCAGATGGAGAAGTTCTCCAGCAGCTTGAACGAGCTGTCCTCCCGCGTGGAGGCCTCCCACGTCTCCACCTCTCAGGAGCGGGCGCTGGGCATCCGGCAGCAGGACGAGCAGCTGCGAGGTAGGGCCCCCCCCCCGTAAGCCGGTCCTGGCCTGGAGGGATGGAGGCCAGTAGTGAGCACCCTGTGGGCCACCCCAGCACTGCAGGAGCGGCTGGGCCGGCAGCAGCGGGACATGGAGGAGGAACGAGGCCGGCTCCAGGAGGTCATCGTGAAGATGGAGGCGCGCCTGAATGAGCAGAGTCGGCTCCTGGAGCAGGTAAGACTGTGCTGTGGTGCAGGGAGTTCTGTCTAGCCGTCCTCTGACCTGTCCTCTTCAAATCACTCACCAAGACCTGGACTTCCTTCGCCAAGTCCCTCCCTCGCTGCTCTGCTTCTGTATCTTCAGCGCCTGCCTGGCTCTACGCACTGCCCACCTGAGTAGCAGGGGCCACCCAGCCCCAGGCACCTCCACAATCTGACAACACTATCAACTTCCTTTCCTTCCTTGCTCCTGTCACTGGGGTCTGCCCATCGGTTGCTTTCCACCATTGGGACAACTATTCTTGCTCTCTAAATACTGTTTAACCTCCCTAGCTCTGACACATATGTTTGAAATTCCTATGCACCATTTCACCATTTATATGTAAGAGTGAGCTTTCTCCTTTTCCTTCTTTTTTTTTTTGCCAGTCCTCCGGCTCCACCTGTGGGCTTATGCACTATCCCTGAGTTCTTTTTTGCTCAAGGCTAGTGCTCTACCACTTGATCCACAGTGCTACTTCCAGCTTTTTCTGTGATTAATTGGAGATAAGAGTCTCATGGACTTTCCTACCCCAGCTGGCTTTGAACTGTGATCCTCAAATATCAGCCTCCTGAGTAGCTGAGATTTATAGGCTTGAGCCACCTGTACCTGGAAGCTTGCTTGTTTATAGAATAAGTCTGGGCTGGGAAGGTGGCTCAGTGGTAGAGCGCTTCCCTTGCATGCCTGAGGCCCTGGGTTCGATTCCTCAGCACCACAGAAGAAAAAAGAAAAAAGCCAGAAGTGGTGCTGTGGCTCAAGTGGTAGAGCGCTAGCCTTGAGCTGAAGAGCTGAGGGACAGCGCCCAGGCCCAGAGTTCAGGCCCCACGACCAGACCCCCCCCCCCCAAAAAAAAAAAAAAAAAAAGAATAAGTCTGAGGGCTGGGAAAGTGGCTTAGTGGTAGAGCGCTTGCCTAGCATGCATGAAGCCCTAGATTCAATTCCTCAGTACCACATAAACAGAAAAGGCTGGATATTGCCCTGTGGCTCAAATGGTAGAGCGCTAGCCTTAAAAGCACAGAGCACCCAGGCCCTGAGTTCAAGCCCCAAGACCGGAAAAAAAAAGTCTGACCAGGCACTAGTGGCCAGGCTCTCTTGCTTTGTGCCTTTTGGAAAAGAGGCATTTAAGACATGATGTGGGAGATGCAAGGAGGTTTGCCTAGCTCAGGAGCAACTAGGGCTGCTTCTGGGGCCAGGGACCTACCTTTGAGCCAGGCCATGTTCCCTGCAGGAACGCTGGAGAGCGACTGCTGAGCAGTCCAAAGCAGAGTCCACACAGCGTGCCCTTGAGGAACAGAGGAAGGTCATGTCCCAGCAGCTCACCATAGAGAGGGAGGAGCTGGAGAGAGCCAAGGTGAGTCCACCACACTCAGCTCAGCCGCTGACTCGCTGTGCCACCATACCCAGGGTCACTCACTCTGGGTCCCTACCCCATGTCCAGAGTGCCCTGCTGGAGGAGCAGAAGTCTGTCATGCAGAAGTGCGGGGAGGAGCGGCGGCGCCTGGCAGCTGAGTGGGCCGAGTTCTTCTTGCAGCAGAAGCTAAGTAAGGAACGGGCGGAACGCGAGGCAGAGCGGGCGCTGCAGGTGGATTCCCAGCGGGAAGGCGCCATCATCAGCCTGGCGAAGGTAGGGCCCAGAGCCTTGGCCAGCCTTCCATCAGGCTGGGTCAGCGCCCAGGCTTGAGAAGTGACAGGAGCACAGGATGACAACCGTCGTGACATCATTGTGGCACCTTGGTGGTGTTTCCCCAGGCACTCTGTTCCTCATTGGTGGTGTTGCCCCAGGCACTCTGTTCCTCACCAGGTCCCATTACTTAACTATTTATTTATTTTGTGCCAATACGTCAGGGCCTGAACCCTGTCCCTGAGCTTTTTTTACTCAAGGCTGGCACTCTACCACTTGAACAGCTCCCCTTACCACTTTTTGGTAGTTAATTGGAGAAAACTACTATGAACTGTGATCCTCAGATCTCAGCCTCGTGAGCAGCTAGGATTATAGGCATGAACCACTGCTGCCAACCTGCCACAGACATTTAGAGCGGAGGAAATTGTGGCTCAGAGAAGATGAACCGAGTAGGATGGGGAGCCCATCCTAGAAGGCCCTGGCTTATTGGCCCCTTCCAGAGGCAGAGTGGGAGGCGGGGAGAAGGGACCCCAGGGTGCTGCACAGAGCCTGGATTGCAGTGAGGTTTTGCCTTCTTTGTCTAGGAGCAGGCAGAGCTAAAGGTCAGAACCAAAGAGCTCCAGGCCAAGGAGGAGCGACTGGCGGCTGAGCGGGAGGCTCTAGAGCGAGAGCAGCAGGAACTCCGGCTGCAGCAGGAGAAGATCCACGCTTCCGCCCTGCGCCTCCAGCTCCGCATGGAGGAAGTGGAGCATATGAGCAAGGTGCGGCTGGATGGATGTGACACGGACTTCCTTCCAGCCCCAGCAGCACTGACCCAGCCTGACCTCTTTGCAGGTGGCCTCCAAGAAGTACGAAGAGGGTGAGCAGGCGCTGCGGGCAGCCCGGCTGGTGCAGTCTGAGAAGCAGGCCCGGCTGCAGGTGCAGCAGGAGCAGCTACGGCAGCAGGATCAGCATGTGCACCAGGCAAGCCCCTGTCTCCTGCCCTCCTTCCCCACACTCAGCTGCACACCTTCCCCACTTAGTCCTTCTCTTCGGGGCTGGAATAGGAGCACCTGAGCCTGGCCCAACAGAGGCAGCAGCTGGACCATACGCGGGACCTGCCTTCCAGCATCCTGGAGCTCTCCACAGCCCAGCTTCCCACAGCCCACAACCAGATTGGTGAGTGGCTCCAGGGAGAAGGGAAATAGCTGAGAGGGCCCAAGGCAGGGGCCACCTCCTCTAGCCATTCAAGTTCAGGACGACTGGGACTTTGGAGGTTGGTTTGTTTTGTTTTGGTTGGTCGTAGAACTTGAACTCTGGGCCTGGTTGC